>NC_087246.1:62041802-63489302 GCF_037042905.1 Lytechinus pictus | reverse complement strand
CAACATCAACGCAATACCAATACCAGTGCGCGTGCTAGTGCATCGAGCCAACGCCCACTTCAGGTAGACCCAACGGCGCCACGTAAGCACATGAATGCCGACAACATGCCAGCTATGGAGGCATCGATCGCGGATCTTCAAAAATCATTCTCCGAGTTCTCTAGTCGGGTATGTGCTAAACTTGATATCATTCACACAGACCTGTCTTCAATAAAGAAAAAAGTATCGGATCTAGAAGCGGCTGCTGAGGATAATTCGGTACGAATGCTGAATCTGGAGAAAGAAAAACTGCCTCAATTGGAAAACAAGTTACAAGATGAGATCGACTCTCTAAAGGAAAAGCTACTACTATCCGAAATATATCAAAGGAAATCAAATCTCTTGTTTTATGGGTTGGAAAGAAAAGAAAATGAAAATGTTATGAATGTTCTTCGTGATGTATTTATTTCGCTTGGTTTGAGTGACGAGGAAGCACAGTCCGTAGCCTTGATCAATGCTCACCGTCTCCCATCAACTCGTAGAGCAACCAACACCAACGCACCAGAGCCTATCATCGCCAAGTTTGTTTACATGGCCCAAAGGAATCGGTTGCTATCTGCATTTGAAAGGAGGCCACAACGTCCAGGAAATGAGCAACCCAGCAAAGCAAGAATCAGTGTTCGCACCGACTTACCCCCAGTGTTGAAAGCTGAGAGAGGAATTCTGGCTGCAAAAGCGTACAAATTCAGGAAAGAAGACAACCTTTCAACCAAAATAGTTGTTGCCGGCACAAAAGTTATCCTGTACACCAAATCAAAAGAATCAAGAGAATGGAAGCGTTACCAAGAATAAAAGAGTAAGAACCCACGATTATTCTTGTTGACCTAATACTAGAGCAAAGTTGTCTTAAAATAATAATATAATGAAAAGCACAAACAATTTTTCCGGAATGTTCTTCAAATTCTAGTAACTCATATCCTATGTAAAAATCAAAACGCCTTAGTTGGATCAAAGCTCACCAACACGGTCATAGGCCTACAGACTTTATACACAGGTGTATGCTGTTTGAATTGCTTACAAGAAGCTAACCTTGTGTTAGTGTCTCTACCAAATATCTGTTATATCGAATTCTTATAGGCCTGGTAGTGTATAATCCATATTTTGACATAAACATTGTTTCAAAATCGTTTAGTAAACGAAACACATTTTAATATTCATACAGCTATAATGTAAAGGTTGTAATTTATCCCCCAAACAAACCAAAACAACAACATCCAAATCTTCATAAGTCCTTCACCTATAGCAAATAAAAAAAAATCTCTGCAATGATTAGTAAACAAAAAATATATATTGTGAGATGCATTCGCCAAAATGTGAGGACTTGTACTAGTATGTGAATCTTTTATTTGAAATCTGTCAATTTCTACAGAGATTGCTAAACATAATATTATCTTCATACCTTACTATGCACTTATGATATCCATTCAGCCAGATGTGCTGATATTATGTGGTTTTGTTGTTTGGGGAAAAGAAAAACTATAAATGTCACAATTCATATAGATAGTATAATGGAAGAATATGGAGAAAAAACATTTTGTAAACAAATCAATTTGAATGAATTGAAGATACAGTGTGTATTTCATCTAACTACATATGAATTTGCACGCGGTTGTATAGCTTGCTCAAATACATCCGAGTCGGGATCTATCTTTAACTTGAATAGTGACGATTTATGCAGATGTTAAACACAAGACTATTATAAGTATATAAATCCTTCACTAAATGTGAAATATATATAATCCTAAAATACATCTAATTCAATGTGGAACTTCTGTTTCAAATGTGACAATTACTGCAGATATTGTCATCAAAGCATAAGATTATCATTAGTATATAAATCATATCTCACTATATATTATCAGATCCATTCAGCCAAAAGTTGAAAATATTTGGTTGTGTTTTGTTCGAGGAAATTATTAAATAAATTATTTTTGTAAACAACCAAATCTGAATAATTTACAATATATCGTGAGACTCATAGATGTGAATGTTTACACGCGGTTGCAGTTTATTAAAATACATTCGATTCATTATCAATCTTTTACTTGGAATGTAACGACTCTGTAGACACTTTTTTTCAATCATAACTAAAAAATAAATATGTCATTTTTTGTATCAAATATATCTAGCTCCAGTTAAATCTTTTATTTATATGTGATCCGACAATTTCTGCAAAAGTTGTTAAACATTGAACTATCATTAGTATACAAACCATATATACAGTGAGTTGCATTTGCCAAATGTGAAGATATGAGGTAATATTTTATCCAAACATATCTAATTCTATGTGGATCTAATATTTGAAATTTGTCATTTTCTGCAGATATTTTTTATTAAACATATAAGATTATCCTCAATATACAAATTATGTTTTCAATATACATTATTAGATTCAATCAACAAAATATGATTGTGTTTTGTTCGAGGGAAAACAACTACCTGTAAGTCTTTATAGAGCTTCCGTTAAATGCGATAATTTCTAGATTATCTAGAAGGAAAATATTGAATATGTTATATTGTCTTTGTAAACACCACAATTAAATTTCAATTTCAATATATCATGAGATTCATTTAGCTAGTTGTGAAAGTGTACGCTAAATCTAGCTCTATGTGAATCTTTCTTTTTTTCATACTGGAGATGCGAAATTTCTGCAGAAATTGTTAAAGAAGTGACTACCATTAGTATACTTCATATTTCATCATATATTGTGAGACTCTAATATGAAGACATGTGGATGTATTTTGTGGATCTCGTTTTTTTATTTTTTTTTTATTGCTGTAGAACTAGAATGTGAAGGTGCACACGCGGATGTAGTTTATTCACCGTGAGCTGATATCAATCTTTTACGGGAAAAGTGAACTCTAAATTGGAAGGCTCGAATTGTTACATTTTATTTTATCTTGTTTTTGGCGCCTCAAGTGAAAAATTAGACTAAATCGATAAACAAAGGGAAGGGAAATACCAAAAAAAAAAAAAAAAAAATGTTTTATGTAATCAACTTCCTGATTGCTGCAATTCACTATATGAGTGAGTTTAGGGACACCTCATTGCTTTGTCCCCGGATAATATCAACTGTGCCTATGGCGGTTTACTGGACCGTACCTTTATACATGTTTCTTGTTATCTCGGTGGCCATGTAACGTGACGGGGTGTTCCATTGTTATTAATCGGTGAATAAACTCATCACGTTGTCCATGTATTACCCGTTGCCAGGTCAGGGCAGTTTTTATAATAATCATTTGATCGTCCAGACATTTATTGACAATAGTAGCAAATTTATTGGACATTGTGAAATTTTCCCTTTCTTACATCCACCAGCTTTTGCTGAATCAACCTGTATGCAGCCATTATGTGTATAGGCCCTATGCAACCATGCATTATGTGATTATACCAGCACGCATGCAGTATATCCATTATGGCACCACCCTTTGGTTGTACATGACATTATGTGCTAATTTATCATCCTTTTCACGAACCATCCTTATGTTTTCAGAGGTCATGAACCAATTTTGAGAAACTTGTGTTTAATTTCTAGCTTTTAGAATTTACTTTTTTTATTTTGAATACCAACACAAGTGATCGATCAAGAAAAATAAAAGACTGAAATTTTACGAGATATTCAACAATTGACATCTCATTAGAAATTAACAAATTAAAATTATTCTTTGATTCTGTATTGACTCTGACCTCTGAGACACTTCGTGATGTCGATGACCAATTATATCAATATATATATAAATGTATATTTTTATTCGATAGGATCGAAACCTTTATTTTGTATGTTTATTATTACAGTGCCACTGATACTTCGTGTTTAAAAGGTTCCTTCGCATACAAATCATGGCTGAGACACTCAGAAATGAGAGTGTTCATTACATTTCGATTATGAATATTCATTATCAGGTTCTGGTTGTAGGATTACAATTCTCCAATCATCACCTCCATCATCATTGCCATCATTTTCATCATCATCATCATCATCATCATCATAATCACCAACAGCAAATTCGATTTCACATTCATCCTTTATTAGTTTTTTTCAACTTCATCCTCTCTTCATCTCATCACGACCATTACTACCACCATCTTGCTGTTATGACACAGAAAATTTACACACAAATCACATATCATACCAATAATCTTAAGTTTTTGGTAATATCAAATTATCCTCCTGAGTAATGACATGGACATTTTTTCTATTTTCAATACAAACAATATATCATCTGATAATAACTATTACTCAACCGAAGATTTTACTTCTAGATTTAGAGACATGGAACATAAATTTAGTTTGCTTCATATTAATGCTCGTAGTTTGAACAAAAATTTTGAGTCATTGGAATCATTACTTTTCACTTTAAACAATTTCAAATTTTCCATTATTGGTGTCACGGAAACATGGCTTCACAATACTTCACCTAACATATTCAGTTTGGAAAACTATAATCTCATTAGGCGTGACCGGGAAGATCAAAGAGGAGGAGGTGTAGCATTTTACATCAGTGAACATTTACAATTCAAAGTAAGGAAAGAAATATCATTAAAACAGAGTGAAACTTTATTCATAGAAATCACGAAGCCAAAAAGCAAAAATATAATTATTGGATTGATTTATAGACCCCCTCATGATAAAGTAAATTTATTTTGTGAAGACCTTGAAACGTGCCTTCATACTATTAGAAAAGAAGAGAAACAAATATATTTAATGGGTGATTTTAACATCAACCTGTTATCCCAAAATAATGAACATGATTTATTCCTACACACAATGCATTCATTTGGCTATTATCCCCATATAGATAAACCGACTAGAATTGATAGCCATTCATCAACACTTATCGACAACATTTTTTCAAATATATTAAACAGAGATATTACCAGCGGATTGTTAATATCTGATATATCGGATCATTTGCCGGTTTTTTCATTTTGCGATAATGATATTCCAAAAGAAAATATACTCAAATCGACAATGTATAGAAAAGAATCTCAAAATAACATTGAATCGTTTAAAAGGGATCTTGCTATTGAAGAATGGTTGGATGTATTTCATGAGTCTAATTCAAACATTGCATACACAAATTTTAACAATAAATTGCAGACATTTTACGAGAAAAATTTTCCTCTGATACCACTGGTCAAAAGAAAGAAGGCAAAAATGCCATGGATTTCTAAAGCAATTTTAAGATCCATACGTACCCGTAATAAACTTTACAAGGCATTTTTAAAGAACCCTTCTATTCAAAACAAAAATAAATACAAAACTTATAGAAATAGACTAACCAATACAATTCGAGCTTCTCGCAAATTATTTTATTCCGAGAAGCTTTACAAAGTCAAATCAAACATGAAAGCAACATGGGAGATTATAAATGATTTGATTGGCAAGAAACCCAAAATATTACCCAAAGATAATTTCACAGCTCATGATGTTGCGATAAATTCAGAAGATGTAGCTGATACCTTTAATTCCTTTTTTGTTAACTTAGGACCCTCATTGGCAAACAAACTTGACAGAACTGATGAAAATTTTGGAAAATTTCTTCCCACACCCATTAACTCTTCTTTATTCTTTAACCCAACAAATGTTCAGGAATTAATTGAAATAACAAAAAATCTCAAATCAAGCAAATCACAGGGAATTGATAGAATTAGTACTTTCCTTCTTAAGCAGATCATACACTATATTGCCTCTCCTTTGTGTCATATTTTTAATCTGTCGATTAGCACCGGAATATGTCCTGATTCCCTAAAAATTGCAAAGGTAAATCCTGTTTTAAAAAAAGACAATCCGCATGAAATAACAAATTACAGGCCTATTTCTATTCTTCCCAGCATTTCAAAAATATTAGAGAAGATTATTTACAATAGACTTTATAAGTTTCTAGATACTTTTCATTTTCTAAATTCTAACCAATATGGATTCAGGAAAGGACATTCGACTGATCAGGCGTTAATACAAATATACGATAAAATTACAAATGCAATGGCAAAAAAAGAACATATAATAGGCGTATTCATGGACTTAAGCAAAGCCTTTGACACTCTTGACCACCAGATATTACTTAAAAAACTTGAAAATTTTGGAATTCGCGGAATTACACTATCTTGGTTTAAGAGTTATTTGTCCAATAGAAAACAATATGTAATTCACAATAATATTCCTTCTGATTTTCAGTTAATACAATGCGGAGTTCCACAAGGATCAATCCTAGGCCCCTTACTTTTTTTAATATATATCAATGATTTGACTTCTGTAACACCTTTATTATCATTTGTATTATTTGCAGATGACACCAACATTTTTTGTTCACATAATAGCTTAGAAACTTTAGTAGATATAATTAACCGTGAATTACCAAAACTATCTTTGTGGTTTAAGTGTAATAAGCTTTCACTCAATATAGATAAAACAAACTTTATATATTTCAAGCATACACACTCACATGATAACGAATTTCCTTACAATATAAACATAGACAATAATCCTCTCAAAAGGAAAAGAGAAACAAAGTTTTTAGGTGTCACAATAGATGAAAATTTAAATTGGAATGAACATGTACGTTGTATAACTACTAGTATTTCTAGAAACGTTGGTATACTTTACAAAATGAAAAACATAATTCCACATACAACTCTTGTCATACTCTACAATTCATTAATATTGCCTTATATATCATATTGCAACATAGTTTGGGCAACATGTGCAAAAACTAAAATTAATACAATATACTTATTACAGAAAAAAGCAATTCGAATCTGTACTGATTCCCAATATTTATCACACACAAATCCATTATTCCATAAACTAAAGACTCTAACAGTATTTGACACTAATACTTTTCAAAGTTTACTACTTATGTTTAAGTACGTAAATAACATGCTCCCACCTTCATTTCACAATTTTTATACTCTGAATACATCTATTCATTCTTACCCTACCCGTAACTCTTCAAATTTCCATTTAATCAACCCTAAATTGCTTATTGCGCAGAGATCCATAAGACACCATGGTCCAGATTTGTGGAACTCTCTACCAGAGCCTGTAAAACAATCTTCGTCTCTTCACTCATTTAAGGCAAACGTTAAATCTATGTTATTATCAGAATATTTGAAATAAAATTTCTGTGTCGTATCCTTTTTATCGTGAATTTATTCCTCCTTCGATTTAGTCATTACCAATATCTTCATCATGACCAGCATCATCTCCATGGCCTTCATCATCATCATCATCATCATCATCATCAACATCATATCACCGTCACCCTTAGCTTTATCATCTTCATCTTCATACTATAAAATTGCATGAATTCATGTTTCGTATTTGAAAATGTATGCCCATTCTGCTTTATAAATGTATTAATTAATTCTATTAGTATAAGTTTGGGATTGTCATTTTTTTCAAGCAATCTGCTTATGATGACAATCCTTCTCCTGCAAATTGTGAATATCATATAGTTAATCATTTTTGTCTGAAATTATCTTTTTAATACTCTTTATTTATGATTCATGCCAAAAATGCAAGCATATTATGTTTATTATGTTATGAAAAATGTATAATACGAATGTTATGGATGCAGAAGAAAACAATAAATCAAATCAAATCAAATCAAAAGTTTCGGGTCACATGACCAAGGTCATTTGAGGTCAATGAAATTTGGCCATGTTGGGGGTATTTATCATAACTATGAAAGTGTATTGGTCTAGTTCATAACTGGACATAAGAGTAATCAAGTATCACTAAACATCCTGTGAAAGTTTCAGGTCACAAGATCAAGGTCAAAGGTCATTTAAGGTCAATGAACTTTGGTCATGTTGGAGGCAGTTATTAAATTGTCATAACTTTCAAAGTTTATGGATAAAGTTTATGAAATGTGGACATAGGGATATACCCTCGATTATCACTGACAAGTCTTAGGTCATAATATGATCAAGGTCAAATGTCATTTAGGGTTAATGAACGTAGTATTGTATCATTATATGAATGGTGTTTTTGTGAATAATTATTTTATAGTAATTTTCAAAGTCAGCACTGCTGCTATATTGAATAGCGTAATGCAGGTGAGACTGCCAGAGGCGCTCCACTTGTTTTTTTAAATAATCATTTATCTTGGTTATTTTCAAAGGCAGCACTGCAGCTGCCATATTGAATCGCGCAATGCAGGCGATATACTGCCAGACATGGCCCTGGAAAGCTGGGGTGCACCCCAAGATTTTCCTATGGGGTGCTGCGTGTATTATTCTCCACAGGCAGCACCCCCTACAATTTTGGTAGGTGTGTAAAATAGAAATATGTAACCGAAAAACAACTTTTTTAAAACCTTTTTTTTTACCATAATGACTTTCATTTTTAGTGAAACCACTTTTTCAAATAAAAAAAAAAATCCCTTTTTTTTTGCTTGTCAAAATATTCTGGACCATAATGACCTTCATTTGGTAGTGAAACGTTTTTTTTTTTTTTTGGGGGGGGGGGGGGGTGGGCTTTCAGATTTTCATCACCAACCTAAAGTTAAAAAAAATCGTTCCCAGTGCCCTGCTGCCAGAGCCCAGAGGCGTTCCACTTGTTCATAATATTGACTTAAAAGCTCATGATGCTCATATTTCTGCTCTGGTTGGTGTTATAGTTGCTCTGCGATTTAATATGCGTGGGCGTAAATACCGGGGGGTACCACCCACCACTTTGGGAAGTAACCATATATAACATAAATTTATAGTATTAAACACATTAGGCTTGCACAGGATAGCCCAAAGCTCGAAATTCAAAGCTTCTTTCCAGAGGGATCCTCGACATGAAAAAGATATGATCTTACTATTTACCCAATGAAAACAAATAATCAGGAGTTACTATTAAAAACAGATAAGGTATATTGTATAAACAAGAAGAATATAATTAAAAATAAAAAAGAAGAAGAAAAGGACGAAGAGGAAGAAGAAGGAGGAAAAGCTAGGAGGAGGAGAAGAAGAAGAAGAATTAATGAAGAGAGGAGGAGAAGAGAAAGAATAAAAAGAAAAGGGAAGGGAAGGAAGAAAAAAAAAAAACTTTAATTCTTCCGCGGATTGCTCATCCTACCAAGCAGGGTTGCCATAGCCATATAAACATTGAATATGAGCAAAACAGAGACAACTTTGATACCTGTACACAAATTTCAGACGTGCATGCATTCGCTCTACTACCATTAAAACTAGTCGAGATGAAAAATGAAACGGTGCTGGTCAGAAAAGGTTTGTTTTTTATTCCTAAAAATGTCTAATACTACTGTTAATGCGTGAATTCATCTTCAAATGGTATTAAAGTGCTTAAATTGACTTATAAGTTTGTCTTCTAATAAATCTGCAAAATTTCCGCTCCCGCGCTCAATCTTAAAAATATACGACATTTGTCTTAATTGTACGGGCTTATTATATTATTTCGCGGCTTTTCCGCCACAATCATTTGCTTTTAGGGACTTAAGCCTTCTTCTATAAAAATAACTCTTTATGACAAATTTATCTGTATGACTTCATAGGTGTCTACAAAAATGAAAAGAAATGAATGAAAACCATGTACAAAAATGTAAAAATGACCATACGATTGTGATTTTTTGCATGGTCAGCCCCCCCCCCCACTTTTGACTCAGCCCCCCCACCTTGAAAACCGTTCCACGGCCCCTGTAATAACAATATAGTGTATTTCTTTTCAAAGGACATGTCCACCCAAACAAAAAGTTGATTTGAAGAAAAATAAAAAAATCCAACAAGCTTAAAACTGAAAATTTCATCAAAATCGGATGTAAAATAAGAAAGTTATGACATTTTAAAGTTTCGCTTAATTTCACAAAACAGTTATATGCACATCCTATCTGGTATGCAAATGAGGAGACTATGACGTCATCCACTCACTATTTCTTTTGTATTTTATTATATGAAATATTCTAATTTTCTCCTCATTGTAGTTTTATTTCTCCCTGAACATGTGGAATTACCATTCAAGTTGGACTTTAATGTCACACCTGTAAAAAATGAAATATTGTATAAATCAAACAATAAAAAAAACAAAAGGAATAGTGAGTGAGGGGCATCATCAATTTTATTTTCTCTTTTGCATATGACTATTATTGTACATTTAACTATTTTGTGAAAAATAAGCGAAACTTTAAAATGTCATAACTTTCTTATTTTATATCCGATTTTGATGAAATTTTAAGCATTATGCTTGGCGGATTTTTTTCTATTATTCAAATCAACATTTTCTGAGGTGGATTTGACCTTTAATATTCTTCTAAAGGTTCATTTCATTGACATAAACCAATCAGAGATGGGAAAGATGTGACTAGTAGTTTTGGTCGCCTGTATGCAAATGAGTTAACTGCATGATGACATCACCCACCCCAGTGACCCCACTCACTATTGCTTTTTACATGAAATATGATTTATTTTCTCCTCGTTGTCATGTGGAATATAAAGTTTTATCCCCATGTACCATTGTTTAACATTTTGTGGCTCAGTCATTAAGTCGGTCATGTTGTCAAAACTGTATAAAATGAAATATGGCTAATCAACCAATAAGAAGCAAAAGAAATAGAAGTAGAACAAATAGAAATAGAACAATAAAAATAGAACAATAAAAGAAGAAGAAGAAGAATGAGAAGAAGAAGAAGACGGAGAAGAAGAAGAAGAAGGTTAAGAAGAAGAATTAGAAGAAGAAGAAGAAGAAGAGGGGGAAGGAGATTAGGAAATTAGACAAATGCATGAAGACATATCGATCAAATTCAATCAGTGGCCGAGCTAGTGGTCCAAGGTGCCGACTATATAGACATTTGAAAGTCCGGGGTTCGATTCCCGGCCACGACACCTATGCCGGTGAGCAAGGCATTTAATCAACAGTGCTCTTTTATCCTGCAGTGAAATAAATGGAAATGCTCTCAGTCTAGCTATGCAGTCATGGAAACTAGGTGTGGAGTTTAAAGTATACTGGCAGGGAATTAAGAGAATAACATATGCACTTTTTTATAAGCTATGACTCTTAGAAATGTAGTGATGCTAGATCATGGGCGTAAATCTGTCTCAAAAGGTACTCGGGGACCAGGACCTGGAAAATTAATTTCGGAGAAGCAATTCAGTTTTCACCCAAAATGTAAGGTCAAATTAGTCCAAAATATTATTTCGATTGTGAAGTGATGTATTTTTCTCCATAACAAAAGACCAAAACTAGTAGGGGGGACATTTGATATTGTGCACCCCCTACTATTTTTGGTAGGGGGACACGTCCCCCTGTCCCCCCCTGGGATTTCCGCCCATGTGCGCTAGATGCATTATACCGATACCATAAACTGGCCTTGGAAATGGTTGTAAACTGCGCACGAGCAGAAAAAGGTCATTTGAGATAAACCATGAAGGTGGCTTTCAAATTCACTGACATAGGCTTTTGTGATTTGATGATTATATTCATGTATTCCTTTCAAAATATTAATTTTATCACATCCAAGCTGAAGAGTAATAAATAGAGCCTTCATAATAACTGGTATTTGAGTAGCCTAAACAATAGTCAAATGTGCCAAAGGCAGACAATGAAACAGATTTCCAAACTTTTGTCTCTGATGTACTATTCTAGCCTTTTGTTTCTTAGAATTTGAATACTCTACCGGTAATTAAAGCTTACGCAACATCTACATTTGAAAATGATAGTGCTTATCCAAATGAAAAATCACAAAGGTCATTTGAGAAAAGCTAACCGTGAACTGGCTTATTCCTGGCAAATTCATATATCATTCCCCGCGCGGGGTACGGTATACGTACGGTAATTGATTGCGGTCGCTATGTATTGTCCATGTGCGCGTTTCGTTTCTAGGATCATCAATGGCTACCAAATAACGTCAAAAGTGGTGTAGACAATTTATTAAGGACTATTTTCACCATTTCCAGAGTATTCTCATGCAGGCTTAGCCTCCCGGTCGGTGTCCTTTGTTAAGCTGGTATGTCTCTACATGTTACCCGAATAAGAAGTGGAATGTTTGGTTTTATGATCGTTTTTATTTGGAATGAAACTAATTAAATACAATATTCTTGTCAATGTGAGGTTGAACTTTCTATTTCAACACAGGCATAACAACATCACCCCATGTAAGGTGGACATTCCCCATTACCGGTGCGTGCGATTTCATATGCACGGAAGTAAATGGTCGATTGCCCTGTGTGTGTGTGCGTTGTATTGTAATTTGGTTTGGGGGCATATTGCACCAGTTAAATTAAACTTAAGATTTAACATGGATTTCACTTAAATTTCACAAAAGATTTAAGTAGGTTTAGGCCTAGAGTAATGGCCAAGGCAGGCAAGGCTAGTCTTGAAGACTCCATGATGATGTCTTTTAAAACAAATTCATAAAATGGAGTCCTCAACTCAAGACTAAGGCAAGGGCAAAGGCCAAGTTTAAGAATTGACATGTTATTGTTAATTATTTGTAAATGACAACCCATGTATATTTTAGTTTTTTTTCTAGTTACATTGTAGGCATATATAATGTTATATTTCTTATTATTAAACTCTCTATTTCAGCTTAAACAATTACATGCTGAAGGTGAGAATATCAACCCAGCAGTGAGCAGCCTTTTTGAGCATCTTTAGACTACCATGGGTTGTGGATCCTCCCAGAGCCTGCCCCTGGCACAGAACTACGAGGTCTCCTCTGTCTGGGATGCTGTATCAAGGACAGTGGAAGCCCAACGTTCCGGAGCTGACAAGCTCATCGTCAGGCGATCGGGATGGAAGACAATACGCATCTTTGTTTCCTCGACCTTCAGGGACTTTCATGCAGAGAGAGAACTCTTCATCAAAGAGGTACAGTATGTAGAAAAACATGTCGTTGAGATGTTGTATGTGTACCTTCCCCAGTTGGTGTAAACCTAGTGAGTGTGTCTTAAATACAAGTATATGTCCTGCCTTTAATAGAGTCATTCCCTGTACATTGTACATGTACATGTAGTTGCATACAGAAATGGATGATGCAATTCATTACAAAATCCGGACTATATTATGTAATGAAAACCTAGGAGATACAAGGGGGCAATTCTCGCTACCCCAAATAGGAACAAAAATCTCATAATGCGCGAGACGAGATAATTTTCACTCCGTCGGGTCGTCATCACCACTTCCGCTTCAGAGTCATGCTCGCGCGAGGTTCGCGATACTGAGTTTTCCACCACGCTGAAATCGATGCCAATCAGCGTAATATGTACAGATTATAATACTTTTTATTTAATTTGGTAAGTTTTGATTCCATTTGAATTATAAATGAAAAATATATTTCACATGAAAATAATTTTTATTCATGTTTTATTTGGTTATAAGAAAATAAAACAAAAAATGAATATCTTAAAATTTTGCATTTAGCGACCGGCCTGACATCTCGATCGTATTCGACTAGACGCTAAATATATACACTCCAACATTCATTCCGTTCAATTTTTCGTCGACCACAAAATGGATTTAAAAAATCAGTTTCGGAACTGAAAAAAACCTTAACTGACAGAGGAATACCGTGCAATGGAAAGCGTCAGGCAGAATTAGTGACTTAAGCAGAAAAGGCCGTTAAACTGTATTGTGAAAGAGGGTTGTGATCACGAACTTTCCTAGCGAAAGTGACGTTGTGTTGTGGATGACGGCACTGTTGATCTGAATGACAAACAGTGCATTGGACTTCCGAACAGGAAGTTGTAATACCGAAAAGCTATCCCATAATGCAATGCGCGTTACAGGGATTTTCCCGGATCTCGGCGAAATCGCTATTTGGGGTAGCGAGAATTCAATAAAATAATCAACCTTTTTGTACTTCCAACCCCCATTTTTCTCAAGTTGAACTTCACTTTATAAACTAACCAAGTCATGGTCGTTTGAGAGCATTACAGACTGTCAAAAGAACAAAAAATCAGAGACAGAAAATTTCATGAAGGTCCCACAAAATAGGGGGTCGGATGTACATAATTTAAGGAATTGCCCAAGGAAAGAAATATGATTTTAATTAAAATCATCAAAGGTCAGGTCCACACCAAGGAGAAAGATGATTTGAATAGACAGAGAAAAATAAACTAAATAAATATAAATAAAAATTATATTAAAATTAAATATAAAATAAATTTTACCCTACTTTTTCAAAAGTTACGTGCTCAACTCTGGTGATTTGTAAATGAAAAATTCAATCATGTCGTACAATCACTACTTCCTTGGTATTATTAAAATATTAAGTGAATTATAGAATACTTGAAATTTTGTCAGTATGTCAGTGGTGAAATTAAGAAACATGTGAACATACATGTATCACTGATAAGCTCATAATCTCCTTTTATATGTCCAGAAAATTCAAAGGATGAAATTATTTTTTTTTATGCATATATGGGCTATAAACAATATATAGTGTACTGCTTTGCACATTTTTGGATAAAGTTGAATCCACAAAAACCTCTTAATTTATTTAAAACATGTATTAAAAAAACACTGTTTTTGAAATATATATATATTTTTTGTAATCACAGGTATTTCCTGAGCTGAGGATATGGTGTGAGAAGAGAAGGCTCTACCTTGTAGATTGTGATTTGAGATGGGTATGTATGGCACTCTTTAAAAAAATGTTTTTCTTAAGTGTCAAATAATTTTCACATTAATTAGTTTTTTTTTTTTTTATCTTTCTTATTATTTTTGTGCACTTTGCTTTATTTCAATTCATTTAAAGATAAATGTCAGTTGTGGTAATGTGATTCAAAATGAGTTCTTGAAGAGTCCAATTAAAAAAGTATCTGTATGCATAAGTAAAGAAAAATGCCAAAGGATTATGTAATATATAGAGTATTTGTTGAGAAATTAGCCAAATAAGCATGGCATTTGAGGCTGATGTTCGGTCTTTCTTTCAATAAATAATAGTTCAGTCTCCCACATTATGCTATCTGTTTTGGCAATTTCCAGTGTCATTGTTTTTAAGCTTTTATGTCAAGATTTCACAGGGTTCAGTTTATGTACATGTAACTGTACCAGATTCAGATTTATGATGATATACTGACCTTAAACCTTTATTTTGAAAACTCTCATGAAGTCATTATTTATTGCAATTACTGTACAGGTTGTTAGCTTTAAACGAGAATGAAACTTTTGGAGCAAGTTAGCTTTAGTGAAAGCAGAAAAATCAAAGAATAAGATGAACAAAAGTTTGAGTAAAATAGGACTAGCAATAGAAGAGTTATGAGCATTTGAATGTCAAGATCACTAATGCTATGGAGATCCTCCAATTGGCAATGCGACCAAGATCTATGATGTCACAGATGAACAACTCTCCCCTTTTGGACAATGATAATATTCCCCAAAACATCTCTTTTTGATCATTCTAATCATATGACAAACGATTCATCAATGATATAATGCTGTGAAACCTCTGTACTTGTCCTCTCATAAAGAGAACATTGGCAATTGGCAATGCGACCAAGATCTATGATGTCACAGATGAACAACTCTCCCCTTTTGGACAATGATAATATTCCCCAAAACATCTCTTTTTGATCATTCTAATCATATGACAAACGATTCATCAATGATATAATGCTGTGAAACCTCTGTACTTGTCCTCTCATAAAGAGAACACCTCACCTTGTGATAGACTCTATAAAAGTGAGAATATAAGTGAAATAAGTACTAAAGTAATGAGGGAGTTGTAGGTGTGTGACATCACAGATCTTGGTCGCATTGCCAATGGGAGGAACTACATGGCATCAGTGATCTCAATATTAAAATGCTCATAACTTTCTTTTTATTCATTCAATCTTCCTCAAACTTTCAACAATATGTTACTCTGATTTTTCTCTTTGATATGGATTCATCTGGTTTCAAGGGTTTCATTCTCCTTTAAGGTCCTGTCACCTGCCTACGTATGAATCCTTGAAGCTGTATGATGACAATTTGATTTCTCTCTCTCCCTTTCCATAGGGTGTCCCTAAAGATACCACATCAGAAGAAACTCTACGGACCTGCCTTAGTGAAATCGACCGCTGCTACCAAGATAACATCATGCCTTTCTTTCTTAATCTCACAAGGTATTTGTTAAGTTGCTTTTCATCACACCTTGTACAAGTTTGTTAGCTAGATTTCATGTAGATGTGTGGTATTATAATGTTTTTTTAAGTATATCTTTGTGTGCAGTTCTATACATGTCTTTAACTTTCATCAACTGACTTTTAGTTTGGTTCTTAATTCTTTTACAAGAAGACAAGTACTCCATTACTCTCTTTTGAAATTTGATTGTAATCTTTTCAAGTATATTTAGTATTCTCCTTTTCTACTGAATAAAAATAGGATGATGTAACAAATAATAACAATTTCAGTGTTTCACAAAATATTCTATAGCACATTATCCACATTGCGTAATTTAACGTGTAAGGAAGGACATTTTTCATGATAGTGCTATATGTACATGTACAGAGTCATTGATAGTCAATGTAAACTTTAAAATGAAGTCTACTCTGACATCAAATTTAATCCATTTAAACAGAAAATATTGAGCAAAAAAAAGGGGAGGGGCTTCCTTCATTATCACCACAATTTCAGTTTGGTTTTCATGAATAGACAACTGAAATACAAACTTGAACTGAGATTTATCCTGTCAGTCACCTACATTGCCTTCATTGCACTGATGTGTATATGTACATGTGGCCTTAGTGGGTCTACTTTCTAATACTCCTTTACAATGACAATGTGTGTTTTGTATTTTCTTTTGTCTTTCTGTCTCTTTCTCTATGTCTCCTCTCTGTCTCTTCTCTTATTCGATTTTTCAGTCCTGAACAGTTAACGAAGCTGATCCCCTACTTATCTCAGATTCCTGATGATTCTGGGTACGAATTTACTTCTAAATTATTGCCTTACTTCATCTTTAAGCAATAAAGTTATAGCACTATGTAACTGTTGGGCAATTGCATAAAATAGGCGACAATATACGCTGTACATGTATGTCTAACCCCCATTTTTCACCATTTTGATTTCACTTCATGAAGTGCTCTGGCCGTGATAATTTGAGAGCATTTTCACAGTTAGGATTAGGGGGTTGGGCGTACATGCTTTTATGGAATTGCCCATCTTTTGTTCTTTGCATGCACCCTCTTTAGTCCTTTTCATCTGCATCACTTATTTTTCTCAAATTCTCTGTTTTAACATAAAGTGTCAATAAATGCATGAGCATGCATTTGATTCCATTTTTTTAAATCAAAAATAGAAAATGCATGCAATATTGATTAGTTTGTTTAACAGCAATGATGTGTTGCCCTGTATTGACCTAATTTTGTTCTTTATCTATAGACCTCCATGCATCATATAAAATTGATTGTTGAGAAGAGTCATTGGTTGGCATTTTTGTGATTATCAGTAATTAGTCAAGGCCTACACTATGGTTAAATTTTTATGGTCACCAATCTTAGCCAGAATCTGCTCAGAGTGACTGTTTGTTTTCTCTGAAAATCAAGCCGATCATCAAGTGGGTCATTCTTAAGCTGACTAGGTTAGTAGGAGTTTCAACGCAAAAGAATAAATGGGCATTCTAGAAGAATCCTTCCTACATTGCAATTGCTTTCTGAAGGCAAGATTAAGAAAAGGGTTTAAGCACAAGCATCTAGGGTTATGACCATTATGTATTGGAAATACACCAATGGCTAAGGCCTGATCTTTTGCTTTGCTAGCGATTACTGACAAGCAATTGCTACTTTATATGCATCTGACCCATTGTGTGGGTAGTGCCGTTAAACCTCAATCAATCAATCATTCAATATATTTTTATTTTCATCAGTAATAATTAATTGAAAAAACATCCTTTCAAAACCTTGGTTAAAAACAAACAAGCTCTGCAAGACCAACTCTACCAAAGTTTGGTGTCAATGAGTTGATGAGTAGTATGAGCATGATCGGTTAAGGGTTAGCATTGAGGTGAATTTTTTTTTTAAAGGTATTTCTATCAAAATTGCTTTTAAATTAATCTTTGACATCTCAGGTTTCAAAGAACTTAGTTTCATGAAGATTGATGATTCCGAAAGTACTGGAATAGTCCATTGTATTCATGGGGGTGCTTTTACCTCTCATCACGGACGGACATTTTTTCTCAAATTCAATTCACTCTAGTTTTGTTGTTTTCAAAGTTACTCCAATTTGGTTTGGATTTTCTTGCACTCTCAACATTAATCTATCAACAAACATAAATTGGTAGAAAAAAACTGTAGGAAGTAAATTTTTCTGGTAGATGTGTCCGTGATGAAATCAATGTCCGTCCGTGATCAGTTTTTGATATGGATAATATGTATGGATTCAGCTTTTTATTCTTTATCAAAATAGAAACAAACATAAAAGTGTGTAGAAGTATTTCACTAGACACTGTACATCATTTTATTTGAACATAGCTAAAATCAATACATTTTACGCATATCATAAATCAATAAGAAATGATCACGGACGGACAAGTGAGCAATATACGCAAATACTGCTAATACTGTGGAATGATCCATGCAAATGGGAAACTTTGCTGAGCAGATTATGAATTTAACTTTAGTTTCAATTTGCAGTGAAAAACATAATTGGAATGCAGATAGAGTTGGAAAGGTACATGTGTGTCAAAAAAGCAGGAAATAAAATATGGCAAGAACAAGTCCAAAGCTGTAGATTTAATCTATTCAAGCTTGCAGAAAGTGATGGAAAATAAGAAAGTAGAATGCATAATCTGATAAGTAGAAAAATCTTCAATTTTTCCATGTACAAACCTATGGATTCACAATGCTTCTAACAGAACATGACATCACGGTCATGAGGCTTGTGAAAAGGACAAGAATACCTTTTTTCGAAGTCCATTTTGGAGCTAATTTTAAGCAAATTGCTTATCTGGTAAACTGTTAAAATGCATACTATTTTAAAGCTTGCACTGCAGTGTTTAGAAGCATAATAAGCTTTTGATTGGTATATGAATTATCAATTTCAATTTTGGATTCGGTCAGAGCCTAAATACATGAGGGCTGTTGATGTTATGGGGTGTCTCCACGTTGATATGGACAAAAGATGAATTTGAAGAGAGCCTCTGACAAGTGTTGTGGTCATACTTGATCCACCAAACAAGCATAAGGATCAGCAACCTTTGAATCTTTTGGATTTAGTTAATGAACCTAAAAACATCTTTGCTCTTGGAAAATTAATGCCTAAAAATGTATTAACATGTATCATCATGATATATCATAAAAATAGTTGTATCAATATGATCATTGATCAACTAGATGTTGATTTGGTACCTACTAGTATTCTATAATTTGAAAAGAAGACAATATGCATTAGGACATTCTTTACATTTGATTTTGACAAGAGCTGTGTTGAAAGCAATCATATGTCTAGATTATACTGTGCGTCTAGCATAGAAATCAAGTTGCTACAACTTAAATCAAGTTGTAGCAACTTGATTGTGCAACTAATACTGTTTAATCATATTAAAAAATGTACAAATCATCAATAAAATAGCATTTATTCCCCCAAAAAAGTAATAAGAACTTCTTACAAGGTACTTCCAATGTATTTTAATTGTGTCCGTCCGTGATGTCCGTCCGAGATGTCCGTCCGTGATGGAAAATATTTGCAATTCTCTCAGAAGTTTGACATTGGTTAAGAATTCAATATGCTGAACATAGAAGCTAACATACCTGAGTGTTAGTTGCATTAACAATTATTGGTCAATGTTAAGCTGTTTAGATAGAAACAATAAAAATGTACAAAAAATCTTAAAACCACATTTCTATCATGTCCGTCCGTGATATGGCACATTTACTGTCCTAATTCTTGTTTGTTTCATGCTCTGATATATAAAAATGCTTATCAGAGCATCATGTAAATGTATGCTGCTGCTGCTACTGTATAGGCTGTTCCATGCATTACTGACATTTACGGTACACACTTTTGCTCTTAAAAAGGCCACCCTGTTTTTATTTGGATCTCATATGATTCATTCAGTCATGCACCATTACACCTTTGATTATAAATCATGAAGGTTTCATTCCATTTCAATACAGCATGTGGTATGTATGGAACATGTTTATTATGGACATTACATTTCAATCAAACTTTCATATGGATCAACAGGCGGGGGGGGGGGGGGTGGCAAGAAAACTACCCCCCTGGTACTTCTGTACTAAATTTTTGATAATGGGTTACAATTTTGTATTTCGTCTGACAATGAAATTGATAAAAATGAAACTAAATTTGCTTTAGCTTTGTCAAAATTTGCAGGCTTTTAATATCATATTTAAAAAAACCATTTGCCCTTGGTACAGTGTATATCTTTTGAAAGCTCCCATTCAAAGTTAATATGTATGATCTATGATACTTTGGACTAGAGCTAGTAGAGCAGGCTTGTAAAGAGTTAGTTGATTGTACACATGTAGATCTATATGTATAACCCAGTTTGATAATGAATTTGTTGCAGTCTGTCAAAGCTATAGGGTTGTAGGGTTTCTCAAATTGCAAAATTTATTATGAGTCTGCTACATGTAGTAACATGATGGTATGCCAGCTTAAAATACCGTGACCAAGAGCATGCCAACATGTTAATATACGTTGTATAGATTATCTTCTGCTTTTTCCTAACATTGCCATGGTTAAAAAAAAGGAAGATTTTTCAAGCCATGATTTATATGTGTAGAATTAGTTAGTACAGGAAATTCAATGGTTATTGGTACTAATAGTTAAAGTTTAAAGAAACTGAAAAGAAACCAACTAATGGTTGCTGAGACTAGCTTGCATATATTTGCATCTTTACTCAAACCTACTCATACCCCTTCTGCCTGACATCCACTGCAGGGTTTGGTGGGTTTCATTTTTTACTTTCCCCACTTAATCCTCCTCAGCCAATGATCATAGCTTACTTCAACTTAGTTCAAATGAATTTTTTTATAAAGAGATAAAGAAAGGTTATTATTCATTGGAAAATGTAGAACAATATATAAAAAAGTAAATATACAACTTGTGGGACATTTTTTTAAAGCGCCTTGTAAATTTTGGGCTATATTTTTTCTCACTGGAATCTCACTTGCATACTTTTATTGCAAATCTTTCCAATCATCAAAGACGAAATGATGTAGAATGCAGCATATCGCTTTTATAGCCTGATTCCTGAATTTAGCAGTTTCGGATCTTTCTTATAAGATTCACATCCAAATTACAATTTTCTGCAAGTGATTGGACAATTTTTAGATTACATCGTGGGGGACGTATTGTGCAGAGTTTCAGTGCGCTGACAAGGTTTACAGCCAAGATCGGGGGGGGGGGGTTGCTATATAGAATTAAGCAACCAAGATCAATTTTCTGAACCTGATCTATATTTATTATTGAATGCTTGCCTGCCTGCATGAGATGCTTAGAAACAATAACAGTAGTCTTAGGGAGAATGATTGCATTTCTTTATACATATATATATATACAATAAAAGCAGCCACCTGTCTAAAGTGAAAACTTGTATTTAGTGGCCACCATACATGTCTCCCATTCAGGCCTGCTCCCATTTAAAATGATTATGTGTTATAGAACCAATAAAGGCCACCTATCTGTGGTGGGCATATGTACTTTTTCTCTTTGGTGGCATCAATAAATAAGTTTGACTGTATATCATTTATCCTTTTTACAGACTTGATGGTGATTCTTGGTCTTGGAAAATATTGAATTTCATATGTCATGTCATTTTTTACTGGGATATACAGTATGCATGTTTGCCATCCTCTCCCATCCTTTATGATCAGTAATGAATAAGCTGCAAAAATCAATGTACTGTGAAATGGGGTGGATAGACAAAGTTATTCTCTGTCATTCTACTTTCAGAGTTCTTGATACAAACTGGTTCAATATATTTTGGTTATTTACCAAATACCTATAGCATATAGGGGAGTAGATGTTGAAATGGGATATGACATCACATGTGTGGTGAAAGTATTTAATCAGTGGGCTAACCAATTGTATTGAACCATGGGAAGGACTTGTAAACTGTTGTGTGTAACGTATTGTAGAAATCATGTGATCACGATTTAAGTCTTACATTTTGTATCATTTGTTCTAATTATACAAACTGAACATAAATATTTTTATGCTAAACATATATATTCTAAATATTTTTATGCTAAACATATATATTCTAAATATTTGGCATGCATAGCATGCATGTTTCCTGCATATGATTTTTTAGTTTTGTAATTAGTCATCTACATTGTAGAGCACAATAAACATGACATTCTATCCAGATATCTAGTTTTTTTTTCCAAGCAACAATATTATACTGTTACACATGTGCTTATCTTTATTGGTGATTTTCAGTGTGATTGCTATGTGTTTCAACTTAATAGATTTTCATAATATCACAAATTCAGGTACATATGAATGTACCAGACCTAGTCCATGATGATTGACAGTAACCTTGATTTTAAAGACCTTTCTTATGAAATTGTTTGCTGCAAATATGTACATGACTTAATAATAAACTTTGAATTGAATGGATGTATCTTGTTGTAGTGAGCGATGTGGGTGGATCCCGAATCAGATGGAGGTACCGGAGTCAGTGATGCAGGAATACAGATGGATTATGGGATTGTCGGTCACGGAGATGGAGATCATGCATGCAGCCTATAGAAAAACAAATCCTAACTGTGAGTAACACCTAGCAGACAGATCAGCACAAATTCTCTAAGGTGGTTTAGAATCTGTTGTCTGAAAACTATTGGGGTGCTACTAGGAACAATCACTGCAGATCTATTTGCAATCCCCAAATCAATCATATGTTTTACAATTATTTGCAAATTTACAATAGACTACCGTAAGTAACGGTGTATTAACCGCACCCCCCATTTTCGGATGAAAAAAAAAAAAAAAATCAAAAAAAAAAAATTTAATCAAACTTACTTTCTATCTCTAATATGCGTATTTAAGAAAGAGTCAAGAACCAAAAAATATAGAAGAATTACTGGTAAAAATTGATGGGAAATCAGCGCTTCGTCACTTATCTGCAAGTTGCCGATATTATTGGCCACTTCCACACTCCGAGTCACCTCACACACACACATATGGTACCGGTGTTCATTGCAAGTACCGATACCAGCATCAACATGGGGGCTCACCCATACGAGAAGATCGTTCATATCATATTTCCTGCATCACAGCCCCACTTTTGCTTTCAGAATTCTGTCTAGCATTCAATGTCTTGACATGAATTTTAGACAAGGGAATACGGGAAGGTTCAAGATACGATAAATTTGCGATTTTGTTCAGGTGTTTTTCTTGTCTGCTTTGAACCACTACCGGTAGTTCTCAGTACGTGTGTGGCGGTATCTTACAGACAGCAAAATAGGAAAAAAAATGCTAGTACCGGTATACCGTATTTTCAATGGGAGCTCTGGGCGGGAATAAAGTGAATAATAATTAAAAATAAAAAGTCGGAAGGAGTGAAGATGGGGATTGAAGATTGATTTTGAGATGATGGATGATAGAGAGAAATGAAGGAAAGGCAAATGAAAGAAATTAATTGTCAAATAATACCAATAATTTGTCAAACAAAATAACTTCCACGGAAAGGTAAAGCGCCAGCTTACGTTGACGTTGCGATAAACATTACACATGCATGTCTTATTCGGCTACCTGCACCGCGCTGTGCGATCGATTGGCGTCTGAACTTTGCATGCCGCGATGACTAAAAAATGACAACAAAGACAGAGTCACACCATTAAAAAAAGTCAGTTTCATGAAGGTAGGTGCGTTTGTTACCGTAATCTAACTTTGAGGGACATTTACGGCAGATACCGGTAGTCATAGTTGCTTCCCTTTTATACCCGCGGCTCATACCCCTCTAAACGGGATTGCCCCAAGCGGCTACGCTCGGCCACCCGACGCGAGTTGAAAACTGGTAGTGCCGTGGTATCGGGCTGAGATTGGCTTGGCTCAGACCTGTCACCGTGTATAAACCGCACCCCCGACTTTTGATTCTGTCCCGCCGAGAAAAAGGTGCGGTTAATACACCGTTACTTACGGTACTCATCTGCTTCTTGTTACAAGGAAGGTAAACTGATTTACTACATCTTAAATTGATCTGACAAATCGTCGGCAGTCATCCGAATCGTCGTATGTGTGATAATGCAAACCCATTTCAGAGAAAATCAACTTCAAAGTTTACTATAATTTTCATACTTAATTCCCGAGCCTTACAACATATTCATTGCTAGAAAAATACATGGTTGGGAAGACCAAGACAATTGCTTGACATTGGTATCTTTATTTTTACACAAAACTAAGAATCAGAGAAAATATCACAAAAGAGCTACATGCTTGTAATTTTGGTTTTGAGCGGTTTAGATTTTCCCTGTACAAAAATGCCATAGGGAATACAACAACCCTGACCGCGATTTCAATGCGCGCGGTCAGTCAAAACGTCGTATTGCTTTTCACGTGCAAAGTCAATGCAGTTCCCAGTGTCGATACAACGGTTTGGCTGACTGCGCGCATTGAAATCGCGGTCAGTCAAAACGTCGTATTGCTCTGTTACAGTACACATTTCCAATGGGATTTGCACTTTTTATTAAAAAATTGTATGGCATCGCCGTGAAAATCCTCTCATATCTCAGAAAATAAAATGAATTGCTGCCTAGAAATTTAGTTATGAATAGAGTAGGACTTGTACTTTCATTTAAAAAAAAATACCAAAACTGACTGAAAGGACGGTTCAGATGACCGCCAACGAAATGTAAAATTGCAACTGAAATTTGCAATCGATACCAAATATTTTCTAGCAACACCCCCTGTGATTTATACAGATCTCCTTGCATTAAATTACGTTTTATAATTCAGGGTGCACATTACTGTAAGGAAGTGTCTAATAATGTATCACTGTGTGCTAAATTTGTGCTTGTTACTGAGGTTATAGCATTGATAAGTTCATTGTTTTGAGTAATTAATACGTTTATTAATGAGCCCACTGTTTATGGTGAATAATTTACATGAAATTTTCTTCTTTTCCAGATTACAAAATTTGATTATTCTTTTTACAGTTTGCAGAGAAAAATGACATATTGAAAATATTGTGTTTTCTCAAATGAATGAAAATTTATAGCTCTTCAAATGTTTGTGTTGTTTTGTTTATATTGGCTAAATCTGCCATGTCAATCAAAACTGTTTCACCCAATCTGAATGCAGCTACAGATAGCAAGATATGATAAATAAGTGGCGGATAAAACATGGCCAAAATATTTCTAAAGCTGTAGGTGTAAACGTTCTTTTATGTTCACACTTTCTTTTCCGACAGCCATATTCTTCATCAGAGATTCTACATTTTTGGAATCACTCCCAGAGAAGTTCAAGAAAGACTTTGTTGATGTCAATCCGATTGCTCCTGAGAAACTGAATATGCTTAAACAGATGCTGAAAGAGAGATTTGGGGTAAGAGTTGACAAGGTTCTCCAAGATTATCTTAATTTGAATGGAAAAAGTAATATTACAGGGCCTTTAATTCTAGGGGATAAAGCATATGTAACCACCCCCTTTTGTAATATCAAGAAATAGTAAAGAATTACCATTCTAAACTTAAATTTTTGGAGTTGATAACCATTTTTTATACTCCCGTCCTAGGACGGGACATATTATGGTATCACGCTTGGTGTCCGTCCGTCCGTCCATCTGTCCGTCCGTTAACTTTTCCTTGTAAACGCGATAACTTCAGTTTGACTTATTCTAGGCTCATATAATTTGGTGTGTATGATACTAGCATGAATGCCAGGAAGCCTATTGATTTTGAGGTCCAAAGGTCAAGGTCACAGTGACATTTTCATCTTACCCTTCTGCACTCCTTGTAAACGCAATAACTTCAGTTTAACTTATCCTAGGCTCATATAATTTGGTGTGTATGATACTAGCCTATTGATTTTGAGGTCAAAAGGTCAAGGTCAAGGTTACAGTGACATGTTTTCATCTTACCCTTCTGCAGTCCTCGTAAATGCAATAACTTTAGTTTAACTTAACCTAGGCTCATATAATTTGGTGTGTATGATACTAGCATGAATGCCAGGAAGCCTATTGATTTTGAGGTCCAAAGGTCAAGGCCACAGTGACATATTTTAATCTTACCCTTCTGCAGTCCTTGTAAATGCGATAACTTCAGTTTAACTTATCCTAGGCTCATATAATTTGGTGTGTATGATACTAGCCTATTGATTTTGAGGTCAAAAGGTCAAGGTCACAGTGACATGTTTTCATCTTACCCTTCTGCAGTCCTTGTAAATGCGATAACTTCAGTTTAACTTAACCTAGGCTCATATAATTTGATGTGTATGATACTAGCATATATCCTAGCAGTTCTATTGATTTTGAGGCCATAAGGTCAAAGGTGAAGTCGCCACCTTTCACTTTTCTTGCTTGACCAATAACTCCATTTTCCGTGTTACAGACGGGCGTATTATGTGCTCGCCTTAGCGACACTCTTGTTTTATATGTGTATCAAATTCTTGAGGAGGCACATTTCAATCAACTTTATCTACAAGGTCGACCTTTTTTGTTAAGAACCAAAATTCTGACAAAGTAAAACCTTGCTGTATTACATAAGAAAAATGAAAATGCTATTGTCTGCAGAAAAGTTTCAAATTTACAGCATTCAGAAGTTTGAATTAAAAATAAAGATGGAACTGTATACAAACATCTCGTTTTCATTTTTTTTAAATGTAATCAATTATCTTGCAGGCTATTTAATCCTGTCCCTTCAAAGACACCATCCAGTCTGTCAGGTGTAGACAGGGATTTACCTCTGGGATACCTTAATTGTCTTGAAATTCAAAATAAGAAGGGTATCCTACCTATAAATTGAAATTAAACAGGTTCCTTCTCTGAGGGGAAAGAATATTTGTGACCATGCAGTTTTTATGACAATAAAATCATGATAGAATTGTGATGTAGCCGGCATTGGATAAGTTGAAAATCATAGGGGTTAAACAAAATAAGGACTTTGATGAATAAAGGTGCTATTTGTTACTGCAAGAGGTCTAATTATGATGGTCATATTAGTCTTAATTATTTCAACGTTTAATGTAAATTTGTTTTTTTTTATATAGACAAATCAGGTGCACTTCTATGAATGTCAGTATAATGGTATCGGTGATGATGGACAGGTTGAGCTTTGTGGAATGGAATCACTTAGAGATAAGGTTAGTGACAGATATTAGAATAGAATTTACTTCAATTTATCATTTGTCAGTGCAGATATATATTTGTAGTAATTGGTTTCATCAACATTTATACCATAAAATCTACATCATACAGGTACGTAGAAAATAATGTTTATGGAGTTATCTTTTTTTATTCATAAATTATCTGTTGTAAAAACCAAATCTCATGGCATGAAAACTTCAATCTTGTCTCTTGTGTGCATGTGCTTTTAAAAAAAATATTTTTTTAATTGTTTTTTTTTAATGGAAATTATTACAAAACACTGGAAAACAAAATTTGACCTGAAATTAATCAAGCAAACCAGCTAGAATGAAAAATAATCACCCATTCATGAATTCATTTCCCGTTGACTTTGTACACAAAGTATTAAAAATGAGCCATTTTCGGCATGAGATTGTCTCTTAAAACGTCACATAGTGTCACGATGCTAAACCCGTATGTCGCTGATTTAGTTTTAAAAGTTGTGCGAGACTTTAAATTAAAAGTCATAAAATTTTGCAACGCTATCTCTTTGTGCATTTCAAAAAGAGAGAAAGCATGGGGGGGGGGTATCATGGCCCCCCATTCCTTTAAGGGTTACATTCTGACTGTGCGCAGACGAAAGTCCATCCAGTTTCTTCATGTTTTAGTGGCATCTAACTAAATATCCATCGCAGAATCCTCTTAAAAATCTACTTGAATAATGTTATGGCTACCATAGGTGAATGAGGCATATTTTTATTATGCATACTTTGTGGCAGGTGTTTGAGTTCTTCACCGAGCGCATCTCTGAGCAGTACCCACTGGACGATCGTCCATTGGACCCTTACCAGCAGACTAAAGAGGCCCATGAGTCCTTCATGAAGAACAGATGCGGTTGTGTTCTCGGAAGGACAGCCATTCTGGAGCAGATCAAGGACTATGTGGTGACAACGTCGTCCAATGCACCCCTGCTTCTCCTCGGCGGCCCGGGTACTGGGAAGTCCTCTATCATGGCCAAGGTGGCTGAGGTGTCGGTGACCAAAGCAGCGACCAGGGAGATCCCAGGGTAGGCATCATGCAGGAGAAGTAGTGCTATCGATTCTTTTGTTTTTGTCCTTGTGTAGGGACTGATGATGCAATAATGACTGCTCTGGGCAAGCTGTTAAAATCTTTGCTTGTATTGACTGATTTGAAGCCTATACCCTGTTAATCATTGTCATTATGTACCTTATTTAGTTGTGTATCATGTCATTCTATAAGAATAGCTAATTGTAAGTAATGTAATATTTCATTTTGTATTATTTTATTATGTATTGGTAATTATTCTCATGTAATTTTCTCTTTCATTTTCTATATGTATGCACTTTGAAACTTTTGTAAAAAGCGCTATGTATCGATTTGTTCTAATTGCTGTTTGGTGTACACTTGGCCTGATACTTACTATATGTTGTCCAATTCTCATTTTGTCTAATGCCCATATATGGTCTAATTTTCATTCTCCTAATTATTTTTACTTTGTTAAACAAGCGTTTGGTTCATAAACAATCATTTAACCATACAGACCAAGTGGTGTTAGACCAATTTGATATTAGATGAAATGTGCTTAGCCCAAAATATGAATAAGATGAAATGGTGAATAGACTTAGTGACATATAGATTAAAAGATTATTAGACCTATGTGTAAAAAAAGTTGGATAAGACCATCGTGAATGAGGGCCATATGGGCAGTGGTTGGAGCCCAAACATTTACCTTTTTTGAATTTTTTTCTTCTCAGGTCTCCAGATATTGGATGGCATGTGTTCTATCACTTTGTTGGAGCTGTCCCTGGATCACCCAACCTGGAATTGGCTCTCAAGAGATTACTAAGGGAGATAGGAGCAGTAAAGGTAAGACATAGTGGCTCATATTCTCATAATAGGTTCCAGATGTACCATGGTACAAAACCACATACTATGCATATTTCTCATATTATCACACTTCCATTAGGCAACCTTTGCCAAAAGCACACACTTATTATTGGACTTTTCTAAGTGTACGCGATGAAATAAATGCAGCATATTTTTAGTTCATGGTATTGTACCATAGTACGATTGAAACCTCTTAAGAGTGCCTGCGGCACTACATGCGATCTGACTAAAACACTATGATCTGACTGCAACCCTTATTTTCAATAACCTGTTCTTTGCTTTCCTCATGATAGTTAAAAAAATTAAATTGTCTTATTTTGGAGTTCATGATTATACTCAGAATACTAAACTTGAAATTTTGATTCTCTGCAAGCATTTTAGTTGATGTAAAGTCCAGATCAGCTTCAATCATAGCTAATGCTAAGATTTATATGACAGCACCACAGGTTTTAATTGATTTTGCTGTTATTCTCACAAGGATGCCGGTAGCTGATTGGAATTTCAATATCATTCATTCGACTATTTAGAACTTTGATCTTAAAGGTTTTACAGGTTGGAATGTTCATATCAATGTAATAGTACGATTAAAAAAAAATTGTTTTTAAATGGGTTGCAAATGGATCGTGTAGTGTTCGCCATTCATGATAAATTTCTGATCTGACAATGGCAGAATAATAGATTGAAAATGTACATTGTCAATAGTTCATCTGATTCGTTTATACTTTTTGTTGATCTAAAGTATAGCAGAGCTTCCAAGTCTCCCGGATCCTGCGGGAGAATACTGGATTGCGATCCAATCTCCCGTTCTCCCGACCCCATGCCAGAATCTCCCGGATAATCAGGATTTTTAGCTGTTAAATTGTAAAATTCATACAAACGACTGTTTAACGAGTCTAGCATGTTCAACTCCCTAACACCCACGTGGAACCTCCTTATCACATTTTCATTTTACCCAGTAACTTCTACCAGTATTTGTATAATCGTACATTGATTTCCCATGTAAATGAAGATAATTTTACTGAATGACTGGTGAAGTAGTCTAACAAGCCATTTTATTTCCGGGTTCTGCAATGTGTGTGATGAAAACTCTTCAGCTTTACTCCATGCACATGGCCCCCGATGCGCCCCGGCGCGGCTCCAGCCGGCCGCGCTGCGCCAGGAAGCTCCGAGAAGGAAAGTTTACGAGCACTGCGAGGCATTTTTTGTAAGCTTGCTTGCGCCTTATTCGAGCTAAAACTGTGGATCAACGATGAGATTAACAAGTGGATTACTTTTACACCTCGACTTTCAGTTTCAGGAATAATTTTATTGACAATCCTGAAGAATTAGAAGCAAAGTGGAGATTTTTTCGCCTACTTTCACTTGGGTTGATTGGATTCGAACATTTTCTCTTTCGTGAGTGAGCTAGCCTGGCGCTGGCTGGCTGAGCTGTGCGAAGCACGCCCCGTCCCGATTCATCCACACTACAATCGCATCGCCAGTGACCATGGAGATCATGGAGATCATGGAGATGGAGTCATCCAAGACCAAGACGACAAAATACTTGTCGAAGTATTATTATAAAGATACTTTTCAAGCAGAATGGGACTGTGTGACAATTTTCACAGGAATCCCTCAGAGACTTTAAACAGTCCACATATAAAGCTCATTTACCATGTTTACCACTACTGCAGCCCCTTCCCCCTCTGGCCAATTAAAGGTTTTTTCATGTTGAATGCATTCTTTTATGAATTATTTGAAAAATCTACTGTATTGCCTGAAGTGTATATTTAGTTAATGACAATTCATGAATTCTCTCTAATGTTCATTTAATCTATCGGAATTTTTTTTGATGGTTTAGACAGCTGTCGGTTACTATCAAATGTTGTTTCTTAATGTGTTTTGCTACCCAAAACTCCCATCCGTGGGACAACGTTCCGGTGCTCCCTCACAAAATCATACCTCCGCGAAATCTACTGGATTCTATCATCCCCATGTTGGCAGCTCTGGTATAGAATGTCTTTAAGGCTGTACATCTTTATTTGGGGTTGTTCAACTTCCTCTGCAGGTATCCAGAGATCCTGTTGATATTGTTGCACCTTGAGTTCATCGGTTACGCTTGATAATAAAATGGATATAATGATTAACAAATATCAGAAATTAGATGAATATAATTTCAAATTACTTGGTCAAGGTCAAAAGTAATTTGAGTTCATTGAATTTTGATATGAAATGAAGTGATACTTTGTTCATTGGTGTGAAAATACTTAATCAAATTAAATAAAGTTTTTTAGATGATTTTTTATCACAAATAATATGATATGAATAACAATTTTCTCAGTCAAGGAGGTCATCAAACTCAGTATTTCATTATCAGTTGAACGTTTTTCTCCTCATTTGTGAAAAATTTTGTCATCTTAGTTTTCAAAATTAGCACTTCTACTATATTGAATTGCGTAATGCAGGCGAGACTGCCAGAGGCATTTCACCTGTTACAAAAATGCAAATGAATTCCTTTTGAAGTTAGTACTTTTTCTCTCTGTATGATCCAGGAGAGTCAGATGCCCAAGGATTTAGAAGAGACTTGTCAGGTTACCTATGCAGCTTTATCTAATCCTAATACCAGACCTGTCATCATCATCATTGATGCCCTTAATCAGGTATGTTACATCATTCTTAGGACCAATCATACTTATATATTTCTTGGGTCAAATGGGGGAAAATCACACTATGAATTGAAAAAGAACTTTCCTGTAATTTTTTTTCTGATAACTATTAACCCTTATCTAAACTGGGGGGGGGGGTCAATTTGACCCCCCACCCTTGACAAATTTTGCCGCTAAGCTGCCACGCAAAATTTTTTGACCGCGCTGCTCGCTGACTTTTACTTTCAAGTCTTGCACATCTTTTGAGATAAAATTTGCGACGCCTTGGTATGCAGTTTCGAAATTACGCAATATTTTGTAAGCGCATGTCGGTCCCAAAATTGACCCCCCCCCCCCCCCCCCCGTATATGTTGGTCTGAAATAGCCCAGTTAAGATATATCAAGGGGGGTACGCTGATGTAAGTGAGATTGCCTGGGGCATTCCACTCGGTTCAGACTCAGTTTTTTGGGTGCTGTTGATTTAGGGGGGGGGGGCAATGAACTGAATACTGCGTTATCACTCTTTTATGGTTATGTAGCATGGGGGTGGGAGGAAGGGGGGGCTTCCGTTTGTCTCTGAGTCCTACCTCTTTTCATGTCCTGTGGCATTTAATTGAAGGGGCAATCAACTTGTTTCTTTGTTATCCATATTTTATTATGTGTTTCTTTGTCATTAGGAGGGGAGGGTCACTTCACTTGGTACCAAGTTATTTTATGTTTATGTAACATGGTGGGGGGGGGGGGTTTATCTCTGAGTTCTTATTATTTTCATGAGAGGGGAATTCTGTTTTTTTTCTGATTTATCCCTCTTTTTATGGTTCTGTATCATTGTTACATTTTTCTACTGTTCAGTTTGATGAGAGCAAGGAATCTACTGTCCTGACCTGGCTTCCAAACAAGCTAGCACCTCAGATCCGTTGTATATTCTCCATGATTGACCAGACGCCTCAGCATCAAACATTAGAACTCAGATCCAATGCACCCCTATCCATCTTTGTCACACCACTTGATATGGAATCTAGAGAGGTGAGTCAAAACACATCTTGATTTGTTTTTTTACATTACCTTCTTGGATTTCCTTTTTTCTATTGTTAGTTTAATATGAAAACTGTAATTAAGTGCACCATTCAGTCCTGTACAAAGATGTTATTGAATGATCATGAAATGGGATAATGATGATGATGACGTCAATGACGATGATGATGGTGACAATGACGACAGTGATGTTGATTATTATTATACTGGTTATATATGATGGTTATTTTGATGATGATAATGACGTTGATGATGATGGTGATGATGGTGATAATGATGGTGATGATGATAGTGATGATGGTGGTGATGATATATATAAAGAATATCAATTTTTTCTCCCTCTAAAAGGCCATTGTGAGGGAGACACTCGGAAACTACAACAAGAAACTTGACGAGGAACAGATGGCTAACCTTTTGGGCAAGGAGTCTTCCCAGAATCCTCTGTGGTTGTCCGTAGCCTGTGAAGAACTGAGAGTCTTTGGGCTCTTCTCCAAAGTTACAGATAAGATCAACAAGCTGGCAGATGGTCTTCTCAAGTAAGTCATCATTTTAATTAATGGGATGAAGATTTTCTTGGCTTTAGAGTTGTAGAATCCAGGTCAGAACCATCTCTCACGTTTATAAAGGGATTTTCAGCTATGAGTGTGTTCCAACTCATATGTATATGGGCCCCGTCTTACAAAATGTTACGATGGATCCAATCAATCGTAACTATGGACGGCCAGCAACGTCAACATCTGTTATGCATGTTTGTTCAAAATATTTTCTAGCTATGATGTTTATTCATGCATTCATTTTTTTTTTTGCATGCAAAGGGCATTGTGCAAATTTTTCATAGAAAAAATTATGACACTGATGGATTTCCATAGAGTTACGATTGATCGTATTGATCATAACTCTTTGTCAGATGGGGCCGTGGATTCATCACTAATGCTGCTGATGTCTGTTCAGAACTCAATATATGACTTTGTGGGCATTTACTCTTACGTTCACATGTATGTCTCACAAATTGTTACTTATTTCATGTATAGCACATGTGTAATCAATTTGTTGTTCATAATTTTTGTAGCTTACCCAATTGTAAATTTTCATTACTTCTGATTTGGAAGTGGGACAAATTAGCTTTGAAAATGTCTTATGTGGATTTTAAACATAGATTAAGGATATTCCTGTATTGTTACAATTAGAGATTAATGTTTGGTAAATTATGTGTATTCTAGTGTTACTGTTTATTGTTTATCGTAGATGTATCTTAAGCCTTATATATGCACATGGACGCCAAGTAGCATTGACTTATTGTGTAATGCTATGGACCCACCTTAGGATTGAAAACTGTAATTACATGAGGAGAAGAAGTAGGCAACCACATTAAAATTTGCTAAGCTAATTTGATTCATATCTTGAAGAAAACGCTAGAAGCAGTTGCCCTAAAATATTGTATTTATTTTTGTCATTAGTCTTCTAGCCCAGGTTTTTGACCGGTTTGAAGAAGAGAACGGAGGTGAACTGCTGATTGCTACCTTGTGCTTATTGGAGTGTTCTAACACTGGACTCCTAGAAACAGAACTCTTGACCATCCTTGGTGATGAAGACAATCTAATGCCCAAGTCAAGCTGGTTTGATTCTGGAGCAGGAGGAGAGAAGAAAGGTGAATATGAATGATTATAACCCTGACAATAATGACCATGACGATATCAATGATGACCACGACGATATCGATGATGACCACTATGACTTTAATGATGACCACATTGACAATGATGATTCAGAATTTGCTATTTTGTGATAACTTGTGAACTGTTTGAAGGGTCAACTTCAAATTTGCTCCAAGTGTGTATGTAGGATTTGAAAGTGATTTGAGTAATTTTTGGAGTAACAACGTTCAAGGTCTTAGAGGTCATTCTATATCTGAAAATATATCTTTCTGCAATAACCAAAGAACTTTTTAGGGACCAACTTCAAACTTGGCTCATATGTGTCACAATGATCAAATTTCAAAAGTTGTTAGACATCAATGAATTAATCCTTTAATAATGCACGATCCCCGAATGCAGAGGGTGCTGTTGGACATACGTATGCGCTGCAGACAAGGCCAGCTGCCCCTTTGCAACAATATTATACGACGCATAGGCAAATGCCATGTTCTGAATGCCCAAGCTCTGACAATTCGGAGTTAATGTACTCTTTGGCTGGTGTTTGAAGTTCGTGGCAGGTTGGCTCTTCCTTCTTCTGCTGTGTGAATTGACGTCAACAGATGTTTTGGCCAATTAATGCCGATGTAGCCAAAAGCAGCGTAGCATACGTGTACTGTTAATGTGTGTACATGCTGGTCAACGGCCTGATGATTGACGATTAGCAGCGAATCCAGAACCGTCCAATAGCACCGAGGATCATGCACCTTTAACTCTGAATAACTCTGATCACTCTTAACCCCAATGTAGATACATCCTCCTTCCCCCCCCCCCCACCTTAACTCTCTCAATTACCCTGTTGATTCTGATGCATTCTTAGCTTAAATATACTTTGATTAATCTTCTCTGACTTTTGTCTTAATTTCTTTTCAAATAGATTCCAGAGAAAAGAAAGAGAAGGACATTGGTCCTTTGTCAGCTCACAAGTGGGCCAGAGTCTTCCGTGCTCTCAAACCTTTCCTCAGGCCTTTTGGAGAGAGTGGTGAGGGGCGTCTTGACTTCTATCATCGATCACTCAGCAAAGCTGTTAGGAAAAAGTAAGGCTCTTGATCAAATATGATTGATTTGGTGTGACTTGGGGCCTGTAACACAAAGCTTAGCATTGATCGTACAGCAGTTTTCTATGATTGATTGCATTGACTACAATGTACAATCAATCGTGAAAATCAAGTGTACGATTAATCACTAGCCTTTGTGTTATGGGACCCTGGAAGCTAAACACAAAGCCTAGTGAGTACTGTTGATTTATACCCGTGATTGCACACAATGATCAATGTCATCAATTATAAAGACCCGTCCTACAATCAAGTGTTAGTGCTGTGTGTTTTGGAGCACAGGGTCCCGTCACGTAATGCATCAGGCTGATTTTGACATATGATCAAGGACAATCATAAAAAGCATCCGTTATAAATCGCTAAGCTTTCTATTACAGGACCCATGTCCATGTTAAGATGCCAAATTCATCTTTAGTTTTTATGAAATCTTGTGATATGTTTGGTCTATCTACTCTAGTAGTGAGTTTGGGAGCACAGGATCCTGTCACATAATGCCTTAGTGATCAAGCATGGGGCTGATTTGGACAAATGATCATGGATGATAATCAAGGCAATCAATCATAGAAAACATCCCTGTTATTGCTATTAAAGCATTCTATTACAAGGCCCTTGTCCATAATAAGATGCTAATTTTCAATTTTAGTTTTTATGAAATCTTGTGATATGTATTTGGTTGACTTACTCTAGTTGTAAAACATAAGTCCAACTTAAATTTCACAACAGAGTCCGATGTTCCTTGTTTGGACCTATATGATGACAACTAACTTGACATGAGTTGCTCAGATATCCATTATTTTGGTTGATAGATGCTATTTGAGGTACTTTATGTGAAGGTGGTTTTGGAGATGACAAACCAAGGTCAAAGTTTATTTGAGGTCATATGTATGAGTTTACCTGCATGAGTCTTCCCTTGACAAATCATCTTGGTTGCTTGGATAACATCAGACTTGAGAAGTACATTCATGTTATGGTGCCTTCAGCAGTCACATTCGTAAGTTTTAGATCTGACTTGTCCCTGTAGCTTAGTATGCCTAGGTATGTTACATCTTCTATGTAGTTATTGCGATTATGGAATTTGGTTTGTTTAGATACTTGAAGCTTGGGAACGGGGAAGATGATCAGAAGAAATACACCTGGTGGCACACAAAACTGGCTAATTTCTTTGAGAGGGTAACATCTGTGGAGAGGAAATGTGAGGTATGGAATCTATTGTGTATTGAATGCTTAAAATGGATATATTAGAATTGTCAATAATATGTACATATTCCTCCGCTGGAACGAGAAGTATAATCTTTCTTATCTAGTGTATAGTCAGGAATATTTGCAAGATTTACTTGGAACTCTATCCCTACTTATATTAATTATCTAAAAATTTGATGGAGGAATACATTTCTTTGTGTATAGTCAAGAATCTATTTTCCCCCCCAGTGTATCCTATCCTTTTTATACCCCTCTATCTGATTTATATCTTGATAGGAATATCCTTTCCATCTGAGTGTGATTAAAGATGAGAGACGTCTAGCAACGTTCTTGTCTGACTGGCAAGTCTTTGATGAGTTCTTCATATCTGAGTTCAGTACCGATCTCCTGGCATACTGGAGGAAGGTAGGTTGAATATAACGGAGGAGACTTGTCTATATCAATGCAACCATAAATGTAAACTTCTGGTTGGATTATATTTAGAAATAAAAGAGATGACATTTATGCTTTTGATATTGCAAAGATTGGTAATTACATTAAAATCAATTTTATATATGTAATGTTAGTTTTGAAATGTCAAGCTTGTCAGCTGTGATGGATGAAATAGTTATGATTTCGTGGAGAAAATACATTCTTTAAATATGATGAATAGATAATTAAACAAGATGGGTCTTGTAAGTATTGTGAACTCTACCAATTTTTTTATTCATGCAACATTAATGTTATTGTACGGGTAAGTGTATTAGCACTGAAAATATTTCATCCTTTGGTTTTGTTCATTTTTTCCCCCATACATTGTTCTGACACTTGTAGGCTGGTGGTCCAGAGAAGATGGAGGAATGTTACAGGAAAGCACTGGAAGATCTCAACAACAACCCAGATATGGACAGAGAAGAAGTTGCTATTCGTTATGAGAAGGTTGCAAGGGTCCTGTAAGTAACATTGGTCTTCGCTATTGTCAGGACCCTATTGGTTAAAAGTTACAATCATGGTAGCTTCCATGGTAACACTGCTCAACATCCAATCATAATTAAGGATTCCATGGGAGTTACCATTGGATCTCAAAGTTACCATAATGGTTATGTTTATGCAGTGGGGTCCTGCACATTAATCTAGTAGAAATTATTTAACAGGGGGCATCTTTTTCAAGAGGAGCTCTTAATGAAGTTCTTATACCAAAGATACTACAAGGGGAAGATCGGACACTTCGACGTTTTTTTGAAACGCTCGATAAATGCTTATGGGGAAGGGCGCCCAACAGCGTTGAGTAAGTAAACCTTTGCATATCGGCATGCGACTATGTATAAAACATATGGGGAAAATGAGAGAGGGGACTCTGGAGAGAGCTCAAGGGTGGCACATTAGAATAATTCCATGTTTGAAATATATTCATCCCAAATTTAAGGGGGAAAAAATTGAATGAAAAAATTTGCAAATGTAAAAATCGTCTATTCCTTCACCCCTTCACCATTTCTCTCATATGTTTTGTAAACAACCATCTCGCGATATGCAAAGGTAAAAAAAAAGGTTGTTACTTACTCAACGCTGTAGGGCGCTCTTCCCGAGCGTTTCATTATGCGGTCTATGTACTGTCCGATCTTCCCCTTGTAGTATCTTTGCTTATACCAACAACCATTATTAGTTATTGAAATATTACTATCTAATTTGTTGAACACAACTTTGGGAGTAATATCTCTTACAATACATGAAACGCCATTAGGTCTAACTAGTTTGATTTACATGGAGACCTATTCTGCTATGGTAGTAGACATGATTACTGTGGTGAATCTCCTGGTTTCATGACATTTGCTCCACTCCAAATTCCACAAGTTAATGGAATAACCAAATGCAACCCTGGATTTAACACTACCCTATCCTAAACCTAAGTAACCCTAATCCTAACATAAAACCCTATTGCAACCCTAACCGTATATCGTAGACAAAATAAAACCAGGAGCAATTGTTGCCAGAGCAAATGTTGTGTCACCAGTCTCCTTAACCCCTGCTGTAACAGGGTAGGGGTCTAAGGGCAGAGAGCAGAAGGGGGCAGGTTTCTTTCGCAAGTCCAATTTTTTTTATATTGAAATGGAAAACTTTCAGACAGTCCAAATCTTCGCAAAATTGGGAAATAATGATAATACCAACATGTTTAGATAGCGCATATCACTGCCAAATTCGTCTCTATGCGCATTCATAATGTAGATTTTGGCCAGCCAGTACATACATGTATTGTATTTTCTTTTCGTATATTTTGTTAGAGTTTGTTTATGCATTCCACATCATAAAAGATGATAGTGTATGACAGAAAAAAATGCATTAATATATTGTTATATATATATATATATATATGTATGTATTAAAAGTTTTCTTTCAAATGCAAGAAAAAATATATATGAAAATAACTTCTGTTTTATAAGAACCATTGACATAAATTCCATCATCATTGCTTTTTCCTCGATTCATTCATAAACACATTTCTTTGTTTTTGTTTGAATAACAGAATGCAGGCCAGTCAGCTGAAGTCTGGTTACTCAATCTTAGAGACAGCCATGCAGATGGAGATGGATGAACTTGGGGCTAGGGAGGAGAGAATGCTGGTTCTCTATGATCTGATTGCCAGTTGGAACAATGAGGTTAACACTGGTCTTCTTTTTATTTGATTATACTGCAAAATGACTTTAAAGTGAACATGAGCTAACCAACACTGTTTAAGGTCTCTCTTTGACTGTTTGTTTTAAATACGTACTCTTGGAGTATGCCTTTTGAGATAGCTATTTGATGATGTAGAGAATAAATAAGCCTGTGATTTTTGTCTCGCCTGCATAGCAGAGCGAGACTGTAGGCGCCGCTTTTTAAGCAGCAGCGATTACGGCATTGTCAATATTGAAATCTTAACCAAGATTAAGTTTTTGAAATGTCATCATAACTTGGAAGGTATATGGACCTAGTTCATAAAACTGAGACATAAGGGTAATAGTGTATCACTGAAGATCCTGCCTGAGTTTCAGGTCACATGATTAAAGTCAAAGGTCACTTAGGGTCAACAAACTTTGGCCATGTTGGGGGTATTTGAGGAATTGGAAAAGGGGCCCGGTCAAAAAATTTCCTGTGGCGGATTGAGGGGAGGGACGGAATCAAGCCCCCCCCCCCCCTCCGGGTCTATTAGGGTCAATGCAGTATGAAATATTGAGTTGTATGTTATCATTCAATTTTATATGAGACTACACTGCTCAGAATATTGCATTATGTGTTAGGAAGCGAGTCAGATTCAGTATAATGTAAATGTATTTGAAGACTTGAGCTGGTGTTATTCAAGGCTTCTGTATTCCCTATTAGCTTAAATTCATAGGATTTATTGCAATCAAATGAAAATAACCAAGGATAAACAATTCCAAGACTGACAGTTTTTAGGGTATGTTATGACTTTCTTTTGATACCTTACAAATTTGGCATTTGTATGCCTCTACCAAACTTATTTTTGGTCACATCATGTTTTCCAGTCATCCTTGTGATCTTCCTATTTTCCTAATATTCAAATTCCTTTCCATTAAAACCCTGTTATTACATCTTCATTTGATGTCTAATTATCATTTCATTTTAAACAGTCATTCTCTTCCTCAATTTTGACCGATTAATATAATTTGATTATTTTGTCTCTCTTTTTTTGAACAGCTACTAACACTGCATGACTTCATTACAACAAAAATGTTTCCCAACCTCCGTCCATCGATCTCTTACCGGCGCAAGTCCCTTGCTATCAGCAAGAAGTTTGTTGACAGGGATGAGTCCTTTAAGGTAAGGAAACTATATAAGACGATGCCAAATTGCAGAAACTGAACTGAATTCAGACACTTGCAATTTTTGTTTTGCTCTTTAGCATTGTTTGTCTCGCCTTCCAGAGGTAAAGACAAGGGTAAGACCTCCAGTTGGCATATCGTCAATGGGTTGTTAAAACCTTGCACCTCAAAATTAAATTTATATGCTAAGTCTATCCGAGAAAAATGTTGATTTGAATCAATAGAGAAAAATCAAACAAGCATAACGCTGAAGTTTCATCAAAATTGGATGTGAAATTAGAAAGTTATGAAATTTTAAACTTTTCGGTTATTTTTCACAAAACAGTTTTATGCACAACTCAGTAATATTCAAATGAGAGCCAATGATGTCCCTCACTCACTACTTCTTTTGTTTTTTATTGTATGAATTATACAATATTTCAATTTTTAAAGATTTAACAATAAGTATCAACTTGACTGAACCACAAGAGAAAATTGAATAATTTATATTTCATATAATAAAATACAAAAGAAAAAGTGAGTTGGTGACATCATCAGTCCCCTAATTTGCATACCGACCAAGATGTACCTATAATTTAAAAATGTCATAACTTTCTCATTTTACATCCAATTTTGATGAAATTTTCAGTGTTTTGCTTGTGATGCTTGTGGGAATTTTACACTTATTATTCAAATCAATTTTTGAGGTTGAACTTGTCCTTTAAAAAAACGAGAACAGCTCAGAAAAAGATCAAGTCTAGAGTGACATAAGTAGCATAGGTCTATTGCCAGAAAGATTTCTCCACAGGAATAAGGAGATTGTTTTCAGATGATACAAGGTTGCCACCATCGCAATATCTCTAAAATAGAGATTTTTTTAGCTTCCCTCAAACTATTAACACCCCAGTGAATATATGACTGCCATCCATCAAAAAATGTAAAATATTACATTTGTGGGACAATGAGCAAGTATGGGTTATTCATGAATTGGGTTAGCATTGTGTGCGAAAGGTGGTATGGGAAATTGCATATGAGGGTCAAAGGTCATTTGATGTCAAAGTTTATCAGCTAAATTCTCTTGTGACTAATAACTCTACAATGGTTGTAGATGTTGTATGAGTACCTTTATGTGATGGTGATGTTGGAGATCATATATTTAATTTATGTGTATTGGCATGAGACTTTAAATATACACTGATTTTGAAATTTGTCAAATATAGAATGAATGAAATACCTTTCTCAAATCTAGATATAGTATAAATAATGACATAGAATATTTCTGCCCCTACAAAAAAAAAACATGTACCATCCTGATTTTTATTTACAGTTCAAACGTGCATTCTCACTGATGAAACTGGCATTTAACCTTAAGACATGGTATGTGTTGAGAGGGGACAATGAAATGTCTGCTACTGAAGCTATGGACCTGGGCTTTGCGAGTCTTAAGGAAGCCAAACAGCTTTTCACGGAGGTAGGCATTGATGTAAAAGATGGATTATTATCGAGATGAAGGATATTGGTTATCAGTTGATGAGAGGGTAATCTAACCATATTTTTTATGTTGATGATTTTCACAGAGCTGCCAATTCGTATAATTTTTTGCTATTCAGTAGGATTTTTAAGGGGGAAGTGACACTAAATAGGACTTCTGCTTGAAAATAGGATAAAGAGCAATAAAGAATATAATTTTTTCACCTTTAAAGTTGGCAGATCTGTTATCATAATAGATTGATGATGAGGGCAATGATGTTGAATTTGATGATCATGACGATGATGATGATCGAGATAATGATGGTGATAATGATGGTGATGATGATGACGATGATGGTGATGATGATAATGATGATGATGGTGATAATGATGGTGATGATGATAATGATGATGGTGATGATGATGTTGGTGATGATGATGTTGGTGATGATGATGATGATGAAGATGATGATGGAGATGATGATGATGATGTTGGTGATTTTGATGATGGTTAAAGACTACCAAGATGGCCATGGAAAAATCCATGGCAATAACTGATATCTTGGTGAAAGTGTCAGTAGTAGTCAGTAGCTGTACTAGTAGTAGTAGAAGTAGTGGTGGTGGTGAAGATGTACATAATACACCTAAATTGGAATATGGTAAAGGGTGTATCAATAGTTGGAAAATCATTGGAAACTGTTCATGTATATGGCCCATTTTATTGTATACCAACTTGGTGTCTTACATGCAACTGAGATAGATATACTACCATACACATGCAGTGGCTATTGTTGCTTCATTCGGCATAGCAAACCAAAATTAAATTAAGCACCATCATAGAATATTTTCCTTGTCATATATAGTCGTATATTTAACGTGCGATTGCCGAGAAAACAAACTATTTATGCATGCCTACATGAATTGCCAGCTTACAGTCCCTCTAGCTATTTCTCTAATACTATCTATGATAAATTTCTGAATTGAAAACATTGTTTTATTTTGGTATATTTTGTAGCTGAATGACAAGGGACATTTGGCTGAATGTTTGATGAATGAATCCCTCCTGGTTGGTGAAACAAAGCAAGTGGATGCATTAGAGGTAAACCAACACTTTAGTCAGGAAAAGGTCTTTGATCTTTAAAAAAAAAGACTTTCATTAACCCGTTATTGTACATATTGAATCCTTTGTTAAACACTATGTGACCTGGGCTATTATTCAAATTGCATTGCTCTTTGATTGAGCTCACTTGGACTATGTTTTAATTGTATTGCCCAGCAGGGAGTGGCTTATGCAGTATCCCATTAAGAACTCATTGCTTGCTGGGTGAATTATTAATTTATAAGAATCAGCAATCCATTTTTCAATTGTGAACACCATTTAATTAAATTGGTAAAAAGTAAAGATAATCAGTAATTATTGAATATCAGCTGAAAACACAATTCATGTTGGAATTATAGATGATATAACATTTTTGAGCAAATACAACTTGCTATTTCAATATGTGTGCAAGTCACTGCAGGGGATTATGCTGCATATTCAGACCACTTTCATTAAGTGAAGGGTTTGCAAAACAGACTAAGTCTTGGTACACTTTTGGGGTTTGAATAATTGCAGAATGCCATTCCTTCATATTGTCAATATTTTCAAGAAGGCTGAGGAGTTCTGCCTTGAGGCAGAGTAGTGAATTTGTTGACACAAGATGCGCAAGACTCGTAGAAAAAAAAAATCTGACATGGTGAGATCTCCATGCGTTTGGTCTTGAATAATGAGGGAACGTCATTCCTTGATATTGTCAGATTTTCAAGAAGGCTGAGGAGTTGTGCCTTGAGGCTTACGGAGAGATGAGCGTCCTATCTAGTCGACTCTTCACCAACATGGGAATCCTACTGGAAGAGATGGGTCTCAAGGATGAAGCATATGATTACTTCGTCAGGAGCAGGGAGATCAAAGTAGCTGTAAGTTCTTTAAAAAAACGAAGATATATCTGGGAGAACAATTCATGAAACATATAGGTAGTAATTTTCACTGACTGTTGTTATAAGCTACTACAAATCCTTGCATGTGATTGGCTGAGAGCAAATTTGTTGGTGAAAATCACTTGACAAAATTTGTGATGTAATGCTCCCCACAGTGCTTGATTACTGTGTAAGCTGATGAGCATGGTTTGGATTTGTGGTGAATTAGAGACATTTAAACATTAATATTTCTTGACCAATATTATCCTACCTACCTCCTCATCTTATTCTGAAGAAACATGGTTGCTATCTGCTTGTTAATGGGGGGGGGGGGGGTACTAAGCCTATCTAATCCAAAGAAATGTAATATAAATAGCGAGTGTGTGACATCATCTGCTCCTTTTAGGATGTGTTGTGAAAATAAGCAAGGTTTGGCAATTTCCTGGGAAATTGTGGGAAAAACTGGTGTAAACTTTTGAATACTGGGAAGTATGTAGATTTACAGGGAGCAATGTTAGGGCTTGGAAGGAAAAGCCGGCTTGAACCCAGACTGGAAAGATTAGCATAATTCTTTTCTGGGTCTTGGATCAGCCCAGAACTCTGAGCCTCCAAACAATTGCACACTGCTGCTGTGCATAGCGTTAATGATACAGCGAAGCCTGGCCTCACTCGATGCATGCTAGCTATGCTGCCAATATCCATCCTCTGATCTCTGGTGCTAGTGCATTTTCACATCTGGCGTTATTAAACTAATTTCGCCTTAATTTTTGTCTGAATTAATAAATCCTTAGAGCCATATTGGGCATCAGGAACGGCTTCATTTCGGCTTCAATCTTGACGTCATTGTTAGAATTCTCAGTTAGGCGCCTTCACTCAACTCCACCGTAGATATGGGCTGAAGTAGCCCGCTCTCGTTATTTTGGTCGCTTACTTAGTCCATATTGATATCATTATGGCAAAGGTGAAGTCTTAGAATTCAAATGACGCCGTCAAGATCGAAGCCAAATACAGCTATTACGGATGCTTGATGTGGCTGAAATCCAGGTTAAGGATCAATTAAGTTTGATATTTGGGAATAAATCTGAGCTCAGTTCACGCATGGAGGTTAATGGTTCATATTATCTTGTGTTTATTTGTTGTTTTTCCAAGATGTAACATCAGCTTCTGATCTTTGCTCATTTTAGCTATCAACCCAAACTCCGAGTGCCAGCCCGCCTCAACTCCCAATTTTAACAGGGAGGAACAGGAAAATGCTAGAATATGCTTGAGAAACACTTTGGCAAAACCTGATAATAGTATTTCCCTGTACTTCCAACAAATTATAGACTGCGGCAGTATTTACGGGTATTTACCACAAATCTTTCCCCAATCCTGCCAACCCTGAAAATCAACTGTTTTTTTCATGCTACATCCAATTTTAATGAAATTTTCAGTGCTATGCTTGTGTGATTTTTCTCCATTTATTCAACTCGAGTATTTGTTGGGTTGGATTTGACCTTGACTTTTCTTTTATTATGTGATAAATTTGATTCCTTGTGTTTATCAATAGGTGTTTGGGGCTGAGCATCCTCAGACTCAGCGACTGGATAGAGTACTGGCAGAGGATGATTATGCTGCAATTGCAAGACGCAGAAAGACCATAGATGAGAACTATTAGATATACCAGTAAGGTTGTTCTCAGTCGTCACAGTTCATGACTCAACTCTCTTTCAACCATTAGCCTTACACCCATGCAAGAATGATCACAGATAGATAAAGGTACATGCTGCATCTCCATTCAATAGCCCCTGATCAAAATTTAGTCACTTTCAAGGGGCAGTTCAACCGATGGAAAGTTGATTTTGATAACAGAGTTTGATTTTGTGAAGTCACAGATGAAAGCTCCTCCATATGTCATGTAATGATAATTCGCCAAAATACAATTTTCTCAAGAAATTGAATGTAATTTTGTTTGTCCAATGGATATACCATCAGACGCAACTATTTTCCCTTCAATAAGAAAGATATTTTCATTAATAATAAATTTGTTAAAGGATTGGAATTCATAAAATTTGTGATACATAATATGAGGAAGCATACAACATATTCAAAACTTCAACAATCCATGATTCTCTTATTCTTTAATGAATATTCATCAATCCTTCACCAAATAATTTTCTACATGTCTGCTTTTATTAAAACCAACAGTATCATGTTTGAACTTCCCATTTAAAAGTTACTTTGTTATGGATGTCAACAAACTGCATTAGCTATCCATGTATGTCATTATCCTGACAATATGTAAAAGACACAGTGCAAGATTCCAAGGCTACATGCAGGTCAAAAGATAGATGGCATAATTGATTTTAAAATTTTATATTCAAACGGATGACCGAGCAGTACATCAAACATCATTTGCGCTTTTCACTTGTGTCGGGTATCGTTAGTGGAAAGAGGTGTTATTACTGCTGCATAATGCACACGAGGTGCATTGATTAACTTGGATGGGATGGAATCGGATTGGGGTATTAACAATTATGACCTTGTCCCTTTCCTTCTTAATTTTATCAGGGATAATGTAAAGATTGAATAGATGCACTATTCAGACAACTGTGATGTTTGAAATATTGTGTCATATCAGAATTCTATGTTGTTAAAGTGAAGTTTGATGTTTTTCATTATATACTGGATGTCTTAAGCTTAAGTGGAGACTAAATGTGAAAGAATTGGTTTTGTTCTGATTTTGTCCATTCTGTGGATTCAGTTCAAAGTAACAATGTTAGGTTTGAATTGATCTTTTAGTCTGTGGAACAAATCCATTGAAACAAAAATTGCAATGTGTAAAGAAACTCTTAGTGTTATTTTACAGCTTTATATAATAAAGAAAGAGACATTGCAGACTCTACACCTATTGATGTTCGAATATTATGCAAATAAAGTTCTCTCAACATATACCTAATTGAGCTACCTATTATTTAACATTTTTTTTTCATTTTGGGATTTTTTTATTAAGTTATTCAAAGTCTTAGGCAATAAAGCCATGTAGAATATTTCTAATTTTAGTCAAATTGAATTGGTATAATCTGCTCATACACTATTAGTCACAGATAATGACTAGTACTCGTTTTCTTTTCCTATGCATGCCGTAGCTCTTTCATAAAGATGTATGTAAATAGCAATAGATTTTTATGAGACTAACACTTTATAGACCATGTTCTGTGTTTTTGTATGTCCAAGAGTGCAAGTATTTTAATGTTTTTTTTTATGACTTAAGTATGATTGATTTTTTAAAAATAATTTCTGTAACTTTGTGTGAACATAATTTATAAATTTTAATGACATCTTTTTTCTGTATTATTCACTTCTGTAGAAATGTCACAGCAATCATATCATTGTATATTTTTTGTAGAAAATCTATTTATGTATTGTAAACAGCATAAAGTTTTGAAAAATCTTCTCACCGTCATTTAATCCTAACAGGAGGGGGGGGGGGTGAATCATGCAACAATAACTGCATTTTGACAGTGAGGAAAATAGAATGGCAGATATATATATGTATACATGTATTTTGTAAAGGAAGAAGAATATTTTCACTTTTCATCATGACATACTACAGGGGTGTGAGTGGTCACAAAGAAAAAACATCTGAAAAGAGCTGAAGAATATTTAAAAAAATCTGAAATAGAAAGAGCTCCCATACTTTTTGTAAAGAGAAAAGCCAAAAATAAGCTTAAATTAAGGTGAAAAAAAAAAAAAAAAAACTCTCACACCCCTGATACTAGTAAAACACATTCGACTTCTATAATATATGTACATACTTTATTTTCAATATTGTTGGGACTGTATATTTGTGTTAATTGTGTAACAAAAAAAAAAAAAAGATCCAAAGAAAGCAAGTTTATTGCAATACAGCCAGATTAAAAAAAAAACCTTGATTTGTATATAAGTCAAAGGGATTGTGCATTCACAAGAGACAAACAGGTTGGAATATTTTGTATAAGGATCAAAGCATTAGAATGATGATTGGCTGTAATACATGCACATGTACAGTTCATGTACGAAAGTATTTTGTATCCAGTTACATCAAACAAGTAAAAATGTAGACTACAAAATAAACATGTATTTTTCATTGGAAAATACTATTACTATGACTATGATTTGATGTAAGATCAGGCTTCTGGAAAATGTACATGCATATACTCAATAAACTTTTAGTACAAAGGAAATACATGTATTATATGTGTGTTCTCTGTTGCTTTTATAGACTGTGCAAGAGTAATTCATTCTACCATGTTATTGACCCTTAAGCCCAGCGCACGCTACAAATCACATTAAGCATTCTATATGAAAGTTCCAAGAAGTGAGATTCTTTTATTTGAAATTCAGCATAATGCTAGGATTACTAAAATTGGAATTTTGCTTTGCTGCAAGCTTTTGGTTGCAGTAAAGTCTAAATCTGCATAGAGTGGCAGCTGATGCCGACATTTCAATTTGGAATTGAATTTGCTTTTATTCCTACAGGGAAGCTCGAGAACATGAAGACGTGTTGTGTTTAGAAGTATTGTGATTCCATAGTTTTGTACACAGAAAAACTTGATATTTTTTTTTATTGAATCGATTTGCAGAAGAAATGTGCTCAAATGGATGGAAACCTACAACTCTTAACTATATTTTTTGTGATTCCCTTTCTGACATAGGAAATTACCCACACATAAGGGAATTGACAATACATAAAATACAAAATATATAACAAATAATGTATTTCACTGTTAGGAACCTACAAATACAAAAATATTTGAACAATTCTCATAATTCATGAATCAAAACTATAATTCTTTTGCAATTATCCAGTACTCTTTTGAACAGTAAATCATGGGTGTCCATGATTTATTAATTAGAGAGGATAACGAAGACTTTCCTAAGGAAAATGAAATAATACAAAGAAAGTCATTAATTACAACTCATATCAGAGTGATACAGCAATGATGTATCTAGCCTTTGATTTTAATAGTCAAATTTTCGGACTTATTTTCTTCATTTTTCCTCACTGATTTATTCAAATATTACACACTGTACTTTGGGCACTACATAAAGTATTCCATCATTTGTGAGTTTAACCGATTTTTTTTTATTCTCTTAGAACTACATGAGGTTTACAAAACAAAAAGAATTTAGAAATTGTGTCCACATTATTAATAATTTCATAAATTTATTTTATTTCAAATCACATTTTCATAGAAAAAGTTATATATACATGTACATAGAGTTTACATATTTCATTTACAAACAGTACTTTTGCTTTAATAGGCTTGAGTGTGAGTAAAGTATAAGCTGGCATAACTAAATAATAAAACTCATGAGAATATATGACGTCTTTTCTTGAAAAAAATTATCTATCCTTTTTTTTACATTTATACATAGGAAAAGTGATCTTATTGATAGTCCTGAATCATTGAATTATAATATTGCTATACATGTAGTCAAAATAACCCTATACACCATCAAATGCTCTTGACAGTCAACATAAAGATGGATGATGGGGTTGATTATTACAATTGATCATACACAATAATTAATACAATCAACCATACAAATCAGCCCCATGTTCAATCACTAAGCTTTATGTTGCAAGACAATTTTCCTGGTATTTCTGTTACCATGGTTATAATATCATGTTTTTAGGGAGAAAACTGTTGAAATAAATTGAGTTATTCAAAGTGATAGAATAAAATGTCTTGCATTATAAGCATGAAATTGCTAAAGCCTGTACATAGCTTTGGTAATTTCCCAAAATGTGTCTAATCACTTTTCCAATTCATTACTAGGCCAGGAGACGTGGCGGTGAAATCTTTTCACAAGACTATAACGCGATGCGACAAGCTGGGAGAGCCCCCATCACACTGCCTAGTTGGGTTTAAATCAATAGATCTAAACACATTACTTCAAATTTTGATGATTTTTTTTCGTTATAAAAAATATATCACACCTGAGTAATTGATTACAAAAGCTGAGTCTTTGAGGAAATCTTGGTTAAGAACAATGAAGAACATTTCCATACATACCGGTATATAAGAAAATATGTGGACTATACGAAAAGCACTTACTGCAATAAATCCTACCCATTAGTTGAAATATAAAGAATTAATAATGCTATTCTAATTTTAGAGAAAATAGAGGGATACGTGTGTATGATCTTGCAAGTTTTAATACAAGTTTGATACTATACTGATTAAGATCAAATGATAATGAAATTTGTAAAAAGGAAGCAAAAGGTCATTTTGTATTAGGGTGTAAATTAGCTGAATGAAAACCTTCCTGATGGTGGATCAAAGAACATTTCCCTACTAAATATGTATTCAGTGCTGGTTTTTATGACATTATTATTCAGGCCAAATAATGTTGATTCTATAAACATAATATGGCAGTGCATCGATAAAAAATCAAAAGTGAATCTGGCAACAGGGAATGCCATGGTTGTACATTACAAGTTAGCTGGAAGATGCATGATTGACAATTTTTAAATGAGAATTTCATCTAAATATCTATGTGACAGTACGACATATGTACATATGATGCCAGGCATCATTCAGAGAATTACAATATATACATTATATTCATGATTGCACAATTTTTTTATTACAGTAGATTAGCTCACCATATAAAATTACTCCACAAAATGAAAATTACTGTAGAATGGCACTTATTCATGAGCATTTCCATCTTTTAATCTAGGCCTTTTAATAATACGAAAATATCTGATATTTATTTTCCACTTGATGTCAAAATAATGAAAGTCTGCTTTTATATAGCGCTAACACACTGGAAAAATGTCTCTTCGCAATTTAATGATATATCATCACCTTTAGTCATGGTATACCAGCTTGCCCGAATATAGGTCAATATAATAATTGGCCTGAATCAATACATTTAGAACAAGGGGTTAATTCTTGATAAGTGAATACCAAATTTTGGCTATAGACGTTTTTCATCATACTCCTCCTAGACATCAAATAAAAAACAGTATGATAAAATGCAAAATGTGTATTTTCCTGACATCGCACCACGGGAGTGGTTAACATGAAACCAGTTAACATGGAGATGAATGCTTGTGACATCACACTTCTGTAACCTATACCAAGTCTACTTATAAAGGTTGGTTATTCAGGAACTGCGTGATCATATGGTATGCCTCAGCAGGCTTCCACATCGGGACCAAGTGACCTGACCCCTTCACCGTGGCAGCCGTCACATTCAAGAACTCGTGGGCGAATCCAGCCACCTGCGTGCCAACCTTCCATGGACGTCTGGATGTCTTTTCGGCTTGGTGGAGGTCCTTCACGAACCACTGCGCACCGAGGAAGTTGCAGACGATATCTGCATCGCCGTTGTAAAAGAGTCCCCTGTACTTGGTGAGCATTGATTCAATCAGCGGCTTGACAGACTGATATTGCATTGTGTAGTTACCATTTACAGCATCACTGTGGGGGATATTATAACCAAATAATACACATCATTGGAGGCATTAGTAAGAATTATTCACTATTACTCGCTGAGTGTAATTATTCTAATGCCTGGACATTAAATGCCCACGTAACGTGCCGTATCTTGAAAAAAATATTCCTGTTTTGGGGGACATGTATGATATCCACTTGTCAATAGAAGTGGCCCCCTGTGATTATATTCATTATAATCATGAAAGGTCAATAGAACTAGTCATTAGTATAAGTCAGTAGCTGAAATAAATAATAATAATAAATACTACAGGGTATTTCTTAGTCTACCGATTCCAGTGCTCACAGCTTTTTGAAGAATTACTTCCTGCCGGTACCCATCTACCACACCTGGGTTGAGTGCAGCACATTGTGGATCAATTTCTTGCCGAAGGAAATTCCGCCATGGGTAGGATTCAAACCCACGACCCTCTGATTCAAAGTCTGGAGAATGATCCACTGGGCCACAATGCTCCACACACGAATGCTTGATCTCATGACAGATTTTAGCCAATCATTTTTTTAAGGATCCATATTTATATACCATTTTATAAATGATAATGGCAGTGCATTGAGAAATAGATTGGAAGTTTAAGCCCAGCCAAAGCCTTGGTAAATAGTCAATAATCATCTGACTAGCAAATCTCACAAAGTGAAGTGGCAGTCAAATATTTTTGCAACCACCTATTCTGCATGAAAATTTCAAATATTAAAATCTTAGATATCTTTCAACCTCTCTTGTTGATGTTTTCATGTTTCTTTAAAAGGCTCTTTTTGCACCTCACAGAAATTTAGTGATTAGATAAAAGGGAGTTTCAGCGAGAGATTATATCCTTAAGTTTTAGCCCGATCCAAGCTTTGGAATAGAAAAGAAAAAAAATCAAGCAGATATATTGTATTGTTCAGGCACCCGATCAAAATAGATTTATGTGTAAGATCAGAAAATTAATCCTGTAGAACACACTTTCATTTCATATCCTCCACATCTTAATTGTTTAGGGCACATCCATTCATATAATATACTAATGAATTGGAAAAGTGATAGATGCATTTTGGGTAGATGTATTTTGGATGATTAAACAAAGCTAAAGACATGCTTGAATGACTGGTTTGTAATACTAGTAACTCAAAGAAAGTGAGTGAAATTAATGACCAAATTGATGCACTGTGGTGGTTCATGACGATCAAATAAACAACAAATCGGTCGTAAAAATGAAATTAATATATTGTATCATTTTTAAGAGGCTGTTTGGGAAGGGAGTATTGCCAACATCATCATCCTTACCATCGGCTCCATTATCAATATTTTCATCGTCATCATCATCATCGTCATCGTCATCATCATCATCATCATCACAGTCATCAAAGTCATCACCATCATTAGCATCATCACCTATCACCACAATCTTTTCAGAATCATCACATAATTTCCATCATCATAATTTACTCATAATCATAATAATTATCTCCAACATTACCACCACCAATATAATAATGTTTACCATGATCATAAAGGAATCACAGTGCATGAAATGTTTGGATGTCCTTTAGATGAATGATTCTTTACAAATTCAGGGAAGTGTTTCATGAAAAGCTTGGTTAGCGATTTTTCACAGACTAATTTGCTCTCAGCCAATCAGATGCAAGGATTTGTAATAGTTTAAACAATGGTCAATGAAAATCACGGACTACCATGTTTGTATCATGAAATGCCCCCCCCCCCCCCGCCATCCTGTTCATCACCAAGATAATCCCCTTCATGACTTACCTGCAGACCTCCCAGGGCTGTACAGACGCAGGTATATGGAGAGCTAACCTGACATCAGCCCGACCAAGATAGGTTGTTACAGCAGTGCTATCACTGCATTCAGGATCTCCTACTTTAGAAGTCATGAAACCATGAGATGCATAGTGCGTTGACCTCAAAGAAGAATTGGTCTGTGCCTGCATCGATATACAAGCAAACCATGAAAGAAAGATTCCAGTAAAGGCAATGATGACAAAATGAATTCAAACTGACTCAAACATGATGACAACCAGATGTTTGTGTGTACATCTACATGTAAAAGCTATGGTACAAACAGAAGGCAGAAGCACTGTTATAGCACACACAAAAGTATTACTGAAAGGGAGCAGTGCTGAAAAATCCTGTCAAAGGTTATTTGTCGAGTTGCATGCAAAACTGAGCTTTGCCCATGCTTCTCATTGACCCGACGTGTCAGTATACGCAGTCATGAAATTGGGCCAGAGGGCTTTTTTGGACCGATTTATTTAAAGCCAATACAAACCAGCACCCACCTCAGGCCTTAAACTACGAGTACACAAATCTGGTCAGGTTACCCATAATGCAACATTCTGAACAGTGTAGTATTCACATGTAGGCCCACTGGAATCACAACACTTTCTTTACTTTTCAATACATTATTCATACCACAATTATTATGTTACCAAGTATGAAAACAAGTATTTAATTATCTTCAATACTGTTTTCTAAAAAGGTATGTTTTAAGACTAGCTATTTTACACATGTGTAACACACAGTCAATGGGAAACCACAGTCAATGCTGGTCAGTTCGCTCTTGCTTTAATAGGTCCTTGCACAAGAAGCACTGTTTCCTGTTAATTAATGAAAGCAAATTTAATTGTTTGGTGTGGGCTAATTCATTATAAACATACTAATAAAGAGGTATTGATCTCTCAGATACGTTGCCACCAAAAAAATGTAAAAAAACAAAACAATACCTTGTGAGAACTACTCACCTTTTCAAAATGCTTTGGATGTGGAGTCTTGTAATGGATTCCCAGTGCAGACCAAAGGTCAAATTGATATCTTTTGCTTTGAGTAGGGATCCCTCCAGCACAGTCCTGATATATGTTGTAGGTGTTGATACCGCTTCTATATATAAATGATTCTGCTATATCACACTGTGAATTCAAAAGATATTAAGAGAAGGATAACAAAAAAAATGGATGAAAACTCCATGAGGGTTGCTTTCCAATTAATATTTTATTGCATTATTAACTAATACTTAACTACACGTAAAAATACAGAATTAGGTTTCAATATTTTTTGATATTTTAAAGATATAAACCCCATTTTTGGTTAATAGTCACAATCACACAAATCATCGCATTACAATAATCAATTCTGATTTGAGAAAACAATTCCCTATGATTATTAATGATAAAGATGCGCAGGCTTGATATTGGAAACAAGTCGAACGACTCTGGCAGTCTCATCTGCATTACACTATTCATTGTGGCAGCAGTGCTGACTTTGAAAACAACTACATGTACAATGAATGATTTTTTTTTAAAGAGAGAACAGACATACATTTGGTTTGTTCACCTCAGATGGCCTTTCACAAATTCCTAGTGACCCGAAATTACATTTGTCCATTATATGAAACTTTGTGGAATAGAGAATTACATATGAATCTGACTTCAGATCATTGCATCTTATGGCGGTGATAACAGAGGGGGCTTCCAAGCAATGAGCTAGGTGCTTTGCTATGTCAATGCAGACATTTTTTTTTTAGGTATACTTGAGCCCCCAGTTAGAAATTACCATAAAAACAGCATCCAAACTGAATTGGTCTATACTTGCAAAATTACCTTGAAAGTTCATTGATCCTAAATGACCTTTGACCTTGATCAAGTGATTTGCAACTCATGTCAGATGGTCAGTGATAATTACATTTATGTCCAAGTTTCATGCAAAGGCCTTATACTTTCCAAAAACTTAAATTTGGTTAAGATTTCCATGTTGATACCACAACATAAACAAAGTTCATTGAACCAAAATGACCTTTGACCTTGATCATGTGACCTAAAACTCATGCACAATTTTAATTCATGATGACATTTAACAGGTGGGACCAAAAATTCATGTCTGCACTTTTTTTATATTGTAATGTTCAATGATTACTTGAGTAGTTCACAATACTGACCGTTTACCAAAGCTTTAGACAGCTAGGCTTTAATTATTGCTTAATTCCTTGATGATAATTGAGACTAATCTTTACTTTGAATCAAGCATTTTTCTGTAAAATGAAGGCAGAATTGAAGGTATTTGTACATCAGCTATGCAATTAGCTATCATCTTCAAATTATGTTTTCAGCTCATTTGCATAAAGGTAATGAAAATACGTACAGTAGATGAATACTTTTATACTCAGATTATACTTACCGCATCTTTGCATTGCTGGTCTGTAGGCTGGAAGAACTGACAAACACCATTTTCACAGCAATATGTCTGAAGATCATTCCAAACGCTAAAACAAACACACATAAAGTCATTGTTAAAACATTTCAAACATGTAACAATGGAATGCAAATGTAACTATAAAGGTTAATAAGAGTTGTATCCAGCAAAGTCGTGACTGAACAATCAAGTAATTCAATTTAAACAATATATTTTATCTTTTTTAGCAAATATGTGAAGATTGATAAATACATATCTTTCATGTCTAAGAATATGAATCTATACATGTATGAGGTTTTAAGGATTATGTGATCATCTCAACATCTATGATACCATCATTTGCATCATCACCCATCATCATCATCATCAACCTCTTCATCATTATCATTACCATAATTATCACCATTACTATCATTATCATCAGTCCCACAACCACCACCCCAACCACTATCATCATCAATCATCATCATTATTACCCCCTCATCATCACCATCATCATCATCTCTATGCTTCATAACTTACTCCTGATCAAATAGTGCATGATAGTAGCCAAAGTAGATGGCAGAATCATAATTGCTTGTTACGTTTAGTAGACCATTCCCAATGGCAAAACCCTGAAATAAAAACAAAACAAAATAAAATATATATGTATCTGTCTCCATTGAGCAATACAACATATCAGGGGCATGAATCTGGAGAAGACCGTCGCCATCAGAAAAGTGACGCCTATAGTCTCACTCTCCTATGCAGGCGAGACAAAAAAAAAACAAGATCTAGATCTCCAAATGAATTGATGCATTTCCTTTCATAATCTTCATAGCTACAGTTAGGACATAGATACTTCCATAGCCCTCCCCTCCTCCCATCTCTGATGAAGTAATTCTCTGTTCTGAACTAACCTCCAATTTAATTGATGTGTTTCCTTTCATAATCTTCAAAGCTAGAGTTGGGATGTAGATACCTCCATAGCTCTCCCCCGTAAGGTAAAAGGTGTTATTGAGGTATTCTGGAAACTTGACAAAAAAATTCTGAAGAGCCTGGAAGTTGTCATCTGCCACCTAAATACACAAAATTCATGAATATAATAAAATCGGTTAAAAAGAATAAATGTAAAATCTCAAAGGGATTATGTGTGACTATGATAGTATCTACCAGATATTCAACTATGAATTAACATTTCTAACCTCTGGTCATTGGATTGGATTGGATTGGATAGCACCACACTTAAACTAATTTTTTAATCCATACTACAGAATTGTAGGTTTTTCCCCCTTATTATTCATTATTCATGACAAAGAGAATCATTTTTACAAATCAATGGAAATACATAATCGTTTTTTTTTTGGCATAATTGTTTTTTAAGACACTTTTTACTGAAAAATCAAAGTAACATGTTGAATAGGTAGGTTACAGGCACACAATAAAATATTACAATTCTTGTTGACAACAAGTATCTAAATGCAAGATTTTATTTGACTACGGTAATAGGATATAAACCCCCATTAAGTTAAAGCAGGAAAAATTGGGGATATCTCACATACTAGTAACACAAGATCTGGTCACATTCATACATATGGACAGTTATATGAAAGACAACCCTTGACAAATATGATACTAAAAGGTTGTCTATTAAAAAGACCAATAAGTGGAATAGGCTTTATAAACAGGTGGTCTGCGTGAGCAGATTCTTGCTTTGATATTCTACAAAGAAGACAATAAGGTCAAGGTCTTTATGACCACATGGCCCTATCTTACAAAGAGTTGTGATTGATTCAAAGTGTCATAAAAAGTTATGAATCTTAGAATGATCACAATTTGAATTGAAGTTGAGTTGAATTTGAGTCAAGATTGCTATTCTTTCTAAAAAGGGTCCCCCATTGTCTTTTATAGGACAGACATGTAGCTGCTAAGAGTATTTACCTGATCATCATCTGTCTTGATGTCTCCTGAAGGTGAATAAGAAAAACCAACACCAGCTGGACTCTCCAAGAAGATCACATTAGCCTGTTTGTTCCAGCTGTAATCATTGAGGTACAGTGTAGCCCCATCGTTGTTCACCTGCAAAAATATAAGTAGAAAATCCTTGCATCTGATTGGCTGAGAGAGCAATACATTTCAACGAAAACCAATGATGTTTTTTATTTATATTTTGTAAAGCCAAATAGGGGTTGATATTTTTTTTTCTTAACAAGGTTGTAAAACAATAAATTTATTTATTTACACAGAGACAAGTAGCACCTTTATAGAGACAATGAAGAAAATGATTTTGTATACAAAACTTTTTAGGAGTTGTATTGGTAAACCTGGCATTTTGAAGCAACATTGGGTCACCATACAAATTAGATTTAGAGTTTTTACGGTGTCATAACATTTTCATTTTGAAACGGAGTTTAACAGGTCCTTTTCTAAATTGTTTCTCTCTTTCTTCTCTGTGCATTAAAATGGATTTCCTCAGGGTTTTGTTCTCCTTTAATAGAGACTCTTACAGACGTTACTTACATGAAACGGACCCAATTCTGAGAGATAGCCATCCAAGGAGCTACAGCCTGGTCCACCATTCAACCAAAGCACGACAGGATCCACAGATGGATTGCTCTGGGATTCAACAAACCTGAAGAAAAAAAAATCAAGAAAAAAAATCATTCAATAAATAATGAAATAACTTGATTCAAGCAGAAGTAATGCATCAAGTATTAATCTCAGCTGGACTACGTATATCTATTTCAACACAAATTATTTTCTAACAACCAATTATTAAACCAAATGTTACAAATACAGAATGAAAGAAAGAAAATAAAAAAAAAAAAAGGAAAAAGAAAAGAAAAGACAAAAAAGGAAGAAATAAAAAGATTTTTTTTAAATAAAGTGAAGAAAGAGAGGGGAAAAATATGAAGAATAAAAAAAAAAGAAAATAGAAACAGGAGAGAAAGGGGAAACAACAAAAAAAGCAAAAATAAGTCACAGAAAGAAAAAAAAAATGAAAATGGAAATAAAAAGGAAGAAAGATGAAGAATGAATGAAAGATAAAAGAAAATGAAAAGAATAAAGAAAAACATTTTTTAAAAGAAGAAAGGAAGAAAGACAGAAAGGAAGAAAGACAGAAAGATGCCAAGAGAAGGAAAAAAATAAAGAAAGAAAGAAAACAGAATGAAAAGAGACAAATAAAGGGAGAATAAAAAAAAGGATGGAAGGAATACAGATTACCATGATAGCATCGATCCTTGTTACTACCAGCAGCCATCAATTTTGAGCAAGAAAGAGCATCATGTGATGACCCTCTAGCCATGCTAGCTATTGTAAATATTATCCTAAAATATCGTGAAAGACAAAAGATAAGAATGTTTTCAGAATTACCATGCACTTATCTCATTCAAGCATTATCAATTATGATAATAAATTTACGCGCTCAGCTCAGCAAAGCATATGCATTGGAGTCTAGGTTGTAAAGCCAGAAAAAATTAAGAAAAGGGTAAGACTAACTTAGAGCTCACGTCCGTGACGTCGTCAAGGTCAGGATTCAGAGTCAGGAGTGGCTCTATGCAAAAAGTGACACCAGCAACGCATCCGCGACAGTATAGGCTAGGCCGGTGGGAACGGCAGCCAAGGCCAAGAGCAGAGCTAGAGCGTCTAGCGGTATACCGCTCTGCTTCGCTTCGCGGTCTAGACTAAAGGCCCGCTCCTCATCCCGATCCCCATGACTGTGTTTCTAATACTTGCCAATAATGAAACAGTTTGTCACCCGTCGCATTCAGATATCCAGAATATTGCTTGAAAGGTGGGGCACCAGAAGGAATTCCAGGTAAATTTGTGACTTCATCTGGAGCATATGCTGCAAAGCATGAAGCTGCCAGGAGGAAACTGGTTAAAATTCGATAAAGCATTTTGGCAGATATAGATTCACTCAATCTCTATCTGTACCGTACCTTGATACAGTCTTGGCCGCGCCAACGTACGAACGTAGAGCTAGAGCTGAGGGCAGCAACACACGACAGTGTTGCTTTTAGGAAGGTCCACTCGATACGCGCATAAAAATGAAGTGCGCGCACAATTTGGTAGGCATGCCAACGAAACCATGAACCGACGCGATACATTCAGAGATTAATAACAAAATAGAGGTAAAATAACAGATTATGACAAGACTAAATCCCAAAAATAGAAATAGAAAAATATAAAAACAATTGAAAAAAAATGTACCACATTTCAAAATTAAAAATATTACCAGATTATTGTCTTTTGTTTTTTTAATTCTTCAGTAAACAGGATTGATTATGCCATCAAATAAACCAATCTGCTAATTTCACCCCGATTTAGTCAAGCTCATTTTGTGACCGCTATTAAGCTCCGCCCCTCACTCAGCGCACTTTTTTAGTAAATTGTAGAGTTGATTTTTTTTTATTTCCTCATTTTCAACATTTTTACTTGATAGACTTTTACAGCAAATATCATGCATAAAAATATTCAATATTTATTTCTGTATTTTTCCTAAAATATTACGTGGTGGTGAAAACAATTTCATGACTTTCGCATATCAACATGATAACAAATATACGTGAGGTTGAACATTCTTCATCTATGTTTCGCTGCACCACATTAATGCGCCTACACAATCCAGCAACAGTGCCATCGCTTGAGTTCATGCGCCATGGCTGACCACGCCAGCGCCCCGGCCGGCCGGTCGATGCGGAGGTAGGATACGGTTGGCTGGTATTTGTGCATGCTAATTGCACAAATTAGGATGAAATTATGGAATGAAAAAAGTAGCTGTGACATATATCTTCGTCTCTTGATAGTTCACAAGTCAAGGCCCGTCAAAACATATATGGCTCGATACTGGACCAGATAATCTTGGTCTGTTAATTAGGTCTAACTTTAGACTAGGACTTACCTGGGCTTGAGCTTGACTGGTGGCCGTATTCTAGCTCTGCCTGATGTCTTGCAAAAAAGTTGGGTCGGATTCGTGGATATCGCGATTATTTCTTTTATACTTTCAGACTCCGATCTACACTGTAGGGGAAATTCGGATCCTAACCTTGAACATTTATCGTCGCAACTGGCAGTTAGTGCCACATCATGCAATGACAGATTAAGTCCGTATCCTTCAAGTCCATATCTGGCTAAGTCGAGTAGTGTCTAGATATCCTGCCAGTCCTGCTAGTGCGGCCAGCATTGCATTTGCGCAGTACGCGCACCGATGTGTCCCGGAAGTTTCGGCGCGGCTTTTCCAGAAGATCAAGGTATTGGCTCTCGTGTTGGCTGGTGTAGCTTTGTAGGGGCAGCGAAATTAAGCAGAAAAGAGGTAATTCAATGTCATCAGACTATGTATGTTTATTGATGTGCAGACTACAAGAATCATGATTACGTTTTGTCTTACTTTTTTCAAAAAATAAATGAACAATTATTAAAGAATATTTACATTATTTCGTGGAGTTTTCAGTATCCATAAAAAATAGTAAAATTAAACAAACGAAAAAAAATCAACTCTACAATCTACCAAAAAAGTGCGCTGAGTGAGGGGCGGGGCTTAAGTGGTCACAAAATCTGAGCGGAGTGGACCTTCCTAAAAGCAACACTGTCGTCAAGGCCCTATATAAACAAGGTTGCGACAACAGGGGTCAAAGGTCAAATTTGAAGGATCCGAATAGTTCCAACCGGGCCTTTTTGTCGACTGCTACCATTGGAAATGCGTGCAAAATGTTGAATCATTTTTTATAATTATATCGGAAATTGACGTTAGAAATTCATTTTAACGCTGCACATTTATATTAATATATTTGCGGCCACCTAAATTTATCAAATTTGTACGATCTTATAACAAAATACGTGAAATATCGTTGATTTGAAAAATGGCAACCGAGTTCGTCGCACGCCGTAAATGCTCACTGCTGCTGTAGCGAGCGGGACGCTGCACTAATTTTCCCCGGAACTGTCGGGCTGGATGTAAGGTTCTGCTGGTCCCCCACCGGTCGTTTGGAGAGCGAGAGCTGAGGTGAGATGTACCGGTATGTCATGTGGTGCCATAAATTACTATATTTACTAGTCCCTAGCTTCATATCCTAAATTCTTATTGTAGATTTTGTGCCGTTGTAAATTTAGCTGAATTTGATTTTTTTTACCAGTGCAGAGTCCAGAGCTGACCACTCAAAAACATGAATGTACTTTGGGATTGGGCATATCTTTTGCTTGTCTTTAGTTTAAGGTTAAAGGTCAAGTCCACCTCAGAAAAAAGTTGTTTTGAATCAACAGAGAAAAATCAGACAAGCAAAATGCTGAAAATTTCATCAAAATCGGATGTAAAATAAGAAAGTTATGACATTTTGAAATTTCACTTATTTTTCACCAAATAGTTCTCTGCACAATTTAGTCACATGCATATGAGAGAATCGATGATGTCCCTCACTCACTATTTCTTTTGTTTTTTATTGTTTGAATTATACAATATTTCATTTTTTACAGATTTGACAATAAGGACTAACTTGACTGAATCATATCATGTTAAGCAATGGTAACTCTACATGTTCAGTGAGAAATAAAACTTTGTTTCACAGGACAATGAGAAAATTTGAATATTTCATATTTCAAATAATAAAATACAAAAGAAAAAGTGAGTGAGTGATGTCATCAGTTGCCTCATTTGCATACCGACCAGGATGTGCATATAACTATTATGTGAAATTAGGCGAAACTTAAAAATGTCATAACTTTCTTATTTCACATCCGATTTTGATAAAATTTTCAGTGTTATGCTCGTTGGATTTTTCTCTTTTTATTCATATCAACTTTTTGTTGGGATGGACTTGTCCTTTAAAGAGAAATTCCAGTAGTTGCAGTTAACACTGCTTTCATGAGAAAGTCTGTAAAACAAGGCTTAATTGTCAGTATATCGACATCGAAGATCTAGATCTGGTACATAAACTGAACTTTGTGAAATCTTGAAATCTACGCTGAAAAATGTTCACACTGAAGTTCACCAACACAGATAAGCGCACGTGGGACAGTGTATAATTATTGCTTTGAGCGTCGGGCCCGACGCTCTACCCGAATCCTGTGCTTATTTGCTGATTTCTCAGCAATTACACAATTTCTTCCAGAATCCTTTGGCACATGCGTTTTATTTATACAAACAGACACTTTGGCATGTTTGGTGGTCATTTTATTGGATTCTGTACGAACTCATTTTGGTATCGTTACCAAAACTAGCATTTACCTTTAAGTTTGACTGAGTGGGCCCTTAATTATTTATTTTTTATTTCTGATATTTAAATAGGCCACAGGGCGGCACATATCATCAACTTGGTGGTTTTCCATGTGGCCCTATTAACATAAAAGAAAAGCAATTGTTACTAGAATTAATACTACCATGCAGTGAGTTAAAATAAACATGACAAAATGTACTACACAACAGGCAAAAAATGTATCATGTATGCAAACATGTTCTAAGAAAGATTATTGGTATCCTTAATCGGGAATTACGTTCATTCAATATTAAAATCAACTTTGACAATTTGAATCAAAATTGTGAATTTAGATTTTGAAGATGAAACATGTATTGCCTATTAATTGATGGCAAGTGAGATAAGTGTTGTGCAGAATGCAGATATTCAATTCCACTAACCTTAACAGAATTCAATTTATTTGGGGGCCAATGCATAAAATGAATTTACAACCAGGACTTTACCAAATAGTGAAGTGCTTTATCCACTTTAGATCAAAAGAACATAAAAAAGAAAGTAATTAAATATTTATTCATTTCAATTACCACACAGCACAAGGTTTACTAAATGAGGATAACGCCAGGTTACTTACATGTATATCATAAAATTTTACATTTGATAAGTGGTCTTGTCAGTTGTCACCAGAAAAAGGCTAGTGCTTGTTTCCCCTTATATTCCTATCACTACAGAATTTTTCATAGCGTTCTTAATATTCCTACCCTTTATGCCAGGCCTGCTTTATGCACTGTAAAAACATACCATGGTGTTTGTATTTTATACCACTTCAATGCCTTACATACATGTACCTCAGAGCTCTCGAGATCAACATGCTTTATTTTATTTTCATATATGATACAGGCCAGGGTTATCCTTATAGTTGCCACCGTGATGTAAAACTATTCCGAAGGAAAGTGAAATACCCAAGTAGGCCTAGTACAGTACTAGACCAAAAGCTTTAGTATCTGTATTTGGTTGTTTTGCTGAACTGCGTTGGCTTCTCTCACTTAGTAAAGTGTCAGAAATTGTTAAATAAATCCCCAGAAATGGTTATTCCTGTCTAGCCTAGTACCAATTTGGCTAAAAACTCTTTGTTGTGTACTGGGTGAGTTCAATTCTCACGAGGCATATTCGAACATCATTGACCACCAAGTCGATGATAACCCTAAATGCTTTCATGGTGTCAGTACATAGACAAATGAGTTTAGTAATCCAGTTGGTTTGCATGTAGCTTCCTTTTTTTTAAATATTACTTTCATTTCTGCACTGCCAATACTTTGCACATTTTCTAGACCAAAAATCTTCAATCTCTGTACCATCTAAGATGTTGTTCTGAAAGTTTCCATGGCGATAAAGAATAGTGTAGCAAAAAACATCTGAGATAGTGTAGTAGGTTTCGTGGTCATCATGTATCTTTCTTGGGCAAATGTTGGTCCTGAAAAGGACCACCAAATCTTGACGTTTCGACAAGTGTGTTCTTGTCGTCCTACTCGTGCCTTGTGTACTGAAAGCCCTCTTGCTCAGACAGCAAGTTTTGTATGTGCCAGTCCTTCCGTGGAGCCACACTTAGAACAAGTTTCATTAGGTCATTGCCTGCAGACTAAACTAATGCGGCCATGGCACCTCCTCACCCATCCAATGCCATATAAAGTTCATATTGGCATTAAAATACATTTGCTTAATAAAACAACCTCTTTACAACTATCTAAATTAACGCATTATCGTAACATGTACACTAAATAACTGTTTCGGTATCAATGGTGTTGCTCTCAACTGGATCAAGTCATACTTGTCTGATCGGCACCAAAAAGTTGTTATTGATGGTACTGTCTCAGATTCTTTCCCAGTACCTTTTGGCGTGCCCCAGGGCTCACGACTCGGTCCATTGCTTTTTGCATTATACACAAGTAGCCTTATTAATAGCACTCAGAATAATTTTCCTGAAGTTTCTTGTCATTGTTATGTTGATGACACACAATTGTATATATCTTTTAGGCCATCTTCTACCTCTGCAGACACAAGTGTTTCAAGGCTGGAACAATGTATCTGTTTCATTCGTAGCTGGATGCTCAACAATAATCTGAAATTAAATGATAGCAAAAGTGAATTTTTGCTCATCGGCACCTCACAGCAGATCTCTAAAATTAATATCAACTGTATAAAAATTGGAGTATCCAATGTCAAACCATCTGATACTGCAAGGAATTTAGGAGTTTATTTTGATACAAACCTCAATATGGAAACCCAGGTCACGAATGTATGCAAATCAACATATTATCTCCTCTATAACCTTCGGCGCATTCGCAAATACTTTGATCAAGAAAGCATCAAACTGGTGGCACATGCTCTGATTACAAGTAAGCTTGATTACTGCAATGGTTTGTTGTTTGGAATGCCTGATAGTCTCATTTCTAAGTTACAAAGAGTCCAAAATTCATGTGCAAGACTTATCTATCGTGTTCCAAAGTTCAGTTCCACTACACCTCTTCTGAGAGAACTCCACTGGTTGCCTGTACGTCAAAGAATTTCATTCAAAATTCTGTTAATTGTATATAAGTCATTAATCGGTCAAGCCCCACATTACATTACAGAATTACTCAAACTTAAAACCCAATCATACAGTCGAAGCCTGCGAAGTTCCACAGATAAATTATTGTTTCAGATCCCATTTCACAAAACAAAAGTCACACTTGGTGATCGTGCATTTGCACTTGCTGCCCCCAAACTATGGAATAGCCTGCCAATTGATATAAGAAGCTCTCCATCCTTGACTATCTTCAAATCAAAATTAAAAACATATCTCTTTAGTTAAGAAAATATGCTGTGTAGACATAAGTAAAAAGAGCTCTGAACAAGCGCAGCTGAATATATCCATATAAAAGCTGCGCTATATAAATTAATGCTTATTATTATTAAATATGAAATAAAAGAAACAAGAGGTAGAGAGTGAGCTTGACCCTCATTTTATGCTGTTGCCACCAATGAAAGTTCTTAATTTAAATTTGGAACTTCATGAGAGTCGAACTCATCCAACATTGCACAAAATGCGGTCAGAAGACAGGAGAATGATACATGATGAAAGATTTAAAGGAGAACATTTCAAGGAAATAAGAAAGATTGACTGCACAATGTAGCCCTACATGTATGTAATTAATATAATCACATCTTATTACAATCATGATGGAAATCAAACAATCATACCTACACAGCTTACAGGCTTATCCAGTAGTTCCTGTCATCCAAAACAGATCAATCGGCAGCAATTACATGTAGGGCCTATTTTATTTTCCACAATCAAATTGAAAAAAAATCTACATTTAGATCTAACTTAGATAAGTTTGGTGCATCGATGATTATCTTGTCAACTAAGCATGTATTATCATTGGCTTTCGTAATTACTTAGTTATCACACCATACTTATCAACAGAGTAGAGGTCTACATATACATGTATGCTAAATTAGGCCTTTAAAGTTTCTTTGAAAAACTACAAAGAATTGATTTTAATTCCAAACCATTTCAAATTACTTGGCCTAGTGGAAGAAATTTTCGGTCTATATACCCAACCTGTCCGGACATGCAACTAGTGGTACGGTGGGGGCACTTATCCAATATTACAAGGTTGTGATAACATCCATGTGGTCTAACACCACTTTTAAAAAAATGCAGTCCTAAACTACATGTAGTCTAACACCACTTTTATCACAAGGTTGTGATAACCTGTCCTTGTCCGCAGTTAGTAACCTGTGTGGTGAACAAGATTGTTGATTTTCTATTGATCTAGACTGGATGAATACTTGATTGATATTTTGGAACAGTCAATTTTGACTATACAGTGAATTCATCATCATAAAAAATGCCTTGGCACAAAACTAAATTAAATTCTTGAAATTATAAGTTTTTCTAATAAAAAAGAGATTAAAAAGAGAGTCTGTGGGGATGAAGATCTGCATCAATCTCAGAAGGCCTCACAAAAATATGCTAAAAATTAAAAGTTTTTGAGCGTTCTGGTGAATAAAAAAAGAAGTCTAGAATGAAAACAAATTACTGAATGGATCTGAGTTTTTTTAATGTAAAAAAAGTGATATTTTAAAGACTTTTTGAGTGTGCATTGTACATGTATGTTGCATTGACTCAAGACAGACAGGGTGGTTGCAGAGTGCAAGTGGATGGGGTGCTTCCACTCTTCCAAAAATTCAAGAAATTTTTACTTTTTCCAGGAAAGGTTCCAGAAATGAAAAAATTCCAGGAAATTCAGGAAATCCAAAAATTGCAAGGGGGAGGGGTGGCAAAACCAGCTTGTGCCCCCCTGGCCCCCAGACCACTTGAGAAGCAAAGTTAAAAATTGTAATGTAGAAATGCAGAAGTGTGCCCCCCCCCCTTGAAAGTGAAGACCATTTTCTTTTTGTGTGTTAATTTTTTCCTCAGAAAAATCCTGGATCCGCCAATGATTACAATTAAACAATTAACCGTAGCATCTTTAAAATATTCATGTAATATTTTATAAAGATTTAGATCTAACATTAGATCTTCCTCCGGATCCAGACGTAGGCTCCATCATTGGAGCTTATAATTTTCTGTGCTTGTTATTTCCTTATTTTGTTCCTATTTTTTCAAGAGGACATGATGAACAAAAAATCTTAAATTTCTTGATTTTGGTCACTTCTTGTACCAAATTTAAGCTCACTGTATTAATTATTACATGTATTTTCATTGAAAATCATAATTGAAAATTCCAGGAATTGTCAATGAATTTCAGAAAATTCGGGATTCATTTTCAGGAAATTTGTTTTAGATCTGTGAAAACATTGATGAGGGGTTGGGTGTCTGGCCACTGAAAAATGAATACCCAGTTGTTGTGTGTCCGGACGGTCAATTTTAGAAAGTCGTCTGGAAAAATTTACAAGCAAAGTTTCATCAATTTTTAGTACAAAATGTTAGGGAATATATTACAGAGAACAAAATAGAAGATGATTACAATTATTAAATTCATATTTATAGTATATCCAAAGACAAAAAAGAAGGCTTCAAAAATATAAAGTGTCCGGACACCCGACCCCCATCCTATGTAGAAGTCTAGGCTTGCTGTTTTTTTTTTATCTCACTTGTTTTTTTATTTTTATCTCATTTCTCAGGAAAATAAAGCAAAAAATATAGCTTGAATAATGCTTATCACCATCATTATTTGTTCTTCATTATATTTTCTTCCATTCTGTGCTAAAAAAATCAAAGACATTGCTTGTAAACTTTTCAAAATCGAAAGGAAATACTCATGTGTCCGGACGCCCAACCCGTCGAAACTCAATCAGTCAGTCACAGCGCATATCGGCCTACTGAGCCAGCCGCACTGCCGGCTACGGTTGCCACCCGGGTTGCCAGTCCCATACCGTATCTTTACTGTCATGTTTACGCCTTGGAACTATTAAAAATTAGTAAAAAAGCATGTTGAAAGTCAAAATTATTGCAAACCAATCATATAGAAATGAAGCACATAAAATTACCGTTAAAAACTATCATTTTCTTTTTCTCAACAACAATTTTAATTACCTGAAATTTGCTGTCGAAAAATCTCCCCCATTGACTTTGTACACAAACTTTGGTGAGTTTGGAACTATTCGAAAGCTCCATGAGAAAATGACGGCAACTTCCGGTGTCGCAACCTTGTTTATATAGGGCCTTGCACTGTCGTGTGTTGCTGCCCTCTACGTTCGTTGGTCTTGGCCTTGTCACGTGAGAGTACTTGGTCACATGATCCGTACCGTACAGTATGTAATGAAATTACTTTTCACTGCATCATGATGGAGTTTTCCATGATTGAATGAAGTAGGGATGAAGTATCTTGCCTTATTATATACAGGGCTGGTATTCAGGGCCCTTGGAAAGATCTTTTTTTGGCTGGGGGTGCTGAAGTAAATTTGACAAGCAAAAAAAAAAAGGTTCTAAAATTGAAGGTCGTTTGGGTACCAAGAAATTTCATAAGCCAAAACAAACAAAAAAAAGAAAAGGGTCTTAACACAAAATGTTGGTCATTCTCCCTAAATTTCTCCAATTTGCCACAACTACCAGTATTCCAGGGGGTGCTGGCGTGCTGCCTATGGAAAATAATACACGCAGCACCCCTGGGAAAATCTTGGGGGTGCTGATCGAAGCACCCCCGCTTCCCAGGGCCATATCTGGTATTCTGAAAATTCTCATATATTCTTGTAAATATTTTTGTAACTCGGCAAGATAACAGCTCGCTAAATCTCTCAAATCGGTTTTCTGAATTTTTTTAAGCTCTGCAACTTCTTTGTAAGGAAGTCTCTTATGATCTCTGACTATACAGCTCCGACATCATACACGCTCAGTGAAAGTTACAAGAAATTTCATAATATGGATTTTATTGTAACTCTGAAGATACAAGAATATTTATCTTAAGATAATTATCAGAATAAAGCCCCGGATGGAATTTGAGAAAAGGTCAAAATTGCTATTACTAGCCTTTGTTAAAATTTCATTGTTTAAGTCTCTTTAATTCTTTCATTTTCTTCAGTTTTGTTTCTTCTGTTCTCATTCTTTTCCTTCCTTTCTTCCTTCAATTCTTTTTCCTTGCTTAGTCTTCCCACCATCCTTTGTTTCATTCCCCCTTTCCCTTTCTTATTTTTGTTTCTTTATCTATAATCTAGCAACCCAGTGGCATACATGTCATATCTTGTCTGGGGAGGGTGAGGAAGCACCAGGGAGATAGCTCCCGGAATGGGGTTTGTTACGTCATTTCCAAGAGTCGCATCTTTGGAAAGTGGGTGTCTGTCCTTACTCTTCCCTTCATCTTGTTTTGTTTTTATCATTAAATGTCCATTCACAGGAAAATCAAAACAGAGCTTATATATATATATTATAAACCATCCACCTGTCATACTTTGTCAGGCAGTGAGAAAAACTTGCCAAATTTATAAAAGAAATGTTATTTGATCAGTACTCTAGCCAATATTTCTTTAGTATTTTATCATGAATAGCTAATAACCTTTTTCTCAATTTTTTAATACAATGACCGAAATATTCTGAAAGGCCAAATGATAGCATGTTCTAGGAAACCTGGGCTGCAGCCCCCCCCCCTCCCACACACACATACAAGTTTACAATTATCTGCCATATCACTCGCATAATTCAAACTCAAATGACCACTAAGAAATACAAACTTTCATATCAATTTTAAGGAGAGCACTGCCTGAGCGGTCTTTATCATAATAATCAATCCAAAGGGAGAAAAATAAAACAATGACAATCCCTCTGAAGAACTGGACACATAGTTAATGTACATAAAAATAGAATCAACATTGCATAAAATATCCATCACAAAGTACATCCAAAACCTCTTCTGATCAATCACATTCCATTATCAATACAGATATTCCACAAGATTTTATTACTCAAATTGATAAGAAAATTCAATGGGAAAAAAAAAAATCAAAAAAAGGCGTTGAATGACTACATTATTACTACCATAAGGGGTAAAGATATTATTGAAACAAAGACGATATCTCCACATTGTTTTTCTTAGAAAAATTGAAGACACATGCGAATGTCAATACATACCTTACATGAAGTATATTAGTTTTCTTTATTTTACAATGTTTTGGCAAGGGGCTACATCACATCTCTGCCACATTTGATATAAAACTAAACTAAACAGTCGTCACCTCACTGCAAAAGTGCATTGAAATATACCTACAATCTATTAAAAGTATTTGATGCTGCAGGTATTTTGTAAATAATTATCAATGTATGTTTAAAGGTGTAGTATAAAAAGAGAGAGATACTGAAGAGGGAAGTGTATCTATTCTACCCTTTCTACAGGCAATTTCAAATCTGCACTTGTCTTAGCTTTGATTAATATTCGTAAGGCCATAAATCACTTGGATATACATGTATAATATAAGATTGGAAGGGGGAATCTAAGGATTTTTTACAAAAGAAAGACAGCCAATTACAGCATTTTTTACTATTAAAAAAGCAAACCAAAATCTGGAGTTAAAATATGTTTCTTTTGTGTGACTAGAATGAAAATTCATCTTTAAATAATACAGTACACAATACATGGTCTCTTATAACATTACCCTACATTTTGCAGTGAGGTAATAAGTACAAATTCAGTAATAATATAAGAAACTTTACAGTAACTGACCATATAAAATGAAATCTCACTCACTCACAACCCTGATGTCAAATACATTGCATTCAGTCATGTAAGGGGTATTTCATCCTTTTGATAATGGATCATGTGGTGATGAAGCTTCTGACATACAATTCACAAAGCACTATAATTGAGACCTACACATTCAATACTACTATGAAGAGTGCATACTAATATGAACTACAACATCAAAATACTGATTCTACATCCCTCATGTGCATGTTTTAAGAAAAAAAACCAAGCACAAGGGGCATTGAAACAAGACAGAATTTTCATGCTGTCCGACTACAATCAAATGACCACTTTTCTGTATAAAAATATCATTCTTAACAATATTATTGAATAATGGCAGTCGGCATGTTATTCTTACACTCTAGGGATAAAAACAAGAGAGAATTACATCATTGGCTGCCACATTTCTCATACTTATTTTAAGATCGCCCTACATTTCAGTTTACCTCACACTTGTCAAATTTCTTTTTTGATACATCATGGCGGTTTTCTTTCATTATTCTGTTCTCATCGATATAATGGGTAAAATCAGACTGGAGACAGAATGGGTGATGTCAAATTTGGTGGTAACCTTTGGTGTTGTTGTTGTCTATTTGTAAATCCTGACCAAAAAGGGTCAAGACGCATTTTAGCCATACCCCCAATAGTGACAAAATTAAAATCAAGTTGGTCCTGGGAGTTATCTCACTATGGTGTGACCTATTAATAACATAATTTGGGTTAACTCACAGCAGATGTCGGTCAAAGCTAGATATGAAATCTGAATTGTGCTTCTAACACCAACACCGAACTTGAAATCACCCAATTTACGCATCGAGGAGGATTCCCTGAAACTTTGGTCTTCGACTCGTACACTAACAACCTAATGGACGCTGACACACTAAAACACAAATAAGATATAAAAATGCCCATGGCTTACTACTACGTAGAGCAATACAAATCCAAATTAATTGAAAATAATATATATTCAAACAAAAAGCTTTGAATAAATGAGCATGAATTAAACCATTAGTGAAATAATTTTTCATAAAATAAAAGAATTATACTTTAAAAAAAGGTTAAGACTAGGCAACATAAAAATATTCTTCAGCAACATAAAGCACAAAAGTAATATCACTAAATAAAATGAAGTCATAACGATTCACGATTCCTTCTCTAGCATGAACTTCTTGTAAACTTAAAGCCACACTGATTGTAAACACATAAATAAATATTACAAAATCATTAAAATATGAAATCATAAAAATCTCTTTTGATAAGGCAGGATATTTTTCAATGAATACTCTTCTCCGGCACGACAATTCAGTTTCAATGATGCTACAGTTTACATAATATAATCTTCATTTTTTAACTGATTCCTTCATACCAGAGTTGACTTGTTACTTTCTAAGGCTGCATGATATTGCAAACATGATAAAAGCTGTAATATCATACTACTTAGATATATATATCATCCTGATGAACGATTGTCAATGTTTATTCAGCTGAGGCCAACATATAAAACAGGTGCAATAGGTGGGATTCAAAATGTTAAGGCTTCTTAACCTTTGGATTATTTTGAATAGTTTAAGGTAGGTTTCTTGTCAGGAAACATTAAAATAATTTTTTTTTGAAATATTGAGAGGTGACATAACGAGGACCCAATGATTATCATCTATTCATTTAAATTCAAATGGCACAATAATATCACTGTCATATCAGGCAGCCCAACAATTTACTTTACTACATACAAATTACAGCACTGTAGTATTTTGAGGAAATAGCCCATTTGTGTGGGCAAACATTAATATTACCATTTCTGTATTATCTTGTTGCTTTGTACTTTTGGGGATAAATATTTCTATTACACCCAGTCGTACATTCACCATGGGGGGGGGGGCAAAAATCTGAAAAATTGTTGATATTTCTTGATTAAAGCTTTTGAAAAATGTAGTGCGGGAATTCATTAAATTTGAAAGACTTTTTGAAGAGGCATGACTTGTGCATGAATTGCAGAAAAGAATTCTCCACCAGGTCTTATGCAATTAGCAAAGCCTTCCATGTTTTAATCAATGAAATTCATAGTAAACTGGTCTAGTTAAATCAATATTCAGATCTTGGTTTCTCACATTTCATTCCTCAAGTCAAGGTCATATATATAAAAGGCTGTAGAGAGTTAAATATGCAAAGCTTTCCACATTAAAAATACATTGAGTTTGTTGGATTGTGAAAAGGTCGGTTAATCTTCAAGTGATTCCTACTGGCCATATCAATGCTGTGTTTTGTCAAAGAAAATGAACAGAGATGTCCACCAAAAGAACTTTCACCTAACTCTCTTCCCTAATCAAACACAATGAGCAGAATTTATTTCTCTGCACATCTATCTCAATACTACAGTGGAATGCTACCCTTTTCTCCTCACACACAAATAAATAGTAAATCAGATTCCGCATAAATGTTCAATGAAATGGGAGTTCATGGTCCAATATTCCAGTCAATTCAGTAACTCTATTTCAGGAGCATGATTGAATAGATCAAAACACTTATGGAGTATAGTGATTTTCTTAGATGACTATCTCTCTGATGGTGATGCATGCAGAAAGGACTTTAAAGTCTAATGTAAAATCTCTACTTAATGCATGACTAATACTGAATCAACCCTATCAATACAAGAGCCTTGATGTGTCTGTATCAAGCCTATTGAAAAAATAAGAAATTTCATTTGTCTGCAGGTTAATGATTATAGGAGTGATTAGAAGCCCTACACCAAGAGCAATCCCAGATGTACGGGCTTGATATCTGGAGGTGTTCTTACATGCCCCCTCTAAAGCTGTGGGCCTACCAATATTCACTGTCTTTCATACAGAGCTTGAGAGATGATAAACTAATGGGGCATTGCAAGAAACTCATGATCAAATACAAACCTATTTAGGATCCCCAAATCAATAGTATGCCTTGGAATCGATTACAAATTTGCAATCGATTGCTGAGCTTTGTCTTATTAACCAAGGAGTGTGACCTGATTTGCTACAGTTCAAATTGATCTATCCATTGTACAATTTCAACAACAAAAAAACCCAATTGATTGTAAATATTTTCATGCAACACCCACCAAAGTTCTTTACCTATCAAGTTTCACACAGGATCAATCATGGTTGCAGGTATTCATGGTTGAGAAAGGAATTCATAGGCAAGGCCCTATCTTGTTGTTATAGAATGTGACAGATTCAAACCCACGTCTAACTTATGGAAAGCCAAAAATAACATGATTTGTCAATATCACACCCTAACCTGTGGTGCTCCTAATGATGGCATATGCTTAAGCATATGATTTATCATCATGTTCCTGTGTTTAAGACATGGACTCTGGACTAGTCATCTACTAGATTATTACACTACCAGCTGTCCATACTAGGGGCCCATTGCAGGAGTCGCGTGTAATCAAAACTAAAAAAAAATCAAATACTCCTCCTTAATTCACACATTTCATTGGTTAAAAGTCGAGTTGCATTTGATTTTCTTGGTTGCGTTCAATTGCAAAATCTTTCTGCAAAGGGCTCCAGAGTTCATAATATTCCCTTGATCTCTCACCACAAAAATACTGACATAGGATACTTGCCGACTCTGCTGTCATAAAAATCATTAGACCGAAGAAAGAGTTATAGCTCCAATCAGGTCAACATTATTTGCTCATTGTCACATTAACATATCATCACAGTGAAATCAACCACAAAAAAAAATCCCTTGAAAATGACTCTGCTAAAAAACATCATGATCAACTTACACAATATGGTACTGACAGTATTCACCAAGCACTGCTAAATGATTGTGAATCACTTGCCTAACCACAAACATGTGACAATAAAACATACCTTCGAAAGCCCTTACTTGACAAGTCCAATGTGAAACATTTACCTTAATTTCACAGGTTATTTTCTGTAGGATTTAATAGTGCATCATGTGCATGTGAAATGATACGAGTTAATTGCTAATATATTATTTCATGACCATATATATATACTTACTGAAACAGCTAATGAGCTAAGCAGTCCAGGATAAGATTTTGAACAGAGCAAAACAATACAACAATCAAACTTCAACTATGTGGTGGCAGTTGAAGCTTTGTGAATACTGTCAGTACTAGATCCTCAAGATTAAATATACAAAGAGAAATAAAAGTTAAAAACTAGGATTAAAATACAAAGTCTGCTCCAGCCATGTCGATGGCCCATCGGAATTTGTCTCGTTGAGTTCTGTTGTACACTTTCTCAACAGGCACATCCCATTTCTTGGTCCTAGTAAGTGATAGAAGAGGAAAATAAAAAGGCAAGAATGATCGCATGTTTACCAATATTCAACTTTCACACAGCACTAAATGTATGTTGGCAATGCATCGAGGTGGTTTCAGATACCCATCTAAATGGATTAGACAAATCATTGACAAAACTGAGGAGAATCGCCTTAAATATGGGCCTTTGGCTGAAAAATTGTGGAAAAAATCTTTTGTCTGAGAAAGTAGCATCAGTTACCAACACTTCCCTTGGGAGCAACAAAACCAAGTGGCATGATTTATAATGACATAAAATGACATTGAGGAAAGCATTTTTTTTTAGACTATTGAAATGGAATTAAAGCTCAATGTGCAAACCCTACACCACAATGGTTCATTTCAAGTTTGGTGTTTGTGTTGTGGTTGATGTTGAAAGCATAAATCAGGCTGCCTTCCAAAGTTCCATAACACCAAATGTAAGATTCATCCAAGCACGAGCACCATATTTAAGGTTAGGTGTTTGGTGCTTGTCTGATGTAACAATCGCCCCAACACGAACATCAAAGAGTCAACACTAAACCTGATATCCCCCAATGATCCATCTACATAACACTGTACTCACCATGCCACTGATATCCTTGGATCTAAGTAGTTGAGTTTGGAGGTTCCCAAGGCAATTTCCTTGTTCTCCTCCTTGTCTGTAGCTTTCATCTCTAGCTTAGCTAGCTGATCCTCCAGACGCTCCACTTGCTTCTGTTTTTTCTCCAAGGCCCTGAACAAAATAAAGAATCTATCAATAATTGTATCCATTATCTACATCAGAGATGTAGGAATATTGTGGTCAGCAAAGTTCCCAAACATGAGGGTCATGGGTTCAATTCTAGCTCAAGAACTGATGACCTTGCAGGCTTTAATTTTCAAGATTCGTGGGGCAAATTCATTTTTCAACAAGGCATATTTCTATATCACATTTCAAATGGAAAAAATATAAACAAGGGCAAAAAAATCCATGAGAGGGGTATTGAGGTAAGTCAATAGGAAATCCAGTGCTATGGACTTGGATTAATTCAAAGAGGAACCCAACCTTGTTAAGAAAATAAATGTTGAAAGTGTGAAAGAAATAAGATCATCAATAAAGCATAATGAACATATGAAAAATGAGATTACTGAGCATATGTAAATACATGAGTATGAATGTAACAAGTGGTAAGAACATATCTTCCTTTTGTCATACAATTAATAATCTGGGATTTGTGGCTTTCTCCTAATCCTCTTTTTCCTTCAGAGTCATAATGAAATATAACATATTAAGCATATTGTTATATATTATGTTGAAAGAAGGATATTATTCTGAATAAAATTTTGGGAAAAATTACAATTTTGTCATGTTGTGAATTGAAGCAAATGAAGGAGTTGTCCCTACCGGCCTACCCAGCATCACAATGACATTTTGTACAAGGCCAATTTAAAGTCCCCACAGGTATAGAGATCTACTATAGAGCTACAATATTTGCACCCTTAGTTAAATCAGGATTTACTTACAATTTCAATCTCTCATTACGGCTATTCTTATACTCGCTCTTGATCGCTTTCAGCCCCTTGCGAGCTTCCTTGATGTCCTGTTGCTTTTTGGTGATCTTTTCCTGGAGGTTCTCCATCTGCTTGTCAAAGGTTTTGGGTGCAGCACGCTGATGGTTACACAACACTGCCACGGCACGGTTGGCTCGATTGTAAGACAGCATTTTAGCAGTGACCGTGTCATCAGCTGAAATAAAAGAATGGGGAAATTGCTTGTCAAACATATTGGGTTATGTTCAACACACTGATGGATACACAGCACAGCCATGGCACCTGGGAACTGAATTTGAAAAGGTGACATGACATTTGCTCCAGCGACAATGGCTCCAGGCTTTATTCCGTATAAGATATAGGGTCAGGGTTAGGGTTGCAACAGGGTTTTATGTTAGGTTTAGGATAGGGTATAGTGTTAAATCTAGGGTTGAAGTTGGTCATTCCATTAACATGTGGAATTTGTAGCGGAGCAATTGTCGCCAGAGAAAATGTCATGGAACCTTGAAAAAACAAGTGGAACGCCTCTGGCAGTCTCGCCTGCATTACGCGATTCGATATAGCAGCAGTGCTGACTTTGAAAACAGCTAGTCAATAATTATTCACAAAAGAAAACACTCATATGATAATAAAATACTATGTCGATTGACCCAACATGACCTTTGACCATGATCATGTGACCTAAGACAGGTGCAAAACAATCATTCATACTTGACTACCCCTATGTCTATGTTTCATGATCTACATGTAGATCCATGAACTTTCAAAGTTATGATGCCAATTCAACAAATACCCCCAACACGGCCAAAGTTCATTGACCCTAAATGACCTTTGATTTTGGTCATGTGACCAAAAACAAGCACAAGATATTCAGGGATACATGGTTACTCTTATGTCCCAAGTTCCATGAACTAGATCTACAAACTTGAAAGTTATGATGACAATTCCAAAAATGTCAAAGTTATGATGACAATTTTACAAATACCCCAAACATTGTCAAAGTTCGTTGACCCTAAGTGACCTTTGACCTTGGTCATGTGACCTGAAACTCGCACAGGATGTTCAGGGAAACTTAATTGCTCTTATGTTTAAGTTTCATGAACTAGATCCATAAAATGTGAAAGTTATGACAATGCCACAAATATCCCAAACATGGTCAAAGTTCGTTGACCCTATGTGACCTTTGACCTTGGTCATGTGACCTGAAACTCAGGCAGGATCTTCAGTGATACGTTATGACGACATTTCAAAAACTTAACCTTGGTTAAGATTTCGATATTGATTCCCCCAACATGGTCTAAGTTCATTGACCCTAAATGACCTTTGACCTTGGTCATGTGACCTGAGACTAAGTCAGGATGTTCAGTAATACTTGATAAGCCTTATGTCCAAGTTTCATGAACTAGGTTCATGTACTTTCTAAGTTATGATGACATTTCAAAAACTTAACCTTGGTTAAGATTTCAATGTTGACGACGCCGCCGTCGGAAAAGCGACACCTATAGTCTCGCTCTGCTATGCAGGCGAGATAAAAAACCAAACCTGAAGACAAGATCATTCAAAGCATGTGTAATATATTTCCCATTAGTCTTAAATATTGTCTGATTCAAACAGGTTTCAGCGGTTGCAAGAGATTTTATCTTGATAAAGTAATCTGCAGAAGCTTGAACAAATGTTTCAATTTTGAAAGACATTCCAAGTCAATTATAGTGAATGACAAAATTCTGAAAGCATGCCAATACATCAGCCAAGAAAGGAGTCTGTGAAAACTATTAAACAAGTGATGCATGTACATGAGTTCATTATGCGATCTATCCTCACTCCAGTTGATGCTCTGTTCAATCTATTGAGTTGAACACAGCCTCAACAAGAGTGGATAGATATTGTGCAATGGAAAAATTAAATTAAAAAAACATGATAGCCATGCAATGAAAAATCAAATATGCATGCAGCATAAAATGGATAAAATATTAAAGACCTTTCAACCAATCAAATCAGCAGAAACTCTGTATGAGTTTTATAAGACATGATGGAATTACTGGGCAATTGGTCATTTACTGGATGTGCCTACAGACTGTGGATGGCCTACGCTCTTGTGAGAAGTTATTCGCGTTAGACCTCAACTGAAGACATACAAATTTCAGACATCCAGTTATTGTTTTTATGGGATTTTTTTGTGTCTTTTAGAGTAAGTGGATAATGGGGCACTATAAATGTACAGACATTAGATTGGACATGAAAGGCTGGAAATACCAAGATTCCCATCAAATATTCATACCATCTGTAAGCTCATGAAGTTGATTCTGCAGGGTGAAGGAAGCATTGAAGGTCCTGAAAACCTTGGCAGTAAGGCCCTCCATCAGCTCCTGAAGGTACTTGTTGAGGATAGCAGTGTTGAGTCGATCGAATAGGTTGTCCTCTCCCTTCTTGTTCTCCATGAACAGCTTCAAATTCTTGAAGACCTATCAAAGAAGATGCGAAGATGATGCAAAGATAAGAACAAAATTCTTCTTCACAATTAAGAAAGTTACATGCTTGGTTTTACTTCATTTTGCAAAGCTTTGGCATCCCTCATGATAATCAGTATGAGAGTGTTCTGTGAGTCTCCCGGTTATAAGTGCTGGAATAATCAAATGGAGTTTGATGAGTGAGCTAATTCAACCGTTTTATAGTACTGCATCTGCAATCATATCAGCAATTATGTAAATTACATCCATGGAAGCATGGACTATAAAAAAAGAGCTTAGTTAACAATGGTTAGTTTCATTGAAAAATAAAGAAAATTTTTGCCATATTTCATCATCTATCTGGTGAATCTATTCAGTGATTTAAGTAACGCTATTGTGTTATACAGAATGCTATGATTCAACAAAAGTTCAATTGTTAGCAAGCAATTAAAAAGAAATCCTTGTTTGAACTTGATCTGCATAAATCTTGAAATTTAAATAGAAAGCTTTCAACAGATAGGGAGAAAAATAGTATTAATGCTAGAATTCATTAAAAAAATCAAAATAATGAAAACATTGTAATACTGTTCATAGGTGTAATTTTTATAAAACATATTTCACTTCTTCCGTCTTTCATTTGTCAATATTGATTTCATGAATCATACTACGACATACGACAATCTGGGGCCTGTTTTAGACAATACTCATGATTATATTATAGTAATGTTGTCGTTACGGTAACTAGCTTTGAATTTGTTCCGATGGTCGTAACTACAATAGCAAAATTACCGTAAACCTGGATTCTTTATGAAAGAACAACGCTGATCCCAAAGCAATCATTCTCCCATCCCCTTCACAATAAAAAGAGACAAGAGAAGAGTAAAAAAAAGACAGGAATACACTCACCCTCTTCTCTACGGGTACAGAGTTCTCGTACCTGATGGAATCTTTACCCAAGAAATCAAACTTAACCACAAACTCCTGGCCGTCTAGCTCCTCAAACAGTTCAATGTGCTCTACCCTAAGGGAGCAACAACCAACAGTATCTGCTGTCTCACCTTCTTCCTTCTCATTACCAGCTCTCAATGCAAGCTAATGTAATAAATGGAGGTAATAAAGAGAAAAAAGATCCATGGAATATAGACAATTCATTGTCTGTGTTTACTCTGACATGCAAAGAGAAATGTCAAGTCTAGTACAGAATTTAATTCTAAAGGAGTAACATTCTTTGCAAAACTCATGAAATACATGAGCTACTTTAGGCACATTCCACATTTCTTACAAAAAAAAAACAGAATAAATACATGCAAAACTAGGATAGAGCTACTAGCTGGTTTGGAGTTTATATTGTTATTATTGTGAGTTGTGACAATATAAAACTCTTCTAAACTCTTTGTCTGTATTATTTTTACATAACAGAATTAGAAAACTCAGAGAATCATGAAGCTACATAATTACCGAATAACATTATCATTGCTCTGTATAAATTTTCTTTAACACAGAATGCTGCAATGCACTACCAACCCCAAGATGGCATTTTAGTGTTACAAGATTTACCTTGTCTATGAAATACAAGGCAACAGCACGTTGTCTGACCCTCATTTCTTTACTCTTCCAGTCTTCACGGTACTCATTTCTGATCCTGTCCACAGATTCCTTCAGCTTCCTTGCTAATTCATACTTTGCCCAATCCTTCTCTCCCTGGATTCAAAAAGAAAAAAGAAAAATTTTCATCAAAGTCAGTTGTATAGATGACAAGGAAGTACCAAGTGGTTGTACCATACTGAAATGAAATCCAGCATATAAATCTTGACCAATAAAATGGCAAAGACAACTGCTCTGTCAACAAATACTGTACGAGATTGTTTGTTCAGGTTAAATTTTCAATATTTTGCTGAAAAAAGCTGAATTTCATTTTCTAATGTACAAGTACAGGGCTTAAATTTCCTAACCTCAAGAAATGTCATGAAAATCATGTTTGTGAAATATATGGCATGCACATTACATTGGCTACAGACAAAATTAATAAGACATAAGATATGTAGTTTCCAGATTTTATCCAAAATTTAGGGGTGGGGAAATTACATGGATACATTTTGGTCCAAAGTTGAAGTCATGAACTAAGTTTAACAAATTTCTACACCACATAGCATCATGGAATCAAAATGTTGAGTAATTTCTACAATTTCATCATTTACTTTTCTGGAAAAAACAAAATAGTTGAAATGGGACGAGGAGTGCTTACCTTTATTCTAGAGCTAGGATTCAACATAACATACTTGATAGCTCCTTGAATGTTTTCAGTCCATGAAGCTAACCAAGTCACCGAGTTATCATGCATAACTTTCTTCCATTTATGACCCTCTGGGGGAACTGGCCATTGAGAATCCCTGTGAAAAAAAAAGGTTATAGCTAATATTTTCTTTTCACTCAAATAAGGATGATAACATGCAAGAAGGTATCATTATTTTCCAACATAGTTTCTAAGGTAGGTGAGGAAAAATGTTTTAACTTACATTACTCATTACAACTAATTTTTCTCTTGCAAAATACAATGCTGATATTCTTGCAACTTGCCTGAAATGTGTGCAGACAGAATGATACTGAGAAACAGAGATGTAGGAAATTTTTCAAGCCAATTCCATGACATAATCAACCTATTTGAACATATGACCCTAATTTTCTCCTTTCTTAGTGTTTCACGAAATGGTCATGCCACAGTCATGTGGAAAGAATTGCATTTCTTATATGAAAAAGAAAAACAGAGATACATGTATATCATTTCATGAAGGTCTCAAAATACACACACATTGGGTTGGACCAGGGTTGGGCTCAATTACAAGGTAATTGAATAATTGTAATTGAAGTTTGAAAGGGAAAGTAATTGTAATTGAAAAAAATGTAATTGACTTCAATTACTTTTAATTACATTCAATTACTTTACAATAAACTGACTGAATTTATGATTTAATCTAATCCTTCATCTTGTTAGTATCTCCGTAACTTAGAATTATGTTGAAATAGGTGGTTCTGTGTATAGAATACAAATTGATTTCATTTATGACTTTTCTAGAAAGTAATAGAAATTGCAATTGTAACTGAAAAAAGTAATTGGTAATTGTAATTGAAAATATGTAATTTAATTGAAAAGTAATTGTAATTGAACATTTCTTCAATTACCTTATTGTAATTGAAGAAAGTAATTGAGCCCAACCCTGGGTTGGACGCACATATTTAATGAAAATGCCCTTAAGCGGACCATGGGTCAGAGGTGCAGGTCACTGACAATACCGTATACGGCACTGCTTGTCCCTCCAATTTTGGTATTTTATGAACACTCAGCTGCAAGTACAGACACATACTCACTTGCTACAGTTGATGATGACATCTTCTGGCACTATCCTCTTCTTCAGCTTGCCCTGCTTCGGGTGTTCACCACGACCTCGGAACAAACTGGGAGGCTCCACCCTGAAGTTGCCAATCTTCTCTTTGTGACCGTCGAAAGAGCAGAAGCCATACTCCTTTTGGATCTCCTCATTCTTTTTCTTGATATCCTATATTACGGTACATCAATAAATGGATACTTGATAACTGCCTGCTGAAATGAAAACTGAACCTAATCCAGACTAGAGTGTGTGCTAGGTGTAAGACTAAGATGGAGGAGTTTATTTCATGTCCAAAAACAAAGGAAAAAAGAAATGAGGGGGGGAATCTATCTACAGATAGGCTGTTTCACAAAGGTTCCATTGAATAGACGCCCCCATCAAAACAAGTTATCATCTTGCCATCTCAAGCCTTAAATTTCATTATATTTAGGGCAAGGCCACTCTTCAAAAGGGCTTTTTTTAATATACATAAATAAAGCACAGCAAATTGGAAAACTTAGAAGGGCACAAAAATATCCAAAATCAGTGAAAGGGGGCATTAGAATAAACATCCAAGGCCATGACCTTAACCCTAACTAGGCCGGGCTTTTTTGGCTGTTCTGTGGCCGGGGGGGGGGGGGGGGGGTTGAATCAACCCCCCCTGAGATCTCGGCCGCCGATCGCGCGAGCGCCGCAAAAATTTGCACGCTGGTAGTGTGCGATGTAATCTACAAGGCTGTATGGTAAAATTTTCCAAAATAACAAGATTTTATTTTATATGAATTAATTATGCTAATTTATGCATAAATCATACTTTTTGCTCTAATTCACTAAATAAAGCTCCTAGAATGCTAATTTTTGGTAGAAATATTCTTTGTAGCATTCTTAACAATCGCAATTGAAAAAAACTTCGGTTTGGAAATCAATTTCTTATGTATTTTATTGTTTTATGAATTTCTTATGTATTTCTTTGTTTTTCAACCTTTTGTATTTCTTTGTTTTTCAACCTTTTGTTTTTCTTCGTTTTTTTTCACCAGATTTATTGCACAACCTTTTCGAAGCATAATTATGCTAAAATCAATTGATTTCAGCTGTTTTAAGCAAAAATAATCATATCTTTATGAATAAGATAAGAAAACTCAATTTGCATTGACTTTGTACACAAAATCACGTTTTGGAACAATTTTTGGTCTGACATGCACTTACAAAATGTTGCGTAATTTCGGAACCGCATACCCGGGCGTCGCAAATTTGGTCTCAAAAGATGCGCGAGACTTAAAATAGTCATTCGTTATCACTATTTACCTGCTTACAAATGAAAACCCCTTACGGATAATTGTGTACTACACTTCTAACAGCTAATAGATTTATGTAATTCAGTATGCCAAGCAAAGAATGACAGCTTACTTGTTTCTCTTCTTTGCTCATTGCTTTCCTTTCTTCTGATTTCCTCTGATAATAGGCATGTATTTGTTTGAAGTTGCACTTTTTCAGATCCTTGATAATAGCCACCTCTTCGGCATCCATCACCTGAGGGTACAATGAAAGAATTGATGAAACTTGTTAACATGACCAATAGCAAAGAGCAGCAACAGATCATGGTTTTCATAAACAAGTTTTTACAAACCCTTATTCAGGTTCATACCAAATGATCAGATAATACTTATCAAAAGCTTTCCATATTCATTTTTATTGTTTTTTAAATTTCTTACATATTTCTTTGTTTTACAACTTTTTATGTTTTACTGTTTTTTCAAAGAAAATTGTCAGTGAAACTTTACTGATCATATGCATAATATTAATTGATTTTCATCAGTAAAGATTTACCAAAATGCTATTTAAAACATACCTTTTTCCAGTCCTTAAAGAAGTTTTTATTGAAGACATCTTTGGTAGTGTAATCATGTTCAATCATACGGGCATAGAATCCAGCCACTTCCTCTGCCTCTTCACTAAGCTTCATCTCCTTTCCTATGATAAGAAACAAAAACATCCTTTTGTAAACCGCTTTTTGAAACACCACAAAGGATAATATCATAAAACTTCATGAAAATTTATGCAATACTTCTCGAAATGACTAGAACATGAATGGCAAAATTGTATTTTTTCCGGACATTATAAAATATCATTAAAAGGTTGTCAATTCTAGTGGAATCCAATATTGGGTATACTATGATTATCTTTTCGTCAAAAATTGTAATGTTGCAATCACTATGCATATGGTGAAATAACAGTTGTCAATGTGGCGAAAGATTTCTATACCTTCTATATTCGCTTCAAAAAACAAAATTACTTAACTTTTTATCGTTTTCAAATAAGAATCTATTTTCTGTTTTTAAAGGACATGAAACAATGGGCTATATTGTATTTTTATTACCACCCTAAGGAGATTACCATTTTCCCATTAAATCACAAGGTGAAATTTGGATGAATATAAAATTGATTGATCTACAGCAGTAATGATAATTGTTCTTTCATTTCTTCATTGGTGCACTGCTTCCCTTTTGGATAAATGCTGTTGGGGCCTGGTTTGGAAATACATGTAGTGACCTTTGTGAACCATGTCCTCACCCCAATTTCAATTTTCATTCGTGTCATTACATTCTTATCAAGAACTGTGCTTCTTTATATTCTCCTCCTCATCATCCACCTAATCCTCCTTCTTCTCCTCCTCCTCCTCCTCTTATCATCATCCACCTAATCCTCCTTCTTCTCCTCCTCCTCCTCGTATCATCATCCACCTAATCCTCCACCTCCTCTTATCATCATCCACCTAATCCTCCTTCTCCTCCTCTTATCATCATCATCATCATGATCATCATACTAAGTATCTATTTACCATCATAGAAGAATTTGACAGAGTTAGGCAGAGGTTCATAGGGTGGTGCAAACAGAGGTCCTTTGTGCTCCAGAAACATCCATTTGACTCCTTCTGGATGTGGGGTCTCCTTCCACCTGTAAGGATAGAACATGGTTGGGTCACTACAAGGAATGTTTTCATTCTTATATCCAGTAGGGCGTCAGCATTCAGGAGGGATGGATTTTTATTTGCTGAGCCCAGACTTTGTAAAACGCATTGAAAAACATGTAAAAGATACCTCTTTTGGGAAAAATAAACTCAATGTTCCAGCGAGAAATCTTTCACCATCTTCTACCATGGTTTGACCATTGGGTGATGCATATCCAAATAGTGTTAAATTCCCCATGAAAGCTGACACCCCACTACTTAAAAAGTTTGGCTTGGTTGTTCTAAACATTGGAAACAGTCTTATGTCACTGGGTCATGAGCTTCGACCTCTCATCCTTTGGACCGAAAAATTGAAAAGTGAAACATAGTCCAAACAGCCCAAAGCCATGGAATCAACCAATCGAGACAAGACAGGTTGGGCTTACTTGAATCCTTACCTTTCATACAAGAGTTTTGCATCTGAAGATTAGGAGGGATTAGACTGATTTGTAGCATAAAATATACTAACATGGTGACTTTCCCATCAAATAAGGTAACGTCCATGGGATCCGTGATATTTACAAGCTATTGAGCATTGTTACAATGGTAGTTACTAAAAGATGGCAAATTAACTATAGCATTAACTTTATAATGTGCCCCTCAATACACCAATTCCAAACCATAATGTTCAACCTGTAATATCATGCACATCATTTCACTTACCATTCCCAAACCTCTTGTTGCTCTTCCTCTTTCTTTTTCCTTCCTCCTTTCTTCTCCTTCACTTCTTCTTTAACTCCCTTTCCCTTTTTACTTTTTTTATCCTTTTTGGCTGACTTGGTGTCTTTCATTTTCGTCTTGGATTTGGATTTTTCTTGTTTCTTTTGCTTGGCCTGTCAGAAATTAATTAATTATAAAAATATGAATATAAAAGAAATGTGGCATTATTGTATACATAGTATATTAATACAATCTTGTAGGATAAAAATGAAATTTAATTCATAACTTTTCTTCAAGGAGAAATTCATTTCCATATTTCATGTAGGTAAGTATCTATGATTCAGCACTAGGGCAACTGAAGCTTATCCTTTTAACCCTCAAGGGCCCAGGGGGGGGGGGGGAAGAGATTCCGCAATTTCACAATTATTTATTCAAAATTGTCACATATACTCTGTGTACAACATTTAGTGCTTATGAAAACTATTCCACCTCTAAAGAATATTTGGCCTGTGTAATCATTCTGAAAATTCTTTTTCCAAAAATTTAATTAAAAAAAAAAATTAGGAAAATTATGTGCCTCGTTGAAAGAGAATTTTTATCTCCGGCCCTTTTCACAAAGACCAACAACTTACTGCCTTGATTGTGATTGGTTGATGAGCTGTGTTACCATGGGACTTCCAATAGTGGCAACATTACCATAGCTATGACTCTTCATGAATCAGGCCCAAGGATAGTCCAAAAGAGTGAGAGTAAGACATTCAAGAAAAAAATGTTATGAAATTTCTACATACCAAAGGTTTGTAATCATCTTCATCCTCTTCCCCTGCACTATACTCCTCCTCACTCTCTTCGTACTTCCTTTTCTTGCTGGAACTTTTCTTGACAGGCTCTTCATGCTTTACCTTCTTTGCAGACCCTTTCCTGCAGATTAACATAAAAATCATTTTGACAAATTATGCTGCTGCCGCTGTCTGAAAAGTGGCGCCAATAGTCTCGCTCTGCTATGCATGTGAGACAAAAACGTTTTATATATGAATAATTATACTTTTATATTTATATATAGAAATACCTTAAGGTCAAGTCCACAACAGAAAAAAAAAAAAATTTAATCATAAGAATAAAATCAAACAAGCAAAACCAAGAAATTTTCATCAAAAGCGGATGTAAAATAAAAAAGTTCTGACACCTTAAATTTTCATTTATTTTTCACAAAATAATTATATGAACAACTCAGTTATATTTACGAATGACAGAGTTGATGACATCACTCACTTTTTCTTTTGTTTTTATTGTTTGAATTATACAATATTTCATTTTTTACAGATTTGACAATAAAGACCTGCTTGATTTCACTACAAAATGATTTAAAAAATGGATATTCCACATGTTCAGGAAGGAATAAAATTTTGTTCCATATGACACTCCTTAGAAAATTAGAATATTTTAAACAATAAATAAGTGGAGCGCCTCTGGCAGTCTCACCTGCATTACGCGATTCAATATAGCAGCACTGCGGACTTTGAAAACTACTATGAAATAATTATTCACAAAAAACACCATTCATATAATGATACAATACTACATGTATGTTCAATGACCCTAAATAATATTTGACATTGATCATGTGACCTAAGAATTGTCAGAGATACTTGATTACCCCTATGTCCACATTTCATAAACTATATCCATAAACTTTGAAAGTTATGACAGCAATTTAATATTTACCTCCAACATGGCCAAAGTTCATTGACCTTAAATGACCTTTGACTATGGTCATGTGACCTGAAACTCGCACGAGATGTTCAGTGATACTTGATTACTTTTGATTACTCTTCTGTCCAAGTTTTATGAACTAGATCCATACACTTTCAGAGTTATGATGGTTATTCAACAAATACCCCCACATGGCCAAAGATCATTGACCTTAAATGACCTTTGAATTGGTCATGTGACCTGAAACTCGCATAGGATGTTCAGTGATACTTGATTACTCTTATCACAATGTTTTATAAACTAGAACAATACGCTTTCAGAATTATGATGGTAATTCAACAGATACTCACAACATGGTCAAAGTTCATTGACCTTAAATGACCTTTGACCTTGGTCATGTGACCTGAAACTCACACAGGATGTTCAGTGATACTTGATTACTCTTATGTCCAAGTTATATGAATCAGATCCATAAACTTTCAAAGTTATGATGGTAATTCAACAAATACATGTACCCCCAACTTGGTCAAAGTTCATTGACCCTAAATGACCTTTGACCTTGGTCATGTGACCTGAAACTCAGGCAGAATGTTCAGTAATACTTGATTAACCTTATATCCAAGTTTCATGAACTAGGTCTATATACTTTCTAAGTTATGCTGTCATTTAAAAAACTTAACCTTAAGTTAAGATTTGATGTTGATTTGATGACTGATCTGAACAACAATCTATCTGCAATCTACTTGGTAATCAAGGACCAGCTTACCTTTCCGACAGGGGGACATCATCATCCTCCTCATCTTCATCCTCATCGTCTTCAGCATAATGTGGTCTCTTACTTGCTCTCCTAGACTCTGAGCGTTCTGATTTGATGCTATCATCAAATCGTTGGTTCTGTAAAATGGAAAAGGTAAAGGCTAAATGTATTTGTAATCAAGAGTGAAATGTCCTAGCAATATAAAACCTTGGTTCAGTTAATCGGTTTAACTACACTTTTATATATTTTGTAAAGTTTCATTAATAAAACTCAAATATATTTCAAATAAACAAATAAAGAAAATAAGTCCTCAAAATTTCCAGCTTTAAAAAAAAAAAATTCTTGCCTACTATGCAAAAAATCACTAAAAAAGGGACTGAACTTGTTGACATAAGACTAGTCAATAACAGACCTTCATTTTTGAGGAGCGCGATCGCGCCGGCGCTCCTACCGCGCTCCTTAAAAAAAATAAGGAGAGCAAAAAATCGCGCTCCTAAAAAAAAAAAAAAAAATGAAAAATGAAAAAAAAAATTGCTAAAATTTCACATTTCACATCTTTAAATCTATGAAATGGTCTTCTTTTTTCCATAATTCCTTGAAATTACTTTGATTTAGTTGAAAACTATCAGAAAAATTAAGAATATTCATCTCTTTCCCGACTCTGATTTTAATTTAAACTCGGTAAATATTTGCAGTCCCATATGTAGATTTTCATGGCAGCACCATGAAAGTCTACATGTGGGACTACAATATTTACCGAGGTAAGTTCAAATCAGAGTCGGGAAAGAGGTGAATATTCTTCATTTTTCTGATAGTTTTCAACTAAATCAAAGTAATTTCAAGGTATTATGGAAAAAAGAAGGCCATTTCATGGATTTAAAGATGTAAAATGAAAAATTTTAGCAATTTTTTTTTTTTTTTTTTTTCTTCAATTTTAAAAAAAAATTTTTTTTTTAGCAGTAGCGCATACGACATCTTGTAAACGTATTGACGTGACCCAGGCCTAGTTTCACCACAGATTAATTAATAGCTAACACAGCTACTGCATATATACAATGTTAAGAAAAATCTACAATTTATCATACATGTATTGTAATGAATTGATTTGAGCTCCTCACGGAGAGCGATTCTGAGGAGCTCAATTGAGCTCCTCAGAAAAATAAGGAGAGCGATTTATAGAGCTCCACGAAATTATAAACGTGAAGGACTGCAATAAGACATCAATTAAATTTGTACAGGTGCTACAAAAATGGTTTATTTTTAACATCAAAGGTAACATCCCACAAAAATATCAGGAGAGAAGTACATCGGCCTGCATTACATGTATCCTTTGTCAGAGTCAACTTGAACTTTGATCTGGGCTGTCCATGTAGGAATGCTACTGCTACTTTGCTTCACTTCAACTTCACATGAACTCCATCAATTGATTGTCATCATAAGTTCATAATAACTACACATATCATTCTATGCTGTAAATATATTTGCAGATTGGTATGAATAAATTATGAACGGATGAAAAGTACATCCATGTAAATTAGTGGAATGGAAAAGTCCATCCTAAGATCAAATTTATTTAAATTAAATGCAGAGAAATTAAGAAATTAAAAAATTGATGTGCACACTGGTAAACCTGCCATAAGCCCAATCATTCCTTGTATTGTAAGATTGTTCATGAGTTTTAAAAAAGGGCCTTTTTTATAAAGTAAAAGCAGCAGTTGAGTAATCTGTTTAATACTATCTGATAAACATTTTTGAACAACTTTTTGAGACAGATAGCAAAGTCAAATCCAAAGATATTCTAAACTTACCAAAGGTACATCTTCATCTTCATCCCCATCTTCTTCACTCAAAGATTCTTTTTTCACAGACTTCACAGGGCTGATGGAATGAGGATTTAAGAGATAAAATTTTGCAGTTCATTCATAAATGGCAAAACTGATACAATTTCAGAAGTATTCAATTAGCTGGAGTTGCATATCATGATGCTTAAAAATATGGATAGTATCCAACGCTCACAAGGAAGTAATTCTAACTTCTTGAAATACCTAAACTATAATGCCTTAAACCTAGCAAAAATCCATAGGCTTCAGGGCTACAAAACTTGCTTGAATCCAAACCTCTTCATCCTTTATACCCAACAAAAGTCCAAAGTCCCATGTCAACATATCATTTATTCAAGAATTTGATTCTTTATAAAACTAATTCATGATTCAAAATTAAAAATAAACTGGAAATGAAAAGGTCAAGTCTACCTTGTTTCCTTCTTGATGTGTTTCTCAGGACTCTTAATTTCTTCTTTAATTCTAGGTGGACTGGCAACTTCTTCTTTTATCTCAGGCTTCTCCCTCTTGATCTCGACCTTTGGCTTGGATGAAGAAGAATGTTTGGAATTGTGCTTTGAAGAAGAAAACTCTTTATGCTTTGAGTTGATGTCTTTGGATGAGGCCAATTTCTCTTTTGGGCGCATACTGGAGCTACTCGGCTTGGGTGCCTCTTTAGGCCTTCCGTCTTCTTTTGACTTGCTAATGCTATCATTGTGCGATGGCTTCTGCGGTGGTTTATCTGGTCTGGATGAATTTGATGTCGGTTTGGGTGGTGGGGATCCAGAATTCGGCCGGCTGGAATGTGAACTATTATTCTGCTTTGGGGCTGAGGATGAGGTCGGAGGCTTCATCTTAAACTTGCGGCCATCAGGCATAACCTTGATCTTGCTCCCGTCTGGCATTGTTTTAATCTTGGTGCCATCACTGAGCAATATGACCTTGACGGCCCCTTCTTTCGACTTGGAACTGGGCTTGGCATTAGGGTCTTTATGCTTCGAGCTGGAAGTGTTATGACTATTTGATAATGGTTTCTTGGCTGGGCTGCTGCTAGAATGGTTGTCTAAATGGAAAAAAAATCGACAAAATATGAATTCAATGTTGAATGGGTCAAAGAAAGCAGTTTCTGATTTGAATGATTCAGTCTGCTTCTTTAACTACATTGTCAAAGTCAGCTTCAGAATCTAATTAGGTGATCTGTCGATCGACATATTATTTTTCCGCCCTTTTCTTGATAGCACAAAATCTCAAAATCTGCATCATCAATTTTCTTCAAATTTTCATCAGTAATGGGGACTTATCATGTGAGGTTTATAAAACAAGTTCAAGGTCAAAAGGTCATCATGATGCCATTTTGTAAAATCACATTATCAATCATATCTTCATTATCAATTATAAAAAATTAACCATATTCTCATGACATTAACTTCAGGTCAAGGGTCAACTGTCCATTTCATCAAAGGTCATTTAAAGGTTATGCACGCACGTCAAAATTTTAAAATGCTCAAAATCACTTTTTTGACCAAAGTAGAGTATGAATCATGTCATTTTAAGCATTTCAAAAAATTGCGCGCGTGCGTAACGGCACTATACAACATAGAATTGCCACTTTTTTCAGATCAAAGCATCAAAAGATAATTCTGAGCAATTTGATACTTTGATCAACCTTCTACAACAAATAATAACGGAATTAGCCTCCATAAAAATTTACAGCATGCACACGCTAAACATAGATAATATATGTGCAAAAACATGCACATGTTTTGTTCTCATATGAACAAAATATATTGTCATGAAATTGGTATCATTTTAAATTCAGTATATAAAATTGTCTTATTTCATAATTTATAAGTTACTTTCTCATGATCAACAAAGGACAAATGATACTTTTTTTACTTACCAGACTTTATTTTGTCCACTTTCTGTAACAAGAAAATAAAAACAAAGGAAACAATAAAAATATCAAATATACATGGAATTAGCAAAAAATAAAAAAAAATAAAAAGAATGCAGGCCCCACAAAATTCAGGTGAAGGTTTTCTGGAAATTAATTGTGAGTCATGTTGATTGCTGACTAACAAATGGTTATAAATTTAAGGTTATAATTCAAATTTATGAATTATAATTCTATCAGTTTTGTCAAAGATAAATTAAAAATAAAACCCCAAATTATAAAACATATGATAGGGTAACCATAATTTGTGCACATTTAAAAAAGTTGATTTTCAATCAAAAATTTCTCAGTTCACACAAAATTAATCAAAATAATAAATACCAAATGGAAGGCAAGATCAAATTCACTTGACAGAATTATAAAGTACCGTAGGTCAAGGGTTTTGCTGGTATCGCGATCTGAAAATTCCATGGCGATCGACTAATGCGCTCGGCTGAAAAACTATCATAAAAAAGTGTGACCTTAATTTGCGCATGATCGTTTTGCAAAGCTTTAGAAAGAAATCAACTGAACAAAGGTAAGATTTTGTATCAGATAGAAGTTGAAATTATTTATTTTTAAATCATGATTTCCATTGAAACATGTACAAATGATATGACTTTTTTTATTTGTGCCAGTTTGATTTTTTTTACTCAAAATAGACAGATTTTTTATATCATTAAAACATGAATAAATCCTTCATATCTACGTACTTGAAATCAAGTAGTAGTAAATGAAATGGAAGTTAATCTTGCAATGTAGCAATGTTTCTTCCAAAGAAACTAATCCTCATTTCATGTTAAGAGTTTTGAATAGGAACACTAACTTTGCAGTATAGCTGTACGAAGACGGTTCCTCAACTACCAGTCAGTAGGAGCTAAATACTCTACACGAGATGATGCTGAAAACAGCATCTTCATTACGACTTACATATTCTTATCTATTTTGACTAGATTTAATTTTAAATAGTTCAGAATAATTTTAGTAGTGAAATGTACGATTTTAGAAATGTATTTTTATTTTTTGCACTTTGTTTTTAAAAAAATTGTTAAAAAAAAAAATCTGATTTAGACTTATTTTATGTAGGCCTAAATAAAAAAAAATCTGATTTAAATCATACAAATCTGATTTTTTTTTTTAATTAAAAAAAATTGCCAACCCTGATTTTGGGTCTCTCTTTCCGTTGCTGTTGATATCAGTTTTTCAAGATATTAGATATTGAGATATTTGACTGTGCGCAAAATTAGGTATATTTGTAACACGCGAATTAAGGTCACAAAACCATAATTGGAAAAAAAAAATACATCAGCCATCAAGCAAAGGCAAATAATATTTAAATTAAAAAAAAAAATTTTGAAATTGACAAGACAGATCTAGATCTAGTAGTAGTACATGTAGTAGAATAGATCTATGTATTTGAGAAACTTACAATCAAACTCAACATCTGTTCCATAAAAAAAATGGTCAGTGATTGATTTCAATCAGACGTCAACAATTCTTAATTCATTACCAGTCCAAGACTCCAAATTCTAACTTTAATAGTGTAAAAAGAAGACTTAATTTGAACTGTTTAACTGTTACAAATAAAATAAAATCTTTAAATTCTTTCAATTTCACCATTTCATTTGAGGACTTTCTTTTAAAAAAAGGTAAGTTTTTTACTTAACAACATGGTAATGCTAATGCCAGTAATGGGTTCACCATTCATATTTGAAGACCACAACCAGCACTCAAAAATATTATTCACATTCATTAGAATTCATCAAATTAAAATCTTCAAGTTGGACATGAATGTCACTTTAAATTTACGTCACACACCACTCCACAGTGCAGTACCGGTACTGGTACAGTTCATAGAAAGCATGTGAAAAGCGGAACATCTCAAATGACGTATGGGCCAAACACCGGGCATACAGATTAGAGCGGTCACGTTGATCAAGCCGCCGACTTCGTGCACACACCACACCATACACACGCATGCCATTCATGTACAAAGCATATGGAGCAAGCCAAAAAAATTACTAAGTACGGTACGGAGAGCTTATCGCCCTGTGTGCAATGATATAGGGCGAACGCAAAAATAACTAAGTACGAAGCACAACTGTGTGCATTTCAATGGCGAAGCGTTCCTTTCGACCTCGAACAAAAACTAACACATGTGTGATGTAGAGGCGGCAGCCGTATTAACACACTGATTCCACATAAAAACCATCTCAATCCACATACACTAATATTCCAATTCACGCTATGACACTAACACCACAAAATAGAGTAAAATGTGCGAACTTACCGAACTCATTTTGGTGATTCTTTGTCTAACCAATTTCCACGTTATGGCGGATGAGGATCGCAGAAAAATGGCTAAGTATCGAACTTTTTTCAGAGCGCATGCGCGTGGTCTAAAAAATGCCCGGATGATCCGGCCAAGTCTTGGAAACGACTCGTTTCAACTTGCTTTGTTCATCTATATTTGTTTTCTTTTCAAAATAGATGTATCATGTAGTAGTACGCTAGCGTACAGTTGAGATTAAGGGGGAGGGGAAGGGTTAGGGTTAAAAAAAAACACGACCATGCAAGAAAAAAAAAGAGGGAAGGGTGAAATATTTTCTGACTTAGGGCCAATGTCAAAGTCGATCATAATAATTTGTAATACTGAAATATCGAAATTTGTGCTAGCTCACTTGCAACTTTTTATACATTTTGCCCGATACGCCATATCTGCATGGCCCCCTCAAAACTTGGTGCCAGGCATAAATGGCAGAGGTAAAAATGGCATAGGTAAAAATGACCCGTTCCATTAAGGACCCCCGTTTTCACAAGCATTTGTAGTTCAAAAGCCCGTTCCGAGGACCCTCCTTTTTACAATAAGTCCGCTCCAAGGCCCCCGGTTTTTGTCTCGCCGGCGGCACACACCTACCAATTTTTTGGTCGAGTACCCCCCCCCCCGGGGGGGGGGGCAGAGGTATATTGTCAGAGGTAAAAATGGCAGAGGTAAAATGGCAGAGGTAATAATGGCAGAGGTAAAAATGGCAGAGGTAAAATGACTGAGGTAAAGATCATGACATATGCTACATCAACAAGGAAAAGACAGAGCCTTTCCAGTTAATATCAGTCATAATGCATTGGCCTTGAATGGACTCCTATATATCGACGGAATGAGCATTATGAACTGATAAGATATTATTTAGATTTTTTATTCATTTTAGGTCAGCTTTATCGTTGATATGATTAAATTCAACAATTGTCATGCCAAAATGATTTCAATTAGTGAGTAATGAAAGGATTTATCTTGGCCATTTCGTAGAGTAGAACAGCACTTCATCACATATTACCAAACGAATTTTAATGTAAACACCAAATGTGCGCTACCACGCATCAGGCGTGCCGGAACACTTTCACTTTTAGGGGGGCAAAAATATTGTGCCCCCTTCGGAAGGGGGCACAATATTTTTGACAGCGTGAGATACCGAAGCGATCGAGCGGGAGAGGGTGTGGGACCCCCCCCAACGGTCGACTTTGTGTAAAAATGGAGTATAAAAGTTGCGTTTCTATAATTAGAGCATTCAAAAATAAATTTCTTGAGAATTAAACATAGATTTCACTAAATATTAATTTATGAGAACTTTCGCGCAAAACGATCGCTTCGGAATGTGGTTTTCATGTCTGATCAATTAAATTACGTATTACGCTTATATTGACTCAAAATACCAGAAATTACATTTTTCATGCAATATCCTTTCAGAAACATTTATTTATGTACATTTACATACACGGACGACATTATTTTATCCAATAATCCAACAACTCAAGCCTCTTTAACTCTTTATCCTTTTCTGTTTTACAGGGTTCTAGGACAACTACCCCCTGGACAATCACCCCCCGGAAAACTACCCCCCGGACAATTCCCCCCTGAGGACAATTACCCCCCGGACAATTACCCCCCCCCCGAGGACAACTACCCCCCGAGGACAATTACCCCCCGGACAATTACCCCCGGACAACTACCCCCCGGACAACTACGTACCCCCGGACAACTACGTACCCCCGGACAACTACCTCCCCGGACAACTACCCCCCCCCCCCGGACAACTACCCCCCAGACAACTACCCCCCCCCGGACAACTACCCCCCGGACAACTACCCCCGGACAACTACCCCCCGGACAACTACCCCCCGGACAACTACCCCCGGACAATTACCCCCGGGACAATTACCCCCGGACAACTACCCCCTGGACAATTACCCCCCGGACAACTACCCCCCGGACAATTACCTTCAGAAAATCCCCCCTTCTCTCCAGCATCAATTTTAGAATTAAGCAGGACCCATTGTAAGTTTTGGTCGGTGGCACAGGTTTCCGAAATATTTTCTACTTTACCTTACGTTAATAACTTTTTCTTTCTCTTTTATATTGCTCTTTCTCCTGTTCTCTCACTTTCTTCTTTTTTCCTTTTTTGTTTTTGTTTAGCGGCGCCTTCTGCATCATGAAAAATGGGGGGGGGGGGGGCTCGCACCCGAAACCTCCCGTTTGGCTATGCATATATACATCAGAAAATTTGTAAACTGGCCCTCATTCTAAGTTTTCATATAACAATTGAACACGATTAGTTATAATAATCACAAATGCTGAATATCTCTGATTCCAACTGATCTGATTTTTTTTAAATATTTATTTTGGGTTTAATTTCAGGAAAGAAATCAGGCAAATAGATAAAACGTAAAAAAGACACCTTCATAGGTAGAAATATTGAAAGTCGATAACACAACTATCAACACTAACACTGTCAAGTAGACCTATAAATCTGTTATTTTAAAACAGTTCAACTAACAAGAAGTTAAGAATTATGAAACAATTGGTGCACATTCCAGATTAAGATGTGGCTTTATAACTTAATACAGTAAGCTAAAAAACTTTATGCAAAGATAATACACACAAGAACACCTGGTAAATTACAAAATGTTTTTGTGTGTATTATTCTTGGGTGAAAGCAATTAAACATTAAAGAAGGAAATTAAGTACCAAATTTACTAAATTGTAAACAATATGACATAATCAAATACAGTGTTTTTTCTATACAAATTGGCAATCATGATAGTATATAATTCGTTTAAGGTGCATTTTAAGGACGGTTTGTAAGAATTTATAAAGAAGTAGGCCTATGCAAATAAAATAATGCGACCGAGCAGCGTGAGCTGAAAATATTAATATTTAGACCATAAAACGGACATTTTACAGAGCACTTGAAAAATCAATTTGTAAATTTAAAAATAATGAAAGCTCGATATCCGAGATGAAATATGTTATGTGTATTGACTTCGAAACTTGATATTTTAAGCTCCATTTCAGCCTATATTGAGCAAGATATTAATCTCATCGAAAAAGCAATGCGAGCGCGAAGCGCGAGCGGAAAATACTTGATGTTCCGGTATGAAAATGGTGAATTTGAGTACTATCTAAAGCATTGTGTAGGGAAATTGTGAAGTGGATGTGGAAAGCACTTAATAAATGATGCGAGTGTGAAGCGCGAGCTGATATCTTCATTATTATTTTGACCTAGGACCTGGACATTCTAGGTCTAAGGACATTTCGTCATCATATGAAAATGATGACAACTTTCTTATTCCTCTTCCTGAGCGCGATATGAAACATATGAAACTGTGATATTGTCGATATTCTTTTCTGAAAAGGGACAATGTAGTCATTAAGAATTCATGAAAATGTTATTATCATATTTATTAATGTAATAAGCCTAAATGAGTGAGTAAAATGTGTTGACACTGAGGCCTGAAAACTGGATATTTTAAGCACTTTTGTAATCTTGAATAGGATTTGTGACTTGATATATTTTTAACAAAAATGCGAGCGCAAATCGTGAGACGAAATTTTTGGTAAACTGTCATAAAAGGGGGGTTTTAAGTAGTTTGTTATATAATTTGGCAAATCAAATAATGCGAGCGCATAGCGCAAGCTGCAAGTTATATTCACACCATAAAACGGACATTAAACAGAGCACTTAAAAATTTGCCCTTTGTCTAGGGGGTAATTGTCCGGGGGGGTAGTTGTCCGGGGGTAATTGTCCGGGGGTAGTTGTCCGGGGGTAATTGTCCGGGGGGTAGTTGTCCTGGGGGGCGTTTCATGAAAGGACTTGTCGGACGTTTTATCCGACAGTTACCATAGGAACAGTGCCTCCCAGCCAATCAAAATCATGGAAAGATGTCAGATCTGACAACTTGTCGGTGAAAATATTGATGAAACCATGGACATGATGAAACACTCCCCTGATACCGTTTTACAGTCATTTTCAGAACTACACAAATTGATAGGCGAGAAATTGGAAGATTGAGACTAGACTAGAGTATGACGACCTTGAGATGTTATGGTTTCTGGGCTTGACAGCTATAGGCCTAGGGCCTATGACATAGATTCCATATGTTGCTCGAGTAAAACCCCCGTCACACTAGAGGCGGAATGAGCCGGAATGCCGTCGGAATGAAAATTCTTGGTACATTCCTGGATATTCGAAGCGCATTCTAAAAATTCTGACTGCATTCTGAGTGCATTCCAGACATTCGGGTCCATTCTTGTGACCGTCCCGAATGTTTTGCTCATGTTCAAAACTTTCGAAGTGCATCCGAAGTGGAGAAATATCGAACGACATTCAAAGTGCATTCTGACTGCTCTCTGACTGCATTCTAAATATTCTTGCTGCATTCTAACAGCATTCTTAATATTCTTCCTGTGTTCCGACTGTATTCGAGCTGCATTCGACAGTCAATACACCCGAATGTGCAAGAATCATTAGAGGCGGGATCAAAGGACGTTCTAAGTATTTTAACGACATTTTTGCAAAAGTAGCGAAAATTTCAAATTCCCTCCCGAATGTGGCACGAATTTTGAAAGTTCTTCATTCCGGCTGGTTCTGCCCGATTCCTGCTGATTCCGAATAAGTGTGACGGGGGTATAACTAGCGTTCACGCGCGTTAGTGGGTCCGGTCTGAGCGTTTCCGGGTGGGCGACCGCGCGTACAGCCAGCACGCATTGGTGAACCACTTTCAATTTGCCATTCGGTTTTAGTCTGAAATGTATTCATTAAAAGGTTAAAGGTATTGTTTAACTTTGTGAGCAGCCGATTTAAAAAATTCTCAAACCAAGATGAAACATGTGTACAAGTGCATGTATTAGAACTAATAAACCCTGAAAACAACCATTATTGAGAATGAAAAGCTAAAATTACAAGGCAAACCCCGATTTTGTAAATAGGCGTCTTATAGACGCCTAAATAGTACACATAAGTGTATGGGATGAAATTAAGATGGTGTTTTCGGTCACTTTATATTTCAATTTTTGAAGCACTAATTAATTATTTTCAAACGCAATTTTTTCTGGGCTTCATTTTTGTAACATATCACAGACACAGGTGACAAGTGTGACCTTCTAGCTCAGATTTTTTAAAGTCAAACCAATGTTAACCAATCACTTTAAACGTTATCACACTGTGATAAGATGGAAAAGGGGCTTATCAAAGGTATGTTTCACAGAGGGACATGTTCGTCAAAAGACGCAAGGCTTATACTTATGATATGTAATTGCCCCGTCAGGGGCGAAATTTTTTCATTTTTGACAATAGAAATGACAATTTTTAGGCAGAAAAGTGCCTTCATCATTTACTTTTGTCCTTAAATAATTTATCATTTTTCTACTTTTAGGGGGGCACATTGGGGTGGGGGCAAAATCTCGTTTTGCCCCATCAAAATTTTATTTAGGGGGGGGGGCAAGTGCCCCCCCCCCGCTTCCGGCGCCCTTGGCTACCATTAACACACTGAAATAGACAAGTTCGGGATTTCTTCGAACCACTTGCAATACTTGGATAACAGAAAAATAACAAAACGATCTGTAATAAAAGTTATTTGTTATATTTTAACATCATAATGGATCCGAATAGATATTGATATGATACGTATATAAACCCCTCAAAAAAAGTTTGGAAATCTGAGTTTGGCCATTAATTTCTCCCAACTCCCAATTTTACACAATGCATATTTGACATCATTCAAAAGATAATTTAATTCTCTTTAGAATGATACCATGCTAGTTATGATCATACCATCACGGAAAGAGCAGGATTCAAAAGTGTTGGATGAGGGGGATTAGGTCTGAATTGGAAAGCTGCAAAACGAGCAAAAAATAGTTTGGAAATCTTAGTTTGGCCATTAATTTCTCCCAACTCCCAATTTTACACATTGCATATTTGATATCATTTAAAAGATCATTTAATTTTCTTTAAAATGATACCATGCTTGTTATGATCATGCCATCATGAAAAGAGCAGGATTCAAAAGTGTTGGATAAGGTCTGAATTGAAAAGCTGCAAAACGAGCAGAAATAGTCATGAATGGTCAATACAGAACATGATTCTTTTGTCTGTGTCAATAGAGATGAAAATCCATTCAAATCAAGCCCCTGCTTCTTCATTTTTTATGTTTTGTTGTGGTTTATGTAGTGATGGTTCTGTGAGATAACATGGTTTGAGTCGTGGTTTGAAATACCCATGCATGTTTGTTTGTTTGTTTGTTATGTGTTTGCTCATGCAGAGGTGTGATAAGGTGCATGTAAACAATTAAAAGAAACCGGTGAGAAAACTCACTCATCACCTAGGAAAAAAGGAACAGTGACTTTCAATATTGTGTCAGTTTGCAACTTTTGAATTTTGACCTTGCCCCACTTTTCAAGGCACTGCACCTCCATGTGAACCATAATCATATCATGTAGGGTATCATTTTAAAGAGAATTTAATGATCTATTTATTAATATTTCTTACACATTGATATTTACAAAAACCGAGGAGGGATTATTGATCAAAGTCATATTTCCAAACTTTTTTTAAGGAGTTAAGTTTAATGTAAATGATATAATAATAGCAATTAGTGTTCAATTTTTCAGAGCAATACCTCATTGCAGCTAGTCCAGTGAATGTCAGGTTCCTAAACTAGTTTCTATGGTAACAGTTACCGCATGAATTTGGAAATGTGTAGCGAATCAAGGATTTTATTTCAAATTTATAGGCTTTTCTTAGGTACCATTCTATCGACCTATTTTAAAAGGGAAATTCACCCTGACAAATGATTTACTGTAAAAATAGCAGAAAAAATTATTGGTGAAGGTTTACGGAAAACTCATCAAACATTCAGAAAGTTATTAGAAGTTTGAGTTTTTGATCTGTGACGTCATATACGTATAATACGAGCAGCTGTCCTGTATTTTGTGCACCATACCGTATACTTTTCAAATTTTTAATCAGTGGTTCATGACTGCTAAACAGTCTTTCAGGAGCGGATGTGAAATGATTTGTATGTATACTACAATAATTATTTAGAGGGGTCCACACAATACAAGCACTGCTTTTAAGTGGATCCCTCCATTTTCTCAGAATTTTATTTTATAATGATATTTTGCTAATTTAAAATACTTTGTTTTGTTTTACTTATGTAAAAATATAATAAATTGTACATGCCTCAATTTATATTGTCTGTATATAAGTTCATTGAAATTATTTCGACCACTTTACTTTGTTCTGTTGAAAATGAAATAAATTGAAATAAAAAAAAATTGAAAAACAATAGAAACCATTTTCATTTTTTAAAATGACATTTCATTTATACTTTTCATTACACCATATATGGAAAAAAAACTGCTCGCAAATGACATCACCATTGAAATATAAATTCTAATAGCTTTTTAAATCTTTGATGAATTCCTTTAAACCCTAACCAATATCATTTTAATTATTTTTTGCTATTTTTACAATGAATTTTATGTCAGGGTGAATTTTCCCCTTTAATGAACTAAGTAGAATACTTGGGATCCAAAGTGTGCTTCAAATTTGAATATTAGAAGAGCGATTTGACATGAGAAGGTTGTGCATGTAAGTCCAGGAATAAATTAAGAAAAACCAACTCAGGTGTTATCAATTTTGGTGCAGAAAATCTACAGTATGACTTAAAAATGTTGCCCTTTCCATTAGTCAAACATTATAACTCTAATTTTATTCTCAGAACCTTTCTTATTTTATCTACTGTATACATGGAGGGGCTTTGGGGTTTTTGGCATGGGGGTTTAAGACTGGCCATTTATATACCTCTGCCATTTTTACACCGAGCCCAAAACTTTTGGCTCATTACAGCTGTCAGCCCCCCCCCCCCCGGAGAGGGAGAATAACATAACCAGTATAGGCCTTCAACGGCATCGTAATCATCCCCCACACACTTTTATCTAGAAAGAAACAATATTTCTTTTATAAAGTGCAGTCAAACTCGGTTTAATTTGTTAAATTTTGCATTCTAAGAACGCAGACTTCCTCGATCCGCTCCAGCTCTCAATCTTAAAAGTAATTTTGCCATGCAAGCCTCCCTAGAGATTTAGGCCTATGGCAAAGATTATATCCGCTGCATCATGAGAGTATGGTTATAATTTTGAATTGCATATGATTTTATCCCGGGGGTTCCAATAACTTTTTAATCTGCTAATAACTTTGATCATAAACCAATAAAACCCCACTGGCGTGAATGAAACCGGGGAATGAAAATCGAAATGGGGGGGGGGGGGGTGTCATATCTTGGCATCTATGTGGAAGCAGGGATATTTTTTTGTACAAAAACAGGTATAGCTATTCGATACCGTCAATCAAACATGTAAGGTCAGAAACAATCCCTACAGTCAGTTCATTGGCAGATCATAATTCGCACGGTTTATCTTGATTTATTTGAATCTGAATTTGTAAAAGTCCTCATATTGATTATCCGTTTTTACATAATTATTTTCGTTGTTTTTGTTTCTGTCTTTTTCTTTCCGCTTTGTTTCTGTTTTGTTTTAGTTTACTTTATTGTGATTTCTTATTCTTTGTATTGTTTGGATATTACATGCACAGCCTTTAAGAAGAAGAAGAAGAAGGAAAACAGAGAGAGAGAGAGAGAGAAAGTTAAAGCCTAATATCGGGAGAGCGGAGAGGGGGGGGGGGGTAGCATGTATACTTGTTTAAGTCGCTAGAAGGGCGAAACGAATCTAGACAAATATTGCTTGATGAAAATCCAACCAATAACGGACTTATGAAATTTTAATGTTTCACTTTGTTACGTCACAAACGCGCAATAATATTATATTATACTATTACCCGAAATTTCAATTTTGTCAAAAAATTGTAGGCCTAACGGTTATTTATAATGCAGATATCATCAAACTCATAATTTCATACCCTCTTATTTCTATAAGGAAGAAGAAGAGGAAGGAGGAGGAGAAAATGATGGATAGAAAGGAGAGAGAGATAACAACGAGGGAGAAAATAGGAATATAATGTCTACTAGTAGCTAGCAGGGCGATAAGGTATGTTCCCGGCTCAAGTCGGAGTGACACCAATGAACACGGTTTTCAGGTCCAAATTATAAAAAGCGAAGAAGAAGAAAGAGGAGGAAGAAGGCATTTATTTTGATGCTCATACTGCAGTAGAGAAAAGAAAATTGGGAAACATATTTAAGAGTTGTAATTTACTGGGGAGAAAGGGACGTAATCATATCCCCATCACCCCCCCCCCCTCTTTAGCCAACATAAAATATCTCTAATTTTCTTAATGTTTTCATGCACACCAAAACAGTTTCTGACCGTTTACCAGGATTATCAATGTATCATGTGGAAAATGCAGTTTTCATTCCTTGAAATATAAACCAGTTATTTGCTACAAGTGGGGACAGAAAAAATGTTTTCACCCATACAGTGGCGGATCAAGGATTTTCCAAAAGGGGAGGGGCACATTTTCCCCGAGGAAAAATTTGACGAGCAAAAAAAATGGGGGTACATTTCTGTTTTAATGGCATTTTTAAATTACAAATTTTAATTTTGTCTCTCAAAGAGGGGAGGGGGCACATGCCCCCCTGGATCCGCAAGTGTACCAATATATTGATATTCTGACCTAAAACTTGGACATTCTAAGCACTTTTGGTAATCATGAAGAGGGTGTGTATCTATATCTAAACAATTATTGATGCAAGCGCGAGCTGAAAATATTTGATGCTCCGACCCAAAACTTGAGATTCTAAGCACTTTTTTAAAACCATGAACAGGATGGGTATCTATCTAAACAATAATTGAAGCGAGCGCAAAGCCCTAGCTAAAAATTTTGATATTCCGACCTAAAATTTGGACACATTCTAAGCACTTTTGGTAATCATGAAAAGGATGGTTATCTATGAAGCGCGAGCAAAATTTTCATTTTTATAATGACCCAATTTTTTTTTCATTTTCCAATTATTCACCTTCCCTTATTTCATTCATATATCTTTTTATTCTTATCTTGCTGTAATTTTTCTCTTCTTCTTCGCGTAGTGCGAAGCCCGCCGGCGCGGGGGATAGGGTCCAGGGAGCCCCTGGCAGCCTCAGAGTGATATTTCTAAAAGGCATTTTGTAAAAAAAAAACCTATTCATATGAAATCAACATACTGAAATTGTCAAGTTGATCTCAGAATATTTTTTGTTTAAAGATATAAGGCCAGGCAACAACCAATAACAGTGTTTTTTTGTGTGTGTTTGATTGATTTTTTAGATATAGAAAAAATTGGGGGAAAATATTTATCACTGTACCTGGGGAGCGTTTCATCAACATTTTTGTCCCACAAGTTGTCAGATCTGACATCTTTCCTTGATTTTGATTGGCTGAGAAGCAGTTACTATGGTAACTGACGGATAAAATGGAACGCTCCCAAGAAGTGCAATATTTAATCATACTCTTAATAATTTTGATTATATTTTGTTAATTCGCAAGTATATATTAATAAATTTCATGTATTTTTCTATTTTCTGTGAACTTTGTATGTGTCAGTATCCGGACTGTTTAACAACGTATTCAATGCAAATGCAATAAAGCAAATTGAATTTGAATTTGGAAAATGAGGGGTTCTAGTAGGGAAAATTAGAAAATGCGAGCTAGCACAGAGAGTGATCTTGAAAAGTTGCCCGCATATTCAAATTCAAATCTATTTCTTTCAATATTTTTGTTTTGATATGATTTTTGTTTTTGACATGATAAATTGCTTGTTTAGGGTAGATTAAAAGATAATTGTACAGGATCTCCCCTCTACCTCCCCAGGAAAATTTCACGCATTTTTTTATACAAAAGTACTTGTTGTTCTTGAGAGATTATCTTAGGCATGTAAGGTGTGCAGAGTACAACAAGTGGATTCAAAGTTTTGTTGTTCATAATGAACAGTAGGTTGCACAGCTTGCATGAAATAGAATCACTTTGTAAACTTTGTAAACATATTCTACATATTAGGCTGGAAAAGTCATGGGTTATGTCTCATCTGTGTGCATGCACATTATAAAAATCGGGTCTGAGTCTAGTATCTGATTGCTCTTGTTGCACTTATATAGAGTCAAGAAGACCACTAAGTTTGTTAGTATGTTTGTAGGCATTGATCCCTAACCTGCCTTGATGTCCTGTGCTAGCTAAATAAAAGAATCACACCCATAAACCCTTCAGCTGTATAAGCCAGTTCGTAGTTCCTTTCTGCGCATGATCAAAAGATTCTACGCATGATCAGAGGAAGGTCAGAGGAAGTGACATGGTGGTTTAAAATCTAATGAGATAAGCACCAACTTTGATGTCTTGATTATTCATATATTCTTTTGAATGTGGTTTTCATTTACATCCACAAAAAGCAACAATGCATCCACGAACTGTATTTCACAGTTTGCAAAGTACATTGTGCAACATGCTATGATATGCATTTAAAGTAGGAATGCAACAAGTACCTTCATAAAGTGTTCATTGGTGTGCTATTCTAGTCAGCTGATCTATTCAATTTCTTCATCCTGCTATGTAAGGCAAGCTTAGGTAATATCTTGCTTTGAAATCTGCCTATCATAATGAAAGAAATGAAAGGTCATTTGACCAAAATTGTCCATGAAGAACTACGAACTGGTCTATTGATCAGGACGGTGTGTCACAAAGAAGTGTGAAAGTTGCACTTAAATTCCCAGTTGCATGGGGTATAAGACACATCACAGCATCGGTCAAACCTTGACAAGAGGACGCGCGCTACTGCCTATCAATCAACAACATCACACGTTATACATGTATGTGTGAGCGTCAGCATTTAAGCATGACTCTTAAGTTTGTTACACTTTACTCTTCGTGAAACACCCCCAAGGTCAATTTCTCTGTGTCAATTATGAAATGACAAATAAGGTCAGTCCACAGTAATGTAAGTATTTCCTAGTGTGATCAAATCTTTGCAGCAAGACCTTACTTTCTGGTAACATTCAAGAATAAGGATATTTTCAGAAGATACATGATTATTCACATTATGATAGTACTGTCATTATCTGTAATAATGACAGCACACCAAGTTTAATCATCATTACATATTTAGAGACACAAAATTTTAGATAATGTGACAAGTATATCTGTTACAATAGTTTGTAATAAATAAATAAACAAGGGCTTCATTTATTCTTAGTTTTGTAGAATATCACAAATTGAGCTTAGAATCAGTGAAATATTGGTCATCCAAAACAAGATGTATGGCATTCTCTTTCATTTTATAGTTTGTAAGGTACCGGGGAAAAATTACTTCACATCCTTATTGAAGGAATGTGTACAGGGGATTAGTGCCTGAAAGGTCACACATTTTTGACTGAAAGCCAGGGACTTTTTCATCAACCAAAATTGATATTAAAATTGATTTTAACAGATGAACATTTATTCAAGAAACAAATCATGTCTTAATTGATGTCTTAAAATCTTGGACAAAGATTTGCAAGATAGTAGATGAGCTTGGCAAAACTGATGATCCATTTTATTCAGAGGTGTTTCATTAGACAAAATTTGATTCTAAAATCAATGACTACAGACATAATCAAATTCACCACTATTCTACAAATTGAGTTATTGCACATCCTCCTTTTCCTTTTTGTTTTACTGTTGTTGAGGAACCCTTTATCGTGACTGGGTAATCTATCACCCAACGTTCAGTCCAATCCAAACTTTTGATTAAAAAAAAAAGTTACAACACTGTGTCAAAGTAAAAAGAGTTCCACTAGATACACAAGTTATGGCAGCCATTTGTTATACAATATGGTTAGAAAAGCAATAATAACCCACTTACAGACATTATCTTCAAAGGTGATGGACAATGCTATCAATCACGTGGTGATATATCACATGACTGAATCACATGTCATGACTGAGTCACATGACTCCTTCATCAGGAGTGGTGACTGATTGCTATGTGTGATCTATCACCAGTCAAGAACACAACTGTGTTATTTATGCAAAGCAAGTCTTGATGACGTCTGATTCTGAAGCTTACAGATTACCACTGGTTCAAACCGGGCAGAGCTTAGGTTGTACATCATACAGATTTGCGTTGTGACGCTTCATAAATGAAAATGCTGCTGCTGAAAATATCTATCGCAAGTGACGATAACATCCGAATGATGCATTATCGATCACCCGATGCAAGCTATTGCATCGGGTGATAACATGTGAATGGCACATTACTGATCGCCTGTTGCAATCTATTGCAAGTGACGATAACATTTGAATAACCTGTGTTAATGGCCACCACTGGAGAATGAAAGAGTTATCCATTGCAAGTGAAACCATTCTTAACAGTGTCATCTATTCCCTTTATTCCCTAATTCGACTCTCAATCGTGAATAAATTATTTTCAGTCACGCCTCACTATCCTTAAGCACAACCAGTGCAACAACATCAACACCTGAAATAGAAAACATTTATATACTTTACAAAAAACATACCTGTTTCGAGGGGAGCACCAAGCTTCGACGGCAAGACAGCACGAACGGTACTTACTGACGAATGTACTGAGGCCTCCCTCTGAGTTCAGATCTCGAAGAACTCATCAATGTACTGTACATGCTGTAAGGCCTATTCATCCATCAGAATTCTCTTTGCTCTATCTTCTTGCATCCAGTCAATCGTCCACATATCCATCCCGAATAAGACGTCCGTACTGTGCTGTGTCGAACTCGGTCAGTGAATTCCGAATCGTTTAGGAATTCAGACACTCCTCACGCAAGCATTGTTATGCTAATCGGATACTTCTGCTAAGAAAAGAAAATGTATTTATTCCCTAATTCGACTCTCAATCGTGAATAAATTATTTTCAGTCACGCCTCACTATCCTTAAGCACAACCAGTGCAACAACATCAACACCTGAAATAGAAAACATTTATATACTTTACAAAAAACATACCTGTTTCGAGGGGAGCACCAAGCTTCGACGGCAAGACAAGCTAAACTTATAGCTCCCCCTCTCAGTCAATCAAAGAACGGGTAAACAAGAAAATGAGTTACACGACGCAATCATTTCAATTTAACCAACTTTAAATGTATAATGATAATAATACATGTCTCATTCAACAATCTCATCGAACGCCTACAATCCATCTTTAACAAAGTTATACGTATAATCATACTAGGCTGAGGCTAATTTACCCGGTATAAAAATAATTCTAAAGCCCCAAATTCATAGAAATTGAAAGACAATCCTTCATATTGTCTTTAATATATCCATCCTTAGCAGTCTCCGACCTCCACCTACCATGTTTCTTAAACAACCTGTCTGGAACACCAAAGTTCGCTGCTGCTGTGGCTCCGCCACTTCGGAGGCTATGCATGCCAAAACTCTTTGGATTCAACCTTACTTTCGCCAACGCCTCTCTCAATAATTCTAAACATCTAGTATAAGACAACTGTCCACGTCTTAACTTGTAACTATTACTGGATTTACAGTAATTTAGAGGCCTAAAAAGAAATACTTCATCAGAGGCATCGTTAAGCCCCGCTGCAATCAAATATTTCCTCAAAGCTAATACGGGGCAGGTGGGGAATTTGTAGCACCTATAAGAACCCATGCTCCTTGCCTGTAAATATCGGTTTTACTTTTCATGATGAAAGTATTCACATGAGACAAATACAAGTCTAAATCACATTTACGAATATGTATCATTTCATCAAATCGTAGAATGCCTGCGTAGGAAATCAAAATCATAGCACATAATCGAATATCTAATAGACTCGTTGAAGATCCATACTTCTCAACAACTGCTTTCAAAATGTCTGGGGTTATAACTTCTTTCTTTAACGATCGGTTTGTTTAGTAATTTCTTTAAACATTGTAAAACAATATGTATGAACTTGCGATCACAGGGATTAACATTCATCCTTGGCTTGCAGTCAAAATGCCACTTAATGGCGTAAAAAGCCGATTCTATCCTCGAATAAGGAGCTTCTCTTTGATACAAATGAATAAGATAGCGACTAATATCTTCTGGTTCTGCTGTGTCAGAATTTACTTTATTTTGCTTACACTAATCTCTCCAGGTATTCAACGCTCTGTTGTATTTACTCATAGTGTTATCAGCTCTCGAAGCTGTCAAGACCTTGTTCAAAGTTATATCATATCCTTCATGAAGAGAATTTCTGGATTTAAGAAAAATTAAACAAAACTTATAAGCTGGTATATATTTATCTCAACACAATATATTCAAATTGTGATAAATTCTCAAGTTCAGTCATTCTTATCAAATTCTCAAAATTTAATCACTTCTAATACGTTTTACAGCCATGACAGCAAAATTAAACATTAACTATGCAGCTATCCTCAAACCAGGTGGTTTTATATTTTCACTAAAATTTCAGTATGAAATTCATTAGATCACAATTCCATATCATAATTCGTTTCAATCATCTTGAAGGCTTAGCAAAACAATAGCTTTGGGATTCATTTCCTTTGCGAAAATATTTATTTTTGCCTTAAAACACTTGCAAAAAACTTTCTGAAACATTTCATTCACAAGAATTCTGTAATTTTGAGACCTTGAATGTTTTCAATCATCACCAATTTCTTCATTCTGAGCTCCGCCGCCAGTAAATTATAACTAATTTGAGAATGAAATCTCATATCAATGCCTTATCAACCTTTACGATGGTTATCCTTTTACATAATCATAACATTCTCCAATTTCCATCACCACTTCTTTGCTCTGCAGCATAAGTGGATCCTAGCTATGCAGCTATCTGCCATGCGGCCGTGTAAAAATTACATGTTGCATTCCAACAGTATAATTTTGAATTAACCTCCATCAAATGGATTTATTACATACCAGCATTCATGTCAGCCATCTCTCACAAACCGTTTTTTTTTTTTTTTTTTTTTTTTTTTTTTATTTCTGCCTTGAACGAAAATTCCTTGAGGATTATCAATTTTGAAGTATTCAGAGAATAAGGAACGAAAATCACTTTGTTCAGAGAAAAGAATCGGCCAGAAGGGTGCAGACGGCCAGAAGGGAACAACCAAAGTCCCCCTAGCAGAACAAAACCTTCAGATGCTTAAGTACTTGCCCTATACATGCTATACATTCGATAGGTGGAACCAACCAATTACTCTCGCCCGACCAATCACATGAGAAGGGATCAACATGATCTATTAGGGGACACCAATATTTAGAATTAAACTTCTTAATTTTGAAATTAAAATCGTCCGCAAGTCTGTCCACAGTGTGAGGGCCCCAGATTTTGTCCAAAAATCCGACAAATTCATCTGACACACCCCAATCATCAAAATCTATCATGCGACTTAATGCATCTGCAAAACGGTTCTCCTCTCTGGGAGCCCAATGAACGTGAAGACTAATGTTGTTTCTTTTACACAACTCAAAGATGTGTAAACTCATCTCATGCAATTCTGCAATCATACTTCCTTTATTTACAATCGATCCTACTCCTTTATTATCACAGAGGACCTTGACAGTTTTATGTCTCATGTGAGATACAACTGTTTGCAGTGTCATACTTACTGACTTGAGTTCTCTCCAAGTGGAGTTTTTAACCATTTCAAACTCAAACCAATCTCATCCCATTTCATGCCTGCGCACTCAGAAACCCAGGCCCCGCAGCCTGATGGACTTGCATCAGGATAGATGAAAGTCTGTGGAACTGAATAAGCAGAAATAATGTTTACGTTAAGAATATGCAAATTCTTCTCCAGAAGAAGAACACGAATATCAATTCATCACTATTGATCACATTATGTCCTATCCCAATGTACCCTCCGGATGATTTCGTGATGCATAAATCTGGTTTTAATTTGAGTAACTGTGCCAAACACTGGATACAATGTATCTTTCCAACTATAACTACGATCTTTCGTTCTGAAACCTCAGGCAATTCTGCTTGAAATGAATCTGAACATAACTCAAGATCCTTCATCCTTCTTTCAGTAATCTTTATATAAGCTACTCTGCTTTCCCGTGGTATTCCTAACCAATCCAAACACTGGACAGGAGTCCATTGAGATATTTCTCAACATTTGGTATCAAACCTGCTTCAAGTAAGTCATTTTTCACCGTCTTGACCATAGTATCATACGAATCAAAGGAAGCAGCACGACCCAATCATCTATATACAAAACAAAAATGAAAATACCATTTCTATACGCCAATGATTAACGATAGGCTTAAATCGTGTAATGAAAACAAAGGTAGCTGTTGCCAACCCAATTACAACACCTAAAAGGAGAAAAACCTTGTACCACTACCAAAATCCCAACTAAAGCCTACAATTTTTCATGCACTTGAAAAATGTAATAATGATGATAACCTTGCTTAAGTTCAAAGGAAAGCATAAAATCTCCCTGTTTTAAATAAGACATGACTACATTCCAGTCTTCAAGTATAATAGTGTTCTTCCACAAGTGTTAGTTGACATAACGTTAACCAAGAATCAGTCTCTTTTTTATATCTGAACTCTGAATTGAATCTGAAAGGGGGTAACATCATGGGGTGCAGTGGTGGATTCAACAACCAAACCCTTTTTAATAATAATTCGTTCATGGCTTCAGAAACGAAATCGGGATCGATGTCAATGCTGACTTATCATCTTATTGTAAGGTAATTTGTAACCATGTTCATTGACATCTAGAACAAATTGAGATGCATCAGTTGATTTCCAATTTGTAAGGAAGCATTCAATCTACCTTTAACCAAAGGTTCTGAATTTCATTGATCATACTCATAATTTCTCAAATAAAATTCTTCCTCCTACCCTGCACATCTTGTCGAATCAACACTAACGTTACTCGATGTTTCCCAACCGAAACAAATTCAACAATGCTCTGTTTCTGTATTTCTTAATTTAGAAGGGCCCGCTGACGGACCAGGAGTAGTCAATATATTCCAGATTGTTTGATCTGTGTCATACCTATGTCTAGGTTCATTAGTAAGAGGTGGAATTCAACCAAAATAACACATCTTTTCTTAACATATAATTATGGACTAGGTAGAATCAAGAATAGATTCCTTTGCTACGCCCTTCTGATCATTCTACTCTTCAGTTTTCAAATACCACACTTCGTCAAATACAGAACAAAACTGACATTTACCTTGCTCAGTTTGACCATGATCAATGGATCATTTAACTCTGTTGAGCATTGTTATCTCTGAAGGATGAATCTTGCTGGGATCTTGCTTCCTGATACCTGGGCAACTTCTCCAGTGCCCATGTCTACCACAGGCAAAACGTTCGTCGGTGGTCTGAGGCAACTTGCATACCCGCGCCAACTATTTTGTACATATAAGTTGGCAACACTGCCAAGCGAATATCGATTTCTTGACCCAAAGGGTATACGAAATAAGTTGTCGGAAGTAGTAGAAGAACCTTGAAAATTTCCAACATTCTTGCCCAATATAACCTTTGTTTTTTGAACGAAATAACTTACGCTTTCTATTTTCACAAGCCTGAGCTTGCCTCATTCTTTTCTCCCTCATCAGTATTCATCCAATGCGGACCAACCTAAAATATAAAAATGATCTCTATATATTTATTTGATTAATCTCCCATAATTAAGTCATAAAGTAATTCCGCTGAAAAACGAACAGCTTCCATTAACAACATAAGGCCATATCTATTATGTACAACCGTTCATAAATTTCAAAAGCAATAGCCTAGTTTGGAATTTTCATTCATCTTTATCTCACTAACCTGCTTCAGATTCATCTGCTTTTCTGATATGTTTCTTCCTTTTAATTATATCTGCAATACCTTACTTCAGCAAAGCAAGGGCTGCGCCCGCTGCTTACCTTACTCTAATAAGGCAAATTTCTTATCCAACTCCTCCTGGCGTCTAGAATTATATTCATATTGAACCTTATTACCTTTCGAAAGACATCTCCGATGCCCTTTTTTAGTTGTAGAAGCTCCGCTGACCCGGGCAATGTATCGAGAATCAACATAATCAAACAGCCAGCCCAATCTTTAAACGAGCCAATGCTTCCTTTGTAGCATTGCTTACAAGAAGGCGAAGAGACTCCAGATTATTGAGTAAAATTTTCTGAAACTGCCTTTAATGTGTGGCATAACCCGAGGTTAATTTCTTGATTCGCCATTATTTTATATTTAACATCGAATCCAAACGTAGATCTATTACGATAAGGCCTATAGAGTTTAACACGTGGAAGAAGCGTTGAAAATAAGACGTCCGTACTGTGCTGTGTCGAACTCGGTCAGTGAATTCCGAATCGTTTAGGAATTCAGACACTCCTCATGCAAGCATTGTTATGCTAATCGGATACTTCTGCTAAGAAAAGAAAATGTATAATTCTTCACTTGAGTCCCAGAGTGGTGCATTATCTCCTCCTTCCAATGACTGTTCCTGGTCCCTAGAGGGCGCTTTGTAGATTGTGACTTTTCTCTGGGGGCTTGTGATCTCCAAGTCTATTCTCTGAACTGTCCAGCTTAGAAAACAAAGGAATAAACAGATATTCCACAATTATGGTTCTTGCATAAAAACATACAAAATTGTAGTATGGACATATATTTCATCATTTTTTTCTTTGTAATTTGAGACACTTTTATTCGTAATTTTGAAAAAATTATCACAGCTAGTTAATTTGATAGTACAATCATTTCTTTGGAAAGATGATTTGATGATATATATCGTTTCTCTTTAAAAATTTGTTCATCACATCCACTGAAAAGAAAACAAGATTTGACACTAGCCTGAATAATAGTCAATAAGCCAAAAGCGTACAAAACAACAAATGATTTCAAAATTTGATCACTGACGTATTATTTTAGTCAACCTGGGCCCCATCTTACAAAGAGTTACGATTAAGCCAATCAATCGTAACTCTATGAAAATCCACCAGGGTCATAATTTTTTCTACAGGAAATTTGCACAATGTCCTTTGTAAACAAAGAGAAGCACAGTGAATTTTAAAGAAAACAATGAATGCATGAATATACATCATAGTTAGAAAATGTTTTGAACAAACATGAATAATACATGTTGATGTTGCTGGCCGTCCATAGTTGCGATTGATTGGATCAATCGTAACTCTTTGTAAGATGGGGCCCTGGTCAATGCTTTCTTTTGAGGATTTGAAAACCATGGGATGCTATGTCGGGAAAGCTGACGCAACATATCCATTTGCAAATACCTGTGTTCATCCAAATGAAAGATAGTAAAGGTAATTCGAGAAAAATTACCAGGAACCAACTGCAAATTGGTTTGAAGTTTTGGAACATCATCAGTCATCTGCAATACATGATGCTATGTCAGATTGTGCCTATTTATCTCTACAATGATATTGGAAAGATTTTTTGTCAAGGTCATCTGAATATAATACATTTCCTCTGACCTAATGGTGATTCCAAACAATTAAAATGGTTGCAAAGTGTATAGAGTTTAATATAAATTATTTAGCACCAAGATATTTACAAGACTCATGAGCTCATTGCCTAAGATCATCACACTAGCATCACTAAATACCCCCCAAAACATGAGTAGCCTAAAATGAATGGGCTTCTTCCATGGAATAATTTACCATTAGATCTAGGAAGTACATTGTCACTAGAGACCTCCGAAACTAAACGAAAGTCTTAACTTTTCTTGGCACTATGACACTCATCCAAACTCTCTAATACTTCTCTAGATAGGCAATGACATATCAATGATTATTATTACTATTCACATGCCAGGTCACAGTTGCAAAATGATTTACAAGGTTAATACTTACTCATCCATCATGGTTTGTCTGGAAGACCATGTGTACATTACTCCTGGTCTTATTGAACCCCTCAGTGGTATAGCAAGCTAAAATAAACAAACAAAAAATAATGTAATAAAGCAGCTTCAGAATAATTATCATGTATAATTACAACTTGGGATTAATCATCACATGTGACACTTCGCAATCATAAATTATTAAATCTAGTTGGTTATAAATAATTGTCCCCAATCTGTGGCATAAGAATTCACCAGGCGGTGGTGATTCACAAAGAGTTAATACTTTGTGCACAAACACACATGATATTTAACAATTACACCCAATCTCATTGATTAATACAGGAATAAAAATACATGAGGGCACAGGGTGATCGATTTTGCCACCGAAAAGCCCCAAAGAGCCCTGGAAATTCCTATGAGGTCCTAGGCCAGAATCCACACTAACTTTTTTTTCTTGGTGGCCCGATCAGTCCACCTAAATCATAAATTACACATTTTTGGTAGCCCGAAAAAACTTACACTACCAGTCACAATTCCTCGGCCCGCTGTCACCCGTCGAGAACCAGAGAACAATAGATTCAGTGGACTGAATCCATTGTTCTCCGGCTCCAACAGGCCAGCCAACAGCGGACCAAAAAACCGTGACCGGTAGCGTATTCACACAAAGTAAAAACGTATCTTCCGCAACTCAGTTTCATTAAATCTTTTCTGGTTATACTTTAAACTTAGGTAAAATCTTATTTCTGCTTTCAAATCTTTCAATAGATAGTTTCCATGTAACACATGTTTCTTTTTATCATTACATTCTTTGACATAATTCTTATATACAGTATATTGGGCATAATTAAGGATGAAATTGACGAGTTTTGTTTTTCGGTTGCCTATATCATATCCTATAATAATCATTTTTTCATTAATGTCAATATCAAGGCCAAACATATTCCGAATTAGACACGAAACTATTTTCCAAAATAACCTCACTTATTTGCATGTCAATAAAAATGACATATAGTTTCCTTGCAATTGCAAGTACGACATAAATTATCATTCGAAATTCCCCATTTGCATAAATTGTCTTTACTTGGCAATATTCTGTGAAAAAGTTTGAAATTAAATTGTTTTATTTTATTGTCATTAATTTGCTGAAATTTGAATTTAAATACTTCACTCCAATCAAATTATTTTGACAAGTCTAAACGATCTTGCCAAAAATGTAAACAAACGGGTTCTTCTTTATATTTATCCACTAACAAACTATAATAGTGTTTAGCTGACATTTTCTCAACATTAATTGAGTCACCTGTTGCTAACTCAATCACATTAGGTTCTTCTTTTTGTAGCCGTTGTGGGGCTCTTGTATTACGTAATTTCTCTAACCAGAAGTGTGGAAATGCCTTTTTGAGTTTTGACAATTCGAAAGAAGTAAGCAATTGTCTGCGGTTAAAATAGTTGCTAATACATGAAAAATCTTTCCAATTCCCATCTTCTATAATCTGTCCCACTGTATAAATCCCCTCTTTGATCCAGTTTTGAAAAAATAACGTTTCTTTCTCATGTTTTATATTACTATTATACCAGATAATTTCTTGGTTTACATTGCAAACATTAAACATGTGAATATACTTTATTTCAGACCACGATCTAAAAAGGTCAATGTAAAACACTGGTAATTGTTTTCTTTTGCATATTCTTATTATATCATTTTTTTTGCAATTAAATCTCAAACACGTAGGAATGTCAGAAATTTTACTGATCCAATAATTGAATAAAATTTTCCATGGTGTTTTTTCACCTGAGATATATTTTTGAATCCATGATAAACGAAGAAAAGAACATTTGTAAAGTAAATTGACCATTCTGAGGCCTCCTTCTATTTCAGAATTACAGCATACATTTCGCTTGACCTTTTCAGCTTTGGAATTCCATAAAAAAGAGTATATTAATTTATTTACCAATTTAATTATTTTCAATGGTACTGGGACTGCTATTGCTGTATATACTAATTGAGAAGTGACTAAATGCTTTATGACAGTCACCTTCCCATACAAAGTTAGTTTTCTCATTTTCCATAAATCTAAAGTACTTTTTATTTTCTTCACTTTACCTTCCCAATTTAAGTTTTCAATTTCTCCATGAAATTTTCCAACATAAACCCCGAGACATTTTATAGCATTTTCTGTAAATTCTAAATCCTCAGTGTTTTGGACATTGATATTTAATCTCATAAACTTAGATTTTGACCAATTAATTTTGGGTCCGGCATTTTTACCAAAATTTTCTACTTCTCTCATTATTTCTTTAACAGAGTTGACAGAATCTGCAAAAATTGTAGTATCATCTGCAAACTGAACTATGCGAATATCTATGAAATCTGAACAATCTGATTCAGGGTTAGGTACTTGAATACCTCTAATTTTTGAATTCTGTTTAACTTTTGCTGCTAAAACTTCTGCCAAAATAATAAACAAAAGGGCAGACAATGGACATCCTTGTCTTACACCCCTGTTAATCGAAAACCTTTTAGATATCCAACCATAATTCATTATTTTACCACTGGCGTTATTATCCAAAGTCTTAATCCATTTAATAAACGAATTTTTAAAACCAAGTTCTTCGAGTAAAGTGAATAAGAAATTATGATTAACGGTGTCAAAGGCTTTCTTAAAGTCTAATGACATAATGATACCAGGTGTCTCAGTACTTTGACAAAAATCAATTATGTCCTGTACAAGTCTAATACATTCAGGTGCAGAACGATTTTTCATAAAACCAAACTGATCTTCAGATACAATGCAATGAATAATTTTCTTCAATCTAACAGTCAAAACACGAGCTGCTAGTTTGTAGTCTATATTAAGAAGTGATATGGGCCGCCAATTATCTAGAAGATTTTTGTTGCCCTTTTTATACAAAAGAGTAAGGATGGCTTGACTTTGAGTTGAGGACAATTGTGTTTTGTCATATCCCTGATTCAGGCTAGCAACTACCATCTGTTTCAAGTCCTCCCAAAAACATTTATAAAATTCAACACTTAGGCCGTCACTACCAGGAGACTTGTTCAGATTCATTGACTTTAGTGCAAGCCAACATTCATTTTCTGTAAGCTTTCCCTCACATATATTTGCTTCTTCATCATTCAAAACATATAACTTTAAGTTACCTATATATTCTTTTAAATCAGATCTTACATCATCTTTTTTATACAGTTTAGTATAGAATTCATGTATATTTGACAGAATTTTCTCATCTTCCTTAATAATCTTTCCATTAATATCGATACAGTCTATTTCTTTCTTTTTGCCTTTTGCTTTTTCAAGCTGGAAGAAATATTTAGTCGATTTCTCTCCAAACTCTAGCCACCTTGCTCTTGAGCGAACATACGCACCTTTGCATTGATATTCATACCATTTATTGATCTGACGTTTTAAACGACTAATTTCGTCTACATCTTTGCTACGTTGATCTTTATCTAGTTTTTCACAAAGTTGATTATATCTTTTTTCAATGTGTGTTATATGTTCTCTCTTCTTCCTTGACACATCAGAAGTATACTTAATGCTGAACTCCTTTATTTTAACTTTACACATCTCCCACTTCAATTGATTATCAAAATTGTTATATCCCATTTTAATCTTTTTAATAACATTTTTTATGCCTTTTTTGTACATTTCATCATCAAGTAAGGAATTGTTCAATTTCCAAAAACCCTTTCCCCTCTTTTTTGTTGTCACCTGAAGTTTCATCGAAACAGCATTATGATCACACTTTAATACTGGTTTAATATCGAGAGAATGCACATATGGAACAAATGCCTTGGAGACTAGCCAATAATCAAGCCGTGAATATATACATGTATTGAGTGATAACTGCCTCCAAGTAAATTGTCTCCTCTCTGGGAAGTTCTTTCTCCATACATCTATTAAATTATTACAGTTTTGAAATTTAACAAGCCATTTTTTAGGTAAGTATGTATATGACATTCCACTTGTATCTAACTTTTTATTTTGCACACAATTCCAGTCTCCTCCTGCAATCATGATATCATTCTGTTTCTTTAACCTGTTCACCCAACTATACAGTGACGCATAAAATAACTCCTTCTGTGCATTTTTAGCAGGAGCATATACATTCAGGCAAAAATAAACAAGATCATGACTCATGAATCTTAACGCTATGGACCTACCATCACCTTTGGCATATATATCAATAATATTAATGTCAAGATCCTTTCGGATTAAAATAGCTACACCTTTTGAGTGTTTCGTTCCATGATCATAAATTCCTAAACCTTTCCATTCGTTTGAAATAAAATTTTCCAGGTCTTTTGACAAAAAAGTCTCTTGTAAAAATGCAATGTCACATTTTTGACGTTTTAACCATAGAAATACTTTCTTTCTTTTAAGTATGTCACATATTCCACGTACGTTTAACGATACAAAGTGAATAGACTCTGTCATATATTAATTATCAAGATCCAAATGTTTCATATTCATATATTTTCGAACTCACTTCTTCTTGTTCTTTACTGGTTTCATTTTCCTTTTCTTGGTCTTAGATTCTTTGTTTTTCCCGGCAGCTTTCGATGGAGAGGTCTCTGGTGACAACGTAGATTCATCGTCCTCGCTATTCGTGTAGACGCTATGTGTTTCGTCATCATATTCTCCGTACGTTTGCTGCCTTGCTCGCTGTTCGTCATCGTTACGTTTTGGCGTTGTTACACTAGCCTTCTATGGTGGGCCGTTCCCGCCAAAACGCATGCCAAAACCATACGCGTGCAAGCCAGAACGTACGCATGGTTCTTTCATAACGTACGCGTGGATCTGTCATAACGTATGTATGGTCTTGACAGAACGTACGTATGGACATTTTCTATTATACTTCTATGACATTCTTAACGTACATATGGTTTTGACATAACGTACGCGTGGTTCTGTCATAACGTACGCGTGGTTGTGTCATAACGTACGCGTGGTTGTGTCATAACGTACGTATGGTTGTGTCATAACGTACGCAACGGTTCGTAACTTTTAACACAGATGTTGGAATGGCCAATCAAATTTCTCGTTTTATATATATATATGCGGGGTATAGCCATAGGTCCGATTGAGTGTGTGCTTGCATATGTGCATGCATACATATATATCTAGGGGACATCCCGATAGACCGCGGGTCCGTTAGACCGCGGGTCCGAAGAGGGGAAAAAAAGACAAGAAAAGAACGGAGTAAGGAAAAGGGGGAAAAGAAGTAGAAAAAAAGAGGAAGGAAGAGAATAACATTTAAAGAGAGAGGAAGATAGGAAGAAAGATAAGAAAAGAGGGGGAGAGAGGAATAGAGAAGAAAAAAGGAGAGAGTAAGGGGGGAGAGAGGAAAAACGAGAAAAGAGAGAGGAAAAGAGGGAAAGAAAATGAAAAAAAGAGAAGAAAAGGGGAAAGGAAAGAGGGAGAAAAAGAGAAGAAAAGGGGGAAAGGAAGAGGGGGAAATAAAGAGAGAAAGGAAGGAAGGGGAATGAGGATAAGAGAAAGAAAAAGGAAAGAAAAGGAGATGGGAAACGGAAGAGGGAGATTTTGACATGGACGTCGATTTGATGGCGCCAAAATGACGTTCGAATGGGGCGCCGAACTGATGTTTGAACTGGGAGGGGGGCGCCAAATTGAGTGCCGAATTGCATGATGTTCGATCTAGCGGGGCACCAAATTGATGTTCGAACTAGGGGAGCGCTAATTTGAATTTTGACCAAATACATGTTTCAGAGAGGGGGAGGGAGGGCAAAGTTATATTTCACATTGGGGCGCCAAGTTTATGTTCAACCGAGGGCGCCAAATTGACCTTGAACTTAGAGGGCTTCATGCAAATTCATTTTCGACCGGGGGCGCAACATTTCTCGTATTGCACAGAGATACGATCTTACGTATACGTAAGCTCCCGAAGGGAGCTAGAGAGGGAACTCTTTTCGCGCGTTTTTGATTTTCCATAGGTTTTGTACATAACAAACATGGCTGCCATTTGGCCAATTTGAAGGTTGATTTTGGAAGGTCAATGTTTAATTCATGAGTAATGACGTCAAAATACGCATAATGCACTTGTATGATTGGATAAAACGCTAATGTTTTATTCATGTCCTTATGCATTAAATATTTTTTTCCTTCCCACAATTCCCTACGATATCTGCGCGAAGTGTCGTTCTTTTTTACTCTGCGAAATTCAACATTTGAAATACAATAGCAAGACTAATTATCTGTTTATAGAATTAGTATCCGGAATCATGATTTCTGAGTGAAATTCAGTTGAGCAGAAAATTATGAGGGAACATCTACATCAAAGTAATGGCATTCCATACAAATAAAAGTAAGTTAAGTTCAATTTCGTGCTTTGATCTCGGTTGTAATTGTAATGTGTTTGCTGCTGGGGTTCGGCGTCGCAGTCAGGGCCTTATGTACTTTGTGTAGTTTACTACGGAAACCACAATTTCCATATTCCATTACTGAGATCTGACTCCGGATCTGACTGACATATTTTCTCAGAAAATAATAGTTTTTCGTAGAACTATGTTGGTTAATTAGAATGCTTCATGTCCGGGCGCTAGTGTAGTTTCGCACCTCCCCGTTTAATGGTTTTCAAACATGTACAATCTCACCCTTAATAATTCACAACCTAAAATACTTGCATCTGAGACTCCAAAGTCCAGTAGAAGTTGAATATTTGCCGTTTTGACACTTTTTTTTACAAAGTTTTACACCTATTTCGGAATCACTCGGTCACTCGATCAAGCTCAGCGCTGCACATAAGCAGTCGGTACGCGTACAGTACGTACCACCTATCCTAGTGAAGTGCAAGAAGAGCGAGTTTTTCTATGGTATCTTCAAAAAGATTTTTTCCCCTCTTTCAGCTTGCACCAAGTATTACGGTAGTGCCTAGTGGTTTTTCACATTCCTTATTTCATTCAAACAAGCACACACACGCACACCCCACACACACCTTCACACAACAAACATCAACCACTCTGCACAACCACTACCGTAATACTTGGTGCAAGCTGAAAGAGGGGAAAAAAATCTTTTTGAAGATACCATAGAAAAACTCGCTCTTCTTGCACTTCACTAGGTGGTACCCATAGAGATGTATACTAATAACGTAATTAGTATACATCTCTATGGTGGTACCGTACTGTACGCGTACCGACTGCTTCACTGCTTATGATGTGCAGCGCTGAGCTTCAAGCGACCGAGTGATTCCGAAATAGGTGTAAAACTTTGTTTAAAAAAAGTGTCAAAACGGCAAATATTCAACTTCTACTGGACTTTGGAGGCTCAGATGCAAGTATTTTAGGTTGTGAATTATTTAGGGTGAGATTGTACATGTTTGAAAACCATTAAACGGGGAGGTGCGAAACTACACTAGCGCCCATGTCCGTCCTTATTAAATCTGTATTTCAGTAGGGCCTACATTGTCAAATATCAGGGGTAGATGTGGACTTGTTCAGTAACGGCAAAGCTGCATTAAATCTAAGCTAAATAATATAGTCAGAGCGGGAAATGGGCATTGATACCGCCGGTGCCAGGCGGCTGCGATATTGCCGATGGCGATGTAGGCTAGGTTATTAGGTGTTGGGAATTAATGTCACTGACAAGCTTGAGTTGAAGTTTAAAGTTGGGCCTGAGCCTACTGATTTTTTGACACCGCTATTCCATCTTTATATGAATCAATATAATTCTCTGCATTTAAAAAGAAATTAATTTTAAATCAATTATTTAAATGAACTAAATCTATTTGGAATGATATTGATATCGGTAGATTTAATTGCCACTGCCCACTGGTGGAATGGTTTGAGACTGATTTTAACATTAGTCTTTTTTTACTAAAAAGTAAGGCCCTAGGATAGGTCTAACTTAAATCTTGATTTCTAAAAATGAAATTCTAGATCTGTCTGGTTTGACTTTTTCTACGAAGATTTAAATTAACTTTATTCTAGTCCCTGCCTGGACCGTTGGACTAAAATCATATAACGGAGTTAAATGATTCTTATTTTTGGGGGACAACATTTCTTTGTCAGGTTTCAAACTGCTCAGTTATCGTATACCATGAGTGCAATTTTTATGGGAAGGGGTGACAAAATTTAAAGTGCCCCATTTTAAATTTTATAAGTATAAGTAGAGAGAGGGCTGATCCAATTGATTTATCTTTATTGTTCTCCTCACTTGACCATATTTCTGGTGAAAGGCAAAGGGTCATTTAAACTTGCGAGCAAGCTAACTTTTTTTAAAAATCAAAATCAAACTTAAAGAGGAACTCACTTAGATGCAGAGATTCACATGTTTATAGATCTAGACGATAAAAAAAACCCAATTGTCTTGCACTGGTGAATGAGCGAGAGCCAAATTATCACACAAATAATAATTATCCTACATCTGTCAAAGCTGGCTTGGTGTATAAGATTGACAAAAGGCCTCGCTATAGTAGGCCACGTATATGCTTGAACCATTTACTGACTCTAGTCTTATTGACAATGAAGATGGTCAGTGGAAACAGAGCCAGGTAGGCCTATGCCTATTTCGTCAGTGGAACATAATACAGAGAGAAGGAAGTTTTCGGTCAAGACCAGCTTTTTTCTAGTTGGGAATATTCATAGGCTTAGGATAGGACTAGCTGGAAATTTTGAAAATATTGTTTTAAAAGAGGAATTATGTTGATCACCTCTAAAATTCTAAACTGTATTGTGTGTATTTTGAATTGCAGATCCAATGGAATCAAGTTCTTAGCAGTCCAAGCCCAGTCAGAAGTACAAAGTCAACTACCATTTACACATCACCAAGAGTTACAATCTGATGAGGAACAGGATATTTGAACTGAAAACTTGTAAGGTATGCTTGTTTTATGCTCCTATTTCTTTTTTATTGGGGGGGGGGGGGGGGAGGGCTATAGCAACTTTTTCTGGATCATGTTATCCCATATAGTAAAGCTCCATTGTGAGTAAATATCTATTTGGATTCAGATTCACCAGTATTTCCATTCTCATCAATACATACTTATTGTCCATGTCTCTTATCTTATCTTATCTACATGAGTCATATGTGATATCACTTTAAAACTCAGTTACTTTGTAGACAGAAATAAAAAAGGACAAAATATTGAGAGTAATTTTATGATATATATTTGAATGAGTTTACACACTTAATCAAAAAAGTTCTATGAATAATGCTCTATAAATAGTGATCTGTGATTTTTATCTGGCTATATAGATTACTACATGTGCATTATCTAAACAATATTGCATGGAAGATTAGGGCCTAATTAAAAGTTTAAAACTTCTTAATAAACTGAACTAGATGAGTAAGAATAATTCATATCAGCAGCTCATTTTGTTCTTTTCTTTTTTTGTGTGTTTACCATGCAGGTTCCGCAGGCAGTTTGAGTATCACCAGGGCAGATTATAAGAAGAAATATGGAGGCCAAGTTCATAACAAGTAGCTACTTCATCACAATTACACATTTTAAAAATTGAATGAATTTGAATAAACATGTCAATACATATTGAATGTTGCTTGAACTACACATCTGTAGAAAAAAAAATTGGAGTATTGATATTTAGGTCCATAGGTTTCACACAAGATTGAAATATTTTCCCAAAGGGCACACCTACCCACCCTTTATTAATGTTCTAATCATCTACATGTAGTAGCAGTGAAAGAACTGTTAATGATATAAGTAGTTTGAAAGGGATAAGTTGTATTCTGGTAATATAATCAATTCAGAATTGGTCTTTACTGAGTTCTGGGCTATGTACATGCCTACAGACATACATAAGACAATAAGAAATAATGGATTTTCATTGAAAATGTGCATACTAAAAAAAACAAGGTGACAGAACAAAGGATTAAGAAATCACTCACTCCTGGACCCCATTTCATTAAGTCTAACCACTACTCTAACTCTTTGCCATTCTGGTAATTACCATGGAAACATTAAAGTAACAGATCAACATTGAGGTTCCCACGCTAGTTGCTAGTTACAATTGGGGCAAATTTACCATAATTGACGTCTTTATGAAACAAGGATATGAAGTGCTGGACATTAAGCTGTTGAATTTATTTTTTTGGGGAAGTGAAAAGTTGCACTGTTTTGTTCGTTTTTAATCTCTTTTTGTTCTTGTAGCACTGTATTGTTCATGTCCCGTATTATGAATTAAATTAGCTCTTCAAAATGAAAAAAAAATTGTTGGAAATAGAACACAGCTCTAGCAGCACTTCACAACAATAGACAATAAGCAATTTTGTTACTAATTTACTAATGTGCAGATTTGGGAAGGCACTCTTTAGAGAAATGTGGCAATGTGCTCCCTTTTTTGTGAAGTGCCCTCGGTTAGATTAGCATGCTATTTCTTGTCAGCAAATGCTGAAAAAAAATTACTTGATATTTGAGTATCCGACTTTGAGAGAGAGGTATATCGTAAATTTTTTTTAATGACATCCTTGATGTCCCCTTATATTGACTATATAAGGCTTATCAATACCTATGAAAGTGATTTTTTTTAATTTGTTTTCTCAAGATTTTACCAAAAAAATTACATCCCCTCCCTTGTAACAGCCTTGCAATTTCTGTTGCATTAATTGTATGCATTTTGCTGATGTAAATTAATGTGATGCTTTGGCGAGAAAAAGAGGACATGAATATTTTGATCACATATTCAGAAATTGATTCCTTAATAAATATTTTAATTTGAAATATACTTTCTAATCTTGATATTCGTGATTTATTCATTCAAATTGCGTGAAAGATATGTGATAATGATGTATTGCTACCAAACTGTGTTGTGATGTAGGTAATGATGATAATGAAGAATACTTCTATATGACTGGAATATGATGGTGCTACTGATTGATTGATTTTGTTTGTCAGGTATCTATGGGTATAATACGAGTACAACAGGTAAGAGTATAACATAAAGTATCAAAATACCATGCATGCATGGCAAGATAGCCCATAAAAATATGGCATACTGTGATATTTTAAGATCAGGTGCAGCCAAATTAGACATTCTTCCTAAAGAGATAAATGAGTTTGATTTAAGAGTGGGATAAAAATGATATGAGAATAATTGTTTGCTCGCATGATTATGTGGTACATGTATGTGTGTGTGTGGAAGAGAGGGGGGGAAGGGTGGGATCGATGGATAGATTTTGGGGTGGGCAGGTTCAAATAAAATTTTATCTTGTTTGGAAGTGACCTTTTTAAGATAGCCTTGATGAGAGTGAATTCATGCGGGGGAGGGGGGGGGGGGTACTGGGCTGTCTTAATTTTGCTCCCATCCCAAACTCAGAAATTTTTTTTTTTTAATCTTTATAAGATTTGCACCAGATTGTTCATTTCAATTTCAAAATAAAGACAAAATTGCCTTCTAAATTGCTTTGCTCTCTTGCTAAGATTTCTCTGATCATTTTAAGTATCTACCCCCCTAAAAAAAAACCAAACATATAAACAATTATGGCTATTAATGATGTGTAATGAAAATAATATGCAGTGATGACTGCATGAATAGATCGAGCAAGCAGATCCCTAAGTTCAATCCTATTAATGAATTCCTTGTAAGCTTCCACATTTCTTCAAGGGAAATAGCTATAGCAAATAAATAATTTTATTGATTGATGTAGTAATAATCGCGACAGGAAAATATGTAAACAAGGAAAGATGAATTAACAACTGAATAACGGGGAATGAATGACATAATCTACCTTATTAATTACCAAAGACGCAACTCTATGAATTCATTTCATAATCAATCACGTCGCGCATTATGCTAATTAGTAACAATATACTTATTTGCATATCTTTACGCTGTGCGCGCAGGCCAATTATGACCACGCCTCCGTTTCGCTGGTGTGCCATGAAGTTGTGGTGTCCATAGGCTTGTACGCGAAAAATGGGAGCAGTGTGCACTTTTGACCTTCCAAAATTTCCCCATGTCTAACCGGATGCAGAAGCGGAGTTTCACCCCCCTGTCGTATTGCCTGTTTATAGTGAAATATATGTCCTGCCCAAAAAACTTAAATTAATGCGGCTGAATTAAAATATCCCGTTTTTACGATAACAGACAAGAACAATGTTTTCGAGTTTTAAGTCTGTTTAGCGAGATAGATACCCTGTTCAGGGTCACAAAAAGGGTTATTATCAAATTTAGCTCGCGCTACGCGCTCGCAATATTTGATTAATGAGGTATGCATCCTCTGCTTCAATCCCACATGTAAGTGTTAGTGTTTTTCAAGTCAGCATACATAGGCCGATCCAGGGGGCAAAGATTTTGCTCCCCCCCATGGTGGCGCAAAAAAGGGGTAAGAAACAGAAAAAAAGAAGAGAAAAAGGACAAGCAATTAGAATAGGAGTTATACCTTAGTCCTTCTTAAGTCAGTATATAAAAAATTTGAGCTCGCGCTTCGCGCTGGCATCAATAAATTGTTTAGTTATATACGCAACACGACCTTACAGATTTTTATGCGAACGAGAAGCACAAGCTGAAAATATTTGATATTGTAACCTGACAACTGAAAATGTATTTTTCATTTAATCATTATAAAAGTTTTTCAGCTAGCGCTTAGCGGTCGCATTCATTTCTTAATAGATATGCATCGTGTTCATCATAACAACTTCTAACATAGGCGGATCGAGGCGGCCCGAGGGCAACCTCCCCCGCCCCTATTGACAGAGCAAATGAATTGGGAAAAACGGGGAAAGAAAAAAAGGGGGAAATAAAGGAGAAAAAAAAAGACAAAACATAAAAGGAGGAAGACGAGTGAATAAAATAAGGTCAGGAGAAGACTTGGAAAACATTCACTATATTAAAGTTTCGCTCGCGCATCGCGCTCGCATTGCCTGTTCGACGAGATACATATCTTGCTCAATAGGCTGATATGTAGTTATAAAGTTTTGATATCAATATACAAAACATAATTCAGCTCGGACATCGATCTTTCATTTTGTTTTATTTACCAATTTATGTTTTTAAGTGCTCTGGAAAATGTCCGTTTTATGGTTTGAATCGGAAATGTCCGTTTTATGGTTTAAATCAACATTCGCAACATTTTGTGCGCTCGCACTATTTGCCAAGTAGGCCTACCTATTGTCTTTTTGTATTTCATATAAGATTCTCTAAATATACCTTTTCAGGTGTCTCGATCGTAAAAAAATAATATAGGCCTATGAGCTAGCGCTGTGTGCTCGCATTTTGATTGGTGAGTTATGTATACCTATATATTAATTCTATAACAAACTATTTAAATCCCCTCATTAAAAAATTCCGGATCGCGATTTGCGCTCGCATTATTTGCTAAAAATATATCAACCAATGAATCCTATTCATGATTACAAAAATACTTAAAATATCCAGTTTTCAGGCCTCATGCACTGTCAACAAATTTCACACACTCATTAGGCTTAACAGATTAATATGAAATAAAATTTGTATGAAATCATAATAACTAAATTGTCCCTTTTCAGAAATAAATATTAACAAGATTTAGGAAAAGAAATAGAAGATAGTCATCATTCTTATATGATGATAACATGTCCTTAAGCCTAAAATGTCTCGATCCTAGGTCAAAATAATAATAAAATATCAGCTCGCGCTTCGCACTCGCATTATTTATATAGTGCTATCAAATTTCCCTATATACACAGTGCTGTAAACAATGCTTAAATTGACCCTTTTCATATCGGAATTTCAAATATTATTTTCAGCTCGGGCTCTGCGCTCGCATTATTGATTTTTATGACGAAAAATGAAATGTATTCAGATTGCCAGGATTCTGTCTAACTCTAAAACACGCGCACGCATGTTTTTGAGATACAAAGCTTGATCTTATTCAAAATGTGCTACAATTATCCAGTTTCGAATCAGAATATCAAAAAATTTCAGCTTGCGCTTTGCGCTCGCATTATTATTGTAGGAAGATACCAAAAATTACCCATCCTTTTTCATGATTGACAAACATGAATCGAATGTCCCATTGGGGGATTTGAAATCTCATCTTTTTAGGTTGGAATATCAAAAATGTTCAGCTCGCGCTTCGCGCTCGCATTATGTTGCTTGTAAAGTAAATCTAGGAAATGACTGTTAGGACATGAGCGTTTTGCCCTCCCCAAAAAAGAGAATCAAGACTAAGAAAAAAGAGAGAAAAGGAAAGGGACTAGGATGAAATATAATATTATTTTCCAAATTTTATGTCAAAATCTATCACAACCTTGTATTCTTGTAATAGAAATGTCAACATATTTGCTTGCTCGCTTCGCTCACTGGCAACTTCTTATCAATTTTATGCGATACGCCATATCGAGCCCCCTCGAAATTGTTGGCTCATTACGACACTGGGAAAACATCAACTTTGAGCGGCCGATCGGGGGAAATATGGGTGAAAAAAATGGCCCCTCCCCCCAAACTGAAACTGAAGCTGGGTCCGCCCCTACTTAGGCTTTCAGGAAAAAATACAGGAAAAATAAAAAAAATCAGATCGCGCTTCGCGTTCTCATTATTTATTCAGGCCTTGTGAATTACCTCAATGTGTTTTTAAGAATAAAATCTCAGATTTTCTTTAACGTCTACCCCCTTTCCATTTCATTTATTTTGTTTATCTTGTTGCCCTCGCCCCCCGCCCCACCGTGCACCCATTCTGAATAAATACGCCACTGATGAGGAGAATTAGTCGAGATTGCATTATTCCCAAGAGGTTATCATTGATATTATTGAAGGGTATTATACTAAGACAACAGTACAGAAACTATACAGCTCCCGTTCACACAATATTCTATTAGTGCCTACATTGGTGAGTAGTTAAACCAAACTGAAAGCCCCCAAAATCGCTCGTGCTTCGCGCTCCCATTGATATTACATTATATATTCATGGATTTTTTTTTCAAGAATGCATTAAGAAGTGGTCTTTATTTTTTTTAAATGCGATTATAAGATAATTCAAAATCCATTTAAGGCACTTAGGTTAGCCTGGCCGGGAGGGAGTGGGCGCCATTTTTCGAAAAGTACACATGGACGCCAAACATCAGGTAAAATTTGCCCCCCCCCCCCTCCCCACGAAATCCTGGATCCGCGCCTGGGTTCTATAACAATAACCCAATTAGGTCAATCACCCCCTGACAACTACTTCAAGGAAAATATTATCCCCATATTTTTACCGCCGGGGACTGTTACCCCCCGGAAATTTACCCTCCAGACAATTACCCCGGATAATTTCCCCTAGTACGGAACCGTGAAAATAGTCTGCAGGCACAGACCCTGATTGGAACTTTGATCAACAAGTGTGCCTCCACGCAATGACTAGCACATAGAGAGCCTTCAGTACACAAGGTATTAGTAGGCTGCACATTCAGACCCTTATCTCGAGTGAAGGGTTTGCCCAGCAGACTACCGTGAAAATGCCAACGTGACGACATGGCGTGGTACTTTATCTTACCATATCTTAATTAATCATTGGCGGCGGAAGGCAAAACATTTACGGGGATCCACCTGAAATTTTGGGATGGACACAGGTAAAAATTTGACAAGCAAATTAAACAAAATTTTAGTAGGGACCACCAAAATTTTTTGACAAGAAAAAAAAAAGGTTATCAACCACAATTAGGGGGGACAAAATATTTTATGGGGGTCTACCTCAATTTTTCAACCAAAATTAGGGGGGGACAAAATATTTTAGGGGGGTCTACCTCAATTTAGGGAGGACGTAGAAAAAAAAATTGACAAGCAAAAAAAAAAAGGTTCTCAACTAAAAATTTAGGGGGGACCGTCCCCCACCTCAAATTTAGGGGGAAAGGTCTCCCCCCCGCTTCCGCCGCCTAAGTAATTAATAAGCTTATTATTTCGACACAGCGATATATTCAATCTTGTCAAGTCGATATGTCCACATGGCGAGATGTGTACAAGTCCCGGCAAGAAACCCGATATATCGCCATGTTGACATGTAACTTATTTAAGTCGACTTGGCAAGATAAAATATCTCGCCATGATGACATATAACTTTTTATAAGCGGACTGACTTGGCAGGATAACGTATCTCGCCATGCGGACATAATAAGCTTATTTAGTCGACATGGCAAGATAAAGTATCTCGCCATGTCGTCAAGTCGATGGCATTTTAGAGGCTCCGTATGGCGTCTAGAGGGTAAATTTCCGGGGGGGGGGGGGGGTAACAATCCCCGACGATAAAAATATGGGGATGATATTTTCCTTGAAGTAGATGTCAGGGGGCAATTGTCCTGTGGGTCATCGTTATAGAACTCCGTGGACTCGTATCATTGACCTTTTGACCTCTTGATGACATTGGAATTCACTAGATCCTGATCATAATTTTACACACACCGCGGTCTATCGGACCCGCGGACTATCGGACCCGCGGTCTATCGGACCCGCAGTCTATCGGACCCGCGGTCTAACGGACCCGCGGTCTATCGGGCTGTAACCTATATTTATAAATATGCATGCCCATTCCATGTTATAACCAAGGAAAAGGAAAGAAGAAGAGAAAGGAAAGGAGAAAAGGAGGAAAAGAGTGACGCATTTGCCGACAGAAATTTGGAAGAGCTTCAAAAGCCCAGTTCCTGTCATTGTAGAGGGAAAAATCAGCTCGTGCTTCACGCTCTCACGATTATATCATTTTTTTTAATCACTGATATGAGGGTTCAGGCGCGTAGCCAGGGGGAGGGGGGTGGTGGGAGCGGTCGCCCCCCCAAAAAAAAAACGCCCCCGAAAATAAAAAAGAAAGGGAAAATGGAGAAAAAGTGAAGGGAGAAAAGGGAAGAAGGGTATAGCTTTATTTTTTTTTTTTTTTGTCAAAAGAATAAAGACCTAAACGAGATGTTCTCTCTCTTCATACAAAATTTTGCTTCCGCGCTCCGCGCGTGAAAATATCAAAATTGCCTCTCCCCTTTGTTTCTCACCCCTGTTTTTTACTACTCCGTTTTTCTCCTTCCCTGCCATGGGAATCACATTCTTGCCAGAAATTATAAAGTACACATGGGCCTAAAGAGTATGAGAAGTATTTTTTTAATCTCCTGTCCTGTTTTGCGCCATTGATTTGAAATTTTGAATATCACAGAAGTTTCTTAATTATACAAAAGGAAGCGCCTAATATTATGAGCGAAATTACACAATTTTTTTCTTCCAAAATAACTTACAGAAGTTTCCATGCTTCGCGAGCATGGGAAAGGAAAAGTCCCTCTTCAAGCTTGCATCATCCGGGCATCATCCCTTTCACATTTTGAGCTACATTTTTCTTCGTATTATTTATAGAAATATCAAAATTAGAGCAGGATAAAGGTTCAAAGAAATTTCTAAAATTCAGAGCTTCAAGCAATTCGCGGTAAAAAATATTTCCTCCCTGCATAAACCCGCATCTACTATGTTTGCGAGTTAAAGAAATTAATGTGGCTAAAGTTTTTACAATCAAATCTGATGTGACTAAGGTAGGCATTTTATACCACTTCTGTTCTCAATTTTTGTCTCACCTGCATAGCAGAGTGAGACTATAGGCGCCGCTTTTCCGACGGCGACGGCGACGGCGGCGGCGGCGTCAACACCAAATCTTAACCTGAGGTTAAGTTTTTGAAATGACAGCATAACTTAGAAAGTATATGGACCTAGTTCATGAAACTTGGCCATAAGGTTAATCAAGTATTACTGAACATCCTGCCTGAGTTTCATGTCACATGACCAAGGTCAAAGGTCATTTAGGGTCAATGAACTTAGACCATGTTGGGGGAATCAACATCAAAATCTTAACCTAAGGTTAAGTTTTTGAAATGTCATCATAACTTAGAAAATATATGGACCTAGTTCATGAAACTTATACATAAGGTTAATCAAGTATCACTGAACATCCTGCTTGAGTTTCACATCACATGACCAAGGTCAAAGGTCATTTAGGGTCAATGAACTTTGGCCGAATTGGGGGTATCTGTTGAATTACCATCATAACTTTGAAAATTTATGGATCTGATTCATGAAACTTGGACATAATAGTAATAAAGTATTACTGACCATCCTGTGCAAGTTTCAGGTCACATGATCAAGGTCAAAGGTCATTTAGGGTCAATGAACTTTGGCCAAATTGGGGTATTTGTTGAATTACAGCCATAAATTTGAAAGTGTGTTGGTCTAGTTCATAAAACTTGGACATAATAGTAATCAAGTATCACTGAACATCCTGTGCGAGTTTCAGGTCACATGATCAAGGTCAAAGGTCATGTAAGGTCAAAGAACTTTGGCCACGTTGGGGGTATTTGTTGAATTGCCATCATATCTCTATAAGTGTATTGGTCTAGTTCATAAAACGTGGAAATAAGAGTAACCAAGTATCACTGAACATCTTGTGCGAGTTATAGTAGTTTTCAAAATCAGCACTGCTGCTATATTGAATCGCGTGATGCAGGTGAGACGGCCAGAGGCATTCCACTTGTTATTTTTATAAACGTCTTAGCTTTCGCGCTTTGCGCGGTAAGAGAAATTATTTTGAATTCCTCAATCTTTTCCCATTATGAGGGCGTTCATCTTTTCTTTTGAAAACAGGTTTTGTTTTTAATCACAGCAAGTCAAATTAATTCGAGTTGATAAGGGTATAAGAGACGTCTTCTTTTGATTCAAATTTGATGAGATAAACTCCCCCCTCCAAAATTAAATCCAGGCTACGCGGTTGTGAGGATTCAGATACAAAAAGGTGGCTAATAATTTTTTTTCAGGTCACGATGCAGAAACAAATTAGTTGCCTGTTTTAATGTAGGGGGTAATGATTACTTTGAAATGTTTCTTAAAGGTATTTAAAGAAATAAAGAGCTTGAAATGGCTTGTTTTTAGGTCCAAAAAAAAATTCGCACGCGCTTCGCACTCGCACTGATGAATTTTGTTTGAAGGTAGGCCTATAATGCCTTGCTTTCAGGTCAGTACATCGAAAAACTTTTGCTAGCGCTCCTCTCTTCCATTTATAAATTTTGTTTGAGGGGGAGGCTAATTGTAATAGGTCACTATATAAATGAAGTTTAATAGAATGTGATAAAAAAATAATTGTACTTTTTTTATTTAATACGACACGAATTTTATACCTACCTCTTTTTAAATTAGGTACCTGTTTGCCCCCAAATTATAGTTGTTTAGTAATGAGCTGAAAAGCGGGAGAAGTTGCCTATGTTGAGGTGACGGCAGGAATTGATATATAGATTTTACCAGACAAGTTGCGCGATCAATTTGAAAAAAAAGAAGACAACTTCATATACTTCGGACTAACCTTACCCTAATTCCACGGAGCTATAAAACGTGCCTAATTCCATGCCCTAATGTATACATTTGAACTCTAACTGGCAAGAAGCACATATACCTGAGGTGAAAACATAGGGTTAGAGAAAGGGTAATGGGATACAAAGGAGAACTGCAATATTGTCATTTAACCGCGCGCAGCGCGGAAGCAAAATTCATATATATAAATTTAGAGCAAGAATGAAGGAGTTTCTTTTTTGAGAAAAAAAAGAATAAAAGGAAAAACCCGCAAAGCTTCCTTTCTTCCCTTTCCTCCCTTCTCTTTTCCTTTTCTCCTCTCTTTTTCCCTTTTTTTTCTTTTTTGGGGGCGACCGCTCCCCCTGGCTACGCGCCTGCACTTATGAGAAGGGGCTATGAGTTACAGCTCCCTATGCTTTGCTGCCAAGAAATACAGTATTTCATTTTGAGTGAGACCTAGAGCAGTGTACAGAGTATTACATGTAGTTTGTCCCTCTCCGTGTGAGTGGCCACGACTAGAAGTATGATGGGGGTTCGGGTGTCCGGACACTTTATATTTTTGAAGCTTTCTTTTTTGTCTTTGAATGACACTAAAAATACGAATTCAATAATTGTAATCATCTTCTATTTTGTTCTCTATAATTTTTCCTAACATTTTGTACTAAACATTTATGAAACTTCGCTTGTAATTTTTTCCAAATGACCTTCTAAAACCGATCCTCCGGACACACAACCTGTCCGGACCCACAACAACTGGGTATACATTGTATCATAATAAAGGAAAAGGTAATATATTTATCAGAAGGAATAAGGGTACTAATTAGAGAGGAAAAGGGGAAAGGGGCACAGGTCAAAATAGGTCACTTATCAAAAGTGAAAAGGGGCACTCATCACAAGAGATGACAAGGCAGTGGCGTAGCTAGATTTTTTTTCCTGGGGGGCACTGGGGGGTCCTTGCTTTTTCAGGGGGGCACCATTTTTCCCGGTGTGTGTCACAAGGGCGGATCCGACTTTCGCCAATAGGGGACGGGGCCCGAAATTATCTTCACCAATATTTTCCCCGATCAGTCACTTCTTAGTTTTATTCTTATAAAACAACATAAACATGAAATAATCTCATAAGCCTTATAAAAAGTGCGAGCGCGAAGCGCGGACGACTTTTTTTTACTTTCATGTATTTTGTGCTGAAAATTTAATATTCTGGGCAATGTTATGTATGATCCTGAACAAGATACGGATGTAACTAGATGATTACTGCGAACGCCAAGCGCGAGCAGACATTTTTATTTACTGTTCTAGCATTATCGAAAATGGACTGCTTACAGTTACCCACGAAGACGGTATATATTTCAATAATGGGAGCGCGAAGCGCGAGCAATTTTGTTTTGACATTCCGACCTAAAAAATTGTCATTCTCAGCACTTTTTGTATCAATAAATGGGATAGGTATGTAACCAAACAATCGATGCGAGCGCGAAGCGCGAAAGGAAGAAAATTGAGATTTTAGACCTAAAAGCGGGACGCTCTATTCATATTTTATAAATCATAGACAGGATATAGTTAATTGGGTATCATTAATATTGCGATCGTGAAGCGTGAGCAGACAACTTGTTGATATTCTGATGTGAAACTGGATAATTTAAGTACATTTTAAATAAAGAACATGCAGGCTATCGCGCATGTTTTAGTTTTAGACCTAGAATCTGGGCATTCTGAATACATTTGTTTAATTGAACTTTATGGAATACACGTAGACAATAGGAACTTGGCAAATCAAACAATGTGACCACGCAGCGTGAGCTTAAAATGGTGATATGTCGACCATAAAACGGACATTTTACAGAGCACTTAAATTTGTAAATGAAAAAAAATAAAAGATGAAAAAATGAAAGCTCGATGTCCGAGCTAAAATATGTTTTGTATATTGACTTCAAAACTCGTTCCATATCAGCCTTTTGAGCAAGATATGAATCTCATTGAACAGACAATTCTGGCGCGAAGCGCAAGCAAAAATTTAATATAGTAACATGAATTTTTTTTTGGCAAGTCTTCCCCTCACATTATTTTATTCACTCGTCCTCCTCTTATTTTCCTCTTATTAATTTTTCTTCTGTCTTTCTCCTTCTTTTTCCTTTTCTTCTTTCTCCCTTTTTTCTCCCTTTTTTGTTGCTCTGCCATTTTTTTTAGGGGGGCACCGGGGGGGGGGGGCACACCAAATCTCGGGGGGCACGTGCCCCCAGGCCCCCCCTGTAGCTACGCCACTGTGACAAGGGGCAATTATAAGAGCTAATGAGGCACTATTATCAAAGGTGGAAAGATAGTTTGTACTTGAAAAGGGGCCCTCCCCAAGCATGAAAAGGCACACTTATAAGAATAGAAAAGGGGCACTTATTTCAAAGGAATAGAAGGGGCTCTTGTTGCGAATAACTGAAAGGGACACTTGTCAAAGGAAAAGTGTCACTTTAAGCTTTTAATATGGGCATTTATGAGAGGTGACAAGGGTATTATGCTGAGAAATGGAATATAAGCTATTACAAAAAGAAAAAGGGCACATAGAAAGGAAACGGCTAGGACACATGTCAAAATCATGGGCGGATCCGAAGGCATCCTGCTAACAGCTTCGTTGAATCTCCGTTGCAATTAACGGACAAGCATGCTCAGCAGGTTGCAATTGAAAGAATGGCGGGATCGAATTCAGCTTCATACGTTCAATTATACAACAAGCTTTCTCATTGGTTGTACGACTGTTGTACTGAAATGTACTGAATTACGTACGCGTGGTATTCTCATTACGCACGCATGGTTATGGCATAACGTACGCGTGGTTCTGTCATAACATACGCGTTGTTTTGGCTTAACGTACGCGTGGTTCTGTCATTACGTACGCGTGGTTTGGTCTATGAGTTGATTATTTTACCGGGAACCGCGGGAACCACGCGTGCGTAATGACAGAACCACGCGTACGTAATGACAGAACCACGCGTACGTAATGACATAACCACGCGTTCGTTATGCCAAAACCAACGAACGTAGAGGGCAGCAACACACAAGCGATTTTTGTCTATTGATAACTCTGACAAGCGTGTTGCTCTAAGGAAGGTCAACTCGATACGCGCATGCAGCTGAGCTGAGCTGCGCGCATATTTTATTGTTCATACCAACGAAATCAAATGCCGATCAAATACAACAACAAATTAGTAGCGATCAAGAAACGAATATGAAAGAATATGACTACAACGATATCAAAAGTAACATTAAAAACTATGTTGAGGAATATACATACATATAAAAACATATTTTGATATTTAAAACTTTACAAATATAAGTTTCAGGAAACTAAAATCATTACCAAATCGGTGATTATTGTTATCAGCGATTTCACCAGACGGCTGTATTAGGTGATTTGCGCCGAGACGATTTTGTGACCACTCGCAAAGCATTTCGGGATTGAATATACCCACCTTATTTTCTCTGAGCTCTTCGCTGAACCCATCATCACTCTATGCTTAAGCTACATTATGCTGCGTCGTCTGCTAAGATCAACCCCTAGTCTAGCACTTGTATTTGTTCTGCTACAGGCGTCGATCAGCATTTATCTGCAGCCCATAGGCCGTGACTCATTTATTTATTACTATATTAAAACCGACAGCAATGCCAATGGGTATTAAAAAAAAACTTATTCACGTACATCTGTCAGTAGTATGTTATCATTTCTTTTCACAATTTTCCCAAAAACTTATAAATTTAGAAATACATCAGTAAAAAGTGAAGTCTACATCTAACTTAGATCTTGATCATGCTGATCGATAGACCAAAAGCTTCAGTCTCTGTATTTTGGTTGTTCTGCTGAACAGCGCTGGCTCACTCACCGATGGAGATTATAGTAAAATGTCAGAAATTGTTGAATACCCAGAAACGACGGTTATTCCTGTCTAGTTGATCCATAGACCCAAGTCTAAAGATCTAACTTAGTCTAACTAGACAAATGCTTTGACCAGTCTTGATCTGTTTGTTGAAGATGTTGTTCCACACTGGATATCTAAGTAGATCTAGAATAGATCTAGCACGACTTGTTCGTATGAGATAGTCTATACAAAAATTAAAAATAAAATAAAATAATAATAGTAAACTAAAAAACAGACGGATTTCACCCTGTCTATATATAGGATGCCTAAACCTAGACCATTTGCGGGTTGGTCCATGCAAGCTAACGTTGGTTCAATTAAAGGCCAGCCTGCATGGGTTAGCCGCTAGGAGGTTATGTTTTTTTAGTCTGTTAAATGCCTAACAAGTTACAGGGTAAATTCCTTGACTGAGTCTGTTAGATCTAGAAGATTATATGGTTGACAAGTTACTGTTAGGCCTTAGCGTTAGACATGAAATCCTTGAAATTCACTTTAGAAAATGCATAAAATCACGACGAGTTCAGTCATTTTGCTCTTTCGTTTTCGAAATTTCTCAAACAAAAATTAGGCCTATGCGTTCTGCCGGCCAAGCACAGGCCAGGCCCAGGAAAATTTACCATTTGCAATATGGAAAACAAATTATGTATAAGTCTTTAAACAGGTCAAATTAAGATATGGATGCTGTCTATCAAATCAACTTTCTGCCCAAAATCAGAAGTTAAGTTAAGATGGTCTAATCTAGCCCCCGGCCCCATCCCTATATAGGCCTATACTAACTTTATTACTTACTGATACTGGGTTAGGTCTAACGCAAAACGATGATGGCACTCTGCCATACGATGTAACATTGCAATCAATTTCCCTCAATTGGCTGATTTTTCCTAGAAATTATTGAAGAAAACCAGGGAAAATGTACATAGGTGGCCGTTTATTTAAGCTTTAATTTGGCTTTGGAAGTTTGGTTGCTCAATCGACTTTCGACGCGATGCAGCCTGGCTGTGCAGCTGCAGCGCTGCGCCTGCGGCAGCGCGCAGCCAATGCAATGCATCCGATGCATGGGTTTTTTTCGCCGTCCATAGTCTCGGACTCGAAGTTGAAATTTAGACCCGGATTTCGGGGAAACAACACCTTTATTTTAGATTTATAGATTTAAAAGTCGAATGAAATAAAAAATTTGAAATCTATCCTTGAACAATCATCGATGATAAACATCAGCCCTGAAGCCATTGCACTTCAAATCAGACCAGGCAAATTAGACGTCATTGTCTATGTTGCTAGAAGATCTATGACGACTCGCCTGAAGCCACAGCGCACCATTAACGTCACTAGCTAGCTACGCGACCGGCCCAGACTCGGCGCACCCAGGCCAGAAAAATTACCTCGATTATTACGGTGTTTGTCTATGCATTTAATAGTGGTGCAGCGAAATTCAGCAGAAGAAAATAAGAGATAAGAGGTATCCTCGTCATAGACTTAATATTCCAAAATGAGGAAAAATGTCAAAATCATGATTATTTAAGCTAAATATTTTCTTTAAAAATAAAAGTAATATTTTTAATATTTCTACCCAGAATAACCGATCTGATAATTGTTCATTAAAAATATTTGAAATTAACAAATGAAAAAAAATCAACTCGACAAATTTCCAAAAACCCCACCTTATTTTTTAGAGTGGTCACAAAATTCGAGCGGAGTTGACCTTCCTCAGAGCAACACGCTTGTGTGTTGCTGCCCTCTACGTTCGTTGGCCAAAACCATACGTACGTTAAGAATGTCATAGAAGTATAATAGAAAAATAAATGTCCATACGTACGTTCTGTCAAGACCATACATACGTTATGACAGATCCACGCGTATGTTATGAAAGAACCATGCGTACGTTCTGGCTTGCACGCGTATGGTTTGGCATGCGTTTTGGCGGGAACGGCCCACCATACATCATAGACGTATGGTAAAAGCATACGCGTGCATAAAACCCAAATCGAGCTCGCTGATTGGTCCATTAGAGCACACGTACTCTTAACGGAGAACACGTACTCTTAACAAAGAACACGTACTCTTTTTGTAGCATACGTATGGTAGTTCACGTTTTTGGCACTATCGGCCTTCCATACTGCTTTGCGCTTGTACATGTAGATGTACGTGCGTTCGGAACTTGTCGCTCGCATTATAATTGGCCAAGATATCGAAAATTTAATCGGAAAGCCTTGAAAAAGCACAACTCGTTGACGGCTGGCGGCTGGGACCCCATATTGACCCCATATTGAAACAAATATGAGTACTTTTCCACCCTGGTTCTTCATACCCCCTGTAGTATCCACTGAACTTAGTTACTCTTTAAATAAGAACGAAAACCCCTAATTTCTCTATCAAGAAAGTCTCAGACTAATTAACAAGAAATGGTCTCATCAACTACACATATATACAGATGGATCAAAAGCACCCAATACAGGTGCTTCTGCGGCTTCATTTTTCGTACCCACATGGTCTCACCACCAATCAAAAAGACTAAATGATAATACTTCAGTTTTCCGAGCTGAGTTGGCTGCAATAGTACTTGCTTTAGAGTGGTTAGAAAATACACTACTCAAAAAAAGTTAAGGACCACTTTTTAAAACGTACATAAAGATTTTATACAAGGTGTTTTATTTCTGGAAATACCTCAGTACAACTGTCCTAAATGTCCTTAAACACGCTGTAATCAATTTCACGCATGGGTGGTTTCAGTTGTTGCACAATGTCTCTCGCATCACTGCACATCCTGAAAAGTGGGCCCCGAGGGGTATCAGCTACCGACATGAAGTGGTAAAAACGAATGTCTGAGTGTCTTTCAGGCAGTTCAGTAACGAGTGTGACCACCTCCTGCAGCAATAACGGCTTCACAGCGCTGTCTCATGGAGCTGATGAGGCGATTGATGTCTCTGACGTCCAGTGCATCCCATGCAGCCTCCAGAGCCACACCCAGCTGCTGCAGTCCAAGTGGATGGGCTTCGAGCTGCTCGAGACTCCTCCCCATCATGTCCCAGACGTGCTCTATCGGGTTTAAGTCCGGGGACCTCGCTGGCCACTCCATACGCTCAATCCCCTGGCCCTCAAGGAACTCGGTCACCACCCTAGCTCGGTGGGCACGGGCATTGTCATCCATGAAAATGATGTTTTGTCCCACATTTTCTGCAAATGGCACCACTATAGGTTCAAGGACCTCATCCCTGTACCTCACTCCTGTCATTGCTCCCCCTGGGACCACGTAGAGACGAGTACGGTTGGCGTAGGTGATGCCTCCCCACACCATGACGCTGCCTCCTCCATAACGGTCATGTTCTGCAATACAGGGGTCTGCAAATCTCTCTCCTGGTCGCCTCCAGACTCTCGAACGTCCATCATTGTGGTCAAGGGAAAATCTGCTCTCATCTGTGAACAGAACTCTACGCCATTGCTGTCTGGTCCATCTGACATGCTCCCGGGCCCAGTTGAGACGAATTCTTCTGTGAGCAGGGGTGAGTGGGACACACTGAGCTGGCCGTCTGGCATGCATATTGGCTCTGTGAAGTCGGTTACGGATTTTTTGAGTGGAAACAATCACTCCAGTTGCTGCAGCGAAGTCATTGTTGAGGCGGCGTGCACTGTGAAAGCGGTTGCGGAGGCTGAGATTCGTCAAGTAGCGATCATCTCTAGGGGTTGTCGAAACTGGTCGGCCACTGCGGGGTCTCTCGGAGTATAGCCCTGTCTCTCGGTGTCTTTGATTTGCTCTGCTAATGACACTGTGTGACACGCCCATCATTCTGGCTACTCTTCGCTGACTGAGGCCAGCTTCCAGCATCCCTAGGGCTCTGGCTACATCTGTTTCACTTAGGTGGTGTCTTGGCATTGCTGTTGTAGGCAAGTTGTTGATTGTACAGACTAAAGACGGAAAATGCTTTGGAAGACACTTGTCTTATGGCCCACTGCAATGATGCCAGAGACATCATGAAAGAACTGCATGTGTGAAATTGATGTCATTGTGTTTGATGGCATTCTGGACAGCTGTATCTTGGCATTGCTATTGTCAGCAAGTTGTTGATTGTAGAGACTAAAGACAGAAAATGCTTTGGAAGCCACTTTTGTACGGGCACATTGCAATGATGCAAGAGACATGAAAGAACTGCATGTGTGAAATTGATTTCATTGTGTTTGATGGCATCCTGGACAGCTGTATCTTGGCATTGCTGTTGTCAGCAATTTGTTGATTGTAGAGACTAAAGACAGAAAATGCATTTGAATCCACATTTGTACCACTTCACAATGGGCCCACTTTTCAGGATATGCAATAATGCGAGAGACATCATGCAACAACTGAAACCACCCATGTGTGAAATTGTTACAGGGTGTTTGAGGAGATTCAAGACAGCCATATTCGGGTATTTCTAGAAATACAACACCCGGTTTGAAAATTGTATACACACATTAAAAAGTGGTCCTTAACTTTTTTTGAGTAGTGTTTTAATGTTTATGTAGGAACAGTTATCTAAAGTGACTCACAAAGTGCGCTGTTAGCTATACAAAATATGAAAAACATATCATTTGTAACTGAAATACTAACTTTAACTACTAAGCTTCAATACCAGGGTAAAGAAATCTTTCTAGAATGGATACCAAGCCATTGTGGTATAAGTGGAAACGAAAGAGCAGATTGGCATGCAGAAGTAGCTTTAACGAAGAGAATCGAAATTCAAAATAGTCTTAGGTTCCGATGAAGCAAAAACATTGAAAACAAAAGAATATACACAGGAATGGCAAAACAGGTGGAAGTATTCCATTTGTAATATGAGACAGATACAACCACAAGTGAATCTTTCTTTATACGAATGCCACCTGAACAGATTTGCCGAAAGTCTACTACATAAACTTCGTTTCGGAATAATAGGTCTTAACTTTGATCTTTTCCGATTAAAACTACATCCCACTGGTTTTTTGTGATTCCTGCAAAATATTGGAAACTGTTGACCATTTTCTTGTGAAATGCCCACGTTATATCATTCAAAGAGCTATGCTGCTCGCTGAAACAGATTTGACGGAACCTATAGAGATTCCCTCCCTGCTAAAAAGCATAGACATCGACAAACAAAAATCACTCGTACGTTTCGTCCTTAGAACGAAACGAATATATAACAAACAGTAATACATATATCTTCTCCTCAGAACAGTTTAAATTGTATAACTCGTAGAATTATGCGTAAATTAACTATCCTGAACCAATAAACATTATAAACCCCTGTAAAGAATGGCATGAAATATGGTATTTTCGATTTTCTCAAAATTTACCTAAAATACAAAAGAAAAATATCGAAGGAAGAATGTTTTATATATATATAATATGTATTTGCATGCCTTTTCGGCTAGTTTGTTTTTAAATATATATTATAATGCTTTGGAAAACACTGCAATATATGCACAGAAAGCCCGGATGCTTTCCTCAATTAATTCTGTAAATCGGATACTGGGGCCAATGTTTTTATGTTGGTCAACGGTTGGAGACTGTCTCCTTCTCGGCTGATAGTCATATATAGGTGACTTGAGGAAAACGGCCGATGAAAGCACCATGTCGATCTAGTTCATCAGTTACCCAGCTATTCGAGGAGCAGTTAAAAAATTGAGCTGTTTTGTTTAGTTCTGCCATAACCATATGCCAAGCTTCATGGGGGATTTTCAAACTCACGACCAGGAAAAAAAAAGAGAAGGAGAGAAGGTAACAAAGGGAAAAAAGAATTACAAGAATTGAGAAAGAAGAATACAGAAAAAATAGAAAAAGTTTTATGTACAAGTTGGACTGCTTTTGATTACTTTTAATTACTTTATATTATAGCCATGCAAGTAGGCCTACTGTTTATTTTGAAATTACATCTTTATATGGTCATGACTAACCAAACATGTATAGCCTTCAGATAATTGCCTTACAGTTTACTTATACTTAAATGATGAATACGTATGCATATGGATATGTATGTGTGTGCATATATATATAATTTTTTTTTTCGCCCAAACTAACCCAAAATCACATTCCATCCTACAAGGGCTTGTCTCCCAAAGTAGGTAGGATTTAAAGGCGTCTTGTCTCCGGGAAAGATCGAGACTTCACTGACGTTGATATTCACATCAACGGGCCAGACGTATCCCCATACTCCGGTACGGGTGTAGGATTGGAGCTGTGATTTTCCTAATTTCTTTCTCTGTCATCTCCATCCTAGGTTTTACTTGCATACTTAGTAGGTTTATATAACATATTTTCAGTAAAAGCCCTGATTTTAAATTGAGAGACACACCTACTCGACTTTAAATCCTAGTAGATATCCTATTAAAATTAAAAGACATAGAAAAAAAAAGAAAAAAAAGGAAAAGAAATAAATATTTGAATTTTACTTTACTCATATATTTTTTATTTTTTCAAAGAAAAAAAAACGTTAAAAATATAATATTTATGATGGCAAAAATAGTCAAATTTGACTGGTTGCCAAATAAAAATAAGAACCCCCCCGCCATATTTTCCTCTCCGGCAGAAAATTAAAAAATAAGGAATAACCCAGGGAATAACTCATCGGTAAGGTATCTTTCCTTATTTTATAGATTTTACACCGTATCAATAGAAAGATTAGAGTCTAAAGAAAATAGTGGGCCTTCGTTCAAGATAATATAATGTCATTTAGAATCTAAAAGAAATGAAAAATCTGGACGAAACCCACCCTCCGAATTGTCGGGCCAGATTACACATGCAGGCTCGCACTAACACATTACCGTCGCTAAATGGGGATTATAGTAAAATGTCAGAAATTGTTGAATAAATCCCCAGAAACGACGGTTATTCCTGTCTAGTCTTGAAATGCACCAATGCAAGGCAAAATTTACAGTACAGTTCAGAAGTGGAACAAAAATCACACCATTCCTTTGTTTTCTTGACTTCTACCACTCGAAATCTCACCGCTGCAATCATGTTTCATGTTGTGGTTGGGTTTGTTTTACTTGACTCGAACATCAGAGAGTAGTTAGAGATTTATTACAGGTAGAAAGGGGTACTTTAATTACTTAGCAAGAGTGCGCCCTCTAACTGAATAAACATTATAGGTTATCAGTTGAACAAATCACATAAACAGGATACTGTTACATGAAGGATTGATGAATATTCATCAAATGAGAGAATCATGGATTGTTGAAGTTTTGAATATGTTGTATGCTTCCTCATATTATGTATTGCAAATTTTATGAATTCTAATCTTTAACAGATTACATTAATAATAAAAATATCTTTCTTATTGAAGGGAAAATAGGTGCGTCTGATGATATATCCATTGGACAAATAAAATTACATCAAATTTCTTGAGAAAATTGCATTTTGGTGAATTTATATTACATGACATATGGAGGAGCTTTCATCTGTGACGTCACAAAATCAAACTCTGTTATTCTTTGACAGATTTTCAGAAAAATCTTCACCAACGTATTTCTGTATTAAATATATTGTGTATATTTCTGTATAAAAATCAACTTATCATCGGGTGAACTTCCCCTTGAAACTGACTGTATATCAGGCGCTATTGAATGCAGATGCAGCATGTACCTTTATCTATCTGTGATAATTCTTGCATGGGTGTAAGGCTAATGGTCGATAGAGAGTTGAGTCATGAACTGTAATGACTGAGAATGACCTTACTGGTATATCTAATAGTTCTCATCTATGGTCTTTCTGCGTCTTGCAATTGCAGCATAATCGTCCTCTGCCAGTACTCTATCCAGTCGCTGAGTCTGAGGATGCTCAGCACCAAACACCTAGTGATAAAAACAACAAGGAATCAAATTCATCACATAATACAAGGATTGACTAAAAGAAAAGTTAAAGTAGAAATATATTGAAAATCGTAAAAATGGAGAATCATATATCAAATTAAAGGAGAAAATAAGGAGAACACGATGGTGTAAATCATTTATCATATAGACTGATGGAACTCAGTTAATTGATAGTTTAAAGATCTCTCTCTAAATGCTTCAAACACGCAGAATTACGTCCGCGAAATTGGGGATTTTTTATGACGTCACTTTCTGTACGAGAGGCGTGATTGGCTCTCCAACGTGAAGCTCCACTTGCATGCAAAACCTGTTGCGAGGGTACGTTTTCTCCACATTGTCACTGAATACTTCGATCCCGAAATGAAAGAAAACCCAGAATTTTATCTAGATTCGGATTTTCAAATTGATGATTATGAAGATGAAGAGAATGATGATGAAGTTTCTAGCTCTCTAAAAAAAAGTGACGTGGATAGAGGTCAGGGAATTACACCGGTGATTATGAGTCGGACAATTCAACTTGCATGCCGATTCGCTACCAACACATGCAGCTGATAGCTGCTCCGCGCGGGTCAAATCCATGAAAATGAATTCCATCACGACCACATCCAGACAGAGTCTCTTTCTTCTATCAACAACATCTAATGAGAATGAAAATAATGATATAACTGTACTCAGTGGCGTACCGTGGGTCACGGCATTGGGGGGGGGGGGCACCAGCAAAAAATTTGAGTCACTAAGTGAGCGCGCGAAGCACGCTCAGTTGCCAGGTATACTGACCAATTAGAGACATTTCAAGGACAGTGCTATTAAACGGATATTCTCTCACTGGTCCAATAATGCGAGCGCGAAGCGCGAGCTTAAAATTTTTGATATTCAGACCTAAAAAGGGATATTATAATCAATCTTTTGTAATCATGATACGTACCTGTCTAAATAATGCGAGCGCGAAGCGCGAGCTGAAATTTTTGTAAATATTGACCCCCAAACAGGAAGATTTTAAGGACTATATTTTAGGAATCCATTAAGAGTATACACATCTCACCATAGTCATCTAATGCGAGTGCCAATAAGCGCTTGCTGATTTTGTTAGAATTACATTTAAACATGCTCATAAAGCACTTGCAATCATGATTAACATACCCATCTTACTAATCGAATCAAATCGAGCTGAAAATTTAAGAAATTCAGACCTGAAGAGGGGCATTTTAAGGCTTGTTTGTAGGAATTCACGGAGACCATACATGGTTTATAATCAAATGATGCGAGCGCGAAGCGCGAGCTGAAAATTTTTGATATTTAGATTAGAAAAAGGGACATTTTAAGGACTGATTCTAGGAATTTATGGAGAGCAGACATATTTCACCAATCCACTACTGCGAACGTAAGCACGGACAGGAAATGTTTCATATTAAGACCTTAAAATGGGGCAATCTCTTTAAAGGTCAAGTCCACCCCAGCAGAACGTTGATTTGAATGAATAGAGGAAAATCAAACTAGCATAACACTGAAAATTTCATCAAAATCGGATGTAAAATAAGAAAGTTATGGCATTTTAAAGTTTCGCTTATTTTTCACAAACAGTGATGTGCACAACTCAGTGACATGCAAATGAGTCAGTTGATGATGTCCATCACTCACTATTTCTTTTGTTTTTTATTGATTGAATTATACAATATTTCATTTTTTACAGATTTGACTGTAGGGACCGACTTGACTGAACCATATAATATTAAACAATGCTAATTCCACATGTATAGGGAGGAATTAATCACTGTTTCACTTGACAATGAGGAGAAATTTAGAATATTTCATATTTCATGTAATAAAATACAAAAGAAATAGTGAGTGGATGACGTCATCAGTCTCCTCATTTGCATACCGACCAGGATGTGCATACAACTGTTTTGTGAAATTAAGCGAAACTTTGAAATGTCATAACTTTCTTATTTTACATCCGATTTTGATGAAATTTTCAATGTTATGATTGTTGGATTTTTCTCTTTTTATTCACATAAATTTTTTGTTGGGGTGGACTTGTCCTTTAAGTAGTCATGAAAAAGAAGCATACTATTGTACATAAAACAATAATAATTCAAAATGCGAGGAAATATATTTGGCAGTTTGGTGTATGTTGACTTGAAAACGGGAGGTTTTAGTATAACAGGATTATATTTCTCAGTAAACACACAATGCGAGCACCAGGAACAATGAAGACATAGGCCCTGAGCAAATTATGTTTCATAAAGTTATTAAAGAAAATGTTTCTTATGTATTTTAATATAACATAATTATGATATGATATAAAATTATAATGAACAAAAGTGTCTTCTTTCCCACTACGTTTCTCCTCCTTTCTACCTCTTTTTCTCCTTTTCCCCTTTTTTTTTTTTTTTTTTTTTTTTTGGTCAGCCGATTGGGGGGGGCACGTGCCCCCCCATGCCCCCCCGAAGTTACGCCACTGACTGTACTTACAAACAAGTGAATATATCCGAACCTATATAGGCTGTAGGTAAATCAACTCAAGGAATAACAGCAGACGATATATGCACCGACGATGAATTTCACGTGGCTGGGTGATTGTCACTCGTTCTGTTAGATAAAATTTATATCTCATTATTTTGACTAAATTACGAAACTCGGAGAATTAGTATTCTACATAAAAATTAAGTAACACCTGGTACTATTTTTTGAATTACGATAAAACCTTTTTGAAGCAAAGAAAATGAGGTAAATCAAAATTAGATATAAAAGATCAGGCCGCCTAGCTCGCATTCGATTGTAAACAATCAGCAAGGCGAGCACATAGAGTTGGATAAAGCTACGCTTTGTTCCCTGAAATGTTATGCAGCATATCATATCTGGAGATGAGGCCTGTCTCAAGATCAAAGGCTTGGCATGTCTGGTCTTGGTTTTGGGTCGAAACTCCTGTCTAAGTCAATGGGAGATTTTTTTTTACATTCCAATCCATGTTCTTTTTGAGTCACTGGAACACAAGATTTATAAATATCTTGTGACTCAGTGTCCCAGATATTCTTATCACTAAATTTGTTATCAATTTTATTAAAGATAAACCAAGCCTAATGTGTAAACTTCAATCCGTGCTCCTTGCTCAATACATGTATAATGGTCAGTTTTTTTCCTTCAAATCAAGGGGGGGGGGTTGTTTCACAAAGATTTAAGTGTGATTAAAGTCCCACTTAAGTTGAATTCCTTTCATTCCTTAGAGGGCGCTTTCGAGGTGTTAAGACTATTCTATACAGGGACACTAGTTAAGACCACAGAGATACGATCTTACGTACGTAAGCTCCCGAAGGGAGCTAGAGAGGGAACTCTTTCCGCGCGTTTTTGATTTTCCATAGGTTTTGTACATAACAAACATGGCTGCCATTTGGCCAATTTGAAGGTTGATTTTGGAAGGTCAATGTTTAATTCATGAGCAATGACGTCAAAATACGCATAATGCACTTGTATGATTGGATAAAACGCTAATGTTTTATTCATGTCCTCATGCATTAAACATTTTTTCCCGTCCCACAATTCCCTACGATATCTGTGCGAAGTGTCGTTCTTTTTGACTCTGCGAAATTCAAATTTTTGAAATACAATAGCAAGACTAATTATTTGTTTATAGTATTAGTGTCTGGAATCGTGATTTCTAAGTGAAATTCAGTTGAGCAAAAAATCTTTGAGGAAACATCTACATCAAAGTAATGGCATTCCATACGAATAAAAGTAAGTTATGTTCAATTTCGTGCTTTGATCTCAGCTGTAATTGTAATGTGTTTGCAGGGGTTCGGCGTCGCAGTCAGGACCTTATGTGTAGTTTACTACGTAAACCACAATTTCCATTTTTCCATTTCCTTTTTTCAGATCCCAAATAAATCTGAGATCTGACTGACATATTTTCTCAGAAAGTAATACAGTTTTTCGTAGAACTAAGTTGGTTGATTGGATAATGCTTCATGTCCGTCCTTATTAAATCTGTATTTCAGTTATATTGTCAAATATCAGGGGTAGATGTGGACTTGTTCAGTAACTGTAAAGCTGCATCAAATTTAAGCCAAATAATACGGTATAGTCAGAGCGGGATACGGCCATTAATACCGACGGTGCCAGCCGGCTGCGAAATTGCCGATGTAGAATAGGTCATAGGTGTTGGGAATTTTAGTGTCAAACAAGCCTGAGTTGAAGTTTAAAGTTTGGCCAGAGCCTAATGATTTTTTTACACCGCTATTTCATCTTTATGTGGATCAATATAATTCTCTGCATTTGCCAAACATGGTCATGGAATGATTTGAGACAGATTTTGACGTTAGACTTCGTCTTTTTCTACTAAAGTAAGGCCCTAGGCCTAGGGCCTAGCCTAGGATAGGTCTAACTTACATCTAGATTTCTAAAAATTAAATTGTAGATCTGTCTGGTTCGAACTTTTTTCGTACGAAGATTTAAGTTAACTTTATTCAAGTCACTGATCGTTGGACTAAAATTATAATTAGACTCTAGCACAGAGTTAAATGATTCTTATTTTGGGGGCCAACATTTCTACGTCAGGTTTCAAAGTGCTCAATTATCTTTTACCATGAGTGTGCAATTTTTATGGGAAGAGTTTAGAAAATTGATAGTGCCCATTTTGAATTTTATTATTTTAGTATAAGCATAGAAAGGATCTGATCCAATTTATTTATCTTCATTGTCTTCCTCACTCGACCCTATTTAAGGTGAAAGGCAAAGGGTCATTTAAACTTGCGAGCAAGCTAACCTTTTTTAAAAATCAAAATCAAACTTAAAGAGGAACTCACTTAGATGTAGAGATTCACAAGTGCAAAAAAATAAATAATTGTTTCGCACTGGTGAATGAGCGAGAGCCAAATTATCACACAAATTATCCTACATCTGTCAAAGCTGGCTTGGTGTATATATATTGAAGATTGACAAAAGGCCTCGCTATAGTAGGCCATGTATGCTTGAACCATTTACTGACTCTTATTGACAATGAAGATGGTCAGTGGAAACAGAGCCAGGTATGCCTATTTCGTCAGTGGAACATGTTACAGAGAGAAGGAAGTTTTCGGTCAAGACCAGCTTTTTTTCTTGCTGGGAATATTCATAGGCTTAGGATATGACCAGCTGGAAATTTTGAAAATATTGTTTTAAAAGAGTAATTTTATTTATCATCTCTAAAATTCTAAACTGTAAAGTATTTTGTGTATTTTGAATTGCAGATCCAATGGGATCAAGTTCTTAGCAGTCCCAGCCTAGTCAGAAGTATAAAATCAGCTACCACTTGCACATCACCAAGAGTAACAATCTGATGAGGAATAGGATATCTGAACTGAAAACTTGCAAGGTATGCTTGTTTGAAAAAAAGACCCCTATTTCCTTTTTTTTTTTAGGGGGGGAGGCAGAGGGCTACAGCAACTTTTTCTGAATCATGTTATCCCATATAGTAAAGCTCCATTGTGAGTTAATATTTATTTGGATTCAAATTCACCAGTATTTCCATTCTCATCAATGCATACTTATTATTCATGTCTCTTATCTATATTAGTCATACATGAAATCACCTTAAAACTCAGTTACTCTGTAGACAGAAATAAAAAAGGACAAAATATTGAGAGTAATCTTATCTATATTTGAATAAGTTTGCACACCTAATCAAAAAAGATCTATAAATAGTGATCTATGATTTTTATCTGGCTATGCATTATAGATTACTACATGTGCATTATCTAAATAATATTGCATGGAAGAGTAGGACCTAATAAAAAGTTTTAAACTTCTTAATAAACTGGATAATTATATCAGCAGCTCATTTTGTTCTTTCTCTTTTTGTTTACCATGCAGGTTTTGCAGGCTGTTTGAGTACCACCAGGGTAGATTAAGAAGAAATATGGAGGCCAAGTTCATAACAAGTAGTTACTTAATCACAATTACACATTTTAAAAATTGAATGAATTTGAATATTGTCAATACATATTGAATGTTGCGTGAAATACACATCTGTAGAAAAAAAACATTGGAGTATACATATTTAGGTCCATAGGTTCCACACAAGATTAAAATATTTTTCCAAATGGCACACATACCCACCCTTTCTTAATGTTCTAATCATCTACATGTAGTACTTATAGTAGTGAAAGAACTTTGAATAATATTAGTACTTTGAAAGGGATAGGTTGTATCTGGTAATATCAACAATTTAGAATGGGTCTTTACTGAGGTCTGGGCTATGTAACATACATGCCTACAGACATACATAAGACAATAAGACATAATGGGTTTTCATTGAAGCAGGTGCTTACTAAAAAAACAAGGTGACAGAACAAAGGACTAAGAAATCACTCTCACTCCTGGACCCCATTTCATTAAGAGTAACCACTACATAACTCTAACTTTGCCATTCTGGTAATGGAAACATTAAAGCAACAGATCAACATTGGGGTTCCCATGCTAGTTGCTAGTTACATGTGGGGCCAATTTACCATAATTGAAGTCTTTATGAAACAAGGACCTGTATGTAGTGCTGGACATTAAGCTGTTGAATTCATTTTTGGGGGGAAGTGAAACGTTGCACTATTTTTTTCGTTTTTAATCTCTTTGTTTTTGTAACACTGTATTGTCCATGTCCCGTATTATGAACTAGATTAGCTCTGCAAATAAAAAAAATTGTTGGAAATAGAACACAGCTCTATCAGCACTTCACAACAATAGACAATAAGCAACTTTGTTACTGATTTACTAATGTGTAGATTTGGGAAGGCACTCTTTAGAGAAATGTGGCAATGTGCTCCCCTTTTTTTGTGAAGTGTCCCCGATTAGATTTAGCATGCTATTTGTTGTCAGCAAATGCTGAAAAAAAAAAGATTTAATATTTGAGTAACTGAATTTGAGAGAGAGGTATATCGATAATCTTTTTATTAATGGAATACTTGATGCCCCCTTATATTGACTATATAAGGCTTATCAATAACTATGAAAGTGAATACACGTACTTATTTTTTTCCCGATTTTTTTTCTCTAGATTTTACCAAAAAAATTACATCCCCTCTATTTTAATATGCTTGCAATTTCTGTTGCACTCATTATATGCATTTGGCTGATGTAATGGAAAAATATTTTTTATCATGTATTCAAAAATTGATTAATTAATAAACATTTTAATTTGAAATATTACCGATACTTTCTAATCTTGATATTCGTGATTTATTTAATCCACCAATTTATATGCGTGAAAGATATGTGATGATGATGTTATTGCTACCAAACTGTGTTGTGATTAAATGGCACTAAAGATTGCTTCTTTATGACTGGAATATGATGGTGCTACTGATTGATTGATTGATTGATTTTGAATGTCGGTTATCCATGGTATAATACTAGTACTACAGGTAAGAGTATAACACAAAGTATAAAAATACCATGCATGGCAAGGTAGCCCATAAAGAGCCCATAAGAGATAAATGAGTTTGATTTAAGAGTGGGATAGAAATGAAATTGATATGAGAATATTGTTTGCTCGCATGATTATGTGGAATGTGTGTGTGTGGAAGAGAGAGAGAGAGGGGGGGGGGTGGAATTGATAAAGAGATTTAGGGGGCGGGCAGGTACAAATTTTTAGAAGTGACCTTTAAGATAGCCTTGATGAGAGCAAATACATGTGGGGGGTACTGGGCTGTCTTTTGCTCCCATCCCAAACTCAGTTAAAAAAAAAAATCTTCATTAGATTTGCACCAGATTGTTCATTTCACTTTCAAAATAAAATAACAAAATGACCTGATTGCTCTCTAGCTCAGATTTCTCTGATCATTTTAAGTATTTACCCCCCACCCCCTCCCCCCAAAAAACAAACAACCAAACAAATAATTGTGGCTATTCATGTGTGAGGAAAATAATAGGCAGTGATGAACAAGCAGATAACTAAGTTCAATCTTAATAATGAATCCCTTGCCCCCTTGTAAGCTTCCATAATGTCTTCCAGGGAAATAGCTAGCAAATAAATAAGTGAATTAATTGATGTACGTAGTAATAATCGCGGCAGAAAAGAATGAAAAATATAAAGATGAATAAACAACTGAATACCCGGGTGAACGGGGGATCAATGACATAAATTTACCAAAGACGCAGCTCTATGAATTCATTTCATATTCAATCACGTCGCGTATTATGCTAATTTGTGACAATATGCTTATTTGCATATTTTTACGCTGTGCGCGCAGGCCAATTATGACCACGCCTCCGTTTCGCTGGTGTGCCAAGAAGTTGCGGTGTCCATCTTCTTCTTCTTCTTCCTATATAAGTACATACCACCTGTGGTGTATTGTCGTACTGTACTATTGTGGATTTGAATGCTGAGTGCTGAGAATCCACCATTGAAATATAACATATAATATTTACATATTTACATACAAATGCAGACTAACATAGTCTGACATGTTGCACCTCACTCTTGAATATATTTGCTGAGGTGCTGTCTACGACTTCCTGAGGTAGGGAATTCCATAACCTGGCAGTGGCAGGAAAGAAGGAATTTTTGTAACATTCCGTATTTGCAAATGGAATCATGAGTTTTTGAGAATGACCTCGGGATTTGAATGATGAGTGTTTCAGTTGTTGCTGGACGTCTACAAGATTATTAATAATGCGATACATTAGTAGAGTCTTGGCTTGGGCCCTACGCTCTTGAAGGGTTTGCCACTGTAGTTGTCGAAGCATAGCAGAAATGCTGCTTGTAGTTCGGTAGTCGTGACAAACATAGCGAGCATACCTGTGTTGTATCATTTCCAGATTTCTGATTTTTGACTGTGTGAATGGGTCCCAGATCTCAGATGCATACTCCATTATTGGCCTCAGGAGCATCTTGTAACAAATGACCTTAGTGTTTCTTGGACAGCTTGTTAGATTTCTTTGCAGAAAACATCTGGTATTATTTGCTTTCTTGGTAATGGAGTCTACATGGGCGTTCCAACTGAGATTATTGCTAAAGGTTATGCCGAGGTATTTGGCATTACCTTTTTCTTCCATAACTTGGCCGTGGATGAAGTACCTGTTGTGTGGAAAGATTTTCTTCCTTGTAATGTGTAAAACCTGGCACTTTCCGGGATGGAATGTCATACCCCAGTCCCTCTCCCATTGTTGCAGGGCATAAAGATCACGCTGCAGATATTCGGCGTCTTCTCGTGAACTGATGGGATGGTATAGGGCACAGTCGTCAGCAAAAAGACGAACTGAAGAGCCATTGGTCACATACTCTGGCAAGTCATTTATGTACAGAAGAAAGAGCAAAGGACCGACGACACTCCCCTGCGGTACTCCTGGGAGGACAGGTGCTGGATCTGATGTTGCTCCATCAATAACAACTCGTTGACTACGTTGAGACAAAAAGTCAGCAAGCCAAAGATGTACCTCATCCCTTATACCATAGTATCCAACCTTGTTCAGCAGTCTTTGATGTGGAACTTTGTCAAACGCCTTGGAAAAATCTAACAAGATTGCATCAGTTTGCCCTTTCCTGTCGATTGCTGAAGCTAGATCATCAACTACTTTAACTAACTGTGTTACACAGGATCTCCTTTTCCGGAAGCCATGTTGGGCATCAGATAGTATATGATGCAAGTCCAGGTGTTTCATTATGCTGCTACACACAATATGTTCTAAGGTTTTGCATACTATCGAGGTGAGTGATACAGGCCTGTAGTTTTCTGGCAGCGATCTACCACCCTTCTTAAAGACTGGGACGATGTTTCCTTTCTTCCAATCTTCAGGAATGGTACCTTGATTAAGGGAAGCCTGATAGAAGTGAACAAAGATTGGTGTTAACTCAAGTGCAAGTTCTTTCAAGAGCCGCGCTGGAATCATGTCAGGTCCAGAAGCTTTATGTGGGTTCAAATCGTGTAGAAGCTTGTAAACCCCTGCTGGTGACACATCAATGGATTCCATACTCTTGTAAGGACTGGGACCTTTCTGTGGTATGCTGGTGATGTCTTCGTTTCCATTGAAAACTGAAGAAAATTGTTTATTGAGAAGACTAGCTTTAGTAGAACTGTCAGACACCATTCCTTTGTTTGGAGAAAATAAAGTGGAGACACCATTGTTGTCGCACTTCTTGCTGTTGATGAAACTCCAAAATCCTTTTGGATTTGAGGAGCATTCTGGGCTTACAATGTTGGTAATGTAGTCACTGTATGCTACTTTACAAGCCTGCTTGCATTCTTTTTGGAGTTTCTTGTATCGCAAAAAATCATGGTTGTTCTTTGTCATTCTCGCTTTCTTGTAACTCCGTTTCTTCCTTCTTGACAACCTCTTGATATTTGAGTTAATCCAGGGTTGGCTGTATCTCGTCGAAGTCATTTTGGAGGGTACACACTCATCAAGAATGTTTAACAATGCTGACTTGATGTCATACCACATATCAGAAACAGAGTCTGCTGTTGAAGGGTACTTCCTAAGGAAGACTGGCCTTCTTCCAAAGATGAATCTTACGCCTCACTGTTTTTTTTCTTCGGACAGATATGTCGGACACTGTCAGGACGATGTCATGATCCCCTAAGCCTGGAAGAGGTGAACACTTCGTAACAAAGGATGGACGATTTGAGAGAAAAAGATCAAGGGTATTGACCTCTCTAGTCTTGAATAATACCATCTGTTGGAGAGTACAATTTTGGACCATATCCAAGAACCTGTTGTTAAATTGAGCAGGATTCCTATTACCACAAACTGTCTGTAAAGACCAGTCTATGTCAGGCAGATTGAAGTCCCCTCCAATCCAGATAACAGCATTCCTCTCTTCTCTGCACAGTGATTCGATTGAGGAACACATTTCATCCAAGTAGTGATGGTCGCTGTTTGGGGGTCGATAAAGAGATCCAATCACAACATCTTTGTTCTGACCAATATGAACCTTTATGAACACTTGCTCTACATCCTCGGCTTTCAGGATCTGTTTGTATGCTAGATCATTTCTTATTGCTAATAACACTCCGCCGTAGCCGTCTTTCCTTATAACATCAAAGAAGGGTGGGAAGAATTCTGAACTAAATATTGTACTGTTCAGCCAGGTCTCTGTTCCAATAATAACATCAGGTTTCTCACAATCGATGAGGGCATTCAATTCCTCCTTCTTGTTCTTCAAACTTTGGAAGTTGATGGTAAGAACTCTAATACTCGAGAGATTGGGTATGTTACGATCTCTGCGAGGATTTAAAGACCGTTTTGGAGAAGAGCTTATCAAAGGAGATCCGATGTTGCCTGGTACAATGCTTGATTGTAAATCGCTAGCATTTCTGAGTGATGAATGGTCAAGACTTGAGAATGAATTTGATAAATCAATACTCCCAGACGATGAGAAAAGACTGGAAGAAAACTGTGGCATACCGCAATTAGTACATTCCCATGTAGCATTACTTCCATTGAGAGCGTTGTAGACTGGGGTTGACATGTGCATACAACTGACGTGGAACCAATGATCACAAACATCGCAGGCAACACCTCTCTGAGCCCATGTCACTCCCTTGTGACAGATTTGACAAGGATACTTGGGTTGGTAAGGGCCCGGATTTAGCTCCACATCCGATGATAATGATAGAAGTAGTAGAGTGATGTAAAGTAAGGAGTGAGATTTCACCTCTTTAAGAACTGATAATGAACGCCTACTTCGTGTAACAACCTTGATCGCAATGCCTTGCTTTACTTGTTGATGTTTATTTATAATGCTCTTTTCAAGAAAGTCAACTGCCTTGAAGTTTAGAGACTCATGACAAAATAAAGATTCCTGTCTTTGTGTCTCTACTCGTCTAATAAAACAACTGAAAAACGTAGTTGAAAGAATTAACAAGTAAAGTGAATTCCTGTTCATCATCATGATGATTACTTTCTCTAACAGACATGTAAGTAATTATTGGTTAGGGCTAATCACAAAAGATGGTTGTCAACGACTGTTAAAAATTTAGAGTTTCCATTTTAACTAACATAGTTATGCTACACCTGAAAGAATATATTTGCAATCTAATCAGCAGTAAAAAGAAATTCAAATGAATTCTATTAGTCTGGTAGGGAGGTAGGGTTCCCATGCACCCGAATGATATATTTTTTTAACCTACATTTTTGTAATCCGTAAGATGTGTAATGAATGAATGTTGATGTTCCCAAAACGAAATATTGTCCCATGGGGTTCAAATGAGGCAGTGTAGCTCAGTCGGTTAGAGCGCCTGTTCCGGATAAGATCGTAGATCTCAACGTGCGTGGGTTCGAGTCCCGCAGCATGCCGGAAGACGTCTAACAAAAAAAACTGATGCTAGCGTTGTGTGTTAGCGTGCCTCACCGCTGTGTTCAGTGCGGGTGTGAATGCAGTTGGAAAAACACTCCGTCCATCGGAAAGGACGCAAATGTTGGTCCCGTGTATAGGAGAGTCACAACCTATGCACGTTAAAACCAATACACTATTCGTCAAAGAGTAGGGTGTTCACCCGGTGTATTGCACCTGCCGGTCCCCGGTACTACAATACTGCAAGAATCTTCAGGATTGAAGGAGGCAGTGTAGCTTGAAGAAGAAGAAGAAGAAATTCAAGATGGCTTCCAAAATGGCCGCCATATTCATGGGATTTGGTTTTTCGTACATAGATTCCGACACAAACATTCATTTGCCACAAAATTAGTGTCATATGAAAGATAAATAAATGTTCTCCAAGTTGATACTATTCATGGGTGATGAAAAGCTAATTCGGTTGAGATTTTAATAAGAAAAGTGCAATTTTGAGAATTTTTTCCAAAAAATTGAAAATTTGCGAAATACATGATTTACCATAAATCTAAAGAAAATAAAGGAATCGCCTCAAAATTTTTTAGAAAACTTTCCTAATATACAATTATTAATTGGACGAAATTCCAAATTGATATCCTTTCTAGTCACAAACTTATAATGTCTCAAACTTGAAAATTCAATTTTCAGAAATTTAGCTTTTTTACTGCATATCGGAGACTTGGATACACTAATGTATATTGTCACATTTTCAACCCAGAAAATGGAGAAAGGCCTTAATAAAATGCGAAATTATATATTATTTTGTTGGTAGAATTTACTACAATCCCTTTATTCTTCGATTTAAATTTGGTTGATATAGTTTTTGAAAGAGTTAAGACTTTTGGCCAAAATTTGTAAGTTTTTGGTTAAAAAAATGCACATGCTCTGTTATTGATCAGATTTATCATGAATGTTAGTAATAAATTCACAATCTCAACATTCGATAAGAAAGAGAATGTATCAACGAGAATATTGGCAGCCTTCATGCCACCATAAGTATCTTCATTTGCTTCAGATAAAAGGAAAATATGCTGAATGTATTAAGCGATTTTGCGCTAAAGTGAGGCCAAAAAGCAACCTCAGTGTGGCAGTCACACCCATGAAAACGATTGCAAAGTGATGAATGGTATGTCATTCAAATACAATAGCTTGGATCAGCCTCTCGCATCGATTGTGTTGGTATGACTAACACACCGTAATGTACAGTATGTAACGTGCATGGTAATAGAAATGTGAATCAGAAGGATGTAAAGGCAAAAAATGTGTTTCTGTTACATTATAAAAAATTTATTTAATGAAGTCTCTTGGAAACAGTTATAAGATACACTTGCACTGCAGGTAATTGAGATGAAGTTCTTACACATCAATACACAACTCAAAGGAATATGTCAAAGGCTACCCCCACTTTATCTGTAATTTGAATCTATGGCCTGTATTCCTAAATCAGGTTTATCTTTGAACACAAAATTAGTGTCATATGAAAGATGAATAAATTTTCTACAAGTTGATATTATTCATAGGTGATGAAAAGGTAATTCGGCTGAGATCTTAATAAGAAAAGTGCATTTTGAAATTGTTTCCCCAAAAAATGAAAATTTGCAAAATACTTGATTTACCATATACATGTATCTAAGGAAAATAAAGGAATTGTCTTGAAACTTTCTAGAAAACTTTCCTATATAATAATATATAGTTATTGAGAAATTGAGTTTTTTTTTTAATTGTATTTTACAGACTTAAATGTACTATATTGCCATTATCTTTACCACCCTTTTCAACATATTGATAAGTTTTTCTTACCTACACCTTTTCAATCCTGGAGTCGTATACTGAATGAATTTATTTTGATCTTCTGAAAACTTGAATATTGTCCCTTGGCCGCCACCTTGACGGCCATCTTGGATTCTGACAAAAAACTCTTAACAGAACTTTTCAATTCGACGTCATAGGAAAACAAATTACAAATGTTTTGAGGGTATTCTGATTATGAGAAATTAATTGAGTGGGTTATCTTTATTCATTACGATTTGAATCAAACAATTCTGATACATTAAAGAGCCAAAAATGACAAAAACCTCTGTTGACCAATGTAAAGAAGGGGAAGGTCTTTTTGGAACATTGAGATGTGTATGGTTGTGTTATTAATCTATTTGATATTTTCAAAAGTAGAAAATGTGGTGACGAGTCAGTACCACGGAAAAGGGCTCCTGTAAATTGCATTTTACAACTTGCAACAATTAACTTATATCATGTCAAAATGTAAGCTTTATGGTTCTTAGGGAGGACTTTGACAGACAGGCAGTCAATCTTAGAAGTCATTGGCAGGCTCATGTGCTAGATTTGGGCGATCTTTTTGAGCTAAAACTTAGTGCCAATGTGATCTTGAAAGATATATTCCTGATCCAGAAGTTGTAAACTTTGGACTGGAAAAGCAATTTTGCTTGCTGCAAAATTCAAGAGATTTTTATTCTCTTTGAGAAAAAAACCACGGAATTTTCTTGGTTGCCATCCGGGCAACCATGATGGCAGTTTTGGTTGCCAACGTCACCCGGGCACCGCTAATTTCGAGCCCTGCTTTGGAGTGGGGATGGTGGATGAAATTTTCCTCACGTGTGATCTGTTCCTTCTCAAGATTCCTCCGCTCGGCTTTGAAACTTCCTAAGACCTGGGTTCCTCACAGACTTTGGATGCTTTAGCTGGTATCCAAGTGTGTTATCTTGGATGTATAACTCTCACTGGCTGTCCTACATGCAGAGGTGGTAGATTAGAACTTGCATGTCGATAATGCACTTCCTTCACCTTGTCTTGCCTATTCAAGAGAAAATCAGTGGTAGTAGAATCTCTCGAGAAATAGTGACTTGATAATGTGGTTCTGATGGGTCTACCAAATAACATTTCTGCTGGTGATCTCAAGTTACTTTCGACTGGTGTTGCTCTCAGGTTCATCATTGCTTGTTGACTGTCTTGGCCAGTCTGAGAACATTTTGTCAAATGATTCTTGACTGTACGAACCATCCTCTGAGCTAATCCGTTTGATCCTGGATAGTGTGGAGAAGAAGTAATGTGCTTGATATTCCACTTCTTTTCTTCTGCTGCCTTGCTTGATGTTTCTGGCAAGTTTCACTCTGCTTTATCAACTGGTCGATGCCCTCGTTGATGTTTGACAAGAATTCTGTCTCACGAGCAAGTCGTCTGGTACTTTCGATTCCCATGTGTCCTAGGTGAAGCTGTCCAATGATATCATTCCTCAGTGACTCTGGTACGATGACTTGACTTCCCGTGAAGAGTACTCCATGTGATAATCCGATGTTATCTCTATACGACTAATACTGCCTAAGGGATTTCAATAACTCTTGGATTGTTTCAGGCCAACTCAGGCCAAATCTGCCATAATGATCTGGGAATTGGATCATTAGCCGTTTCTCTCTGAAGTTCTGTCCTCTTGTGTTTTCCGAAGAGTAATAAGTCGATCGCATATGCGATTTTTTTCCTCAGAGCAGATGGATTTAACTCTGACACCTAACGGTACATCGCATGCTTCCTTAGGATTAGGAAGTCGACTCAACGGATCGGAAAGAATCATGTCGTAAGATTTCCCTCTATGTTTGAGTAGTTGGAATGTGCAGTGGGAAGACTTTGGATGCAAACGCAACATGTTACCTTCATGAAGCAGGCATGCTCCTAGATCTTTCATTGATGTATCTATCTCGACAGTTCTCTCTCTCTCTGGATCATAGAACTGTAGACATGCACCTGGTGATACTGCACATTTCAGGCTGTTCAAGGAATGTTCATTATCATCGTCCCAGATAAACGGTAATTCCTTGTGGAGAAGTTATCGAAGTGGTGCTGACTTTTCCCACAAATTAGGAACATATGCTGATAGGTATTTGAACAATACTAGGCATTTCTGAACATTCTCTTTGTCCTTGGGTAATGTGTTGGCTTCTACCTTGCTAGGATCTGGGTAGATATCTGATCTAGTGCACTTGGAGCCAAAGAAGTTGATAGCTTCTTTCTTGATTGTGCACTTGGAGCTGTTGAACACTGAGTCTTCTTGCTTTGCCGTCTCCATGAACAAGTACATATTCTTGTTGTGTTCCTCCACGTTGATCTTGTCCTTCAATTAGTGTGCTAGACTTGCGTGGTGCGTCTATGGTAGGTTTAGCAATGTCCTTGACATGAAGCATCGCTTTTCCTTTGAAACTACTAATAGCATAGAAGTGCTCTGGAAATGCTTGTTCGAGATCCTTATCACTTGTGATAGGTGTTTGTTTAGGTTTAGGGTTAGGTGTAGGTGTGTCATAATTGTATATTGAGTGAATTGTGATAATTCCAAGGTCAGTGCAACCTAACAACCCAAAGATAGCTGAAACCTTGACATCTGGTACATAGAATGTCTGTGTTGACCATTTCGGACTGTAACATTTTATGTCAAGTGTACCTTTACATTTCATTGGAATCTCACCATAAGCTTCAAGTTTTACTGGTGTTTGATTCACTAATGATTCCGACTTTGAACATTATTTTTCCTTGGCGTACGTACTATGATAGTGTTAGTACTTGCACGTGAGTCAACTCTTAGGTAGAGCTTATGTTGACCGACTCTGTGGGCATATGCAAATGTTAGCAAATGCTACTGTACCTTCTGAATTTACAACTGTGTGTGGCCCATTGGTGTGTATTGTGTCAAATTATGCAAAGTTGGATAGACTGCCTTTAGACTGATAATGACCATGATCTGTGATAGTATCGTGTGCTGTGTCCATTTCGCTGATTGGTTAGTTCTTTCGACCTTTTTTATTTTGATCGTGATCGAACCCCGGACTTTCTCATGTATAGCCAGGCGCCTTAGACCACTCGGCCACGGCACCTCCACTTTGTTTTGGTAAACGATCATAAGATATCATGTCAGATCTTCGGTCATCTGAACTACGTTATGGTTTTCAACTATGATCACTTTTTGACTGGCGACATAATTACCCCCAATGACTTTTACTGTGGAGAGCCAATTCCATTAATATTGACCCCCAAACGGTTCATAGTTGTCTGAGAATGATAATTTCGGTTTTTTCCTTCATTATGAAAGCAATCGGAACAGAGTTGTAAACATAAGAGATATACAAAAAACAGAATTTTGGCTCTTCATAAATTCAGAAAAGAGTTAGAACGTGTTGGATAATAAACCTGATTTTGGTGGCTGGAATACAGGCCATAAATTCAAAATACAGATAAGGTGGAGGTAGCTTTGACATGTTCCTTTCAGTTGTGTATTGATGTGTCAGAACTTCATCTTTATTACCTGCTGTGCTAGTGTATCTTATAACTGTTTCCAAGAGACTTAATTAAATAAATTCTTTATGATGTAACAGAAACACTTTTTTGCCTTTACATCCTTCTGAATCAGATACATTTCTATTACGATGCACATTACATATACTGTACATTAAGGTGTGTTAGTCATACCAACACAATCGATGCGAGAGGCTGATCCAACCTATTGTATTATTTGAATGGCATACCATTCATCACTTTGCAATCGTTTTCATGGGTGTGACTGCCACACCGAGGTTGCTTTTTGGCCTCACTTTAGCGCAAAATCGCTTAATACATTCAGCATATTTTCCTTTTTTCTAAAGCAAATGAAGATACTCATGGTGGCATGAAGCCTGCCAATATTCTCGTTGATACATCCTCTTTCGTATCGAATGTTGAGATTGTGCATTAATTACTGATATTCATAATAAATCTTATCAATAACAGTGCATGTGCATTTTTTTTTACCAAAAACATACAAATTTTGGCCAAAAGTCTTAACTCTTTCAAAAACTATATAAACCGACTTTAAATCGAAGAATAAAGGGATTGTAGTAAATTCTACCAACAAAATAATATATAATTTCGCATTTTATTAAGGCCTATCTCCATTTTCTGGGTTGAAAATGTGACAATATACATTAGTGTATCCAAGTCTCCGATATGCAGTAAAAAAGCTAAATTTCTGAAAATTGAATTTTCAAGTTTGAGACATTATAAGTTTGTGACTAGAAAGGATATCAATTTGGAATTTCGTCCAATTAATAATTGTATATTAGGAAAGTTTTCTAAAAAATTTTGAGGCGATTCCTTTATTTTCTTTAGATTTATGGTAAATCATGTATTTCGCAAATTTTCAATTTTTTGGAAAAAATTCTCAAAATTGCACTTTTATTATTAAAATCTCAGCCGAATTAGCTTTTCAACACCCATGAATAGTATCAACTTGTAGAAAATTTATTTATCTTTCATATGACACTAATTTTGTGGCAAATGAATGTTTGTGTCGGAATCTATGTACGAAAAACCAAATCCCATGAATATGGCGGCCATTTTGGAAGCCATCTTGAATTTGAACCCCATGGGACAACATTTTGTTTTGGGAACATCAAAATTCATTCACTACACATCTTACGGATTACAAAAATGTAGGTTAAAAAAATATATCATTCGGGTGCATGGGAACCCTATCTCTCTCCCCTACTATATGTACTTTATACTCAAAGCTGATGTAAATTAAAACATCAATAAAGTCAACATAATAGGCCTACTATAATTGAATAATACCAAATAGCAGATCCACTATTATACACACATCATAATCAAATATGGTTCAACAGGCATAGACTCTATAGACTTAAAGAGTCAAAAGTAAAGAAAAGATAAGAGTAAAGACCCAAGTAGACTCTAAATAGTTTATTTGGGTTTAAAAATGTAGTTTTCTGGGATGAAATTACAAACTTTTATGTCACATTTATCCCAGCTCCACCTCAGTAATACTCGGTGACTGTTTGCTGCACCGTTCGCCCACAGTTTAAGGGATGTTGTTCTCCCGGTCGGCACACTATTCACAGATGATCTAGCATAATAAGTCACCAAGAAGACCAAGGTAGCCAATGGGTTGATTGTAACAACAATTATAACATCCACGCATGAACATAACGAAAAGAAAATGGATATCAGCAAATAAATAAATACAGATAAATATATACAAACAAACAAATACAAATAAGTATGTGAAAAACTCAGCACTCAGCAAGTTAAATCAAAGTCCTAACTTAACTCTAATTTCTAAAGTCTAAGCTAACTTGCAATGTAACTAAAGACTTGTTCGCAGATCATTTGAAATGACTTGTAACCATATAACATGACAAAATGTGAACAAAAATGAAATTTGGCCTAAATAAAATATGAATGAAATTGGAACATACTCACAGAAAAGATAAATAATTTGCACACGACTTGGTTCTGAAATATTCCTGATATATTCCTTTAAGTGATTTTAACTTGTCCACTCACTATTGTCCAATTGTGACATCATACAAACCACAGGCGCACGTACAAAATAAAACAAGCGCAGATAAAGCATCCATACGCTTATGGGTTTACTTTTGAAATTTAAATCTTTGCAAAAACCCCGAAAAAAACTTTGTAAACTGCAATTTACTGCAAAAATCCTATGAATCAATTTGAACAAAATGCCCCGTTCGATGCCCCACAAAAAAGTCAAAAAGCCGATATCAAATTTATAAAATAAAACTGAAAGCATTCGGCTAAAACTAGCTAAAAACACGGAGCTCCCCCAGACACGTCCTTCCCCGCTCGCGACCAATCCACAGGCTTGTACATGAAAAATGGGAGCAGTGTGCACTTTTGACCTTCCAAAATTTCCCCATGTCTGACCGGATGCATAAGCGGAGTTTCACCCCCTGTGTTAAGACACAGAGATACGATCTTACGTATACGTAAGCTCCCGAAGGGAGCTAGAGAGGGAACTCTTTCCGCGCGTTTTTATTTCCCATAGGTTTTGTACATAGCCAATATGACTGCCAGTGGACAATTTGAAGGTTGATTTTGGAGGGTCAATGTTTTATTCATGAGAATGACGTCAAATTACGCAAAATACACTTCTATGATTGGCTAAAACGCTAATGTTTTATTCATATCTTATGAATTAAACAGATTTTTCCTTCCCACAATTCCCCACGAGATCTGTGCGAAGTGTTGTTCTTTTGGACTCTGCGAATTTCCAGTTTTTATAACGAAATAGCTCGACCAATCATCTGTTTATAGAATTGATGTTCGAAATCATGATTTCTGAGTGAACTTCATTGGAGCAGAAAATCTTGGAGGAAACATCAATATTAATCTAATGACATTCCATAGGAATAAAAGTAAGTTAAGCTCATTTTCATGTTTTGATCTCACTTACATGTACAATGGTAATGCGTTTGCCGGGGTTCGGGGCTCATCCCGTATTACTTTACTACGCAAACCTCCAGTTCCATACATTCCCATTTCTTTTGCCTGACTTCCAAATAAATATGTCATTGAGTTTCTAAAAAAAAAGGCCTAACTTACTATTTGTCGTAGATCTGGACCTTCATCGGAATGTTTCATGTAGGCCAAAAGTATTTCAGTTTTATTGTCAATTATCAGGGGTAGATGTGGACTTGTTTTCGACCTCCTGTTTTAGTAATGACACTGTCGATTTTGGTCAGAGCGGGATCCGGCCTTATATGATATCGCCGGTGCTAGCCGGCTAGCTAGCGAGGTTGTCGATGTAGTCATGGGGTGTGAAAATAGCGGGGGCGGACTAGGCGGCTTTAGGCCCAAACTTCAAGCTTGAAAGTTAAAGTTTAGGCCTAGTCCGTTCCCACTATTTCATCTTCATATGAATGAGTATAGGGAAATTCTCAGCAGTTTCGTTTATTCAGAAACTTTTTGCTTCAGAGTAATCAGTGTTGAAATCCAATTGATTTGTTAGATTTGAATGAAATGGCTTGGCCTAGACGTAAATCAAGTTTCTATTTGAAATTTTGAACAGGATGCCCTAGCCTAGGCCTGGCCTGGGGTAGTATTCAAAAAATGTTCTTAGTGTTTACTTCATTCAAATGTGATGTGATCCTTTAGTTATATACAGGAACAGCATAGACCAGGTCCTGATTCAGCTATACAGCTGGAGCAATATGTGGTTGGAATCATCTTACTTTAATAAACAGTCAGGTACTTGGTATGCCTCTCTGTGAAATTTCATGATTGAGAGAGAATGAAGTTTTCGGACCAGATAATATTTTTTTCTAGTTTGAAATATTCATAGGCCAAGGATATGGGCAGCTGGAAATTTTTTAAATATTGTTTAAGAAGAGTAATTTTATTTATCTCCTCTAAAACTCTCAACTGTAAAAAATATTAGTTGCAGATCCAATGGGACCAAGTTCTTAGCAGTTTACACCCAGTCAGATGGACAAAATTGAGAACCATGCAGATCAGCAAATGTGAGTTACAATCTTTGTTGATTTAATAATAATACAGGCTATATCTAAGCTCATCACCCCCCCAAAAAAAAAGTCTAAATAAATAAATATCCCCCTGGGGAGGGGTGCTATGGCCAATTGAGCTGAATCAAGATAAGATATGTAAAATTAAAGCTCCATTGAGAGTTAATATTTGCTTGAATTCAAGTTCACCAGTATTGAGCCACTGGGCATGGTGGCTCAATGGTAGAGCGTCCGCCTCATGAACGGGAGGTCGTGGTTTCGATCCTCGGCCGAGTCATACCAAAGACTTATAAAAATGGGACCTTCTGCCTTCTTGCTAGACGCTCAGCATTTAGACTGGCGAAGGGTATTACATGTAATAACATGTTATGTTATGCAGGGCCCAATGGCAAAGCAGTTTCCTAACTGGAGTGGCTACCCTGGGTAAATAAAACGTTATTATTATTATTATTATTATTATCATTTCCATTTTCACCAATGCATACTAATTATCCATACCTTCTGACTATGTACTTGTACATAAAAACACGATATTAACAGTTATCATCTGATAAATATTTGAATTAATTTGCACTCTTTATCATTAAAACATACTGTAAATAGTTATATTGATCTATTAATTTGTCTGTATGTAGGAGAAAAGTGACTACATGAGCTAAACGTGTTTTAACACTGAAGAGTGTGAAATAGTGTTTAAATCTTCTTAAATAACTGGACTAGATGAGTGAGAATATTTAAATCAGCAGCTCATTTTATTCTTTTCTCTATTTTTTTTTACCATGCAGGTTTCCCACTTCCCAAGCTGTTTAAGTATCAGTATACTGGTACCACAACAAGTGCCAAGACGGAAGAAATATGAAGGCCAAGTTAATCAAAGTAGTTATTTCATTGCAATTAAACACATTAAACAAGTGGAACGCCTCTGTCAGTCTCGCCTGCATTACGCAATTTAATATAGCAGCAGTGCTAACTTTGAAAACTACTATAAAATAATTATTCACAAAAACATCATTCATATAATGACATAATACCACGTTCATTGACCATAAATGACATTTGAACAGAGACTTAAGACTGTCAACTACACCCATGTCCACATTTCATTCACTCTATCCATAAACTTTCAAAGTTATGATGGCACTTCAACAATTACCCCAACATGGCCTAAGTTTATTGACCTTAACTGACCTTTGACTTGGTTTTGTGACCTGAAACTCACAGGGGATGTTCAGTGATGCTTGATTACTCTTATATCCCAAGTTTTATGAACTAGATCCATAAACTTTCAGAGTTAGGATGGTGATTCAACAAATACCCCCAACACGGCCAAAGTTCATTGACCTTGAATGACCTTTGACCATGGTCATGTGACCTGAAACTCGTACAGGATGTTCAGTGATACTTGATTACTCTTATGTCCAAGTTTTATGAACTAGATCCATAAACTTTCAGAGTTAGGATGGTAATTTAACAAATACCCCCAACACGGCCAAAGTTCATTGACCTTAAATGACCATTAACCATGGTCATGTGACCTGAAACTCGCACAGGATATTCAGTGGTACTTAATTAACCTAATGTCCAAGTTTCATGAACTAGATCCATAAATTTTCTAAGTTATGATGGTAATTCAACAAATACCCCCAACTTGGCCAAAGTTCATTGACCCTAAATGACCTTTGACCTTGGTCATGTGACCTGAAACTCAGGCAGGATGTTCACTAATACTTGATTAACCTTATGTTCAAGTTTCATGGACTAGATCCATAAATTTTCAAAGTTATGATAGTAATTCAACAAATACCCCCAACTTGACCAAAGTTCATTGACCCTAAATGACCTTTGACCTTGGTCACGTGACCTGAAACTCGAGCAGGATGTTCACTAATACTTGATTAACCCTATGCTCAAGTTTCATGAACTAGGTTCATATACTTTCTAAGTTATGATGTCATTTCAAAAACTTAACCTTCGGTTAAGATTTTGAAAATAATTTTCCCAACATGGTCTAAGTTCATTGACCCTAAATGACCTTTGAACTTGGTCATGTGACCTGAAACTCAAGCAGGATGATCAGTAATACTTGATTAACCTTATGTCCAAGTTTCATAAACTAGGTCCATATACTTTCTAAGTTATGATGTCATTTCAAAAACTTAACCTTAGGTTAAGATTTGATGTTGACGCCGCCGCCGTCGGAAAAGCGGCGCCTATAGTCTCGCTCTGCTATGCAGGCGAGACAAAAATGAATTAATTTGAATAGATATATCAACAAAGCATTGAATGTGCTTTAAACTGCACATCTGTAGAAAAGAGTGCAGTACAAGTTCAGGTTCATCAACAGGCAATGACATTAAAGTATACATAATTTCACACAAAATACAAGTAAGAAATATATTTTTCCAATATGCAAATCTATCACCTTTTATTAATATTTAATACTTCTACTAGTTCTTAGTAGTTTTCATGACATTAAATGTAATTTCCAGTTTAAAGGCCTATTGTATACAAGGCAAAAATTTATGTTTTGAAATAAAAAATCATGCAAAGGTAAATGTTAATAAAGGTGATCAGAGGATTAAGAAATAATGTTAGTATATTTGACCTCATTTCATAAACAAGTCATTACTATTGTAATCTTGTCATTATGACAATTAACATGGTAACAGGGCTGAGCAAGAAATCAAGGTTTTTATGGTAGCTGCAACGGGTTTGGACAAAGTTACCATAATTGCAAGTCTTCATAATGCTTGAATAATTATGTATGGATATTATGTTGCATTTATTGTTATCTTTCCTTTTAAAAAGTTTTGAAATGGGTTACCTCTGCAAAAATATATAAATAGACTATATTAAAAAAAAATAGATTGAATTCTAACCACAGTGACAGCAGACAATATAAAAATTTGAGAATGATTCACTAATGTATTGATTGGGAAAGGCACTCTTTAGGGAGATTCCGGAATTATGCCCCCCTTTTTTTATGAGGAGTGCTGTCACACCAGTAGAATATTTCTTGTCAGCAAATTTGAAAGGAATTTACCAATTTTTTTTAGTGACAAACTTTTGTGGAAAAAATAAACAGAATATCACAGATTTTTATGCTCTTTTTATGAAATCCTGGATGCATCGCTCAAATTAACTATTAGGCTCATCGACATCTTTTGAATGAAATTTTAATAAACATTGTATATTATGACTTAGGTGTAGAAAATGTAAATAATCCTATATTTTTAAAAATATAATTTAATGCTAGGTAGACTCTAATCATAGGCGGCGGAAGAGGGGGACGGGGGTAGACAGTCCCCCCTAAATTTTTAAATTTTTAGTTGATAACCTTTTCCAGCTTTTCAATTTTGTTTCCTGCGCCCCCCCCCAAAAAAAAAAAAATCCGTTAAACCCCTTGAATGTTTTTGGTCCCCCCCCCTAAAATTTTGGTTGATAACTTTTTTTTTTTGGCTTGTCAATTTTTTTAGATGTGTCCATCAAAATTTCAGATGGACCCCCCTCCCTTAAATTGTTTGGCTTCCGCCGCCATTGACTCTAATTATTATTGTTATGCTATTTTCAATGTTTTAGAAAATATAATTCTTTATTAAACATGTTAATTTTGAATTAAATTATCTGATCTTGGTCATTTTCATTTATTAATCACAAATGTGTGATGATATATTGCTACCAATTTTTTTTATGCACAAATGGCACAAGATGTTGCACTTTGTACTGAAATGTGATGTGATACTACTGTGACATCATGAGAGCAAATAGCAGTTAAAGGTCAAGTCCACTCCAGTAAAATGCTGACTTGAATAAATAGAGAAAAATCAAACTAGCATAATGCTGAAAATTTCACCAAAATCGGATGTAATATGAAAAAGTTTGACATTTTAAAGTTTCTCTTATTTGTCACAAAACAGTGATATGCACAACTAAGGATGATGTCCATGACTCACTATTTCTTTTGTTTTTTATTGTTTGAAATATACATTATTTCATTTTTTATAGATTTGACAACAAGGACAACCTTGACTGAACCATATACATGTAGTATTAAACAAAGCTAATTCCACATTTTCAGGGAGGAATTAATGGTTGTATCCCTTGACAATGAGGAGAAAATTAGAATATTTCATATAATAAAATACAAAAGAAATAGTGAGTGGATGATGTCATAGTCTCCTCATTTGCATACAAGGCTGGATGTGCATATAACTGTTTTGGGAAATAAGCAAAACTTTAAAATTTCATAACTTTTTTTTATTTTATATGGGATTTTGATGAAATTTTCAGTGTTATGCTTGTTGGATTTTTCTCTTTTTATTCAAATCAACTTTATGTTGGGGTGGACTCAGTCCTTTAATTAAAATATTCTTCAAGAGAAATAAGGATACTAAGAGTGGGAAAGGAAGCAAAATGACAGGAGAATTGTTTGCCTTTATGCATATAGTTGTGTGTGTCAGTTTCTGAGAGAGAGAGAGAAGGGGTAGGAGATGGGGTGGGGGGGGGGGTAGTGAAATTAAGTTTGTTTTGGAAGAAGCAATTATAAGACCTTACTGTTCATGATGGATATATGGGGGAGGGGGAATTAATTCTACAAAAATTGGAACCTCTATATAAAATGTATTTTTCTTTCTATTTAAAAATTACACCAGATTCATTTCCAGTTGAAAATAAAAAAGAAATATCCTATAGCCTATCATTGTTTTGCTCTCTTGCCTAGATAATTTTGATAATCCCACTAAAACATGGTACTGGGTCATGGTTATTGATATATGATAATGGCATAGAAGTCGCCATTTAAAATTAAGTGCTCCCGACTGCTATTCATAAAAGGACCTATATTGGAGACTGTGCAATAATTATGTTAAACAATTTGATTTGTTCTTAATTTTGTTCAAATTATGAAATAAAGTTTCCTTTCATTTTCTGCAATAAAAAGAAAAGATAAAAACATAAATAAGGGCTTTAGGAACATAAAGAGATGTGATCGTAATTACATTCAACCATTATTGTAAACCGAGGAACAATACACGATTCAAGAGGAAAATCATTTTGGTAACATTTTCTTTGGGAACCTCTTCTGTAATATTAATAGTGAATGTAATTAGTATAATGAAAATGGTACGAAAAGAGGGCAAATCAAGCTCAATTAAAATCCCTCTCATAAAGTTTCCAGTTATTGCCTGAGCAAAGATCCTGGCCACTTGCAGCTAAAATAAATCAAATATGCAGTAATCGTGACAGGCATGCAAGAACAAATAGATCAATAAAAATGGATTACTCTTAGCAGAAAAAAATAATGAATGAGTGACATGATGTATTATAATCACAGACACCTGCGATATTCAATCAGGTCGCGCATTATGCTAATTAGTGACAAAATGCTAATTTACATATTTTTACGCTATGCGCGAAGGACGTTCCATGACCACGCCTCCGTTTCGCTGGTGTACCAAAACAGTGGCGGTGTCCTTAGACTTGTACACGAAAAGGGGAGCAGTGTGCACTTTTGACCCTCCAAAATTTTCTTCAATTCTGACCGGATGCAGAAGCGGAGTTTCACCCCCTGTGTTAAGACATCACTCTAGCATCCTCTCCATTACGGAATTAATATCTAGAAATATCGCGAAATTGGACAACCATCTGTTTGTAATCTTTAGTCTACGGAATTGTTTTGGATCATAGTACCTATCTTGGTTTTAAGGATCTTTTGGCTACGATTTTTCATATATTTCGGGGAGTTTAACTGTTTGGCGTATGTGACACTGAATGCGTATAGGATACACACGCACTATGTATGCACAGAAAGCGACGCCACGCCCGGAAACACACATGCCCAAAGGACCCAAGCCCATTTTTCTACGTGTGGATGATATCAGGAATGACGAAAAGAAACAGGTCACAGGTGAGGAAATATACGTTGCCTTAGCCAAAACGCTCAGTCTAGACAACATAGTGGGAATCCAGCAAATTCGCCGTTTATGGAGAATTTATTTGAACTCCCATGAAGACCGCGTCAATTTGATATCCAATGGACTGGTAATCCACGGAGCAACCGCCGCAATCTACGATGTGAATCCTTTCACAAGGTCTAGGGACGAAAACCTCACCAGAGTGACCGTGAAAGATATCCCGCTGTCCGTCAGCGATGAAGTCATACGCAGTGAGATAGAAAACCGGAAATGCGAGATTCAAGGAGATATCTATCGCCAAAAACTGAGAGTGAACGGTCAACTTACAAATTGTCTAAACGGAGATCGGGTATTATACATTACCCCACCAACACAACCGTTGCCTAGGAAAATGTTATTCGGGACCAACTTTATGGGACGCGTGTATCATCTTGGAGAACCCGAGCACTCCGGTGCAGCTGGCCCAGTCACATGCTCCAGATGCCTTGAATCGGGACACCATGTATCCAGATGCCACAATGATGTCAAATGTCAACTTTGTAAAAACGCTGGTCATATGAAGAATGCCTGCCCACAAAACAACCGTGCACCAGGTAATCACATAGCAACGCCTCGTGCTTTACCGCTACGTCAACTCAAGGATAGCGATTCAACGCAGTCCGTCGACTCGGCAAATCCAACCAACAGGACGCGACAAACTCGTCTCGCGGACTTCATCAATAAGCTTGTTCAGCAACCGTCAGAGAGCAGAGATTCTGATACATCCGAGGCCATCGATCTTCGATCACCGATGAGGACGCGATCAGCTTCTTACAGCGCGGGAACCGCGTCGAGAAATTCACATGGAGCAACGTACGGCACGCGATCACAGGTGAAGGTTATGGTGGGCCGTTCCCGCCAAAACGCATGCCAAAACCATACGCGTGCAAGCCAGAACGTACGCATGGTTCTTTCATAACGTACGCGTGGATCTGACGTGAGATATTAGCATACGCGTTCTCAACTCATACGTATGCTACAAGCTGACGTATGGTAAAAGCATACGCGTGCATAAAACCAAAATCGAGCTCGCTGATTGGTCCATTAGAGCACACGTACTCTTAACGGAGAACACGTACTCTTTTTTTAGCATACGTATGATAGTTCACGTTTTTGGCACTATCGGCCTTCCATATCGAGCTCTCTCTCTCTTTGCTCCTACCTGTCATCTCCCCCCGGGCTCTCCCCACCCCATCTACATACTCTCTCTCCCCCTCTCTCCTCTTTCTTCTATCTTATATACATAACTATATGATGGCCGCCGAGTAACGGATCACGGGGTGAGCTGGCTCTTACAAAAAACTAGTATTATAGAACAATTATACCACCAACGACTCTGACAGCTTCATTTTTTGAACCAATTTTATCTATTATCATCATGAACTACGAACTGCGTTCTCAGAAAGAAGCTAAAGATGGCAATCTTGGCCCTAAAAGACGAGATTCTTCCAATACCAATCCCAACGAAAAACAGGGTGTGGCTGAATCGTCACCGAAACTGTCCGGCACTCTGCGGACAAACGCGAGCAGCATCCCGGGCCCGGACGCCATGCCCGTAATGTCAGAAATGCGGAAGCTCTTCTCGGAATTCACCGCAAAAATCGACGGAAAGCTTGATTATGTAATAGCCGAGCTTGCCGCTGTTAAAGGCGACCTATCATCTATATGAAGCAGCACGTAACCACCCTCGAGACGGCTGTCGCAGATACCTCGGGTAGAATTGAGACGGTGGAATCTACCAAAATTCGATCCGCGCATCGAAGCCGCCATTAACCAAATCCAGCGAGATGTCGAAGACCAGCTTGTCCGCCAAGAACTTCACAACAGGAAGCAAAATCTTCTGTTTTATGGCCTCCCACCCAAAGCAGATGAGGATGTCTACGAAACCGTACATACAGTGATTTCAAAGCTTCTTCGGATTTCCTTCAAATCAGCGCAACAAATCCCAATGGTAAACGCCCACCGTCTTCCCACCAGAGGAAAGGCGTCCCCTGGCGCCTCCAGCCCGGACCCGATCATCGTGAGGTTCGCGAAGATGATTGACCGCGACAAAATTCTCCGAGCCTTCGAGGATTCTGACCGAGTAAAGGGCCAAAACCAGCCGACACAGAACCCCCGTATCTCCGTCCGTTGTGATCTCCCTGCTGTAATGAAAAGAGAGCGTGGTCGTTTATCATCGATTGCCTACCACCTATGGAAATCCAAGTCTCTAAAAACTAAGATTAAAATTCAAGGTACTTCAGTATAATCTTACTCACTAAGGCTGCAAATAAGCAGAGAGCAACCTGGTCTACCTGGACGGAATAAGTAATGCCTACTTCTAAGAAACCAGACAGGGAGGTAATACAAGTTGTTAAGTTGTTCAAATTACTTTATTGCAGGTGTTGATGTAACCAAAACAGCTCATTTTCAATTTTAAGTGTCTCTGATTATGATCTGTTTCATTCCACCCTTGTCCGGAATGGATGGTGAGTTGGATCACTTATCCATTCCTATACTCTTGACATTTTGAATTATATACTTTACAACAATCTAAACACAGACTAAATAATAACACAAAAAACAAGAGCTAGAATGCAGGTGGAGTGACACAGAATTCATAAGATGAGCTTTTGTTGTATATGTGGTGCCTTGTTCAGCAGATCTGCTTAACAGGGCACAACACCAACTAACACCAGCCATGTCCCAGTTTGTAAACAAGATGAGGTGTGTCTACATTTGAATTTCATTTTATGTTCTGACTATGAACCGTTTTGTTCCACTATTAACCTTGATCTGGTGAGTTAGATCACCCACCCATTCCTATACGCTTGACACTTTGAATTATACATTTTACCACAAATTAAACACTGATTGAAAAAAAAATAATACAAAACTTCAAGAGCTGGAACGGAGGTTGAATTACTAAGAATTTATAAGATAAACTTCTGGTTTTGTTGTGGTGGCTTGTTCAGCAGATGTGCTGGAACAAGGCACCACACCAATTATTTAACACCAGATTCATGTATGTCCCAGTTTGTAAACAATATGAAGTGTGTCTGATTTGAACTATATGTTCTGATTATGATCTGTTTTATTTCACTCTTGCCCTGAATAAATGTTGAGTTGGATGACCAATCCATTCTTATACTTTTGACATTTTGAATTATATACTTTACAACAAACTAAACACAGACTAAAAAATAACAAAAAACTTCAAGAGTTGGAATGGTGGTGGAATGACACAGAATGTTATGAGATTAACTTTTCTTGCTGGTGTGGTGTCTTGTTCAACTAATCTGTTAACGAGGCACCACACCAATTAACACCAAATTTGTCTCAGTTTGTAAACATGATGAGGAGTGTCTAGATTTGAACTCCATCTATGTTCTGACTATGATCTGTTTCACTCCACTATTGCCCTGAATGGACGGGTTAGATTACCCATCTATTCTTATCCTTTTGACATTTTGAATTATATATTCCATAGCAAACTATACACAGATAAAGAAAAAACGACATAAAAGCTTCAAGAGCTGGAATGGAGGTGGAATGACACAGAATTTTAAAGAACTTTTCTTGCTTGTGTGGTGTTTTGTTCAACTAAGAAAGCTCATTTTCAATTTTAAGTGTTTCTGATTATGATCTGTTTCATTCCACCCTTGTCCGGAGTGGATGGTGAGTTAAATCACTTACCCATGCTTATACTCTTGACATTTTGAATTATATACTTTACAACAATATAAACACAGACTAAATAATAACATAAAAACAAGAGCTAGAATGCAGGTGGAGTGACTAAGAATTCATAAGATGAGCTTTTGTTGTATATGTGGTGCTTTGTTCAGCAGATCTGCTTAACAAGGCACCACACCAATTAACACCAGACATGTCCAGTTTGTAAACAAAACGAGAAGTGTCTAGAATTGCATTTCATTTATACTCTGATTGTGATCTGTTTGTTCAACTTTTACTTGATCTGGTGAGTTAGATCACCCATCCATTCTTATACTCTTGACTCTTTTGAATTATGTATTCTACAACAAACTAAACAATATTAAAAAATAACACAAAAAAACTTCAAGAAATAGAATGGGTTTGATATCCATCCATTCTTAATCCCTTTACATTTTTAAAATTATATATTTTGCAACAACTAAACACAGATAAAAAAAAATAAAAAAAAATTTCAAGAGCTGGAATGGAGGTGGTATGACACAGAATTTATAAGATAAAATTTTCTTGCTTTTGTGGTGCTTTGTTCAACAAATCTGCGGAGCAGGTCACCACACCAATTAACACCAGATATATCCCAGTCTTTAAACAGGATGAGGTGTACCTCATCATCTTGTTTAGATTGTGCCTAGGTTTGAACTTCATTTATGTTCTGATTATGATCTGTTTCATTCCACTCGTGCCCTGAATGAGTTGGATTACCAATCCATTCTTATACTCTTGACACTTTGAATTATATATTTTACAACAAACTAAACACAGAATAAAAATAACACAATAGCTTCAGGAGTTGGAATGGAGGTGGAATGACACAGAATTAATAAGATAAACTTTTGGTTTGGCCTAGTGCTTTGTTCAATCATTCAGATTAACAGGGCACCACACCAATTAACACCAGATATGTTCCAGTTTGTAAACAGAATGAGTGTCTAGAATTGCATTTCATTTATTCTCTGATTATGACCTGTTTCATTCCACTTTTACTTTTATCTGGTGAGTTAGATCACCCATCCATTCTATTACTCTTGACATTTTGAATTATATATTCTACAACAAACTAAACAAATATAAAAATAACACAAGAAACTTCAAGAGATTGAATGGAATGGGTTGGATCACCCATCCATCCATTCTTATTCCTTTGACATTCTTTTTTTTTAATATATACTACAAAAAACTAAACACAGATTAAAAAAAAAAAACTTCAAGATCTAGAATGGTGGTGAAATGACATAGTATTCATGAGATGAGCTTTTGTTTTGGTGTGGTGCTTTGTTCAACGGATCTGATTAACAGGGCACCACATCAATTAACGCCAGATATGTCCAAGTTTGAGTTGTGTCCAGATTTGAATTTCATTTATGTTCAAGTGATTATGATCTGTTTCATTCCACTCTTGACCTGAATGGATGGTGAGTTGGATTACTCATCCATTCATCCATTCTTATACTCCTGACATTTTCAATTATATTTCTTACAACAAACTAAACACAGAATAAATAATAACACTATAACTTCAAGAGATAGAATGGCTGGATCGTCTATCCATTCTTATACTCTTGACACTTTGAATAATATATTTTACAACACTGATTTTACAATTACACAAAAACTTCAAGAGATATAATGGAGGTGGAACGACACAGAATCCATGAGATGAACTTTTCTTTCTTGTGTGGTGTTTTGTTCAACTAATCTGCTTAACAAAACACCACACCATGGTAATTTGCATTTCATTATGCACTGTGTTTTGTTCCACTCTTACCTTGATTTGGTGAGTTGAATCCACTGTTATATTCACATGCAAGAATTTGTCTAGCAGAAACATGACTGTTGTTACCTCTACTGTATGTCTTACACCTGTCGATCCGACGACAGTTCATGTGATGCATTCATGTACACATGTAAATGTAACAATGATTGGTGTATTGAGGAGCTCTATGTTGTTAGTGACGTTCAGGGCATACGCACTTACTCGTTAGTAACAGCATTATTAATAGCTGTATTTATTTATTTATCACTGCATTAACGGCTTACTCAATGTGTCGACCTGAACCAAATACCAGACGTTTTGGTTTTGTTTTGTATTGTATTATTCATGATATTCTCGGGCGCATACCTTATTCATTATTTATTCATTATATCCTTAGGCGTGTACTCTCTTGTAATTTTCTTTATGTCCCCTCTCAGGAAAAAAAATAGACAATTGCCTTTTTTGAGTGATCCAGACTGTCGCCAAGTAGGCAACATTTCTAACAATATCTCCTTTAGCCAGCCACCCCCCCCTTTATGTGTGTGATTTCATCCAAAAATATGCACCAGATTTTGTCTTTAACCTTATTAAGAACTATTTTTGTTTTTTTTACTTTGATGTATTGTCCTTATCTTGTCTTTATGTGTCCATCCCATATTTTCCTTCTTTCTCTGTAAACGGGAGTCTTGTACCATGTTTTCTCCTCTTTCACACCTAAGGAGCAAGGAGCAATTCTCAACCTAAACCATGGCTAGGATGAACACATTCCCATCCCAGTCTTTAGAGCATGGTGAAGCTATTAATAACCATTCTTTTTTTGTTACAGCACAGGTCTGACGACCGCCCTCCTGCGAATGATGACCTACTTGATATACATACAACTGATCGATTAAATCAACAAACACCTGAATATCATTATCATATTGACCCTAACGACACTCTTAAAATATCACCAACATCCAAATATTTCACATTAAATCAATTTCTTCAAAACTGCTCACATAACAACGAAACATTCTCCATTATTCACATCAATATCAGAAGCATCAACAAACACTTTGGCCAACTCCAAAACATGATCGAAAACACTCAATTAAATTTATCTGTGATAGGATTGAGCGAAACTTGGTTGCGGAATGAACCCCATCCAATTCATAACCTGGGGGGCTTTCAACTCTTAAATAACAATAGAAAAGATAAGACTGGTGGAGGCGTAGCTATGTATATTAAAAGAAACTTAAATGCCACTATATTATATGACCTGAATATAATGCATCCATCATTTAAAAGTCTTTTTGTAGAAATAACCACATCTGAAAATAAAAATATAATTATCGGTACTGTATATCGCCCTCCGGGATGTCCTCATTTTGACTTTATTACATCTTTACAAACCATATTGACCTCTAACATTCTAAGAAATGGACACTGTCTTATTATGGGGGATTTTAACATAAACCTGCTCAATGCAGAAGAAAGCTCGCTCTGCCAGGATTTTTTAGACTGCATGTACTCGCACTCCTACATCCCACTAATCAATAAACCAACCAGAATAACCAACACATCTGCAACACTCATAGATAACATTTTCAGTAATCTAGATGGACAATGTACGTCAGGAATATTATTGTCAGACATAAGCGATCACTTCCCGGTTTTCTCACATATCTCTTTTCACAAAAATGGTACCTCACAATACACAGCAGGATCTCGCAAAGTTACCCAAGAAAATATGAATAAATTAAAAAATAGTTTACGACTTTTGGACTGGTCTAATGTCTTGGAATGTCTAAATCCTCAAGAAGCTTTTGAGTTGTTCATGGATTCTTTTATGGCCTTGTATAACAGAGATATACCAATCACACGCACTACTCACACTAAACAATATAAAAAGGCACCTCGTCAGCCTTGGATAACTAAATCTCTATTACGTTGTATTAACAGGAAAAACAGACTTTTTTATAAATACAAAGCAAATCCATCTATACACAATGAACACAAATGCAAACGATATAAAAACAGTCTTACTTGCACTCTACGACATGCTAAGAAAACATATTTCTCTAACCAATTTGAAAAAAATAAATTTGATATCAAAAGTACATGGAAAATAATCAATCGTGTGCTCAACAAAAACACTGATAAAACACACATTCATAAAATCAATACACATGACACTATTATAACAGACGTGAATGAGATTGCTCAAAGCATGAATGATTACTTTGTAAATATTGGTCCCAATCTTGCCAAAGATATCGAAACCTCAGAAAAAGTATTTTCCAGTTTTCTGGAAGATCCCAACCCCAAAACAATATTTTTTGCCCCAATACTAGAATTCGAGATCAAAGACATTGTAAATAACTTAAACTCTAAAAAAAGCCCAGGTTTTGATGGAATCACGAATAAAATTCTAAAACACGTAATCTCAGAAATTGTGACACCAATAACACACATATTCAATCTATCAATAACATGTGGCATCGTCCCCTCACAAATGAAGAAATCCAAAGTCATACCTATATTTAAAAAAGGAGACACCCGAGATATGGGTAACTATAGACCCATATCATTATTGACTTCATTTTCAAAAATATTAGAAAGAACTGTATATACTCGGAACGATTAAATTCATTCATGAATGCAATATTCTCAACGAATTCCAATATGGCTTCCGTGAAAAACACGCAACAACTCACGCTATGATTACACTCGTCGATAAAGTCATCAAAGCTATTGATAAATCCCTTCACACTGTTGGAATATTCCTGGACTTCTCCAAGGCCTTTGACACTATAGATCATGATATTCTTTTATATAAACTTGCTTATTACGGTATTAGAGGAAAGGCCTTGGAGTGGTACAGGAATTACTTAACTAACAGAACTCAATACGCTTTTGTTAATGGGTGCGAATCACACCTGGAAAACATAAACTGTGGTGTACCACAAGGATCACTCCTCGGCCCCCTATTATTTATATTATTTATAAACGACTTCCATAAATCTTCTAAACTATTATCTTTCATTCTGTTCGCGGACGACTCCAACATATTTTTCTCCCATCGTGACCCAACAACTTTGATTAATGTTATGAATACCGAATTGAAATCGGTCCATACTTGGATACGGGCGAACAAACTATCATTAAACATAAAAAAGACAAATTACATATTATTTAGTAACACAATACAAACGCTCCATGGTAACATTAACATAAATGGCATTAATATTGACTGTACCCAATCATCAAAATTTCTTGGCATATTATTCATCGACAATAAATTATCATGGAAATCACACATTGATATTCTTTGTAGAGTGATCGCAAGAAACATTGGTGACATCAACAAACTTAAAACATTTTTACCTCACAAAATACTTTTGACCCTCTACTCAACCCTCATCCTCCCTTATCTAAACTACGGAATTTTATCCTGGGGTAATTCACAAATAACACAAACTAATAGAATATTTTTGCTCCAAAAACGAATTGTTAGAATAATTGAAAATGCCCATTACCGTGCTCATACAAGCCCGTTATTTAAAAAAAATAGAATGCTAAAAATCCACGATCTCTATCTCCTGAACCTTGGAACTTTTATGTTCCAGCTATCAAAAAACGAATTACCCACCGCAATTACTTCACTCTTTACCAAAAACACTGACATCCATACATACCCTACAAGACAAGCTATACAACATCAATATCACCCCCCTCTGACTAGAACCACACTCGCACAAAAAACCATCATTTACACAGGTCCCAAATACTGGAATGGTCTTCACCAAAGCCTTAAACAAAATAGAAATATAAACACCTTCAAAAAACACCTAAAACTCTCATTCCTTAATGAGTACAATGTATGACACACATGAACTGTTTTATCTTTTCCACGATACTTGCCTCTCGACCCTATTTCTCTTTCTCCTCCCCTTCCCTTTTCTGCTGGACACATAATCGTCTCTTTTTGTTTTGTTTTTTTCCCAAGTTTTTTAATATTCCCTTGTCCCATAACCTATGTAAATACTGCCCCCCTTTTCTTTCCTTGTTATTCAAACCTATTTTGCCATTCTTCATATATGGTCTAGATTGTCTTACTTTACTTTTAATTACATACGATTAAGATTACTATAAATTTATCCTAAGGGACTTACAATTACAAGCTTTGCTTTTTATTAAGTCCCTCATTTTCATTTTCACATGCTAACTGTAATCTATAATTTGTCTAATCAAAATGTATCTTGAACAAAAAAGTGTATACATTCCATCTATTTCCTACGAATCTGTTAATTGATTATTGAAGTATTCTTATGACACTTATTCTGTTTTGTACCTTCATACATATGCATATATATGTTTGTTATGTTTATTATCAGAAAATGGAAGTGAAATAAACGAAACTGAAACTGAATACTATTACGCTTGTCATCCGTGATCCCTTTTTTTTTCTTTATCTACTTCTCCCTCTTCTGCTTCTTAATTCTTCTTCCCTTCTTACTCAGATCCTCATTCTCCTAGCTGTTTCACTATCGACTCGGTTTACTGACGGATGGTCTATTATCACTTGGTCTAATCAACAGATGGGCTAACAACATTCGGGCTAAACCCACTTAGTCCAATTCTCTTTTGGTATAATGACCACTTGGTCTAATAGCCAATTGGTCTAATGACCACTTGGTCTAATAGCCACTTGGTCTAATGCCCAGTTGGGCTAATCGTCACTTGGTCTAATTTTCATTTGGTCTAATTGCCATTTCGTCTAATGCATTTTATTGTCACTTGGTCTAATACCAGTTCGTCTAATAGTCAGATGGTCTAATACTAGTTGGTCTAATCCTCACTTGGTCTATTATTCATTTGGTCTATATTGCAGGTGGTCTAATGTGCAGTTGGTCTAATCCTCACTTGGTCCATTATTCAGTTGGTCTAATGTGCAGTTGGTCTAATTTCCATTTCGGCCAATTTCCACTTGGTCTAATTTCCAGATAGTCTAACATTAATTTCGTCTACATGCCATTTGGTCTAATTTGTAAAGTCTGCATAGTAATTTGTTTTCAGTTTCTGGTGAAATTTTTAAAGTTACTTTCCGCGCGCCGGCTTCGAATCTTCACATGCGCGCCCCTCGATATTGGAGTACAGTTAGAGTGACGTATATTTCGTCCCCAACTGAATTTTGAAAATATGGGGATTTTCGAAAGCCTGTGGGGACGAAAAAAATATGGGGATGAAACAAACTTTGGGGATTTTCTTTCTGTTTCAAGGGATTTTTGAAGGTTTTGGTGAAAAACAATCAAATTTGCAATTCTGTAAAATAACGCTAATATAGAGGTGGGAAAAATACGATATTTATTTATTCACATTTATGTATACGATCTACTGTAGAAAGTTAACGCTGGCTTAACCTAATCATGGTTCCCAATTTTTCAAGAAAACAAAAATCCCTGATTTTTCTCTGATAAAGTTGCACAATTGTTGAGCGTGGACGTGACGCGCGGAGACGTGAGACGTGGTCTGTAATGGCATATTAAATTTTCCTTTTTTTTCCGGATCTATGTACTTTTTTGAGAATGCTCCATTACCATCGGTGTTATTATGAGCAAGGAGAATTCCAACAGATCTAAAAGAGAACCATATCTTTTAAGAAAGAGGAAAAATAACAGACACAGTTCTTGTGTCGCTCAACAAAGTAATACACATCCCGATATACGGATCTCTGAAGGTGACACATCGGGCAACCAGACGGCTGAAGCCTTTTCAACAAACCCGACTGTTTCTTCGCATACGGTTACTACACCTGTCTGCGCAGAAGATACGCTCTACCAGTTTACCTCTGAGAAAACCAAGATGGCACCCCCCACATTGGATTCCACTCCGGTAAGTCACTCAGACTTTACAAAAACAACTGAAAGGATAATTGAGAAGTTAGATACTTTAAACTCGAATGTATCAGCCATACGAAGGGAAGTTTCAGAAATTCGGGCAGATATGGCTGATTTGCAAGCCGCAGTCAAAGAAACAAGGGAAAGATTGACAGTTATCGAAAATGATATTTTGCCCAAGATGCAAAAGAAGAACGAAAGCGTTGAGAATGAATTAAAACAAATGATAATGGCTTTAGAGCTTCATGATCGGAAAATGAATCTACTAATATACGGAGTAGAGAAAAAGAAAGATGAACAAGTTGTTGAGGTTGTGAGAAAGACCATTCATGAGCTTGGGTTTTCGAAGGAAGAAGCGCTGAGTATGGTCATTTCAAATGCACATCGATTGCCAAGACGCATCACACCCGGAAGTGATGAAAGTAGGCGTGGTCATGATCCGATCATTGTACGCTTTACTACCATGTTGGATAGAGATGCCGTTCTAGGTGCGTATCAACGAGCCCAACGTCCGGTAACCTCATCACAAGGTCAACGTGCTATCCGCCACGCATTCCGCGTCGTAACCGACCTGCCTGCACCGATGAAGAGAAGGCGATTCTTGCTTGAGCAAAAAGCATATCAGCTGAGAAAGAATGAGAATAAATCTACAAGAATCAGATTAAATGGTGTAAATCTGCATCTAGAGTGTAGGGAGAGAGGATCTTCATCAGCTTGGCGTATTCTTGGCTGACACACCGTAGGCCTATATGGCTTGCAGATCGAAAACATAGCAATAAAAATGTAAGAAAATGAAGACAGAAAAGATGGTGAAAATAAGCGGCAAAATAGCTTACCTTAGATTTCATCAGGAATGCTTCTAATGTTTAAATTAACCTCTCGAATGGATGACGGCATGCTTTCAGATCTCGAATAATTATGTTACCATCAACGAACTTATGTTTAAAAAACCTTCATACTTGCGATCAACATGATAATCGCGTCTTTCGCTTGATCTTGTTTGTACTCAGGTTTTTTAATGCAGTGAATAGCAATTAAACGGAATGGATATATTAATAACTGTACCTCTTATAATCAGATATCTACAACTGACCAGACAGCCTTTTAAAGAGAATGTGATAAAAGATTTATTTTAAAAAGAAGGATTTAAAAAAATGTGTTTATTCATCATTCCGGAAAAAAAATCTTTTAGAAGAACTGATTAAATCAGCATTTACGTGAGATGAGGACACAGTTCCTTTCAACGCAAGGAAAGCAATTGAACCAAGAACTTAGATGATTATTTTTTATTCTTAGTCATTTACTTTATAACAGTATAATGATGTTACAGATTTCGTACCAACAACATAAGTATAAAGCATATTTGCTACCCTAATAATCATGAGTGACTCCAATGATTGTCTTCTGTACATCAAATTTTTCGTCGATGATGAAGTTTGCCTTCTTAGTTGCATGCATATCGAGACCTCGATCATCATTTTGTGATGAAATGATCTTCTCATTCTGAGACAAAGGGAGGTAATATCCAGATAATACTATTAAGATGCATTGTAGAGCATGATGTATCACTAAATCATATTGTTATCATTAAAAGAAAACTTGTTTTCTAAAATAATTGCAAACAGTTATTTAAAGAAAATCATCAAAGCTGACCAGAAGGCATCTAGCCTCCTTATCGCAAAGTGCAACAACTAAGCGACGCAAATCATTCAAGATATTTTCAACACTTTTCTTTTAACAAGATTAGACAAAAAATATAAACAGAAGACAGTAAAGATCTTAGTTTTCACACTGATCATTATGATATCGAGCATTATCTAATTAATTTTCCCGATGTTTGGAAAATCATGGCTATATATGTATAAACGTTCCATATGAAATCGTCAGGATAACCCATCAGTATGGAAGACTATGCAATGTCATAGTAGGCCAAATGATTTCGATTATTGCAAACATTATGAATATAATAAGAACGTTGGAGTGACTTTTTATCACTGCCGATATGTCCACGAAGTGTTTATCAGGTCTTTCAAGATACCTGAGTTGGAAGTCATGGTCTCGTTTTACTCATGTGTGTGCTATTTTTTAAAATTTTTTTTGGGTGCTTTTTTGCTTCGTTGAAAAGACAATTATACACTACTCCCCTATCCTCTCAATGAAAAGGGATTTTGTAAAGAGTGAGCATGGAGCTAACACAGAGAAATAACTCCATGGAGTTGGGTATAGGTATGTGTATTATTAGTTACAGTCACTGAGATTGTCATGCCTCAGACAGAGGAAAAATAACCAATGAAAGGTCTATCCATTCCACCTTTTTCATAAACACGTAAATAGTAGTGATATAAAATTGACCTTATGTGATGGTCTACAAAACTCGTCTATATGTGAATTGTGATAAAACAAGTATTTCCGTTTAAGGCAATGGAATATTCAGTTTATATTGACTGAAAGTTGTAAATATAATCATGGACCCATTACCTTTATGTGATGGGTCCATGATTTCATGAATGAATGTGTAGAAAAGGAAAGGTCTTTATATCCTTCTGGAGAACCAAATTGCTGATAAGAATCTATGAAATCGTGCCTTATGAGTCAAAATGTTTTGTTTTAGAATTAAAAACGATATTATCAATCCTTCATGAAAACTGAGTTTATGACAAAGCCTCTTGTGTCACAAATGAAATAACCAAAATTATACAAATACACACAAGATATTTTATATATCACTCTTTACAATAGATCATAACGATGAAAAAGGAAATAGATACCCTTGCTGTCAGCCAGATTATCATAATTGATTTTTATATGAGGATTATTGTATGAATCTTTATGTATGAAATTTCACGGTTTTGCTTGTTTTGAAACATAATATCATTCATGTCAGTGAGGTAATGTAACAAGATAGACTATAATGAATGTGATTATAGCAAGTATCATAACACGACAGGAATAAATGACCAATGAAAAGTCTATCCCTCGGCTTTTTTTTACATACACGTTAAACGGTAATGATACGAAATTGACCTGTATGCATGTGATGGTCTATAAAACTCATTGTGATTATAATGAGTATTTACTTTTAGGCTGTTTCTAATAATCACTGTATATTGACTGAAAGTTTTAAATATAACCATGGACCTGTTACATATTGTGATGGGCCCATGATTAAATAAATGTGTAGAGGAGGGTCTTTATATCCTTTTGGGGAACCACATTGCCGATAAAAATATAAGGAATCATGCTTTATGAACCAACAAGTTATTTTTCAGAATTGAAAAGGATATTATCAATCCCTCAATAAATCTTAGTTGATGACAAAACCTCTTGTATCACAAATGAAATAATCAAAATAATACAAATTCACCCAAGATGTTTTACACATCACTGTCTCTACAACAGATTAAAAACATGAAAAGAGGAAATAAATACCCTTGCTGTCAACCTGATAATGGTAATTGATACTATATGATAACTGTTTTATGAATTTTATCGTTGTATGAAACCCTCATGGTTTTGCTGGTTTTGTAACATATTAATCTCCAGGTTAGTTTGGATTATGTAACCAGATAGAGTACTAGGACTGTGGTATTTCCTTTAAGGCAATGGAATATTCAGTTTATATTGACTGAAAGTTGGAAATATAATCATGGACCCATTACCTTTGTGTGACATGATTTCATGAATGAATGTGTAGAGGAGGAAGGGTCTTTATCCTTTTGGAGGAACCACATTGCTGATAAGAATCTATGGAATCATGCCTAATGTGTCAAAATGTTTTGTTTTAGAGTTGAAAACGATATTAATTGGATAATAAATAAAGTGTATAGAAACATTTTTTTTTCTTAAAAGCTCATCTGTACTGTAGGCAAAATAGTCTTAAGAATACTTGAGTTATTTTATAAGTACTTGTAGCCTCCATACTCTTGTTGTATTCGAATCAATATTATTCCTAAAAGGAAGTGGTGTGTAGAAAACACCAAAAAGGCCGAAAGTCATAATTTTTATGTCTGTTTTATAAACTGATATCAATCACATAAATTTACAAAATATGAGAGAATATGACCCTACATCAGAGAAAGAGGGGTAAACACTGAATTTAACTTTCGTACGATACAATGTTACTGTATCCATTATCTTACCACTCATTTCAAACAACAAAAACCATGTAAAATTTAGTTTAATGATGAGTCTGACTAAAACATGTATGATACAAATACATATACATTCGCACAATTTTCGAACTACGGCTATAAAATTAGGGGTCCGTTTCATGAGACTTGTTACAATGGCAAATTTAAAATAACAGTCATAAACTTCTGAAGTCCTTCAGTCGGATTGGCTTATAATAATTTGTTACAGAAATCTTGTATTTGTTATTGTGTCAGGTCTTTGAAAAACTGGCCGTAGGTTTACTTAATGAAATGAATCATTGGAGAATTTGCATTTAAAAGGGATTCCCCTCTTTATCTATAAACTTCATGAATAACCTTTATTTTTTTTTATATAGTCCGAGATAGAAATAGATTATATTCCTTTTTGCAACCTTCGAGAATAAAGAAGAAATATAGGCCTTTATATTCTTTCCAATCTTAGGCCCTCTTAAAGGATTGAGTCTATAGGTAGTAGTGATCTTATATTTGGGGCTTTTCTTTTTTTTCGGATTCATTTCATAAACTGATCCGGAAATAGGGAGGTGGATTGGCTGCTCGCTGCTCGTCACTCGGCTCCATGCGTTGTAGGGCGTCCACCTGTCTGTGTGTTTTGTTGTGTGTAAGTGAGTTTGTCATGTTTTTGTCGTATTGTGTTTGTGTCGTTATTGTTTGTGTACAAAAAAATAAATCTTCCGCAGGTGTTTCCTCTTTAGTATTATTCTCTTACTATGCGTATGACGCAGGGTAATGTCACTTTTATTTCCATGAACTGTCGCGGTCTAAGAGATAACCGCAAAAGGCAAGATGTTTTATTTTACTTGAAATCAAAGAAATATGATATTTGTTGTATTCAAGATACACATTTTGTTCCTGAAATAGAGAATGAAATCCGCAGGGAATGGGAAGGTAAATGTTTCTTTTCTTTTAACACATCCAACTCCAGAGGGGTAGCGATTCTTTTTAAGAAAACCCTCCCTGTTGATATAAATAGATTTAAAGTAGATAACATCGGTAATTTTGTCGTTTTAGATATGTTACTGTATGAACATAATATTACTCTCGTATCGTTGTATGGCCCGAATTTAGATAATCCAATATTTTTTTCAGAGATCCAACAAACCATAATAGACTTTGATAATCCACATACGGTAATTTGTGGAGACTGGAATTTAGTTCAAGATTTTACCTTTGATACCTATAACTACTTGCATGTAAATAACCCACGAGCAAAACAGCAAGTGGACAATATGAAAACCGATTTGGATTTATGCGACCCTTGGAGAGTTTGTTTCCCAGACAAAAGATATTATACATGGCGACAATCCACCCCCTTTAAACAGAGTAGATTAGACTTCTTTTTAATTTCTTCGGAACTCCTTTCACTTGTTCAGAAAGTTCGCATTTTTTCAGGTTATCGCACAGATCATTCTTTAGTTTGTCTAAGTCTCAACTTGAATAAGATAAAAAGAGGTCCTGGTTTTTGGAAATTCAACAATTCTCTATTGAAAAGTGATGAATTTGTTTCTAATATTAAAAAAGTAATAAAAGATACGACTATATTTTATGCGAGAGACGAAGTAAAATTTGATGAAAATGATCGAATAGTAGGTGATTGTGAATTCACTATAAACGATCAGTTATTTTTCGAAACTTTAATGATGATAATACGAGGAGAAGCAATATCACATGCCTCCTTTGTAAAAAAACAAAATATAAACAGAGAAAAAGACTTAGAAAAGAAAATTGAAGAGCTGGAAAGAAAACTGGTGATCACCGACGATAAAATATCTATTTTGGATCAAATTGATAAAGCAAAATCAGAACTGGAAACATTCCGTTTAAAAACAAATGAAGGAATTGCGATTCGATCTCGGATTAAGTTGATGGAGTTTGGTGAAAAGCCTTCTAAATTCTTTTTAAATTTAGAAAAACAAAATTGCATTAATAAAGAAATACGTCAGTTATCCACTGAAAATGGTGATAATTTAGAAATGCAAAGTGACATAATCAATGAAATATTTAATTTTTACTCTAATCTTTATGCGGAAAAAGAAACCAACGTAAGCAACTTGGAATTATTATTAAATTTTCCTGGTATTCCTAAGTTGTCCCCTAAAATGTCTTCCTTATTGGAGGGTCCTTTAAATGTTGATGAGGTCCTTTCCGTTTTAAAGCTCATGAAAAATAGTAAATCGCCCGGACAGGATGGTTTTACCGTAGAATTTTATCGTTATTTTTGGGAAGATATTAAACATTTTTTGGTTAGATCATTAAATTATGCGTATTTTTCAGGACATATGTCTAATTCACAAAAAATGGGAATAATTACTTTAATTCCGAAAGGAAACAAACCCAGACACTTGTTAAGAAATTGGCGACCTATCTCCCTATTAAATGTTGTCTATAAAATAGCGTCCAGTTGTATAGCAAACAGACTCAAAGGTGTTCTGTCTTTTTTAATTCATCAAAACCAAACTGGTTTTTTGAATGGTCGCTTCATAGGTGAAAACATTCGTTTATTGTATGACACATTACTTTACAGTGAATTACATGATATAGCTGGCATGCTTTTGGTTGTTGATTTTGAAAAAGCTTTCGATTCTGTATCACATAATTTTCTTTTCAATGTCCTGGAATTTTTTCGCTTCGGTCCATCCATTAAAAGCTGGATAAAATTGTTATATGCAGACGCAACCTCTTGTGTGTTAGTTAACGGACATTGTACAAATAGGTTTAATATAGGAAGAGGGTGTCGTCAAGGAGATCCTTTATTTCCCTATCTTTTTTTGTTAGTCAGTGAGATTCTTGGTATTTTAATTCGACACTCAGACAAACTAGAGGGAATGCATATTAATGGGAAAACACTTAAAGTGTTACAATATGCAGATGATACCCTTTTGACACTCAATGGTTCAGAACAAGATTTAAAATGTGCTCTTGATACACTTGATGAATTTGAAAAAATATCCAACCTCAAAATTAACATAACTAAAACCCAGGTGATATGGATTGGGAAGAATAGAACTTTCAAAAAAGAGATTTTACACGAGTACAAACTGAACTGGATTTCGGAAGGATATTTTAGGTACCTAGGTATAGACTTTTCAGTTGAACTATCAAAAATGGTCGATTACAATTATCAAGAAAAGTTTAAAGAAATAAAACGTCAGATGGCGGTATGGCGAAAAAGATCTTTGACTCCCTTAGGGAGGGTAACCATTGTTAAATCTATATTTATACCGAAATTGAATTACTTGTTTTTATCTTTTCCAGAACCAAAATTAGAAATTATGAATGATATTCACCGATGTTTTTACGACTTTATATGGGAAGGCAAACCTGATAAAATAAGTAGGAAACAAATGTGTCAACCGTATAGTGAGGGTGGTGTTAGGATGACTGATATTTTATCCATTCCAAATCATTAAAAATTTCATGGATAAGAAGGTTCATTTCTTGTTCTGAAAATTTTACTTTTCACATGTTTCAATCATTTTTGCCTGCAGCATATAAATCTTTTCAATTATTCATGGGGGCTGAGCATTATAAATCACTTGCTATATCAATGAATAACCCATTTTGGGCACAGGTATTGTTGGCCTTTTCAGATCTTTCCCGCCTTATTGTTGATGACGTTGCATGTCAAGCCCTTTGGAATAATCCAAAAATTAAAATGAATAATAATGTAATATTTTTCAGGTCTTGGTGTGCTAATGGGGTGCGTTTTGTTAATGATATTTTGGGAACAGATGGAAAATTTCTCTCATATTTTGATTTTCAACGCAAATATAATGTACACGTCAATTTTCTTCAATATCATGGCCTGTGCAGCGCCATTCGATATGGTTTCAATAAACATGTAATACCAAAAGCTATGGAACCTATTATTCCAGAAGCACTATTTTTGATAATTAAAGTAAAAAAGGGTTGTGCTCACATTTACAATATTTTTTTGAAGTATAAGTTGAAAGATTGTAAAAGTCTCATCAAATGGAAACAGACGTTTGACTTTGACAACACGATATGGAGGTTCTACTATCAAATACCTTTTTATTCAACTGCAGATGTCAACATGAGATGGTTTCAGTTCAAAATAGTGAATAGAATTATTTATATGAAAGATGCTTTGTTACGATTTAAATTTGTTACAGATAACTTATGTACCTTCTGTTATAATTATGAAGAAACTATTATGCATATTTTTTGTTCTTGTGCCCACACAAACGAAATATGGTCTCAACTCGAAATTTGGTTTTCTCGTAACAATTTGAATATCAAAATTTCAAACCAGAATAAACTATTCGGTTTTTACGGAAACAACAATGGTGCTCTTAATTATATTTTTATAATCGTTAGAAAATAAATTTTTGCAGCAAAATGCAAACACTGTCTTCCAGTTTTCGACCATATTTTGTCTGAAATAAAATCTTATTATGGTATGGAAAAGTATATATATAAAACAAATCTGAAAGAGAAGAAATTCATAAAAAGGTGGTCATCTTTTACTTTATTACATTAAGTATATCAGATATCATTCTAAAATACACACATATATATATATATATATATATATATATATATATATATATATATATATTTTGTATGGATTTTTTCTTTCCTTTGCACTTTGATTTTGCTTTTTGTATACAAATGTTACAATTTCATGGAATATTGTATTGTACATATTCAACTTGTGTGTCATATACTGTGTTAATTATTTAATCATGTATTGTCAAAAAATATGTATTATAGTGATTTCAATAAAGGACCCCTGTGGAAGGGTTTAAAAAAAAAAAAAAAAAAAAAAAAAGTTGCACAATTCCCGAATTATTTAAACCCATTCCCAGTTTCTCATGTTTTTGCAGTGAATTACATGTATTATTATTTTTTTTAGTTATGCATGTATAATGTACCAGTAGGCCTATACTTGTATTGTAGTAAAAGAGGCTACACTGAAAAAAAACACCATTATTGTGTTCATACAACACATGAACAGAAATGTGAAACTTTGTAAATAGAGTAGTAAAGCGGAGGAAAAGAGGAAGAGCTGAGAACATTAATTTCTTTTGACTTATTCCATTAAGCTGAGAACATTAATTTCTTTTGACTTATTCCATTAATAGCTAAGCTAGGTTTACATGTGATTTGTTTAATAAAGTAAATTGGAGAAGTTATATGTATGTCGAAAATTTTACGATTGTTTTTATTGCCCTCAAATATTACAATGCCACAAGGTCTAGCAGAAATTCATTTATAGAATATATGCTCCAGAAAGATTAATTTGTGATCATTTTGATTATGAGTTTATGACTTTGTTAATGAGATCCAGTGATCGAATTTTGTGAGGATCTTTTGATGGTACAAGTTTTATTCCAAACAAGGGAGGGATATTGTGTTCATACAACACATTTCATTCTTCATCAAACCATCCTTTCATTCTGCCATTTTACCATGCTATTAATTCATGCCTCATTATCTCAACTACTGTTTCCATCTCCGTTCACAAGCTCACTATCATCATGTTTCCTCCCCAGACCAGTTGTGTAAATATTGACCATGCTGTATTACCCCCACCATGAACAACCCCTTGTTCAACTCAATCTGTTTATACTTTCCTTATCACTTTGCCTTCCTCAGAATATTATGTAACTATATACAGTGAATTATATATTGTAGTTTAGTATAGAGAATAAAGTTAGTGGTGAATGTAACTCCAAGCCAAGCAGACATGCCTAGTTATTGAGTAGAGATCGAGACCGAGTATGAGTTCAAGTGTGTATTAGAGTTAGAATACACATACACAAAAACCATAACATGTCATTCAAGAATGCTGTTTTAATATACAACAAAATATAACAGAGTCTGAATGACTATCGTGCTTTCGACTTTTGGGCCGATCAAAATTCCCTGATTTTGCCTTCAATTGAGGCATTTTCCCCGGTTTTGAGGCAATCCCTGACTGGAGAAACGTTTTAAAAAAAATCCGGATTTCCTTGATGGGAAATCCATTTTAAGGCGGAGGCGAAGAAGTAAAAAAAAACCAAAAAACAGAATGAGAAGATAAAGATGAATGACTACTGTGGTGATAACTGATAAAGGTCTGCAAGCGTATAGACTTTACTGATGTGGCTGCAACTAAGATGGTCGCAGTGATGTTGTTGCAGCTAACCCGATAGACCTGAATAGTGTTATCAAACTATATCTAACTGGTCTGTTAAAGTTTCAAATTTCATTTCATGAAATTTTGAAGAAGAATTCAAGTGGTCGAGTTGTCCGATTGGTGAATTATCGGATGGTCTAATACCACATGGTCTACTTATCAGTTTGTCCAACTTCACATAGTCTAAACTCATTTCGTCTACAACCAGTTCGTCTAATATCCAATTCGTCTACTTCCCACTTGGTCTTATATCCAATTCGTCTAGTTTCCATTTGGGCTAATAACCAGTTGGGCTAATTTCCACTTGGTCTAATATCAAATTCGTCTAATTCCCACTTGGTCTAATATCCAATTCGTCTAATGAGCAGTTGGGCTAAAATCATTTGGTCTAATTTTCAGTTGGTCTAACACCACTTGGTCTAACTTCCACTTCGGCTAATTTCCACTTGGTCTAATTATCATTTTGTCTAATTGCCACATAGTCTAATGACCGTTTGGTCTAATTTTCACTTGGTCTAATATCCAATTGGTCTAATGACCACTTGGGCTAATCGTCACTTAGTCTAATCGCCTATTGGTCTAATGACCACTTGGGCTAATCGTCACTTGGTCTAATTTTCATTTGGTCTAATTCACACTTGGTCTAATGTCCATTTATTCTAATATAGCATCATTCATTATTTAGCAAATATGGTACGTAATGGATAAATACCATGCATCAGTTAATACATATCGCCAGGATCCGGAGGGGTAGAGCCGATATAGGGCTGGTGGGCGCAAAACCTCACCGTGAATGACTATTGATGATGAGATAATCGCTCATCAAATGAATTATTCTAATCAAATAATTCTTATAATTAGGCCTGTATATCGATTATAAGATTTTGATGAAAATTAAATCATACTCATAATCATTACATTACCGCATGCACATTTACAGAACAATAAGTTGGGGACCTTGTAGCTTATAATCAGGGTCGAATGGCGGGGTTTCATCAGAATAAAATTATAAGGAAGAAAGGAACGAAAATATAATGTAATTGATTGTGTGGATACGTATTTGGTAAATGCCTCTTTTAAATCATTGTGATACACCATTACGGACTACTTGAACTTGATGGCCTAGTTATGCAGTTTAGGAGGAGTCCAAAACTACAAAGCCATTAATTAGACCAAGTGAAAATTAGACCAAACGGTCATTAGACTATGTGGCAATATCCCTGTCCAATTAGATTTGAGTTTAGTGAATATGTAATTAAGTATAAAAGATGACCCCAAGCTAGTTTTCCTCACTTGGACACCCCCATCTGGACCCCTCACTTGGCGACCCCCCTTTACTACCCCTCCTTGATGCCCCTCTTTTGGACCCCGGTCTGCACTTTTGCCCATCATCATCACCATCATCCAAATATTCTCTATACCTTAACTAACTACTAATATATTTGGAACGAAGAAGTTCGTCAGACCGACAGAATATTATTTCGTGCAACATAAAGTGGACTGCAACAAAGAAAAGTATATTCCAAGTATTTCAGACAATCTGACAGTTGGCAACTGGAAACCTTCATTCCTATTGCTATAACCTATCGAGTTCTTCAAAGTTTGCGTCAACGTCTTCATCAATTAAGCTCCAGTCCTCGTCCTTCACTGCTCCTGTTGTCGTCGTCGCCGTCGCCCCATCGTCCCCGCTCGTCGTCACCTAATCAACCCAGTCCTTGTCGTCACCTCATCGGTCCAGTCCTCGTCATCGCCATCATCATTAAGTCATCGTCATCGAATCGTCCCTGTCCTCGTCATCACCCCCGTCAGGAAAGTCCCTGTCAGCAACTGAACTGTTTCGTAAACTTGCGATCGCGTATGTAAGTGGCCACTTAATTTACTAACATTTTCTCCATTACTAATTCCTCTCCTCCACATCACTAAAACTTCCCCGGGTAAATCAGTTATTTGAACGTTCATCTTAGTTAAAGGGGAATCCAACCTTTGCCATAAAATATTGTGTTGGGAAGGAGAAAAATAAATTAAACAGGATGGTGAAAGTTTGAAAGAAATCGGACAAGCAATAAGAAAGTTATAGCTGCTTTAAAATTGAGATCACTAATAGTATGTAGATTTCAAATTGGCAACTGGGTAAGTAAATTATGACAAGGGGCAAGGACAACTTTTCCATAGACCATGTACTTTATTATCAGGGATTTGTGGTTTTCTCCTAAGTACCCATTCCCCTGGGGCAGTAATCTAAATATAACCCAGGTAGTATTTTGTTTAATGTCCTCATGAAAGAAAAATATAATTTGAAATAAAACTTTTGGGAAAAATGACATTTTAGCCATAATATGTATTGGAGCACATGGAAGAGTAGTCCTTGCCTTACATCACTATGACATCCCATATGCGGCCAATTTGAAGTCGCCATGAGTATAGTGATTACCAATATCTACAACTTTTAAAAATTCATAACTTTCTTGTTGTTTGTCCAATACTGTTCAAACTTTCACCTATCAACTTGTCTGATTTTTCTTTTTCTCATAAAACAAGTTTTTATTTGGGTTGGATTCCCCTTTAAGCTTGGCTAATATGTCATGAAATATATACAGTGAGAAGATAAATGAAATATAATAATTATTTGTTGTTATGAGTTTTGTTTGATCCAATGACAGTTTTGAGGTCAGAGAATTAATTAAAAGTATATGGCACCTTATTTCTATTGTGTTCCAGCGCTTATGTTTGTGGCATTACTTTATAATTTGAAATATATATTCTTATTTGGTGGTCATTGAACTAGCCCCTCATCCGAGTTGGAACTCAGCGCTAACAGACCTAAATCCTGGTTCCTTCTCGGTATCCCGAACTCACTGCATTTCCAGTGAGGGACAGGTGCGTAGGGGTTAGACGGAACTCATGACCGTCGCGTTATCAGCACGATGCTCTACATGCTCTCTTAAACACTAAAATAATTTTTTTTTAAATAGAATATTCCCAAGAATTTGTTTCCGGAGCGATTTGGTAATTTATCAATTAAAAGAAGAAGATTATACAGGTTTGAATATCCCTGTACTTTGAAAGCGCTTGGGCACATATCTCTAATGCATTTGATGTTGCTGCCTTAATATTTTGATATCGTTTAGAAGTTTTGTATAGAAGTTACGTAACAGTTACCTCTTATTTGTAAATGCATGAATATTTAGAAACAGATGCGAACCAGAGGAATTCATAGTTAGGTAAGGAATTTATTACTCCCCTCTATATACATTGTGACAACTTTTGTGCTTTCTGTCCAGATTTTTTTTGGTGGAAGGGATGATATCTGATTCCATCAGTGTTCAGTGAATTAATGAATGAGTTGATTGAGTGTATGATGCTATAGGTATTTGATTTGACTGAAAATTCTTTTCCCTTTCTATACCTTGAATTATTAGATTGCTCCATTTATTCAATTTCAAGACTCTATTCTGTGCTTGCAAGAAATTGCTCTCCCTCTCTCTCTCCCCCTCTTTCTTTATCTCTTTCTCTCTTCTATTCAATTTTTGATATTAGTGTATTGATTGTTATATTGCAAATATGGCATCAGTAAAGGGAGACTGTGTTGTTTTAGTTAGGCGATTAAGTCCCACAACCACCGAAGATAGTTTAAGGGAATTTTTAGAAACGGTAGGGGACATTTCCCATATCCAGTTCGGGAGGGACTCCTTACATGGTGAATTGACTGGCAATGCACACTGCGCATTTAGGCAATGTAGTGAAGCTGTTCAAGCGATAGCGGAGCTAAACAAAAAGAGCCTAGATGGCAACTCCATTGAAATTATGGAAATCCCCAAATCAAATCTGAATCCCCTCCAGATAACACCGCCAAAACTCAGACTATTATTCAAAGTCCACTTAAGTTGTCCCTGTTCTCTGGTGAGCCCAATAGTAGGGGAGAGAGATAGGGTTCCCATGCACCCGAATGATATATTTTTTTAACCTACATTTTTGTAATCCGCAAGATGTGTAGTGAATGAATTTTGATGTTCCCAAAACGAAATATTGTCCCATGGGGTTCAAATTCAAGATGGCGTCCAAAATGGCCGCCATATTCATGGGATTTGGATTTTCGTACATAGATTCCGACACAAACATTCATTTGCCACAAAATTAGTGTCATATGAAAGATAAATAAATTTTCTACAAGTTGATACTATTCATGGGTGATGAAATGGTAATTCGGCTGAGATTTTAGTAAGAAAAGTGCAATTTTGAGATTTTTTTCCAAAAAAAAAAAAAATTGCGAAATACATGATTTACCATAAATCTAAAGAAAAAAAAGAAATCGCCTCGAAAATTTCTAGAAAACTTTCCTAATATACAATTATTAAGTGGACGAAATTCCAAATCGATGTCGTTTTTAGTCACAAGCTTATTATGTCTCAAACTTGAAAATTCAATTTTCAGAAATTTAGCTTTTTTTTACTGTATATCGGAGACTTGGATATATTAATGTATATTGTCACATTTTCAACCCAGAAAATGGAAATAGGCCTTAATAAAATTCGAAATTATCTATTATTTTGTTGGTAGAATTTACTACAATCCCTTTATTCTTCGATTTCAAGTCGGTTGATATAGTTTTTAAAAGAATTAAGACTTTTGGCCAAAATTTGTATGTTTTTGGTAAAAAAAATTGCACATGCACTGTTATTGATCAGATTTATTATGAATATCAGTAATAAATGCACAATCTCAACATTCGATATGAAAGATGATGTATCAACGAGAATATTGGCAGGCTTCATGCCACCATGAGTATCTTCATTTGCTTCAGATAGAAGGAAAATATGCTGAATGTATTAAGCGATTTTGCGCTAAAGTGAGGCCAAAAAGCAACGTCGGTGTGGCAGTCACACCTATGAAAACGATTGCAAAGTGATGAATGGTATGCCATTCAAATAATACAATAGCTCTGATCAGCCTTTCGCATCGATTGTATTGGTATGACTAACACACCGTAATGTACAGTATAGAATGTGCATGGTAATAGAAATGTATCTGATTCAGAAGGATGTAAAGGGAAAAAAGGTGTTTCTGTTACATCATAAAGAAATTTATTTATTTAAGTCTTTTGGAAACATTTATAAGACACACTAGCACTGCAGGTAATAGAGATGAAGTTCTGACATATCAATACATAACTGAAAGGAACATGTCAAAGCTACCCCCACTTTATCTGTATTTTAAATCTATGGCCTGTATTCCTAAATCAGGTCTGTCTTCGAACACAAAATTAGTGTCATATGAAATATGAATAAATTTTCTACAAGTTGGTATTAATTATAGGTGATGAAAAGGTAATTCGGCTGATCTTAATAAGAAAAGTGCATTTTGAAATTGTTTTCCCCCAAAATGAAAATTTGCAAAATACTTGATTTACCATATATCTAAGAAAAATAAAGGAATTGCCTTGAAACTTTCTAGAAAACTTTCCTAATGTACAATTATTAAGAAATTGATTTTTTTACTGCATTTTACAGACTTAAATTACTATATTGTCATTATCTTTACCACCCCTTTTCACCACATTGATAAGTTTTTCTAACCTTCACCTTTTCAATCCTGGAGTCGTATACTAAATGAATTTATTTTGATGTTCTGAAAACTTGAATATTGTCCCTTGGCCGCCACTTTGACGGCCATCTTGGATTCTGACAAAAGAACTCTTATTTTGAGGGTATTCCTAGTATGACAAATTAATTGAGTGGGTTATCTTTATTCTTACAATTTAAATCAAACAATTCTGATACATTAAAGTGCCAAAAAATGACAAAAACCTCTTTCTGTTGACCAATGTAAAGAAGGGGAAGGCATTTTTGGAACATTGAGATGTGTATGGCTGTGTTATTAATCTATTTGATATTTTCAAAAGTAGAAAATGTGGTGACGAATCAGTACCACGGAAAAGGCCTCCTGTAAATTGCATTTTACAACTTCCAACAATTAACTTATATCATGTCAAAATGCAAGCTTTATGGTTCTTAGGGAGGACTTTGACAAACAGACAGTCAATCTTAGAAGTCATTGGCAGGCTCATGTGCTACATTTGGGCGATCTTTTTTAGCTAAAACTTTGTGCCAATGTGATCTTGAAAGATATATTCCTGATCCAGAAGTTGTAAACTTTGGACTGGAAAAGCAATTTTGCTTGCTGCAAAATTCAAGAGAATTTTATTCTCTTTGAGAAAAAAAACATGGAATTTTCTTGGTTGCCATCCTGGCAACCATGATGGCACTTTTGGTTGCCAACGTCACCCGGGCGACCGCTAATTTCGATTCCTGCTTTGGAGTGGGGATGGTGGATGGAATTTCCCTCACGTGTGATACGTTCCTTCTCAAGATTCCTCCGTTTGGCTTTGATACTTCGTAAGACCTGGGTTCCTCACAGACTTTTGATGCTTTAGCTGGTATCCAAGTGTGTTATCTTGGATGTATAACTCTCACTGGCTGTCCTACATGCAGAGGTGGTAGATCAGAACTTGCATGTCGATAATGCACTTCCTTCACCTTGCCTTGCCTATTCAAGAGAAAATCAGTGGCAGTAGAATCTCTCGAGAAATAGTGACTTGATAATGTGGTTCTGATGGGTCTACCTAATAACATTTCTGCTGGTGATCTAAAGTAACTTTCGACTGGTGTTGCTCTCAGGTTCATCATTGCTAGTTGACTGTCTTGGCCAGTCTGAGAACATTTTGTCAACAGATTCTTGACTGTACGACCCATCCTCTGAGCTAATCCGTTTGATCTTGGATAGTGTGGAGAAGAAGTAATGTGCTTGATATTCCACTTCTTTTTTTCTGCTGCCTTGCTTGATGTTTCTGGCATGTTTCACTCTGCTTTATCAACTGGTCGATGTCCTCGTTGATGTTTGACAAGAACACTGTCTCAGGAGCAAGTCAGCTGGTACTTTCGAATCCCATGTGTCCTAGGTGAAGCTGTCCAAGGATATCGTTCCTCAGTGACTTCGGTACGATGACTTGACTTCCCGTGAAGAGTATTCCATGTGATAATCCGATGTTATCTCTATACGACCAATACTGCATAAGGGATTTCAATAACTCTTGGATTGTTTCAGGCCAACTCTTAGTAACTATCTGCCATAATGATCTAGGTATTGGATCATTAGCTGTTTCTCTCTGAAGTTCTGTCCTCTTGTGTTTTCCGAAGAGTAATAAGTCGATCGCATATGCAAATCTTTTTCCTAAGAGCAGATGGATTTAACTCTGACACCTAACGGTACATCGCATGCTTCCTTGGGATGACAAAGTCAACTCAATGAATCGGAAAGAATCATGTTGTTTCCAGGTCGGTAATTGACTTGAAACCTGTTTCCTTGGACTTTGATTAAAAGCGATCGCTGTAGATGCGGCAGTGCACTTGTAAGATTTTTTTCCATATAGTTTCCAGTGGTCTGTGATTGATTATGACTGTGAATTCCTTCTCGAACTGATATAAGAGAAGCGTTTGATACCAAACATTAGGACTAAGATTTCCCTCTATGTTTGAGTAGTTGGACTGTGCAGTGGAAAGACTTTGGATGCAAACGCAGCAGGTTACCATCCTGAAGCAAGGCATGCTCCTAGATCTTTCATTGATGTATCCATCTCGACAGGCATCTCTCTCTGGGTCATATAACTATAGGCATGCACCTGATGATACTGCACATTTCAGGCTGTTCAAGGAATGTTCATGATCATCGTCCCAGATGAACGGTACTTCCTTGTGGAGAAGTTATCGAAGTGGTGCTGACTTTTCCCACAAATTAGTAATATATGCTGCTAGGTATTTGAACAATGTTAGGCCTTTCTGAACATCATCCTCTTCGTCCTTTGGGTAATAGTACTTGGGTAATGTGTTGGCTTCTACCTTGCTAGGATCTGAGTAGATATCTGATCTAGTGCACTTGGAGCCAAAGAAGTTGATAGCTTCTTTCCTGATTGTGCACTTGGAGCTGTTGAACACTGAGCCTTCTTGCTTTGCCGTCTCCATGAACAAGTACCGATTCTTGTCGTCCTTCAATTAATGTGCTGCACTTGCGTGGTGCGTCTATGGTAGGTTTAGCGATGTCCTTGACATGAAACATCGTTTTTTTCCTTTGAAACTACCAATAGCATCGAACTGCTCTGGAAATGCTTGTTCGAGATCCTCATCACTTGTGATAAGTATTTGTTCAGGTTTAGGGTTAGGTGTTGGTGTGTCATAATTGTACATTGAGTACATTGTGATAATTCCAAGGTCAGTGCAACCTAACAACCCAAGGATAGCTGAAACCTTGACATCTGGTACATAGAATGTCTATGTTGACCATTTTGGACTGTAACATTTTATGTCAAATTAGTGTACCTTTACATTTAATTGGAATCTCACCATAAGCTTCAAGTTTTACTGGTGTTTGTTTCACTAATGATTCCCACTTTGAACTTTATATTTCCTTGGCGTACGGACTATGATAGTGTTAGTACTTGCACTTGAGTCAACTCTTAGGTAGAGCTTATGTTGACCGGCTCTGTGGGCATATGTAAATGTTAGCAAATGTTACTGTGCCTTCTGAATTTACAACTGTGTTTGGTCCATTGGTATGTATTATGTCAAATTATGCAAAGTTGGATAGACTGCCTTTAGACTGATAATGATCAGGATCTGTGATAGTATCGTGTGCTGTGTCCAGTTCGCTGATTGGTTAGTTCTTTCGACGTTTTGATTTTGATCGTGATTTCTTTTGTTTTGGTAAACGACCATCACATACCATGTCAGATCTTCGGTCATCTGAACTACGTTATGGTTTTTAACTATGATCACTTTTTGACTGACGACAGAATTACCCCCAATGATTTTTACTGTGGAGAGCAAATTCCATTAATATTGACCCCCAAATGGTTCATAGTTGTCTGAGAATGATAATTGAGGTTTTTTCCTTCATTATGAAAGCAAACGGAACAGAGTTGTAAACATAAGAGATATACAATAAACAGAATATTGGCACTTCATAAATGTAGAAAAGAGTTAGAACGTGTTGGAAAATAAACCTGATTTTGGAATACAGGCCATAGATTCAAAATACGGATAAGGTGGGGGTAGCTTTGACATGTTCCTTTCAGTTATGTATTGATATGTCAGAACTTCATCTCTATTACCTGCAGTGCTAGTGTATCTTATAAATGTTTCCAAAAGACTTCAATAAATAAATTTCTTTATGATGTAACAGAAACACCTTTTTTCCCTTTACATCCTTCTGAATCAGATACATTTCTATTACCATGCACATTCTATACTGTACATTACGGTGTGTTAGTCATACCAACACAATCGATGCGAAAGGCTGATCAGAGCTATTTTATTATTCAAATGGCATACCATTCATCACTTTGCAATCGTTTTCATAGGTGTGACTGCCACACCGACGTTGCTTTTTGGCCTCACTTTTAGCGCAAAATCGCTTAATACATTCAGCATATTTTCCTTCTATCTGAAGCAAATGAAGATACTCATGGTGGCATGAAGCATGCCAATATTCTCGTTGATACATCATCTTTCATATCGAATGTTGAGATTGTGCATTTATTACTGATATTCATAATAAATCTGATCAATAACAGTGCATGTGCAACTTTTTTTTACCAAAAACACAAATTTTGGCCAAAAGTCTTAATTCTTTTAAAAACTATATCAACCGACTTGAAATCGAAGAATAAAGGGATTGTAGTAAATTCTACCAACAAAATAATAGATAATTTCGCATTTTATTAAGGCCTATTTCCATTTTCTGGGTTGAAAATGTGACAATATACATTAATATATCCAAGTCTCCGATATGCAGTAAAAAAAGCTAAATTTCTGAAAATTGAATTTTCAAGTTTGAGACATAATAAGTTTGTGAATAATAATGATATCAATTTGGAATTTCGTCCACTTAATAATTGTATATTACGAAAGTTTTCTAGAAATTTTCGAGGCGATTTCTTTATTTTCCTTAGATTTATGGTAAATCATGTATTTCACAAATTTTCAATTTTTTGGAAAAAATTCTCAAAATTGTACTTTTCTTACTAAAATCTCAGCCGAATTACCATTTCATCACCCATGAATAGTATCAACTTGTAGAAAATTTATTTATCTTTCATATGACACTAATTTTGTGGCAAATGAATGTTTGTGTCGGAATCTATGTACGAAAATCCAAATCCCATGAATATGGCGGCCATTTTGGACGCCATCTTGAATTTGAACCCCATGGGACAATATTTCGTTTTGGGAACATCAAAATTCATTCAATAAACATCTTAAGGATTACAAAAATGTAGGTTAAAAAAATATATCATTCGGGTGCATGGGAACCCTACCTCCCTACCAGACTATGACGAACTAGTTCGTATTGCTCGCCAGCAAGAACAAGAGAATGGGGAATTTCAGAAATTCCATGCCCCACAGCGCTCCCGCCAAAGAGTAGGTGGTGCTAATGCACAAACTGTAGATACAGAGGTAGATTTAGTTAAAGAACTTCGGGAAGTAAAAAATAAGCTAAAAGAGATGGAGATAAATAGTTGTAGTTCTAATGTTAGTGGTAGGCCTAACAATGATAGTAGTAATAATAGACCATATCGCCCTCGCCCAAGGGGACCTTGTTATAATTGTGGTCAACCGGGACACATCGCTCGAGAATGTCGTATTTCTCCTCCCCCTGCTCACTATCCGTCTCATCCTTCTCATTTTCCTTCTCCTCCTCCTCTCTTTCCTCCTACACACTCTTCTTCCTCTAATGTCTCTCCTCAATACAACAGTCCTTTAAACGAAGGAAGACCTCTGCCGCGGGGCGGGCAGTATAGGTCTAACTTTCTCTCAAAAGGCCGAGCGTATGAGTTCCCCTTCCAGTAGAGTACTGAATAAGATGATAGGTAGGGCAACCTAATCAGTAGCTAGGGTAAACGGTAATGAGTGTAAATGTTTGATTGATAGTGGTTCCCAAATAACTACAATCTCCCACTCGTACTATAAGTCTCATCTTCCTCAAAATTCCATGCGTAGTATCGATGACCTGGACAAAGTAGAAGGAGCCAACGGTCTACCTGTCACATTCTTAGGTTATGTAGAAGTTTCTATTCTTTGTCCCGGTTCTCTCCCCTCCTCCCCAGAGATTGATGTACCAGTATTAGTAGTGCGAGATACGTCATATAATAAGAAAGTGCCTTTGTGTGTAGGGACAAATGTCATTGATACATGTATTGACATAGGTACATCTCGATACGGATCCGACTTTGTGCGCAATGCTAATGTAGATCCAGTTTGGCAGAATGTATATACTTGTATGCAAATGCGTGTCCAGTCTAGAGAGGATGGTAGGATAGGTGAAGTAAGGAGTGCTTCAAAGAATGCTATTAGGGTCCCTGCAAATCATGCAATCATAGTAGAAGGTAAGGTCCCCCTCCCACTTTCTGGTAGGTCTTATGATGTCATGATAGAGCCCCGTAGACACAATAGGTTACCAGAAGGTTTAGTTGTAGATTCTAACACTATTACGATAGATGTAGATAGACAAACTACCGGTCGAGTGCCAGTTCTTGTTCGGAACCAAACGGATGAACCCATATGACTGTGTAGAAATAGTATTGTAGCTGAACTCTATTTGTGTAACGTTGAATTGAGGGTCTAATCCAAACAAATCACCAGAGTGTAGATGCTATAGACAGAAAGGTGGATTAGATATAGAAGGGTTATATTTTACAGAGTCTCCTGCGTCAAGGAAAGATACTGATAAGGTTAAAACTATTCTACAAGGATACCCACATGCCTTTAGCCAATCAGATACCGACCTAGGATGTAGTAATATAATAACCCATAATATTCCCCTTAAAGATAACCGACCATTCAGAGAAAGGTATAGGCGAATCCCTCCCGCTATGTACGATGAAGTACGTGAACATATACGTTCGATGCACGAAGCGGGTGTTATCAGAGAATCATTTTCCCCATATGCTAGTCCCGTAGTCTTAGTAAGGAAAAAGGATGGATCCTTGCGGTTCTGTATCGATTTTCGCAAGTTGAACCAGCATACAATTAGGGATTCCTATTCCTTACCCAGAATTGATGAGACTCTGCAGATGATGCAGGGTGCCAAGTGGTTTAGCTCACTTGACCTCAAGTCTGGGTATTGGTAATTGGAAATAGATGAAAAAGACAAACACAAGACTGCTTTTGTACTTCCCCCTCCTTTTGGATTATTGGAGTGCAATCGCATGCCTTTTGGACTTTGCAACGCACCTAGGACATTTCAGCGAGCGATGGAGAAGTGCCTTGGTGATTTGAACCATTCTGTCTGTGTTGTTTACTTGGATGATATTATCATCTATGGTAAAACCATATACGAACATGTCACCAGGTTGGAAGCTGTAATCCAACGCTTGTCAGAGAATGGATTCAAGCTGAAAGCCTCCAAGTGCAAACTGCTCCAGACGCGTGTGAAATACCTAGGTCATATTTTGTCTTCCGAAGGCATAGCAACCGATCCGGAAAAGACGCAAGCTGTCAAAGACTGGCCAACTCCTAGAAATGTGAAAGAACTTAGATCTTTCTTAGGATTAGCTAGTTATTATAGGAAATTCATCCCTAACCTCTCTAAGATAGCACACCCCATGCTTGAACTCTTAGGTGGCGCCAAGACGCGTAAGGGTAAGACAAAGACAAAGTCACCATCTCCTTCCCCGTCTCCTCCATGGAGGTGGACTAGAAGGCAGGAAGAAGCATTTTTAGAGGTTAAGAGTAGATTGATTAGTTCACCTGTGTTGCAATATGCAGACTTCTCAAAGCCCTTTATATTGCATACAGATGCGAGTACGACTGGTTGAGGGGCGGCCCTATATCAATTAGATGGGGAAGGTAAAGAAAGGGTGATAGCCTATGGGAGTCGGTCACTGAACAAGAATGAGAGAAATTGCCCCGCCCATAAGTTAGAGTTTTTAGCTTTGAAATGGGCTGTGACCGAGAAATTCCATGATTTTCTGTACGGTAATGAAACCCATGTGCTTACAGATAATAACCCCTTAACGTATGTTCTAACCACTGCCAAACTAGATGCGACTGGTCATAAGGTGGTTATCTCTATCATATAGGTCAGGTAAAATGAATATAGATGCCGATGCTCTCTCAAGGCGCCCCATGATGCTCCCTTATCTGAATCCCCCATAGGCAGGAATACATGCAATAAGGAAACCGTCCAAGCAGTACTTGACTATGCAATAAATGTAGATGTAGATAATAGTCCCTTTGTAGAAGTTGTAGGTCAGAACTCTGCCACTGTAATATATAACGTTGGATCCGTAGACAATGTACATGATTCCCTCTTCCCTGACGAACCTCCAGACTGGGCGCATGAGCAAAGAAGGGACCCAGCTATTAGTAGGGTAATAGATTGTTTGACTCAGGATGACTGTCCGTCCACAAATTGTAGGAAAGATGAAATCAAGGACGTTCAAATCATGCTCAATGAATGGGATAGGCTAGTACTAAGAGATAGAGTCTTTTACCGTAGGCGGGTGATTAATGGTAAGCAACATTTACAATTAGTGCTACCAAGGAAGTATTGTGCATTAGCTCTGAAGGCTCTGCATGATGAGATAGGTCATTTAGGTGTTGAACGCACAACTGAACTCGTCCGGGATAGATTCTACTGGCCCTATTTGAGTAAGGATGTAAAGATCTATGTTAGTACTTGCGGTCTTTGTGTCCGAAGAAAAGGAGTATCAAACTCTTCTAACACAGCGCCACTAGTTAGCATTAAAACAACAATGCCCTTAGAGCTAGTGTGCATGGACTTCCTCACTCTAGAAGAGTCAAAGGGAGGATATGGCAACATACTAGTCATTACAGACCACTTCACCCGATACTCAGTAGCTGTTCCCACAAAGAATCAGACAGCACAAACTACTGCCAAGATTCTATGTGATCACTTTCTTGTTCATTACGGATTCTCTGAACGACTACATTCAGATCAAGGCAGAAATTTTGAATCGGATGTCATCCGACAACTCTGTAAGCTAGTAGGTATTGCGAAATTTAGAACTACTCCATATCACCCACAGGGTAATGGGAGTTGTGAAAGGATGAATCGTACCCTACTAAGTATGCTAGGCACCATGACTGAAGATAAGAAATCTGACTGGAAAACTTACGTAGCTCCTTTAGTTCACGCCTATAATTGTACTAAACATAGTGTGACTAGGTTTTCTCCCTTCTATCTAATGTATGGCCGACACCCCCGCCTCCCTATAGATATATTTTTAGGACTTGATGCACAGGGTGATGACATTGCGAGTACGCCTGATTATGTAACCAAGCTTCGGGATAGTTTAGATTATGCTTACAAAGTTACATCTGAAAGGAATGATCAAGCAGGAGCTAAGAACAAGGGACGGTATGATCAGAAGTTGAAAGAGAATAAAATTGAAGTAGGAGACAGGGTCTTAGTCAAGATGAAGGGTGTCAAGGGAAAGAATAAATTGGATGATATTTTTTAATCTCCATTTCAGCATGTTCAGCTGTCTTGAGCGTTGGGCAAGATATGTAGGCCTCATGATCTCATCGAACAGACAATGCGAGCGCGGAGCACGAGCAAAAAAATTATATACTGTAGTGACATGAATTTTTTTTTCAAAGTTTTCCTCTCTCCCTATTTCATTCACTCGTCTCCCTATTCTTATTTGCCTCCTTTTAAAAATCCTTTTCTTTCCCTTCCTTTTCTTTTTTTCTTTCTTTCCCCCTTTTTTTTGAGCCGCCAATGGGAGAGGGGCGGCCCCTTTACCACCTGGATCTGCGATGCTGGCCCCATGGATTTTAAAAATATTAATTTCTTTAATAATGACAATGTTTCTTTAACATTTTGATATTCTTGCCATGCAACAAACTGAAAGCTCGATCACACGTGCAGCAGTGTACAGTGTATGAAAATATATGGGAGGGGTGACCCCCCACATTGTCCAGCAAATCACATAGCGATCATTAATATGTGCTGTAATGTGAATAAGTAGTCACAACCCGGAGTCATAAAAGCCCACAAAAGGCGTGGAAATCGAAATAAATGAATGAACAAATTATTTTGACATCCATTAATCCAAACTATAATCCGACAAAACAAGTTTCCCGACAGGTTCGACGTAGTGTTTATTAGTGGGTTTTCGCCCAGCGTCGTACGACGCTATCTACGACGTAGAACGATCTCTTTGTTCGTGCGTCCGTCGCGCTCAACTATCGCTTGTAAGCAGTTTCGCAAATCGCTGAACGCGGCCGGATCGACCGGCTGGCATGGTTGGCATGTAATGTTGACACGCCAACATGTGCATTGTATATGTTCCTACTATGTGCACACAACTGGCAGTGCCATGTGTCTTGCAGTCGCGTCGTCGACCGAGCCATGCAACGGCTTTTCAATCATATTTCAATAATCATACTCGTTTAAACTTCTACTGTAACATTTTAAAATTATACTTAGCTTGATTTTAGTATAATTGAAATGGTACTCACCGAAAAACTCGCATTCGAGTCCATGTTTTGAAGCTTTCAGCTATCAGTGTAGTCAGAGTAGAGTACAACATGTGCATGCACGCGATGGGCGAATGTGTTTACATCGATCGGCTCAGCTTGCTCGCTCTACAAGCGATCTGATTGGCTGTTGACGGCTGTTGACAAATCCTACGTTCTAATGCGGACGCCCGCTAATTTGCGGAAGAACCGTCCGTGATTTGAGCTCAAGAACGCTCGGGCCTCTGTTTCCATGAAAGTTGGCGATTTTTGCACACGTACGTTCTACGTCGTACGACGCTGGGCGAAAACCCACTAATATAATATTACGTACGTACGTAATAAATACTACATACGTACGTAATAATACTACGTACGTACGTAATAAATACTACGTACGTATGTAATAAATACTACGTACGTACTTAATAATTACTACGTACGTACGTAATAATACTACGTACGTACGTAATAATACTACGTACGTACGTAATAATTTTTTTTTTTTCGTTGTCAAAAATGTCCGGTTTGGGGCTTCGTAGTATTCGGATTTTTTTTTACCTCTCGGACAATTTACGCATCATTACAGCTCCGATAACATACAGTCTCAATGAAAGTTCAAAGAAATTTCAGAATATGGATTTTATCGTAACTCAAAAGGTACAAGAATATTTCTCATTAGACAATTTTCAGAATACAGCCCAAGATGAAATTTGAGAAAAGGTAATAATTGCTATTAGTAGCCTTTGGTAAAATTTCATTCCATAATTATAATTTTATCTTTCATTTTCTTCAGTTTTGTTTCTTCTATTCTGATTCTGTTCCTAATTTCTTCCTTCAATTATTTCATTCCCTCATTTTTCCTTGCTTTCTTTCTTTCATTCCCCCCTCAGAGTCTACCATCTAGCAACCCAGTGGCGTACATGGCATATCTTGTCGAGGGGGGGGGGGGGAGGAAGCACCAGGGAGATAGCTCCCGGAATGGGGTTTGTTACGTCATTTCCCAAGAGTTGCATTTTTGGAAAGTGGGTTAGTGCCTGTCCTTACTATTCCCATCTTGTTTTGTTTTCATCATTAAATGTCCATTCACAGGAAAATCAAAACAGAGCTTGAAAAGTTTTAGTTCCCATTATGGTATTATTAACGCATTTCTAAATAATAACGCCCACAAATGTAATAACACTTTACCCACAAATGTAATAATTTCACCCACAAATGTAATAATGCACTTTACCCACAAATGTAATAATTTTGATCGCCCACAAATGTAATAATGACTTTACCCACAAATGGAATAAATTTGAATCCGTTCTTAGCTAAAATCCTATAGTAATGCGTTCATATAGCACAAAAGTGCAAAGTCTTTTTCCAGACCCGGTTGTTTCAAATTTATGATAATACGTCCAAAGTCTTTTTTCCAGACCCGGTTGATTAAAAAATTATAATGCAAGTCCAAAGTCTTTTTTTAGACCCGGTTGTTTCAAAAATTATAATGCAAGTCCAAAGTCTTTTTTCCAGACCCCGTTGATTAAAAAATTATAATATACTTTCAAAGTCTTTTTTCCAGACCCGGTTGTTTCAAAAATTATAATATACATCCAAAGTCTTTTTTCCAGACCCGGTTGTTTAAAAAATTGCAATATAAATCCAAAGTCTTTTTTCCAGACCCGGTTGTTTAAAAAATTATAATATAAGTCCAAAGTCTTTTTTTCAAACCTGGTTGTTTCAAACATTATAATTTAAGTCCAAAGTCTTTTTTCCAGACCCGGTTGTTTCAAAAATTATAATAAAAGTCCAAAGTCTTTTTTTCAGACCCGGTTAATTCAAAAATTATAATCCAAGTCCAAAGTCTTTTTTCCAGACCCGGTTGTTTAAAAATTATAATATAAGTCCAAAGTCTTTTTTTCAAACCTGGTTGTTTCAAACATTTTAATATAAGTCCAAAGTCTTTTTTCCAGACCCGTTTATTTCAAAAATTATAATATACGTCCATACTAAGATACAATAATGATATTCCAGTGGAATACGAAATGAGAATCAAGCTTAGTCTTTTCTCCAGACCCAGTTAATTAAAACTAGTGAAATTAATGTCTTTGTTGTTGTTGTTTCAACTTATACGGCGAATATTGTGAATATATGTGCTACGAGTAAATTGAGAATCAAGCATAGTCTTTTCTCCAGACCTGGTTACTTAAAACTAAAAACTAAACCCTACAGCAATGCGTTGACATAGCACAAAAGTGCAAAGTCTTTTTTCCAGACCCGGATAATCAAACAACTACAACATAAGTCCAAAGTCTTTTTTTTCCAGACCCGGTTGTTAAAAAAATTATAAGATGTGTCCAAAGTCTTTTTTTCAGACCCGGTTGTTTAAAAAATTATAATATAAGTCCAAAGTCTTTTTTCCAGACCCGGTTGTTTAAAAAATGTTGATATAAGTCCAAAGTCTTTTTCCAGACCCGGTTATTAAAAAAATTATAACATAAGTCCAAACTAGGATACGATAATGATATTCCAGTGGAAAAAAAGAGAATTGAGCTTAGTATTTTCTCCAGACCCAGTTAATTAAAACTGGTGGAATTAATGTCTTTGGTTTTTTTTCAACTTATACGGCATATATTGTGAATATATGCGCTAAGAGTAAATTGAGAATCAAACGTAGTCTTTTCTCCAGACCCGGTTACTTAAAACTAAAAGCTAAACCCTATAGCAATGCGTTCATATAGCACAAAAGTGCAAAGTCTTTCCTCCGGACCCGGCTATTAAAAATGAATTAAAAAACTTCAAATCTAAGACCAATTATCCATATTATTTTTTAAATAATACTACGACCCCTACAAAACATTGTAATAATGCATGTTAAAGCAAACATCCTTTCTCCAGACTTGGTTATTATTTGAAAAAAATAAAAAAAATTTTTACAAATATTCTAAAACGAATACCCAATAATCTAATTACTGTGGAATAACATGAAGACCGATTGTCGAAGATCGACTTTCCTCAAGACACATTTGTTTCAAGAATAAAAAATCAATAAAACCCAACCCCCCAAAATGAATCTTAAAACCAACAATCCTCCAAATTAAGACCATGCATGTAGGAAAGCACATGTTTAGAGCCTTGTCTTTATTCCAGACCCAGTAATTTAAAAATGATTTAAACAGTCTTAAAAACAAAAGACTTTTTCATATTCTTATTCTTGTGGAATAACACGAGTATTATGCTTAGTCTTTCGTCTAGACCCGGTTATTTAAAAGATAAACAAATATTGAAAAAAAATCACAGCTAAGACCAATCTTCAAAATTAAACCCACTTAAAATGCTTGGGCTTAGAGTGTTGTCTTTACCCTCACCCAGTTCTCTTCAAAATACAAATTAAGTGAAACATTAATCTTAAAACTTAGACCCCCGCATCTTCCAAACTATAAAACCCTTGTGATAACGCATACTTAATTTGACCAGACCAGTTTATTAAAAAAAACAGAACAAAAATTCTTTTTAACACTCTTCCAGCCTAACATCCTGTAATAAATGACGCAATTAAAACATTCATTTTTTCTTCCAGGCAAATAAATTTATAATAAAAAACAACATAAAAACTTAGAGCCCGAGGAGCATTTCATGAAAGGAGTTGGCTGACGTTTTATCTGACACTGGTAGCACTGCTTCTTAGCCAATCAACATCAAGAACACTTGTCAGATCTGACAACTTGTCGGACATAAATGCTGATGAAATACTCCCCCAATCATCTTATTCATGTTGAACAGGCACAATAATATGAATGAGTCTTAGTAATGAGGATTTCATTTATCTTATTTTTGAAACAACAGGGTCTGGAAAAAAGACTTTGGACTTGCATTATAATTTTTTAATTAACTGGGTCTGGAAAAAAGACTTTGGACATATATTATAATTTTGAAACAACCAGGTCTGGAAAAAGACTTTGGAATTGTACTATAATGTTTTATTAACCGGGTCTGGAAAAAAGACTTTGCACTTTTGTGCTGTATGAAAGCATTACTATAGGATTTTAGTTTAGAACAGATTCGCCAAAAATCCCTTCAAATTTATTACATTTGTGGGTAAAGTCATTATTACATTTGTGGGCGATCAAAAATTATTACATCTGTGGGTAAAGTGCATTATTACATTTGTGGGTGAAATTATTACATTTGTGGGTAAAGTGTTATTACATTTGTGGGCGTTATTACATTTGTGGGTAAAGTGTTATTACATTTGTGGGCATTATTACATTTGTGGGTGTAACAGACCCCCCCCAAAAAAAAAATATATATACATGTATATACATATGTACACATGTATATAAACTATCCACCTGTCATACTTTGTTAGGCAGTGGAACAAACTAGCCAAATTTACAAAAGAAATGTTATTTGATCAGTACTCTAGCCAATATTTCTATAGTATTTTATCATGAATCGTTGATAACTTTTTTTCTCAAATTTTTAATACAAGCAATGACCAAAATATTCTGAAAGGCTAAATGATAGCATGTTCTAGGGAACCTGGGCTGCAGCCCCCCCCCCTCCCACACACGCATACAAGTTAATAATTATCTGCCATATCACTCACATAATTCAAACTCAAATGACCACTAAGAAATACAAGCTTTCATCAATTTTAAGGAGAGCACTGCCTGAGCAGTCTTTATCATAATAATCAATCCAAAGGGAGAAAAATAAAATAATGACAATCCCTCTGAAGAACTGGACACATAGTTAATGTACATAAAAATAGAATCAACATTGCATAAAATATCCATCACAAAGTACATCCAAAACCTCTTCTGATCAATCACATTCCATTATCAATACAGATATTCAACAAGATTTTATTACTCAAATTGATAAGAAAATTCAATGGGGAAAATAAATCAAAAAAAGGCGTTGAATGACTACATTATTACTACCATAAGGGGTAAAGATATTATTGAAACAAAGACGATATCTCCACATTGTTTTTCTTAGAAAAATTGAAGACACATGCGAATGGCAATACATACCTTACATGAAGTATATTAGTTTTCTTTATTTTACAATGTTTTGGCAAGGGGCTACATCACATCTCTGCCACATTTGATATAAAACTTTTGTATTATACAAAAGAGAAAGAGAGAGAGAGAGAGATACTAAAGAGGGAAGTGTATCTATTCTACCCTTTCTACAGGCAATTTTTCTATTTCAAATCTGCACTTGTCTTGGCTTTGATAAATATTCGTAAGGCCATAAATCACTTAGATATATAAGATTGAAAAGGGGAATCATAGGATTTTTACAAAAGAAAGACAGCCTAAAGAAAGACACTAAATAAAATGAAGTCATGACTAATAACGATTCACGATTCCTTCTCTGACATGAACTTCTTGTAAAAGCCACACTGATTGTAAACACATAAATATTACAAAATCATGAAAATATGAAATCATGAAAATCTCTATTGATAAGGCAGGATATTTTTCAATGAATGCTCTTCTCCGGCACGACAATTCAGTTCCAATGATGCTACAGTTCACATAATATAATCTTCCATTTTTTTCACCGATTCCTTCATAATATAGTTGACTTGTTCCTTTCTAAGGCTGCATGATATTGCATACATGATATTACAAGCTGTAATATCATACTACTTAGATATAAATATATCATCCTGATGAATGATTGTCAATGTTTATTCGGCTGAGGCCTGTTACAACCGATAATGTCGCATCAACGCATAATGTCGCACCAACGCATAATGTCGCAGTTTGCGACATTATGCCAAGAGCATCCGACGCATAATGTCGCAGTCAACGCATAATGTCGTAGTTTTTCTAACGCATAACGTCACATGTCGCAACGCATAATGTCGCAGCAAGTTGTCAACGCATAACGTCACATGTCGCAACGCATAATGTCGCAGCGGTATTTTCTTCAGGACTCAACTTACAGATAAAATATAAAATATTCTTTTACTAAGTATTTTGATACACGAGAAAGAGAATTAAGTGATTTGGAAATCAGGATTACTCTTTGTATGGATATTTATCGGTTTATTGCCATTTCGTCTACTGCCTTTTTCCCCACTATCGCATGGTCTGATATCATTTCGTCTACCATTAGTTAGTCAACTATCAACAAAATTCAATAACCATTTTGTCTAATTACCATCTCGTCTAATAGCCAGTTGGTCTAATAGCCGTTTCGTTAATTATCATTTAGTCTAATTGTATTATTTTCAATTGGTCCAATTTCCACTTTGTCCAATATCATTATATACGTCTATTAACTTTTGGCATAATAGCCAATTGGTCTAATAACCACTTGGTCTATTTTCATTTCATTCATGTTCCGTTTGGTCTTACTTAAGTTGGTTGACTATCACTTTGTCGAAACTCATTCCGGCAAACAATCATTTGGTATCGTTGCCATGGTCCAATCACCAATAGGTCCAATTTCCGGTATTTTTTGTTTGTTTACTGACGGATGGTCTATTATCACTAAGTCTAATCATCAGATTGGCTAACAACATTCGTGATAAACCCACTTAGTCCTATTCTCTTTTGGTCTAATGACCACTTGATATAATAGCCACTTGGTCTTATTCCCAGTTGGACTAATTGCCAGTTGGTCTAATTTTCATTTGGTCTAATTTTCATTTCGTCTAATGTATTTTATTGTCACTTGGTCTAATACCAGTTCGTCTAATAGTCGGATGGTCTAATACTAGTTGGTCTAATACCAGTTGGTCTAATCCTCACTTGGTCCATTATTCATTTGGTCTATATTCAGTTGGTCTAATGTGCAGTTGGTCTTATTTCCATTTCGGCCAATTTCCACTTGATCTAATTTCCAGATAGTCTAACATTCATTTCGTCTACATGCCACTTGGTCTAATATGTAAAGTTTGCATGGTAACTTGTTTCAATTTTTCTGGTGAAATTTTTAAAGTAACTTTCCGCGCGCCGGCTTCGAATCTTCACCCGTGTGCCCCACGATATTTGAGTACATTTAGAGTGACTATATTTCCATCCCTAATTTTTTTAAAAATATGAGGATTTTCAAAAGCCTGTGGAGATGAATGCTTCATATTCCAGTCCCAAAAGGGGTAAATCTAAGCACTTTTTCAAGCGCTATGCATGAAAATTCTGAAGTGGATGTGGATAAGAGCGCGAAGCGCGAGCGAAAATTTTAGCCTATATAGTACATGGTGTTTTTTACCTGCTGCTAAGAAAGCATGATTGCTTGTAAGCAAGCAACCAGAGGACCGACGCACAGTGGGCCGGGGCGAAACAAAAGTGCGCCAAAAGTCATTTTGGGCAATTTCAGATTTTTATTTTTTGTTATGCCCAGGTGAAAGACAACACTTTGAAGAATACTTTAGCAAAATATTTCATTTCGAAATTTGCATAAAGGTTGTTAATTTCCAACCTCAAATCGTAAAATGTGACGTTTTGCGAAATATCGCGTATATGAAAACCTAGTTGAAAAAATTAAAGGCCATTTCCCAGGAGGTTTTTCATGTAGGAATCTGAAATGGCTCCAACATAATCCTGATATATTCTTTTTTGTGTGTGAAAGGGTTCAAAGTAGATAAAAGACACCTTTCAGGAGGTTTATAGTATGATTATTCCTGGAAATAGGCTGAAAATCCATGTTTTTTGCATTTACATTAGAAACGTTTAGATTTCCGTCTAAATTCTATCATCATCATTTTTTCCGATGTCTAAGCTTTAAGTCGATACCAAATTTAGCTGCCCGTTTTTGCCCGTTGTCATGTGAGAGCCGATTTTACTTGACACAACACCCCCAAAACCTGTTAAAAAACGGTCATTTTCATACCGCGCAGTCATCGTAGCGCACCGTATGGGTGTACATTGCCGTTCGCTTTTGTACGGCGAGGACGATTCCCCTTCCATTCCATGAAAATGACATGAATTCCGGGCAAAATGTAAACAAAATAAAGGTTGCTAACGCAAATAAGGGCTATACCCACAACTCTTCCAGAGTTAAAACTTACTTGTAGAATAATTTCAGCCAAAAACCCTCCTCATAGTGATACATTCTTGGTGCTATATACTCTGCATTTTACAAAAGTCAACACAGCTTCATAAAGCACGGTTTATATTTTCCAGATTTTAATTGTTTTCTTTTTATAAATCTAATTAATGATCATTTTGATGCCATAACATTATTTTCAGTATCTCATACACACTTTTTAGGCATGTGAGAAGCCTAAACCAACATTCAGTCTGGTCAATCTTAAAGTAGCACATAGCACAAAATTTATATACTACACATTGTTAAAAGTAATTTGTCTTCACAGATAGGTTTTAAGTAGCCAATCAAAATTTGGTATCAAGGTGACGTCATATCGGCTTTAGATTATGTTCAGTCGATTCTACGCCCAAAATTACCCATAAACAACATGTTAAAATAAAAATCTAATACGGAATATAATTTTGGCGCACTTTCAACTCATTCTGGCCCACTGTGCGACGGCTTAAGGTCCAAAGGGCACTTATGCACCAATTAGGAATCATATCCGGGTCACCGGAATCAGAACCCCCGCTCTACCTACTGAGCTATCGTGCCTCTTTTGAGCTTGAAAGATTTGTTTTTTATTTTCCAAGTCTTCACCTCACCTTATTTTATTCACTCTTCTGTCTCCTCTTATTTTTCCTCATTTTCCCTCCTCTGTTTCCCCTTCTTTTCCCTTTTCTGATCTGAACCACAAATCAGGAGAAGTACTGCAACAAGTCGGCAATATGATACATATAGTCACCTTAGAGGTCTAGTACCAGTAGACCATTATCGTTATAAGATGAAATGAATATGCCTATTGGACGAAATGATGATTGGACAAGATGGTGATTGGACCCATGGCAACGTTCAAAATGATTGTTAGCCGAAATGGGTTTCGACAAAGTGATCGACCAACTTAAGTTAGATCAAATGGAACATGGACGAAATGAGAGTAGACCAGGTGGTTATTAGACCAATTGGCTATTAGACCAAAAGGTAATAGAAGTAATGATATTGGACAAAGTGAATATTGGACCAATTGAAAAAAAAATACAATTAGACTAAATGATAATTAATAAAACGGCTATTAGACCAACTGGCTATTAGACGAGATGGTAATTAGACGAAATGGTTATTGGACATTGTTGATTGTTGACTACTAGTAACTAATGGTAGACGAAATGATATCAGACCATGCGATAGTGGGGAAAAAGGCAGTAGACGAAATGGCAATAAACCGATAAATATCCATACAAAGAGTAATCCTGATTTCCAAATCACTTAATTCTCTTTCTCGTGTATCAAAATACTTAGTAAAAGTATTTTTTATATCTTATCTGTAACTTGAGTCCTGAAGAAAATACCGCTGTGACATTATGCGTTGCGACATGTGACGTTATGCGTTGACAACTTGCTGCGACATTATGCGTTGCGACATGTGACGTTATGCGTTAGAAAAACTACGACATTATGCGTTGACTGCGACATTATGCGTCGGACGCTCTTGGCATAATGTCGCAATCTGCGACATTATGCGTTGGTGCGACATTATGCGTTGATGCGACATTATCGGTTGTAACAAGGCCTGTTACAACCGATAATGTCGCACCAACGCATAATGTCGCACCAACCCGTAATGTCGTAGATTGCGACATTACACCAAGCGCGTCCGACGCATAATGTCGCAGTCAACGCATAATGTCGTAGTTTTTCTAACGCATAACGTCACATGTCGCAACGCATAATGTCGCAGCAAGTTGTCAACGCATAACGTCACATGTCGCAACGCATAATGTCGCAGCGGGATTTTCTTCAGGACTCAAGTTACAAATAAGATATAGAATATGCTTTTACTAAGTATTTTGAGACACGAGAAAGAGAATTAAGTGATTTGGAAATCAGGATTACTCTTTGTATGGATATTTATCGGTTTATTGCCATTTCGTCTACTGCCCTTTTCCCACTATCGCATGGTCTGATATCATTTCGTCTACCATTAGTTAGTCAACTATCAACAAAGTCCAATAACCATTTCGTCTTATTACCATCTTGTCTAATAGCCAGTTGGTCTAATAGCCGTTTTGTTTATTATCATTTTAATAGTTTAATTGTATTTTTTTCAATTGGTCCAATATCCACTTTGTCCAATATAATTACTTTTAGTACCTTTTGGCCTAATAGCCAATTGGTCTAATAACCCACTGGTCTACTCTTATTTCGACAATGTTCCATTTGGTCTAACTTAAGTTGGTCGATCACTTTGTCGAAACCCATTTCGGCTAACAATCATTTGGTATCGTTGCCATGGGTCCAATCACCATCTTGTCCAATCATCATTTCGTATCATCTTATAACCATAATGGTCTACTGGTACTAGACCTCTACGGTGACTCTATGTATCATTGCCGACTTGTTGCAGTACTACTCCTGATGTGTGGTTCAGATCAGAAAAGGGAAAAAAGGGAAAAGAGAGGAGGGAAAATGAGGAAAAATAAGAGGACACAGAAGAGTGAATAAAATAGGGTGAGGTGAAGACTTGGAAAATAAAAAATAACTATTTCAAGCTCAAAAGAGGCGCGATAGGTAGAGCGGGTGGGTTCTGATTCTGGTGACCCGGATATGATTCCTAATTGGTGCATTAGTGCCCCTTGGAGATGACCTTAAGCCGTCGGTTCTCTGGTTGCTTGCTTACAACCAATCATGCTTTCTTAGCAATCAGGTAAAAAAACACCATGTACTATATAGGCTAAAATTTTCGCTCGCGCTTCGCGCTCTCATCCACATCCACTTCAGGATTTTCATGCATAGCGCTTGAAAAAGTGCTTAAATTTACCCCTTTTTGGACTGGAACATGAAGCATTCATCTCCACAGGCTTTTGAAAATCCTCATATTTAAAAAAAATTGGGGATGGAAATATAGTCACTCTAAATGTACTCAAATATCGAGGGGCACACGGGTGAAGATTTGAAGCCTGTGCGCGGAAAGTAACTTTAAAAAGTTCACCAGAAAAATGAAAACAAGTTACCATGCAAACTTTACATATTAGACCAAGTGGCATGTAGACGAAATGAATGTTAGACTATCTGGAAATTAGATCAAGTGGAAATTGGCCGAAATGAATATAAGACCAACTGCACATTACACCAACTGAATATAGACCAAATGAAAAATGGACCAAGTGAGGATTAGACCAACTGGTATTAGACCAACTAGTATTAGACCATCCGACTATTAGACGAACTGGTATTAGACCAAATGCAATAAGACCAAGTGACAATAAAATACATTAGACGAAACGGCAATTAGACCAAATGAAAATTAGACCAAGTGGCAATTAGTTCAACTGGGAATAAGACCAAGTGGCTATTAGATCAAGTGGTCATTAGACCAATTGGCTATTAGACCAAGTGGTCATTAGACCAAAAGAGAATAGGACTAAGTGGGTTTATCACGAATGTTGTTAGCCAATCTGATGATTAGACTTAGTGATAATAGACCATCCGTCAGTAAACCGAAAAAAATACCGGAAATTTGACCTATTGGTGATTGGACCATGGCAACGATACAAAATGATTGTTAGCCGGAATGGGTTTCGACAAAGTGATAGTCAACCAACTTAAGTTAGACCGAATGGAATATGAATGAAATGAGAGTAGACCAAGTGGTTATTAGACCAATTGGCTATTATGCCAAAAGGTAATAGACGTATATAATGATATTGGACAAAGCGGAAACTGGACCAATTGAAAAAAAAATACAATAAGACTAAATGATAATTGACAAAACGGCTATTAGACCAACTGGCTATTAGACGAGATGGTAATAAGACGAAATGGTTATTGGACTTTGTTGATAGTTGACTAACTAATGGTAGACAAAATGATATCAGACCATGCGATAGTGGGAAAAGGCAGTAGACGAAATGGCAATAAACCGATAAATATCCATACAAAGAGTAATCCTGATTTCCAGATCACTTAATTCTTTTTATCGTGTATCAAAATACTTAGTGAAATCATATTTTATATCTTATCTGTAGCTCGAGTCCTGAAGAAAATCCCGCTGCGACATTATGCGTAGGGACATGTGACGTCATGCGTTGACAACTTGCTGCGACATTATGCGTCGGATGCTCTTGGCATAATGTCGCAATCTGCGACATTATGCGTTGGTGCGACATTATCGGTTGTAACAAGGCCTGTTACAACCGATAATGTCGCACCAACGCATAATGTCGCAGATTGCGACATTATGCCAAGACCGTCTGACGCATGATGTCGCAGTCAACGCATAATGTCGTAGTTTTTCTAACGCATAACGTCACATGTCGCAACGCATAATGTCGCAGCAAGTTGTCAACGCATAACGTCACATGTCGCAACGCATAATGTCGCAGCGGTATTTTCTTCAGGACTCCAGTTACAGATAAGATATAAAATATGCTTTTACTAAGTATTTTGAGACACGAGAAAGAGAATTGAGTGATTTGGAAATCAGGATTACTCTTTGTATGGATATTTATAGGTTTATTGCCATTTCGTCTACTGCCTTTTTCCAACTATCGCATGGTCTGATATCATTTCGTCTACCATAAGTTAGTCAACTATCAACAAAGTCCAATAACCATTTCGTCTTATTACCAACTCTTCTAAAAGCCAGTTGGTCTAATAGCCGTTTTGTTTATCATTTAGTCTAATTGTATTTTTTTTCAATTGGTCCAATATTCACTTTGTCCAATATCATTACTTCTATTAACTTGTGGTCTAATAGCCAAATGGTCTAATAACCACCTGATATACTCTCATTTCGTCCATGTTCCATTTGGTCTAACTTCAGTTGGTTCACTATCACTTTGTCGAAACCCATTTCGGCTAACAATCATTTGGTATCGTTGCCATGGGTCCAATCACCATCCTGTCCAATCATCATTTCGTATCATCTTATAACCATAATGGTCTACTGGTACTAGACCTCTACGGTGACTCTATGTATCATTGCCGACTTGTTGCAGTACTACTCCTGATTTGTGGTTCAGATCAGAAAAGGGAAAAGAAGGGGAAAGAGAGGAGGGAAAATGAGGAAAAATAAGAGGAGACAGAAGAGTGAATAAAATAGGGTGAGGTGAAGACTTGGAAAATAAAAAACAAATCTTTCAAGCTCAAAAGAGGCGCGATAGCTCAGTAGGTAGAGCGGGGGGTTCTGATTCCGGTGACCCGGATATGATTCCTAATTGGTGCATTAGTGCCCCTTGGAGAGGACCTTAAGCCGTCGGTCCTCTGGTTGCTTGCTTACAAGCAATCATGATTTCTTAGCAACCAGGTAAAAAACACCATGCACTATATAGGCTAAAATTTTCGCTCGCGCTTCGCGCTCTCATCCACATCCACTTCAAAATTTTCATGCATAGCGCTTGAAAAAGTTCCTAAATTTACCCCTTTTTGGACTGGAATATGAAGCATTCATATCCCCAGGCTTTTGAAAATCCTCATATTTAAAAAAAATTGGGGATGAAAATATAGTCACTCTAAATGTACTCAAATATCGAGCGGCACACGGGTGAAGATTCGAAGCGGGCGCGCGGAAAGTAACTTTAAAAATTTCACCAGAAAATGAAAACAAGTTACCATGCAAACTTTACATACTACACCAAGTGGCATGTAGACGAAATTAATGTTAGACTATCTGGAAATTAGATCAGGTGGAAATTGGCCGAAATGGAAATAAGACCAACTGCACATTAGACCAACTGAATATAGACCAAATGAATAATGGACCAAATGAGGATTAGACCAACTAGTATTATACCATCCGACTATTAGACGAACTGGTATTAGACCAAATGCAATTAGACCAAGTGACAATAACATACATTAGACGAAATGGCAATTAGACCAAGTGGCAATTAGTCCAACTGGGAATAAGACCAAGTGGCTATTAGATCAAGTGGTCATTAGACCAATTGGCTATTAGACCAAGTGGTCATTAGACCAAAAGGGAATAGGACTAAGTGGGTTTATCACGAATGTTGTTAGCCAATCTGATGATTAGACTTAGTGATAATAGACCATTCGTCAGTAAACCGAAAAAATACCGGAAATTGGACCTATTGGTGATTGGACCATGGCAACGATACCAAATTATTGTTTGCCGGAATGGGTTTCGACAAAGTGATAATCAACCAACTTAAGTTACACCAAATGGAACATGAATGAAATTAGAGTAGACCAAGTGGTTATTAGACCAATTGGCTATTAGGCCAAAAGGTAATAGACGTATATAATGATATTGGACAAAGTGGAAATTGGACCAATTGAAAAAAATACAATTAGACTAAATGATAACTGACAAAACGGCTATTAGACCAAATGGCTATTAGACGAGATTGTAATTAGACGAAATGGTTATTGGACTTTGTTGACTAACTAATGGTAGACGAAATGATATCAGACCATGCGATAGTGGGAAAAGGCAGTAGACGAAATGGCAATAAACCGATAAATATCCATACAAAGAGTAATCCTGATTTCCAGATCACTTAATTCTCTTTCTCGTGTATCAAAATACTTAGTGAAATCATATTTTATATCTTATCTGTAGCTCGAGTCCTGAAGAAAATACCACTGCGACATTATGCGTTGCGACATGTGACGTTATGCGTTGACAACTTGCTGCGACATTATGCGTTGCGACATGTGACGTTATGCGTTAGAAAAACTACGACATTATGCGTTGACTGCGACATTATGCGTCGGATGCTCTTGGCATAATGTCGCAATCTGCGACATTATGGGTTGGTGCAACATTATGCGTTGATGCGACATTATCGGTTGTAACAAGGCCAACATATATGAAACAGGTGCAATAGGTGGGATTCAAAATGTTAAGGCTTCTTAATCTTTATATTCTTGTGAATTGGATTATGGTAATGGAGATAAATAACGCCTTGGTTTTAATAGATGAGCACAGTGATATAGAACAGTTTAAAGATGGTTTCTTGTCAGGAAACATTAAAGATTGTTTGAAATATTGAGAGGTGACATATCGAGGACCCAATGATTATCATCTATTCATTTAAATTCAAATGGCACAATATTACAATATCACTGTCATATCAAGGAGATATCACTCTAGAGTGATATCTCCTTGGTCATATCAGGCAGCCCAACAATTTAGTTTACTACATACAAATTACAGCACTGTAGTATTTTGAAGACGAAAATAGCCCATTTGTGTGGGCAAGTATTAGTATTACCGTTCCTGTATTATCTTTTGTTGTTTTGTACTATTGGGGATAACTATTTCTATTACTACCAATCGTACATTCACCATAGGGGGGGGGCAAAAATCTGCAAGAGGGTTGATATTTCTTGATTAAAGCTTTTGAAAAATGTAATGTGGGAATTAATCAACTTCAGTAAATTTGAAAGACTTTTTGAAGAGACATGACTTGTGAATGAATTGCAGAATAGAATTCTCCACCAGGTCTTATGCAAAGCCTTCATTTTTAATCAAAGACATAAGTTTTAAATTCATAGTAAACTGGTCAACTTAAATCAATATTCATATCTTGGTTTTTCACATATAATTTAAAAGGCTGTTGAGAGTTAAACATGCAAAGCTTTCTACATTAAAATACATTGAGTTTGTTAGAATTTTGAGTTAATTGGATCGTAAAAAGCTTGGTTACTCTTCACGCAATTTCTACTGGCCATATCAATACTGTGTTTTAACAAAGAAAATGAACAGAGATGTCCACCAAAGAACTTTCACCTAACACTCTTCCCTGATCAAACACAATGAGCAGAATTTATTTCTCTGCACATCTCTATCTCAATACTTCAGTGGAATGCTACCCTTTTCTCCTCACACAAATGAATAGTAAATCAGATTCTGCATAAATGTTCAATGAAATGGGATTTCATGGTCCAATATTCCAGTCAATTTCAGGAGCATGATTGAATAAATCAAAACACTTATGGAGTATTATAGTTATTTTCTAAGATGACTATCCCCCCTCCTGATGGTGACACATGCAGAAATGACTTTTTAAGTCATATGTAAATGCATGGCTAACATTGAATCAACCCTATCACTACAAGAGCCTTGATGTGTCTGTATCAAGCCTATTAAAAAAATAAGAAATTTCATTTGTCTGCAGGTTAATGATTATAGGAGTGATTAGAAGCCCTACACCTATTTGGAACACACACCAAGAGCAGTACCAGATGTACAGGCATGATATCTGGAGGTGTTCTTACATGCCCTCTCTGAAGCTGTGGACCTACCAATATTCACTGTCTTTCATACAGAGCCTGAGAAATGATAAACTAATGGGGCATTGCAAGAAACTCATGATCAAATACATATCTATTTAGGATCCCAAAATCAATAATGTCTTGGAATCAATTGAAAATTTGCAATTGATTGCTGAGTTTCCTCTTAAACCAAGGAGTGTCAACTGATTTGCTACAGCTCAAATTGATCTATCCATTGTACAAAAAAAAAAAAAAAAAAAAAATCGCAATTGTAAATGTTTTCATGCAACACCCACTACTAGTTCTTCACATGTTTCACACAGGATCAATGATGGTTGCAGGTACTCATGGTTGAGAAACAGGTTCATAGGCAAGGCCCCATCTTTTTATAGAATGTGACAGATTCAAACCCACATCATTATGGAAAGCCAACAACACCATGATTTGTCAATATCACATCCTAACCTGTGGTGCTCCTATCCTAATGATGGCATATGCTTAAGCATATGATTTATCATCATGTTCCTGCATTTAAGACATGGACTCTGGACTAGTCATCTACTAGATTATTACACTGCCAGCTGTCCATACTAGAAGCCCATTGCAGAAGGAGTCGCGTGTAATCAAAACTAAAAACAAAAATCAAACACTCCTCTTTAATTCAAACATTTCATTGGTTAAAAGTTGAGTTGCATTTGATTTTCTTGGTTGCATTCGATTGCAAAATCTTCCTGCAAAGGGCTCCAGAGTGCATAATATTCCCTTCATCTTTCACCACAAAAATACTCACATAGGATACTTGCCGGCTGTGCTGTCATAAAAATCATTAGACCGAAGAAAGAGTTATAGCTCCAATCAGGTCAACATTATTTGCTCATTGTCACATTAACATCATATTGTAGCACGGGACCGTTTTGGGTGGGGGAGGATCTTTTACTTTATAATAAACAACAGCGCAGCGGAAGGATTTTTAAACAAAGAATCCCCACCCTGTCCGTCTACAGAGGTAGAACATAGATAAAACATATGTTGTAATTATTTTACTAAGTAATAATCACACATCACATAATCAAACACCATCAATCAACAACATTCACACTATGCTATTAACTAATGTAAATAATAAAACTCAATAAAATAAACTGACACACTCATAATATAAAGGATATATGTTCCTTTAATTCTAATCTAACAAATTAACATTATATACATGATATTTACAGTTATAAAAAAATGGTGTAACTCCTAGTTACATAATTATCTGAATGGGTATGAACATATAGTTCAAAGAATACTTAGAATTTACTTCACTGGACATAACTTTAAAACAGTTGCCAAACAACTATTGATACATTAAGACTAACATAATGGCATTGATGGTCTCATTGCAGAAAGAAATAAAATAGTGATGCCGTACATGGTCAGACGACCAGTGACCTGAGAATCAGGAAAATACGGAAAATATTGAAAAGTGATGTCTGGAGGAAGATGCTCTCTCTCCATCTCAAAAGTTGTCTATCTATATAAATATGGGTATTCAATATCCATACAGGGAGAGGGGGGGGGGGGGGTAGTACTTCAAAGGGTTTCATCCCTTCAACTACATATTATATTATGTAGCACCAAAAGGGTGCTACAACTCTTCCCTCCTTAAAAAATGTTCTTCCACAAAAGAACATAAACAAAGCATTCCATACATTATATACAAGAGATAAACAAAATAATTCAATATTATTTTGCTCAAAAACTAAAAGGATCCAAGTCCAATCGACGACCACTTGCAAACTGGAGGATGTGATCGGAATCCAGTTGTTGCAGAAAAGTTCTGTGTGTCATCTTGCCTGATGAACTCGGTGAATTAAGTTGCTTTAGTTCATGCAAAGGGTCCTGACATAGCAGTGTAGACCAACTCGAAGCATTTGAATAATTGTCCTTGGGCTCCGGGCCATTGTCCTTACAGCCACAAAGTACATCATCGTATGCTAAGTGTTTCAGCTCACCAATCTCAATATTGATAGCGTCTCTGTATTACCCATGACGATAATCAATGTTCAAGTTCAAAAGATGCATTCTCTAACAGCAGCTAACCGAAAACTTTCTTGTAGTGGTGTCTTCTTGACTTGTCCCTGGGTTCATGATGAGGAACTGTATCTCCATGGGGTAGGCCTCTAACAGGATACAGGTCTCATCCAGGATGCTAGCAGATGGGCTTCTACCTCTCAACTCCTCTGAGAACCCTCATGCCCTAACTTAAAACCTTAGATTAAGTTATGACAATTGTAACAGACTAACACTTAAGTAACGATAAGATCATTAACTGAATGCCTAACAAAACATAATAAACAATACAATGAAATTACATGTAAAATATAACAAACATTCTACCAAGTGACCTAATCTGTCAACAGAACTTACAACTCAAGTAAAGTATGCGTATTGATTAAATAAAACTTAAGTTATTCTCAAACACACAAACACACATACATACCAGTGCCTGTTTTCATTTCATTTATTGGTTTTTGCAACATTTTTCATAACAAAATTCTGGACAAGAAAATACATATCTGAAACTTGACATCAAGATAATGAACAATAGTTTTGTATATAAATCATCAAATATATCTTACATAAATGAAAATCATTAAGTGGTATTGTCTGTTTCACAATAAATAGGATGGTTGCAAGGGTCGTCACAAAAGCAAAGCTTGAAAACGTAACAACCCTGGAATATAGCCAAAATAATTAATGTCTATTGTCATTTAAACGTGCAGGTGTATGAGGGACGGGGGGGATGCTTGGTCCTTAGCATGGAATTTTAGAAAATAACACGTTTTGTTGTTTGATTTTAATTTATACATGTTCTAGATAAAAGTCAATGTCTAATTAAAATAATGATAACAATGGTAATGATTTTCTTTTTTAATTTGTTAGGTCTTGGTTTAATTGCATTTCTTTTATAGTTCGTTTAAAAGAATAAAATGATCTTGTCAGCTTGAGTGAATCTGGAAATGCATTCCAAATATCAGGTCCATGATGTCTTAGTGTTTTATGTGCAAATAGTGTCCTGGGATTGTTTAAGTGAATATTATTGCATGTTCTTGTTGGATATGAGTGTAAATTGTTATTATATGAAAATAAATCCGTGAATACCGGAGGAAGCATGTCGTAATTATATTTATACATAAACAGTGCTATTTGTAAAATATTAATATCATTTATCTTAAATATTTTCAGACGATAAAAAAGAGGGTCTGTATGTGAAAGATATGCAGATTTGGAAAAATTCTAACCGCTTTCTTTTGCAATAAAAGTATATGATTAAGCCTTGTTTTGCAGCTATCCCCCCAAATGAGGTTACAGTAGTGAATATATGGTAAAATCAATGTATTATATATCATAACAAGATATTTCTCTGGTAAGATTTGTTTTAGTCTACATAGTATTCCAATTCCTTTAGCTACAGAGGAAGACACGTTGCTTATGTGCGGAGTCCATGATAAATGATTGTCTATTGTTATACCAAGAAATTTTACGTATTCTTTTTTTATCTAAAGGCACATTATCAATTTTTATATCTTGTGTAAAACTTTCATTTCTATGAGATGATTGATAATGCATAATATGAGTTTTACTTATGTTAAGAGATAACTTATTACATTTAAACCATGATGAAACTTTATTTAATTCTAAATTCATTATATTTATCAATTCTGGTAAGTTCTTGTGAGATAACAAAATATTAGTATCATCGGCGAATAAGATGAAAGAAAGAATGGAAGATGAATTTACTATATCATTAATGTATATTAAAAATAACAAAGGTCCCAGAATAGAATAGAATGTTCAACTCATGTCAGGTCTTTTCCTAAACAGACTTGCATTTTAAGTGCAAGTATAATTTAAAAAGATTCACCAAGGTGGGTGAAAAATTATCTTTTCATACTTCATCAGTTATACTGACTTTCTCAATCTTACTTCAATTTCTGAGGTTGCATTTGCATTCAATGCTATACCCTCATGCTCTATAACCTGGAATAGTATAGGTAAGTCTGGAATTTCTTTAATTCAATCTTTCAGAATGCATCACTGTTTCCAACAACTTTGCTGTTCATCCTATCTTACTCCCTATACCAATTTTATCAGTAGCAAACTTATTTTCGCTAATCCCAAATGAAATACCTCAATCAAAAGGGTTATTCTTTAGACGATACAAGTTATATCCCCTACTGAATGGCTCGAATGGAAAACAATTCGATATATTGCTCATACCGACAATGCTTAACTTCAGGAGAAGAATTTTCTAGATCGGAACAAACAAAAGTCCATCAGCTTAACTCTCAACAATTAATTGACATTTGTGCATATCCAGAAGGTGAATCGTACCATTCGCCTCTATTCTGATATTTATTGCCTCATTCCAATTGACAACAATGATTTATGATGGAGGACCTTTTGCGCAACATCTCTTGATTTGCAATGCAGGGAAGGTCACTTTCAATCTTTTCACTAAGATGAGTCTTCCATCTTAACAGAATTTAATACACATTTTCATCATAAAACTGTATCCTGAGTCAATATATGAACTCTCAAAAACAAAAACCAAATCAAAAGACTAAAAAAATTGTTACTCCAGGCCATACCATTACTAATTCCATTTTAATAAAAAAAACGAACTAACAGAATTACAAGCAACAACGACATAGCCACAATCATGTGAATAACAAGAAGTGGAATCAAAACAAATGTTCTATCAAACTTTTTAGATGAGTGATTGATAGTACCAGGATCTGAACAGGAATAGTCTCAAACCTAAACCCTATAATGAATGAACCATAAGTGAGCACACAAATGCTGCAAAAGTATAATGCAAAAGATTTTCTAAATAACCTATTATGCATCCTTTTATCCATGTAATATCTTGAATGTTGAATTTGACATATTTTATCAATATCTGGAGCAATGTCTTGATAAACTTTCTACAGAGAATAAACATATTTATTTCATGGGTGATTTTAATACAAATTTTCTGAATATAAATAATTCTAATACCGAAAGATTTCTTCAATTAACTAATTCTTATGCTTTTTCCTCACATATAAATAAACCCACAAGAATAACTGCAGCTTCTGCGACTTTAATAGATAACATTTTTTCTAATATTCATAATGAAACAATCATCGGCGGTTTACTTTATTCAGAAGTATCAGACCATTTGCCAATATTCACGATATCCGAAACCAATTCATCTAAAAATAAATCAACAATACCTCCCCGCTATAGATTAGAAACTCCCAGAAAAATTGAATCTTTCAAACGGGACCTTTTTGAAGAAAATTGGAGTGATATTTACAATGAAAATAATGTGCATATTGCTTATGAGAAATTTAACAATAAATTACAATTTTATTACGATAAAAATTTTCCACTTGTGAGGAAGCGTCAAAATTCCCGGGAGGCCAAAAACCCGTGGATCACAAAAGGGATTCTAAAATCAATACATACTCGAAACAGTCTTTACAAATTACATTTAAAGAAACCATCACCCATAAACGTGCAAAAATATAGGAAATATCGGAACAAACTTACAAATTTAATAAGATTATCTCGCAAGATGTATTACTCAGACAAATTAACTAAAGTTAGCGCTAATTCAAAGGCGACATGGCGGGTTATAAATGAGATTATCGGAAAAAAGACAACTGAATTACCTAAAGATGGACTAACTTTAAACGGTGATAAAATCGCAGATAATTCCACTTATGCTTCACAATTCAATTCTTTTTTTAGTAACATCGGCCCCCAACTAGCAAATAAGATAGGTAGTTGCAACAATGCACATTTTACTGATTTTATTTCAACGCCATTCGAAAATTCTATTTTTCTCAATCCTACCAACCCCACTGAACTCATTAACATTACGAAATCCTTAAACTCTAGTAAGTCACAAGGACATGATAGGATAAGTACATCTATGCTTAAAGAAATTATTCATGCTATTGTTGATCCTTTAACTTATATTTTTAATCAATCTATATCATCAGGTGTTTGTCCGAACCTACTCAAAATTGCAAAAGTTACCCCGATCTACAAAAAAGATGATCCTCATGAAATAAGTAATTACCGCCGCATTTCTATACTTTGTAGTATATCCAAAATCTTAGAAAAAATAATATACACACGATTGTACAATTTTTTAAACTTGCATAATTTATTGAATCAAAATCAATATGGTTTTAGGAAAAATCACTCTACAGATTTAGCGCTAGTAAATATTTACGACAAAATTACTAAAGCGATGGCTGATAAAGAACATGTTATTGGAATATTTTTGGACCTAAGCAAAGCTTTTGATACACTTAATCACAAAATATTACTTCACAAACTACATTTATACGGAATACGTGGAAATGCACACAGATGGTTAGAAAATTATTTATCAAACAGACAACAATATGTTACATTTAATGGAATAGATTCAACCTTTAAAACTTTCGAATGCGGTGTGCCTCAGGGGTCAATTTTGGGGCCGCTCCTCTTCCTATTATATGTCAATGATATATCAAATACTTCGACCTAATTATCGTTTATCCTCTTTGCAGATGATACTAATATTTTTTATGCTCACACAGAACTAGAAACTGTAATATCTACTTTAAATGTTGAATTATGTAAAGTATCTACTTGGTTCAAATGCAACAAATTATCCTTAAATATAAACAAAACACATTTTATGCACTTTAAGCATTACAATACACATGCTGTTAACAATACAATAACGATAAATATTGATAACGTATCTCTACAGCAAAAACAACATTCAAAGTTTCTAGGGGTAACTATTGATGAAAATTTATCCTGGAATAATCATTTAAGCCAAGTCACAACTTCCGTGTCCAAAGGTGTTGGAATGATTTCCAAATTAAAATACATATTACCTGAAAAAACTCTCTTTTTACTTTATAATGTTTTGGTGCTTCCTCACATATCATATTGTAATATAGTTTGGGGTAATTGTGGTAAAACGAAACTTAATCCGATTTTCTTATTACAAAAAAGAGCAGTCCGTATTTGCACAGGATCACAATATCTTGCTAGATCCAATCCTTTATTTTTTAAATTAAAAACATTAAAAATTTCAGATATAAATACATTTCATGCTGCTATATTCATGTTCAAATACAAAAAGGGATTACTTCCCCCTTCCTTTCAAAATATGTTCACCCTGAACAACACCATCCATTCTTATCCAACACGAAACTCCACAAACTTTCATTTAACAAATCCAAAACTAATAATAACACACAAATCAATTAGACACGACGGTGCGGATTTGTGGAATGATTTATCACATGACATTAAGCTATGCACATCACTTTATTCATTCAAAGCTGTTCTGAAAAAAAATACGCTGTCAAGCTATAATTTCTAAAATCTTTCTGTGTACCCAAACAACTGATAATCCCCCCCCCCCTTGCACATGCACACTCGCACACCTGCACTTGCACTTTCACTTTTATCAACGGTATTAATCTTATCTCAATCAAATTTCTCTTCTCTATCCACTTTTGATATATTCCTATTATTTTGTGCAATAAAAGATAGTCTCTTTTATTGCACTATACAGTCTGGTTTTCTATCCCCTTTCCTTTCGAGGCCTCCATCGCTTTCAAGCTCCAAGCTTAAGATGGAGGTCTCCCACATTTCTATATATATGTTCAGTTATTAAAGAAAATGTATATAGATATATAATTTCACAGTACAGTTGATATTTTATAATGATTTATGTGCATTATTCATTATGTTAAAAAAAATATTTGCTTATTATGTAATATTGAAAAAAAATGTTATACTTGTGTATTCTTTGTTTTTTGTTTAGAAATGTGGAAATAAAATAAATCAAATCAAATCAAATCTTCTTACTCAAACATCAGAGCTAAATGGTGTAGAGATAGGATTTTCAATAACACACACAAACGGAAAAAAATGAACTACAATCATATAAGAGTTCCTAAAGGTATTTTTACATAATACCTATACTTACACCTTCTCTCCCTTAATACCATTTATACAAAAGATAAACAAAAGGAATATATATCACTTTGGTCATACAAATTATAAACCTAACAATTGCAAAGACAAAGCAATACTATAGTCTATCAATTAAAATTAATAATCTCGCTCTGCTACCAATTGTAGCACGGGACAATAAACAACAGCGCAGCGGAAGGATTTTTAAACAAAGAATCCCCACCCTGTCCGTCTACAGAGGTAGAACATAGATAAAACTTATGTTGTAATTGTTTTACTAAGTAATAATCACACATCACATAATCAAACACCATCAATCAACAACATTCACACTATGCTATTAACTAATGTAAATAATAAAACTCAATAAAATAAACTGACACACTCATAATATAAAGGATATATGTTCCTTTAATTCTAATCTAACAAATTAACATTATATACATGATATTTACAGTTATAAAAAAAATGGTGTAACTCCTAGTTACATAATTGTCTGAATGGGTATGAACATATAGTTCAAAGAATACTTAGAATTTACTTCACTGGACAAAACAGTTGCCAAACAACTATTGATACATTAAGACTAACATAATGGCATTGAGGGTCTCATTGCAGAAAGAAATAAAATAGTGATGCCGTTCATGGTCAGACGACCAGTGACCTGAGAATCAGGAAAATACGGAAAATATTGAAAAGTGATGTCTGGAGGAAGATGCTCTCTCTCCATCTCAAAAGTTGTCTATCTATATAAATATGGGTATTCAATATACATACAGGGAGAGGGGGGGGGGGGTAGTACTTCAAAGGGTTTCATCCCTTTAACTACATATTATATTATGTAGCACCAAAAGGGTGCTACAATATCATCACAGTGAAATAAACCACACGAAAAAAAAATCCCTCGAAAATGACTCTGCTAAAAAACATCATGATCAACTTACAAAATACGGTACTGACAGTATTCACCAAGCACTGCTAAATGGTTGTGAATCACTTGCCAAACCACAAACTGAACATGTGACAATAAAACATACATTCGAAAGCCCTTACTTGACAAGTCCAATGTGAAACATTTACCTTAATTTCACAGGTTTTTTTCTGTAGGATTTAATAGTGCATCATGTGCATGTGAAATGATACAAGTTAATTGCTAATATATATATATACTTACTGAAGCAGCTAATGAGCTAAGCAGTCCAGGATAAGATTTTGAACAGAGCAAAACAATACAACAATCACACTTCAACTATGTGGTGGCAGTTGAAGCTTTGTGAATACTGTCAGTACTAGATCCTCAAGATTAAATATACAAAGAGAAATAAAAGTTAAAAACTAGGATTAAAATACAAAGTCTTTTCCAGCCATGTCTATGGCCCATCGGAATTTGTCTCGTTGAGTTCTGTTGTACACTTTCTCAATAGGCACATCCCATTTCTTGGTCCTATTAAGTGATAGAAAGAGGGGGAAAAGGCAAGAATGATCACATCTTTACCAATATCCAACTTTCACACAGCACTAAATGTATGTTGGCAATGCCTCGAGGTGGTTTCAGATACCCATCTAAATGGATCAGACGAAGCATTGACAAATCTGAGGAGAATATGGGCCTTTGGCTAAAAAAATTGTGGAAAAAAAAAAATCAGATTTCAAACTATTGTCTGAGAAAATAGCATCAGTTACCAACACTTCACTTGGGAGCAACAAAACCAAGTGGCATGATTTATAATGACATAAAATGACATTGAGGAAAGCAGTTTTTTATAGACTAATTTTATACTATTTTTTTTTTCTTTTTAAGAGCTCAATGTGCAAACCCTACACCACAATGGTTCATTTCAAGTTTGGTGTTGGTGTTGTGGTTGATGTTGAAGGCATAAATCAGACTGCCTTACAAAGTTCCGAAACACCAAATGTGAGTAAGATTCATCCAAGCACAAGCACCATATTTAAGTTTGGTGTTTGTCTGATGTAACAATCGGCCCAACACGAACATCAAAGGGTCAACACTAAACCTGATATCCCCCAATGATCCATCTACATAACACTGTACTCACCATGCCACTGATATCCTTGGATCTAAGTAGTTGAGTTTGGAGGTTACCAAGTTAATCTCCTTGTTCTCCTCCTTGTCTGTGGCTTTTATCCCTAGCTTAGCAAGCTGATCCTCTAGACGATCTACTTGTTTCTGTTTCTTCTCCAAGGCCCTGAACAAAATAAAGACAGAATCTATCAATAATTGTATCCATTATCTACATCAGAGATGTATGAATATTGTGGTCAGCAAGTTCCCAACATGAGGGTCGTGGGTTCAATTCCAGCTCAAGAACTGATGACCTTGCAGGCTTTGAATTTCAAGATTCAGGGGGCAAGTTCATTTTTCAACAGGGCATATTTCTATATTACAATTCAAATGGAAAAAAATAACAAGGGCAAAAAATCCACGATAGGGGTATTGAGGTCAGTCAATAGGAAATCCAGTGCTATGGACTTGGAATAATTCAAAGAGGAACCCAACCTTGGTAAGAAAATAAATGCTGAAAGTGTGAAAGAAATAAGATCATCAATAAAACATTATGAACATATGAAAAATCAACTGCCTATCCAATTACGCCAAATTTCATCAACAGAAACATTCAAGTCCCAGTTGAAAACTTACTTAATCTCCCATTAACAGTTTAATATTGTGCTTATTCAGGAGAATTCAAATTCCATTCTTGTTTGTTTTCTATAGTTGTTGTGTTTTGTGTTTATTTTCCTTGAAGCGCCATGAGCACCGAAAGGTGGACCTGTGCGCTATATAAGTAGCCACCATTATTATTATTATTATTAAAATGAGATCACTAAGCATATGTAAATATATTAGTAGAATTTAACAAGTGTAAGAACAAATCTTCCATCTGTCATACAATTACAATTAATAATCTGGGATATGTGGCTTTCTCCTGATCCTCTTTTCCTTCAGAGTCATAATAAAATATAACATATTAAGCATATTGTTAAATATTGTCTTGAAAGAAGGATATCATTCTGAATAAAAATTTTGGGAAAAAATTACAATTTAGTCATGTTGTGAATTGAAGCAAATGAAGTTGTCCCTACCCAGCATCACAATGGCATTTTGTACAAGGCCAATTTTAAGTCCCCACATGTATAGAGATCTACTAAAGAGCTACAATATTTGCACTCTAAATCTAAATTCACTTACAATTTCAATTCCTCATTACGGCTATTCTTATACTCGCTCTTGATGGCTTCCAGCTCCTTGCAAGCTTCATTGGTGTCCTGTTGCTTTTTGGTGAACTTTTCCTGGAGGTTATGCATCTGCTTGTCAAAGTTTTTGGGTGCAGCGCGCTGATGGTTACATAGCACTGCCACGGCACGGTTGGCTCGATTGTAAGACAGCATTTTAGCAGTGACCGTGTCATCAGCTGAAATAAAAGAAAGAGAAAATTAAGTATCAAAGGTTTTGGGTGCAGTGCCCTGATGGTTACACAGTACTGCCATGACACTGTTGGCATGATCATAAGACAGCATCTTAGCAGTGACCATGTCATCAGCTAATATAAAAGAATGGGGAAATTGCTTGTCAAACATATTGGGTTCTGTTCAACACACTGATGGATACACAGCACAGCCATGGCACCTGGGAACTGAATTTGAAAAGGTGACATGACATTTGCTCCAGCGACAATGGCTCCAGGCTTTATTCCGTATAAGATATAGGGTCAGGGTTAGGGTTGCAACAGGGTTTTATGTTAGGTTTAGGATAGGGTATAGTGTTAAATCTAGGGTTGAAGTTGGTCATTCCATTAACATGTGGAATTTGCAGCGGAGCAATTGTCGCCAGAGAAAATGTCATGGAACCTTGAAAAAACAAGTGGAACGCCTCTGGCAGTCTCGCCTGCATTACGCGATTCGATATAGCAGCAGTATTGACTTTGAAAACAGCTAGTTAATAATTATTCACAAAAGAAAACACTCATACGATAATAAAATACTATGTCGATTGACCCAACATGACCTTTGACCATGATCATGTGACCTAAGACAGGTGCAAAACAATCATTCATACTTGATTACCCCTATGTCTATGTTTCATGAACTACATGTAGATCCATGAACTTTCAAAGTTATGATGCCAATTCAACAAATACCCCCAACACGGCCAAAGTTCATTGACCCTAAATGACCTTTGATTTTGGTCATGTGACCAAAAACAAGCACAAGTTATTCAGGGCAGGGATACATGGTTACTCTTATGTCCCAAGTTCCATGAACTAGATCTACAAACTTGAAAGTTATGATGACAATTCCAAAAATGTCAAAGTTATGATGACAATTTTACAAATACCCCAAACATTGTCAAAGTTTGTTGACCCTAAGTGACCTTTGACCTTGGTCGTGTGACCTGAAACTCGCACAGGATTTTCAGGGAAACTTAATTGCTCTTATGTCTAAGTTTCATGAACTAGATCCATAAAATGTGAAAGTTATGACAATGCCACAAATATCCCAAACATGGTCAAAGTTCGTTGACCCTAAGTGACCTTTGACCTTGGTCATGTGACCTGAAACTCAGGCAGGATCTTTAGTGATACACTATCACCCTTATGTCCAAGTTTCATGAACTAGGTCAATATACTTTAGAAGTTATGACGACATTTCAAAAACTTAACCTTGGTTAAGATTTCGATATTGATTCCCCCCAACATGGTCTAAGTTCATTGACCCTAAATGACCTTTGACCTTGGACATGTGACCTGAGACTCAGTCAGGATGTTCAGTAATACTTTGATTAGCCTTATGTCCAAGTTTCATGAACTAGGTTCATGTACTTTCTAAGTTATGATGACATTTCAAAAACTTAACCTTGGTTAAGATTTCAATGTTGACGACGCCGCCGTCGGAAAAGCGACACCTATAGTCTCGCTCTGTTATGCAGGCGAGATAAAAAACCAAACCTGAAGACAAGATGATTCAAAGCATGTGTAATATATTTCCCATTAGTCTTAAATGTTGTCCGATTCAAACAGGTTTCAGCAGTTGCAAGAGATTTTATCTTGATAAAGTAATCTGCAGAAGCTTGAACAAATGTTTCAATTTTGAAAGACATTCCAAGTCAATTATAGTGAATGACAAAATTCTGAAAGCATGCCAATACAACAGCCAAGAAAGGAGTCTGTGAAAACTATTAAACAAGTGATGCATGTACATGAGTTCATTATGTGATCTATCCTCACTCCAGTTGAGGCTCTGTTCAATCTATTGAGTTGAACACAGCCTCAACAAGAGTGGATAGATATCGTGCAATGGAAAAATAAGATTAAAAAAACATGATAGCCATGCAATGAAAAATAAAATATGCATGCAGCATAAAATGGATCAAATATTGAAGACCTTTCAACCAATCAAATCAGCAGAAACTCTGTATGAGTTTTATAAGACATGATGGAATTACTGGGCAATTGGTCATTTACTGGATGTGCCTACAGACTGTGGATGGCCTACGCTCTTGTGACAAGCTATTCACATTAGACCTCAACTGAAAACTTATATTTCAGACATCCAGTCATTGTTTTGGGGGGGTTTCTCAATCTTTCAGAGTAAAGATCATAACACCAACTTTTGGTGGTATTTGAGCTCATTAGTGCCTCTGATTAGGCAACTAGATAATGGGGCACTATGAATGTAGAGACTAGATTGGACTTGAGAGGCTTAAAACACTAAGATTCCCATCATATATTCATACCATCTGTAAGCTCATTAAGTTTATTCTGCAGGGTGAAGGAAGCATTGAAGGTCCTGAAAACCTTGGCAGTAAGGCGCTCCATCAGCTCCTGAAGGTACTTGTTGAGGATAGCAGTGTTGAGTCGATCAAATAGTTTGTCCTCACCCTTCTTGTTCTCCATGAACAGCTTCAAACTCTTAAAGACCTACCAAAGATGAAGCAAAGCTGATTAGAACTAAATTCTTCTTCACAATTTAGAAAGTTACATGCTTTGTTTTACTTTATTTTTCAAAGCTTTGGCATCCCTCGTAATAATCAGTATAAGAGTGTTCTGCGAGTCTCCTGGTTATAAGTGCTGGAATAATCAAATGGAGTTTGATGGGTGAGCTAATTCAACCGTTTTATAGTACTGCATCCACAATCATATCAGCAATTATGTCAATTACATCCACGGAATCATGGACTATCACAAAAAGAGCTTAGTTAAAGGACAAGTCCACCCCAACAAAAACTAGATTTGAATAAAAAGATAAAAATTCAACTTAAGCATAACACTGAAAATTTCATCAAAATCGGATCTAAAATAAGAAAGTTATGGCATTTTAAAGTTTTGCTTCATTTCACAAAACAGTTATATGCACATCTCGGTCGGTATGCAAATGAGGAACTGATGACATCACTCACTCACTATTTCTTTTGTATTTTATTATATGAAATATGAAATATTTTATTTTCTCGTCATTGTCATGTGAAATGAAGTTTCATTCCTCCCTGAACACATGGAATTCCATTATAGTCTAGGAGATAGGGGCTTTATTCAGGATTTTTGGTGGGGAAGGTTTGACGGCCTTCTCCGGGGTAAAATTGTGTGCTGATTCCAAAAATGTCAGTCTTATTGACCGTACTCACGACATTTTGGCCATTTTGGCAAATTTTTGACCAAAAATGACCATTTTGACCACTCTTTGGAAAATGGTCCCTTAACAGAATGCTTTTGTGCCCACATCCAATTAAAAGGGCCTATCCTAAGTAAAAATGCACCCAGATTTCAGATAAAGTGGTTTCATTTGCCAAATTACAATAGAAGTGGTCATTTTGGCCACGTTTTGACCAAAAATGACAATTTTCATGAATTTTTTGTCCGAAATGAGTTACAAATATTGATCAGAATTACGATTGGATGTCTTTAGAAATCCACATTCAATTTTAAAATGTGCGACGAAATTTGAGGTCTTCAGCTTGTTTTATATTCTTCCCTTATAAAATGGGAATGCATTTAAAGGTCTATCTTGTGTAGAATTTTATGCTGATTCCAAATATATCAGTCTTAATTACCATATCCAAGAGCTTATGTCATTTTGGCCACTTATGGCCCTTAAAAGGACCAATGACATCAGTTCAATTTATTCAAAAATATTTTGAATTTTACCAGAATCGTAACAAGCTTGTGATGTGACACCAAATATTGATGTATTAATTCTTTATATTGAACATCTCAAAGAGTATTTTGATCTCATGTAACTTATCCATCAGTTTTGACATAATTGTGGGGGTCATTTTGGGTACTTCAGACATTACTGACCATTTGCTCAGTTTTGCAATATAAAATATTCAAATAGGCAGGAAATTGAGGTCTTTAGCATGTTTATCTTCTTCACTTATAAAACGAAAATGCATTGAAAAGTCCTTCTTGTGTAGAATTTTATGCTGATTCCAAATAGTCTTATGACCCTATTCAACAGCGTGTGGTCATTTTGACCACTTGTTGCCCTCAAAATGACCAATGACATCAGTTCAGTTTATCCAAAAATACTTCAAATGTTACCAAAATCGTAACAAAGTGTGTGCTGTGGCACCTTACATTGGTGTATTAATCCTTTAAATTGAACATCTCAAAAGTATTTTGACCTTATGTAAGTGACCTAGGGTCATTTTGGATACTTTAGACATACATGTATCTGACCATTCGCGCAGTTTTGCATAATAAACTGTGCAAATAGGTGGGGATTTGAGGCCTTCAGCGTATCTTTTCTTCTATGGAAATGCATTTAAAGGTCAATCTTGTGTAGAATGCTATGCTGACTCCAAATATATCAGTCTTAACAACCCTATTAAACAGCTTATGGTAATTCTGGCCACTTTTTGTCCCCCAAAATGACCAATTCCATCAGTTCAATACTTAAATTTATCAAAAAATACATTGAATGTTACTACAATCAAAGGAAGTGCCGTGACACATATCACTGGTGTTTATGAATCCTTTAAATTGACCATCCAAAAAGTATTTTGACCACCTTGGTCATTTTGGCCACATTGACCACTACCCAATGTGTATACTAATTAAGCCTATATCGAACATGGCGAGGAGACATCCAGGAATCAGGATTGCGGTAATATTAGCATCAATTATTGTTAAATGGGAAAAGTTTGAAAGTTATGGGGTGTAAATCAATGCAATGATTCCATATAAGCCAGTGTTATTGGCCTATAAGTATTGGACCCTGTGGTCATTTTGATCCTTTTTTCCTCAATATGACTAGTAACCACATATTGTTTGGTTTGAAAAGGGCTCAAATGTTGCTTAATATCATTATCAGCGTGAGCTACGACACCAATAATCAAAATAAAAAATCACATCGAGTATCTATACATCAGGTTGTTTGAACATGCACTTTGGACATTTTCATGATTTTAGGCTCACTGACCTCTTCGTAAATATTAATGGAAACTTCAATTATAGCGGGTAGCAAAGTCAGGAATGAGATATTTTTACATCATTTAATGCTAGATAGGACATATTGCCAAACTTTCTGAAGTAGATTAATACAATGATTCCAAATATATCAGTCTTAATGACTATTTACAAACTAGTGGTCATTTTGGTCGCTTTTGGTCCCTACAATTACCAATTACAATTGCATGAATAAAAAATCAAATTTTGTTGTGTATTTTTGAATCAGTGAAAAATTGTTTAATTCAATATGGTATTATTAATAGTACATAATCAAAATTTGACAATTTTGGTCATTTTGGCTACTTTGACCATTTATCCAATGTGTGAATTTTGAAATAAACATGATTGAGCAGCAATTGTAGGTCTATGAAAGTGTGTTCAATCCCTTTTAATTGGAAATATTAAAGGCTCACCTTGAGTAAGAATTGTGCCAAATATCTTGCGACTGTCTACCGTGGCCCCTTTGGCCACTGTATGGTCCTAAATAGCCAGCAATATTTACCTTCGTTAAAGTCAAATTATGCTGAGAATCTTTACAAAGCAATATTGGTCACATTGGACTTCATTAAGAGTTTGACCATCATTCATTTTGACCATCTTGGAGTTTTTTGTACAACGCTTCAAAAACCTCATATTTACCCTGAATTCTTTTGAAGAAATACTTGGTAATAAAACACATTCTATATGAAATTATTATCTGTGCCGATTTTTGGCCACTCTAACAATGTAGGGCAAGTTTTCCACTTTCAACTTCACCTATCATGCTAATGTGAGGTTTGTGAAACATTATACATATGGCGAAGGTGGTAGAATGCATGATAGTTAAATCTATTCATGAAATTCACTTTGACCAATTGCTTTGTAATGATGCACCTTTGAATTGAGGATTAGTGCCTTCATCCAGAACATATGGAATGATGTTCTGGCTGTTGAAGGACCAGACAGTGACCAATTGGGCCACAATAGACCATAGTTAGGTATTTGGAAAATAAAGTTACTCAAGGTGAGCTTGTAATATTTCCAATCGAAAGGGATTTAACGCATTTGCATAATTGCTCCACAGTCATGTTTATGTACTGGTAAAGTTATACACTGCAAAAACTTTGGTGTTGATTTATCACCAGCCCGGAATTTATATATGTCCACACCAGAGAAGTATTGAAACAACAACAGTTTGGAATCAAGCCGATGCTGTTTTAATACATAAACACCATTCTGGTGTTAGACCAAAACGTAACTGGTGCTGTTTAACACTTCTGTGGTGTGGACATATATAAATTCCAGGCTGGTGTTAAATCAACACCGGAGTTTTAGCAGTTTACATTATATAAATGGTCAAAGTGGCCCAAATGACCAAAATAGTCACCACAACATTTTGATTACGTACTGTTAATAATATTATATTGAAATCAATAAGTATTTTGTCACTTATTATAATTGATATAAAACATCTTATAACTACACAGAGCAACAACAACATTTGAATCTTTTTATCTTTTTTGATACATTTAAATGTCATTGGTCATTGTCAGGACCAAAATGACCACTAGCTCATAAATTGTTTATTAAGACTGATATATATATGGAATCATTTAATTAATCTACTTCAGAAAGTTTAGGGTTATGTCCTAACACTGAATGATGCTAAAATGTCTCATTCCTGAATTTGCTGTCCCATATATGTGAAGTTTCTATTTACATTTTCTATATGGTCAAGGTGGCTAAAATCATGAAAAGGACCACAGTGCATAGTCAAAAACCTTATATGCTCGATGTAAAGGATTTTATCCCATTTATCAACACTCTTCACTGTTTATTGGTAGTTCTTGCTGATAATGATACTGACCAACATTTGAGCCCTTTTTGAATCATCAAAGCATGAGTGGTCTCTGGTGAGGATGAAGTGGTCAAAATGACCACAGGGTCCAATAGTTAGGCCAATAACACTGGACTATGTGGAATCATTGTATTGATTTTCACCTACAAGCTTTCAAACTTTCCCCATTTAACAATAATTGATGCTAATATTAACGCAGTCCTGATTGTCTCCTCACCATGTTCGCTACAGGCTGAATTAACATACACATCGGACAGGGGTCAAGCCCAGGGGTCAAGGTGGCCAAAATGACCAAGGTAGTCAAAATACTTTAGGAATTCTCAATTTCAAGGTTTCTTAGACAAATGTTAGGTCCTACAGCACACCCTTGTTACGATTCTGGTAACATTCGAAGTATTTTTTGATAAAATGAACTGATGTCATTGGTCATTTTGAGGGCAATAAGTGGCCAAAATGACCATAAGCTGTTGAATAGGGTAATTAGGTTTGACATATTTGGAATCAGCATAAAATTTTACATAGGTTACAACCTTAAATGCATTCCCATCTTATAAGAGAAGAAGATAATACAAGCTGAAGACCTCAAATTCCTGCCTATTTTAACAGTTTATTATGTATAACCAAGGAGATATGTGATATCTCCTTGGTTAAACTGCGCGACTGGTCAGTAATGTCTAAAGTGCGCAAAATGACCCTCATAGGTCAAAACTGACGGAATAAATTACATGAGGTTGATTGTTATGATCTAGCGCACATTTTAAAATTAAATGTGGGTTTCTAAAGACATCCAATCGTAGTTCTGATCAATATTTGTAACACATTTCGGACAAAAAATTGATGAAAATTGTCATTTTTGGTCAAAACGTGGCCAAAATGACCACTTCTATTGTGATTTGGCGAATGAAACCACTTTATCTGGAATCTGGGTGAATTTTCACTTAGGATAGACCCTTTTAATTGGATGTGGGTACAAAAGCATTCTGTTAAGGGACCATTTTCCAAAGAGTGGTCAAAATGGTCATTTTTGGTCAAAAATTTGCCAAAATGGCCAAAATGTCATGAGTACGGTCAATAAGACTGACATTTTTGGAATCAGCACACAATTTTACCCCGGATAAGGCTGTCAAACCTTCCCCACCAAAAATTCTGAATAAAGCCCCCTATCTCCTAGACTATTATTTTAACATTTTGTGCTTCAGGCAAGGAGGTCCTAATCGTCAAATTCGTAAAAATTGAAATATTGTATTCAAACAATAAAAAACAAAAGAAATAGTGAGTGAGTGACATCATCGACTCTCTCATCTGGATGTAACTGGCTAGTTCATATAACTATTTTGTTAAAAATAAGCGAAACTTTGAAATGTCACAACTTTCTTATTTTACATCCGATTTTGATGAAATTTTCAGCATAGGGCTTGTCTGATTTTTCTCTATTGATTCAAATCAACATTTTTCTGAGGTAGACTTGACCTTTAAAGGGAAGGTCCGGGCTGAAAATATTTATATCTTAATACATAGAGTATAATTCACTGAGCAATATGCCAAAAATTTCATCAAAATCGGATAAACAAATAATAAGTTATTCAAGTTTAAAGTTGAGCAATATTTTGTGAAAACAGTCGTCATGAATATTCATTAGATGGGCTGATGATGTCACATCTCCACTTTCCGTTGTCTTATGTTATTACATAAAATCATAATTTTTTCATTATTTCATACTTGTGTGGATAATATGTCTCCCTTATAATGAAATAAGTTAAATATCTAATGCACTAAATCAGTTGCCAATCCAATTTTTCTAGTTCTTGGAGGAAAACATTTGAATAAACCTAATTTCATATAATAAAATACAAAAGAACAAGTGGAGATGTGACATCATCAGCCCACCTAATGAATATTCATGACGACTGTTTTCACAAAATATTGCTAAACTTTAAAATTCAATAAATTTGTTATTTTGTTATCCGATTTTGATGAAATTTTCGGCATTTTGCTATGTGAATTCTATTCTATTTATTAAGCTATTCATACTTTCAGCCCGGACCATCCCTTTAACAATAGTTACTTTCATTGAAAAATAAAGAACATTTTGCCATGTCATCATCATCCATCAGGTGAATCTATTCAGTGATTGTTATACGCTATTGTGTTATACAGAATGCTATCATTCAATAAAAGTTCACATCTTTGTTTGAACTTGATCTATACAATCTTGAAATTTAAAGGTAAATGCTAGTTTTGGTAACAATATCAAAATGAGTTCGTACAGAATCCAATGAAATGACCACCAAAGTGTCTGTTTGTATAAATAAAACGTATGTGCCAAAGGATTCTGGAAGAAATTGTGTAATTGCTGAGAAATCAGCAAATAAGCACAGGATTCGGGTAGAGTTAGCGTCGGCCCCGACATTCAAAGCAATAATTATACACTTTCCCACGTGCGCTTATCTGTGTTGGGGATCTTCAGTCTGAACATTTTTCAGCGTAGATTTCAAGATTTCATGAAGTTCAGTTTATGTAAATGTACCAGATCTAGATCCTCGATGATATACTGACAATTAAGCATTGTTTTACAGACTTTCTCATGAAATCAGTGTTTACTGCAACGACTGGAATTTCTCTTTAAATAGCTTTCTACAGGTAGGGAGAAAAATAGTATTAATGCAGGAGTTCATAGAAAAACTTTAAATGAGAGCATTGTAATACCGTTAGTGTAATTTTTATAAAACATAATTCACTGAGTAGAAGAGTTAACCAGTTGTCTCACGATGTAGCAAACGTAGTGTGAAGGCGACGTTTCGTCTGCAAGCTGCTAGACTTCGTCAGGCAATGAGCAAAGACGCTGCTGCGCACGGGTTATATAGCGTCGGGAGCTATTGTCTGGCTCCACTCGGGCGTGAGCCGCGCTGTGATTGGCCGAAGCCGCTGGAATTTCTCTTTAAATAGCTTTCTACAGGAGAAAAATAGTATTAATGCAGGAGTTCATAGAAAAACTTTAAATGAGAGCATTGTAATACCGTTAGTGTAATTTTTATAAAACATAATTCACTGAGTAGAAGAGTTAACCAGACGAAGCCGCTGGCCAATCAGGGTCCGCGCTGGTGCTTGGTGCCCGCTGGAGCGTGCACCGCGCGCTGTGATTGGCCGATGTGGCCGGCCAATCAGAATCTGCGCTGGTGTCGGGCACCCGCTGGTGCGGTCGCCGTGCGCTGTGAACGGTGGATGCAGTATGCCGTCGGATGGCCGTTAACCATGCATCAGGGATCTCAATGCCGTTGTCCCTATTGATATTGCTCGGGTGCGAACGGATCTGAATCGCTTCCTTAACGCGCCGCGTATACCAATGCTTATCATGAGCAACGCAGCTGACCTCATCCCAGTTAGGTGGATGATCGGAGTCCCAAGCATGTTCTGCAACAGCAGAGCTATCAGTGCGCCTAAGCCGAACATCACGGCGATGTTCCTTCATGCGTTCCCCCACAGGTCTACCAGTCTCACCGATGTAGACTTTGTCGCAAGTCGAGCATGGGATCTTATAAACAACCCCATCGCGTCTGTCGGGGATCGGGCGGTCTTTCGGACGGACCAGCTGGCTGCGGATGCTGTCGGACTTGAATATAACTCGGATGCCATGCTTCTCCAAGCGCCGGCGGAGAAGATGCGCGATACCATCAACAAACGGGATTACTATAGCGGATTTAAATTGCGCTGGTTGGCCGGACGGAGCGCTCTTCTTCTTAGCAACGCGGTTAACGAAGGAGCGCGGGTAACCGTTAGAAATAAGAGCCGAGGTGATGTGTTGCTTCTCTGTAGCTGTGCAATGGGGCTTAGTAACGATGCGTGAAGCTCTGTCATAAAGACACTTCACTACCCCGCGCTTAACGGACTTCGGGTGATGCGAATCATAAGCAATGTACTGATCGGTGTGCGTGGGCTTCCTGTATACGGTGGTGTACAATCGGCCGTTGGTGTCACGGTGCACCATAGTGTCTAGAAAGGCAATGTGCTCGTTGCACTCCATCTCCATGGTGAAACGGATGGATGGCTGCTGCGAATTCATGTGGCTCAAAAGATCATCGGCAGCGGATCTATGCGTGATAATAAACGTGTCATCTACGTATCGCTTCCAAACTCTAGGGGCGCAGTCGGGCGGGCAAATACTCAGCGCGCGTTCCTCAAAAGCTTCCATGAACAAGTTAGCGATTACTGCGGAAACAGGGCTGCCCATGGCTGCTCCTTCTTGCTGTTCGTAGAAATTGCCGGCAAACATAAAATACGTAGATTGTAAAACAAAACTCAAAAGCTCAGTTACCTGGGCCGGAGATAACTGTGTGCGCTCGGGTAGACTCTCATCGCGTTCGAGTCTGCTAAGTGCGACCTTGCATGCGGCGTCGATGGGTACATTGGTAAACAATGACACCACATCAAATGAAACCATGACCTCGTGTTCCTGTATGGTTTCGCTGCGCACGCAATCAACAAAGGGACTAAGGGAGCAAGAATATCAGCGAGATACTTAGACGTGTTGTAAGCAAACGAACTCACACATGATACAATCGGACGGAGCGGAATGTCAGCTTTATGGATTTTAGGTAGTCCATAGATCCTGGGCGGTTGCTTCTGCGACGGTTTAAGCTTACGGTAGGTAGAATCATCGATGTCACCATTCTTGTGAAAACCGCGAAGAATAGTGGTAAGCTTGCGGGAGAGCCGATCGGTCGGGTCCTTCCCGATAGCGCGATAGGGGTCGGATTCAATTAACTCGGACATCTTGGCGCGGTAGACATCGGTGTCCAGAATAACACTGGCGCGCCCTTTGTCTGCTGGCAAAATCACAATAGACTCGTCTTCCTTGAGCGATTTCAAGGCTTTGCGCATGCCGGGAGTAATGTTAGGTTTAGGTGGTTCGGCGGAGGAGAGGATAGCATTTATCTCTCTTCTTACGGAGCTGATGGTCTCGGCATCAAGTGAACGAATGGAGGATTCCACCTTCGCAACAATCTCGGTAGCGGGAACACGCTTCGGGGCTACTGAAAAGTTAAGTCCCTTGGCGAGCAGCGCACTCTCATCAGAAGTCAATTTGCGTTTAGACAAATTGACGACCCGAGAGCTAGTATCGGCACATACGGAACTATCCTTACCCTCTGAACTAATCTTGCGATACTTATCCTGTTGTCGGGACTTGCACTTCTCAAATTCGTAGCGGTAGATATCGTCGAAAAGCTCGAGAGCACTGTTGTAGTGCTCTTCGGCGAGCGCGGAACGGACAAGGGTAGTACTGGACTCAATCTCGGCGCGGATAGACTTAAGAGTCATGCGGGTGAGGCGGATTCTTTCACGAAGGAAAAGGCGGGAGGTCCTCTCGGCGATGGCGCGTGCTGACTTGGTGGGTACTGGCGGGCGAACTCGAAGATCTTTCGGGATGACGGTGTTCTTGATGCAACGGTTTAGGAAGGTGAGGTGGTTGGTAAATCTCGCGAGTTTCTTCTTCCATTTTTTTTATTTATCAAGAGTGATGTAATGAATCATACTACCGAGACAATTTGGGGCCTGTTTTAGACAATACTCATGAATATATTATAGTAATGTCGTCGTTACACTAACTAGCATTAAATTTGTTCCGATGGTCGTAACTACAATAGCAAAATTACCATGATCATGGATTCTTTATGAAAGAACAACTCCGATCCCAAAGCAAACATTCTCCCATCCCCTTCACAATAAAAAGAGAAAAAGAGAAGAGTACAAAAAAAAAAGAAAAAAAAGACAGGAATACACTCACCCTCTCCTCCACGGGTACAGAGTTCTCATACCTGATGGAATCTTTACCCAAGAAATCAAACTTAACCACAAACTCCTGGTCGTCTAGCTCCTCAAACAGTTCAATGTGCTCTACCCTAAGGGAGCAACAACCAACAGTATCTGCTGTCTTACCTTCTTCCTTCTCATTACCAGCTCTCAATGCAAGCTAATAAATGGAGGTAATAAAGAGAAAAGACCCAAGGAATATAGACGATTCATTGTCTGTGTTTACTTTGACATGCAAAATGAAATGTCAAGTCTACTACTTCAGTGACCACCTTCAAGGGCAACCTGAAAACATACCTGTTACAGAGTGCTTTTTGATAGACATTGACTTATTGTTCAGACACGCATTATATGTACATATCTTTGTTGTTGTTCTGCTCTGAAGAGCCTCGAGCATCTAATCAAGATGGAATGTGCACTATACAAATCTCATGTATTAGTATTAATTTATTTCTAAAGGAGTAACATTCTTTGCAAAATTCATGGAACACATGAGCTACTTTAGGCTCATTCCACATTTCTTACAAAATATCAAAACTGAATAAATACATGCTAAACTAGGATAGCTACTATCTTGTTTGGAGTTTATAACATTATTTTTGTGAGTTGTGACAATATAAAACTCTTCTACACTCTTTTTTATATGTATTATTTTTACAATACAGAATTAGAAAACTCAGAGAATCATGAAGCTACATAATTAACAAATATCATTATTATTGCTCTGTATAAATTTTCTTTACACAGAATAATGCAATGCACTACCAATCCCAAAGCAGGCATTTTAGTGTTATAAGATTACCTTGTCTATGAAATACAAGGCAACAGCACGTTGTCTGACTCTCATTTCTTTACTCTTCCAGTCTTCACGGTTCTCATTTCTGATCCTGTCCACAGATTCCTTCAGCTTCCTTGCTAATTCATACTTTGCCCAATCCTTCTCTCCCTGGATTCAAAAATAAATTTTCATCAAAGTCAGTTATATAGCTGACTAGGAATTACCAAGTGGTAATACGTTACTGAAATGAGATTCAGCATATAACTCTTGACCAATAATGCATCAAAGAAACTGCTCTGTCAACAAATACTGATTGAGATTAATATTTTGTTCAGGTTCCATTTTCAATATTTTGCTGAAAAAAGGCAAACTTTCATTTTTTAATGTATAAGTACAATGACAGGGCTTAAATTTCTTATGTTTAAAAAATGTCATGAAAATTATGTTTGTGAAATGTATGGCATGCACATTACATTGGCTGCAGACAAAATTTATAAGACATAAGATATTCAGCTGGAGATTTTATCCAAAATTTAGGGTTGGGTAAATTCCATGGATACATTTTGGTCCAAAGTTGAATTAACTAATTTCTACACCACATAGCATCATAGAATCAAAACTTTGAGTAATTTTTACATTTTCATAATTTACTTTTCTGAAAAAAAAAAAAAATAGTTGAAATGGGACGAGGAGTGCTTACCTTTATTTTAGAGCTAGGGTTCAACATAACATACTTCAAAGCTCCTTGAATGTTTTCAGTCCATGAAGCTAACCAAGTCACTGAGTTATCATGCATAACTTTCTTCCATTTATGACCCTCTGGGGGAACTGGCCATTGAGAATCCCTGTGAAAAAAAAAGGTTATAGCTAATATTTTCTTTTCACTGAAATACGGATGATTCCCATGCAAAATACAATGCTGATATTCTTGCAACTTTCCTGAAATGTGTCTCAGTAACAGGCAGAATCCGTGCTTTTGAACCTAAACCTTCATCTTATCAGTATCTCTGTAACTTAGAATTCACTAAATAAAGCTCCTAGAATGCTATTTTTGGTGAAAATATTCTTTATAGCATTCCTAACAATTGTGAATGAAAAAAATTCTAGTACCAAGACCGATTTTATATGTATTTTATTGTTTTTTTAATTTTTTTTTTTTTTTTTAAATACTTTTTTATTGTTTTTTCGATGGAAATCGTTCCAGAAGTCTGATCATAAACAAGGCAAAATTAGTTTAATCAGTATAAGTAGAAATATTAGTTGGTTTCAAACCGCCTCGATCACAAGAATCCCCGTTAAATTACGAGAACTTTTTTAGGCTGAAAAATACCCATTAATTATTCTTGCATTCACACCGCCCTGAAACATATCCTTCGGGATAAGTTCCTGAAGTTACGAGCATGCGCAGTATGGTCTGATAAGCAGGCAAGGCGCGAGATTCAAAATCACTAGCCCAGCAGCCACCCACGGCGCCGCACCCAACGACACGCTGGGCTAAAAGTTCCCGTAATTTGCTTTCACATCGCCAAAATACCTGCGACCTTGGAAAAATCCCCGCAGAAGTTCTCGTAATTTCGCCAAGTACCTACTATTTAGCGGGTATTTTCTTTCGGGGAAATTACGCGTAGTTTGCTTTCACATTACCAAAATACCTGGTATTTTCTGATCGGGGTAAATTTCCCGATCAGAGAATACCTGGAACTGACGAACTTCGAGGCGGTCTGAAACCACCTAATGATACATTTATGAATTTTGGCTAAATACACAATTTGCATTGGATTTGTACATGAAATCACGTTTATGAGCAATTTTAGGTCTGACATGCACTTACATAATGTTGCGTAATGTCGTAACCGCAAACCCGCGGGCGTCACAAATTTGGTCTCAAAATTTGCGCAAGACTTGAAAGTAAAAAGTCAGTGAGCGGCGAGGTCAAAAAAATTGGCGCAGCAGATATATCGCGAAAATTGTCAGGGGGGCCATTATGGCCCCCCTCAGGAGAATTAGGGTTAACTGGGCTATTTCAGTCCAGTATATTGGGGGGGGGGTCAATTACCCCCCCCCCTCAGATCTTGGCCCTGCGCAGTCGCCGCAAAAATTTGCATGCGCCTAGAGCCAGATGTAAACTACAAGACTGTATGGTAATTTTTTTTAAAAATTAATTCTTTATATTTTTAATTAATTAATTATGCAAATAAGGGTATGAAATTTGCCCTAAATTTGGTTTTTTGTGTATGTTTTTGCCTTTAACTCAATTTATATAGCTAGTAGAATGCTAATTTTTGCTTGGAGTATCAATTATTACATTTCTAACAAATATCTACAAAAAAATTTCAAAAAGAAAATTTCTTATGTATTTTATTGTTTTTTTAATTCTTATGTATTTCTTTGTTTTTCAAACCTTTGTTTTTTATTGTTTTTTTCCAATGAACTTAGTCAGGGACCCTTCTGCGATCATAAATAGCATAAAATAAATCCATTTAAACCAACAAAAGTAAAAATAATCATACATCTATGACTTTTGGTTGAAAAACACAATTTGCATTGACTTTGTACATGGAATCAGGTTTTTGAACAATTTCGGGTCTGACATGCACTTACAAAATGTTGTGTAATTTCAGAAAAGATGCGCAAGACTTGAAAGTAAAAAGTCAGTGAACGGCGCGATCAAAGAACTTTGCGCAAAGGCGTAGTGATGAAATATGTCGAGGGGGGTCAAATTGACCCCCCCCCCCCCCCAGTTAAATAAGGGTTAAGCGGACCATTGGTCAGAGGTGCAGGTCACTGACAATACGGCACTTCTTGTCCCTCCAAATTTATTTTTTTTTATGAACGCTCAGCTGCAAGTACAGACACATTGCCAAAAACACTCACTTGCTGCAGTTGATGATGACATCTTCTGGCACTATCCTCTTCTTCAGCTTACCCTGCTTCGGGTGTTCACCACGACCTCGGAACAAACCGGGAGGCCCCACCCTGAAGTTACCGATCTTCTCTTTGTGATCGTCGAAAGAGCAGAAGCCATACTCCTTTTGGATCTCCTCATTCTTTTCCTTGATATCCTATATTACGGTACATCAACAAATGGATACTTGATAACTGCCTGCTGAAATGAAAACTGAACCTAATCCAGACTAGAGTGTGTGCTAGGTGTAAGACTAAGATGGAGGAGTTTATTTCATGTCCAAAAACAAAGGAAAAAAAAATGAGGGGGGGAATCTATCTACAGATAGGCTGTTTCACAAAGGTTCCATTGAATAGACGCCCCCATCAAAACAAGTTATCATCTTGCCATACAAGGATCCATCTCAAGCCTTAAATTTCATTATATTTAGGGCAAGGCCACTCTTCAAAAGGGCTTTTTTTAATATACATAAATACAGCACAGCAAATTGGAAAACTTAGAAGGGCACAAAAATATCCAAAACCAGTGAAAGGGGGCATTATAATAAACATCCAAGGCCATGACCTTAAGGCCCTGTCATTGTTAGTGTACAGTTTGACTTGCATTATGGATAAAGAACTAGGAACTCTTTTGCAGTTCTGGGGATCATTTCATGAAATTTGTCAGCAATGACAAATAGTCATTTGTTAACACTATTTACCTGCTTACAAATGAAAACCCCTTACGGATAATTGTGTACTACACTTCTAGCAGCTAATAGATTTATGTAATTCAGTATGCCAAGCAAAGAATGACAGCTTACTTGTTTCTCTTCTTTGCTCATTGCTTTCCTTTCTTCTGATTTCCTCTGATAATAGGCATGTATTTGTTTGAAGTTGCACTTTTTCAGATCCTTGATAATAGCCACCTCTTCGGCATCCATCACCTGAGGGTACAATGAAAGAAATGATGAAACTTGTTAACATGACCAATAGCAAAGAGCATCAACAGATCATGGTTTTCATAAACAAGTTTTTACAAACCCTTATTCAGGTTCATACCAAATGATCAGATAATACTTATCAAAAGCTTTCCATATTCATTTTTATTGTTTTTTAAATTTCTTATATATTTCTTTGTTTTACAACATTTTATGTTTTACTGTTTTTTCAAAGAAAATTGTCAGTGAAACTTTACTGATCATATGCATAATATTAATTGATTTTCATCAGTAAAGATTTACCAAAATGCTATTAAAAACATACCTTTTTCCAGTCCTTAAAGAAGTTTTTATTGAAGACATCTTTGGTAGTGTAATCATGTTCAATCATACGGGCATAGAATCCAGCCACTTCCTCTGCCTCTTCACTAAGCTTCATCTCCTTTCCTATGATAAGAAACAAAAAGATCTTTTGTAAAATATCAGTAGAATGAATGTGTTAAGTCATCAGTAACTTTTCAAACCGCTTTTTGAAACACCACCAAGGATCATATCATAAAACTTCATGAAAATTTATGCATAACTTCGCGAAATGACTGGAACATGAACTGCAAAATTGTGACCTGAAATATTTTCCTGACATTGGAACAAATTACATTTCTTCTGAAAATATCATTAAAAGGTTGTCAATTCTAGTGGAATTCAAAATTGGGCATAATATGATTATCTTTTCGTCAAAAATTGTAAAGTTGGAATCATTATGCTGCATATGGTGAAATAACAGTTGTCAATGTGGCCAAAGATTTCTATACCTTCTATGTTCGCTTCAAAACACAAAAACTTTTTATCATTTTCAAATAAGAATCAATTTTCTGTTTTGAAAGGACATGAAACAATAGGCTATATTAAATTTTTTTATTATCACCCTAAGGAGATTACCATTTTCCCATTAAATCACAAGGTAAAATTTGGATGAATACAAAATTGATTGATCTACAGCAATAATATTTTTCTTTCATTCCTTCATTGGTGCACTGCTTCCCTTTTGGTTAAATGCTGTTGTTGCCTGGTTTGGAAATACATGTAGTGACATTTGTGACCCATGTCCTCACCCCAATTTCAATTTTCATTTGTGTCATTACATTCTTCTCAAGAAATGTGCTTCTTTACATTCTCCTCCTCCTCCTCTTCATCTCATCATCCACCTAATCCTCCTCTTCTCATCATCCACCTAATCCTCCTCCTTCTCCTCTTTACCTCATCCACCTCCTCATCATCACCATCATCATCATGATCATTATGATCATCATATTAAGTATCTATTTACCATCATAGAAGAATTTGACAGAGCTAGGCAGAGGTTCATAGGGTGGTGCAAACAGAGGTCCTTTGTGCTCCAGGAACGTCCATTTGATTCCTTCTGGATGTGGGGTCTCCTTCCACCTGTAAAGATAGAACATGGTAGGACGTCAGCTTTCAGGAAGGATGGATTTTCTTTGCTGACCCCAGACTTTGTAAAAAGCATTGGAAAAACCTGTAAGAGATATCTATTGGGAAAAGTAAACTCGGTGTTCAGCGAGAAATCTTTGACCAAGCCTCATTAGCCTCGGCAACAGTGTCAGGTTAGGGAAAGTGTGATAATAACAGTACGAGGGATTTTCCAGTCTACACTACTTCTACTAGTCAGTAGTCAGAAATCTTTACCATGATTTGACCATCGTGTGATGCATATCCAAATAGTGTTAAATTCCCCATGAAAGCTGACACCCGGCCCACTGACTTAAAAAGTTTGGCTTGGTTGTTCTAAACATTGGAAACAGTCTTATGTCACTAGGTCATGAGCTTTGACCTTTCATCCTTTGGACCAATAAATTGAAAAGTGAAACATAGTCCAAACAACCCAAAGCCATGGAATCAACCAATCTAGACAAGACAGATTGGGCTTACTTGAATCCTTACCTTTCATACAAGAGTTTTGCATCTGAAGATTAGGAGGGATTAAACTGATTTGTAGCATAAATATACCAACATGGTGACTTTCCCATCAAATAAGGTAACGTCCATGGGGTCTTTGATATTTACAAGCTACCATTGTTACAATGGTAGATACTATAAGATAACAAATCTACCATAGCATTAACTTTATAAATTGCCCTGCCATACATCAATTCCAAATCATTTTGTTAAACCTGTAAAATCATGCAGATCATTTCACTTACCATTCCCAAACGTCTTGTTGCTCTTCCTCTTTATTTTCCCTTCCTCCTTTCTTCTCCTTCACTTCTTCTTTAACTCCCTTTCCCTTTTTATCTTTTTCATCCTTTTTGGCTGGCTTGGTGTCTTTCGTTTTTGTCTTAGATTTGGATTTCTCGTGTTTCTTTTGCTTGGCCTGTCAAAAATTGATTAATTAAAAAAAGTGAATATATAGAACTCATACTATATTAATCCAATCTTTTAGGATAAGGATGAAATTTGATTTATAATTTTTCTTCCAGGAGAAATTCAATAACATGTAGGCAACTATCAATGATTCAGCTCTAGGGCAAATGAAGCTTATCTTTTTAAATTATATTAGTATAAATTGTAAGGTATGAATTTTCAATAATTTCACAATTATTTATTCCAAATTGTTACATGTACTCTGTATGCAGCGTCTATAGTGCTTATGAAAACTATCTCACCTCTGAAAAAAAAAATCCCGTGTAATTATTCTGATTTTTTTCTATCTTGGGTCCTTTTCACAAAGACCACCAACTTATTGTCTTGATTGTGATTGGTTGATGAGCTGTGCTACCATGGGACTTGCAATAGTGGCAAAATTACTATAGCTATGACTCTTCATGAATCAGGCCCAAGGATAGTTCAAAAGAGAGTAAGAAATTCAAGAAAACTTTTATGAAATTCCTCCATACCAAAGGTTTGTAATCATCCTCATCCTCTTCCCCTGCACTATACTCCTCTTCACTCTCTTCGTACTTCCTTTTCTTGCTGGAACTTTTCTTGACAGGCTCTTCATGCTTTACCTTCTTTGCAGACCCTTTCCTGCAGATTAACATAAAAATCATTTAGACAAATTATGCTGCTGCCGCCGTCGGAAAAGTGGCGCCAATAGTCTCGCTCTGCTATGCATTTGAGACAAAAACATTTTATTCATGAATAATTATACTTTTGTACTTATATATAGAAATACCTTAATGTCAAATGCAAAACAGAAAAACAATGATTTTAATCATAAGAATAAAATCAAACAAGCAAAACCCAGAAATTTTCATCAAAAGCGGATGTAAAATAAGAAAGTTCTGACATTTTAAATTTTCATTTATTTTTCACAAAATGATTATATGAACAACTCAGTGATATAAAAGGACAGAGTTGATGACATCACTCACTTTTTCTTTTGTTTTGAATTATACAATATTTCATTTTTTTGCAGATTTGACAAAAACTACCCTCTTGATTACCATACAAACTTATTTTATATAATGGATATTCCACCTGTTCAGGAAATAATAAAATTTTGTTTTATATGACACTCCGTAGCAAAATAGAATATTTCAAACAATAAAAAACAAAACTCTCTAAATTGCATTTGCAGTTGTGCACAAAACAGTTTTGTGAAAAATAAGCGAACTTTGAAATATCATGACTTTCTTATTTTACATCCAATTTTGATGAAAGTTTCAGTGGACTTCCTCTTTTAAATATGATTGTTTATCAATGAAATATATATATCCAAACATTCCAGAAATGAGCAATGGCTATTCAAATTAAAAGAGATCAAATAGAATAGAGTAACGCAATACAACATAGATTTCTCAGTGACCACATAAGAAAATAACTAAGAACATTTCCTCCCAATATCAAGAAAATAAAATAAGAATAAGAAATATGAAACAATCATTTGGTCAAAGTGCATTGACCCTACATGTAAATGACCTTTGTACTCATTCATGTGACCCCAAAAATGCACAAAGTGATCAGTGATACTTGATGAATTTTATGTTCAAGTTTCATGGACTAGGTCTACATTCTTTCAAAGTTAAGAGATTTCAAAAAATTAGCCTAATATTGACGACATTGCTGCCATCAGAAAAGATGCGCCTTAAGTCTTGTTCTACATAAAGGCGGGACAAAAATCCCATAAATTAAACTGATTTGAATAACAATCTATCTACAATCTACTAGCTTACCTTTCCGACAGGGGGACATCGTCATCCTCCTCATCTTCATCCTCATTATCTTCAGCATAATGTGGCCTCTTACTTGATCTCCTAGACTCTGAGCGTTCTGATTTGATGCTATCATCAAATCGCTGGTTCTGTAAAAAGGAAAAGGTAAAGGCTAAATGTATTTGTAATCGAGAGTGAAATGTCCTAGCAATTAACATCTTGGTTCAGTTAATCAGTTAACTACACTTATATATATTTTGTAAAGTTTCATTGACAAAACTCAAATATATATATTTCAAAAAATAAAAAATAATAAGTCCTCAAAATTTCCAGCTTTTTAAAAATTTCTTGCTTACTATGCAAAAAAAACCCTCTAAAATATACAGACTAAGTAAGATCCCACAACAATATAACAGTCAGTCCGCAAGCCCTGAAAAAGTAGCTTCTTTTATCCAAGTGATATTCATGACAAGAGGGTTTTTGCATAGTTAATGAGCTTGGTGCGAACCAAAACACCTCTTTTTATTCGGCCATTGCTGCTCTAAATATTGACAAAATTTCATGTTTTTGGTATCTTTGTAAAGAAGAAGAATCATTCTTTTAGGTCATGTGTTTGGATTTTTAAAAGAATGTTGTAATATAGGAAAAACTTTTGATCTAAAACATGAAACAAAATATTTTTTTTCATGCAACAAAAGTTGTTGTTTTCACACTTAATTTCTGTTTAGGCACAAATGATTTTTAAATCATGATAAAGCTGAAGATCTGAGCTTTAATATGATATAATTTTTATAAGAAGATGTATTTTAGATGGGTCAGCAGCCAGCTTTTCATAGGCCAAGTACATTTTGCAGCTCAAAAACAAGAATACTGCGCTCTGATTGGTCATAGACCACACACCCACGCAAATTCCAATGTTCCCCACACTGGGCCTCTGCAAGGTCACACTCACCATGTGGTAATCTCTTCAAATTACCCGCGCCTGTTTGTTTTGAAAACAGTATTCAGCCAATCAGAACTCTGGATTTTATGTTACTCAGAAATTTCAGAAATCTCGTCTTGCATCTTGATGGATATAACTGGCTGCTGACCCATCTAAAAGATGCCACATATCAAGAGTGACATTGTAATAAAGTATAGAGTTTGAGCTTTCTGATGATATAAATAATGTTGGTGCCTAAAACACAAAATGTTGCACAATTTGCAAGTGAAAACAGAGGAAGAAAATTCTGTTTGATGCATCTTTTCAGGTAAAAAATTCACTTATTTATCAAAATATTTCATTCAAAAGAAATGACCAATATAAAAGGGTAACATTTACTCTTGCCCATGGTACAAAAATAATCAATATTACTCAAGGAGAAAGTGGTTAAATTCTTTGAGAAAGAAAGTCTCACAATTCACGAGATTTTGCAGGGACATGAATTCAGCCACGAGAGGACTTGGATAAATCTTGCTCATTTGCTCATTAACACAGGGGCTTGCGGACTGACTGATAATCAGTAGAGAAGTACATCGGCCTGCATTACATGTATCCCTTGTTAGAAACTACTTGAACTTTGATCTGGGCTGTACATGTAGGAATGCTACTTTGCATCATTTCAACTTCACAAGAAATCCATCAATTGTTGATTGTCATCATAAGTTCATAACTACACGCATCATTCTATGCTGAAAATATATTTGCAGATTGGTATGAATCAATTATGAACGGATGAAAAGTACATCCAGGTAAATTAGCGAAATGAAAAAGTCTTAAGATCAAATTAATTCAAATTAAATGCAAAGAAATAAAGAAATTGAAAAATGATACATGTATGTCAGACCCTACCGAGCTCCTAAAAAAAATAAGGAGAGCAAAAAATCACCCTCCTAAAAAAAATATAAAAAAAATAAAAAATTGCTAAGATTTCACATTTTACATCTTTGAATCCATGAAATTATTTTGATTTAGTTGATAACTATGAGAAAAATGAAGAATATTCATCTCTTTCCCGACTGATTTGAATTTAAACTCGGTAAATATTGTAGTCCCACATGTAGACTTCCATGGTGTTGCCATGAACACCATGGAAGTCTACCTGTGGGACTACGGTGACAGCCCGCAAAACCGAGGGTCCGCTAGACCGAGGGTCCGCGAGACCGAGGGCCCGCGAGACCGAGGGCCTGATAGACCGAAGGCCCGCGAGACCGATTTTTTCCCTTCATCAGTTGCCGCGGTCGAGTGGTTTAAGGCGCCTCGTTGCAGCGCCGTAACAGGTGGCTGTTATCAGAGGGGGGGGGGGGGGCAGCGCCAATATTTCCCAGTAATTCCCGTCTAGAATTAGTGGCATAACTATAGATTTCAGTTTAGGTGGCAGTAGTAAGCACGGGAAGAGCGTTCCGGGGGGGGGGGGGAGGGGGTGGAGGGAAGGGAGTGTACCTACCCGCGAGAAGCGCGGAAGGTCCGACGTTCCTTTGAATTGTTCTTATCTGCTGTCGCTCATCTTAATACGTCCTCTGCCTGTTATCGGAGGGGGGGGGGGGGGCAGAGCAAAAATATCCCGGTAACTATTAAAGTATAGAATCAGTGGCTTTGCTATAGGATTTCATTTTATGGGGCGGTGGTGAGCATAGAATGGAATGAGGCAAAATTTAAATTGGAAAATAAAGAGAATGGACAAGATATTACTACCGGGCTGCTGAGGATTGAAGATAACGAGCGGGAAGAAAGATGGATATATAACATAATTTCGTATAATAGACTATCATAAACTTGCTAAATCTCCAAAGCTACCGGGGGCTCTGTCCAAGAGTCAAGACCCCGTGCAGTGGGGGCTCTTCATCTACCCTTACAAAAAAATTCCTGTAATACTCTGTGATATGTACTGCAGGAAGTATCGCAGGAAAGTATTGCAGGAATTACGTGCACGTAATTTGGGACGGTACTACAGAACTGTACAACATGAGTACAACAGGTCCGTGTCTTGTGATACTTCCTGTGGTAATAACCGCATAAGTATGGCAGGAAGTATGACAGGACACGATCACCACAACCGCTACAACCGCTACAACCACTACCACACTACTACTAGTACTACAGGACAGTATCACAGGAATATCACAGGATAGTATCACCTGATAGTATGACAGGACAATATGACAGGACAGTACTACAGGAATTCCGCAGACCAGTATCACAGGGAAGTACTACAGGACAGTATCGCAGGACAGTACTACAGGAATACCAGACCAGTATCGCAGGACAGTACTACAGGAATACTGCAGGCTTCTGGTACTGTGTCTTGTAGTACTGTCCTGTGATACTGGTCTGGTATTCCTGTAGTACTGTCCTGTGATACTGGTCTGGTATTCCTGTAATACTGTCCTGTGATACTGGTCTGGTATTCCTGTAGTACTGTCCTGTGATACTGGTCTGGTATTCCTGTAGTACTGTCCTGTGATACTATCCTGTGGTGATGGATAGTATCACAGGACAGTATGACAGGACAGTACTATAGGAATTCCGCGGATCAGTATCACAGGAAAGTACTGCAGAACAGTACTACAGGACACTTCTACCAGAATATTACAGGGTAGTACTGCAGGAATACCAAGAGACCTTACTGCAGGACAATTCCTGCAGTACTGTCCTGTGGTATTCCTGTGATACTGTTCTTTGATATCTTGTGTGGCATTATTGGTCTCATCCTGCAGCCTTCTTGTGATACTTTACAGTGGTAATCCTGCAGGGGTATTCTTGTTGATTTCCTGTGACAATCCTATGGTATTGTCCTGTAGTAGTCTGTGCGATTTTCTCACGACACCGTCCTGCACTGGTTTGTTAGGCGTAGTAGTTTGTAAGAATTTTCTGTGATCCAGCACAACAACTTTGACATCTTGACTAATGAAAAGAGGGGTGAAAAACCCCCCGCAAATTTGCAAAGACGTTAAAAGCATATTTACATACCTTTATTATGTATGAGTTGTACTATGCACAGTATAGAACATCTATGATATTATAAATGACTGCTAGAATAATGCAGTAACATTTCATCTTTAGGATAATACATGTACAAAGATTTATATCCACCAACATTGAGATGCCACATGAATTACTTTCACTATTCATACATTGCTGCCATTTTGAGATCACATTAAGAAAGCTAGATTCGACCCAGAATCCTTCCCTCTAACACAACAATAAGCAAGTATTATTAATACCTTGGTCACATTCGCTGACCGGTTGCCTTACGGCGAGACAAAATCAGCAGTTTTAGGTATTCCTGTACAAACCACCCACGTGTAGCTGGTAGTAGCTGGTACAAGGATGATTAAAACGGCTAATTTTGACTCGCCGTAAGGCCACCAGCCGGCGAATGTAACCAAGGCTTAACCAGTATTATGGTTGTAAAAAAACCTGTAATAGCTGAGCAATTGCATTTTCCCATTCTTGTCAACACCCGATTGGCTTAATACTAAAAGCAGAACATCCTTTACTCAACCATGTTATGAAACAATGGATAACCACTTGTGCATGTACAGATAATGCACGGTGCACATACAGTAAGGGATGAAATTATGATGTGTTGATCACCAGTATAAATTTAAAGTACATGAACGTAATCATAATCACTTCATTTTGCTCAGAATTCACTTAAGTCCATAAATAATGAAAGATATTTTTGAATGAATTTCACATGATTTAGAATGTTCACCATAGGTTAGAAAAAATATGAACATAAGATTACTTTGCCGAAATGTAGATCAAATCTATTGAGACATTAATCTTTTTGACATTGAATAGGCATATCATTGTTTTACACAGTCTTCTTGTCTAAGAATTGCTCCAACCACGTATTGAAGGGTTATATATGAATGTAAGCATGAGCCCATCATAAACACGAAATTGCGGCATGTAATTTGATTTGCTACATGTCATAATTAATAACCAAATGACATTCAATACTTGATGTTGCTACATAAAATAATTAAGGTCATGTGGCAACGTGAATTCATACCTACTCGAGTCATTTAGTAATTTCAATTAGTATATGACCTAATTAATCATGACATATAGCTCAAAATTGACTTGAATAATTATGACCAATTTGATTGACCTCAATTATTTGAAGTAGCAACATCAATTATTGAACATAAGCACGCTCTAACTCTTCTTTAGGTCATGTTACTATTCGAATTGGAACATGTCATTGTTTAGGTCATGCAGCAATTCAAATTACTTGCTCAAGTAAACAATTACAATTGTAATATCACGCAAAAGGAATTAGCTGTACATGACATAATTCTGTTTTTGATGGGCTTATGCTTCCATATATTAAGTAAATAGGTTTAATTCTTAATGATTATCCAAAAATTCATATACATAAAATAAACCAATATGAAGAGCATCATATCCAAAGTGATCACCAGTTCACCCAATGTTACAGTACAAAAACAAAAAGCTGATTTTCTTATGTACTTTCACACACGTTATACATGTGCACTGTATGTCACTTGACCCTTGCAGACAAAGAATTGACAAGCAGTGAGTCCTACATGTACATGTAGCTGCCTGGTTTGCATACTTAATTGTTATATGAAAATTTCAATCATGGCCATGTGCTGTTTATACACTAAATGGAGGGATCTTGTCATAATGTTATGTCAATTAAAAACTGAATAAAATCCCAATTATCCTGAATAGACTAGCCCCCTTGCAATGGACATTGTAGTCTTGTTTTCTTTTACCTTTCATTCTTTTTGAAAATTTTCATACAACTCTGGGTTTTTTTTTACTTTATTAAAGCTTTTATGATTATAAATGTAATTAAATAATTTGACTTTAATCTTGATAAATGTATATTACTGGTATACTAATTGTGAATTTTTAGCAAGAAACAGCATTTGTGTTAAAATTAGTACATAAAAATGTTGCGAAATTTCGGAACAGCGTACCCAGGCATCACAAATTTGGTCTCAAAAATGTGCAAGACTTGAAAGTAAAAAGGCAGCTAACAGCCTCCCAGTTATTAACCCTTAGTTAAATTGGACCAGTTTGACCCCCCCTTCCAAAAATTTTGCCACCATGCTGTCGCACAATTTTTTTAAAACATGCCTCTTTCTAGTCTTGTGCATCTTTTGAGACCAATCTTGTGTCACCCGGTACGCGGTTCTGTAATAACGTGTCATTATGTAAGTACATGTCATACCAAAAATTGCTCAAAAACGTGATTTTGTGTACAAAGTCAATGCAATAGAGGAAAAAGTATGATTTTGTATTCTAATTACGCATAAATTAGTATTATCACTTAATAACAATTTGCGTGAAATAATTTAGAATTTAATTTTGTAAATTATGCCCTAGACAACCCATGTGCCAATCTTCGACGCGATTGTGCGGTCGAGATCTCAAGGGAGGGGGGGGGGGGCTTGGGAGGCCCCCCCCCCGGCCATATGAACTCCCAAAATACCCTGGCCTTAGTTGACTTTCTGACTCCTCTTGAGTAGTCACCATTCATTGGACAGCTTGTTTCGGCAGCCTCCCTAAGAAGTTTTTATCCACGTCTGTATAGCATGAGGCAGCTTAATCTGTAGAAAAAAAAACACACGTACCATTACGATAACATGAACAACATAAAAATAAAAGAAATAAGGTGTTTTGCCACCATCTAGATCTCTTTTCACAAGTACATACCTATCGGATCATGAGGTCCTTGCGGCTATCTCTCTTAGCATATTCTTGCTTATAAAGCAAACTAAGCCGAATATTCAAGAGTGACAAACAATTTATAATGCAAACAAATTGTCATAAGCACATATTGAAACTCTTAAATAAAAAATGAAGAATAAATCTACATCTCCTAACAAGGATTTTCAACTACACTGTATGCCACTGCATGCAGTGGCGTACCGTGGGTCACGGCATGGGGGGGGGGCACCAGCAAAAATTTTGAGTCACTTAGTGAGCGCGCGAAGCGTGCCCAGTTGCCAGGTATACTGACCTAATAGAGACATTTTAAGGACGGTGCCATTAAAGGGATATGCATCTCACTGGTCAAATAATGCGAGCGCGAGCTTAAAATTTTTGATATTCAGACCTGAAAATGGAACATTATAATCAATTTTTTGTAATCATGATACGTACCTGTCTCGCTAAATAATGCGAGCGCAAAGCACGAGCTGAAATTTTTGTAAATATTGACCCCCCAACAGGAAGATTTTAAGGACTATATTTTAGGAATCCATTAAGAGTATACACATCTCCCATAGTCATCTAATGCGGATGCCAATAAGCGCTTGCTGATTTTGTTAGAATTACATCTAAACATGCACATAAAGCACTTGTAATCATGATTAACATAACCATCTCACTAATCAAATCTTGCGAGCGCGAAGCGCGAGCAGAAATTTCAGGAAATTCAGACCTGAAAAGGGGAATTTTGAATTCACAAAGACCATACATAGTTCACTAACCAAATGATGCGAGCGCGAAGCGCGAGCTGAAAATTTTTGATATTCAGATCAGAAAAAGGGACATTTTAAGGACTGATTCTAGGAATTCATGGAGAGCAGACATATTTCACCAATCCACTACTGCGAACGTAAGCACGGACAGGATAACTTTTATATTACGACCTTAAAATGGGGCAATCACTTTAAGTAGTCATGAAAAAGAAGCATACTATTGTACATAAAACAATAATAACTCGAAGTGCGAGGAAATATGTTTGGCAAATTGGTGTATATTGACTTGAAAAAGGGAGGTTTTAGTATAACAGGATTATATATCTCGTTAAACAGACAATGCGAGCACCAGGAACAATGAAGACATAGACCCTGAGCAAATTATGTTTCATAAAGTTATGAAAAAAAATGTTTCTTATGTAATATAACATAACATAATTATGATATAATATAACATTATAATGAACAATGTCTTCTTTCCCACTACGTTTCTCTCCCTTTCTCCCTCTTATTCTCCTTTTCCCTTTTTTTGTTGTCAGCCGATGGGGGGGGGGGGCACGTGCCCCCCATGACCCCCGTAGTTACGCCACTGACTGCATGAATACAATCTGCTTAATTTTGCAATTATAATATCTACTGAAGTGAATGCCTACATAATCACCTTTTATGAACTCCAACTGTGTCTTGTACATGAACATGGCCTTTTCTGTGTACACCTGTAGTATCTTTCCCACATAATGCTGGACTTGCTGCTCGATCATCCAGAGATCCCTCTTTGAATCTTTAATGAAATGAAATGAATTTGAGTGACATAGTAAAATTTTATTTGCAGATTAATAAAAATACATGATGATAAAACTTCTTCATTTCCATATTTCAGTGTTACAATTCAGGTGCAAAGAGTCATATTCTTTAATGATATTAAACATAATCAATGAAAACATTAAAAGTAGAGGAGCATTTTAACCTTACTCACAGTCTGTTATTGTCGCTAAAGTCTTTACAATAAGAAGATTGGACACTTTGTCGACATCGCGTAATGCTTTGCATCGATTTACATGTATAATAGTCTTTGTGCCTAGTCTTTTCTATGTAGTGTCTTTAATATGTAGATAAATCATGCGTCCTTTAGCTAATTAGACGAACAATTTCGGAAATTAAAGACAGATCCATATTTTATCAACCGGAAGAGAAATTAGCGCTTAAATGAAGCTATTTGAGGGATATTGGTGATATTTAGGGTGAATTGACTTCACATCTTTTCGTAAGTTTGTCATGTTCATAGAACGCCGGACTTGGTTTTATAAAAACCTCTTTTAAATTTGCGGGATTGCCTACCTCGAGCGAAGTTCGTGCAGGCTCCACTCCACTTCACTATCGCTACACTACGCTCCACCTACCCAAACTTTGAGACCGTTAACTGGATCTGATATTCCGAGTGACAAAAAGTGTGATTTTATGGGGGGGATATAAAATTCATGCAACATCACGCTCTTTAAAAAAAATAAAACTAATATTCTTACTGCACACAAAGTTTCACTTTTTCTCCATGCCTCTATCCGTCTCAAAATTGGTTATTTAGAGCCAACATGAAGTTCCTCACACGTATCAATATTCAATACATCGCAAGCGTGAGGTCGGTCGGGTCTGAGCTCAGACCAGACCCGGTATCTCGCGCATATTCCATCCGCATGCAATGTTTTGAAATCGGCAGCGAATTATGAATATGTGTGAGGAACTTCATGTTGGCTCTAAATCACCAATTTTGAGACCGATAAAAGCATGGAAAAGAAATGAGACTTTGTGTAAAGTAAGAATATTAGTTTTAATTCTTTTTAAAAATCAAGATGTTGCATGAATTTTATATTCCCCTCCCCCCCCCCCCCCATGAAATCCCACCTCTGTCACTCGGAATATCAGATCGAGTTCACGGTCTCGAAGTTCGAGTAGGTGGAGCGTAGTGTTGTGTAGCGGTAGTTAAGTGGAGTGGAGCCTGCACAAACTTTGCTCGAGGTAGGGATTACCATGCTTTTGTTGAGATTGTACACAGCGGCACGTAATACACCCATCGGTGCTCTCTTGGCTTTCCATGTGATGCCACTACCGTCTATCATTAAGAAAGAAGTTGACAGGTTGAAGGTTTGGAGGTGTCATAAATATTTACTATTTAGTTAGGTTGTCGTCCCCGATCTGGCGCTAATGCAGTTTCGCACCGGCCGATTACCAGCATACCTCATCACCAATATCTGTTCCAAGTGTCATGACAAGTCTCGCAGTCACATTTCGATGTCAATATACCCACTGCTTTTCAAAATATCGTGATCGGGAACGGCTGTGTTTCGGCTTCGATCTTGACCTCGTTGATCTAATCCATAGACATCGCTTCGCAGATCGCTTGGATTTGCCATCGCTGTAATTTTAATATGGACTGAATTTATCAACCAAATAATGTGAGCGAAGCGATATTTGACTGAGGATTCGAACGATCGATGTCTTCGAGATCGCAGTCAAAATACAGCCGTTACCCCTCGCAATATTTGGGAAAGCAGTGGGTATATTGACATCGAAATGTGAACCAAGAGACTTGTCATGAAATCTGGGAACAAGTATTGGTTATGAGGTATGCTGGTAATCGGCAGATGCGAAACTGCATTAGCGCCAGAAAAGCAGTGGGAAAATTGACGACGAAATGTGACTGAGAGTGAGAGACTTGTCATGACTAGCCTGGAGGCGTCTGGGGAGTAAAATTATTTATACTATACGTAGGCTTAGCACATAAATATTTATTGGCTAATGCAAGTATTTTATAATTCACGATTATCATCGGCCGAAGTTGTTTTTTTCTTTAATTGGCACTGCTCATGATATCGTCGATCTCTCTTATACGCGTCTTGTAACTAGGCTACGAACAAAGAAGGAAATATGGCGACAAGATAATCGGTGAGTATCTGCTCATCTTCTCACATGATTTTTCTTAATATTTGTATTATTTTTCGTGTTAAAAAACTTTATAAGTGCCTAATGGGGGGAAATGAACTTCTTTTCCATTTACAAATTTGTGTGATAAGCAAGTTAAATAAATCAAATATTTTGGAGCAACATTGTTTTCTCCAAAAACTCTCCTTAGTCATGACAAGACATGATTTGGGACCAAGTATTGCTAGCCTATTAGTGATGAGATATGCTAGCACTGTAATTTGTGGGTGCGAAACTGCATTAGCGCCCCCCGATCTTGCCTTTCTTGGCAAGGAGGGCTTCGTGAAACGGTTAGCGGACAAGTAGCTTACTATCTTTGATTTAGTCAAGAAGTAAGACTTACGACGGTGTTGAAAAACGGGCCCCTGACCTGGCTACAATACAAACATCCTCACCGCCGCTATCAATACTAGCCAGCCGTTGGCCGTCCCCGGCCGCGCACACCGCAGATCATATTAGCGCCCACCCGTTAAGCGAGCGGGATCGGGAAAAACGCCAGTGCAGTAGCCGTACGGTATGCGCGCTTCCGTTTTACACCCTGTTGAAGGCAATCTCCGCAAAAATAGCTACAAAGCGACTAGTGAAGAGTCTACACACGTCACTGGTTTCTCCCCACAACACATATCTGTGGCTACATGGCCAAGACTGTGTCACTGTCATGAATTAAATCCGAAGTTTGTGGGGTATAATATACACAAGGAGGTAATGATAATAATAATAACAATACAAAAAAGGGGAATCTTCTAGAATGTACAGCATGTAGTAGTTTCCACTTGTATAATTGTTTCATAATGATTCTTAACAATGAATTAAAATATACTAGTTAGTAGTATAGTAGTATCGGTGGTAGTAGGAGTAGTAGAACTAGTATATTTTAATTCATCGTTAGAATCATCATATGTGGATACAACTGGAATTCTGATGCTGTAGATTCTCCTTCATTTGTACTATTATTGTTATTATTCTTGTCTTATCATTAATTATTACTGCTTACTAAATTATTTTTTGCTATTGCCCGAATTCTAGTTTTTTCACCTCCTTGTGTAAACGCCACTGCAATAGCGCGGTTCGGATTTAATTCATGACTGCTCTCTGTACATGAAGAGCTGTGGCCGTGTAGCTGCTGAACTCTGTGCTGGAGTTCAGTGGCTGTGTTGCATGCGGTGGTAATGTGTATAGACTCTTCACTAGTCGCTTTGTAGCTATTTTTGCGAAGATTGCCTTCGCCAGGGTGTAAAACGGAAACGCGCGTACGGTATAGACCTTATCGCAAATAGCGTTTGTCGCGTGAGGGCGTCTGTCATCGCAGAGGATCACGGGATGCGAAAGGGGGCAAACGCGGAATCGGCATTCGGGAAGCCATACAACGCCATATGTTTTGTGTAGTGTCACTCAAAATCCAGGCTTTTTTAAAATCTGATTTCTTCGTATCTAAATTATTTTGGATACTTGAATGTGGATTTACAGAACAATCCTTGTATCATGATTGCCCAGTGAAAGTATGAACTCAATACTCAACTTATTTTCGAAGTTTTCTGGGGCTAAACTTGGGAAGATTTTGTGGGAAAAGTGAGACGGTGATTGCGGGTCAATGCCGATCGAGCATGTCGACGATCCGAATTAGATAGCAAATTTTCCACTAAAGAATATTCATGAGAATCATAATGTAAACCATACATATATTTTATCTCCATATAAATTTAGCTAGTTTTTGTTATTTTTCGGGGAAATATATATAGTCCTTTTTTGCAACCCGACTTTTGATCATACAAGCTCTGTAAGGGGGGGGGGTGAGACAAATATAAAGTATATTAAAAACAAGCTAGTGTGTGTGTGTGTATATTATATATAAAGGACATAAAAAATAATAGGCCTATGACATGCAGGATAAAGATTAAATAAATCCCTGAATTTAAAACATTTTATGATCCCGTATAGGCCCTATATCCCTCCAACCTCTCTGTAATTTTATTTAATTGTCTGAAACTTAGCAGATGATGGATATTTAATTCATATAAATGATATACATGTATATTCCATTCTTTTGATTAAAAAAATCTTTTTTCAACATTTACATCTTCAATTAATTTCATCGCATTTAGTCCCTTCTCTGCAGATCACCCTTCCTCATTTTTTTCTTTTTTACTAATTTTTCTTATTTTTGTTCTATTTAATTCATCATTTTGTCTAAGCATGCCACTAATAAAACTTCAGAATGTCCGACCATGATTCTGAATTATATGCAATAATTATGTGGCAGTTTATAATCACTCGCGTCGCGTGCGGGTTCGTAATTACTCGCGTTTTGAATTTTTGGCGATTTTTTTTTTATTTCGGTGCGATTTTTTTTTATTGGTGTCTTCAATGGGATAGACATGCAGGGAAAATAAACTGAAATTGAAATTCGAGTTTCGTTTTAAGCCGGCAATTAAGTGCCTTAAAATAAAATGTACTCGACTGCTGTTTTAACATAACAAACAAGCAAATCAGCCATGTGGCTCAACTAACTTAGAATAGATCCGGACTTCTACTGCATGTGTCTTATACGAGGACTCCGAGTCGGAACTTGCCATATCTGCCACATCGATATTACATCGTATCATTCCCATATGCAGACATGCCTGCATGCAATGGCCCCAAGGCGCCGGCGCGTTTCCGTTTTACACCCTGGCGAAGGCAATCTCCGCAAAAATAGCTACAAAGCGACTAGTGAAGAGTCTACACACGTCGCTGGGTAGATATGACACTGGCGAGTCTCCCCGCACCACCGCGTGCAATCTATAGCCACTGTTTTCAGTAGAATCAGGGAACTAATGGATAATTCGTTTTTCATTCCCGATCATCGCAGAGCAAAAACGGAAATCAACCTCATGGTTTAGTCTCTGAAAACACAAAAACGAAATCACAACGAGAAAAACCTGTTGTGATTTCGTATTTAGAGATCAAAAACAAAACGAAATCAGAAATACTTTTGGGCTTTTTCTGATACCTCATTCTATACTTGTGTTTATTATGTATCAAAAACAAAATCAGAACACGCTTTCTACCCCGTGATTCTGTTTGGAAAAACGCAGACAGCGAAAACGAAATCGGGTACTCGCTTTCCACTTCCTGCTCTGTGATTTTGTCTTTCGCACAGACAACAGCCATATCGAAATACGTTATACACACGTGCACGCAGTACAGTGCATGCATGATACGAACACGTACAACAAAAATTCATGTTAACATGGCTTTTTCCAGCGTTTTCGGACCTTCACAGAGCAGGAAGTGGAAAGCGAGTACCCGATTTCGTTTTCGCTGTCTGCGTTTTTCCAAACAGAATCACGGGGTAGAAAGCGTGTTCTGATTTTGTTTTTGATATATAACAAACACAAGTATAGAACTAGAACTGCAATCGTTTCAGAACGATGTGCATGCATTGACGCGTCTGATTGAAAGGTCAAGTCCACCTCAGAAAAATCTTGATTGGAATCAATGGGGAAAAATCAGACAAGCACAATGCTGAAAATTTCATCAAAACCGGATGTAAAATAAGAAAGTTATGACATTTCAAAGTTTCGCTTATTTTAAACAAAATAGTTATATGAACGAGCAAGTTACATCCAAATGAGAGTGATGATGATGATGTCACTCACTAAAAATGGCGCATGCGCTGTCATGCATGAATGATTTAAGAAAATGAAATAGGAGGTACACAATAATGCATCATGGACAACATGTCTACCAAATCGGAATGAATTTGGATGAGGAGCGGAGGCAGGGGAGGACTAACAAAAATTACATGTTAATCAAAGTGGATTTTGGTACATTTTGCCCTCCATAGGAAGTTACATTCTCGAGTCAAACAGATTTCGTCCATTTTTAGACCATATTGCCGCTCAACAAAGAGAGAGAAGGGAGAGAAAGACACAGAGAGTGATATGAATAAGCATACAAATTTCCCTGACAGTTCATTAACGTAACTCAGTGTAAAGTACATAGCAGAACGATGTGCATCAGTGCATGCATAATACGTTATGCCATAGACATTGTGTACAATTCTGTTGTTGATAATGTGTGCATTGTGAGTAGTATACCATGTGTTCAGATTGGCTTATCTCGAAATTTTCTGTTGTAACCTATGTCGTATTTGATATCACTGGATAGAGCATTTCAATGCGGAGACATTGATACCACTTTTATCTGTGCGCAAGCATTAGACCGGAAGTAAATGCCATGTAAAGAAAGACATTAAAAATGACAGTTTTGCACAATAATTCTAAGCTGACGTCAGCTCTATGTCAGTTTCTGTCACAAAAGGTTGACGAACGGTTAAAGTATATATCAATACTTATATCTGCCAAGTTAGAAAGGATAAACTTTAATAATAAGGAAATAAGAGCAAGTTGAAGTTGTGCTGGCATTATAGTGCATTTTTGTGTATTTTGCTGATTTTCGGGAGCATTTTTCAGATATTTCGTCAGTGGTAAGGTATATATTTTTCTAAATGGCATGAAAGGGCATATCTTGAACACCCTAAATCTAAAAAAAGGGTACGGGTTTGGCCATTCATGACGCAATGAGGAGCATTCAAAGGTAAGCGTTTTTGAAACTTTAGAGGGCGCTATTTCAATACCGGAAGGTCAGTGATGCGTGAAAATTGACTCGTATGTATGATAAGTTGCCAGTATCAATTCCTGAAAATATGAGCTCGAATTGAATAAAAACAAGAAAGTTATGGCCATTTTACGACTTTTTGACTTTACATTTCAATAAATATGAGGTTTATGAAGGAAGGCTATTTCGGATTTGAATTTAGGGCCTGAAGATGGCATTTTAAAGGTCAGATTATACGTCGCAAATGATGGAGCAACTCTTTGACTATCTATAGCAATTTGTTAGAAGTCTGTAGCATGCAGGATGCGGGAGTTAGAACGAGATTAGTAATGGTATGCAAATGGACTTGAAATTTACAAAATGGCGCCTTGATGGTCATGCATGAGTGATTTTGGAAAAAGGAAGACAAGGTGCACAACTAGGGATGCAGGACAACATGTCTACAAAGTTTGGATGAATTTGGATGAGGGACGGAGCCAGGGTAGAGCTAACAAAAACCATGTGTTAAACAAATGGGATTTGGTGGAAGAAGAAGAAGAAGAAGACTAGAACTGCAATCGTTTCAGAACGATGTGCATGCATTGACGCGTCTGATTGAAAGGTCAAGTCTACCTCAGAAAAATGTTGATTTGAATCAATAGGGAAAAATCAGACAAGCGCAATGCTGAAAATTTCATCAAAATCGGATTTAAAATAAGAAAGTTATGACATTTCAAAGTTTCGCTTATTTCTAACAAAATAGTTTTAATTATGAACGAGCCAGTTACATGCAAATGAGAGAGATGATGATGTCACTCACTCAAAATGGTGCATGCACTGTCATGCATGAATGATTTTAGAAAATGAAATAAGAGGTACACAATAATGCATCATGGACAACATGTCTACCAAATCGGAATGATATGGATAAGCATACACATTTCCCTGACAGTTCATTAACGTAACTCAGTGTAAAGTACATAGCAGAACGATGTGCATGCATAATACGTTATGCCATAGACATTGTGTACAATTCTGTTGTTGATAATGTGTGCATTCTGAGTAGTATACCATGTGTTCAGATTGGCTTATCTTGAAATTTTCTGTTGTAACCTATGTCATATTTGGTATCACTGGAAAGAGCATTCAAATGCGGTGACATTGATACCCCTTTTATTTGTGCTCAAGCAATAGACCGGAAGTAAATGCCATATAAAGAAAAACATTAAAAATGAAGGTTTTGCACAATAATTTTAAGCTGACGTCAGATTTTTGTCAGTTTCTGTTACAAAAGGTTGACGAACGGTTGTAGTATATATCAATACTCATATCTGCCAAGTTAGAAAGGATAAGCTTCAATAATAAGGAAATAAGAGCAAGTTGAAGTTGTGCTGGCATTATAGTGCATTTTTGCGTATTTTGCTGATTTTCGGGAGCAATTTTCAGATATTTTGTCAGTGGTAAGGTATATATTTTTCTAAATGGCATGAAAGAGCATATCTTGAACACCCTAAATCTAAAAAAAGGTACGGGTTTGGCCATGCATGACGAAATGAGGAGCATTCAAAGATAAGCGTTTTTGAAACTTTAGAGGGCGCTATTTCAGTAACGGAAATTCAGTGGTGCGTGAAAACTAAGTCGTAAGTATGATATGGTACCAGTATCAATTCCTAAAAATATGAGCTCGAAATGAATAAAAACAATAAAGTTATGGCCATTTTACGATTTTTTGACTTTACATTTCAATAAATGTGACGTTTTTGAAGGAAGGCTATTTCGGATTTGAATTTAGGGCATGAAGATGGCATTTTGAAGGTCAGGTTATGCGTCGCAAATGATGGAGCAACTCTTTGACTATCTATAGCAATTTGTTAGAAGTTTGTAGCATGCAGGATGCGGGAGTTAGGACGAGATTAGTAATGGTATGCAAATGGACTTGAAATTTACAAAATGGCGCCTAGATGGTCATGCATGAGTGATTTTGGAAAAAGAAAGACAAGGGGCACAACTAGGGATGCTGGACAACATGTCTACAAAGTTTGGATGAATTTGGATGAGGGACAGAGCCAGGGCAGAGCTAACAAAAACCATGTGTTAAACAAATGGGATTTTGTGGAAGAAGAAGAAGAAGAAGAAGAAGAAGAAGAAGAAGAAGAAGACGACGGAATAGGAATACGGAACAAGAACAATGCATTGTCGCCAGTGGGCGTCAATGCAACTAGAACTGCAATCGTTTCCGAACGATGTGCATGCATTGACGCGTCTGATTGAAAGGTCAAGTCCACCTCAGAAAAATCTTGATTGGAATCAATAGGGGAAAATCAGACAAGCACAATGCTGAAAATTTCATCAAAATCGGATGTAAAATAAGAAAGTTATGACATTTCAAAGTTTCGCTTATTTTTAACAAAAGAGTTATATGAACGAGCCAGTTACATCCAAATGAGAGAGATGATGATGTCACTCACTCAAAATGGTGCATGTACTGTCATGCATGAATGATTTTAGAAAATAAAATAAGAGGTACACAATAATGCATCATGGACAACATGTCTACCAAATCGGAATGAATTTGGATGAGGAGCGGAGGCAGGGGAGGACTAACAAAAATTACATGTTAATCAAAGTGGATTTTGGTACATTTTGCCCTCCATAGGAAGTTACATTCTCAAGTCAAAAGTATTTCGTCCATTGGGCCATTTTTAGACCATATGGCCGCTCAAAAAAAAGAGAGAGAAGGGAGAGAAAGACACAGAGAGTAATATGAATAAGCATACACATTTCCCTGACAGTTCATTAACGTAACTCAGTGTAAAGTACATAGCAGAACGATGTGCATGCATAATACGTTATGCCATAGACATTGTGTACAATTCTGTTGTTGATAATGTGTGCATTGTGAGTAGTATACCATGTGTTCAGATTGGCTTATCTTGAAATTTTCTGTTGTAACCTATGTCGTATTTGGTATCACTGGATAGGGCATTCCAATGCGGTGACATTGATACCACTTTTATTTTTGCGCAAGCAATAGACCGGAAGTAAATGCCATATAAAGAAAGACATTAAAAATGACAGTTTTGCACAATAATTTTGAGCTGACGTCAGCTCTATATCAGTTTCTGTCACAAAAGGTTAACGAACGGTTGTAGTATATATCAATACTCATATCTGCCAAGTTAAAAAGGATAAACTTCAATAATAAGGAAATAAGAGCAAGTTCAAGTTGTGCTGGCATTATAGTGCATTTTTGCGTATTTTGCTGATTTTCGGGAGCATTTTTCAGATATTTCGTCAATGGTAAGGTATATTTTTTTCTAAATGGCATGAAAGGGCATATCTTGAACACCCTAAATCTAAAAAAGGGTACGGGTTTGGCCATGCATGACGCAATGAGGAGCATTCAAAGATAAGCGTTTTTGAAACTTTAGAGGGCGCTTTTTCTGTAACGGAAAATCAATGATGCGTGAAAACTAATTCTTATGTATGATATGTTGCCAGTATTGATTCCTGAAAAAATTAGCCCGAATTGCATAAAAACCAGAAAGTTATGGCCATTTTACGATTTTTTGACTTTACATTTCAATAAATATGAAGTTTTTGAAGGAAGGCTATTTCGGATTTGAATTTAGGGCATGAAGATGGCATTTTAAAGGTCAGGTTATATGTCGCAAATGATGAAGCAACTCTTTGACTATCTATAGCAATTTGTTAGAAGTCTGTAGCATGCACGATGCGGGAGTTAGGACGAGATTAGTAATGGTATGCAAATGGACTTGAAATTTACAAAATGGCGCCAGGATGGTCATGCATGAGTGATTTTGGAAAATGGAAGACGAGGTGCACAACTAGGGATGCTGGACAACATGTCTACAAAGTTTGGATGAATTTGGATGAGGGACGGAGCCAGGGTAGAGCTAACAAAAACCATGTGTTAAACAAATGGGATTTTGTGGAAGAAGCAGAAGAAGAAGAAGAAGACGACGGAATAGGAATACGGAACAAGAACAATGCATTGTCGCCATTGGGCGTCAATGCAACTAGAACTGCAATCGTTTCAGAACGATGTGCATGCATTGACGCGTCTGATTGAAAGGTCAAGTCCACCTCAGAAAAATCTTGATTTGAATCAATAGGGAAAAATCAGACAAGCACAATGCTGAAAATGTCATCAAAATCGGACGTAAAATAAGAAAGTTATGACATTTCAAAGTTTCGCTTATTTTTAACAAAATAGTTATATGAACGAGCCAGTTACTTCTAAATGAGAGAGATGATGATGTCACTCACTCAAAATGGCGCATGCACTGTCATGCATGAATGATTTAAGAAAATGAAATAAGAGGTACACAATAATGCATCATGGACAACATGTCTACCAAATCGGAATGAATTTGGATGAGGAGCGGAGGCAGGGGAGGACTAACAAAAATGACATGTTAATCAAAGTGGATTTTGGTACATTTTGCCCTCCATAGGAAGTTACAGTCTCGAGTCAAACAGATTTCGTCCATTTTTAGACCATATGGCCGCTCAACAAAGAGAGAGAAGGGAGAGAAAGACACAGAGAGAGTGATATGAATAAGCATACAAATTTCCCTGACAGTTCATTAACGTAACTCAGTGTAAAGTACATAGCAGAACGATGTGCATGCATAATACGTTATGCTATTGACATTGTGTACAATTCTGTTGTTGATAATGTGTGCATTGTGAGTAGTATACCATGTGTTCAGATTGGCTTTTCTTGAAATTTTCTGTTGTAACCTATGTCGTATTTGGTATCACTGGAAAGAGTATTCCAATGCGGTGACATTGATACCACTTTTATTTGTGCGCAGGCAATAGACCGGAAGTAAATGCCATATAAAGAAAGACATTAAAAATGACAGTTTTTCACAATAATTTTAAGCTGACGTGAGCTCTATGTCAGTTTCTGTCACAAAAGGTTGACGAACGGTTAAAGTATATATCAATACTCATATCTGCCAAGTTAGAAAGGATAAGCATCAATAATAAGGAAATAAGAGCAAGTTGAAGTTGTGCTGGCATTATAGCGCATTTTTGCGTATTTTGCTGATTTTCGGGAGCATTTTTCAGATATTTCGTCAGTGGTAAGGTATATATTTTTCTAAATGGCATGAAAGGGCATATCTTGAACACCCTAAATCTAAAAAAGGGTACGGGTTTGGCCATGCATGACGCAATGAGGAGCATTCAAACGTAAGCGTTTTTTAAACTTTAGAGGGCGCTATTTCAATACCGGAAGGTCAATGATGCGTGAAAACTAAGTCGTATGTATGATATATTTCCAGTATTCATTCCTAAAAAAATGAGCTCGAATTGCATTAAAACCAGAAAGTTATGGCCATTTTACGATTTTTTTACTTTACATTTCAATAAATATGAAGTTTTTGAAGGAAGGCTATTTCGGATTTGAAATTAGGGCATGAAGATGGCATTTTAAAGGGTAGGTTATACGTCGCAAATGATGAAGAAACTCTTTGACTATCTATAGCAATTTGTTAGAAGTCTGTAGCATGCACGATGCGGGAGTTAGAACGAGATTAGTAATGGTATGCAAATGGACTTGAAATTTACAAAATGGCGCCTGGATGGTCATGCATGAGTGATTTTGGAAAAAGAAAGACGAGGGGCACAACTAGGGACGCTGGACAACATGTCTGTCAAGTTTGGATGAATTTGGATGAGGGACGGAGCCAGGGCAGAGCTAACAAAAACCATGTGTTAAACAAATGGGATTTAGTGGAAGAAGAAGAAGAAGAAGACTAGAACTGCAATCGTTTCCGAACGATGTGCATGCATTGACGCGTCTGATTGAAAGGTCAAGTCCACCTCAGAAAAATCTTGATTTGAATCAATAGGAAAAAATCAGACAAGCACAATGCTGAAAATTTCATCAAAATCGGATGTAAAATAAGAAAGTTATGACGTTTCAAAGTTTCGCTTATTTTTAACAAAAGAGTTATATGAACGAGCCAGATACATCCAAATGAGAGAGATGATGATGTCACTCACTCAAAATGGTGCATGCACTGTCATGCATGAATGATTTTAGAAAATGAAATAAGAGATACACAATAATGCATCATGGACAACATGTCTACCAAATCAGAATGAATTTAGATGAGGAGCGGAGGCAGGGGAGGACTAACAAAAATTACATGTTAATCAAAGTGGATTTTGGTACATTTTGCCCTTCATAGGAAGTTACATTCTCAAGTCAAAAGGATATCGTCCATTGGGCCATTTTTAGAACATATGGCCGCTCAAAAAAAAGAGAGAGAAGGGAGAGAAAGACACAGAGAGTAATATGAATAAGCATACACATTTCCCTGACAGTTCATTAACGTAACTCAGTGTAAAGTACATAGCAGAACGATGTGCATGGATAATACGTTATGCCATAGACATTGTGTACAATTCTGTTGTTGACAATGTGTGCATTGTGAGCAGTATACCATGTGTTCAGATTGACTTATCTTGAAATTTTCAGTTGTAACCTATGTCGTATTTGGTATCACTGGAAAGAGCATTCCAATGCGGTGACATTGATACCACTTTTATTTGTGCGCAGGCAATAGACCGGAAGTAAATGCCATATAAAGAAAGACATTAAAAATGAAGGTTTTGCACAATAATTTTAAGCTGACGTCAGATTTTTGTCAGTTTTTGTTACAAAAGGTTGACGAACGGTTGAAGTATATATCAATACTCATATCTGCCAAGTTAGAAAGGATAAGCTTCAATAATAAGGAAATAAGAGCAAGTTGAAGTTGTGCTGGCATTATAGTGCATTTTTGCGTATTTTGCTGATTTTCGGGAGCATTTTTCAGATATTTCGTCAGTGGTAAGGTATATTTTTTTCTAAATGGCATGAAAGGGAATATCTTGAACACCCTAAATCTAAAAAAGGGTACGGGTTTGGCCATGCATGACGCAATGAGGAGCATTCAAAGATAAGCGTTTTTGAAACTTTAGAGGGCGCTATTTCAGTAACAGAAATTCAGTGATGCGTGAAAACTAATTCCTATGTATGATATAATACCAGTATCAATTCCTGAAAATATGAGCTCAAAATGAATAAAAACAAGAAAGTTATGGCCATTTTACGATTTTTTGACTTTACATTTCAATAAATATGACGTTTTTGAAGGAAGGCTATTTCGGATTTGAATTTAGGGCATGAAGATGGCATTTTGAAGGTCAGGTTATACGTCGCAAATGATGGGGCAACTCTTTGACTATCTATAGCAATTTGTTAGAAGTCTGTAGCATGCAGGATGCGGGAGTTAGGACGAGATTAGGAATGGTATGCAAACGGACTTGAAATTTACAAAATGGCGCCTTGATGGTCATGCATGAGTGATTTTGGAAAATGGAAGACGAGGTGCACAACTAGGGATGCTGGACAACATGTCTACAAAGTTTGAATGAATTTGGATGAGGGACGGAGCCAGGGTAGAGCTAACAAAAACCATGTGTTAAACGAATGGGATTTGGTGGAAGAAGAAGAAGAAGAAGACGACGGAATAGGAATACGGAACAAGAACAATACATTGTCGCCATTGGGCGTCAATGCAACTAGAACTGCAATCGTTTCCGAACGATGTGCATGCATTGACGCGTCTGATTGAAAGGTCAAGTCCACCTCAGAAAAATCTTGATTGGAATCAATAGGGAAAAAATAAGACAAGCACAATGCTGAAAATTTCATCAAAATCGGATGTAAAATAAGAAAGTTATGACATTTCAAAGTTTCGCTTATTTTTAACAAAATAGTTATATGAACGAGCCAGTTACATCCAAATGAGAGAGATGATGATGTCACTCTCAAAATGGCGCATGCACTGTCATGCATGAATGATTTTAGAAAATGAAATATAAGGTACACAATAATGCATCATGGACAACATGTCTACCAAATCGGAATGATATGGATAAGCATACACATTTCCCTGACAGTTCATTAACGTAACTCAGTGTAAAGTACATAGCAGAACGATGTGCATGCATAATACGTTATGCCATAGACATTGTGTACAATTCTGTTGTTGATAATGTGTGCATTTTGAGTAGTATACCATGTGTTCAGATTGGCTTATCTTGAAATTTTCTGTTGTAACCTATGTCATATTTGGTATCACTGGAAAGAGCATTCAAATGCGGTGACATTGATACCCCTTTTATTTGTGCTCAAGCAATAGACCGGAAGTAAATGCCATATAAAGAAAAACATTAAAAATGAAGGTTTTGCACAATAATTTTAAGCTGACGTCAGATTTTTGTCAGTTTCTGTTACAAAAGGTTGACGAACGGTTGAAGTATATATCAATACTCATATCTGCCAAGTTAGAAAGGATAAGCTTCAATAATAAGGAAATAAGAGCAAGTTGAAGTTGTGCTGGCATTATAGTGCATTTTTGCGTATTTTGCTGATTTTCGGGAGCATTTTTCAGATATTTTGTCAGCGGTAAGGTATATATTTTTCTAAATGGCATGAAAGAGCATATCTTGAACACCCTAAATCTAAAAAAAGGTACGGGTTTGGCCATGCATGACGAAATGAGGAGCATTCAAAGATAAGCGTTTTTGAAACTTTAGAGGGCGCTATTTCAGTAACGGAAATTCAGTGATGCGTGAAAACTAACTCGTAAGTATGATATGGTACCAGTATTAATTCCTAAAAATATGAGCTCGATATGAATAAAAACAATAAAGTTATGGCCATTTTACGATTTTTTGACTTTACATTTCAATAAATGTGACGTTTTTGAAGGAAGGCTATTTCGGATTTGAATTTAGGGCATGAAGATGGCATTTTGAAGGTCAGGTTATACGTCGCAGATGATGGAGCAACTCTTTGACTATCTATAGCAATTTGTTAGAAGTTTGTAGCATGCAGGATGCGGGAGTTAGGACGAGATTAGTAATGGTATGCAAATGGACTTGAAATATACAAAATGGCGCCTAGATGGTCATGCATGAGTGATTTTGGAAAAAGGAAGACAAGGGGCACAACTAGGGATGCTGGACAACATGTCTACAAAGTTTGGATGAATTTGGATGAGGGACGGAGCCAGGGCAGAGCTAACAAACACCATGTGTTAAACAAATGGGATTTTGTGGAAGAAGAAGAAGAAGAAGACTAGAACTGCAATCGTTTCCGAACGATGTGCATGCATTGACGCGTCTGATTGAAAGGTCAAGTCCACCTCAGAAAAATCTTGATTGGAATCAATAGGGAAAAAATCAGACAAGCACAATGCTGAAAATTTCATCAAAATCGGATGTAAAATAAGAAAGTTATGACATTTCAAAGTTTCGCTTATTTTTAACAAAAGAGTTATATGAACGAGCCAGTTACATCCAAATGAGAGAGATGATGATGTCACTCTCAAAATGGCGCATGCAATATCATGCATGAATGATTTTACAAAATGAAATAAGAGGTACACAATAATGCATCATGGACAACATGTCTACCAAATCGGAATGAATTTGGATGAGGAGAGGAGGCAGGGAGGACTAACAAAAATTACATGTTAATCAAAGTGGATTTTGGTACATTGTACCCTCCAGAGGAAGTTACATTCTCGAGTCAAACAGATTTCGTCCATTTTTAGACCATATGGCCGCTCAACAAAGAGAGAAAAGGGAGACAAAGACACAGAGAGAGTGTTATGAATAAGCATACAAATTTCCCTGACAGTCATTAACGTAACTCAGTGTAAAGTACATAGCAGAACGATGTGCACGCATAATACGTTATGCCATTGACATTGTGTACAATTCTGTTGTTGATAATGTGTGCGTTGTGAGTAGTATACCATGTGTTCAGATTGGCTTATCTTGAAATTTTCTGTTGTAACCTATGTCGTATTTGGTATCAGTGGAAAGAGCATTCCCATGCGGTGACATTGATACCCCTTTTAATTGTGCGCAAGCAATAGATCGGAAGTAAATGCCATATAAAGAAAGACATTAAAAATGACAGTTTTGCACAATAATTTTAAACTGACGTCAGATTTTTGTCAGTTTCTGTCACAAAAGGTTAACGAACGGTTAAAGTATATATCAATACTCATATCTGCCAAGTTAGAAAGGATAAGCTTCAATAATAAGGAAATAAGAGCTAGTTGAAGTTGTGCTGGCATTATAGTGCATTTTTGCGTATTTTGCTGATATTCGGGAGCATTTTTCAGATATTTCGTCAGTTGTAAGGTATATATTTTTCTAAATGGCATGAAAGGGCATATCTTGAACACCCTAAATCTAAAAAATGGTACGGGTTTGGCCATGCATGACGCAATGAGGAGCATTCAAAGGTAAGTGTTTTTGAAACTTTAGAGGGCGCTATTTCAATAACAGAAAATCAATGATGCGTATAAACTATACCGTGTGTATGATATGGTACAAGTTTCAATTCCTGAGAATATAGGCTCAAAATGAATAAAAACAAGAAAGTTATGGCTATTTTACGATTTTTTGACTTTACATTTCAATAAATATGACGTTTTTGAAGGAAGGCTATTTCGGATTTGAATTTAGAGCATGAAGATGGCATTTTGAAGGTCAGGTTATACGTCGCAGATGATGAAGCAATTCTTTGACTATCTATAGCAATTTGTTAGAAGTCTGTAGCATGCAGGATGGGGGAGTTAGGACGAGATTAGTAATGGTATAAAAATGGACTTGAAATTTACAAAATGGCGCCTGGATGGTCATGCATGAGTGATTTTGGAAAAAAGAAGACGAGGTGCACAACTATGGATGCTGGACAACATGTCTACCAAGTTTGGATGAATTTGGATGAGGGACGGAGCCAGGGCAGAGCTAACAAACACCATGTGTTAAACAAATGGGATTTTGTGGAAGAAGCAGAAGAAGAAGAAGAAGACGACGGAATAGGAATACGGAACAAGAACAATGCATTGTCGCCATTGGGCGTCAATGCAACTAGAACTGCAATCGTTTCAGAACGATGTGCATGCATTGACGCGTCTGATTGAAAGGTCAAGTCCACTTCAGAAACTTGTTGATTTGATTCAATAGGGAAAAATCCGACAAGCACATTGCTGAAAATTTCATCAAAATCGGATGTAAAATAAGAAAGTTATGACATTTCAAAGTTTCGCTTATTTCTAACAAAATAGTTTTAATTATGAACGAGCCAGTTACATGCAAATGAGAGAGATGATGATGTCACTCACTCAAAATGGTGCATGCACTGTCATGTATGAATGATTTTAGAAAATGAAATAAGAGGTACACACTAATGCATCATCGACAACATATCTGCCAAATGAATTGTGATGAGGAGCGGAGGCAGGGGAGGAATTAAAAAAAATTACATGTTAATCAAAGTGGATTTAGGACATTATGCCCTCCATAGGAAGTTGCATTCTCGAGTCAAACAGATTTCGTCCATTTTTTGACCATGGCCGCTCAACAAAGAGAGAGAAGGGAGAGAAAGACACAGAGAGAGTGATATGAATAAGCATACACATTTCCCTGACAGTTCATTAACGTAACTCAGTGTAAAGTACATAGCAGAACGATGTGCATGCATAATACGTTATGCCATAGACATTGTGTACAATTCTGTTGTTGATAATGTGTGCATTCTGAGTAGTATACCATGTGTTCAGATTGGCTTATCTTCAAATTTTCTGTTGTAACCTATGTCATATTTGGTATCACTGGAAAGAGCATTCAAATGCGGTGACATTGATACCACTTTTATTTGTGCTCAAGCAATAGACCGGAAGTAAATGCCATATAAAGAAAAACATTAAAAATGAAGGTTTTGCACAATAATTTTAAGCTGACGTCAGATTTTTGTCAGTTTCTGTCACAAAAGGTTGACGAACGGTTAAAGTATATATCAATACTCATATCTGCCAAGTTAGAAAGAATAAGCTTCAATAATAAGGAAATAAGAGCAAGTTGAAGTTGTGCTGGCATTATAGTGCATTTTTGCGTATTTTGCTGATTTTCGGGAGCATTTTTCAGATATTTTGTCAGCAGTAAGGTATATTTTTTTCTAAATGGCATGAAAGGGCATATCTTGAACACCCTAAATCTAAAAAAGGGTACGGGTTTGGCCATGCATGACGCAACGAGGAGCATTCAAAGATAAGCGTTTTTGAAACTTTAGAGGGCGCTATTTCAGTAACGGATATTTAGTGATGCGTGAAAACTAATTCCTATGTATGATATGGTACCAGTATCTATTCCTGAAAATATGAGCTCGAAATGAATAAAGACAAGAAAGTTATGGCCATTTAACGATTTTTTGACTTTACATTTCAATAAATATGACGTTTTTGAAGGAAGGCTATTTCGGATTTGAATTTAGGGCATGAAGATGGCATTTTGAAGGTCAGGTTATACGTCGCAAATGATGGAGCAATTCTTTGACTATCTATAGCAATTTGTTAGAAGTCTGTAGCATGCAGGATGCGGGAGTTAGGACGAGATTAGTAAAGGTATGCAAATGGACTTGAAATTTACAAAATGGCGCCTAGATGGTCATGCATGAGTGATTTTGAAAAAAGGAAGACGAGGGGCACAACTAGGGATGCTGGACAACATGTCTACCAAGTTTGGATGAATTTGGATGAGGGACGGAGCCAGGGCAGAGCTAACAAACACCATGTGTTAAACAAATGGGATTTTGTGGAAGAAGAAGAAGAAGAAGACTAGAACTGCAATCGTTTCAGAACGATGTGCATGCATTGACGCGTCTTATTGAAAGGTCAAGTCCACCTCAGAAAAATCTTGATTGGAATCAATAGGGAAAAATCAAACAAGCACAATGCTGAAAATTTCATCAAAATCGGATGTAAAATAAGAAAGTTATGACATTTCAAAGTTTCGATTATTTTTAACAAAAGAGTTATATGAACGAGCCAGTTACATCCAAATGAGAGAGATGATGATGTCACTCACTCAAAATGGCGCATGCACTGTCATGCATGAATGATCTTAGAAAATGAAATAAGAGGTACACACTAATGCATCATGGACAACATGCTGCCAAATGAATTTGGATGAGGAGCGGAGAGGGGGGAGGAATTAAAAAAAATTACATGTTAATCAAAGTGGATTTAGGACATTATGCCCTCCATAGGAAGTTGCATTCTCGAGTCAAACAGATTTCGTCCATTTTTTGACCATGGCCGCTCAACAAAGAGAGAGAAGGGAGAGAAAGACACAGAGAGAGTGATATGAATAAGCATACAAATATCCCTGACAGTTCATAAACGTAACTCAGTGTAAAGTACATAGCAGAACGATGTGCATGCATAATACGTTATGCCATAGACATTATATACAATTTTATTGTTGATAATATGTGCATTGTGAGCAGTATACCATGTGTTCAGATTGGCTTATCTTGAAATTTTCTGTTGTAACCTATGTCGTATTTGGTATCGGTGGAAAGAGCATTCCAATGCGGTGACATTGATACCACTTTTATTTGTGCGCAGGCAATAGACCGGAAGTAAATGCCATATAAAGAAAGACATTAAAATGACAGTTTTTCACAATAATTTTAAGCTGACGTGAGCTCTATGTCAGTTTCTGTTACAAAAGGTTGACGAACGGTTAAAGTATATATCAATACTCATATCTGCCAAGTTAGAAAGGATAAGCATCAATAATAAGGAAATAAGAGCAAGTTGAAGTTGTGCTGGCATTATAGTGCATTTTTGCGTATTTTGCTGATTTTCGGGAGCATTTTTCAGATATTTCGTCAGTGGTAAGGTATATATTTTTCTAAATGGCATGAAAGGGCATATCTTGAACACCCTAAATCTAAAAAAGGGTACGGGTTTGGCCATGCATGACGCAATGAGGAGCATTCAAACGTAAGCGTTTTTGAAACTTTAGAGGGCGCTATTTCAATACCGGAAGGTCAATGATGCGTGAAAACTATGTCGTAAGTATGATATGTTGCCTGTAATAAGTCCTGAAAATATTAGCTCGAATTGAATAAAAACAAGAAAGTTATGGCCATTTTAGGATTTTTTGACTTTACATTTCAATAAATATGAAATTTTTGAAGGAAGGCTATTTCGGATTTGAATTTAGGGTATGAAGATGGCATTTTGAAGGTCAGGTTATATGTCGCAAATGATGGAGCAACTCTTTGACTATCTAAAGGAATTTGTTAGAAGTTTGTAGCATGCAGGATGCGGGAGTTAGGACGAGATTAGTAATGGTATGCAAATGGACTTGAAATTTACAAAATGGCGCCTTGATGGTCATGCATGAGTGATTTTGGAAAATGGAAGACGAGGTGCACAACTAGGGATGCTGGACAACATGTCTACAAAGTTTGGATTAATTTGGATGAGGGACGGAGCCAGGGTAGAGCTAACAAAAACCATGTGTTAAACAAATGGGATTTTGTGGAAGAAGCAGAAGAAGAAGACTAGAACTGCAATCGTTTCAGAACGATGTGCATGCATTGACGCGTCTGATTGAAAGGTCAACTCCACCTCAGAAAAATGTTGATTTGAATCAATAGGGAAAATTCAGACAAGCACAAAGCTGAAAATTTCATCAAAATCGGATGTAAAATAAGAAAGTTATGACATTTCAAAGTTTCGCTTATTTTAAACAAAATAGTTATATGAACGAGCCAGTTACATCCAAATGAGAGTGATGATGATGTCACTCACTCAAAATGGCGCATGCACTGTCATGTATGAATGATTTTAGAAAATGAAATAAGAGGTACACACTAATGCATCATCGACAACATATCTGCCAAATGAATTGTGATGAGGAGCGGAGGCAGGGGAGGAATTAAAAAAAATTACATGTTAATCAAAGTGGATTTAGGACATTATGCCCTCCATAGGAAGTTGCATTCTCGAGTCAAACAGATTTCGTCCATTTTTAGACCAAATGGCCGCTCAACAAAGAGAGAGAAGGGATAGAAAGACACAGAGAGAGTGATATGAATAAGCTACAAATTTCCCTGACAGTTCATTAACGTAACTCAGTGTAAAGTATACGTATCAGAACGATGTGCATGCATAATACGTTATGCCATAGACATTGTATACAATTATGTTATTGATAATGTGTGCATTCTGAGTAGTATACCATTTGTTCAGATTGGCTTATCTTGAAATTTTCTGTTGTAACCTATGTCATATTTGGTATCACTGGAAAGAGCATTCCAATGCGGTGACATTAATACCACTTTTATTTGTGCTCAAGCAATAGACCGGAAGTAAATGCCATATAAAGAAAGACATTAAAAATGAAGGTTTTGCACAATAATTTTAAGCTGACGTCAGATTTTTGTCAGTTTCTGTTACAAAAGGTTGACGAACGGTTAGAGTATATATCAATACTCATATCTGCCAAGTTAGAAAAGATAAGCTTCAATAATAAGGAAATAAGAGCAAGTTGAAGTTGTGCTGGCATTATAGTGCATTTTTGCGTATTTTGCTGATTTTCGGGAGCATTTTTCAGATATTTCGTCAGTGGTAAGGTATATTTTTTTCTAAATGGCATGAAAGGGCATATCTTAAACACCCTAAATCTAAAAAAGGGTACGGGTTTGGCCATGCATGACGCAATGAGGAGCATTCAAAGATAAGCGTTTTTGAAACTTTAGAGGGCGCTATTTCAGTAACGGAAATTCAGTGATGCGTGAAAACTAATTCCTATGTATGATATTGTACCAGTATCAATTCCTGAAAATATGAGCTCAAAACGAATAAAAACAAGAAACTTATGGCCATTTTACGATTTTTTGACTTTACATTTCAATAAATATGACGTTTTTGAAGGAAGGCTATTTCGGATTTGAATTTAGGGCATGAAGATGGCATTTTGAAGGTCAAGTTATACGTCGCAAATGATGGGGCAACTCTTTGACTATCTATAGCAATTTGTTAGAAGTCTGTAGAAGGCAGGATGCGGGAGTTAGGACGAGATTAGTAATGGTATGCAAATGGACTTGAAATTTACAAAATGGCGCCTAGATGGTCATGCATGAGTGATTTTGAAAAAAGGAAGACAAGGGGCACAACTAGGGATGCTGGACAACATGTCTACCAAGTTTGGATGAATTTGGATGAGGGACGGAGCCAGGGCAGAGCTAACAAACACCATGTGTTAAACAAATGGGATTTTGTGGAAGAAGAAGAAGAAGAAGAAGAAGAAGAAGACGACGGAATAGGAATACGGAACAAGAACAATGCATTGTCGCCGTTGGGCGTCAATGCAAAGACTAGAACTGCAATCGTTTCAGAACGATGTGCATGCATTGACGCGTCTGATTGAAAGGTCAAGTCCACCTCAGAAAAATGTTGATTTGAATCAATAGGGAAAAATCAGACAAGCACAATGCTGAAAATTTCATCAAAATCGGATGTAAAATAAGAAAGTTATGACATTTCAAAGTTTCGCTTATTTTTAACAAAATAGTTACATGAACGAGCCAGTTACATCAAAATGAGAGAGATGATAATGTCACTCACTTAAAATGGCGCATGCACTGTCATGCATGAATGATTTTAGAAAATGAAATAAAAGGTACACAATAATGCATCATCGACAACATGTCTACCAAATAGGAATGAATTTGGATGAGGAGCGGAGGCAGGGGAGGACTAACAAAAATTACACGTTAATCAAAGTGGATTTTGGTACATTTTGCCCTCCATAGGAAGTTACATTCTCGAGTCAAACAGATTTCGTCCATTTTTAGACCATATGGGCGCTTAACGAAGAGAGAGAAGGGAGAGAAAGACACACAGAGAGTGATATGAATAAGCATACACATTTCCCTGACAGTTCATTAACGTAACTGAGTGTAAAGTACATAGCAGAACGATGTGCATGCATAATACGTTATGCCATAGACATTGTGTACAATTATGTTGTTGATAATTGTGCATTGTGAGTAGTATACCTTGTGTTCAGATTGGCTTATCTTGAAATTTTCTGTTGTAACCTATGTCGTATTTGGTATCACTGGAAAGAGCATTTTAATGCGGTGACATTGATACCACTTTTATTTGTGCGCAAGCAATAGACCGGAAGTAAATGCCATATAAAGAAAGACATTGAAAATGAAGGTTTTGCACAATAATTTTAAGCTGACGTCAGATATTTGTCAGTTTATGTTACAAAAGGTTGACGAACGGTTAAAGTTTATATCAATACTCATATCTGTCAAGTTAGAAAGAATAAGCTTCAATAATAAGGAAATAAGAGCAAGTTGAAGTTGTGCTGGCATTATAGTGCATTTTTGCGTATTTTGCTGATTTTCAGGAGCATTTTTCTGATATTTCGTCAGTGGTAAGGTATATATTTTTCTAAATGGCATGAAAGGGCATATCTTGAAGACCCTAAATCTAAAAAAGGGTACGGGTTTGGCCATGCATGACGCAATGAGGAGCATTCAAAGGTAAGCGTTTTTGAAACTTTAGAGGGCGCTATTTCAATAACGAAAGATTAGTGATGTGTGAAAACTGACTAGTATGTATGATATGGTACCAGTATCAATTCCTAAAAATATGAGCTCAAAATGAATAAAAACAAGAAAGTTATGGCCATTTTACGATTTTTTGACTTTACATTTCAATAAATATGACGTTTTTGAAGGAAGGCTATTTCGGATTTGAATTTAGGGCATGAAGATGGCATTTTGAAGGTCAGGTTATACGTCGCAAATGATGGGGAAACTCTTTGACTATCTATAGCAATTTGTTAGAAGTCTGTAGAATGCAGGATGCGGGAGTTAGGACGAGATTAGTAATGGTATGCAAATGGACTTGAAATTTACAAAATGGCGCCTTGATGGTCATGCATGAGTGATTTTGGAAAATGGAAGACGAGGTGCACAACTAGGGATGCTGGATAACATGTCTACAAGGTTTGGATGAATTTGGATGAGGGACGGAGCCAGGGTAGAGCTAACAAAAACCATGTGTTAAACAAATGGGATTTGGTGGAAGAAGAAGAAGACGACGGAATAGGAATACGGAACAAGAACAATGCATTGTCGCCATTGGGCGTCAATGCAACTAGAACTGCAATCGTTTCAGAACGATGTGCATGCATTGACGCGTCTGATTGAAAGGTCAAGTCTACCTCAGAAAAATGTTGATTTGAATCAATAGGGAAAAATCAGACAAGCGCAATGCTGAAAATTTCATCAAAATCGGATTTAAAATAAGAAAGTTATGACATTTCAAAGTTTCGCTTATTTCTAACAAAATAGTTTTAATTATGAACGAGCCAGTTACATGCAAATGAGAGAGATGATGATGTCACTCACTCAAAATGGTGCATGCACTGTCATGCATGAATGATTTTAGAAAATGAAATAAGAGGTACACAATAATGCATCATGGACAACATGTCTACCAAATCGGAATGATATGGATAAGCATACACATTTCCCTGACAGTTCATTAACGTAACTCAGTGTAAAGTACATAGCAGAACGATGTGCATGCATAATACGTTATGCCATAGACATTGTGTACAATTCTGTTGTTGATAATGTGTGCATTCTGAGTAGTATACCATGTGTTCAGATTGGCTTATCTTGAAATTTTCTGTTGTAACCTATGTCATATTTGGTATCACTGGAAAGAGCATTCAAATGCGGTGACATTGATACCCCTTTTATTTGTGCTCAAGCAATAGACCGGAAGTAAATGCCATATAAAGAAAAACATTAAAAATGAAGGTTTTGCACAATAATTTTAAGCTGACGTCAGATTTTTGTCAGTTTCTGTTACAAAAGGTTGACGAACGGTTGTAGTATATATCAATACTCATATCTGCCAAGTTAGAAAGGATAAGCTTCAATAATAAGGAAATAAGAGCAAGTTGAAGTTGTGCTGGCATTATAGTGCATTTTTGCGTATTTTGCTGATTTTCGGGAGCAATTTTCAGATATTTTGTCAGTGGTAAGGTATATATTTTTCTAAATGGCATGAAAGAGCATATCTTGAACACCCTAAATCTAAAAAAAGGTACGGGTTTGGCCATGCATGACGAAATGAGGAGCATTCAAAGATAAGCGTTTTTGAAACTTTAGAGGGCGCTATTTCAGTAACGGAAATTCAGTGGTGCGTGAAAACTAAGTCGTAAGTATGATATGGTACCAGTATCAATTCCTAAAAATATGAGCTCGAAATGAATAAAAACAATAAAGTTATGGCCATTTTACGATTTTTTGACTTTACATTTCAATAAATGTGACGTTTTTGAAGGAAGGCTATTTCGGATTTGAATTTAGGGCATGAAGATGGCATTTTGAAGGTCAGGTTATGCGTCGCAAATGATGGAGCAACTCTTTGACTATCTATAGCAATTTGTTAGAAGTTTGTAGCATGCAGGATGCGGGAGTTAGGACGAGATTAGTAATGGTATGCAAATGGACTTGAAATTTACAAAATGGCGCCTAGATGGTCATGCATGAGTGATTTTGGAAAAAGAAAGACAAGGGGCACAACTAGGGATGCTGGACAACATGTCTACAAAGTTTGGATGAATTTGGATGAGGGACAGAGCCAGGGCAGAGCTAACAAAAACCATGTGTTAAACAAATGGGATTTTGTGGAAGAAGAAGAAGAAGAAGAAGAAGAAGAAGAAGAAGAAGAAGACGACGGAATAGGAATACGGAACAAGAACAATGCATTGTCGCCAGTGGGCGTCAATGCAACTAGAACTGCAATCGTTTCCGAACGATGTGCATGCATTGACGCGTCTGATTGAAAGGTCAAGTCCACCTCAGGGAAAAATCTGAAGAGCACAATGCTGAAAATTTCATCAAAATCGGATGTAAAATAAGAAAGTTATGACATTTCAAAGTTTCGCTTATTTTTAACAAAAGAGTTATATGAACGAGCCAGTTACATCCAAATGAGAGAGATGATGATGTCACTCACTCAAAATGGCGCATGCACTGTCATGCATGAATGATTTTGGAAAATGAAATAAGAGGTACACAATAATGCATCATGAACAACATGTCTACCAAATCGGAATGAATTTGGATGAGGAGCGGAGGCAGGGGAGGACTAACAAAAATTACATGTTAATCAAAGTGGATTTTGGTACATTGTGCCCTCCATTCTCGAGTCAAACAGATTTCGTCCATTTTTAGACCAAATGGCCGCTCAACAAAGAGAGAGAAGGGAGAGAAAGACACAGAGAGAGTGATATGAATAAGCATACAAATTTCCCTGACAGTTCATTAACGTAACTCAGTGTAAAGTACATAGCAGAACGATGTGCATGCATAATACGTTATGCTATAGACATTGTGCACAATTCTGTTGTTGATAATGTGTGCATTTTGAGTAGTATACCATGTGTTCAGATTGGCTTATCTTGAAATTTTCTGTTGTAACCTATGTCGTATTTGGTATCACTGGAAAGAGCATTTCCATGCGGTGACATTAATACCATTATTATATGTGCGCAAGCAATATACCGGAAGTAAATGCCATATAAAGAAAGACATTAAAAATGATAGTTTTTCACAATAATTTTAAGCTGACGTCAGCTCTATGTCAGTTTCTGTCACAAAAGGTTGACGAACGGTTGAAGTATATATCAATACTCATATCTGCCAAGTTAGAAAGGATAAGCTTCAATAATAAGGAAATAAGAGCAAGTTGAAGTTGTGCTGGCATTATAGTGCATTTTTGCGTATTTTGCTGATTTTCGGGAGCATTTTTCAGATATTTCGTCAGCAGTAAGGTATATATTTTTCTAAATGACATGAAAGGGCATATCTTGAACACCCAAAATCTAAAAAAGGGTACGGGTTTGGCCATGCATGACGCAATGAGGAGCATTCAAAGATAAGCGTTTTTGAAACTTTAGAGGGCGCTATTTAAGTAACGGAAATTCAGTGATGCGTGAAAACTAATTATTATGTATGATATGGTACCAGTATCAATTCCTGAATATATTGGCTCGAAATAAATAAAAACAAGAAAGTTATGGCCATTTTACGATTTTTTGACTTTACATTTCAATAAATATGACGTTTTTGAAGGAAGGCTATTTCGGATTTGAATTTAGGGCATGAAGATGGCATTTTTAAGGTCATGTTTTACATCGCAAATGATGGAGCAACTCTTTGACTATCTATAGCAATTTGTTAGAAGTCTGTAGCATGCAGGATGCGGGAGTTAGGACGAGATTAGTAATGGTATGCAAATGGACTTGAAATTTACAAAATGGCGCCTAGATGGTCATGCATGAGTGATTTTGGAAAAAGGAAGACGAGGGGCACAACTAGGGATGCTGGACAACATGTCTACCAAGTTTGGATGAATTTGGATGAGGGACGGAGCCAGGGCAGAGCTAACAAACACCATGTGTTAAACAAATGGGATTTTGTGGAAGAAGCAGAAGAAGAAGAAGACTAGAACTGCAATCGTTTCCGAACGATGTGCATGCATTGACGCGTCTGATTGAAAGGTCAAGTCCACCTCAGAAAAATCTTGATTTGAATCAATAGAGAAAAATCAGACAAGCACAATGCTGAAAATTTCATCAAAATCGGACGTAAAATAAGAAAGTTATGACATTTCAAAGTTTCGCTTATTTTTAACAAAATAATTATATGAACGAGCCAGTTACTTCCAAATGAGAGAGATGATGATGTCACTCACTCAAAATGGCGCATGCACTGTCATGCATGAATGATTTTAGAAAATGAAATAAGAGGTACACAATAATGCATCATGGACAACATGTCTACCAAATCGGAATGAATTTGGATGAGGAGCGGAGGCAGGGGAGGACTAACAAAAATTACATGTTAATCAAAGTGGATTTTGGTACATTGTGCCCTCCATAGGAAGTTACATTCTCGAGTCAAACAGATTTCGTCCATTGGGCCATCTTTAGACCATATGGCCGCTCAAAAAAAGAGAGAGAAGGGAGAGAAAGACACAGAGAGTAATATGAATAAGCATACACATTTCCCTGACAGTTCATTAACGTAACTCAGTGTAAAGTACATAGCAGAACGATGTGCATGCATAATACGTTATGCCATAGACATTGAGTACAATTCTGTTGTTGATAATGTGTGCATTGCAAGTAGTATACCATGTGTTCAGATTGGCTTATCTTGAAATTTTCTGTTGTAACCTATGTCGTATTTGGTATCACTGGATAGGGCATTCCAATGCGGTGACATTGATACCACTTTTATTTTTGCGCAAGCAATAGACCGGAAGTAAATGCCATATAAAGAAAGACATTAAAAATGACAGTTTTGCACAATAATTTTGAGCTTACGTCAGCTCTATGTCAGTTTCTGTTACAAAAGGTTAACGAACTGTTGAAGTATATATCAATACTCATATCTGCCAAGTTAGAAAGGATAAACTTCAATAATAAGGAAATAAGAGCAAGTTCAAGTTGTGCTGGCATTATAGTGCATTTTTGCGTATTTTGCTGATTTTCGGGAGCATTTTTCAGATATTTCGTCAGTGGTAAGGTATATTTTTTTCTAAATGGCATGAAAGGGCATATCTTGAACACCCTAAATCTAAAAAAGGGTACGGGTTTGGCCATGCATGACGCAATGAGGAGCATTCAAAGATAAGCGTTTTTGAAACTTTAGAGGGCGCTATTTCAGTAACGGAAATTCAGTGATGCGTGAAAACTGATTCCTATGTATGATATGGTACCAGTATCAATTCCTGAAAATATGAGCTCGAAATGAATAAAAACAAGAAAGTTATGGCCATTTTACAATATTTTGACTTTACATTTCAATAAATATGACGTTTTTGAAGGAAGGCTATTTCGGATTTGAATTTAGGGCATGAAGATGGCATTTTGAAGGTCAGGTTATACGTCGCAAATGATGGGGCAACTCTTTGACTATCTATAGCAATTTGTTAGAAGTCTGTAGAATGCAGGATGCGGGAGTTAGGACGAGATTAGTAATGGTATGCAAATGGACTTGAAATTTACAAAATGGCGCCTAGATTGTCATGCATGAGTGATTTTGAAAAAAGGAAGACGAGGGGCACAAGTAGGGATGCTGGACAACATGTATACCAAGTTTGGATGAATTTGGATGAGGGACGGAGCCAGGGCAGAGCTAACAAACACCATGTGTTAAACAAATGGGATTTTGTGGAAGAAGAAGAAGAAGAAGAAGAAGAAGACGACGGAATAGGAATACGGAACAAGAACAATGCATTGTCGCCGTTGGGCGTCAATGCAAAGAAGACGACGGAATAGGAATACGGAACAAGAACAATGCATTGTCGCCAGTGGGCGTCAATGCAAAGAAGAAGAAGACGACGGAATAGGAATACGGAACAAGAACAATGCATTGTCGCCGTTGGGCGTCAATGCAAAGAAGAAGAAGAAGAAGACGACGGAATAGGAATACGGAACAAGAACAATGCATTGTCGCCAGTGGGCGTCAATGCAACTAGAACTGCAATCGTTTCAGAACGATGTGCATGCATTGACGCGTCTGATTGAAAGGTCAACTCCACCTCAGAAAAATGTTGATTTGAATCAATAGGGAAAATTCAGACAAGCACAAAGCTGAAAATTTCATCAAAATCGGATGTAAAATAAGAAAGTTATGACATTTCAAAGTTTCGCTTATTTTAAACAAAATAGTTATATGAACGAGCCAGTTACATCCAAATGAGAGTGATGATGATGTCACTCACTCAAAATGGCGCATGCACTGTCATGTATGAATGAATTTAGAAAATGAAATAAGAGGTACACACTAATGCATCATCGACAACATATCTGCCAAATGAATTTGGATGAGGAGCGGAGGCAGGGGAGGAATTAAAAAAAAATACATGTTAATCAAAGTGGATTTAGGACATTATACCCTCCATAGGAAGTTGCATTCTCGAGTCAAACAGATTTCGTCCATTTTTTGACCATGGCCGCTCAACAAAGAGAGAGAAGGGAGAGAAAGACACAGAGAGAGTGATATGAATAAGCATACACATTTCCCTGACAGTTCATTAACGTAACTCAGTGTAAAGTACATAGCAGAACGATGCGCATGCATAATACGTTATGCCTTAGACATTGTGTACAATTCTGTTGTTGATAATGTGTGCATTGTGAGTAGTATACCATGTGTTCAGATTGGCTTATCTTGAAATTTTCTGTTGTAACCTATGTCATATTTGGTATCACTGGAAAGAGCATTCAAATGCGGTGACATTGATACCACTTTTATTTGTGCTCAAGCAATAGACCGGAAGTAAATGCCATATAAAGAAAAACATTAAAAATGAAGGTTTTGCACAATAATTTTAAGCTGACGTCAGATTTTTGTCAGTTTCTGTTACAAAAGGTTGACGAACGGTTGAAGTATATATCAATACTCATATCTGCCAAGTTAGAAAGGATAAGCTTCAATAATAAGGAAAAAAGAGCAAGTTGAAGTTGTGCTGGCATTATAGTGCATTTTTGCGTATTTTGCTGATTTTCGGGAGCATTTTTCAGATATTTTGTCAGCAGTAAGGTATATATTTTTCTAAATGGCATGAAAGAGCATATCTTGAACACCCTAAATCTAAAAAAAGGTACGGGTTTGGCCATGCATGACGAAATGAGGAGCATTCAAAGATAAGCGTTTTTGAAACTTTAGAGGGCGCTATTTCAGTAACGGAAATTCAGTGATGCGTGAAAACTAACTCGTAAGTATGATATGGTACCAGTATCAATTCCTGAAAATATGAGCTCGAAATGAATAAAAACAATAAAGTTATGGCCATTTTACGATTTTTTGACTTTACATTTCAATAAATGTGACGTTTTTGAAGGAAGGCTATTTCGGATTTGAATTTAGGGCATGAAGATGGCATTTTGAAGGTCAGCTTATACGTCGCAGATGATGGAGCAACTCTTTGACTATCTATAGCAATTTGTTAAAAGTTTGTAGCATGCAGGATGCGGGAGTTAGGACGAGATTAGTAATGGTATGCAAATGGACTTGAAATTTACAAAATGGCGCCTAGATGGTCATGCATGAGTGATTTTGAAAAAAGGAAGACAAGGGGCACAACTAGGGATGCTGGACAACATGTTTACAAAGTTTGGATGAATTTGGATGAGGGACGGAGCCAGGGCAGAGCTAACAAAAACCATGTGTTAAACAAATGGGATTTTGTGGAAGAAGAAGAAGAAGAAGAAGAAGAAGAAGACGACGGAATAGGAATACGGAACAAGAACAATGCATTGTCGCCATTGGGCGTCAATGCAAAGAAGAAGAAGACGACGGAATAGGAATACGGAACAAGAACAATGCATTGTCGCCATTGGGCGTCAATGCAACTAGAACTGCAATCGTTTCAGAACGATGTGCATGCATTGACGCGTCTGATTGAAAGGTCAACTCCACCTCAGAAAAATGTTGATTTGAATCAATAGGGAAAATTCAGACAAGCACAAAGCTGAAAATTTCATCAAAATCGGATGTAAAATAAGAAAGTTATGACATTTCAAAGTTTCGCTTATTTTAAACAAAATAGTTATATGAACGAGCCAGTTACATCCAAATGAGAGTGATGATGATGTCACTCACTCAAAATGGCGCATGCACTGTCATGTATGAATGATTTTAGAAAATGAAATAAGAGGTACACACTAATGCATCATCGATAACATATCTGCCAAATGAATTTGGATAAGGAGCGGAGGCAGGGGAGGAATTAAAAAAAATTACATGTTAATCAAAGTGGATTTAGGACATTATGCCCTCCATAGGAAGTTGCATTCTCGAGTCAAACAGATTTCGTCCATTTTTTGACCATGGCCGCTCAACAAAGAGAGAGAAGGGAGAGAAAGACACAGAGAGAGTGATATGAATAAGCATACAAATATCCCTGACAGTTCATAAACGTAACTCAGTGTAAAGTACATAGCAGAACGATGTGCATGCATAATACGTTATGCCATAGACATTATGTACAATTTTATTGTTGATAACATGTGCATTATGAGCAGTATACCATGTGTTCAGATTGGCTTATCTTGAAATTTTCTGTTGTAACCTATGTCGTATTTGGTATCGGTGGAAAGAACATTCCAATGCGGTGACATTGATAGCACTTTTATTTGTGCGCAGGCAATAGACCGGAAGTAAATAACATATAAAGAAAGACATTAAAAATGACAGTTTTTCACAATAATTTTAAGCTGACGTCAGCTCTATGTCAGTTTCTGTCACAAAAGGTTGACGAACGGTTAAAGTATATATCAATACTCATATCTGCCAAGTTAGAAAGGATAAGCATCAATAATAAGGAAATAAGAGCAAGTTGAAGTTGTGCTGGCATTATAGTGCATTTTTGCGTATTTTGCTGATTTTCGGGAGCATTTTTCAGATATTTCGTCAGTGGTAAGGTATATGTTTTTCTAAATGGCATGAAAGGGCATATCTTGAACACCCTAAATCTAAAAAAGGGTACGGGTTTGGCCATGCATGACGCAATGAGGAGCATTCAAAGATAAGCGTTTTTGAAACTTTAGAGGGCGCTATTTCAGTAACGGAAATTCAGTGATGCATGAAAACTAATTCCTATGTATGATATGGTACAAGTATCAATTCCTGAAAATATGAGCTCGAAATAAATAAAAACAAGAAAGTTATGGCCATTTTACGATTTTTTGACTTTACATTTCAATAAATATGACGTTTTTGAAGGAAGGCTATTTCGGATTTGAATTTAGGGCATGAAGATGGCATTTTGAAGGTCAGGTTATATGTCGCAAATGATGGGGCAACTCTTTGACTATCTATAGCAATTTGTTAGAAGTCTGTAGAATGCAGGATGCGGGAGTTAGGACGAGATTAGTAATGGTATGCAAATGGACTTGAAATTTACAAAATGGCGCCTAGATGGTCATGCATGAGTGATTTTGAAAAAAGGAAGACAAGGGGCACAACTAGGGATGCTGGACAACATGTCTACCAAGTTTGGATGAATTTGGACGAGGGACGGAGCCAGGGCAGAGCTAACAAACACCATGTGTTAAACAAATAGGATTTTGTGGAAGAAGAAGAAGAAGAAGACTAGAACTGCAATCGTTTCAGAACGATGTGCATGCATTGACGCGTCTGATTGAAAGGTCAACTCAACCTCAGAAAAATGTTGATTTGAATCAATAGGGAAAATTCAGACAAGCACAAAGCTGAAAATTTCATCAAAATCGGATGTAAAATAAGAAAGTTATGACATTTCAAAGTTTCGCTTATTTTAAACAAAATAGTTATATGAACGAGCCAGTTACATCCAAATGAGAGTGATGATGATGTCACTCACTCAAAATGGCGCATGCACTGTCATGTATGAATGATTTTAGAAAATGAAATAAGAGGTACACACTAATGCATCGTCGACAACATATCTGCCAAATGAATTTGGATGAGGAGCGGAGGCAGGGGAGGAATTAAAAAAAATTACATGTTAATCAAAGTGGATTTAGGACATTATACCCTCCATAGGAAGTTGCATTCTCGAGTCAAACAGATTTCGTCCATTTTTTTACCAAGGCCGCTCAACAAAGAGAGAGAAGGGAGAGAAAGACACAGAGAGAGTGATATGAATAAGCATACAAATATCCCTGACAGTTCATAAACGTAACTCAGTGTAAAGTACATAGCAGAACGATGTGCATGCATAATACGTTATGCCATAGACATTATGTACAATTTTATTGTTGATAATATGTGCATTGTGAGCAGTATACCATGTGTTCAGATTGGCTTATCTTGAAATTTTCTGTTGTAACCTATGTCGTATTTGGTATCAGTGGAAAGAGCATTTCCATGCGGTGACATTGATACCACTTTTATTTGTGCGCAGGCAATAGACCGGAAGTAAATGCCATATAAAGAAAGACATTAAAAATGAAGGTTTTTCACAATAATTTTAAGCTGACGTGAGCTCTATGTCATTTTCTGTCACAAAAGGTTAACGAACGGTTAAAGTATATATCAATACTCATATCTGCCAAGTTAGAAAGGATAAGCATCAATAATAAGGAAATAAGAGCAAGTTGAAGTTGTGCTGGCATTATAGTGCATTTTTGCGTATTTTGCTGATTTTCGGGAGCATTTTTCAGATATTTCGTCAGTGGTAAGGTATATATTTTTCTAAATGGCATGAAAGGGCATATCTTGAACACCCTAAATCTAAAAAAGGGTACGGGTTTGGCCATGCATGACGCAATGAGGAGCATTCAAACGTAAGCGTTTTTGAAACTTTAGAGGGCGCTTTTTCAATACCGGAAGGTCACTGATGCGTGAAAACTAACTCGTAAGTATGATATGTTGCCTTTAATAATTCCTGAAAATATTAGCTCGAATTGAATAAAAACAAGAAAGTTATGGCCATTTTAGGATTTTTTTACTTTACATTTCAATAAATATGAAGTTTTTGAAGGAAGGCTATTTCGGATTTGAATTTAGGGCATAAAGATGGCATTTTGAAGGTCAGGTTATACGTCGCAGATGATGGAGCAACTCTTTGACTATCTATAGGAATTTGTTAAAAGTTTGTAGCATGCATGATGCGGGAGTTAGGACGAGATTAGTAATGGTATGCAAATGGACTTGAAATTTACAAAATGGCGCCTTGATGGTCATGCATGAGTGATTTTGGAAAATGGAAGACGAGGTACACAACTAGGGATGCTGGACAACATGTCTACAAAGTTTGGATGAATTTGGATGAGGGACGGAGCCAGGGTAGAGCTAACAAAAACCATGTGTTAAACAAATGGGATTTTATGGAAGAAGCAGAAGAAGAAGAAGACGACGGACTAGAACTGCAATCGTTTCCGAACGATGTGCATGCATTGACGCGTCTGATTGAAAGGTCAAGTTTACCTCAGCAAAATCTTGATTAGAATCAATAGGGAAAAATCAGACAAGCACAATGCTGAAAATTTCATCAAAATCGGATGTAAAATAAGAAAGTTATGACATTTCAAAGTTTCGCTTATTTTTAACAAAATAGTTATATGAACGAGCCAGTTACATCAAAATGAGAGAGATGATGATGTCACTCACTCAAAATGGTGCATGCACTGTCATGCATGAATGATTTTAGAAAATGAAATAAGAGGTACACAATAATGCATCATGGACAACATGTCTACCAAATCGGAATGAATTTGGATGAGGAGCGGAGGCAGGGGAGGACTAACAAAAATTACATGTTAATCAAAGTGGATTTTGGTACATTGTGCCCTCCATAGGAAGTTACATTCTCGAGTCAAACAGATTTCGTCCATTTTTAGACCAAATGGCCGCTCAACAAAGAGAGAGAGAAGGGAGAGAAAGACACAGAGAGAGTGATATGAATAAGCATACAAATTTCCCTGACAGTTCATTTACGTAACTCAGTGTAAAGTACATAGCAGAACGATGTGCATGCATAATACGTTATGCTATAGACATTGTGTACAATTCTGTTGTTGATAATGTGTGCATTATGAGTAGTATACCATGTGTTCATATTGGCTTATCTTGAAATTTTCTGTTGTAACCTATGTCGTATTTGGTATCACTGGATAGGGCATTCCAATGCGGTGACATTGATACCACTTTTATTTGTGCGCAAGCTATAGACCGGAAGTAAATGCCATATAAAGAAAGACATTAAAAATGACAGTTTTGCGCAATAATTTTGAGCTGACGTGAGCTCTATGTCAGTTTCTGTCACAAAAGGTTAACGAACGGTTGAAGTATATATCAATACTCATATCTGCCAAGTAAGAAAGGATAAACTTCAATAATAAGGAAATAAGAGCAAGTTCAAGTTGTGCTGGCATTATAGTGCATTTTTGCGTATTTTGCTGATTTTCGGGAGCATTTTTCAGATATTTCGTCAGTGGTAAAGTATATTTTTTTCTAAATGGCATGAAAGGGCATATCTTGAACACCCTAAATCTAAAAAAGGGTACGGGTTTAGCCATGCATGACGCAATGAGGAGCATTCAAAGATAAGCGTTTTTGAAACTTTAGAGGGCGCTATTTCAATACCGGAAGATCAATGATGCGTGAAAACTAATTCCTATGTATGATATGGTACCAGTATCAATTCCTGAAAAAATGAGCTCGAAATGAATAAAAACAAGAAAGTTATGGCCATTTTACGATTTTTTGACTTTACATTTCAATAAATATGACGTTTTTGAAGGAAGGCTATTTCGGATTTGAATTTAGGGCATGAAGATGGCATTTTGAAGGTCAGGTTATACATCGCAAATGATGAAGCAACTCTTTGACTATCTATAGCAATTTGTTAGAAGTCTGTAGAATGCAGGATGCCGGAGTTAGGACGAGATTAGTAATGGTATGCAAATGGACTTGAAATTTACAAAATGGCGCCTAGATGGTCATGCATGAGTGATTTCGAAAAAAGGAAGACGAGGGGCACAACTAGGGATGCTGGACAACATGTCTAATAAGTTTGGATGAATTTGGATGAGGGACGGAGCCAGGGCAGAGCTAACAAACACCATGTGTTAAACAAATGGGATTTGGTGGAAGAAGAAGAAGAAGAAGAAGAAGAAGAAGAAGAAGACGACGGAATAGGAATACGGAACAAGAACAATACATTGTCGCCATTGGGCGTCAATGCAAAGAAGACTAGAACTGCAATCGTTTCAGAACGATGTGCATGCATTGACGCGTCTGATTGAAAGGTCAAGCCCACCTCAGAAAAATGTTGATTTGAATCAATAGGAAAAAATCAGACAAGCACAATGCGGAAAATTTCATCAAAATCGGATGTAAAATAAGAAAGTTATGACATTTCAAAGTTTCGCTTATTTTTAACAAAAGAGTTATATGAACGAGCCAGTTAAATGAGAGAGATGATGATGTCACTCACTCAAAATGGCGCATGCACTGTCATGCATGAATGATTTTACAAAATGAAATAAGAGGTACACAATAATGCATCATGGACAACATGTCTACCAAATCGGAATGAATTTAGATGAGGAGAGGAGGCAGGGAGGACTAACAAAAATTACATGTTAATCAAAGTGGATTTTGGTACATTGTACCCTCCAGAGGAAGTTACATTCTCGAGTCAAACAGATTTCGTCCATTTTTAGACCATATGGCCGCTCAACAAAGAAAGAGAAGGGAGAAAAAGACACAAAGAGAGTGATATGAATAAGCATATAAATTTCCCTGACAGTTCATAAACGTAACTCAGTGTAAAGTACGTAGCAGAACGATGTGCATGCATAATACGTTATGCCATAGACATTGTGTACAATTCTGTTGTTGATAATTTGTGCATTGTGAGTAGTATACCATGTGTTCAGATTGGCTTATCTTGAAATTTTCTGTTGTAACCTATGTCGTATTTGGTATCACTTGATAGGGCATTCCAATGCGGTGACATTGATACCACTTTTATTTTTGCGCAAGCACTAGACCGGAAGTAAATGCCATATAAAGAAAGAAATTAAAAATGACAGTTTTGCACAATAATTTTGAGATGACGTCAGCTCTATGTCAGTTTCTGTCACAAAAGGTTAACGAACGGTTGAAGTATATATCAATACTCATATCTGCCAAGTTAGAAAGGATAAACTTCAATAATAAGGAAATAAGAGCAAGTTCAAGTTGTGCTGGCATCATAGTGCATTTTTGCGTATTTTGCTGATTTTCGGGAGCATTTTTCAGATATTTCGTCAGTGGTAAGGTATATTTTTTTCTAAATGGCATGAAAGGGCATATCTTGAACACCCTAAATCTCAAAAAGGGTACGGGTTTGGCCATGCATGACGCAATGAGGAGCATTCAAAGATAAGCGTTTTTTAAACTTTAGAGGGCGCTATTTCAATACCGGAAGATCAATGATGCGTGAAAAGTATGTCGTAAGTATGATATCTTGTCAGTATCAATTCCTGAATATATGAGCTCGAATTGAATAAAAACAAGAAAGTTATGGCCATTTTACGATTTTTTGACTTTACATTTCAATAAATATGACGTTTTTGAAGGAAGGCTATTTCGGATTTGAATTTAGGGCATGAAGATGGCATTTTGAAGGTCAGGTTATTCGTCGCAAATGATGGGGCAACTCTTTGACTATCTATAGCAATTTGTTAGAAGTCTGTAGAATGCAGGATGCGGGAGTTAGGACGAGATTAGTAATGGTATGCAAATGGACTTGAAATTTACAAAATGGCGCCTAGATGGTCATGCATGAGTGATTTTGAAAAAAGGAAGACGAGGGGCACAACTAGGGATGCTGGACAACATGTTTACCAAGTTTGGATGAATTTGGATGAGGGACGGAGCCAGGGCAGAGCTAACAAACACCATGTGTTAAACAAATGAAGATGGCATTTTGAAGGTCAGGTTATTCGTCGCAAATGATGGGGCAACTCTTTGACTATCTATAGCAATTTGTTAGAAGTCTGTAGAATGCAGGATGCGGGAGTTAGGACGAGATTAGTAATGGTATGCAAATGGACTTGAAATTTACAAAATGGCGCCTAGATGGTCATGCATGAGTGATTTTGAAAAAAGGAAGACGAGGGGCACAACTAGGGATGCTGGACAACATGTTTACCAAGTTTGGATGAATTTGGATGAGGGACGGAGCCAGGGCAGAGCTAACAAACACCATGTGTTAAACAAATGGGATTTTGTGGAAGAAGAAGAAGAAGAAGAAGAAGAAGAAGAAGACGACGGAATAGGAATACGGAACAAGAACAATGCATTGTCGCCGTTGGGCGTCAATGCAAAGAAGACGACGGAATAGGAATACGGAACAAGAACAATGCATTGTCGCCAGTGGGCGTCAATGCAACTAGAACTGCAATCGTTTCAGAACGATGTGCATGCATTGACGCGTCTGATTGAAAGGTCAAGTCCACCTCAGAAAAATGTTGATTCGAATCAATAGGGAAAAATCAGACAAGCACAATGCTGAAAATTTCATCAAAATCGGATGTAAAATAAGAAAGTTATGAAATTTCAAAGTTTTGCTTATTTTTAACAAAATAGTTATATGAACGAGCCAGTTACATCCAAATGAGAGAGATGATGATGTCACTCACTCAAAATGGCGCATGTACTGTCATGCATGAATGATTTTAGAAAATGAAATAAGAGGCAAACAATAATGCATCATGGACAACATGTTTACCAAATCGAAATGAATTTGGATGAGGAGCGGAGGCAGGGGAGGACTAACAAAAATTACATGTTAATCAAAGTGGATTTTGGTACATTGTGCCCACCATAGGAAGTTACATTCTCGAGTCAAACAGATTTCGTCCATTTTTAGACCATATGGCCGCTCAACAAAGAGAGAGAAGGGAGAGAAAGACACAGAGAGAGTGATATGAATAAGCATACAAATTTCCCTGACAGTTCATGAACGTAACTCGGTGTAAAGTACGTAGCAGAACGATGTGCATGCATAATACGTTATGCCTTAGACATTGTGTACAATTCTGTTGTTGATAATGTGTGCATTGTGAGTAGTATACCATGTGTTCAGACTGGCTTATCTTGAAATTTTCTGTTGTAACCTATGTCGTATTTGGTATCAATGGAAAGAGCATTTCCATGCGGTGACATTGATACCCCTTTAATGTGTGCGCAAGCAATAGACCGGAAGTAAATGCCATATAAAGAAAGACCCTAAAAATGACAGTTTTTCACAATAATTTTAAGCTGACGCGAGCTCTATGTCAGTTTCTGTCACAAAAGGTTGACGAACAGTTAAAGTATATATCAATACTCATATCTGCCAAGTTAGAAAGGATAAGCTTCAATAATAAGGAAATAAGAGCAAGTTGAAGTTGTGCTGGCATTATAGTGCATTTTTGCGTATTTTGCTGATTTTCGGGAGCATTTTTCAGATATTTCGTCAGTGGTAAGGTATATATTTTTCTAAATGGCATGAAAGGGCATATCTTGAACACCCTAAATCTAAAAAAGGGTACGGGTTTGGCCATGCATGACGAAATGAGGAGCATTCAAAGATAAGCGTTTTTGAAACTTTAGAGGGCGCTATTTCAGTAACGGAAATTCAGTGATGCGTGAAAACTAAATTCTATGTATGATATGGTACCAGTATCAATTCCTGAAAATATGAGCTCGAAATGAATAAAAACAATAAAGTTATGGCCATTTTACGATTTTTTGACTTTACATTTCAATAAATATGACGTTTTTGAAGGAAGGCTATTTCGGATTTGAATTTAGGGCCTGAAGATGGCATTTTGAAGATCAGGTTATACGTCGCAGATGATGGCGCAACTCTTTGACTATCTATAGCAATTTGTTAGAAGTCTGTAGCATGCAGGATGCGGGAGTTAGAACGAGATTAGTAATGGTATGCAAATGGATTTGAAATTTACAAAATGGCGCCTTGATGGTCATGCATGAGTGATTTTGGAAAAAGGAAGACAAGGTGCACAACTAGGGATGCAGGACAACATGTCTACAAAGTTTGGATGAATTTGGATGAGGGACGGAGCCAGGGTAGAGCTAACAAAAACCATGTGTTAAACAAATGGGATTTGGTGGAAGAAGAAGAAGAAGAAGACTAGAACTGCAATCGTTTCATTACGATGTGCATGCATTGACGTGTCTGATTTAAAGGTCAAGTCCACCTCAGAAAAATGTTGATTTGAATCAATAGGGAAAAATCAGACAAGCACAATGCTGAAATTTTCATCAAAATCGGATGTAAAATAAGAAAGTTATGACATTTCAAAGTTTCACTTATTTTTATCAAAATAGTTATATGAACGAGCCAGTTACATCCAAATGAGAGAGTTGATGATGTCACTCACTCACTATTTTGTAAAGGTAATGGTCAGTCATGCGTACAACACATGTGGATTATGTGGAATGATACAATAAGCATACCCTGAAAATATGAGACCGAAATGAATGAGAACAAGGAACTTATGACCATTTTAACATTTCTTTAGTTTGCAATAGAGGGCGCTATTTCTAAATGTAATTGTCACAGATGCGTAAAAAGAATATGGATTATGAAGGATGATATCATAAGCCAGCCCTGAAAATAAAAGACCAAAATGAATGATAACAACAAAGTTATTGTCATTTTATTATTTGTTGACTTTGCAATAGAGGGCGCTATTTGTAAATTGAACAGTCACTGATGCGTAAAAATTGTTGAATTGTAAAGGGTGATACCATTAGTAAACCATAAAAATATAAGACGGAAGTGAATAAAAACAAGAAAGTTATGGCCATTTTACGATTTTCCTAATTTGCATTTCAATAAATATGAACATTTTGAACGTAGACTATTTTGGATTTGAATTTAGGGCAAGAAGACGGAATTTTGAAGGCCAAGTCGTGTTCTTATATGAGAGAGCAACTCTTAAACAATCTACTGCAATTTGTTAGAAGTCGGTAGCATGCAGGATGCGGGAGTTAGGATGAGAGTAATGGTATGCAAATGGACTTGAAATGGACAAAATGGCGCCTGCACTGTCATGCATGAATGATTTTAGAAAATGAAATAAGAGGTACACAATAATGCATCATGGACAACATGTCTACCAAATCGGAATGAATTTGGATGAGGAGCGGAGGCAGGGGAGGACTAACAAAAATTACATGTTAATCAAATTGCATTTTGGTACATTTTGCCCTCCATACCATTTTAGACCATTTGGCCGCTCTTACCCATGAAACCCATGCCATAGACATTGTGTACAATTCTGTTGTTGGTAATGTGTGCATTGTGAGCAGTATACCATGTGTTCAGATTGACTTATCTTGAAATTTTCTGTTGTAACCTATGTCGTATTTGGTATCACTGGAAAGAGCATTTCAATGCGGTGATATTGATACCACTTTTATTTGTGCGCTAGCAATAGACCGGAAGTAAATGCCATATAAAGAAAGACATTAAAAATGACAGTTTTTCGCAATAATTTTAAGCTGACGTCAGCTCTATGTCAGTTTCTGTCACAAAAGGTTGACGAACGGTTGAAGTATATATCAATACTCATATCTGCCAAGTTAGAAAGAATAAGCTTCCATAATAAGGAAATAAGAGCAAGTTGAAGTTGTGCTGGCAGTATAGTGCATTTTTGCGTAATTTGCTGATTTTCGGGAGCATTTTTCAGATATTTCGTCAGCGGTAAGGTATATATTTTTCTAAATGGCATGAAAGGGCATATCTTGAACACCCTAAATCTAAAAAAGGGTACGGGTTTGGCCATGCATGACGCAATGAGGAGCATTCAAAGGTAAGCGTTTTTGAAACTTTAGAGGGCGCTATTTCAATACCGGAAGATCAATGATGCGTGAAAACTATGTCGTAAGTATGATATGTTGCCAGTATCAATTCCTGAATATATGAGCTCGGATTGAATAAAAACAAGAAAGTTATGGCCATTTTACGATTTTTTGAATTTACATTTCAATAAATATGAAGTTTTTGAAGGAAGGCTATTTCGGATTTGAATTTAGGGCATGAAGATGGCATTTTGAAGGTCAGGTTATACATCGCAAATGATGGAGCAACTCTTTGACTATCTATAGCAATTTGTTAAAACTCTGTAGCATGCAGGATGCGGGAGTTAGGACGAGATTAGTAATGGTATGCAAATGGACTTGACATTTACAAAATGGCGCCTTGATGGTCATGCATGAGTGATTTTGGAAAATGGAAGACGAGGTGCACAACAAGGGATGTTGGACAACATGTCTACCAAGTTTGGATGAATTTGGATGAGGGACAGAGCCAGGGTAGAGCTAACAAAAACCATGTGTTAAACAAATGGGATTTTGTGGAAGAAGAAGAAGAAGACGACGGAATAGGAATACGGAACAAGAACAATGCATTGTCGCCATTGGGCGTCAATGCAACTAGAACTGCAATCGTTTCATTACGATGTGCATGCATTGACGTGTCTGATTTAGAGGTCAAGTCCACCTCAGAAAAATGTTGATTTGAATCAATAGGGAAAAATCAGACAAGCACAATGCTGAAAATTTCATCAAAATCGGATGTAAAAAAAGAAAGTTATGACATTTCAAAGTTTCGCTTATTTTTAACAAAAGAGTTATATGAACGAGCCAGTTACATCCAAATGAGAGAGATGATGATGTCACTCACTCAAAATGGTGCATGCACTGTCATGCATGAATGATTTTAGAAAATGAAAAAAGAGGTACACAATAATGCATCATGGACAACATGTCTACCAAATCGGAATGAATTTGGATGAGGAGCGGAGGCAGGGGAGGACTAACAAAAATTACATGTTAATCAAAGTGGATTTTGGTACATTTTGCCCTCCATAGGAAGTTACATTCTCAAGTCAAAAGGATTTCGTCCATTTGGCCATTTTTAGACCATATGGCCGCTCAAAAAAAAGAGAGAGAAGGGAGAGAAAGACACAGAGAGTAATATGAATAAGCATACACATTTCCCTGACAGTTCATTAACGTAACTCAGTGTAAAGTACATAGCATAACGATGTGCATGCATAATACGTTATGCCATAGACATTGTGTACAATTCTGTTGTTGATAATGTGTGCATTGTGAGCAGTATACCATGTGTTCAGATTGACTTATCTTGAAATTTTCTGTTGTAACCTATGTCGTATTTGGTATCACTGGAAAGAGCATTCCCATGCGGTGACATTGATACCACTTTTATTTGTGCGCAAGCAATAGACAGGAAGTAAATGCCATATAAAGAAAGACATTAAAAACGACAGTTTTTCACAATAATTTTAAGCTGACGTCAGCTCTATGTCAGTTTCTGTCACAAAAGGTTGACGAACGGTTGAAGTATATATCAATACTCATATCTGCCAAGTTAGAAAGGATAAGCTTCCATAATAAGGACATAAGAGCAAGTTGAAGTTGTGCAGGCAGTATAGTGCATTTTTGCGTAATTTGCTGATTTTCGGGAGCATTTTTCAGATATTTCGTCAGTGGTAAGGTATATATTTTTCTAAATGGCATGAAAGGGCATATCTTGAACACCCTAAATCTAAAAAAGGGTACGGGTTTGGCCATGCATGACGCAATGAGGAGCATTCAAAGGTAAGCGTTTTTGAAACTTTAGAGGGCGCTATTTCAGTAACGGAAATTCAGTGATGCGTGAAAACTAAATTCTATGTATGATATGGTACCAGTATCAATTCCTGAAAATATGAGCTCGAAATGAATAAAAACAATAAAGTTATGGCCATTTTACGATTTTTTGACTTTACATTTCAATAAATATGACGTTTTTGAAGGAAGGCTATTTCGGATTTGAATTTAGGGCCTGAAGATGGCATTTTGAAGATCAGGTTATACGTCGCAGATGATGGCGCAACTCTTTGACTATCTATAGCAATTTGTTAGAAGTCTGTAGCATGCAGGATGCGGGAGTTAGAACGAGATTAGTAATGGTATGCAAATGGATTTGAAATTTACAAAATGGCGCCTTGATGGTCATGCATGAGTGATTTTGGAAAAAGGAAGACAAGGTGCACAACTAGGGATGCAGGACAACATGTCTACAAAGTTTGGATGAATTTGGATGAGGGACGGAGCCAGGGTAGAGCTAACAAAAACCATGTGTTAAACAAATGGGATTTGGTGGAAGAAGAAGAAGAAGAAGACTAGAACTGCAATCGTTTCATTACGATGTGCATGCATTGACGTGTCTGATTTAAAGGTCAAGTCCACCTCAGAAAAATGTTGATTTGAATCAATAGGGAAAAATCAGACAAGCACAATGCTGAAATTTTCATCAAAATCGGATGTAAAATAAGAAAGTTATGACATTTCAAAGTTTCACTTATTTTTATCAAAATAGTTATATGAACGAGCCAGTTACATCCAAATGAGAGAGTTGATGATGTCACTCACTCACTATTTTGTAAAGGTAATGGTCAGTCATGCGTACAACACATGTGGATTATGTGGAATGATACAATAAGCATACCCTGAAAATATGAGACCGAAATGAATGAGAACAAGGAACTTATGACCATTTTAACATTTCTTTAGTTTGCAATAGAGGGCGCTATTTCTAAATGTAATTGTCACAGATGCGTAAAAAGAATATGGATTATGAAGGATGATATCATAAGCCAGCCCTGAAAATAAAAGACCAAAATGAATGATAACAACAAAGTTATTGTCATTTTATTATTTGTTGACTTTGCAATAGAGGGCGCTATTTGTAAATTGAACAGTCACTGATGCGTAAAAATTGTTGAATTGTAAAGGGTGATACCATTAGTAAACCATAAAAATATAAGACGGAAGTGAATAAAAACAAGAAAGTTATGGCCATTTTACGATTTTCCTAATTTGCATTTCAATAAATATGAACATTTTGAACGTAGACTATTTTGGATTTGAATTTAGGGCAAGAAGACGGAATTTTGAAGGCCAAGTCGTGTTCTTATATGAGAGAGCAACTCTTAAACAATCTACTGCAATTTGTTAGAAGTCGGTAGCATGCAGGATGCGGGAGTTAGGATGAGAGTAATGGTATGCAAATGGACTTGAAATGGACAAAATGGCGCCTGCACTGTCATGCATGAATGATTTTAGAAAATGAAATAAGAGGTACACAATAATGCATCATGGACAACATGTCTACCAAATCGGAATGAATTTGGATGAGGAGCGGAGGCAGGGGAGGACTAACAAAAATTACATGTTAATCAAATTGCATTTTGGTACATTTTGCCCTCCATACCATTTTAGACCATTTGGCCGCTCTTACCCATGAAACCCATGCCATAGACATTGTGTACAATTCTGTTGTTGGTAATGTGTGCATTGTGAGCAGTATACCATGTGTTCAGATTGACTTATCTTGAAATTTTCTGTTGTAACCTATGTCGTATTTGGTATCACTGGAAAGAGCATTTCAATGCGGTGATATTGATACCACTTTTATTTGTGCGCTAGCAATAGACCGGAAGTAAATGCCATATAAAGAAAGACATTAAAAATGACAGTTTTTCGCAATAATTTTAAGCTGACGTCAGCTCTATGTCAGTTTCTGTCACAAAAGGTTGACGAACGGTTGAAGTATATATCAATACTCATATCTGCCAAGTTAGAAAGAATAAGCTTCCATAATAAGGAAATAAGAGCAAGTTGAAGTTGTGCTGGCAGTATAGTGCATTTTTGCGTAATTTGCTGATTTTCGGGAGCATTTTTCAGATATTTCGTCAGCGGTAAGGTATATATTTTTCTAAATGGCATGAAAGGGCATATCTTGAACACCCTAAATCTAAAAAAGGGTACGGGTTTGGCCATGCATGACGCAATGAGGAGCATTCAAAGGTAAGCGTTTTTGAAACTTTAGAGGGCGCTATTTCAATACCGGAAGATCAATGATGCGTGAAAACTATGTCGTAAGTATGATATGTTGCCAGTATCAATTCCTGAATATATGAGCTCGGATTGAATAAAAACAAGAAAGTTATGGCCATTTTACGATTTTTTGAATTTACATTTCAATAAATATGAAGTTTTTGAAGGAAGGCTATTTCGGATTTGAATTTAGGGCATGAAGATGGCATTTTGAAGGTCAGGTTATACATCGCAAATGATGGAGCAACTCTTTGACTATCTATAGCAATTTGTTAAAACTCTGTAGCATGCAGGATGCGGGAGTTAGGACGAGATTAGTAATGGTATGCAAATGGACTTGACATTTACAAAATGGCGCCTTGATGGTCATGCATGAGTGATTTTGGAAAATGGAAGACGAGGTGCACAACAAGGGATGTTGGACAACATGTCTACCAAGTTTGGATGAATTTGGATGAGGGACAGAGCCAGGGTAGAGCTAACAAAAACCATGTGTTAAACAAATGGGATTTTGTGGAAGAAGAAGAAGAAGACGACGGAATAGGAATACGGAACAAGAACAATGCATTGTCGCCATTGGGCGTCAATGCAACTAGAACTGCAATCGTTTCATTACGATGTGCATGCATTGACGTGTCTGATTTAGAGGTCAAGTCCACCTCAGAAAAATGTTGATTTGAATCAATAGGGAAAAATCAGACAAGCACAATGCTGAAAATTTCATCAAAATCGGATGTAAAAAAAGAAAGTTATGACATTTCAAAGTTTCGCTTATTTTTAACAAAAGAGTTATATGAACGAGCCAGTTACATCCAAATGAGAGAGATGATGATGTCACTCACTCAAAATGGTGCATGCACTGTCATGCATGAATGATTTTAGAAAATGAAAAAAGAGGTACACAATAATGCATCATGGACAACATGTCTACCAAATCGGAATGAATTTGGATGAGGAGCGGAGGCAGGGGAGGACTAACAAAAATTACATGTTAATCAAAGTGGATTTTGGTACATTTTGCCCTCCATAGGAAGTTACATTCTCAAGTCAAAAGGATTTCGTCCATTTGGCCATTTTTAGACCATATGGCCGCTCAAAAAAAAGAGAGAGAAGGGAGAGAAAGACACAGAGAGTAATATGAATAAGCATACACATTTCCCTGACAGTTCATTAACGTAACTCAGTGTAAAGTACATAGCATAACGATGTGCATGCATAATACGTTATGCCATAGACATTGTGTACAATTCTGTTGTTGATAATGTGTGCATTGTGAGCAGTATACCATGTGTTCAGATTGACTTATCTTGAAATTTTCTGTTGTAACCTATGTCGTATTTGGTATCACTGGAAAGAGCATTCCAATGCGGTGACATTGATACCACTTTTATTTGTGCGCAAGCAATAGACAGGAAGTAAATGCCATATAAAGAAAGACATTAAAAACGACAGTTTTTCACAATAATTTTAAGCTGACGTCAGCTCTATGTCAGTTTCTGTCACAAAAGGTTGACGAACGGTTGAAGTATATATCAATACTCATATCTGCCAAGTTAGAAAGGATAAGCTTCCATAATAAGGACATAAGAGCAAGTTGAAGTTGTGCAGGCAGTATAGTGCATTTTTGCGTAATTTGCTGATTTTCGGGAGCATTTTTCAGATATTTCGTCAGTGGTAAGGTATATATTTTTCTAAATGGCATGAAAGGGCATATCTTGAACACCCTAAATCTAAAAAAGGGTACGGGTTTGGCCATGCATGACGCAATGAGGAGCATTCAAAGGTAAGCGTTTTTGAAACTTTAGAGGGCGCTATTTCAGTAACGGAAATTCAGTGATGCGTGAAAACTAAATTCTATGTATGATATGGTACCAGTATCAATTCCTGAAAATATGAGCTCGAAATGAATAAAAACAATAAAGTTATGGCCATTTTACGATTTTTTGACTTTACATTTCAATAAATATGACGTTTTTGAAGGAAGGCTATTTCGGATTTGAATTTAGGGCCTGAAGATGGCATTTTGAAGATCAGGTTATACGTCGCAGATGATGGCGCAACTCTTTGACTATCTATAGCAATTTGTTAGAAGTCTGTAGCATGCAGGATGCGGGAGTTAGAACGAGATTAGTAATGGTATGCAAATGGATTTGAAATTTACAAAATGGCGCCTTGATGGTCATGCATGAGTGATTTTGGAAAAAGGAAGACAAGGTGCACAACTAGGGATGCAGGACAACATGTCTACAAAGTTTGGATGAATTTGGATGAGGGACGGAGCCAGGGTAGAGCTAACAAAAACCATGTGTTAAACAAATGGGATTTGGTGGAAGAAGAAGAAGAAGAAGACTAGAACTGCAATCGTTTCATTACGATGTGCATGCATTGACGTGTCTGATTTAAAGGTCAAGTCCACCTCAGAAAAATGTTGATTTGAATCAATAGGGAAAAATCAGACAAGCACAATGCTGAAATTTTCATCAAAATCGGATGTAAAATAAGAAAGTTATGACATTTCAAAGTTTCACTTATTTTTATCAAAATAGTTATATGAACGAGCCAGTTACATCCAAATGAGAGAGTTGATGATGTCACTCACTCACTATTTTGTAAAGGTAATGGTCAGTCATGCGTACAACACATGTGGATTATGTGGAATGATACAATAAGCATACCCTGAAAATATGAGACCGAAATGAATGAGAACAAGGAACTTATGACCATTTTAACATTTCTTTAGTTTGCAATAGAGGGCGCTATTTCTAAATGTAATTGTCACAGATGCGTAAAAAGAATATGGATTATGAAGGATGATATCATAAGCCAGCCCTGAAAATAAAAGACCAAAATGAATGATAACAACAAAGTTATTGTCATTTTATTATTTGTTGACTTTGCAATAGAGGGCGCTATTTGTAAATTGAACAGTCACTGATGCGTAAAAATTGTTGAATTGTAAAGGGTGATACCATTAGTAAACCATAAAAATATAAGACGGAAGTGAATAAAAACAAGAAAGTTATGGCCATTTTACGATTTTCCTAATTTGCATTTCAATAAATATGAACATTTTGAACGTAGACTATTTTGGATTTGAATTTAGGGCAAGAAGACGGAATTTTGAAGGCCAAGTCGTGTTCTTATATGAGAGAGCAACTCTTAAACAATCTACTGCAATTTGTTAGAAGTCGGTAGCATGCAGGATGCGGGAGTTAGGATGAGAGTAATGGTATGCAAATGGACTTGAAATGGACAAAATGGCGCCTGCACTGTCATGCATGAATGATTTTAGAAAATGAAATAAGAGGTACACAATAATGCATCATGGACAACATGTCTACCAAATCGGAATGAATTTGGATGAGGAGCGGAGGCAGGGGAGGACTAACAAAAATTACATGTTAATCAAATTGCATTTTGGTACATTTTGCCCTCCATACCATTTTAGACCATTTGGCCGCTCTTACCCATGAAACCCATGCCATAGACATTGTGTACAATTCTGTTGTTGGTAATGTGTGCATTGTGAGCAGTATACCATGTGTTCAGATTGACTTATCTTGAAATTTTCTGTTGTAACCTATGTCGTATTTGGTATCACTGGAAAGAGCATTTCAATGCGGTGATATTGATACCACTTTTATTTGTGCGCTAGCAATAGACCGGAAGTAAATGCCATATAAAGAAAGACATTAAAAATGACAGTTTTTCGCAATAATTTTAAGCTGACGTCAGCTCTATGTCAGTTTCTGTCACAAAAGGTTGACGAACGGTTGAAGTATATATCAATACTCATATCTGCCAAGTTAGAAAGAATAAGCTTCCATAATAAGGAAATAAGAGCAAGTTGAAGTTGTGCTGGCAGTATAGTGCATTTTTGCGTAATTTGCTGATTTTCGGGAGCATTTTTCAGATATTTCGTCAGCGGTAAGGTATATATTTTTCTAAATGGCATGAAAGGGCATATCTTGAACACCCTAAATCTAAAAAAGGGTACGGGTTTGGCCATGCATGACGCAATGAGGAGCATTCAAAGGTAAGCGTTTTTGAAACTTTAGAGGGCGCTATTTCAATACCGGAAGATCAATGATGCGTGAAAACTATGTCGTAAGTATGATATGTTGCCAGTATCAATTCCTGAATATATGAGCTCGGATTGAATAAAAACAAGAAAGTTATGGCCATTTTACGATTTTTTGAATTTACATTTCAATAAATATGAAGTTTTTGAAGGAAGGCTATTTCGGATTTGAATTTAGGGCATGAAGATGGCATTTTGAAGGTCAGGTTATACATCGCAAATGATGGAGCAACTCTTTGACTATCTATAGCAATTTGTTAAAACTCTGTAGCATGCAGGATGCGGGAGTTAGGACGAGATTAGTAATGGTATGCAAATGGACTTGACATTTACAAAATGGCGCCTTGATGGTCATGCATGAGTGATTTTGGAAAATGGAAGACGAGGTGCACAACAAGGGATGTTGGACAACATGTCTACCAAGTTTGGATGAATTTGGATGAGGGACAGAGCCAGGGTAGAGCTAACAAAAACCATGTGTTAAACAAATGGGATTTTGTGGAAGAAGAAGAAGAAGACGACGGAATAGGAATACGGAACAAGAACAATGCATTGTCGCCATTGGGCGTCAATGCAACTAGAACTGCAATCGTTTCATTACGATGTGCATGCATTGACGTGTCTGATTTAGAGGTCAAGTCCACCTCAGAAAAATGTTGATTTGAATCAATAGGGAAAAATCAGACAAGCACAATGCTGAAAATTTCATCAAAATCGGATGTAAAAAAAGAAAGTTATGACATTTCAAAGTTTCGCTTATTTTTAACAAAAGAGTTATATGAACGAGCCAGTTACATCCAAATGAGAGAGATGATGATGTCACTCACTCAAAATGGTGCATGCACTGTCATGCATGAATGATTTTAGAAAATGAAAAAAGAGGTACACAATAATGCATCATGGACAACATGTCTACCAAATCGGAATGAATTTGGATGAGGAGCGGAGGCAGGGGAGGACTAACAAAAATTACATGTTAATCAAAGTGGATTTTGGTACATTTTGCCCTCCATAGGAAGTTACATTCTCAAGTCAAAAGGATTTCGTCCATTTGGCCATTTTTAGACCATATGGCCGCTCAAAAAAAAGAGAGAGAAGGGAGAGAAAGACACAGAGAGTAATATGAATAAGCATACACATTTCCCTGACAGTTCATTAACGTAACTCAGTGTAAAGTACATAGCATAACGATGTGCATGCATAATACGTTATGCCATAGACATTGTGTACAATTCTGTTGTTGATAATGTGTGCATTGTGAGCAGTATACCATGTGTTCAGATTGACTTATCTTGAAATTTTCTGTTGTAACCTATGTCGTATTTGGTATCACTGGAAAGAGCATTCCAATGCGGTGACATTGATACCACTTTTATTTGTGCGCAAGCAATAGACAGGAAGTAAATGCCATATAAAGAAAGACATTAAAAACGACAGTTTTTCACAATAATTTTAAGCTGACGTCAGCTCTATGTCAGTTTCTGTCACAAAAGGTTGACGAACGGTTGAAGTATATATCAATACTCATATCTGCCAAGTTAGAAAGGATAAGCTTCCATAATAAGGACATAAGAGCAAGTTGAAGTTGTGCAGGCAGTATAGTGCATTTTTGCGTAATTTGCTGATTTTCGGGAGCATTTTTCAGATATTTCGTCAGTGGTAAGGTATATATTTTTCTAAATGGCATGAAAGGGCATATCTTGAACACCCTAAATCTAAAAAAGGGTACGGGTTTGGCCATGCATGACGCAATGAGGAGCATTCAAAGGTAAGCGTTTTTGAAACTTTAGAGGGCGCTATTTCAGTAACGGAAATTCAGTGATGCGTGAAAACTAAATTCTATGTATGATATGGTACCAGTATCAATTCCTGAAAATATGAGCTCGAAATGAATAAAAACAATAAAGTTATGGCCATTTTACGATTTTTTGACTTTACATTTCAATAAATATGACGTTTTTGAAGGAAGGCTATTTCGGATTTGAATTTAGGGCCTGAAGATGGCATTTTGAAGATCAGGTTATACGTCGCAGATGATGGCGCAACTCTTTGACTATCTATAGCAATTTGTTAGAAGTCTGTAGCATGCAGGATGCGGGAGTTAGAACGAGATTAGTAATGGTATGCAAATGGATTTGAAATTTACAAAATGGCGCCTTGATGGTCATGCATGAGTGATTTTGGAAAAAGGAAGACAAGGTGCACAACTAGGGATGCAGGACAACATGTCTACAAAGTTTGGATGAATTTGGATGAGGGACGGAGCCAGGGTAGAGCTAACAAAAACCATGTGTTAAACAAATGGGATTTGGTGGAAGAAGAAGAAGAAGAAGACTAGAACTGCAATCGTTTCATTACGATGTGCATGCATTGACGTGTCTGATTTAAAGGTCAAGTCCACCTCAGAAAAATGTTGATTTGAATCAATAGGGAAAAATCAGACAAGCACAATGCTGAAATTTTCATCAAAATCGGATGTAAAATAAGAAAGTTATGACATTTCAAAGTTTCACTTATTTTTATCAAAATAGTTATATGAACGAGCCAGTTACATCCAAATGAGAGAGTTGATGATGTCACTCACTCACTATTTTGTAAAGGTAATGGTCAGTCATGCGTACAACACATGTGGATTATGTGGAATGATACAATAAGCATACCCTGAAAATATGAGACCGAAATGAATGAGAACAAGGAACTTATGACCATTTTAACATTTCTTTAGTTTGCAATAGAGGGCGCTATTTCTAAATGTAATTGTCACAGATGCGTAAAAAGAATATGGATTATGAAGGATGATATCATAAGCCAGCCCTGAAAATAAAAGACCAAAATGAATGATAACAACAAAGTTATTGTCATTTTATTATTTGTTGACTTTGCAATAGAGGGCGCTATTTGTAAATTGAACAGTCACTGATGCGTAAAAATTGTTGAATTGTAAAGGGTGATACCATTAGTAAACCATAAAAATATAAGACGGAAGTGAATAAAAACAAGAAAGTTATGGCCATTTTACGATTTTCCTAATTTGCATTTCAATAAATATGAACATTTTGAACGTAGACTATTTTGGATTTGAATTTAGGGCAAGAAGACGGAATTTTGAAGGCCAAGTCGTGTTCTTATATGAGAGAGCAACTCTTAAACAATCTACTGCAATTTGTTAGAAGTCGGTAGCATGCAGGATGCGGGAGTTAGGATGAGAGTAATGGTATGCAAATGGACTTGAAATGGACAAAATGGCGCCTGCACTGTCATGCATGAATGATTTTAGAAAATGAAATAAGAGGTACACAATAATGCATCATGGACAACATGTCTACCAAATCGGAATGAATTTGGATGAGGAGCGGAGGCAGGGGAGGACTAACAAAAATTACATGTTAATCAAATTGCATTTTGGTACATTTTGCCCTCCATACCATTTTAGACCATTTGGCCGCTCTTACCCATGAAACCCATGCCATAGACATTGTGTACAATTCTGTTGTTGGTAATGTGTGCATTGTGAGCAGTATACCATGTGTTCAGATTGACTTATCTTGAAATTTTCTGTTGTAACCTATGTCGTATTTGGTATCACTGGAAAGAGCATTTCAATGCGGTGATATTGATACCACTTTTATTTGTGCGCTAGCAATAGACCGGAAGTAAATGCCATATAAAGAAAGACATTAAAAATGACAGTTTTTCGCAATAATTTTAAGCTGACGTCAGCTCTATGTCAGTTTCTGTCACAAAAGGTTGACGAACGGTTGAAGTATATATCAATACTCATATCTGCCAAGTTAGAAAGAATAAGCTTCCATAATAAGGAAATAAGAGCAAGTTGAAGTTGTGCTGGCAGTATAGTGCATTTTTGCGTAATTTGCTGATTTTCGGGAGCATTTTTCAGATATTTCGTCAGCGGTAAGGTATATATTTTTCTAAATGGCATGAAAGGGCATATCTTGAACACCCTAAATCTAAAAAAGGGTACGGGTTTGGCCATGCATGACGCAATGAGGAGCATTCAAAGGTAAGCGTTTTTGAAACTTTAGAGGGCGCTATTTCAATACCGGAAGATCAATGATGCGTGAAAACTATGTCGTAAGTATGATATGTTGCCAGTATCAATTCCTGAATATATGAGCTCGGATTGAATAAAAACAAGAAAGTTATGGCCATTTTACGATTTTTTGAATTTACATTTCAATAAATATGAAGTTTTTGAAGGAAGGCTATTTCGGATTTGAATTTAGGGCATGAAGATGGCATTTTGAAGGTCAGGTTATACATCGCAAATGATGGAGCAACTCTTTGACTATCTATAGCAATTTGTTAAAACTCTGTAGCATGCAGGATGCGGGAGTTAGGACGAGATTAGTAATGGTATGCAAATGGACTTGACATTTACAAAATGGCGCCTTGATGGTCATGCATGAGTGATTTTGGAAAATGGAAGACGAGGTGCACAACAAGGGATGTTGGACAACATGTCTACCAAGTTTGGATGAATTTGGATGAGGGACAGAGCCAGGGTAGAGCTAACAAAAACCATGTGTTAAACAAATGGGATTTTGTGGAAGAAGAAGAAGAAGACGACGGAATAGGAATACGGAACAAGAACAATGCATTGTCGCCATTGGGCGTCAATGCAACTAGAACTGCAATCGTTTCATTACGATGTGCATGCATTGACGTGTCTGATTTAGAGGTCAAGTCCACCTCAGAAAAATGTTGATTTGAATCAATAGGGAAAAATCAGACAAGCACAATGCTGAAAATTTCATCAAAATCGGATGTAAAAAAAGAAAGTTATGACATTTCAAAGTTTCGCTTATTTTTAACAAAAGAGTTATATGAACGAGCCAGTTACATCCAAATGAGAGAGATGATGATGTCACTCACTCAAAATGGTGCATGCACTGTCATGCATGAATGATTTTAGAAAATGAAAAAAGAGGTACACAATAATGCATCATGGACAACATGTCTACCAAATCGGAATGAATTTGGATGAGGAGCGGAGGCAGGGGAGGACTAACAAAAATTACATGTTAATCAAAGTGGATTTTGGTACATTTTGCCCTCCATAGGAAGTTACATTCTCAAGTCAAAAGGATTTCGTCCATTTGGCCATTTTTAGACCATATGGCCGCTCAAAAAAAAGAGAGAGAAGGGAGAGAAAGACACAGAGAGTAATATGAATAAGCATACACATTTCCCTGACAGTTCATTAACGTAACTCAGTGTAAAGTACATAGCATAACGATGTGCATGCATAATACGTTATGCCATAGACATTGTGTACAATTCTGTTGTTGATAATGTGTGCATTGTGAGCAGTATACCATGTGTTCAGATTGACTTATCTTGAAATTTTCTGTTGTAACCTATGTCGTATTTGGTATCACTGGAAAGAGCATTCCAATGCGGTGACATTGATACCACTTTTATTTGTGCGCAAGCAATAGACAGGAAGTAAATGCCATATAAAGAAAGACATTAAAAACGACAGTTTTTCACAATAATTTTAAGCTGACGTCAGCTCTATGTCAGTTTCTGTCACAAAAGGTTGACGAACGGTTGAAGTATATATCAATACTCATATCTGCCAAGTTAGAAAGGATAAGCTTCCATAATAAGGACATAAGAGCAAGTTGAAGTTGTGCAGGCAGTATAGTGCATTTTTGCGTAATTTGCTGATTTTCGGGAGCATTTTTCAGATATTTCGTCAGTGGTAAGGTATATATTTTTCTAAATGGCATGAAAGGGCATATCTTGAACACCCTAAATCTAAAAAAGGGTACGGGTTTGGCCATGCATGACGCAATGAGGAGCATTCAAAGATAAGCGTTTTTGAAACTTTAGAGGGCGCTATTTCAGTAACGGATATTTAGTGATGCGTGAAAACTAATTCCTATGTATGATATGGTACCAGTATCTATTCCTGAAAATATGAGCTCGAAATGAATAAAGACAAGAAAGTTATGGCCATTTAACGATTTTTTGACTTTACATTTCAATAAATATTAAGTTTTTGAAGGAAGGCTATTTCGGATTTGAATTTAAGGCATGAAGATGGCATTTTGAGGGTCAAGTTATACGTCGCAAATGATGGAGCAACTCTTTGACTATCTATAGCAATTTGTTAAAAGTCTGTAGCATGCAGGATGCGGGAGTTAGGACGAGATTAGTAATGGTATGCAAATGGACTTGAAATTTACAAAATGGCGCCTTGATGGTCATGCATGAGTGATTTTAGAAAATGGAAGACGAGGTGCACAACTAGGGATGCTGGACAACATGTCTACAAAGTTTGGATGAATTTGGATGAGGAACGGAGCCAGGGTAGAGCTAACAAAAACCATGTGTTAAACAAATGGGATTTTGTGGAAGAAGAAGAAGAAGACGACGAAATAGGAATACGGAACAAGAACAATGCATTGTCGCCATTGGGCGTCAATGCAAAGAAGAAGAAGACGACGGAATAGGAATACGGAACAAGAACAATGCATTGTCGCCGTTGGGCGTCAATGCAAAGAAGACGACGGAATAGGAATACGGAACAAGAACAATGCATTGTCGCCATTGGGCGTCAATGCAAAGAAGACGACGGAATAGGAATACGGAACAAGAACAATGCATTGTCGCCGTTGGGCGTCAATGCAACTAGAACTGCAATCGTTTCAGAACGATGTGCATGCATTGACGCGTCTGATTGAAAGGTCAAGTCCACCTCAGAAAAATGTTGATTCGAATCAATAGGGAAAAATCAGACAAGCACAATGCTGAAAATTTCATCAAAATCGGATGTAAAATAAGAAAGTTATGAAATTTCAAAGTTTTGCTTATTTTTAACAAAATAGTTATATGAACGAGCCAGTTACATCCAAATGAGAGTGATGATGATGTCACTCACTCAAAATGGCGCATGTACTGTCATGCATGAATGATTTTAGAAAATGAAATAAGAGGCAAACAATAATGCATCATGGACAACATGTTTACCAAATCGAAATGAATTTGGATGAGGAGCGGAGGCAGGGGAGGACTAACAAAAATTACATGTTAATCAAAGTGGATTTTGGTACATTGTGCCCACCATAGGAAGTTACATTCTCGAGTCAAACAGATTTCGTCCATTTTTAGACCATATGGCCGCTCAACAAAGAGAGAGAAGGGAGAGAAAGACACAGAGAGAGTGATATGAATAAGCATACAAATTTCCCTGACAGTTCATGAACGTAACTCGGTGTAAAGTACGTAGCAGAACGATGTGCATGCATAATACGTTATGCCTTAGACATTGTGTACAATTCTGTTGTTGATAATGTGTGCATTGTGAGTAGTATACCATGTGTTCAGACTGGCTTATCTTGAAATTTTCTGTTGTAACCTATGTCGTATTTGGTATCAATGGAAAGAGCATTTCCATGCGGTGACATTGATACCCCTTTAATGTGTGCGCAAGCAATAGACCGGAAGTAAATGCCATATAAAGAAAGACGTTAAAAATGACAGTTTTTCACAATAATTTTCAGCTGACGCGAGCTCTATGTCAGTTTCTGTCACAAAAGGTTGACGAACAGTTAAAGTATATATCAATACTCATATCTGCCAAGTTAGAAAGGATAAGCTTCAATAATAAGGAAATAAGAGCAAGTTGAAGTTGTGCTGGCATTATAGTGCATTTTTGCGTATTTTGCTGATTTTCGGGAGCATTTTTCAGATATTTCGTCAGTGGTAAGGTATATATTTTTCTAAATGGCATGAAAGGGCATATCTTGAACACCCTAAATCTAAAAAAGGGTACGGGTTTGGCCATGCATGACGAAATGAGGAGCATTCAAAGATAAGCGTTTTTGAAACTTTAGAGGGCGCTATTACAGTAACGGAAATTTAGTGATGCGTGAAAACTAAATTCTATGTATGATATGGTACCAGTATCAATTCCTAAAAATATGAGCTCGAAATGAATAAAAACAATAAAGTTATGGCCATTTTACGATTTTTTGACTTTACATTTCAATAAATATGACGTTTTTGAAGGAAGGCTATTTCGGATTTGAATTTAGGGCATGAAGATGGCATTTTGAAGATCAGGTTATACGTTGCAGATGATGGAGCAACTCTTTGACTATCTATAGCAATTTGTTAGAAGTCTGTAGCATGCAGGATGCGGGAGTTAGGACGAGATTAGTAATGGTATGCAAATGGACTTGAAATTTACAAAATGGCGCCTAGATGGTCATGCATGAGTGATTTTGGAAAAAGAAAGACGAAGGGCACAACTAGGGATGCTGGACAACATGTCTACCAAGTTTGGATGAATTTGGATGAGGGACGGAGCCAGGGCAGAGCTAACAAAAACCATGTGTTAAACAAATGGGATTTTGTGGAAGAAGAAGAAGAAGACGACGACGGAATAGGAATACGGAACAAGAACAATGCATTGTCGCCATTGGGCGTCAATGCAACTAGAACTGCAATCGTTTCATTACGATGTGCATGCATTGACGCGTCTGATTGAAAGGTCAAGTCCACCTCATAAAAATGTTGATTTGAATCAATAGGGAAAAATCAGACAAGCACAATGCTGAAAATTTCATCAAAACCGGATGTAAAATAAGAAAGTTATGAAATTTCAAAGTTTCGCTTATTTCAAACAAAATAGTTATATGAACGAGCCAGTTACATCCAAATGAGAGTGATGATGATGTCACTCACTCAAAATGGCGCATGTACTGTCATGCATGAATGATTTTAGAAAATGAAATAAGAGGTACACAATAATGCATCATGCACAACATGTCTACCGAATCGGAATGAATTTGGATGAGGAGCGGAGGCAGGGGAGGACTAACAAAAATTACATGTTAATCAAAGTGGATTTTGGTACATTGTGCCCACCATAGGAAGTTACATTCTCGAGTCAAACAGATTTCGTCCATTTTTAGACCATATGGCCGCTCAACAAAGAGAGAGAAGGGAGAGAAAGACACAGAGAGAGTGATATGAATGAGCATACAAATTTCCCTGACAGTTCATTAACGTAACTCGGTGTAAAGTACGTAGCAGAACGATGTGCATGCATAATACGTTATGCCATAGACATTGTGTACAATTCTGTTGTTGATAATGTGTGCATTGTGAGTAGTATACCATGTGTTCAGATTGGTTTATCTTGAAATTTTCTGTTGTAACCTATGTCGTATTTGGTATCACTGGAAAGAGCATTTCCATGCGGTGACATTAATACCATTATTATGTGTGCGCAAGCAATAGACCGGAAGTAAATGCCATATAAAGAAAGACCCTAAAAATGACAGTTTTTCACTATAATTTTAAGCTGACGTCAGCTCTATGTCAGTTTCTGTCACAAAAGGTTGACGACCTGTTAAAGTATATATCAATACTCATATCTGCCAAGTTAGAAAGGATAAGCTTCGATAATAAGGAAATAAGAGCAAGTTGAAGTTGTGCTGGCATTATAGTGCATTTTTGCGTATTTTGCTGATTTTCTGGAGCATTTTTCAGATATTTCGTCAGTGGTAAGGTATATATTTTTCTGAATGGCATGAAAGGGCATATCTTGAACACCCTAAATCTAAAAAAGGGTACGGGTTTGGCCATACATGACGCAATGAGGAGCATTCAAAGGTAAGCGTTTTTGAAACTTTAGAGGGCGCTATTTCAATACCGGAAGATCAATGATGCGTGAAAACTTTGTTGTAAGTATGATATGTTGCCAGTATCAATTCCTGAAAATATGAGCTCGAATTAAATAAAAACAAGAAAGTTATGGCCATTTTACGATTTTTTTGACTTTACATTTCAATAAATATGAAGTTTTTGAAGGAAGGCTATTTCGGATTTCAATTTAAGGCATGAAGATGGCATTTTGAAGGTCAGGTTATGCATCGCAGATGATGGAGCAACTCTTTGACTATCTATAGCAATTTGTTAGAAGTCTGTAGCATGCAGGATGCGGGAGTTAGGACGAGATTAGTAATGGTATGCAAATGGACTTGAAATTTACAAAATGGCGCCTTGATGGTCATGCATGAGTGATTTTGGAAAATGGAAGACGAGGTGCACAACTAGGGATGCTGGACAACATGTCTACAAAGTTTGGATGAATTTGGATGAGGGACGGAGCCAGGGTAGAGCTAACAAAAACCATGTGTTAAACAAATGGGATTTGGTGGAAGAAGAAGAAGAAGACGACGGAATAGGAATACGGAACAAGAACAATGCATTGTCGCCATTGGGCGTCAATGCAAAGACGACGGAATAGGAATACGGAACAAGAACAATGCATTGTCGCCATTGGGCGTCGATGCAAAGAAGAAGACGACGGAATAGGAATACGGAACAAGAACAATGCATTGTCACCATTGGGCGTCAATGCAATGAGGTATCAGAAAGAGCCCAAACGTATTTCTGATTTAATTTGTTCACAAATTTTCGGCATTACTCCTATTTGTTTAAGATCAGTATGCTCGATCTGTAAATGAAAATCATAAGATCAGTATGTTCGATCTGTCTTTCTGACTCATTAATATTCAAATACCGTCCGCCGTGGACAATAGATAGTAAATTAAGAGGCTTTTATAGGAGGAAATTATAATTTGTCAACAAATTTTCGGCATTACTCCTATTTGTTTAAGATCAGTATGCTCGATCTGTAAATGAAAATCATAATATCAGTATGCTCGATCTGTAATGAAAATCATATGATCATAAGTCAGAAAAAATTGGAACCAGTGGGATTCGAACCTGCCATCTACTGCTTTCCGGGCAGCGACTCAACCACCAGGCTATTCTGGTTCACGGCTATGCCACGATGAACTGGAAATCAAATACCCTCGATCCTCTTCTTTCTGACTCATTAATATTCAAATACCGTCCGCCGTGGACAATAGATAGTAAATTAAGAGGCTTTTATAGGAGGAAATTATAAATTGTTAACAAATTTTCGGCATTACTCCTATTTGTTTAAGATCAGTATGGTCGATCTGTAGATGAAAATCATAAGATCAGTATGCTCGATCTGTAATGAAAATCATATGATCATAAGTCAGAAAAAAATGGAAAAATTGGAGTAGATGGCAGGTTCGAATCCCACTGGTTCCAATTTTTTCTGACTTATGATCATATGATTTTCATTACAGATCGAGCATACTGATCTTATGATTTTCATTTACAGATCGAGCATACTGATCTTAAACAAATAGGAGTAATGCCGAAAATTTGTTAACAAATTATAATTTCCTCCTATAAAAGCCTCTTAATTTACTATTTCTGATTTCATTCTTCTGTTTTTGATCTCCAAAAACGAAATCACAACAGGTTTTTCTCTATGTGATTTCGTTTTTGTGTTTTCAAAGACCGAACCATGAGGTTGATTTCCGTTTTTGCTCTGCGATAATCGGGAATGAAAAACGAATTATCCATTAGTACCCTGATTGAGTAGCTACACGGCCCTTCTTGCATGGAGCTATTACTGCTTCATGTACAGAGAGCAGTCATCATGGGCATAATGAATAAATCCGAACATGTTTTGCAGTGGCGTTTGTATACACAAGGAGGTGAAAAACCTGAAATTCGGGCAATAGCCAAAATTAATTTAGTTAGCGGTATTAATAATGATAAGACAAGACAATAGTACAAAACGAAGGAGAATCTACATCATGTAGAAGTCCAGTTGTTTCCACTTATAATTGTTTCAAAATGATTCTAAACGATGAATTAAAATATACTAGTTTTAGCTACTATACTCCTATACTACCACTGATAATACTACTGCTACTAGCTACTACAACTGCTACTACTATACTACTACTACTACTACTCACTATGGGCGGAAATCCAAGGGGGACAGGGGGCCCCCTACTCAAAATAGTATAGGGGGACACATGATGCCCCCCCGTACTATTTTGGTCTTTAATGATGGTAAGAAATACATCATTCAAATTCGAAATAAAACATGTATATATTAGGACGAGATGACCTTACTTTTGGGATGAAAACCTTTTTGTTTTGCTTGTCAATTTTTTTTTCGTCGATATTTTAACCTTACATTTGGGGTGATAACCTTTTTGTTTTGCTTGTAAAATTTCCAGCCCCTTGTCCCCATACCTTCGTTTGGAGAGATTTCCGCCCCTGACTACTACTACTACTACTACTACTCACTAATAATCATAATACATGTAATAATGATACTAGTGATGATGATAAAAAGAAGAAAAGAAGAAGACCGCAGAAGAACAAGAACAAGAAGAACAGAAAATAATAATTAACTACTACTACTACTACTACTACTCCTCCTCCTACTACTACTACTATATACTACTAATACTGCTCATAACAATGACCTTAACAATAATAATATAGTGATAATAATAATAGTGATGATAATAATAGTAATGTTATTTATAATTAACGATCTTATAACAGTTTCAAAATGATGCTAATGATAATAAAGTATACTACTACTACTAATCATGATGCAAATATAATAATAATAATGATAATAACAATAGTAATAATAATAACAAAAACAATAATAAATATATAACTACATTAACTACTACATGGCTACGACGATACTACGGCGACGACGGTGACCAACAACGGTGATGAAATGTCATCCTCTTCTAGTGAGAGGGCAAATTACCAGCAATTCGGCAAAGGCAAATGATCAAGGCAAACATTCGTGTTGAACCTGTATATATATTTTTTTTTGAAACAATTTTTTAAAATTTCAATATATTCATATTCAAACATATCATACATGTATCACAAAACATTACAAGACGAAATAAATATTGAAAATAATTAATAAAGGTAACATTTGATCACACTTACTAAAAATTACATAATAACATAAGACTAATATTACAAAAAAATTTTAATACATGTACATACTTGTAAAAGAAAAGAAAAGTAATAATAAAAATGAAATATACGCATCCATTCGTTACTCTAAATCAACCCGTTCCCATTTCTGGAGATGTATTGCCAAGGTATTCCTCTCTTGTGCAATCTTATATTCCTCTTCCCTATATTTTCTACAATGTTTAATTATGATTCCAAACAGGTGACAAAACAGCTTCCTGCCTTGCAGAATAGATCTCTTTTTCTTAACTATTAAGATTACTGTATTTAAACATTTTATCCTATTTGAACTTTCATCAATCACTAACAAAGTGTCTTCCATGGAGAGATTCTCCCATTCTTTTAACCTTAATTTATGTCCAATATTTTTTCCAAAGTGCTTGAAAATTCGGGCAACTTTTAAATAAGTGATAAAGAATTTCAACTTCTTGGTAACAAATCGAACATTTGTTAGATGAAATATAACATATTTATGAAGTTTATCACTTGTGTAAATAACCCCGTGCAGCTGTTTAAAGGTCAAGTCCACCCCAGGAAAATACTGACTTGAATAAATAGAGAAAAATCAAACTAGCATAGTGCTGAAAATTTCATCAAAATCGGATGTAAAATAAGAAAATTGTGACATTTTAAAGTTTCGCTTATTTTTCAGAAAACAGATATGCGCAACTAGGTGAGTCTGTCGATGATGTCCATCACTCACGATTTCTTTGTTTTTTATTGTTTGAATAATACAATATTTCAGTTTTTATAGATTTGACAACAAGGACCAACTTGACTTAACCATCAATGGTAATTCCATATGTTCAGGGAGGAATAATCATTGTATCACTTGACAATGAGGAGAAAATTATAATATTTCATGTAATAAAATACAAAAGAAATAGTGAGTGGATGACGTCATAGTCTCCTCACTTGCATACCAGCCAGGATTTGCATAACTGTTTTGTGAAATTAAGCGAAACCTTAAAATGTCATAACTTTCTTATTTTACATTCCGATTTTGATGAAATTTTCATTGTTATGCTTGTTGGATTCTTTTTCTTTTTATTCCCGAAGTTTACAATGCACGGTAGAAAAACGCGGTCTCATGAAAATATGCCGAATCTGTTTAACTGTTAAATCTGAAAAAATGCGATTGATTTTATGCATGTCATCCGTCTTTTTTAAACCGTTAATAGAATATCTATATAATTGCTTCGAACAGATCTTGTCTATAGTGTTACATTTCTTCCCAATTGTTCTAAAGACATATGGTCGTCATGGGACTGATTACTTTGTAATGGATTAAGCCTGAATGAACGTTTCCATCCAATTGGCAGAGCATCATAATATTTTTAAAATGTCATTAGAGTCCAAACCGCGGTTTCGTTAATATCTGATTTCAACTATTATGTTCTATCATAATGTATGTACATTTTCTCATGTTAATTTTACTGTGTATAACAAAATATATTGTGATTGTTTTTTTTTATATGCAGGACCCCAAGGAAGAGCAATTTTTATGTTGATCGGGTATCCTGTTGAAATATTGTTAATAAATGAATAATAAATATATAAAAATAACCAGTTGTGAAGCCACCATCCATAACACAACTACATGCTCCATTATAAGTTTTGATCCATGCACTAGTTGTCTAAAAGATACACCAAATCCAAATATTTCTAATACCTTTTGTATAAACTCATGCGATACAGAGTCAAATGCTTTTTCAAAATCCACCGCTAATAAAATAGCCCCGGTAAATAGCCTTTTATATTGTTATTCAAAGCCTGAAACAAAATATCATTAATAAGACAAACTACTTCACCTATATTTCGATTAGTATATGTATCCATAAACCTGGTCAATGAATCTGTATAATTTTGGGAGAACCTCTTTAATTCTTTTGGCAAGAACTTTAGTGAGAATCTTATAATCGGTGTTTAATAATGTAATAGGTCTATACTTTTTAATATATTAGGGTTTTTATCTACTTTTTTCAATTAGAGTGATTGCTCCTTGCCTCTGTGATGCAGACAATTCACCCTTTTCAAAAGCTTCATTTAAACAATCAACCAATAGGTCATCAATATTTATTAAACAAAGAAAAAGTGGAGTAGAATTCTGTGGTTAAACCATCATTACCTGCAGGGGCTTTATTAAGTTGCATGCTTTTCAAAGCCTCAAAACATTCAATTTTGCTTAATGTATATACATCTCATTATCTTCACCTATTGATTTATTACGTTTGCGTTTGATAACACAAGTTGTTCGAAAAATGCAGAATTCTTTTCCCCTTTTTCACTCCAGGTCGCACGTGACCTTACTTTGAGACCAAGGCCAAAGTCAAATAACTTCTTAAGGAGTTCTCTTTTTCCTCCAAAATTTTCCGCAAAACATCAGTATTCACAGCAATTTGCTGTTCTAAATCTCACTTCGGACTATAAAACCAGCTTTTGCTTATTTCTTTCTCGTGCCTTTTCTTTAGAATATTTTCGAGTATACTCTCTAATCTTTAATTTAATAAAGCCCAAAAGCAATGAGCAATTAGAAAAAGACATTTATGCACTGCCTTTTCCAACTAAGGATCTCATTTTTCATAGCAGAAACATATTATTTATCATAACATATAGACCGTTATTGAAATTCCAGTATGAAGGACCTCGCTTCACTTCTTTTTTTTTATTTTTTATATTACTACAGGTAAGCAAGATTCCAGAATGGTCTGGAGTTGTAGACAGTAAAATATCACATTCCAACACTAATGTTTCAACTTCTTTTGATATTATCCAATAATCTAGCCTTCTTTGAATAGGTGGTGTCTTCTGTCTGAAAGTAAATTGTTGTTTTCCTGGATATTTTTCCTCCAAATATCTATTAATTGAATTTGTCCATGAACTCCAAAAAATCAGTATTACATCTAGAGTTCACCTGTATGGTTTACCTCATGATCTTATTTATCAGTAATATCATATTAAAATCACAACCTAATATAATAACATGACTGAGAGAAAACATGTTATTTATAATGATACTGATTTTATCAGGAAATCTATTTGCTCATTGATTATCATTCTAACTTCATCCAATCCACAGTCGTATAGTACCATCGTTATCCCTTTCCATCTGCTCAGCTGCAATAGTATTAAGCTCAGATGCATTTGCACATGTTGTGCAGATATCTTCGGTGCGGACTTTTGCATCGCGCGCCCAGCTGATAATGTACACAAACTTAGACTCTTCACTAGTCGCTTTGTAGCTATTTTTGCGGAGATTGCCGTCGCCAGGGTGTAAAACGGAAACGCGCAGGCGGCCGGACCCGGCCGCGGTCGGACACGACGTGCATCGGTAGCATGGAGCAAGCTAACGTGAGTCGAGCTGAGTTAGATCCCACGTTATATATGAGACGCCGATTGTACCAATATTATATAGAACAATTATTTGTTATATAATCATTATTCATTAAATAATAACTCTTATTTATATATAATTTACATTCTATTTGTAAATAATTACTATTATATAAAATACCATTTCTAATTATTTATATATAATTCCAAGTAATACTTCATTACTTGTAAATAATAATAGTTCGACATTCCATTATCTATAAATAATGATTATTTGTTTTTCATTATCTATAAATAATAATTTTTGTGTTTCATTATTTACAAATAATGACACTGCATACTTCATTATTTATGAATAATTGCAATTCGTTTTTTTTTAATACTTATAAATAAGTTTGTCGAGTTTTCTATTATTTGTAAATGATAATTATCTATTAACAAAGCCAGTGCATATTTCTTTATTTATAAATAATTTGTTGAGTTTCCCATTATTTATAGATAATGAAAAACAAATAATCATTATTTATAAATAATGAAAAACAAATAATCATTATTTATAAATAATGAAAAACAAATTATTATTCATAAATAATGAAAAACAAATTATCATTATTCATAAATAATGAAAAAAAAATCATTATATACAAATAATTAAAAAGAAATAATCATTATTTATGAATAATGAAAAACAAATAATCACTATTTATAAATAATGAAAAACAAATAATCAGTATTTATAAATAATGAAAAACAAATAATCATTATTTATAAATAATAGAATGTCGAACTATTATTATTTACAAATAATGAAGTATTACTTGGAATTACATATAAATAATTAGAAATGTTATTTTATATAATAGTAATTATTTACAAATAGATTGTAAATAAATAATAGTTATTATTTAATGAATAATGATTATGTAACAAATAATTGTTCTATATAATATTGGTACAATCGGCGCCTCATATGTAACGTGGGATCTAACTCAGCTCGACTCACGTTAGCTTGCTCCATGCTACCGATGCACGTCGTGTCCGACCGCGGCCGGGTCCGGCCGCCTTGGGGCCATTGCATGCAGGCATGTCCGCATATGGGAATGATACGATGTAATATCGATGTGGCAGATGTGGCAAGTTCCGACTCGGAGTCCTCGTATAAGACACAGTAGAAGTCCGGATCTATTCTAAGTTAGTTGAGCCACATGGCTGATTTGCTTGTTTGTTATGTTAAAACAGTAGTCGAGTACATCTTATTTAAGGCACTTGCCGGCTTAAAACGAAACTCGAATTTCAATTTCATTTTATTTTCCCAGCGTGTTTGTCCCATTGAAGACACTGTTAGAAAAAAAATCGCACCGAAATGAAAAAAAATCGCCAAAATAAAAAGTCGAAGAAATTTAAGTGCATGCCGCGCCAAACTACGAAAAATGGATCTAACTTACTGTTTAGCCTGTTGTGTGAATGTCTTAAGAAGTCGTTGTCCGAATCTGATCCATATTCTGTTAGTTTCTGTTGAATTATTGACGGCCTTTTTCATCAAGCTTCAGGTTCAGCTGAGCAGTTACGAAAGTTTTTTTTTCAAATGGCGGAACCGGAAACACGTGTACACGTGCAAATTACTAGTTAGCCCAAAGACCTTATAATGTATTACTAGACCGAAAGCTGCGTGCGCGTTCAGCACAAAACAAATGAGATTAGGCTCCGCCTACCGTGATCATTTGAAGACAAAAATAAGCCCTCATTGACATTCATGAGCATGAAGATATTCATAATCCGGCCTTTTAAGAGCATCATTAATACGCGATTTCCCTGATTCTTTGTCATCGATACTAGTGGTATCGTGTTACAGAATTAATTATTCATTTGACCTCATTACGTCATCTAATTTATTCATTTGACGAAACTTTCTTTCCACACGTAGAAACGGACCTACGAACACTCCGGTGAGTTCGTATAAATTGATATAACCACATGTATTCAGTGGACTATTTACAAATTTCACACTATATTTTGTGATCATAGGTTATTTCTTTAACAAATTAGAGAGTTTGCTATCATTCTTCTGTTAATTCTTCTGTTAAAGGAAAGCAGAATTTGGTCTTTGAAATTGAAGTTAGATTGTCATCGTTGCCCAGTGCAGCCTGTAATTCAGTGCTGTGGTTATGCCGTTGTGTTAACCACATGTATTTTGTACGGGCTCCTAGCCGGCTGGGCATCGAGAGAAAATCGGGGCGGTTTGGTTCACCTCCAACATGGACCAGCCCACGATTGATTAAAACAAGAAGAATGGGGTTTCTTTTTGTACACTGTAACGTTTGATCTAACGTTAGAGGGAGATCTACATCGATCTTCAGTAGATAGAGACTCAGTCAGGAATAAACTGTGAAGCGGAGTGTGGATGAAGATACGCCTGTCATTGTGTCAATCCTCACTTTCAGATACCAAATTAATTTTGCATAACTTCAGGCCTCTGTTTTTAGCCCCCGCCCATTTTAACTTATTGTTATTTATAAATATAGTTAGACTCGGTCTTAGAAATAACATGCTGCTCTGCATGTTTGTCTTATCAATAGATCTAGGACCTACATCTAGATAGATCTCATTTCTAACTTGGTTAACAGAGTATGTAGTAAATTAATATGTAGTCTTCTTAATCCTACTTACTTTAGACTTACTTTACTTTCATTCATCAATGCTATCTAGGCCTACCTAATTCAAATCTAGTCATCTTATTTATACTTTCCCAACCCTCAACACTTACTAGGTCTGGGCCTAAACGACTCCATTTACATGTACGAGTATGACTGTCAGTGTCAGTGGACCAAGGACTAGATCTACTCTCGGTCAATGATGGCAATGAACTTTTAGCCAGGAATTAAAGTCAGAGTCAGACATCCAAAATTTCTAAATCGATATAGAGATCTCGGTTTAGAGCCAAAGGCAGCCTTACTTTCTAGGTCTAGATAGATCGAGAGTCCATTATTAGTCTAGATCTAGACCTAATGTAGATACATGAATGCTGTCGCACAGCACTGAGTCTCATTGGTCTAGATCTTTACTTTCTTACAAATAGATCTAGACCTAGTGCATGAGATTATGAACGTATGTTAAAATCAAATGGAATACGATTCGGAAATAAAAAGATGCATTTTTTTTTGGGGGGGGGCAGACACATGAAAAAATTTAGAGAAACCTGAAATTCAGAAAGCGAGGGCCTGAAGCGACCAATATTACCCAGGGCCGTTTTGTGCATTTTCTAAAGTAAAATTGAAGGATGTCATGCAATTCTTTTTTTGAGGAAGTTTTCACATTTCAGCTCCCACCCAAACCTCTCCCCCTATACATACGGCCAAGAAAAAGATCACTTCTTATTATTGTTCTCTCTTTTCTTTCACAGGTTGAGTTTGAAGAACAAGAAAAACAGTAGAGGTCTACATATATGGTTAAAGATGATGATCGTAAGTGCATGCATCATTTTGCAGATTCTCATCCAGGTATAAAAGTTAAACTACCCCATACAAAATTACAGATACATCACATGTATTGAATGTTAACCATGTTTACATTAAATAAAAATAACCTGAGCCACAAAGAGGTAGGATCTGTACTGAATACACACTTCTTAAATATACAGGCTATCTAGTCTAAAATAGAACCCATGCCAAAAGTTATGTACTTAGGGCAAATTTATAAAATAAGGTCATGTCCTTGATCAACTAGTAATTAAATGACCTTTTTATTTCCTATTTGTTTATAAACAAAGCAGTATATATTTTTCATGTTTTGTATTTTATAAAATTCATTTTATTCATTTTTTAGTGTGATATTCATATTTGCAGATTTACATTTTTTTTAATTTGTCCAATAGGATGATGTGTTAAACAATTTCCATGGATGTGATAGATGATGATAAATAATTGGTGAAGTAGGCCTAATAGAACAGTGACTGGACCACAAAGAGAAATACAACCTACAGCAGTTATATGAGTGAGTTAATTAGTGATTATTTTTAATAATGGAGGTTTTTCACATTTTTTTGGCAACAAATAGACCTGCCTTTGAAAAACCCATTTCAATTTTGTTTTTAGATTATAGTTAGTGTCGTTTTTAATCACAGATCAAAATATTCTGTGCAACAAAGCATATCAACTTTAATTCTGACTATTTATATAATTTACATATGTTAATTCATATATTCATATTTGTGAGAAATCTCTGACTTTTTTTTCATAAAGTACATGTAGTTATAATGGAGAGTGGTATGTAAATTGCATAGAACAGGTTTAAGTGATATGCTTTATAGAAGTACAAGTTTATAATTAGTAGAAGTAAGATTTCCTATGTTATGTGTTAAAGAATATGTATAGTTTTACTTTTCTTAAAACATTTATGTTTTACAAATCATGACAATTTTTATTTAAATTCATTAATTTTCTTTCTCTATTTTTTCAATCTGCAGGACTGGTGTAACAAATGTTTTCATTCAAGAAATCCAACAATTCAAGATTGAAAGGTCTGACTGAGGAACCACTTGATGAAGATGGAATAGGTTTTTTTCGAGTCCAATTTAAAAAAAAATTATCACAAGCCCAAATTCATGACGTGTGAAATTTCTTGTTGATTTTCATTAAAACTGGTTGCAAAAGGAGAAGCTATAAACATACAAATATGATCGTTGGAGTGAATTTGAAAGGGGGGGCACAGGGAAAATGCTGTATTATGTTAAATTTTTAAGAAGTTGCGAGCGAGCAAAAGTTTGACATTTAAAAAAAGAAAATCCAATTTTGTGATAGATTTTGACAAAATATTCAGAATGATATATTTCACCCTTTTCTTTCCTTTCTCTTTTTTTTTCTTGGTCTTGATTTTTTTTAAGGGGGGGGGGGCAAGAGTCCCCTCCATCTGTAAAAAACTGCTTAGCTACCCCCATCCACATGAATTATTAAACTTAATGCACAAAGGATTTTCTTCATAAGTACCGTATATTATAGAAATGAGAATATTGTTGTTTCGTCACGGTGACCATAAAACGGGTCCTTCTCCGGTGAAAGGGGCACAGATCAAGCACTGAACACGTTCGGGGGGGGGGGACATTTTTGGGGTTAAAAATTGCATACAAGGAAGAGCACTTGGTGACACCTAAAACAGGTTCTCGTCAGGTGAAAGGGACACAGTACACGTTCGTGAGGGAGCATTTTTCTTGCATAAAAAAGGCACTTTTTCAGTGATTCAAAAAGTAGGGGGAACTGTCTCTCCCAACCCCCCTAGGATCGCTGCCCCAACATAAATAAAAAAAACATTTTCTTTTGGTTCAAAGTATTAACATACACTTAAGAAAAAGGTAAAGCTTAATCATCTGAAAATGTGATATTTTTTCTGGCTAATTAATAAAATTCACTACTAACCAGAGAATTCGTTCATGTCTTTCATTTGTGTTCATATAGTATTTGTACAGAGCTAAAATGAAAGGGATTTTGAATTGGCAAAGTTCAAAATGAGATGGAGATCGAGAGAGGGAAAGAGTGATGAGAAGTGGGTTGAAAAGAGATGAGAAAGAAATGAAGGGGCACATAATGAAGAGATAATCTAGAGGGAGGGTGGTAAGAGATCGAGAATGTCAAGGGAAGTAGGGACAAAAGGCGTGGAAGAGAAATAAGACGAGATTTATGGAAGCCAGGAGTTAGTTGCAAAAGGGGTTAGGGCCACCAAGAAATGCCATGTTTTTATTCTCACTTATTGCAACATTCTTATGAGAAACTAAATTGTCACAATGTACTACCCTATCATGTGAACATAAAATTGGGTATAAAACAAAATTTACCTGTCTTCAATTTTTTTCTATATACTTAAAACATTATCATTGTGTACCTAACCCCTTTTGCAAGTAAACTGAAGTGAATCCAATCTCTTTGCCACTTCCATTTACGTTTTCATTTGAATTTCAAATTTTCTTTGGTATCATCAGAGTGACTAAAAATTTAGAGGTTTAGAGACAGAAAACAAAATTTATGAAGAATGGACCTAACCCCTTTTGAAAAATGAGTTCTTCAGAAGAGTTTAGCTGTTATTAGTGGTTAGGTCCACTCCTAGAAAATCTTTTTTTTTAATTCTCCCATATTGCAATATTCTTATGCGAAACTGAATTTTCATGATACCATACCATGAGAACATAAAATTGGATATAAAGAAATCTAGCTGTCGTCATATCTTTGAAGATATTATTTTCCAAAGAAATTCTGCGTGGAACTAATCCCTTTTGCAACTAAACTGAAATGGACCTAACCCCTTTAAAAAAAAAGTAATTTTCCTTTGCCGTTTTAGTTCAATTTTTATAGGAATTTCAACTTTTCTATGGTATCATCTTATACAGTAGAGCTACTAAAAATCTATACATTAAGACATAACAATCAAATTTGATGAAAAATTGACCTAACCCCTTTTGAAAGTGAGCTCTTCATATGTAGGAGAAAGGCGGCACAAAAGAACTTGAGTGGGAAAATGATTAAATGGAAAAAAACGGAGTAAGAAATGCTGGAGAATAAAGGGGACAGGAAACGTATTAAACATATTAAACTGAGTCCCGTTTCATCATGAGTTACAAGTATGGTAACTTTAGCTACTATGGTATAACCAACCAATCATAATCAAGGTTATACCACGGTAATCACAATAATAATACCGATGTTTAAATAGCTGTAATTCATTATGAAACGGATGCCAGATGAAGAAAGCAGGGACGGGGATCTTAATGAAGGATTTTCTTTTTTTTTTTTTTTTGCTTCTCGAAATTTGTATGTAACCAGAAATGTACTCTTTTTGTGGTGACAGTTATTTTTTTTCAGTAACCATACTCAACCAGTGAAAATTACCATCAAATTGTAATAACCATGTTTTGTCCCCACCCCCGGCCGCCCCCCCCCCCCTAAAAAAAGAAAGAAAAGAAAACTTTTGGATCAGTACAACAGCCCCCTTTGATCTTTCCGCGGCCTCTGCCGGCTATTTAGAGTCGAGATTCCTTACATTTGTTAAAAACTAAGATTGCTGTATATCTTAACATGTGACAATTTGGGGGTGGCAAAAGCACTGAAGACCTCTTTACCTAATCACGACTTGATCTACTCTTTTCATCTTCCCTTTTATAATTAGCATAGGCCTATAAGACAACAATACAAACAATGCTGTTTTGAGTGATATCGCTTGTCATATCGATACTTTATAGAGCGCAACGTATCGTCTCAGATTTGCGCTTGCTTGATTCGCTGAATCCTTCGCGTCACGAGTGCGTAGCAAAATGAATACATTAATGAATTTGCCAAGTTGACCTTTGTCATAGCGCTGATGTGCGTATTGTCTAATACACGTACAAAAGTACAGTTGACGAGGGAGCATCGTACGAAATTAATATTAATGAGGGCTTATTTTAGCTTCTAATGGATTAAACAAAATGGCGGTAGCTTCGGGGCCTGAGTTTGCCGCAGTCCGAGCGTTTGTACGGGGAGGGGGGGGTTCTTACTTTTTACTTGGCAACCAGTCAATTTGACTATTTTCGCCATCATATATATCATATTATTAACGAAAACTAATTGAATAAAGTAAAATTCAAATATTTATTTCTTCTCCCTTTCTTTTTCTTTTCTATGTCTTTTGATATTTTCTTTCTCTTTATTTCTTTTTTTTAATATTAGGATAGGATTTAAAAACATGTCTCACAATTTAAAACCAGGGTTTTTACTGAAAATATGTTATATAGGCCTACTAGTATGCAAGTAGGATGGAGATGACAAAGAAAGAAATGAGGAAAATCACAGCTCCAATCCTATGTATTTTTCATTTTATTTATTTTCAAAAACACACATTTTATCCTTTCTTGCGATCAAAGGAAAGATCCCTTCATAAGTTTCAAGTAGTAAAAGAAAATAATCTTAGATCAAGTGCCGGCAGGGTATTTTGATAAGGGGTGGAGGAGCAAGATAAGCAAATATAAAGATACCATTTCGAAGCGAAACATAAGAAAAGATAATAACTTTGCCAACTAGGTAAAAAAATAATATGACATCGATCGTGACACTTTAAGGATGGAAAATAGTTTGAAAATATATAAATACAAACTTCATACAAATTAGAAAAAAGAAGCAAAATAAACTGGCATCATGATATGTGAACAGAGATACAAGATTGTTCTTGCAATTAAAAAACATATTTACAAACTATATATAGCCTCGCATCATAAAAATAGATTGAAAATATACAAATTTATTTGATATAAAAAGAAATAGATATAAACCAGCCTGGCTAACAAATTGCAAGGTTGCAAAGATATAAACCGGGGATATAAAGCAAAAAAAAGTAGGTCTAAAAATGAAAATTAAATATCCTATTTTTAGTTTATCCTATTCCACCTGTAAAATAGAAAAAAATAGTATGAATAGGAGAACAAAAATTGAAACAATTTCATTTGTAAAAGAATATTTGTAAGAAAATAGGCCCTTTTTACTAAAAAAATAAATTTAAAAAATAGATGGGAAATTGGAAAAATGTATTTTCTCGCAATAAAAACTTCAAGGGGCCAGTATCGCATTAAAACTTCGTTATCAAACATGTAAAACAAAATCCTAGATGGCATTTTAACTGAGATTTATTTTTTAATCAACATTCAACGCTGAATTTTCTTATGTTAATTGTTATGTGATGAACCTTAAAGGGATGGTCCGGGCGCTGAAATATTTTTTCTAAATAAATAGAGTGAAATTCACAAAGCAAAATGCTAACAATTTCATCAAAATCGGATAACAAAATAACGAAGTTTATCAATATTTTGTGAAAACACATGTGCACATCGTCATGAATATTCATTTGGTGGGCTGATGATGTGACATCCCCATTTTCCTTTTTTAATGTTAAATATGAAATTATGATTATTTAATTTTTTCAATACTTGTGTAAAATGTGTCTCCATTGTGATGAAGTTGCATTAAATAACTAATGCGGTTAATCAGTTGTCATTCCAATTGTTTAAGTTCTTGGTAGAAATATGTTGAATAAACTTAATTTCATGTAATGTACAAAAGAACATGGGATATGACATCATCAGCCCACCTAATGAATATTCATGAGACATGCCTAAATAGAACTGTTTCATGAGAATATTGCAAATCCTTAAAATTCAACTTAATTTCGTTATTTGTCATCCGATTTTGATTAAATTTCAAGCATTTTGCTTTGTGAATTTTACTCTATGTATTGAGATATATGAATATCTCTAGCCTTGACCTCCCCTTCAATTATTTTCTTGTATTGTTAGAAAGAGATGGATGAAGTAGAATAATACGTTCATGCTTATGTTTTTACTCATTACAATATCTCTTTGAAATTCAACCCGGCTTCCTCGCAACCATTAAGCTCTAAGGGCGTTAGGTGCGTTACACGTACCCTTTTAAATGTAGTCACTTTTTTATCATTTATCCTGTATTTTAAGAAAAATAAGTGGCGAACAAACAAAACAAATGATAATTGAAATTTAAAAGAGCGCATGAAAGAGAAATAACCCTGAAAACGAACAAGAGTCCTCAAAATATAAGTTGCCCATTTTGGGGTCAATAATTTTTCGTATTTTTCAGTTCGCGCTTTGCTCCTAATTTTGATCTAGTACGTATAGTACCCTTTCTCGTAGAAATAGACGCTATCAAACTTATAAAACCTCTGAGTCTCAGTAGGCATAACCACCCCCCCCCCCCTTCGCTGATATAGACCATGGGACTTAGCGTTGGGGGCCATGGACCCCCCCAAAAAAAAAAAAAAGTTTCACAACAAAGACTGGAGAAAATAGAGAAAAGGAAACAAAAGCAGGGTGAAATATAATTTTCAAATAGGGCCTATGTCACAATCTAACTATCACAAAATTAAATTTTCATATAAAAAATTGTACTTTTTAAAATGAATGGTGCCCTTTTAAGCCATATGGCCTTCTAAAAATATAAGACTCAATATGCTACTGACCTCTCCCGAAACTGAAGAAAAAAGATAAATCCCTCACTGGAAATAAAACTTTTTTTAGTCTGTGGTACAAACAGGGCTTCCATGCAAGTACTGAAGGAAACTAAATTTTTCATGTACCAAAGAAATTACACCATAACGTCTGTGATACAGTTTCAGTCATATTTCTGGGGTGGCTGCATGAGAAGTACCGCAGGAAATTTTGAAATTATAGCACTGGGGTTGCCATAGAATTTTAGAAGTGCCTATAATGAGTCCTGCAGGAAATTTCAAAATTTTCATGTACCACAGAAGTATCACAGGGTTTCCACAGAAGTGCCTTTAATAGCATCGAGTACTGCAGGAAATTTGAAAATGTTCATGTACCACAGAAGTATCACAGGGTTTCCATAAGTGCCTTTAATAGGAGTACTGCAGGAAATTTAAAAAATGTTCATATACAACAGAAGTATCGCAGGGTTGCCATAGAAGTACTGCAGGATATTTTTAGAATTTTCATGTACAACAGAAGTACGACATAACTATCACAGAGTGATACCACAGAACGTCTGTCGTTATTCTGTATACAGTTATGTATAACAGAAGTATCACACAGGTACGACAGAGTTAGTCCAGGATAGAAGAGGCATAACCTTGTTTTTTTATATATATACAATATTTTTGATGGTTTCTTGTCAATTTGAGGGTGCTGATTACGAATCTGGATGATGCCACTCGTGTAACCTTGAGCATTTTCCGCGAATTGGCAAAATCCAATATGGCCGCCAAAATATGCAAATTACCCATGAAAATTATAAAATTGTCCACACATTGTTGTGTGGCAGGAGTGAAATACTCTCTGAAAAAATAATTTTTGACAAAATATTTATTTTTCTGATATTCCAAATGGCCGCCAAAGGCCCTTGTATACTCTATTATGTACAATATGAATAGGGAAAACTGATTTTCACAAAAATGAGCACTTAAGTGCAAAAGATCGCAATGTATGAAAGACGTAATATATGCAAATCATCATTACTAACGAGATATATCATTTATTATGTCATATATGGGAACATTTCTGTATTTTGATATCTAAAATAGCCGCCATTGGCCCAAACAGTATTGCGTACAATGGCAATGGGGGCCAAAACATTTCACAAGAGTGATCACTAAAATGCATAGACGAGTGGAATACTGACTAAAAACATAATTGTTAACGAAATATATTATTAATATGCCATGTATGTGATGAATGTTTTATTTTGATATTCAAAATGGCTGCAAAGGCTCTAAAAGTATTGTGCATAATGAGAAAGAGGAGCAAAGAAATCACAAGAGAGAGCACTAAAAATGCATATATATGTGATAAATTAATGGGATAATGTCTAAAAACATATTTTCTAACGAAATATATAATTCAGGTTTCAAGTTTGTGTTAAACACTGTATTTTGACTTTCAAAATGGCCGCCACAGACATTAACAGTATCATGTACAATGCAAAGTGGGAAACCAACATTCACAGGAGTGAGCACCATAAATGCACGTAATAGTGATCTATTAGTAAAATATTGTCTGAAAGCATAATTTCTATTAAGATATATCATTTATTCTACCAGTTAGGTGATAAATACTTTTATTGGAAAGTCAAAATGGCAACTACAGGCCCTTGTGGTATTATGCACAATGTGAATGGGAACAAATTATTTCAACATAATTTGGTTTTGCTTGGCTAAATGGTGATGTATGAGTGAAATATTGTCTGAAAACATGATTTATAAAAAAATATATATCATATCCTATGTAATTTAGGTGATAAATACTGTATTTCAACATTCAAAATGGCTGCCATATGCCCTTTTTGTGAACATTATTTGTCTCCACTCTAATTGTATATTATACGATAAGGGCCTATGGTGGCCATTTTCAATTTAAAAATGCAGCATTTATCAAATTAATTACACATGATATGATATATCTCGGTAGAAACCATGGTTTTGGACAATATTTCACCCTTTCACAATTCACAATTCACAATTATATGCAATATTTAGAGTCAAGCATAGCCAAATTCTGTCAAAATTATATGTCCCATGTTACATTGTACACAAGACTTTTAGGACCTATGGCAGCCATTCTGGATTTCAAAGTACAGCATTTATTACCTCCACGACCAATATATGATGTATTCATTATTAGAAATCATGTTTAAGACAATATTTTTACTCTTATATCACAGTTATATGCATCTTAAGATTCTCACTCTTGTGAAAATTAGTTTCTCCATTCGCATTGTACATGATAAAAATAGGGCCTATGGCGGCCATTTTGAATGTCAAAATACAGCATTTATCACATAAATGGTATATTAATGGCAATGATGGCAATGATGTTGTTAGTCAGTATTCCACTCGTTTATCTTAATAATATGCATTTTAGTGCTCACTCTTGTCATTTTTTTTGCCCCGGCCATTGCCATTGTACATAATACTTTTTGGGCCAGTGGCGGCTATTAGATATCAAAATACAGCAATGTCCCCATATATGACATAAATGATATATCTCGTTAGTAATGATGATTTGCATGTATTACTTCGTTCATATATCGCGATTTTTTTAGGTTTAGATCTAATTTTTGTGAAAATTAGTTTTCCCTATTTATACTGTACATAATAGTATACAATGGCCTATGACGGCCATTTTGAATATCAGGAAAATAAATATTTTGTCAAAAAAAATTTTCAGAGCGTATTTCACTCTTGCCACACGATTTCATGCATTTCATAGCCAATGTGCGGACAATTTTAGGATTTTCATGGGTAATTTGCATATTTTGGCGGCCATATTGGATTTTGCCAATTTGCGAAAAATGCTCAAGGTTACACGAGTGGCATCATCCAGATTTGCAATCAGCACCCTCGAATTGACAAGAAACCATAAAAAAATATTGTATATATTGTTACATTATGAATCTTATGCTACAGCGTTGTAGCAATTGCGCCCTCTGGAGTTGGAATTGACACGCCTGGAAACATGGGCTAGTTGGATTAAATGGTTGACTAAAATAAACTGTACATCCTAGACTTAGACTGTTTCTGTAGTCGTCGAGTTGGGTAATTCTACAGACAGAGGCAAACATAACATGGTGTCAGGAAGTTTTCTTGGACCCGTCATGCAGTCATTTTGATCGCAGGAATCGTCAAACTGTTCACGTTCCGTTGCTAGCACTGCAGACGTTATGGTACACGCGAAGTCGTCGTTTTGGACAGTGGACAGTTTACCGAAGGAACACAGCGTGGAGTATATGTAAACGCGAAGTCGTTGGAGAGCGGTCACCCAAGATGATTGAATGAACTTTATCGCGTCTTCGAAAATGGACTCGGACATTAATGAAATGCAAACCGTAAATAATGATTACGATGTTTAGTCATTTTGGTAGATAATGTATGCATTGTGTTGAATGATGTAGAATTTTGACCTATGAATTGAGTATGATTATGAATGTCATCAGTTTATGAATATGATTATGTCTATGAGTATGAATACAGTTGTAAACTGTCTGATGAGGTTGCAAACACTTTGTTGTTACCAGGGCAGATTTGCCTGCAGTTCGATACATGATGATGTGTGCCTAGATATCTATGTTCTATTTGGAAATATTTAGACTAGAGTCTACAGTGTAATTTTGTGAGTGCATAAGTTTGTGAAGTATTCATTGATATGTCTGACTCTGAGTTGAATTCCCCTCCGAGAGGGACAGGTGAAGAGTCAAATGTGAGTGTAACAAGTGAAGGGCCGGATTCCCATACTAGGTCCAGGGGTAGGCCAGGTGGTACCAGAACTAATGTACCACTTCCAAGACCGTTATCATTTACAGGTGACATGAAGAAGAATTGGGCAGTATTTTCTCAGATGTGGGAAAGCTATGAAATAATTACGGGGTTGGATCATGAGGATGACAAATTCCGGATTGCACATTGTATAACTGCCATAGGGCCGGAAGCCTTAGAAGTTCAGTAAGGTCTCCCATTTCAGAATGATGGGGAGAGGAAGAGTTTTAAACAAATATGGAAATTGTGGTCTGAATATTGTCTAGGCAAGACAAATGTAACCTTTGAAAGATATCATTTCAATAAGAGTAGCCAGAATACTGATGAGACAGTAGAGAATTATTATGTGAGGTTAAGGTCCTTAGCGAGTAGTTGTGAGTTCGGTACCTTGACAGATGAACTCATCAGAGATAGAATAGTTCTAGGGATCAGAGATGACAATACCAGAAAACGCCTATTGCAAGAGCCAAGTCTTACTCTGTCTGGTTGTTTGGATATTTGCAGGGCTTTTGAGTCTTCTAAAGCTCAGAGCAAAGCTATGCAGGAACCTGTTGCTGCTTATGTAATGTCTCAGAAACCAAAGTATGTTAAACACAGTGGAGGTAAGAGCAAAAAGTCTACTCCAAAACTGATCAATTGTGGTTTCTGTGGAAAGCAGCATGAGAAAAATAAATTGAAATGCCCAGCATATGGCCAAAAGTGTAAGCTGTGCAAAAAAAGAAAATCACTTTGCAGTGAAATGCAGACAGAATAAGAACAAGGCTCACAAAGTAGAGATAACTGAAGAAAGTGAAGATTCAGAAGAAGAGTGTGTTTGTGTCTCTCTTGTATGTAAAGATGAAGCATATCAGATATCTTCAGATAGGAAGATGCAGAGTTATCAGAGAAAGATAATTACAAAGTTTAGGATCAATGACAAAGAGATAGGTATGCAAGTTGATTGTGGGGCAACATGTAATGTAATCCATGAAAAAGATGTTCCATCTGGCACAGAGTTAACTAATACAAATCAAGTTTTGAGTGTGTATAGTGAAGGTACAGTGCCAGTTGCCGGAAAGTGCAAGTTACATCTTAGGAATGTAAAGAATAATAAGAAGTATTTAGTTCCATTTGTTGTTATTAAGGGCACAGTCACAAGACCACTGTTAGGATCTAGTACAGCCCAGCAGATGAAGTTGATTACAGTTCAGTATGGCAATATAGAAGTTGTACATGCAGTTACTAATGATGATATTCTGATATCGTACAAAGATGTATTCACAGGGCTTGGTAAAATGCCTGGAACGGTGCATTTGCAGACAGATAGTTCTGTTGAACCGATTATAATGCCGCCACGTAGGGTTCCTATAGTAGTTAAAGACAAACTAAAACAGGGATTAGAGAGATTAGAGAAATTGAACGTAGTTGCCAAGGTAACAGAACCAACAGAGTGGGTATCAGGATTAGTAGTAGTGCAGAAACCTTCAGGTAAAATTAGAGTATGCATAGACCCATAGTATTTGAATCGTGCTCTAAAGCGAGGTCACTACCCATTACCTGTAATTAAAGATGTGTTACCTATGATGAACAAGGCTAAAGTCTTTACTAAAGCAGATTGTAAAGAAGGTTTCTTACAGTGTGAATTGGACCAAGAGTCCTCTTATCTGACAACATTTCAAACCCCATGGGGTAGGTTTAGGTGGCAAAGAATGCCTTTTGGAATTAGTCCAGCTCCAGAAATTTTTCAATGTCACTTAGATCAGAATCTGGAGGGTCTCCCAGGTACGTACAAAATCGCAGACGGCATTCTGATAGTTGGTCGTGGGGATTCCCTTGATGAAGCAAATGAGGATCATGACAGGAATTTGCGAATGTTCTTAGACAGATGTCGCGAGCGTGGAATCAAGCTCAATCCTGATAAGCTTCAGTACAAGAAAGCGGAGGTTCGTTTCATGGGACATATCATCTCGCGTGACGGACTTAAAGTAGATCCGCAGAAAGTGGCAGCAATAGCAGATATGCCAGTGCCAGATTCAGTTGAATCGCTGCAACGCTTCATAGGTATGGTGAAATATCTGTCGAAGTACCTCCCAGCACTCTCCGACATCAGCGAGCCTCTTCGCCGTCTCACCCACAAAGATTGTGTGTGGACTTGGAATGAACAGCAACAAGAAGCGTTTGACATGATCAAGCAGAAAGTGTGTGAAGCTCCAGTTCTGCGTTACTTTGATGCTTCAGCTCCAACAGAGGGTCAAAGAGATTGCCTCTCAGTTTGGCCTCGGTTTCGCGCTTCTCCAACATGGACAACCAGTCGCGTATGCCAGTCGAGCTTTGACGCCAGCTGAAACCAGGTATTCCCAAATAGAGAAAGAACTTCTTGCCCAAGTATTTGGTTTGGAGAAACATCACGAGTATGTGTATGGTCGGAAGATCATACTGTGGACTGATCACAAGCCTTTGGTAGCAATAACCCAGAAGCCGCTAGCTACAGCTCCGAAGCGCTTACAGAGACTGCTCTTGAGACTTCAACAGTATGATGTGTGCATTCAGTACATGCCAGGACCACAGCTTCATCTTGCAGACACTCTATCGCGAGCATACATTGACAATACAACGCGCTCACAGACTGAAGTTGAAGCAGAGTGCATACATCTGATAGATGGACTTAGAATCTCAGAGCCTACTAGAATCGCAATAAAGCAGGCAACAGCCGATAACGCATCACTGCAGACAGTGATCAAGTACGTCCGCCAAGGATGGCCTGCGTTAACACGAGATTGTGCTAACAACGTGCGTCAGTACTTCAGCATCAAACATGAACATACTGTCGATGATGGCATAGTCTTCAAAGGACTACGATGTGTGATCCCAAGCGCAATGAGAGTAGAAATCAGAGACAAACTTCATGCGGCTCACACAGGCATCGAAAGCACGCTCAAGCGAGCCCGTGAGTGTGTTTATTGGCCATTGATGACAGCTGAACTGGCCGATTACATTGCAAAATGTCCAACTTGCAATGAAATACCAAGATCCCAGCAGAAGGAGAGCCTACATCCACATGATATCCCGAATCGTCCGTGGGAAAAGATAGGCTGTGACATCTTCAAAGTTGATGGTAATAGTTATCTCTGCACTGTTGACTATTACTAGGACTATTTCGAGGTAGATAACCTGCAAGGAAAGAAAGATGCTTGTGCCATCATCAAGCGTCTTAAAAGACATTTCGCATCACATGGTATCCCTGACTGCATCCAGAGCGACAATGGACCACCATTCAACTCGCGAGAGTTTGCAGAATTCGCGAAGCAGTATGGTCACAAGCTAACCACCAGCTCGCCTGAATATCCGCAAAGCAATGGCAAGGTCGAGTCAGCCGTGAAAATCGCAAAGAAGCTTGTTAAGAGATCAAAGCGAGACCATGGTGACTTCTATCTTAGTTTGCTCATCTGGAGAAACACGCCCACAGCAAGTATGAACAGTAGTCCAGGATAGGCCCCATAGAAAATTGACCAAACCTTGTTTTTTATATATACAACATTTTTTTATGGTTTCTTGTCAATTCGAGGGTGCTGATTACGAATCTGAATGATGCCACTCGTGTAACCTTGTGCATTTTCCGCAAATTGGCAAAATCCAATATGGCCGCCAAAATATGCGAATTACCCATGGAAATCATAAAATTGTCCGCAAATTGGCTGTGAAATGCATGAAATTGTGTGGCAGGAGTGAAATACAATTTAATTTTTTTTTTTGACAAAATGTTTATTTTCCTGATATTCAAAATGGCCACCATGGGCCATTGTATACACTATTATGTGCAATATGAATAGGGAAAACTAATTTTCACAAAAATTAGCACGAAACTGCAAAAATTGCGATGTATGAACGGAGCAATATATGCAAATCATCATTACTAATGAGATATATTATTTATTATGGCAAATATGGGAACATTGCTGTATTTTGATATCTAAAATATCCGCCACTGGCCCAAAGAGTATTATGTACAATGGCAATGGCCGGGGCAAAAAAAATGACAAGAGTGAGCACTAAAATGCATATTATTAAGATAAACGAGTGGAATACTGACTAACAACATCATTGCCATCATTGCCATTAATATACCATTTATGTGATAAATGCTGTATTTTGACATTCAAAATGGCCGCCATAGCCCCCTATATTCATCATGTACAATGCGAATGGAGAAACTAATTTTCACACGAGTAAGAAACATAAAATGCATGTAATTGTGATCTACGAGTGAAATATTGTCTGACAACATGTTTTATAGCAAGACATATCATTTCTTTTGTCATGCATGAGATAAATACTGTATTATGAAATTCACAATGGCACCTATAGGCCCTAACAGTATTATCTACAATGTGAATTGGACATATAATTATTGTAAGAATTTGGATTTGCTTGACTATGACATCCATATGATCCTGTTGTATGAGTAAAACGTTATTTGAAAACATTTTTTTTAATCATCGCATTTCTTCTTCCATATAGGTGATAAATACTGTATTTTGACATTCAAAATAACCTCTACAAGTCATAAATAAATTATGTAACATGCAAACAGGGAAACTAATTTTCACATAAGTGAGAATCATAAAATGCATATAACTGTGATGTAGGAGTAAAGATATTGTCTTAAACATTATTTCTAACTAAATACATCACATATTGGTCGTGAACATGGTGGAGGTAATAAGTGCTGTACTTTGAAATCCAAAATGGCTGCAATAGGTCCTAAAGGTATTGTGTACATTGTAACATGGGAATATAATTTTGACAGAATTTGGCTTTGCTTGACTCTAAATATTGCACATAATTGTGAGTTGTGATGTAAGGGTGAATTATTGTCTAAAACCATGGTTTCTAACGAGATATATCATAATGTTGTGTAATTAAGGTGATAAATGCAGCATTTTTAAATTGAAAATTGCCATCATAGGCACTTATCGTATAATATACAATTTGGGTGGAGACAAATAATGTTCACAAAAAGGGCATATGGCAGCCATTTTGAATGTTGAAATACAGTATTTATCACCTAACTTACATAAGATATGATATATTTTGTTATAAATCATTTTTTCAGACAACATTCCGCTTATACATCACCATTTTACCAAGAAAAGCCAAATTCTGTTGAAATGATTTGTTCCCATTCATATTGTGCATAATACCGTAATAATAATAATAATATTCCGCATTTATATAGCGCTTAATACATCGGGACGACGCACAGTGGGCCGGGGCGAAACAAAAGTGCGCCAAAAGTCATTTTGGGCAATTTCAGATTTTTAATTTTGTTATGCCCAGCTGAAAGACAACACTTTGAAGAATACTTCAGCAAAATATTTCATTCCGGAATTTGCATAAAGGTTGTTAAATTCCTACCTCAAATCGTAAAATGTGACATTTTGCGAAATTTCGCGTATATGATAACCTAGTTGAAAAACAGGCCATTTCACATGAGGTTTTTCATGTAGGAATCTGAAATGGCTCCAACATAATCCTGAAATATACTTTTTTCGTAGGAAAGGGTTCAAAGTAGATAAAAGACACCTTTTAGGCGGTTTATAGGATGATTATTCCTCGAAATATGCTGAAAATCCATGTTTTTTGCATTTACATTAGAAACGTTTAGATTTCCGTGGATTTCCGTCTAAATTCTATAAGCATCATTTTTCCTGATGTCTAAGCTTTAAGTCGATACCAAATTTAGCTGCCCGTTTTTGCCCGTTATCATGTCAGAGCCGATTTTACTTGACACAACACCCCCAAAAACCTGTTAAAAAACGGTCATTTTTATACCGCGCAGTCATCGTAGCGCACCGTATGGGTGTACATTGCCGTTCGCTTTTGCACGGCGAGGACGATTCCCCTTCCATTCCATGAAAATGACATGAATTCCGGGCATAATAAACAAAATAAAGGTTGCTAACGCAAATAAGGGCTATACCCACAACTCTTCTAGAGTTAAACTTACTTGTAGAATAATTTCAGCCAAAAACCCTCCTCATAGTAATACATTCGTGGTGTTATATACTCTGCGTTTTACACAAGTCAACACAGCTTGATAAAGCGCGGTTAATATTTTTCAGATTTTAAAGGTTTTTTTTATAAATCTAATTAATGATCATTTTGATGCCATAAAATTATTTTCGGCCTATCATACACACCTTTTAGGCATGTGAGAAGCATAAACCGACATTCACTCTGGTCAATCTTAAAGTAGCACATAACACAAAATTTATATACCACACATTGTTTAGCGTAATTTGTCTTTTCACAAATAGGTTTTAAGCAGCCAATCAAAATTTGGTATCAAGGTGACGTCATATCGGCTTTAGAATATGTCCAGTCGATTCTACGCCCAAAATTACCCAAAAGCAACATGTTAAAGTAAAAATCTAACACGGAATATAATTTTGGCGCACTTTCAACTCATTCTGGCCCACTGTGCGACGTCTCTAAGCGCTTTACAGACATATTATTACCCCGGTCATCGGATCCTCGCATGCCCGCATACAATGTATGCACCTTCTCCACTCCCTGGGGAGCATTCCAACAAGAGTTCCAAGACTCAATTGCTAGGCATACTACATATAGGCTTTCACATCCTACCGGGTACCCATTTAACACCTGGGTGGAGAGTGGCAAAGTGTGGATTAACGCCTTGCCAAAGGACGCTAGGCCATGGTGGGATTCGAACACACGACCCTCTGATTACAAGGCGAGAGTCAGAACCGCTACACCAAGGGACTGTAGCGGCCATTTTTACTTTAAAATAACCTTATTTATCACCTAACTGGCAGAATAAATAATATATCTTAATGGAAATTATGTTTTCAGACAATATTTTCCTCATAGATCACTATTACGTGTATTTATGGTGCTCACTCCTGTGAATATTGGTTTCCCACTTTGCATTGTACATAATACAGTTAATGTCGATGGCGGCCATTTTGAAAGTCGAAATACAGCATTCAACACTAACATGAAACCTGAATGATATATTCCGTTAGAAAATACATTTTTAGACAGTATCCAATTAATTTATCACACATATATACATTTTAGCGCTCACTTTTGTGATTTCTTCTCTCCCATTTCTCATTGTGCATAATACTGTTAGGGCCTTTGGCAGCCATTTTGAATATCAAAATAAAACATTCATCACATACATGGCATATTAATAATATATTTCGTTAATAATTATGTTTATAGTCAGTATTCCACCTGTTTAATCTTCATAATTAGCATTTTGGTGATCACTCTTGTGATTTTTTTGGCCCCCATTTCCATTGTACGTAATACTGTTTGGGCCAGTGGCGGCTATTTTAGATATCAAAATACAGCAATGTTCTCATATATGACATTAGAAATGATATATCTCTTTAGTAATGATGATTTGCATATATTACTTCGTTCATACATCGCGATTTTTTTCAGTTTAGTGCTAATTTTTGGGAAAATTACTTTTCCCTATTTATATTGTACATAATAAGGGTATACAATGGCCTATGGCGGCCATTTTGAATATCAGGAAAATAGATATTTTGCTAAAAATTATTTTTTCAGAGAGTATTTCACCCCTGCTACACAATTTCATGCATTTCACAGCCAATGAGCGGACAATTTTATGATTATCATGGGTAATTTGCATATTTTGGCGGCCATATTGGATTTTGCCAATTTGCGGAAAATGCTCAAGGTTACACGAGTGGCATCATTCAGATTCGTAATCAGCACCCTCGAATTGACAAGAAACCATAAATAAATATTGTATATATAAAAACACAAGGTTATGCCTCTTCTATCCTGGACTACAGCTCACCAGCTCAAAGATTCCTAGGTCGCAGGACAAAGAACAATATCCCTATAGCTGCCGAGTTGCTTCAGCCACAAGTGCTCACCGACGTCGTAGAGCGCAAGCAAGCGAATGTACAGCGTCAAGCGAAGTACTACAATCGCAACGCGTAAGATCTACCACAACTTCAGATCGGTGACATCGTCAGAATTAGACCTAGAAAGAAAAACACTGTGTGGGAAAAAGCAAAAGTTGTTGAGCAAGTCGATGAGAGATCGTATCTTGTCGAAACAGAGGATGGTGTACGTCGTCGCAGAAACCGTCGACATCTCAGATCATCACGTGAAGAGTTTCAAGACAAGACTGACAGCATGTCCTATCAGTCATATCCAGCATTCGCGAACGTACCACATGATGCGAGCAAAGACACTCATGTGAACGCGAGCACAGACTCTCACGTGAACGACAACGTTAGTGTGAACAATACCCCACAACCAGCTAACATTGTTCGTAGAAGTGTCAGAAATAAGAGACCTCCAGCTTATCTAAAAGATTATGTAAGGATGTAGAGTGTAAGTTTGAGTAAAGTTTCGAGATGCAACTATTACTTGATTAGTTTCAGGATTTATCAAATATCCAAGTAGGATATATGTTTTAGCAGTTTTATGTGTTATGAAAGTAATAGGATATAGGTTTTTACAAAGGTTTTTGCATTATTGAAGAAATGATTGAAAAAAAAAAAGGTTTTCAGGGTAGCACCTCACTTATATTACACATGTTCTTGGAAGATTCTTGAAAGAGAGCACATGAATAATTTACATGACGATTTTAAGAAGTAAGAAAATGGGAACATTTATGACTGTTGGATTATACATACAGCATTGGACTTACAGAAATAGATATTTTGTTGTTGATATCTAAGCTACACTCAACTCTCTCAAAAATACAGTTTTAAGAGAGATGCAATTTAAAAGACGGCCAGTGTTGAATTTTACGGTTGTTTTATTGAAACACACAAAGTAACAGTAATAGTACATATGTTTGCAACCTATGACTACCATGATATTTAATGTATGTATAATATGAAGTTTCATCTGTATTACCACCATGCCTGTTCAAAAAAGGAAAGGTGTTACATTATGAATCTTATGCTATAGCGTTGTAGCAATTGCGCCCTCTGGAGTTGGAATTGACACGCCTGGAAACATGGGCTAGTTGGATTAAATGGTTGACTAAAATAAACTTTACATCCTAGACTTAGACCGTTTCTGTAGTCGTCGAGTTGGGTAATTCTACAGACAGAGGCAAACATAACATATATATATATATATAAATGTTTGGTCAAGTTTCTATGCCTATCCTGGACTAAGTACCATGAACAGGTATTGTGCAGTAAACAGGGCTAGTTGGATGTACTAATTGCTGCTGGAAGGGAAACTGATTAAAAAGGAGGGGTTCAAACACTCTGAATGAGTGTCTGTCATGTTGTTTTATCTGGAAAACCCAATTGACAGCTAACTAGGTGCTTTTTTCTTCCAAATACTCAAACAAATATAAAAATGTCAGTTTTTCCATTGACTTTGTATGTAATTTTGGCACTTGCCTATATTGGGGTCTTAAATTCAAGACTAGCATGCGCGTAGTAATCAGAAATACGTGTAGTTTATAGAACAAAGTGATAAACAGGCCAGCATCTAGTTTGTTAGTAATTCTCTTTTAACATCTTCCCAAGATAGGATTTGAGTCAAGTTAAAGGGAATAACATGACGAGGTAAAATTTGAAGTTTTAAATCGAATTTGATAGCAATGACCATCTGGGTACTTTAATTAATTATTAAAGGAAAATCTCGTATTTATTGTTAATGTTAGGCCTAACTTGTCTTAGTCGACTTAAGCCCTATAGACGTTAGGCCCTAGACTAGGCGTTGTGTTCCAACTGTGTCAAAATTTTAGACAGTATGACAGACACAAAAGGGCCAAGATATCACCACATTTCTTAGCTGTCTTTTGGAAACATCTATCCAGTTGGAACATCATTGCTGTTGTAAACTAATGTTAGAATCCTGCCTGCAGCAGTGTTTGCAATAGATGCCCCCCCCCCCTTTTTTTTGCTAGCCCCACCTGTCATGATATTTGGTACAGCTGTTTTCTCCCTGATTCTGTTTAACTATCTGGAAAATTTTAAAGCAGTTGATTCAAATTCACAATTCATGCACTTGAATATGGTAATGACATGAAAATCAAGGAAATTGACATGCCCGATTTTGAGATAAAGTGGGACAAAGATTTGGCAATAAAAATAAAGAAAATTCTGACGAATATAATAGGTGATCTGTCATCTTAATGACAGACCACCTAAAAAGGAAAAAAAAAGGGTCCAGCGAGGTTTGAACCACCGAACCCTGGTATACTAGTCACGTGTGTTATCCAGTCGGCCACAGTGTGTCCGACAAGCGAGCAAAATAGGAAACATATTGTCAATGTAAATTTTTGCAAGTACAAAATGAGCATGATGACAAACCTCTACAAGTTCTAGTTTTGAGAATAGTACAAGCTTTAAAATGAAACAGTGGAGATATGGTCTAAAGGATACATTCTAAGCTAAAACATATTGAAAATTTGGCGAGAACAGACCAAGATTTACGGAATTAAAATCAATTTAAATGACTGTGGTGACATCATGAAACAGAAAACACTTGTTTTTAGTTCCGACGCCATTTTGATGACGTCACGATGTAATTAAGAGTCAAATGTGGCATGAAATCATATCTCCTATTCATACTCTATTCGAATATGAAAAGAAAAATTGGGGTCAACGGACTCCCTGAAGAGCTACAGTGAATTTTATATAGGCATATTTTTGCCCATTTACGCGCGAGTAATGCAAATTTGAATGGACGCGCATTCCCGTATTATTGGTCGTAAGAGGCTGAATGAGGTATCAAATTAATCCGAAGATAATGGACAATGGAAAGACATGAGACAAATGATGACTCGAAGATGCATACCGATGGTAGGTGCAAGAACGCGCACGCATACCTGTGCGCGCGCAAATTCTTGACATGCTCAAAATGACCAGAAACGTACCCAAACTTGACCACGGTCGATTTTGGGAAATTTAAAATTTTGACGCGCGCGTACGTGCGCGTCGTGACCTTTGCATGACCTCTGATGATATGTCCTGATGACCTGTCACCTGAATTTGATATGATGCAAATATGGATGATTTTTGATGATTAGTTGCGATGATATGATCAATCATTTAATTTTACAAAATGGCGCCTAGATGACGTCATCATAATTTGATAACCTTGAAAAGTTTCGATTCCCATGTCCATAATGATGCCCATACATGGCATGAAAATCAAGGAAATTGACATGCCCGATTTTGAGATAAAGTGGGACAAAGATTTGGCAATAAAAATAGACAAAATTCTGACGAATATAATAGGTGATCTGTCATCTTAATGACAGACCACCTAAAAAGGAAAAGAAAAAAAAAAGAAAAAAAAAAAAAAAAGGTCCAGCGAGGTTTGAACCCCCGAACCCTGGTATACGAGTAACGTGTGTTATCCAGTCGGCCACAGTGTGTCCGACAAGCAGATAGAGCAAAATAGGAAACATATTGTCAATGTAAATTTTTGCAAGTACAAAATGGGCATGATGACAAACCTCTACAAGTTCTAGTTTTGAGAATAGTACAAGCTTTAAAATGAAACAGTGGAGATATGGTCTAAAGGATACATTCTAAGCTAAAACATATTGAAAATTTGGCGAGAACAGACCAAGATTTACGGAATTAAAATCAATTTAAATGACTGTGGTGACATCATGAAACAGAAAACACTTGTTTTTAGTTCCGACGCCATTTTGATGACGTCACGATGTAATTAAGAGTCGAATGTGGCATGAAATCATATCTCCTATTCATACTCTATTCGAATATGAAAAGAAAAATTGGGGTCAACGGACTCCCTGAAGAGCTACAGTGAATTTTATATAGGCATATTTTTGCCCATTTACGCGCGAGTAATGCAAATTTGAATGGACGCGCAGTCCCGTATTATTGGTCGTAAGAGGCTGAATGAGGTATCAAATTAATCCGAAGATAATGAACAATGGAAAGACATGAAACAAATGATGACTCGAAGATGCATACCGATGGTAGGTGCAAGAACGCGCACGCATACCTGTGCGCGCGCAAATTCTTGACATGCTCAAAATGACCAGAAACGTACCCAAACTTGACCACGGTCGATTTGGGGAAATTTAAAATTTTGACGCGCGCGTACGTGCGCGTCGTGACCTTTGCACGACCTCTGATGATATGTCCTGATGACCTGTCACCTGAACTTGATATGATGCAAATATGGATGATTTTTTATGATTAGTTGCGATGATATGATCAATCATTTAATTTTACAAAATGGCGCCTAGATGACGTCATCATGATTTGATAACCTTGAAAAGTTTCGATTCCCATGTCCATTATGATGCCCATACATGGCATGAAAATCAAGGAAATTGACATGCCCGATTTTGAGATAAAGTGGGACAAAGATTTGGCAATAAAAATAAAGAAAATTCTGACGAATATAATAGGTGATCTGTCATCTTAATGACAGACCACCTAACTAGATTTTAATTCGTCATGCGGACGAATTAGGTGGTCTGTCCTTATTCTGGCCATCATGATCACTATTACCATGTTAAAGCAGATCAATATGATCTTCATGATGACAACGGAATGTTCATTATGGATGGAATACTTGTGAAAGACGGGAGATGATAAGGCACTGTGAAAAGGGTCTCTTTGATATATGAAAATACATGTGATATGAAAAAAGTAATTATAATCTGTTTAATCTTGCTAAATTTTAAATTTCATACCTTTTAATTATCATAAAGGATCATGTACGAGGTGGTAAAAAGAAAAAAAAAGAAAAAAAATCATCTTGTTCACCCCCAGGACTCGAACCTGCACCCCCGAGAACTCAAGTCAAGTGCGTTATCCATTGAGCCACGATATTCCCCATAGAGATTACACATTCCCATATAGTATCCCTAAATTAGACCCCAAAACAGCCAATCTGGAATAAAATTATTGGAAATGGTTTTTCAACTGATTTCTCTTCTTCTTCACGCTACACTGCCTCCTTCAATCCTGAAGATTATTGCAGTATTGTAGTACCGGGGACCGGCAGGTGCAATACACCGGGTGAACACCCTACTCTTTGACGAATAGTGTATTGGTTTTAACGTGCATAGGTTGTGACTCTCCTATACACGGGACCAACATTTGCGTCCTTTCCGATGGACGGAGTGTTTTCCAACTGCATTCACACCCGCACTGAACACAGCGGTGAGGCACGTTAACACACAACGCTAGCATCAGTTTTTTTGTTAGACGTCTTCCGGCATGCTGCGGGACTCGAACCCACGCACGTTGAGATCTACGATCTTTCCCGGAACAGGCGCTCTAACCGACTGAGCTACACTGCCTTTGAGTAGGTATGGGTGTCAACATTTACCAAAAAAAGTTAGGAGGAATACGGGTTGGGGAAAGTGCTTTTTTCAAGGTCAAAGGTCAATGACCTTTTCACATATACTGTATAATGGTATCTCTGAGATGGAAAGGCGCAGGTTGGTGAAAATGGTGTCAAAATGCACAAATTCTTACCGAAATATCAAATAAAATAAAATTAAGTACCTAGAATCCACATTTACCGATATAATTCAAGGTCAAAGCCTTTGAAAGGTCAATGGCCTTTTTTACATTATATACCATACTGTACAATGGTATCTCTGAGATGATAAGGTACAGGCTGGTGATCATGGTGTCAAAATGTACAGATTCTTACAAGAAGATTAAATGAAATAAATTGAAGTACTTAGAATGGACATTCACCCATAAAATTCAAGGTCAAAGCCTTTTAAAGGTCAATGACCTTTGTTTACATTATGATACCATACCGTATAATGGTATCTGTGAGATGAAATGGCACAGGCTGGTGATCTTGGTGTCAAAATGCACAGATACTTACCAGAAGATCAAATAAAATAAAATTAAGTACCAAGAATGCACATTCACCCATAAATTTAAGGCCAAAGGTCAATGACCTTTTATACATTATATATCATATTATATAATGGTATCTCAGAGATAAAACGGCGCAGGTAGGTGTTCTTGGTGTCAAAATACACAGATTCTTACAGGAAGATTAAATAAAATAACATTATGCATCAAGAATGCAAATTCACCCATAAAATTCAAGGACAAAGGTCAATGTCCTTTTTAACATAAGATAATAATAATGTTATTTCTGAGATAAAACACTGCAGGTTGGTGATCTTGGTGCCAAAATTAAAAGATTTGTGCAAGAAGATTAAACACCAAAATAAGTATAAAGAATAAACTTTCACCCTTAAAATCCAAGATCAGAGGAAATATATATATATATATATATATAATATATATATATGTATATATATATATATATATATATATACATATATGTATATATATATATATAATATATATATATATATATATATATATATATATATATATATATATACATATATGTATATGTACATATATATATGTATATGTATATATACATAAGCTATATGACATAAAAATAACCCAAACTTTATCCTCTGTGTTCATGTTTTATTTGTGAATATTGTAAATAAAGATGGCTAATTTGTAATGAAAACATGGATGTTTCATAATTTAATCTGAAATAATGAAGGTCATGGAGAATGTATTTAGGGGTCATAGGTCAATGAACTCTTTCCAAAATATCAGTGGAAATAAATAGAATCAAGTATATAATTTGAAATGATTTTTATCTTAAGTAGCATCATTTAATGCATCATCTAAATCAAGGCTGTCGTTTCTTTTCCTCTCCAGCGATAGGCCACTCACCTCAGTGCTATAATAAATACTAAACTATTAGCTTAATCTTCTGAAAATGGATAGCATAGGTCTAACTCTCATGTCACAGCTAGCATCATCTAAGAGCATTTCCAAACAACAGAGGGATGATGATGAAGATGAAATGAAGGCCGCCATTAGAGCTACAGCTTCCGTCCTAGTAAATGGCATGTATCTCAATTTCAACAAAGATGAATTCCTGTTTTATGATTAATAACCTCTCATTGAGAGCTGCCAGAATCTCTTGAGATGCTAATGCTGCAGGACAAAACTTCATTATCCGCTCTCTGTTGTACGTCACCCAGGATGCTACTTCTACTAGGTATCAGTTTGTTAAAGGATCATGTATTTGGTCCAGAACAACTGATTGTTATCATGCACAAATTTGGCATATAATAATGAAATCCAAAAGGAGATAATAGCTTATAAGTACACATCCATCGACCTAACAAAACTCCCAGAGCACCAAGTAATAATATAGATCCTGGTCTGATATCCCTTGACAGAACGTTAGGCTTTCATTGAATGGGCCAGATCAAAGTCCTGAAAATGGCAGAAGTTTTTCAAGAGTTTAATTAATCTTTGTTGAAGTTGAGACACTTAATTTACTATGACAAAAGCTGCAGCTCTAATGATAGCCTTATTTTAATTCTTCCCCATTGTCCCTGGCTATATGAAAATGTTCTCGGATGATGCTTGCCATAAGAGTTAAGCCTATCACTTTCATTTACAGATTAAGTTATAGTTTATAGTATTGATTGTAGCATTTGAAGTTAGTGACCTATTGCTACAGAGAAATAAGTACGTTGACCTGACGTTATTGATATAGTTGATTGACCTCTAACCCCTAAATATCATTTTCATGACCATCATGATTATTTATCCTTATTTCAGAGTGGAATTATTAATCAAACATCCAAATTTTCATTACAAATAGCTATCTTTATTTCTATTATTCACAAATAAAATGTGAATAGACTGGATTAATTTCTTTTGGAGGAATCATGCATGGATATATAAATATACTTTTGACCTTTGACTTTGGATATCAAAGGTGAGGGATTATTTTTTTTGGATTATTCTGTACCTTTTTATCTTATTGCAAAAATTGCTTTTTGACACCAAAATCACCAACATGCAGCGTTTTATATCAGAGAAACCATTATACGATATATAGCCTATGTAAAAAGGTCATTGACCTTTGAATTTGAACTTTATGGATCAATATGCATTCTAGGTGATTAACTTTATCTTATTGGAACTTCCTGTAAGAATCTGTGCATTTTGACACAACGATCACCAACCCGAGTGTGCCGTTTCAGCTCAGAGATACTATTATACCGTATGATCATTAGCGTACCTACGAGTCACAACCCATGCAAAAACGTATGTTTGCCCCCCCCCCTGACGGGCTTGAAAAACCTTTTTGCCCCCCCCCCCCCCCCTGACGAGCTTTAAGACCTTTAATGCCCCCTGACGAGCTTGAAGACCTTTTTTTTTTTTGCTTGTCAATTTTTTTCTGGTACGAAATCCTTTATTTGTGATCGAAGACCTTTTTTATTTTTTTAATTTTTTTTGCTTGTCAAATTTTTTTGGCGGACGGTTTTGCCCCCCCCCCTGTGGAAAATCCTAGGTACGCCACTGCGTATGATACATGTTAAAAAAGGTCATTGACCTTTGAAAAGCTTTGACCTTGAATGTTATTGTTTAATGTGCATTCTGTGTACTTAATTTTATTTTATTTCATCTTCCTGTAAGAAAATCCACATTTTGACACCAAGACCACCAACCTGTGCCTTTTCATCTCAGAGATACCATTATAATTTAAAAAAGGTTCATTGCCCTTTGAAAGGCTTTGACCTTGAATTTCATGGGTGAATGAGCATTGTAGGCACTTAATTTGATTTTATTTGATCTTCTTGTAAGAACCTCAGCATTTTGACACCAAGATCACCAACCTGCGCCTTTTCATCTCTGATATACCATTATACCGTATATGGTATATAATGTAAAAAAGGTTATTGACCTTTGAAAGGATTTGACCTTGAATGTTATTGTTTAATTTGCATTCTGGGTACTTGATTTGATTTTATTTGATCTTCCTGTAAGAACCTCAGCATTTTGACACCAAGATCACCAACCTGCGCCTTTTCATCTCAGATATACCATTATACCGTATATGGTATATAATGTAAAAAAGGTCATTGACCTTTGAAAGGCTTTGACCTTGAATTTCATGGGTGAATGAGCATTGTAGGTGCTTGATTTTATTTTATTTGATCTTCTTGTTAGAGTCTGTGCATTTTGACACCATTATCACCATCCTGTAATATTTTATCTGGGAGATACCATGATACAGTTTATTTAAAAAGGTCATTGACCTTTGACCTTGAAAAAAAGCACTTTCCCCAACCCGTATTCCTCCTAACTTTTTTTTGGTAAATGTTGACACCCATATCTACTCAAATCAGTCAAAAAACCATTTCCAATAATTTTATTCCAGATGGTTACTAATTACGGGATACTAATAGAGATTACACGTAAGCAAATTTGAGAATTACAAATCCAATTTTGCAAGCGAAAAACGGGCATGATCCTGGCATCTGATCGAAGAATGGAGGGCACACTTCCGAAAGCTTAGAATCTCAGCTACATCATACCAAAAGCTCAGGGATAACTAACAAGAAAAAATGGAGATATAGCTCACGAAATAGAGGAATGTAGAATCTAGTTTTGAGAAAAAGTCATGTCCCATAGAGATTACACGTAAAATGAGGAGAAATGACATGCCTCTTTTCATTGCAATTTTACACCATGATGCATTTTTCAAAATGAAAATTCATGACATTGACGAGAAAAAGTACATTCTAAACTACAACATATCGAAATCTGGGCGATAAATGATCAATATTCACGGAGTAATGATCAAATTTGCATAAATTTGATGACGTCATTTTTGAAAAAATGAAATTTTCAGTTTAGGCGCAATTTTGATGACGTCATGATCAAATTGAGGGACAATGGTGACATGAAATCAAATTTACAACTCATACTCTATCGATATATGAAAAAAAAATTTGGGTCAACGGACTATTTACAGAGCTACAGTGAATTTTCAATAGACATGTTTTTGCCCATATATGGCCTGTAGTGAGAGCTCGCGCGCACACGTGCTGCAAAGTTTAACGGGTGATAATTTCGTTATTTCTTGTCGTAGAAGGTTGATCAAGGTATCAAATTGTTCAGAATTATATTATCGGTGCATTGATATAAAAAAATTTGGCGATTCTATGTTGGAAGATGCAATTACGCGCGAAAACGCGCGCGCATGTGCGTGCACGCGTTTTTTTGCAAAATGCTTAAAATGGCCTAAAACGTACGGAAAATTAATTTGGAACGAATTTGAGCATTTTAACATTTTAATGCGCGCGTACGTGCGCGTCGAGGTGCGCGCGCGGAATTTGATGAAATTTTTAGTTGACCATTGACCTGAAGTTGATGTATATCAAATATAGTTGATTTTTTATGACTCGTTATTGAGATATGATAATGACCTGATTTTTACAAAATGGCGCCTGGATGACGTCACGATGACCTAATGACCTTGAAAAAGTTGATTTAACTTGAAATCATAGGGCTTGATGACTGACAGAAATTTGAAGGAAATTGACCAAATCTATTTCGAGTGAACGTGTGTACAAAAAAGTGTACGGAAGAAATAAAAATAAACTAGATTTTAATTCGTCATGAGGACGAATTAGGTGGTCTGTCATGATTTTTCATTCAGTGTCGGCTAATGTTGTATGAAATGAATCATTTATATATGATTGATAATCTTGATCATAGACATCATAGGAATACATTTTGACCATTGCTAAATGTGATTATTAATGTGGTGATGACAACCGTGATGATTATAATGATGGTGGTGATAATGCAATACGGTAAATACAAAATTAAGTTTGGAGCACGTAAAATGCCTTAAAAACTCCTCAAAAATTTCAGACGATTTACCGAAATTGGCTTTCCAAAATTGCGCAATAAAAGGCGCCTTCATTTTCAGAGCAGCTAATTTTTAATGGACAGTTTCATGTTTTTTATGCAAAATCTTTTTAAAATTTCTTTCTACTGTCAGCAATTTTTCTTTTAAGATTTCAAGCAAGAATTTCCACAATGTCAGTGGGTATCAATTTCACAGAATGCTTGAAAATTCTTAGGTGATACTTTTTGAAAACTAAAATATCTTAAATATTTTTATTCAAAATTTCTGCTAAATTTCAATTATATTTAATGAGAAGTTTCGCAATGATACATTTTCACAGCATTCACTTCAAAACTCATCATCAGTGGTGTATTTGATAAAAGAATTAAGTAGAATTTTTTGAGGAGAAATATTTGCAAAATTTCTGCAAATTCCTAAACATTTCACATAATATTTTCCGTCAAGAATTTTCAACATCCATTTATTAATTGTGTATGACTTTAACATTTACTTGAAAATTCTTTCTTGATGATTTTACTGAAAAAAGTCAGGTAAAAGATTCAAATACTGGCAATTTTCCCGCAAAATTTCGGGAAAATTAGTATTTTACTAAATTGCACTATTTTTAATTTCACAGAAGGTATCTGAAAATTTTTTATGTTATATTTAGAGAAGATAACCAAATAGAAAAAATCCAGGATTTTCTGCAAAATGTCTAGAATGAAATTAATCAACCAAATAGCGTTTCAATGCATAAATGATGTTTTACAATGTTAAAACTACCCCTTAAAAAGTTCCGGCAAAATTTTTAAAAAATGTCCTACATAAAAAACCGCAAAGCAAGTGGGCTTGATATTTTCAGCAAGACCGTACAATTGATTAATAAAGCATTTTCTTTAAAAAAATTCTCAAAAATTAAGTCCAGAACAAATTTGCAAAAACTTAAACAGGTCATAACACACTAATGCTGTGGTTGAAAGTGAAAATCATTCGCACATTATTTGTAGAAGATTGTCTTCACTACATCATATCAAAATTTGAGAGAAGATTGACTAGTAATAACGAAGATACGGTCAAATATGCATAAATACGTTGACGTAATTGCGAAAAAGTTTAATTTTCACTTCTAACGTAATTTTGACGTTATAACGCAATCTCCAGATGACATTTTGACTATATCCAAGAGTGAGGAAAAGTAGGGGGTCAACGGACTCCCTGAAGAGCTACAGTGAATTTTATATAGGCATATTTTTGCCCACTTATGACTTATTTTGCGAGTTTGCACGCGCGTGTAATGCAAATTTGAATGGACGCACATTCCCGTATTATTGGTCGTAAGAGGCTGAATGAGGTATCAAATTAATCAGAAGAAAATGTACAATGGACAGACATAAAATAAATGATGACTCGAAGATGCATACCGATGGTAGGTGCAAGAACGCGCACGCATACCTGTGCGCGCGCAAATTCTTGACATGCTCAAAATGACCTGAAACGTACCCAAACTTGACCACGGTTGATTTGGGGAATTTTTTTATTTTGACGCGCGCGTACGTGCGCGTCTTGACCTTTGCATGACCTCTGATGACATGTCCTGATGACCTGTCACCTGAACTTGATATGATGCAAATATGGATGATTTTTTATGATTAGTTGCGGTGATATAATCAATAATTCATTTTTACAAAATTGCGCCTAGATGACGTCATCATGATTTGATAACCTTGAAAAGTTTCGTTTCGCGATTCCATAATAATTTCCATACATGACATGAAAATCAAGAAATTTGACAAGCCCGATTTTGAGATAAAGTGGGAACAAAATTTGGCAATAAAAATAAATAAAGTAAAATCTGACGAATATAATAGGTGATCTGTCATATTCATGACAGACCACCTAAAAAGGAAAAAAAAAAAAAAGGCAGGCAAGGTTTGAACCACCGACCCCTGCTTTACTAGTCAGGTGCGTTATCCAGTCGACCACAATGTTTCCGACAGACGGCAAATGCAAAACAGGAAACATATTGTCAATGTAAATTTTTGCAAGTAGAAAATTGGCATGATGACAAACCTCTACAAGTTCTAGTTTTGAGAATAGCACAAGCTTTAAAATGATACAATGGACATATTGTCTAAAGGGTACATTCTAAGCTAAAAGATATTGAAAATTTTGCGAGAAATAACCAATATTTACGGAATTAGAATCAATTTACATGAGTGTGGTGACATCATGAAACAGAAAACGATAATTTTTAGTTCTGACGCCATTTTGATGACGTCACGATGTTTTTAAGGGTCAAATGTGGCATGAAATTATATCTCCTTTTCATACTCTATTCGAATAGGAAAAAAAAATTGGGGGTCAACGGACTCCCTGAAGAGCTACAGTGAATTTTATATAGGCATATTTTTGCCCACTTATGACTTATTTTGCGAGTTTGCACGCGCGTGTAATGCAAATTTGAATGGACGCGCATTCCCGTATTATTGGTCGTAAGAGGCTGAATGAGGTATCAAATTAATCAGAAGATAATGTACAATGGACAGACATAAAATAAATGATGACTCGAAGATGCATACCGATGGTAGGGGCAAGAACGCGCACGCATACCTGTGCGCGCGCAAATTCTTGACATGCTCAAAATGACCTGAAACGTACCCAAACTTGACCACGGTTGATTTGGGGAATTTTTAAATTTTGACGCGCGCGTACGTGCGCGTCGTGACCTTTGCATGACCTCTGATGACATGTCCTGATGACCTGTCACCTGAACTTGATATGATGCAAATATGGATGATTTTTTATGATTAGTTGCGGTGATATGATCAATAATTCATTTTGACTAAATGGCGCCTAGATGACGTCATCATGATTTGATAACCTTGAAAAGTTTCGTTTCGCGATTCCATAATAATTTCCATACATGACATGAAAATCAAGAAATTTGACAAGCCCGATTTTGAGATAAAGTGGGAACAAAATTTGGCAATAAAAATAAATAAAGTAAAATCTGACGAATATAATAGGTGATCTGTCATATTCATGACAGACCACCTAAAAAGGAAAAAAAAAAAAAAAAAAGCAGGCAAGGTTTGAACCACCGACCCCTGCTTTTCTAGTCAGGTGCGTTTTCCAGTCGACCACAATGTTTCCGACAGACGGCAAATGCAAAACAGGAAACATATTGTCAATGTAAATTTTTGCAAGTAGAAAATTGGCATGATGACAAACCTCTACAAGTTCTACTTTTGAGAATAGTGCAAGCTTTAAAATGATACAATGGACATATTTTCTAAAGGGTACATTCTAAGCTAAAAGATATTGAAAATTTGGCGAGAAATAACCAATATTTACGGAATTAGAATCAGTTTACATGAGTGTGGTGACATCATGAAACAGAAAACGTTAATTTTTAGTTCCGACGCCATTTTGATGACGTCATGATGTTTTTAAGGGTCAAATGTGGCATGAGATCATATCTCCTTTTCATACTCTATTCGAATAGGAAAACAAAATTGGGGGTCAACGGACTCCCTGAAGAGCTACGGTGAATTTTATATAGGCATATTTTTGCCCACTTATGACTTATTTTGCGAGTTTGCACGCGCGTGTACTGCAAATTTGAATGGACGCGCATTCCCGTATTATTGGTCGTAAGAGGCTGAATAAGGTATCAAATTAATCAGAAGATAATGGAAAATGGACAAACATAAAATAAATGACGACTCGAAGATGCATACCGATGGTAGGTGCAAGAACGCGCACACATACCTGTGCGCGTGCAAATTCTTGACATGCTCAAAATGACCTGAAACGTACCCAAACTTGACCACGGTTGATTTGGGGAATTTTTTAATTTTGACGCGCGCGTACGTGCGCGTCGTGACCTTTGCATGACCTCTGATGACATGTCCTGATGACCTGTCACCTGAACTTGATATGATGCAAATATGGATGATTTTTTATGATTAGTTGCGATGATATGATCAATAATTTATTTTTACAAAATGGCGCCTAGATGACGTCATCATGATTTGATAACCTTGAAAAGTTTCGTTTCGCGATTCCATAATAATTTCCATACATGACATGAAAATCAAGAAATTTGACAAGCCCGATTTTTAGATAAAGTGGGAACTGTTCGACGACTGATTCGTCGACTGATTCGTCGTCACTCTCAGAGATTTGAAATCCGTCGTGGTCAAGGTCGACCATGCACCCTTGAAGGCTGTCTAAAGACCATGGTAAACTGCCAATTCGTCCACTACCAACTCGTTCACTCACCACATGGTCCACCTTCATTTATTCTAATGCCATTCCGTCCAATCAACATTTCGTTTAACATCCATTTGGTCCATTAACCATTTGGTCCAATCATCACTTCGTCTAATCTTCAGATTGTCTATGACCATTTCGTTTCATCACCAGTTGGTCTAATAGCTGTTTTTCAAGCATTCATTTTGCCCAATTAGCACTGAATCTAATTAGATCAAATGGTATATGGATTAAATGTATATTAGACCAACTGATGGTAGACTAAATGATAGTAGATGAGTTGGCGATTGGACGAATTTACATTAGACCAGATGAAAATAAACAAAGACCATCAATCTCTGTTCAAGTTCCTTTTTATCGTGGTATTTGACAGCTAAACCACTTGAAATACATAGCTGGGGCTCCCAAAACAGACTAGCTGGTTACATCCATCATGTCCATGCACACATCGCTTTGTCCCTGGATTTCGCCAACTTCTACCTCAGAAAATGTTTATAAACGTCAATGATAAATTATTTTTTTATGATAAATCTTATGAAAACGTGACACAAGATTCTTTTGAAAGATTCGGCATCATGGTCCACGATCTTTTATCTTGTGTCAAAGTATACATATATATTTTTATGTTTCTTTTGCACTGTAATCCCTGGTCATCAGCTAAAATTGTAATTATTCGGAGAGTGAGGTAAATTCTTTACATGTAGATAAATAGCACACACATTGCTGTTTTATACGCTCAAACACTCTTAAGAATTTATATATTTTTGCACAATGTAAGATTCAAATTTCAGATTTATTCTTTTCAAAGATATACAGAAAAATACAATCAAAGTAACCAAACGTAGTCAAATATCACACAGTACAGTCTCAATCGAGATAATACATACGACTTAAAAAGATATATGAAAATAGGAGATTGGGCAAACCAAAGTGACTTTGGCTGGTAAAAGCAAATGAAAAAGAGAACGGAGGGGCTTGCTAACCACGGAAATCTATCCTTGTGTGGGCGGCAAGCCTCTAAGCCACAGAATGGCTCGGACTAAATTTTGTAAGTTCAATCTTGTTTACACGCTTATTGTCATACAATAATTGCATTAAGTCACATTTATAGGTGATGTAAAGTAGGTTATGCACATACACTTTGACTATAAACTGCACAACTTTGTAATCTTCATTACTTACTTCTCGAGAACCGCAGTACCAACAACAATTAGCACACAAGTCATGTGATACAACACGTATCGGCGTACACGCACCTGTTCTCAAATTACTTATCACATCCAAGGAAATTCTGAGCAATCCGATATGAATTAAAAGCAATATATGTATACATATACACACACACACACACACACACACATATATAGATATATATATATATATATATATATATATATATATACAGAGACGGGTTAGTGGCTAGGGCGACCCCGATCCGATTGACCGTCAGATAGACAGATTTTCGACACCATGCCAGTTATAATTTCCTTTGTCGGGTGAAGGTGGGTTTTGAACAATGACAAGCCGCCGTGCCCCAGCTGGATCAAAGCTATTGCTTCGATACAGTACACGTATGGGAGAAGAAAATACAAATTTGTAAAGTTATACATGTACAACAGCCACTAACCCGTCTCTGTGGTCTAGTGGTTAAGGCACCGGCGTTCAAAGCTGGGGACCCGGGTTCGATTCCCGGCAGAGACATTTTTTCGGCACCACCAATTTTTCCAAAGGGTAGATAGCTCTGGGGAACCTTGATTTAAGCTACGCCTACCTTTGTTCTCTTCATCCATTTCTTTACAATATGTAAATAAAAAAGAGTTGCCAAAAGCTGCTGTACATGTATAACTTTACAAATTTGTATTTTCTTCTCCCATACGTGTACTGTATCGAAGCAATAGCTTTGATCCAGCTGGGGCACGGCGGCTTGTCATTGTTCAAAACCCACCTTCACCCGACAAAGGAAATTATAATTGGCATGGTGTCGAAAATCTGTCTATCTGACGGTCAATCGGATCGGGGTCGCCCTAGCCACTAACACGTCTCGGTGGTCTAGTGGTTAAGGCACCGGCGTTCAAAGCTGGGGGCCCGGGTTCGATTCCCGGCAGAGACATTTTTTCGGCACCACCAATTTTTCCAAAGGGTAGATAGCTCTGGGGAACCTTGATTTAAGCTACGCCTACCTTTGTTCTCTTCATCCATTTCTTTACAATATATAAATAAAAAAGAGTTGCCAAAAGCTGTTGTACATGTATAACTTTACAAATATATATATATATATGAGAACTTATACATGTACCACAGCTTTGGCAACTCTTTTATTAAAATATTTTCTGAAAGAAATGAATAAAGAGAACAAGCTTCCCCAGAGCTATATAATATATATATATTTACCATTGTAAATCGTATTCAATCAGAAATCAAGGGATATTGAATTGCCAGGACTTCCAAGTTTAGATACTCTTGCTGATGTATTGTCAAATATACTCTGAACATGTACCGCAAGCTCAAGATCCAGATCATAAATAGGCAGTAGCCTGCATTGGTCATGCAGTCAATTGCAATCGTCAGCACTTTATTGTGCATTAATGATTGCGCAATGCTTACTGGGGTATACCACCGCATGGGGAAACCCAGAACTATTAAAGGGGAAGTTCAACACGAAGGAGAGTTCGTTGTTAAAACACCATAAAATATTACAGAAAATATTTTTGAAGAGTTGAGGGATATCCATCAAAAATTAAGGTTATTAAAATTTCAAGTTTTTGATATGCGACACCATAATGTTTACGAGCAGATGCCCCATTTGTTATGTAATATAATATAAAGTGTAACTTTTTATTCATACGCATTGTATTTGCATGTAATGTATTCTGTTTTTACTTTATTATGTTACATACATTGAATTGCTATGATGTAGAGTTATTTGTTACAATGCCTTTGGAAAACACTTTTGCATAACTGAACATGCAGTATAAAATAAGGAAAACCAATAAATAAACGAATGAATAAATAAATAAATAAATGCGTAAATTTCATTTTTAATGGTTTATGATGACATTTTTTTTAACTTTAAGGAGTGAGGGTGAAATATTTTGGCTGTTGATATACTGAAGGTACAACATCGGCCATTTTTTTCAGAAATGACATTTAATGACTTTACACTACATGACAATATGGGGAAGCTGCTTGCATAATATGACGTCACAAATCAAAATATTAAAAGTACAATAATACTTGAATTTTTGATGGATTTTCCTCAAAAACTGATATTTTTTATTACTTTTCTGTAGTTTTTTTTAATAATTTTTTTGTCAGGGTAAACTTCCCTTGTAAATGGAAATTCAATCTTGTTCTTAAAAAATCAGAAGAGCAGATAAGTGATAGTTTGATCAGATTTTGACACTTCAAAGGGAAGTTCACCCTGAAAAAAAAAACCATTATGACAGACCTCTCGCTTTAATACTTCGAGTAGAATTACCTGTATAGGCCCTACAGGGGTCGCTCCCAGGTATTTTGAGGGGCGGGGCGGCAGGGGGGCCTCAATACGAAGTCATATTTTCTCGAAATGATCAATGGATGTATTACAATTCAACATAATTATCCGTCTATAAAAACACGGACGAGTTGTTTCTTGTTGAGTGGGGAATACCAGTGGGGAAACCCAGCTGGAATTTCCAATGTCAGATGAATATTCATCCGCCTTCGACTGATTTAGGTACCTGATGACTCGGATTCCACATGCCTACAGTATAAAGCAGTACTAATCAAATGAAATATAAAATTGACTCAATCAAACTAGTAAAATATGTTAACAAATGTGATGAAATAGTTTAATAGTTTATCATCTTGACGAATTCCATTATATCTTGCTTGATAATAAAGTCATGAATGCTGATGACTGAAAATAGCAGTTTAAATACAATGATAACTAGTGTTACTATTCCTGCTAATAATGCTATTAAAAATAGTTGCAATAAATATGTTATTATTGTTAACCCTTTGCGTGCGACGGGCTTCCACAGAAGCCCAGCGAGTCCTTCACTTAGCTACGACGGGCTTCTACAGAAGCCGAGATTTGTTTGGTTTAATTCGATGAAGTTTTTCAGCTTTTTCGTAATTGTTATGTACTAAAACCTCTGCCACTATTTCCTTTATAAACCTATTTCGATGACCAAATGAAAAAAATATACAGCTACGTGCAGTGGCGTAACTACGGGGGGCATGGGGGGCACGTGCCCCCCCCCCCCCAATCGGCTGGCAAAAAAAAAAAAAAAAAAAAAAAAACGGGGAAAAGGAGAAAAAGAGGGAAAAAGGATGAGAAACGTAGTGGGGAAAGAAGAAATTATTCTTCATTATAATGTTATATTGTAAGCTTGAGAATTTTTGGGTAATACTGCATCTTTTCCATTCAGAATTGTTTTACTATCTTCAAAATTACTCCTTTTCATTCATGTCCCTTCCAAGGCTTCTGGTCTTTGATCAAGGGATCTGAGGTTAAGGCTATTGCCCCCTTGGACCATAAATCTATCAGTGGAGTGCATTAATGCACAATGACCACTTTCTTCCTTACCCCTCTCCTCTCTTTTCTCCCTCTCTCTCTCTCTCTTAGGGCCTATCCTTGTTTTTAGAAATACATTAGTGCTATACTGTTATTATGGGATGGATGCAGTGGGAAAAAAATTATTATGGGATATCAGGGTTGGGGCATGGACCTCATGCTTTCTGGTAGTTATGGGCAGTTTTTATTTTTAGTTTGGGAAGGACACACATCAAAATGTAGTGCTGTATTGTTTTTGAGTTTCGTCTATTCAAATGGCGGTGGAGGAGGGAGCAGGGCCATTGCAATGGGCAAGTAAATTACAATGTAGATGTGGCTTAATGCTAGGGACGATAGGATTAATATTTAGTTGATGTTTAGTTAAACAATTTAATAAAATGATAATGATAATTCAAACATTAATTTTAGTTACACTTTTGTTCTTTCCAGTTTCATTTATAATCAGTGTGTATGTGTTGTGAGGGATGAGAGATGACATTACATCAAACTTCTAGTTAGTATGTTTCTAATTCTTAAACACCCCCAGTTAACTACTGGCTAATCCAAACGAACATACGTCGCAGCAAATTTAGGCAAAACCACGCCTTCCAAAATGGTGGCAGCGGTGGGATTGTCATGTTAGTTGCTGGGGGTTGTGATTTCGCCTTGTATACAGCATCAATAATTTTCGTGCAGTTATTTCATACCTTAGTTGTGAAGCTATAGGTTTCGCAGAATTTTTCAAGTTCAAATTTTTTTGTATTGCAATGATTATGACTTGTATACTTTATTATTATTGATATTTTGGTTATGGCAAAGAACACCTGTGTATCGTGTGGGTAGCCCAATCGGCACACATGAATTTGAGCTGACATAAGTTGCTCGCAGGTTGTAGATTGCCTGGTAGACGGCTGAGTAGACAGCTGGGTAGTAGATGATATAGAAGTAGATTAGTTTTTGTTATGTATTTGAGAATACGGTTTTCTGTCAATTGAACTGACTCTTATTCCGCTGTTTTGAAGGCATATGCCTCTTGGTCCATGACGTAATGGATGTAATATTCGGTTTGGAGATGATCAAGCACTCACTGAACTCGTACGAGGCAGTCAATGTAGTGTATGCACTTTGAGGATGTGCTGTAGCGTAACGCTGCTACATATAGGCTGTATAGAAGTGTTTGTTCATGTTTTATTGACAGGGTAGAGACCTTGTGAGTCTCTGATTTTTTGTGTGTGGTTACCGGGATGTGGATGTTCCCAGTTTTATTATTTAAAAAAAAAAGTCATTTATTGCAATTCAAGAATTTTTTGAGAAACATTACATTATCAGCTACGACATTGGATAAAAAAATGTTCTAGTATTTTCAGAAAGGATTAAGTATAAATTGTCATCGTCGTTGTTTACAATACTTGTATACCACTGAAGAATAAGGTTATGTAATAGATATATAAGAATAAAGTAATAAGTGATAAATAGCATTGGATTTATAGTGATTTAGTTTTATGTAATTTTTGTCTTTGTTCTGTTGATGGTGGTGTCTATACATGCACAGAACTAGAGTGCTTGAGAATTGATACCTGCTTTTGTGGGGATACAGCACAGTTCTTTGTGGACATTTATCAAAGGCAGACTGGACGATAAAAGTTTAACTATTTAATCGAAGCCACATCTATAATACATTTACCATTACAATTTATATTACATTTAAACAATTGTTGGAATTGTTTGTGATCATAATATACTGGAAGTCAACGTATTCACTTGGGAGTTTCATCATCGGAGTTGGAACCAACATCAGAACTGGGACTCAGGATCAAGATTTGGATTTGGACTGGAAGGAATATTTCAAATTAAATAAAGAACTGATAATGCTGCTTTACAAACTGGATATTTATTAATTGTTTTTTACATAGAAGGCTGCAAGTTGCTATGGACTCTTTTTGATATTGGATTTGTTTTTATTATCAATTGATGGTTACTGTACGTTTGAAATTTAATTTGTCGGTTATGTTGAATATTTTATGTTATTTTTTGTCACATCCATATGATAATTCACAGTTTGTAATTGTTTACAGTTTAATGTACATTGGGATTTAGATTTTGGTTTGATTGAAAAACAAATACATTTGACAATATTGTCATGACAGTGGGAGTCATGACTCAACTTAGCGGGGAAGGGTGTAAGCTTGAGAATTTTTGGGTAATACTGCATCTTTTCCATTCAGAATTGTTTACTATCTTCAAGATTACTTTTCATTCATGTCCCTTCCGAGGCTTCTGGTCTTTGATGAGGGATCTGAGGTTAAGGATATTGCCCCCTTGGACCATAAATCTATCAGTGTAATGCATTAATGCACAATGACCACTTTCTTCCTTACCCCTCTCCTCTATTTTCTCCCTCTCTCTCTCTCTCTCTCTTTTAGGGCCTATCCATGTTTTTAGAAATACATTAGTGCTATACTGTTATTATGGGATGGATGCAGTGAAAACCAAAGAAATTATTATGGGATATCAGGGTTGGGGCATGGACCTCATGTTTTCTGGTAGTTTTGGGGAGTTTTGATTTTTAGTTCGGGAAGGACACACATCAAAATGTAGTGCTGTATTGCTTTTGAGTTTCGTCTGTTCAAATGGCGGTGGAGGGAGCAGGGCCATTGCAATGGGCAAGTACATAATGTAGATGTGGACGTGGCTTAAGGCTAGGGACGATAGGGTTGATATTTAGTTAAACAATTTAATAAAATGATAATGATAATTTAAAATTTTAGTTACACTTTTGTTCTTTCCAGTTTCATTTATAATCAGTGTGTATGTGGTGTGAGGGATGAGAGATGACATTACATCAAACTTTAAGTATGTTTCTAATTCTTAAACACCCCCAGTCAACTACTGGCTAATCCAAACGAACATACGTCGCGGCAGTCTTAGGCAAAACCACGCCTTACAATATTACATAAGAAGCATTTTGTCATAACTTTATGAAACATTATTTCATGATTTGCTTCATTGTGTCTTCATTCCTGGTGCTCGCATAGACTGTTTAACGAGATATATAATCCTGTTGTACTAAAACCTCCCATTTTCATATCAATATACAACAAATATATTTCCTCGCAATTAGAGTTATTATTGTTTTATGTAGTGACATATCCTAGCTTCTTTTTCATGACTACTTTAAGTGATTGCCCTGTAGGTCTTAATATAAAACATGTCCTGTCCGTGCTAACGTTCACATTAGTGGATTGGTGAGATTTCTGCTCTTCATGAACTCCTAAACTCAGTCCTTAAAATGTCAATTTATCTGATCTGAATATCAAAAAATTTCAGCTCGCGCTTCGCGCTCGCATCATTTGGTTAGTAAAACACGTAGGGTCTTAGTGAATTCCTACAAACAAGCCTTAGAATGCCCCTCTTCAGGTCTGAATTTCCTAAATTTTCAGCTCGCGCTTCGCGCTCGCGGTATTTGATCAGTGAGATGCGTATGATAATCATGATTACAATGACTACAAAAGGTGCTTCATGACTGCGTTTAGATGTAATTCTAACAAAATCAGCAAAGGATTACACTAGCATTAGATGACTATGGTGAGATATTTATATTCTTAATGGATTCTAAAATATAGTCCTTAAAATGTCCCTGTTTAGGGTCAATATATACAAAAAGTTTAGCTCGCGCTTCGCGCTCGCATTGTTTGTTTAGCGAGACAGTTACGTATCATGATTACAATTAATGCTTATACTTGTCCTTTTTTAGCTCTGAATATAAAAAAATTTCAGCTCGCGCTTCGCGCTCGCATTATTTAATCAGTGAGATACATAATCCGTTTAATGGCACTGCATGTCCTTAAAATATTTCTATTAGGTCAGTATACCTGACAACTGAGCGCACTTCGCGCGCTCCGTAAGTGACTCAAATTTTTTGCTGGTGCCCCTCCCCCCCCCCAATGCCGTATCCCACGGTACGCCACTGGCTACGTGGGGAAAAATTCCCAAAATAGGAAATCATTTCAACTTTACCCGAATTTTTCTTTGGAGTCAGACGGGGAGGAAAAATTTTGTGACGTGCACGTACGCGCGCGCACTAGACCTGATCACGTGATTTGTTCTGATCACGTGATTTGTTCTGATCAGGTGATTTGATCCATATCGTTGTTGTGATAGATTAAAAAATCTTTTCTGCAAGATCGTCTCGTAATAAGCTACGCGTTTATTCACCATTCTCGTCTTATTTGTTTCATCAAGGAGATATCACTCTAGATAGAATGATATCTCCTTGGTTTCATCGATCGATTGTATTTTCAGAAAAACAAAAAGTTTCAGAAAAAAACAAAAAGCTTGTAATGTCTTAGTACTTTGAGCTTATCTCGGTGCACTTTTGAACTTTTTCCCTCCCCATCATCCATCTTCTCATTATTTTTGTCTACTTTTCTGAAAAAAAAAAGAGAAAAGAAAGCAGTTTAGCACACCATTCATCTTATGCTCTTTTCAAAAGGGAAACGTCCATGTAGTTCATGATATCGGCACTACCCAAACAAAAGAATGTCTGGGCGGCCACTCAAACAAATTCCTTCCGAATAGAGCAGGATACAGGTGGTCAACGCCCCGAACAAAAGGAAGATTAATGTTTATCGGCAGGATTACCTATTGAATGCTCTTCGTATTTAGCAATACAAAAAGTTTTTATGAATACCTTTTTTTTCAACCAACATATCGTATCTAAAAAAAAAGAAAGAAAAAAAAAATGTTTCAAATACCGACAACACATGTGCTTATGACATTGGTCTGTGATTCATATTGCATAAAAGTACTTCCCCTGGGTGATGATGCATATAAGGATGAAAGAAGAGTCATTTAGGGAAATTATAGAAAAAAAATGTTCAGATGTCACGGAGAACGAAAGAGAATGAGAGAGGGAGAAATAACAGGGGGAATAGACAAGTGCGCTTTTGCTAACGTTCCATAAATATCTACTAAAACGAATAACAACATGACTTTATTTTTATTTTTTTTGGTTATATTACTTTTTTTTTAAGTCCCAAAACGTTTGTTTGTCGCAGCTCGGTCCTCAGACCCTTGTCAAACTGATGAATTTGTATTATCATTCTTGTTTGACCTAGCCCCCCCCCCCCCCGATAGAAATGTTCTGACCTACACTCTCATATTGCTTATTTGTCCCCTCTCTCCTATTTTCTGTTTTAATTGCTTTAATAGTAACGCGGTAGAAAAGATAAGAATAAAGACCGTCCTGTCCATTTTTTCCCCGTTACGACCAAAAAAAAATAATAATAATAAAATCGCATTGGGGCGCTTCCCATGGTTAGCATCCAAACCAAAATATTTGGAAAAAGATTTATGTTACACAGGGACAGCAATGTTTTTGTTTATGGTGCAGGGTTTGAGCTGTGGGCCGGGGGTGAATCGGCTAAAAAAAAATCAAATTGTTTCAATTCATGTCATTTTACATAATGAATTTATAAGAGGTTAGGTTTTAGATGCTCTTTATCTTATTCTCATTTTTTCTCCCAAATAATTGTTTTGCATTGAAAAGTTGACGAAAACATAATCACTTAAAATGATAAAACCAATAATGAACTAAAAGTTTCCTCGTCTGAAATGGAGGTAATAGAATGCTGATATATGATGAGAAATTACGTTAAGGCACCCACTATAAAGAAACACGTTTGTCTGGCGTGTCACCCGACAGAACCCTCTCAATCCTACAAACTTTTATTCATGTGTGACCTACACCCCCCCCCCCCCAAAAAAAAAAAAAAAAAAAAATACCGACCCCAATTTTATTGATTTTCCTACATTTCCGCGATTTTTTTTTTTTATGATAAAACCAATAATGAACTAAAAGTTTCCTTGCCGGAACTTGAGGAAATAGAATGAGAAGTTACGTTGAGGCAATCCACCTAAAAAAAAAACGTTTGTTTGGCGTGTCCCGACAAACCCCTCTCAATCTTACACCTATACACCTCCCCCTAAAAGTGTTATCAAGTTTTCTACTTTTTCGCCAGTTTCTTTTTTTTGTCATTTGTTTTTCGGGTAATGACTGCATTTCCTCTTATTTTCCCCCCTATTCTTCAGGAATCACCCACTCCATGTTTGAACACCAGGTCTCAGGCCAGGGCTAAATGTGTATGCTTGTTGACAAGCTTCATTGATGACCACGGTATGCTTCTCTACATCAACAATCCGATGGCCGACAGTGGAACCATCAGTGGTATACAGAGTCTTCTGATGTCTTTGGTCTGAGAATGATTGTTGTGAAAAAGCGACTGACAGGTTTATCATATTGGAGAAGTTATCGTGCTCATCAAGGGAAATTGTGCGCTCCAACCAAGTCCTCTCATGTTAGACATACATAAATGTGACTTGTCATGTCTAAATCAGACAGAAGTCGCTCGATACCAAACTGAGAAAATGGGTAAAATGCTAAAAATCTTCAAAAATGTCGAAATCTTTATTTTTACATTTTAGGGATGTTTAATGTTTCAAGTATACTCTGTCAAAAAATCAATCGAAAATGATAACGGGAAAGTGTCGAAAAAAGTAGTTTTTCTGCGAGTATTTTTTTCGGACAGTTCGAACTTTTCTGACACTCTTTTGTTCAGCAAGCTCAAATCTTCGTGCTGTACTAAGCTCCGCCCCTAGCAACGAACGCCATTGTTGATTGGCCATTCATAGTCACGTGCGGCCGGCGGTGAACGAAGAGGATTAATATTAGCTGAAATCGATGAGCTGGAGCTAAGCTGAAGCCATTTAAACTCGCGGGGGGGGGGTAGGGTGGGCTTGTCCGACGTTTGCAACTCAAATCAGATATACCATTATTTTTGTTAACTGAACATATGGGATAGCAAAATAAGCATGTTCGCCTATAATTATGGCGGCAAATTCCAAAGGGAAGAACAGAGAACGTGCTGAATTTGGATTATAAGATCAGATAAAACCCCCACCTCCCCGCCCGCGCTTCAAAAAGATAGATCAAAAGCATCGCTTTTCAAAAGCATGCCTGTTAAGGAAAGTTTACTAACGGAATGCGAATTCTAAAGGCCTTAGGCTTTTAAAATTGGCATCCCGTTAGTAAACTTTTAATGCCTTGGGCCTTTAGAATTCGCATCCCGTTAGCAAACTTTTCTTAACAGGCATGCTTTTGAAAAGCGATGCTTTTGATCTATCTTTTTGAAGCGCGGGCGGGGAGGTTGTAATAGAACTGGGAAGGGCGGGGGCGTGGGCGATGGATACTGAGTTTAGTATTGGGTCTCAATAAAAGCCAAGGACAAAACGTATTCAAAACACGGTTTGTAAGTGATGATTGATTTCATTGAAATTACAAAGGATGCTGAATTGAGAAATCTTTTATTTAATCTTAGGCCCATTATCAGGATTTTTTCATTAAGCGTTAAACTTGAGATGGCATTTTCAAATCCTTAAAAATATTGATCGTCAGTGAATGCGTGTTGATTTATTAAGTTTCAAGAGAACAACGAAAGAAATAAAATCTATCATATCATTCTTCCCTCGCTATGTTGGGTCACTGTGTATTCCCATGTCTTATGGTTTTTTTTTTGTGTATGTGAGTGGCCATTGTCATAGGTATTTATTTCATATGCAATTTATTATGAATAACTATCGTAATCCGAGGGGTCTACGATCCAGAATTCTAAGTGGACCAGAATATTAATTCCCCAGAAGGGGAAGTTCCATTGGACCAGTTAGACCAGTAAAATTTTAACTGGTAACTCTGGAAATTGGAACATCGGTTTACTGGTCTAACTGGTCATACTGGTCCAGTTAAAAGTTAAACTGGTCTTGAATTAGTGGAATTTTTGTACTGGTCTTGTTTCTGGTGGTTGTTACTGGTCTCACTGGTCTTCATACTGGTATCCATTTTCCAATTTCAGCTGGTCTGTACTGGTATTTTCTACTGGTCTCACTGGTCTTCGAAATTTCAGCTGGTCTGTACTGGTATTTTCTACTGGTCTGACTGGTCCTCGAACTGGTCCTCGTACTGGTCTTACTGGATCAATTTAGTACATGCATTTTGTTTGTTATATACCATGGTCAGTGAAATGTGATGGAAAAGATGGTTAGTAAATTAATCTTTCTGCTGTTATTTTAAATGTGATGTACGAAATTACACATTTTCATTGTGAATTAGTTCACACACTTATTTAGAAAGTTTTTAAACAACAATGAGTGCCATTGCAAGGATATTCCATTCTAAATCCTGATTCTTCTTTTAAAAACAGGAAATGTGCAAATTAGGTAAACAGCGTGATCAGCATCATCAGAATTACTGGTATTACTGGTCTTGACCAGTTCAATTTAAAACAATGAATTACCTTAGACCAGTTGACTCTATCAGAGGAATATATCTTGCTTTGATCTTAATCATTTAAAGGAAACAATGTTAATAATAATTATGATAATATTAATAATAATAATTACAATATAAAGAATAATGATAACAGTAATAAGAATGATAACAACAATTAATGATCATAATAATCATAATACTTATCATAATTATAAAAAGAATGATGATAACAATGATAAATGATAACAGTAATAACTGTCTCTGAATTGCAAGATTCATTTTCCATAATCATATGATCTGACTTGAAATAAAGTCATTATTTATTTGACCATTACAACACCAGTTTGAGGGGATAAAATTTAACTGGTATTACTACTTTGTTTGAACTGGTCTCCAGTTGATTTTTACTGGTCCATTAAACATATACTGGAAACCATTTATTGGACCAGTAGCATCAGTTTGATGAAGAACAATTTAACTGGTATTACTAATTGCTTCAACTGGAATGCAGTTGTTGCAACTGGTCTCCAGTTGATTTTTACTGGTCCAGTTAAAAATCAACTGGCCAATATACTGGAAACCAGTGAAAATCTACTGGAAACCAGTAAAAAAAATACTGGTCTAACTGGTTTTTCCTTCTGGGTCACCATCGGTTTTTTTATGCAATGAATTTTATCGATTTTGGATTCACAATTATAACTGAAAGATAGATTGCATGTATTCTACTAATTGCATTATTGTCATGATACTTGTATGATTTTTGTTAAAAATGAGAAAAAATAAAAACTGAACTGAACTGGAATTGTAGCGGGAATAATAATAATCACTTATTCAAGATAGGGAAAGCGGGGTCTGGAAATGTATACTGTACTGTACATTTTGTAAACTTATAGGGGATTAGAATCACATCAAACCCTTTATGAATCAAACCTTTCGCCGTCAAATTTCCTCATGTCGTTTGAAGAAACGATAACATTAGCGGGATGTTAACAAAGAGAGCAACAAATCCAATAGAGATATGGAACAAGAAAAAAGATCGATTGCTTAATCAATCACATTACCAACGATAATCGTGATAATTTGGAAATAAATAGTATTCAGGGTAACTACAATGATAATGATAGTATAATACTAACGATTATAATGATAATGATAATACAAAATAACAATTATAATCATAGGGATGATGGTGGTGATTATCGTAAAAATGATAATTATGATAATTAAAAGAAAATCAATAATTACAATATAAAAATCAATATGAGCTTGTAGGCCTACTGCCTTTTCCGTATCTCAACAATTATGGCTTTCAAAATGAAATAATACATATTCTAATCAATTTAAGAATCATAAACTACAAGGCTTAATCTTGGTGTGTTCTTGCTATAGGCCTATAGGCATAATAACGTTCTCTGATGGGTGATAAGAATCATGGCATTAATACAGAATCTTGCTCAGGGTGACCAGACGTCCCGTATTTCCCGGGATTGTCCCGTATTTTGCTTCTTTGTCCCGGCGTCCCGACAAACCCTTCCCGGGACGCCCATTTGTCCCGTATTTCAGAATATTGAACAAAATGTATTTAAAAGTGACGAATTTTCATCAAAATAACCAACAGATGACGAAGCAGAGACAACAATAAAATCGACAAATAAACTTATGCAAGTTCTGCGGTGATTTTCTTGCTAACCCCAATAATATAATAATAATAATATAGGGTATTTATATTGCGCACATATCCACCTTGTTAGGTTCTCAAGGTGCTCCTATATTACCCGGCTAAGCTAGGCGTTCATAGCGCACACAGCTTTTTAAGGAATTACTTCCTACCGGTACCCATTTACCTCACCTGGGTTGAGTGCAGCACACTGTGGATAAGTTTCTTGCTGAAGGAAATTACGCCATGGCTGGGATTCGAACCCACGACCCTCTGTTTCAAAGTCTGAAGACTAATCCACTGGGCCACAACGCTCCACAATACATCGCAAACGAAAAGACCTCCTGCCATTGTGTGGCAGGCTAGGCATGTATAGGATCGGAGCAGATTCTCTCCACCAAACATGCCAAAATAATCACAAAATCGGCGGGAAATCTGTATAATTATATTATGGGTTCTCAGATTACTGATTTGGAGATGTAATCGGAGGAACAAGTTATTGAGTTTTCATAACTATATCTAGTTGTTTTAGCTTTCGTTTTGAGTCTTGTTTTGTATGATGCCGCGATGTTTTATCTAATTTTTAAGTAAAAAAAATCACTTTGAAATTTTATTCATTTCTAAAACATTTTTTCTTTATTTTAAAATATATTTGAAAAACACCAAATATCATTATGATTTTTGTTAGATGATTGATTTTTTTTGTTTGCTTGAAGTCTGAACTTTTTCCTCTTTCTTTTCTATTCTTCTTTCTTCATCCTTCTATCCTTCCTGCTTGCCCGTTTTTGTTCCAACTATCTTTATTTCCTATTTGTTTTTCCTGATCCTTTCTCTCTCTCTGTTCATTTTTCTTTCTTTCCTCCCTTTTCTTACATTTCTTCTTTATCAAATTTCCCTTTTTTTATTTCCTTCATTCTTTCTTTCTTTAAACTTTTTTTCTCCCCCTCCCTCCCTTCCTCTCCCTTTTCTTTTAATTTCTTTCTGATAAAAGTACTGAAGTCATTACGTCTAAATTACAGGCTGATCTTGAAAACATAAGTAGGTGGTATAAGAGAAATAAATTAAAAATTTATGTTGACAAAACGTATCCTATGTTATTAAAACGAAGCACACATACTTCTAAAGAATTAAACATACATCTGGATAACAACATTATAAAACAAGTAAAACATATTCGGTATCTAGGAATCGAAATTGATGAGAATCTTTCGTGGAATTTGCACGTAGATCTTTAGCTTTTAAGTTCTTTTCTTTGAAAAAGGTCAGTAATTTCACTAATACGAATGTTCTCAACAAACTTTATAATTACACAATTCAACCCATACTGGATTACTATTGTTCGGTATGGGGGAACTGTTTTGTCAGTAATAGGAAAATTTTGTTTAGATTACAAAAAAGAGCAGCAAGAATAGTAGAAAAGAATTTTAATTATACTTATGATGGTATTGACATTATTAAGAGATTGAAGTGGCAGGTTTTAGAAAAAAAGACGAAATTATTTCCTTGCATGTATTATGTATAACTGTGTCTATGGATATGCTCCGGTACGTTTATGTAATTCTATTGATATGGTTTTTGACAGACATCCAATGAATACAAGATATGCCAATTCGCTCAACGTTGTTATACCTAAACCAAACATTGAGTTTTTTAAGAATAGCTTAAGATATGCAGGAGGAAATGTATGGAATAGTTTAGATTCAGAACTCCAGAATGCAACCTCAACTGATACTTTTAAAGGAAATATAAGAAAACACACTTCGCATAACACTCTCCGCTCTTCCTTTTATACATCTCTATGCCGGTTTATGTTTTATACCTTCAATTTAGCATTCATCACCCAGTACACATGTATCTAGTTTTTTTTTATTAATCTATGTTCGTTAATACCTATGTCACTATCTTTTTTACTTTGTCTGAAGTTGAATTGTTTAATGCAATGTCACTTTTTTTTTACTATTTCTGAATTTAAATTGTTTAATGCATTTTTTGCTGTACATAGTTAGATGTTTACTATGTCAACAGGACCATGTTGAAAAACAGTGTATATATTATCTGAACATGCTTATCCTGTATAAAGATTTTTAAATAAATAAATAAATAAATAAATAATTCTTACTCTTCTTCCATTATGTTTTCATTCCCTCCTCACTTCATTCTTCCTCCCTCTCTTTCCTCCTTTCTTTCGTTTTTTTTATTTTCCTTCTAATTCATTCCCTTATTATTTCTCTTCCTCCCTCCCTAAATTCTAGCTTCCTTCCTTCCCTCCTCCCTTACTGTTTTCCTTCTTTCTTTCTTTGTTTCTTTCTTTCAAAGAATGAAGGAAACATTTTTCTTTTCTTCATTCTTTCTTTCCTCCTCCTTTTTCTTACTTTCGTTTTTTTTTCTCTCATTTATTTTGTCTTTCACACATGTATTCTTCGTCCATTCCTTTCTTTTTCTTTCTTTTTATTCCAAGAATGACGGAAACTTTTTTCTCTCTTTTATTCTTTCTTTCATCCTTTTATTCTTTTTTTTTTTATTTTTCCTTCATTTTCCCCTTTTTTTTCTTTCTTCTCAATTCATCTCTTTTCTTTCGTCTTTTCTTTCTCTCCTTCATTCTTTCGTTCACCCTCCCTTCCAATTATTTATAATTTTTCACAACCCTAACACCGTGTAGCCTTCTTTGTTGATCTTTTTTGTCGATTGTCCCGTATTTCATTTTGTGAAATCTGGTCACCCTGATCTTGCTTGTTGTTTAATGTTATTGTGATAGAAAATAATAATAAAAACACAAAACAAGTATATTCGAGTTAGCATCTGTGTCTGGCTTTGGTAGGCCTATTCATGACGAAATGCTAACAACGCAATCATTACAAAAATAAACTAGATTTTAATTCGTCATGAGGACGAATTCGGTGGTCTGTCATGATTTTTCATTCAGTGTCGGCTAATGTTATATGAAATGAATCATTTACATATAATTGATAATCTTTATCATAGACATCATAGGAATACATTTTGACCATTGTTAAATGTGATTATTAATGTGGTGATGACAACCGTGATGATTCTAATGATGGTGGTGATAATACGAAATAGAGTTTGGAGCACGTAAAATGCCCTAAAAACTCCTCAAAAATTTCAGACGATTTACCGAAATTGGCTTTCCAAAATTGCGCAATGAAAGGCGCCTTCATTTTCAGAGCAGCTAATTTTTAATCGACAGTTTCATGTTTTTTATGCAAAATCTTTTTTAAATTTCTTTGTACTGTCAGCAATTTTTCTTTTAAGATTTCAAGCAAGAATTTTCACAATGTCAGTGGGTATCAATTTCACAGAATGCTTGAAAATTCATAAGTGATACTTTTTGAAAACTAAAATATCTTAAATATTTTTATTCAAAATCTCTGCTAATTTCAATTATTTTTAATGAGAAGTTTGGCAATGCTACAATTTCATAGCATTCACTTCAAAACTCATCAGTGATGTATTTGATAAAAGAATGAAGTAGAATTTTGGGGGGGAAATGTTTGAAAAATTTCTGCAAATTCCTAAAAATTTCACATCATATTTTCCGTCAAGAATTGTGTATGACTTTAACATTTACTTGATAATTCTTTCTTGATGATTTTACTGAAAAAAGTCAGGTAAAAGATTCAAATACTGGCAATTTTCCCGCAAAATTTCGGGAAAATGTGTATTTAACTAAATTGCACAATTTTTAATTTCACAGAAGGTATCTGAAAATTTGTTATATGTTATGTTTAGAGAAAATAACCAAATAGAAAAAAATCCAGGATTTTCCACAAAATGTCTGGAATGAAATTTATCAACCAAATAGCGTTTCAATATTGCAGCGTTTACCCAAAAATACATGAATGATGTTTTACAATGTTAAAACTACCCCTTAAAAAGTTCCAGCAAAATAAAAAAAAATGTCCTACATAAAAAACCGCAAGGCAAGTGGGCTTGAAATTTTCAGCAAGACCGTACAATTGATCAATAAAGCATTTTCTTAAAAAAATTCTAAAAAATTAGGTCCAGAAAAAATTTGCAAAAACTTAAACAGGTCATAACGCACTGATGCTGTGGTTGGAAGTGAAAATCATTCACACATTATTTGTAGAGAATTGTCTTCACTGCATCATATTAAAATTTGCGAAAAAATTGACCAGTAATAAGGAAGATACCGTCAAATATGCATAAATACGTTGACGTAATTGCGAAAATGTCTAATTTTCACTTCTAACGTAATTTTGACGTAATTATCCAATCTCCAGATGAAATTTTGACTATGTCCAAGAGTGAGGAAAAATTGGGGGTCAACGGACTCCCTGAAGAGCTACAGTGAATTTTATATAGGCATATTTTTGCCCACTTATGACTTGTTTTGCGAGTTTGCACGCGCGTGTAATGCAAATTTGAATGGACGCGCATTCCCGTATTATTGGTCGTAAGAGACTGAATGAGGTATCAAATTAATCAGAAGATAATGGACAATGGACAGACATAAAATAAATGACGACTCAAATATGCATACCGATTGTAGGTGCAAGAACGCGCACGCATACCTGTGCGCGTGCAAATTCTTGACATGCTCAAAATGGTCTGAAACGTACCCAAACTTGACCACGGTTGATTTGGGGAATTTTAAAATTTTGACGCGCGCGTACGTGCGCGTCGTGACCTTTGCATGACCTCTGATGACATGTCCTGATGACCTGTGACCTGAACTTGATATGATGCAAATATGGATGATTTTTTATGATTAGTTGCGATGATATGATCAATAATTTAATTTTACAAAATGGCGCCTAGATGACGTCATCATGATTTGATAACCTTGAAAAGTTTCGTTTCGCGATTCCATAATAATTTCCATACATGACATGAAAATCAAGAAATTTGACAAGCCCGATTTTGAGATAAAGTGGGAACAAAATTTGGCAATAAAAATAAATAAAGTAAAATCTGACGAATATAATAGGTGATCTGTCATATTCATGACAGACCACCTAAAAAGGAAAAAAAAAAAAAAAAAAAAAAAAAGTCAGGCAAGGTTTGAACCACCGACCCCTGCTTTATCAGTCAGGTGCGTTATCCAGTCGACCACAATGTTTCCGACAGACGGCAAACGCAAAACAGGAAACATATTGTCAATGTAAATTTTTGCAAGTAGAAAATTGGCATGATGACAAACCTCTACAAGTTCTAGTTTTGAGAATAGTACAAGCTTTAAAATGATACAATGGACATATTGTCTAAAGGGTACATTCTAAGCTAAACGATATTGAAAATTTGGCGAGAAATAACCAATATTTACGGAATTAGAATCAATTTACATGAGTGTGGTGACATCATGAAACAGAAAACGTTAATTTTTAGTTCCGACGCCATTTTGATGACGTCACGATGTTTTTAAGGGTCAAATGTGGCATGAAATCATATTTCCTTTTCATACTCTATTCGAATAGGGAAAAAAAATTGGGGGTCAACGGACTCCCTGAAGAGCTACAGTGAATTTTATATAGGCATATTTTTGCCCACTTATGACTTATTTTGCGAGTTTGCACGCGCGTGTAATGCAAATTTGAATGGACGCGCATTCCCGTATTATTGGTCGTAAGAGACTGAATGAGGTATCAAATTAATCAGAAGATAATGGACAATGGACAGACATAAAATAAATGACGACTCAAATATGCATACCGATTGTAGGTGCAAGAACGCGCACGCATACCTGTGCGCGTGCAAATTCTTGACATGCTCAAAATGGTCTGAAACGTACCCAAACTTGACCACGGTTGATTTGGGGAATTTTTAAATTTTGACGCGCGCGTACGTGCGCGTCGTGACCTTTGCATGACCTCTGATGACATGTCCTGATGACCTGTGACCTGAACTTGATATGATGCAAATATGGATGATTTTTTATGATTAGTTGCGATGATATGATCAATAATTTAATTTTACAAAATGGCGCCTAGATGACGTCATCATGATTTGATAACCTTGAAAAGTTTCGTTTCGCGATTCCATAATAATTTCCATACATGACATGAAAATCAAGAAATTTGACAAGCCCGATTTTGAGATAAAGTGGGAACAAAATTTGGCAATAAAAATAAATAAAGTAAAATCTGACGAATATAATAGGTGATCTGTCATATTCATGACAGACCACCTAATAATAAAAATAAATAAATAAAAAAGAAAATTCGTACGAAATTAAGAGTTGATCTGTCGATTGACAGATCACCTAATAAAGTAAATTCTGACGAATATAATACGTGATCTGTCATATTCATGACAGACCACCTAAAAAGGAAAAAAAAAAAAAAAAAAAAGGCAGGCAAGGTTTGAACCACCGACCCCAGCTTTACTAGTCAGGTGCGTTATCCAGTCGACCACAATGTTTCCGACAGACGGCAAATGCAAAACAGGAAACATATTGTCAATGTAAATTTTTGCAAGTAGAAAATTGGCATGATGACAAACCTCTACAAGTTCTAGTTTTGAGAATAGCACAAGCTTTAAAATGATACAATGGACGTATTGTCTAAAGGGTACATTCTAAGCTAAAAGATATTGAAAATTTGGCGAGAAATAACCAATATTTACGGAATTAGAATCAATTTACATGAGTGTGGTGACATCATGAAACAGAAAACGTTAATTTTTAGTTCCGACGCCATTTTGATGACGTCACGATGTTTTTAAGGGTCAAATGTGGCATGAAATCATATCTCCTTTTCATAGTCTATTCGAATAGGAAAAAAAAATTGGGGGTCAACGGACTCCCTGAAGAGCTACAGTGAATTTTATATAGGCATATTTTTGCCCACTTATGACTTATTTTGCGAGTTTGCACGCGCGTGTAATGCAATTTTGAATGGACGCGCATTCCCGTATTATTGGCCGTAAGAGGCTGAATGAGGTATCAAATTAATCAGAAGCTAATGGACAATGGACAGACATAAAATAAATGATGACTCGAAGATGCATACCGATGGTAGGTGCAAGAACGCGCACGCATACCTGTGCGCGCGCAAATTCTTGACATGCTCAAAATGACCTGAAACGTACCCAAACTTGACCACGGTTGATTTGGGGAATTTTTAAATTTTGACGCGCGCGTACGTGCGCGTCGTGACCTTTGCATGACCTCTGATGACATGTCCTGATGACCTGTCACCTGAACTTGATATGATGCAAATATGGATGATTTTTTATGATTAGTTGCGGTGATATGATCAATAATTCATTTTTACAAAATGGCGCCTAGATGACGTCATCATGATTTGATAACCTTGAAAAGTTTCGTTTCGCGATTCCATAATAATTTCCATACATGACATGAAAATCAAGAAATTTGACAAGCCCGATTTTGAGATAAAGTGGGAACAAAATTTGGCAATAAAAATAAATAAAGTAAATTCTGACGAATATGATAGGTGATCTGTCATATTCATGACAGACCACCTAATAAAAAAAAACAATATGTTAAGATTCCTATTTTTTACTTTTGATGGTGCAAGCATAGGCCTTTACGTAGAAAAAAAGACAGATTTGATAATGAACAATAAAAGTAGTCCAGGATGTAGCGATGGGGGTGGGAATTTCCCGGCCTGCGCCAGGTGCAAAGTTTTGTATAATACTTCAAAAGCCTTGTTTTTTTTCCTTTTAATTATAAAAGCTAGATTGGGGTAAAGAAAGGGAAGCATCCCCTCGCCTTCCCGCCCGCACTACAAATCACGTACGTTCACCGCCTATAGGCTATGTATCAACTCAGTGGAGCCCGCCATTATAAAAGCCCTCTCGCGGTAGGTCGCCTAACAATCTTGTTAGCGACGCTTACGAGCATCTTCTTGCTCACTCTCCAAAATGTCTGCGATATTAAAATCCTAAAAACTAATGAAATCGTTTAAATTTAGTAAGACTATGAATGTTTATCATTTATATTGACTATCGGTGTATCAACCTATATCGAAATTATAAGCAAGTGTGTGTAAGAAGGCGATTTACCAGTCATTTTGATGAGTGATACAATATGCCAAAATTTATGAAAATATAGCGTAAATTTTATATAGCATTTCAAAAATCCTTATTTTCAATATCCCCATAATTTTTTGTTGTTTTAAAAAATATCTTATTACATTAACTAGAATTTTCCAGACCTGATAACGTTGGTAGCTTATTTTCTCCATCATTCATAAGAAAATTTCAGGCCTTCAAAATCGGGTTATTTTTTGTTATATTTCTAAAAGAAAATAGTTAGATTCGAACAACTATACCATTGTTCTCCCGAAGAAGGGTTATCATCACATAAATTTGTGTATATCATACATAACATTAAATATTACGAGTGTAGCAATCAATGTTGGATAACATTTTTCACGATGAGTTACGTAATGAACAGACAAATCAAGTTCATTCTTAGCACACGAGCCGCAGAATGCAAAATTTTAGCGTGTGCAGACGGGGCTGATCGCCCGGGCTGTCCGTTCAGATTATCCAGTCCGATACTGGAGTCAGGTGGTATATTTCACGTACCTTTTCCCCTCGCGATGACCACTGTGCAGTTTTAGTGTTTTATTTCGATACTCAGTCTATGAAATTCATACTTTACCGATGTCTAAAAATACTTGGAATATACCTGACACATAAATTATTTCATTTTCGGTGATTATTATTTCTTTCCTTAATTACAAAAAGTCAAACTGATGTCAAGAATGTGTAACATTGACTGTATAGTTAAAAATATAGGTTTGGGAAATATCGTGTTAAGTTTGTCCAATGTCATCAGCATCTCGGTATATGTTAAACAGAAAATATAAAACAACTATATGTTTTGTAAATTCCACGACCGCCTTTACCATTATGGAACATATGAAGCCAACCTGCATGACCGCCGGGGGGGGGGGGACTCAAATTATTTGTTAAAATGAAAGTAGTATCAATATTTATAGACCTTCAATATGCCTATTACCAGGCTCTTGTGATTATAAATTATAATCATGGTGAGTTGGGGGAGTAAAAGGGTTGGATGAAATAGATTGCATGGGGAGGGGTCGAGGCCGAGAGAAAAAAAGAATTAAGGGGCCAAAAGGAGATTGCAGGCCGGTAGAATGACAGAGGGTCAAATATTAATAGGGCAAGCTTTATTTGAGAGCTTGACCATAACAGGAGGGAAGGAAAAATACAAGACAGTGGAAATTTAAATAGGGAGAGCTGATCTTTGAGATATATAATGGCACGAAAGCAAAAACAAAGAAAGAGAGAACAGGGAGATAAAGGAGGAGGAGAAGCCCTTGCAATTAAAATGTATCAAACACACTTGGCTGGGGCGGCAGTGAGCACGGTGAGATGATTACCCCCCCCCCTCCCTCTACCACCTCGTCAGTCTCAGTAGCAGAGAAAGGGGACTAATGATTGACTTTTTGTGATTCATGCAGGTCGAAAGAAATGATAATTCTCAAAAATGAAATCATTCATGTGTCAGGTATATTAGAGCATTTTTAGATATCGGTAAACTATTCATTTCACAGATTAAGTATCAACATTAAGCACTATAAAACTGGACAGTGGTCATCGTGGAATATACCACCCGAAACCAGCATGACCAGTATGGGACTAGATAATCCCGTCCGACACACTAGGGATCAGCCCCGTCTGCGCACGCTAAAATTTATCATTCTGCGGCTCGCGTGCCAAGAATGAACTTGATTTTTTCTCTTCATTACAAAACTCATCGTGAAAAAGATTATCTAACATGGATTACTACACTCCTAAAATGAATTGATATGTATCATTTACACAACAATACGAGATGATAACCCTCATTCGGGCGTACAGTTGGTATAGTAGTTCGAATCTAACAATTTTCTGTTAGAAATATAACAATAATTAACCTGATTTTGAAGGTCTGGCATTTCCTCATAAAGCCGAGAAACAGTAATCTATTAACGTTATCAGGTCGGGAAAATTCTGGTAAATGTAATAAGATATTTTTTTAAACAACAAAAAATTATGGGGATATTGAAAATAAGGATTTTGAAATGCTATATAAAATTTACGCTATATTTTCATAAATTTTGGCACTTTGCATCACTCATCAAAATGACTGATAATTCGTAATATAACAGGCAATTGCCATTAAATTAGGTATGAGTTTGTACACCGATAGTCAGTGTAAATGATAAACATTCATAGCCTTACTAAATTTGAATAATTCCATCAGTTTGTAGGATTTTAATATCGCAGACATTATGGAGATTGAGCCAAACGATGCTAAAAGGCGTTGCTAACAGGGTTGCTAGGCCCGAAAATCCGATTAAGCTCCGCCCACTTTTTACACTGAGTTGGAGGGATTAACGTACGTGAAATAGATAGATCAAAAACATCGCTTTTAGTGTTCTCAAAAGCATGTCTTTAAGAAAAGTTTACAAAGCGGATGCGAATTCTAAAGGCCTAGGTATGGCGATATTGGCATTGGGCCGGGCGGGGGCGTTGGCGATGGATAATGAGCTCGAGTATAATCGCGATATAAGAGCCACGGACAAAACGTATTCAAAACACGTTTTTTATGAGGATTACTTTCCTTAAAATTACAAAGGATACTATCAAGGAGACAATGATAACAGGTACTATCTCTATCATAGGCCATGATCAGGATCTTTTCATTATTCAAAACGATTTTTTTTTTCGGAGATGGCATTTTCAAAAGAAAGATTCTAAATCTTTAGAAAATATTGATAGTCCGTGAACGTGAGCTAATCTATTAGTTTTAAAGAGAATAAATGAAGAAACTAAATCGAACGTCAAAGTTTGCGCTATCCAAGTGAAGCCCGTTTCACAATGGTGTATCTCAAATGTAGTGGCTATTAAAATGAAATATCTTCTAACCAAATCAATAATGATGACTAATATGCTTAATCTTAATTTGTCATAGGCATAATAGCGTTCTCTGATGGTTGATCAGAGAACATGGCATCAATACTGAATCTTGCTTGTGGTTTAATAAAAAAGTTATTGTGATAGAAAATCATAATAAAAAACAAACAATTATGTTCGAGTTAGCATCTGTGTCTGGCTTAAGTAGGCCTTCGTGACGAAATACAAACAACACAATCATAACAAAAATAAATACAAAAAACGGCTCGGTGTAAAAATGGCAGAGGTAAAAATGGCAGAGGTAAAAATGGCAGAGGTAATAATGGCAGAGGTAATAATGGCAGAGGTAAAAATGGCAGAGGTAAAAATGGCAAAGGTAATAAAAGCAGAGGTAATATTGGCAGAGGTAAAATGGCAGGGGTTATAAAGGGAGAGGTAAAAATAACAGCTCTAGGCAAAATATGGCCAGTCTTAAAACCCCATGCAATGAATTGTCAAAAAGTCCCCGCATGTACATACATTAAATAAGAAGTGCATGTCACGGTTAGGCATTTCATTATCATTATGTCTTCATCGACCTAACAATGCTATTTACGAATTCGTTGGAAGTGTACCGTGAACGCTTTTTAAAAAGAAATCAAACGACAGATATTTTTTCATTCAATTTATCAGGAGCAAAATGAAACTGCACTATTCTCATTCATCATTTTATAACATTCCTTTTTGTCTGGCTGGTTTTTTTATATCTAAAGTTTTGCCAGGTTTACCGATGCAAAAATGAGGCGAGAGGGTTAGGGGCGGGGAAAGACATAGAGAACATAGCGGGGAAAGCTTAGACGTTGAAATTATCACGAATGATTGTGGTTAAATATTATTTCCTTATTTGTAATGTCGTCTGTACTTTTCTTTTTAAATAATTGAATGACAATAAGCATGCGTTCCCAGGCTTGGCACTGAATATGTAACTGATTATGAAAATCAATAATAATCTTGGTTTGACTGGTAAACCAATTTGGGGTCGATCGAGGGAGACCGTCTGGTTCAGATTCTTTGCATAAAAGAAGACCCTGAAACTTAACCACTGCATCCAATATGATATAAACGCCTTGGAAGCGGAAGTACTGTTGGGTATTTTGTACACCATAAGCAGCACCCTCTTGGTAATTAGCTTGGTATGCTAAAATGTAGAGATTTGATACAAATCTCTGTTATTTTTCAAACAGAAGAAAAAACATTGTTTATTATCTAATTGTTATTATTTTTGTTGTAATTCTTTTTCTGACCTAAACGAACTTCATTTAGTTGAAATAATTTTGTGTGTCATTTTCCCCCTTAACCAATTCCCCTTTCATTTTGGAGTGAAATTTTTTTTTCTCGGCTTTTTAACAAACCGGCACCCCATTTTTCACTAACTTTTCAAAAGTAATGGTGCTCACTCAAGCGGAAATATTTTTCGACAGTTATGTCGTCATTTGCTTAAATGGATCTGTACCAATGTTGAAATGTGGAAAAATCTTCAGGATTTTACATGCGGGGGCTTTTTGACAATTCATTGCATGGGTGTTTAAGACTGGCCATATTTTACCTAGAGCTGTCATGTTTACCTCTCCCATTATACCCCCTGACATTTTACCTCTGCCATTATTACCTCTGCCATTTTTACCTTTGCCATTTTTACTTCTGCCATTATTACCTCTGCCATTTTTACTTCTGCCATTTTTACCTCTGCCATTTTCACCTCTGCCATTTTTACCTCTCCCATTTACCTCTGCCATTTAATAAAAATAATAATAATAATGGGTATTTAGAGGCGCTAAAAACACGTAGTACCATAGCGCGTACAATGTAGGAATAAAAATTTAACATTTGCAATAATTACTACAAAATACAAGATAAAAAGGGAAATTAATTATTGAGGAAAAAGGTATGTCTTAAGGGAAGATTTGAAGCCGAGAACACTGGAAGCATTTCTTATTGAAAGAGGGATAGCATTCCAAGTCTTGGCAGCTGCTACAGCGAACCGTTTTTCGGCAGAGGAGAGTTTTGACAAGGAAATGCAAAGTCTGCATGTGTCAGTGATTGAACGAAGATTACGAGAGGGTGTGTATAATTTGATGGTATTATTAAGATATTCAGGTGCTAATTGATTTAGAATTTTGTATACGTATAAACAGACTTTAAACTGAATACGTTGGAATAGAGGTAGCCAGTGGAGTTCCTTAAGTAGGGGTGTAGTATGAGTTCGGGATCCAAAGCCAAAAATTAATCGAGCGGCACGATTCTGTATAACCTCAAGTTTTCTTCTATCTCTAGCTGACAAAACAGTATATAAACTATTACAGTAATCTAACCGAGAAAGAATAAGTGCTCGCACAGCATGGTGACATGTCTTAAGATCAATGAATCTACGAATACTCCACAAATTGCTGAGATGATAATTACAATTACGGACAACCTGATTTACTTGAGCAGACAATGTGAACATGTTATCAATGCATACTCCCAGAACAGTAGTTTTATTGGAGATGAGGATGCATTGACCATTAACATTAAGCTGAATATGTGATATTGATTGCAGATGGCGGGCAGAAGAACAGAGAGCTATGAATTCAGTTTTGCTATTATTCAGCTATATTTTGCTATTATTTGCTATATTATTATTATTAATAATTTGCTATATTGTTATATTATTTGCTATTATTCAGCTATATTTTTGCTATTATTTGCTATATTTTCACCTCTGCCATTTTTACCTCTGCCATTATTACCTCCGCCATTTTTACCTCTGCCATTTTTACCTGGCACCCAAAAACAGATTTGATAGTAAACAATAAACGCGAAATAACCAAGGACAAGACGTATTCAAAACACCGGTTGTATGTGAGGATTAATTAATTTCATTGAAATTGTCAAGGATATGCAGAATTAAGAAAGTTTATTTTAATCATGATTACGAAATTTTCATTAGCGTTTTTAACATTTTCAAAAGAAAGATTTTCAAATCCTTAAAAAGATTGATCGGCAGTGAACGTGAGTTTTGTTAATCAATTTTAAAGAGAACAACGAACACTCAAAGTTAGACGTAACACGTTCTTAACAAAAGTGGGGTATATGAGTGGGGGATGTTAGACTCCTTGCATGATTTTAAGAAACACATCTGTGAAAATATCCTTCATGGAAGAAAAATAAAGCGGAATAAAAACAAAGACGGCGTGTGCCTCTGTGTGTTGGTTTTTACGATGGTATAATAAACACAGTTCGCTTTACTCATTTTACCCCGGCATTTTACGTTTTAAACTCTTCTCACAAAGGTGAAGAAAGTTCTTAAGATGCCACGGAAATTGATAATAACTTTTTTTTTAAAAGGTGGAAGAGAAGGGGGAGAAGAAAAAATGAGGAGATTGCAAATTAAATTCCCGGATTAGACTCATGGTAGTATAGGGCCGATACAGGCATGACTGGTATAGACTCAAAAAGGTTCAGTCCGCATTCAACATGGACGCCTCACGCAATCGCGCCTGAAAGACCGGCGATACACAATCTGACAATAGACAGAGAAACAATACCAGACGCTGCAAAAGCCATGCACGCAAAAAGCCTTACGGTGCAATAAAATAGCTTGTGTTTCTCTCTTTAAAAAAACCCGTATAATTCATGGTTGAAACGATTACAAAAGCTTATTTTCTTTGAGAAGAAATCTCAATGATTCAGGAAGACCCAATTTTATTCTAAATCATTGACGGTTGCTAAGCACTTTCAGTCAACGAAAGGATGAGTTTCCGCGTCAAACATGTGAAAAATGCTCCAATTTTATTCTAAATCATTGACGGTTGCTAAGCACTTTCAGTCAACGAAAGGATGAGTTTCCGCGTGAAACATGTGAAAAATGCTCCGAGAAGTCTGAAAGCAGGCAAAACTTCAGAAGCGATTTTCTCGTAAAAATACTTTTTATGAACTCTGGTACCTGGGACATTTAAAGACTATTTTCTCTGCAAATACCATGTCCCTTAGCATGTGCTATATACCAAATTAAAGCTTGAGAAATGGAGAATCATAATCAATAAAAAAATTATGTTTCAAAAAATCGAATTCTGTCTGCTTTTGACGTGACGAGTTATCGTGCTCATCAAGGGAAATTGTGCGCTCCAACCAAGTCCTCTCATGTTAAACATACATATTTCATCTTTAGAATACTGTTGGGATTACCAAGCTACCCACTTCGCCCGTGCATGTTCCATGCTGTATGGCCAGGTACAAAGAAGTTCTTTTACTTGTCAGATAGTTTCTTGGGGGCTCATTGTTACTGCATTTGGTTTGATTGGGAAAATTTCCTCTTGCATTTATACATTTTTCTAGTGTGCATCTGAAATAATGTCATAATCACCCCCCCCCCCTCAATCAATCAGAAAAAAATATCACAAATTATGTCATGATTTTTATAATATTTTACAGACAACTCCCCTTTTTTATCCCAGAAGGGCAGCAGTAACATACTTGTAGCAAGGATTCCCTGAGTACATACATGTCCTTCACCAAGTTTACATGACACACTTGATATGGTGACAGATTGATGCTAATTACACTGTGGCTGTAGTGAGGTCGACAAACAAAAGACAAGCATACAAAGGCCTCTACAGGATTTCGTTGTTTTAATTAATCCTTTTGAACCAATTAGTTCCTTTAATCCGTGAAAACTGTGGAATCAATGATAAAGAAAAAGGAATCATAAATACCAGCAAAATGAATCATCTTAAGTTACCAATAGAGTAACATCAATTCTTTGGAAAACCTGAATAGCATTGTCTCAACTAAATTCTAAATTCTATATACATATACGCTTACTCATTATAGGTTTGCTTGTTTCAAACTACAAACAGAATTCAGTTTTGTTCTCATTACAATTATAGGAATAGAAGTATAAATCAACAATCATTCTTAATATATCACATAATAATGTAGCAAAGTCTAGTTTCATGTAATAGTTAGTAATCAGTCTTATTTGATTACAAGGGGATGCAATGAGCCTGGTATAGCTTGTACATACATTATACATACTACATACACATTATCATTTGTCATTATGAACCAAGAAAAAGATCTCTAAAATTTCACTTTATGCTTAGACCATAATAAAAAATACATAACATAAAACATTAACTAACCTCTTTGCTTGCTTTCTCGAGTAAATTAAATGTCTTCTGAGCCAGGATGTTTCTGATTTTGAAGGGCAAAATCCTGGTCCCTCACACAACCCAATGTCCAAAAATCAAATGCACTGTCATGGTGCTATGTAAGTTTACTCATTGACTAAGGGAGTGCTAGATACAAATGTGTTAATCAGGTAGTGCAATAGTGAAAGTATATATACAAAAAGTGCTAAATCACTTCTGCGCTAATTTTGGTGTGCTAATTTATAAATTTAGATGTACTTTCATCACATGGCTCCTTTAAATTAAATATTAATTTACCTCAAGAAAACATCCGCAATGAATAAATCTAAATTTAAGTACTTTATAGACTACATACATGTATACTTCTTAAAAATAATTTTACGCTACTAGACTAAGTACACATAAACGTTTCCTCGAAAATTTTCACTAATCACATTTCCTGGCTGTATAATCATACCGTTAACCATAAGATGATACTATATACAAATGATGCGAAACTCAAACTACATCTTTCAAAACATGATAAAGAAACATCGATATCGCAAAATGTCATATTTGAATTCTAACAGTAATTTACGAGCGTAAATCCAATTCAAAGGTATCGTAGTACTTGAAAGGCTTTCAATGTAAAACAACAACAAAAATTACTTTTTTCCTGCATTTTACCTTTTCCCCTTTTTTGGAGGTATATAGATAAAAACATTAAGTTCACACAATCTCAACCTTCAGAAATTTGACAATTTCAGGAAATCGATAAGTATTCATAATCAAGAAACAAGTCATTTTAGGTAAATTATGAACTTAACCTCAAATCTAGTCCATTTCCTATATTTTCATGGAATATTAATGTCTAAACCAAGAAAAAGGGCTTCTGCCAAAAAGGAAGATAAGCGTCGTTTTAAATTTTATAGTCTTAACTTCAGACATCATATATATATGTAAAGATTCAGACCTCGATGCATGTGAGATACGTGTATATACGATAATTTGTATCAATAACAAATATAATAAAAACGAATTATATAGTATACCATATCTTAAATGAATTCAACTTGAATTCAGTCAAAACTTATGTTTTAGATAATTTAACACTATTCCTTGGAAGATTTCAACATTCTATGATATATACTTTTTTATGCGTTCTTCCTGCTCATTATATATATGAAAATATTGAAATATTCTAAAATACACACAAAGTCATCTTTGATAAGTTTAAATACAACTGAAAACAAACATGTTCTCGAGACTTTTTCCACTTTGCATTTTTATAAAACTTTGAAAATATGCTATATACAAAATTGTTGATTTTCTTCTGAATGAAAATGAAGAGAAGCATTAGTCTAAATTCCAGACTAATGTATGTTCGATCATATTGAATTTTGGTATACATGATATTCAAGAATGTGTATGAAGAAACAACATGATTAAGCAATTATTCTGCAATAATCAGACTCATTGTCTGAAATTCACGAAGAAATATAGTCTTTAATCAGACTCAGAATATTTAAAATGACAGTAAAACCTAAGTTTGACTTCAAATTTTTAACACAGTCAATTTCTGTTTCTATAACCCATAAAATTGATGTACTCATATTTTATAATTAGTCTAGAGTTCAGTCTGTGCTCGAGAGCTCTCAAAGAGAATTTTGATGAATTATAGTCCAGATCAAATCATCGAATAAACTTCAAAATTATCAGATCCTGTGTGAGCATTTTAGTCTTTCTTAATGAGTCACGTTGGCTCCTTGGCTGGGAATTATTCCTGGTCTTCACTCGGAAGAAGGAGAACTAATTTGTGGATAGGACGATCAAGGTAAGTCACTGGGTTACTTCGTTTTCCCACATTGTCTAATCTTCTGTCTCCTACCATGACCCTAACCTTTCGAATGTAGTCATCCTTTGACTGATATAGTTCAATGATTCTTCCAAGAGGCCAAACATTGCGAGGAGTGTTATCGTCTTTAATAATCACCACATCTCCTATTTTCATGTTGCGATGTGGCTTGGTCCATTTCTGTCGCGACTGAAGCTGACAAAGAAACTCCTTCTTCCATCGACACCAGAATTCATTATGACACTGAAATACAATTGAGATGGTCAGGTGAGTTTGAGGGAGGATGACAGGATGTTTGCTTTCAAATGAGAGGTCAGATCTCCTCAAACGTCCTCCAACTCTAAGGATGCCATCATCATCTATAAATGGGTCAAGACGACAGAAGCGACTGGTCTCCTTGCAATGACGCCTTCTTTCTATTTCGTTGTGAGACTTGCTGATCTCTGATGATTTCGCTTCATCAAATGTCCTTCTCTGAATCAGTCTCATGATTTCCTTCTCTGCATGAAGAAGTAGTTCAGTAGTCAGAGGTTCCATCACAACTTTCTTTATATTTTTCCCATCTCGTCTTGCATGGTAGCATCTGTGTAAGTATGATTTCAGATGGAGACAGTTCGCCACAGCTCTCTTTGCTCGATACCAACTAGAGAGATGATCAAATCGTCCTAACTCGAGCTCATCTACCTCTTTTACTGAGGCATGAGTGTAGCTTTTCACTTCAGGATCTTTAGGAACGACAGTGGCTTCTTCCGGAATCTCCCTTTCCATAAGCCTAACAAACTTCAAGTCATTCTGTAAATACGGTTCCTGATTCCTATCAGGAGTTAAATCAGCCTCGAGAAGTTGGGAAGCTTGAAGAGGGGTAATCTCTTCCTTCATAGTAGCTTGATGCATGAGGATCACTTCCGAGCTATGACCCTTCAACTGTACTTCCTCGGGTACAATTTGTACAGTCGTGCGATGACTCACACAAATGGGATCATTGTGACTATCAACATGTCCTGCATTCACTGTCCCAACAATGCTCCAGCCTAGGTCTGTCTGGACTGCATAGGGTCCTCTTTCGTCAGGAGAGTGGATGACAGCACGCGGAGCTAAAGCCTTGGCACAGTCATAGCCGATCAAGAGTCCAATTTCAACATCCTGAAGAGGAGCAATCATATCAGCAATCCTGGACAAGTGTTTGAAGGATCTCGCTGTGTCAGGAGTAGGAATATGATGTCGATCCGCTGGGATGAAGTCTCTTGTATAGCTTGGAGGGAGACTAATTACCTTCTCGGAGTTGTAGTAAGCCTTCACTTTCAATCCAGTCACCTTCTCACAAGCTATTCTCTCATTTGCCTTTGTCATTGTAGAAAGCAATAGGTGCATGTCTATGCCTCTGATGCCCATTGCTTCTTTGGTTTGTGTGAGAATGAAGGATGTATCGGATTGCGTGTCCAGTAGTGCATATACTAGTCTCTCCTTATGACTGGACTCGTGCGATAGCCATACCGGAACAATCATCGATGACTTCATAGAATTACTGGAATCTGACTGGGAAGCATGAGAATTTGATTCCAGAGTTTCATTACTGCTTCTCTCTCTGTTTGTAGCATCCAATCGCCTTTCCTTCCATTCATCATCATGTAGAGCAGTGGGATGCTTTCCTTTACATACAGAGCATGTATCTCTTTTCTTGCAACTCTTTGACATGTGTCCCTTTCTCAAGCAACCAAAGCAGAGACCATTGTCCTTAATAGTCTGTCTTTTCTTCTGCATCGTTTCTGAATTGAATGAGGAACATTCAGCAATATGGTGATGACCCTTGCAGAAGACACATGACAGATATTTCTTCTCAGCAGAGCCGTCTTGGTGATTGTGTGTTCCAGTCTGTAAAGATCGAGAAGGAGTTGACCACTTCCTTTCCTTTGAGGTCTGCAGAGACTGAAGAGAGGTGACGGGATCACAAGCAACAGTTGCCTCTTCGTCAATGAACTCTGTGAAGATGGCAAACGGTGGAAAGGTTTTCCAATCTTGTCTCCACTTAACAACCTTCCTTCCCCATTTCACGACTAGCCATTCAGGGAGTTTCCTCAGTAGGTTTCGATTTTCTCGTTCGTCATCAAGGTGATTCAGGTGGGGAACATACTTGGATGCGGCGTCACATTGTTTCAAGAAGTCTCCAAATCTCCTAAGTCCAAAGGAATCTCTTGATCCAACTTTGGGCCAAGCATCCAACTTGTCTCTGTAAGCATTTGAAACTACAAATGGATCCCCATATCTCTGTTCCAACGCTTCCTTCGCATTAAGGTAACATCTGCCATCGCCGATCATAGAGTAGCCTTCTACCAAGGATTTCGGCTCACCTGTCAGGTATTTCAAGAGAAAGTAGAACCTCTCTGCCATAGGAATTCCACGATGTTCGATCAGTGCATCGTAGCTTCGCCTCCATGCCGTGTAATCAAGAGGGTTACCTGAGAAAATCCCAGGCTCTGGAAGAGGAAGTCTATTTAAGGATAGCAACTCTTTCAAACTGTTGGCGAGAACATCATCATTGCTGGACTTTGGTTCTCGTCGATGACCAATCTTAGTTGCAGGGCTTTCTGAAGGTGGAGCAGGGTTGTTCATCTCAATGATGGGTTCCATTGAAGGGGGACCGTTACCTCCATCTACTATACTCTGAACTTGAGGAGGAACTGACACTTGATGATCAACCCAGTCTTGAATTCTCCCTCTGGATGGTCGGGAACCAGACTTAGATGAAAGCGTTCCACCTTTCAATCTAAGAATAACTTTCATTGTTTCTCTCATTAAAGATGAATGTTCATCTTCCATCGTTTCAAGTAAATCTTCACCATCATCAAGATCTGCTGAAGGAGCTATAGCTGCAAGTACCTCTTGAGAAGAAATGGCCTTGTCCATGGCTTCCTGTACTTGATTACGGGATTCTTTAATCATCACAGTGTTGACATCGTCTTCAACTATAAGCTGGCGATGCTTATTTGCCCTTCTCCTCCAAAGTCGAATGGCATCTCTCCATGTCTTGACTGTGACGTCTGCTTTATACTGCAAACCCTTCTCGGTGGGCATTCTATCCCGTCCATTCTCAACTCCTTCTGCCATGATTATTCCCAAATAGAAGATTTATGGTGAAAGAAGGTTGAGATCAATCAATCACGAAGATTTCATTCATCGTGTCGAACATTGAATATCGAAGTTCCAGATTTGCATTCGAATAGTTCCGTAGCTGGAAGAATTCACAAAGCCCATTGAACTGCGAGGATGTTTGATCGTGTCGAAAGAGGAAATTCACGTCGAAGAATTCTCGCTGCTCAAAGAGTTTTCACTGTGGCTGTAGTGAGGTCGACAAACAAAAGACAAGCATACAAAGGCCTCTACAGGATTTCGTTGTTTTAATTAATCCTTTTGAACCAATTAGTTCCTTTAATCCGTGAAAACTGTGGAATCAATGATAAAGAAAAAGGAATCATAAATACCAGCAAAATGAATCATCTTAAGTTACCAATAGAGTAACATCAATTCTTTGGAAAACCTGAATAGCATTGTCTCAACTAAATTCTAAATTCTATATACATATACGCTTACTCATTATAGGTTTGCTTGTTTCAAACTACAAACAGAATTCAGTTTTGTTCTCATTACAATTATAGGAATAGAAGTATAAATCAACAATCATTCTTAATATATCACATAATAATGTAGCAAAGTCTAGTTTCATGTAATAGTTAGTAATCAGTCTTATTTGATTACAAGGGGATGCAATGAGCCTGGTATAGCTTGTACATACATTATACATACTACATACACATTATCATTTGTCATTATGAACCAAGAAAAAGATCTCTAATATTTCACATTATGCTTAGACCATAATAAAAAATACATAACATAAAACATTAACTAACCTCTTTGCTTGCTTTCTCGAGTAAATTAAATGTCTTCTGAGCCAGGATGTTTCTGATTTTGAAGGGCAAAATCCTGGTCCCTCACACAACCCAATGTCCAAAAATCAAATGCACTGTCATGGTGCTATGTAAGTTTACTCATTGACTAAGGGAGTGCTAGATACAAATGTGTTAATCAGGTAGTGCAATAGTGAAAGTATATATACAAAAAGTGCTAAATCACTTCTGCGCTAATTTTGGTGTGCTAATTTATAAATTTAGATGTACTTTCATCACATACACATTGACCAGCAATAAATTAATGTCCCCTTCTTGTACTACTGAATCATTACTGTGGATGAATATCACAATTTATTTAGCTCTCATTCTCTGTCATTTTGCTCACCCCCCCCCTTCCCTCCCCCCCCCCCCCCCCCCTCTCTCTCTCTCTCTCTCTCCTCTTTCCTCCATTTCTCATCCCTTTCTATATCCAACTCATTTTATCTGCCTCCTGTAAAACCCTGATTGTGATTACACATGATTGAAGTGGCAGGTTTTAGAAAAAAAGACGAAATTATTTCCTTGCATGTATTATGTATAACTGTGTCTATGGATGTGCTCCGGTACGTTTATGTAATTCTATTGATATGGTTTTTGACAGACATCCAATGAATACAAGATATGCCAATTCGCTCAACGTTGTTATACCTAAACCAAACATTGAGTTTTTTAAGAATAGCTTAAGATATGCAGGAGGAAATGTATGGAATAGTTTAGATTCAGAACTCCAGAATGCAACCTCAACTGATACTTTTAAAGGAAATATAAGAAAACACACTTCGCATAACACTCTCCGCTCTTCCTTTTATACATCTCTATGCCGGTTTATGTTTTATACCTTCAATTTAGCATTCATCACCCAGTACACATGTATCTAGTTTTTTTTTATTAATCTATGTTCGTTAATACCTATGTCACTATCTTTTTTACTTTGTCTGAAGTTGAATTGTTTAATGCAATGTCACTTTTTTTTTACTATTTCTGAATTTAAATTGTTTAATGCATTTTTTGCTGTACATAGTTAGATGTTTACTATGTCAACAGGACCATGTTGAAAAACAGTGTATATATTATCTGAACATGCTTATCCTGTATAAAGATTTTTAAATAAATAAATAAATAAATAAATAATTCTTACTCTTCTTCCATTATGTTTTCATTCCCTCCTCACTTCATTCTTCCTCCCTCTCTTTCCTCCTTTCTTTCGTTTTTTTTATTTTCCTTCTAATTCATTCCCTTATTATTTCTCTTCCTCCCTCCCTAAATTCTAGCTTCCTTCCTTCCCTCCTCCCTTACTGTTTTCCTTCTTTCTTTCTTTGTTTCTTTCTTTCAAAGAATGAAGGAAACATTTTTCTTTTCTTCATTCTTTCTTTCCTCCTCCTTTTTCTTACTTTCGTTTTTTTTTCTCTCATTTATTTTGTCTTTCACACATGTATTCTTCGTCCATTCCTTTCTTTTTCTTTCTTTTTATTCCAAGAATGACGGAAACTTTTTTCTCTCTTTTATTCTTTCTTTCATCCTTTTATTCTTTTTTTTTATTTTTCCTTCATTTTCCCCTTTTTTCTTTCTTCTCAATTCATCTCTTTTCTTTCGTCTTTTCTTTCTCTCCTTCATTCTTTCGTTCACCCTCCCTTCCAATTATTTATAATTTTTCACAACCCTAACACCGTGTAGCCTTCTTTGTTGATCTTTTTTGTCGATTGTCCCGTATTTTATTTTGTGAAATCTGGTCACCCTGATCTTGCTTGTTGTTTAATGTTATTGTGATAGAAAATAATAATAAAAACACAAAACAAGTATATTCGAGTTAGCATCTGTGTCTGGCTTTGGTAGGCCTATTCATGACGAAATGCTAACAACGCAATCATTGCAAAAATAAATAAAAAAAAAACAATATGTTAAGATTCCTATTTTTTACTTTTGATGGTGCAAGCATAGGCCTTTACGTAGAAAAAAAGACAGATTTGATAATGAACAATAAAAGTAGTCCAGGATGTAGCGATGGGGGTGGGAATTTCCCGGCCTGCGCCAGGTGCAAAGTTTTGTATAATACTTCAAAAGCCTTGTTTTTTTTCCTTTTAATTATAAAAGCTAGATTGGGGTAAAGAAAGGGAAGCATCCCCTCGCCTTCCCGCCCGCACTACAAATAGATAGATCAAAAACATCGCTTTTAGTGTTCTCAAAAGCATGTCTTTAAGAAAAGTTTACAAAGCGGATGCGAATTCTAAAGGCCTAGGTATGGCGATATTGGCATTGGGCCGGGCGGGGGCGTTGGCGATGGATAATGAGCTCGAGTATAATCGCGATATAAGAGCCACGGACAAAACGTATTCAAAACACGTTTTTTTATGAGGATTACTTTCCTTAAAATTACAAAGGATACTATCAAGGAGACAATGATAACAGGTACTATCTCTATCATAGGCCATGATCAGGATCTTTTCATTATTCAAAACGATTTTTTTTTTCGGAGATGGCATTTTCAAAAGAAAGATTCTAAATCTTTAGAAAATATTGATAGTCCGTGAACGTGAGCTGGCCCAGGTAACAAGCCAACGTTGGCTCCACGTTGGAAACTTGAAAGTCGTTGGACGTTGGAAAAACTTGATGGATTAACGTTGAATCGACGTTGGAAACTAGTTTGATGGAAAGATGATGGACAATCAACAATGACACGACGTTGGCAACGTTGGAAACTTGTTAGTTGGAGAGTTGTTGGACAGTCGACAATGTCACAACGTTGGAAACACGTTTGATTGGATAGTTGTTGAACAGCCAGCAAAGGCACAACGTTGGCAACGTTGGAAACTAGTTCGCTGGAAAGTTGTTGAACAACCGACAATGGCACAACGTCGACAAAGTTGGAAACTAGTTTGTTGGAGATTTGTTGGACGGTCGACAATGGCACAACGTTGGAGACTAGTAAGTTGGAGAGTTGTTGGACAGTCGACAATGTCTCAACGTTGGAGACACGTTTGATTGGATAGTTGTTGACAGCCAGCAAAGGCACAACGTTGGCAACGTTGGAAACTAGTTCGCTGGAAAGTTGTTGAACAATCAACAATGACACGACGTTGGCAACGTTGGAAACTTGTTAGTTGGAGAGTTGTTGGACAGTCGACAATTGCACAACGATGGAAACTAGTAGGTTGGAGATTAGTTGGATAGTCGACGATGACACAAGGTTGGCAACGTTGGAAACTAGTTCGATGGAAAGTTGTTGAACAACCAACTATGGCACAACGTTGTCAAAGCTAGAAACTAGTTCGATGGAGATTTGTTTGATAGTCGACGATGGCACAACGTTGGAAACTGGTAGATTGGAGATTAGTTAGATAGTCGACGATGACACAACGTTGGCAACGTTGGAAAGTTGTTGAACAACAGACAATGGCACAACATTGGAAACTAGTGTGTTGGAGATTTGCTGGACAGCCAACAACGTCACAACGTTGGAAACGCGTGTTTGATTGGATAGGTGTTGAACAGCCAACAAAGGCACAGCGTTGACTACGTCGGAAACTAGTTCGATGGAGAGTTGCTGAACAACCGACAAAGGAACAACGTTGGAAACTGTTTTCTTGGAGATTTGTTGGACAGTCGACAATGGCACAACGTTGACAAAGGAGTGGAAACTAGTTTGACGGAGAGTTGTTGAACAACGGACAATGGCACAACGTGGACAGCGTAATTGGAATAGTTTATTGGAGAGTTGTTGACAGTTAACATTAGTGGGTTTTCGCCCAGCGTCGTACGACGTAGAACGTACGTGTGCAAAAATCGCCAACTTTCATGGAAACAGAGGCCCGAGCGTTCTTGAGCTCAAATCACGGACGGTTCTTCCGCAAATTAGCGGGCGTCCGCATTAGAACGTAGGATTTGTCAACAGCCGTCAACAGCCAATCAGATCGCTTGTAGAGCGAGCAAGCTGAGCCGATCGATGTAAACACATTCGCCCATCGCGTGCATGCACATGTTGTACTCTACTCTGACTACACTGATAGCTGAAAGCTTCAAAACATGGACTCGAATGCGAGTTTTTCGGTGAGTACCATTTCAATTATACTAAAATCAAGCTAAGTATAATTTTAAAATGTTACAGTAGAAGTTTAAACGAGTATGATTATTGAAATATGATTGAAAAGCCGTTGCATGGCTCGGTCGACGACGCGACTGCAAGACACATGGCACTGCCAGTTGTGTGCACATAGTAGGAACATATACAATGCACATGTTGGCGTGTCAACATTACATGCCAACCATGCCAGCCGGTCGATCCGGCCGCGTTCAGCGATTTGCGAAACTGCTTACAAGCGATAGTTGAGCGCGACGGACGCACGAACAAAGAGATCGTTCTACGTCGTAGATAGCGTCGTACGACGCTGGGCGAAAACCCACTAATGACACAATGTTGGAAACTATAGTTTGTTGGATATTTGTTTGACAGTCATCATAATATCCCGGCATAATATACAGTGTTGAGAACGTTAGAAACTGGTTCATTGGAGAATTGATAATGATATACAGACGACTACTCGCATAATTATTAATGGGGCCAAGGGGGGGTCGATCAAGTAAGTTTGCTTGTCTATCCATGTCACCCTTGGTATCCCCCAGCAATAAGGGGAAAAGAAATCGAGAGAGAAGGAAAATAATGGGAAGGGAAAGAGGAACTAAAACTAAGTCTAAGGGGAAAACAAAAATAAAGATGGGGTAGAATAGAGAGGCTGCATGCACCGGGGGATGCAAATGTGTCGATTAATATAGAAAATAAAGGAGAAAAACAAGAAAAAAAATGTAGTTCAAGACCAGAATTTCCAGAAACGCCCTCGTCCTTTGCAGCTGGATCGGCCTTTCACAGTAAGTACGAGATAATTCATAGGCCTACCGTCACATAACTAGAAGAAATTGAAGAAGGAAATACAAGCATCAAATGTGCCTATTTAAAAATACCATACTATTCTGATGCGCAGAATTAGTCTCGACGTCGGACTCCTTCTGTCATGTCTGTGTAGTCTGCTTCCTTCAATTTTGAACTTGAAGAATCTGGTAGAATTTGGACTGGATAGTGGATATAGACAATTGAATTCCAGAATATCTAGTGATCTGGAACAGTACTTATAAGCTGCATATTTAGGACCTACAATCTACAGTGGAATTTTCTTTGCACTTGCAGATAATCGGTAACTGCAACCATTGATCCCCTCCGAAAGATCCCGGAGTCAGCTTCTGTGCGCGTACAGTCCGACGCTACTATATTCGTGTAAGTAGTAGTAAAGTAGTACTTAACACCAGTCACTGCACAGTATAACATACTAACTAACCTCGTAATTAGCTTGTGTGAGTGACTAATATAATACTAACCTCGCAATACGTGTGAGTGGGAACGAGTATGCGATACCAAGGGCAAGGCAACAGTCATTGGGTGATTTCAATAATTTCAAGTACAGCTAGTGTTGAAATCTGGTGTTGGAGTTGTGACAACACCGTACTTGAATCAGGCTGGTGTTGAGATTGACCTTGGAAAATATGGTGTATTTCCGGCAGTTTGTGTTGAAGGCTGGTGTTGATTGTCATCTGCTGAACCCAACACTGCACTGTGGCTGCATGGTGTTGATGATCTACAAGCAATTTCCCCATTCAGCAACACCGGCCCCCAGGGATTGGGAGAATCGTGATTTAAAGTTCAGTGTTGGTGTTGATGAACTGTAGCTCACGAACAGGGGGCGAACACGACGAACCATCTCCGTAAAATTATCTTTTACATTTAAGATGAGAGCAAATCATTAGAGTTTTAATACATTTCAATGAAAAATAATATTACGCTTGGTGTTGGAGCTCAGTTCAGCAGCCCTTTCACGCTCTCAACACCGTACACCGTACTTGAAATCACCCAATGACTTGCTACCTGGCATTCCTGCCTTATTTATTATACGCTGCCTTGAATTGACCTGGTCGGTCCTGCCTGGCCTAGCCTGGACCGAGTGTTTTCCAACTGCAGTTAAACCTGTAGTTGCTATGTGAGGCATGCTACACTTGACGCTGAAATATCATTTAATAGTTATGGCACGAGCGAGACTGGGCCATGGCCATGCATATTGAGATATCAGTTGACTTCTATCTTAATAAAAAAGAGGCACTCTTTAGTTACAGTAGGCAGTAGTTACGTTACTCTGAGTGAGGCCAAGTTACGCGACCTTCCTTTTAGATTTTGTAAATACTGAGAGCCTGCAATTACACATGTGAGTTTTTGTGATAAATAAATATCACACGTAATTTTCTTGATTCCTCTTAATTATGTGAAGAGACTTGTAACAGAAAGAATGAAAAGAAATAAATAGCTGTAATAATAGTTGTAATGTTTTTTGATAGAATCATGAACAGGTTACAGATGATGATGGCACAGTGTTGAAAACTGTTTGATGGAGATGGTGCATCGTTGGATTTGTTTAAAATTAGACCAACAAAGAATCAACGTTACAATATATGATGGGGGGGACCTAAAGCTACGCACTTTGTTTTCAAACAATAAAAACTATCCCAATTTTAATATTTCAACAAATATCTTTCACTAATTTGTGGCAAACATTCTAAAGATCATTAACCAAGAAGAAAATATCGCAAAACTCACAAATACGAAAATCCCGCCGTGTTTTCCGAACACCTCTGATTTCGCCACCCGATGTAGAAGGGGTCCTAAAGCTACGCACTCGATTTATCATGCAAAAAAATAGTATTTCCTGTGCCTCAATTTCTAAAATATATTCATATTATTATAGGATAAAATGAAATTTAAGCGAATCATAACTCTAAAATTCCGAACAGTTGTTGGTTTTCTCTGCATTTAGATATTTACTGCAGCCTCTGTACAAAAAATTGAATAGGAATCGTTCGTCACTTTGCAGTCACAGTTCCACACACAAAGTGCGCATTTGCCATAAGAACTGTATGCGCGATGAATGGTGCGTAGCTTAAGGACCCGCGCAGCTTTAGGACCCCCTAGGCCTACCATACAAATAGCGAATAGGCATGAGTGCGATGGTGCGAGATTTCGCATGAGGTGAAAGAAAGATGCTCTATTCAACGAGGCGTGAGCCGAGTTGAATAGAGCGTTTCTTTCTTTCACCGAATGCGAAATCTCGCACCATTGCACGAATAAGAATATTCGCTATATGTGTTGTACAACGCCTCGAAATTTAGCGAAAATATGAAAAAACAAAGAGTTTATCCCTATAGTAATCTATGAAAAGGGAGCAAAAATACCGAAAGCAGAAAGCAAAATCCCACAAGCGCACATGACCTTGGGCAGCCTTGCGCATTTAGCCAGCTGGCTTATACGCGTATTGTTCATTTTTACCGAGCGCAATGAATTAAATCGTATTGTGACGTCACCTCCTAAAGTCGTGCAACGGTACACTTTGGACGGTACATTTTGGATGGTACGTCTTTTGTGCAACGGTACGAATGATTGACATTCAGCCTCCCATTTGCTCGCGTACAACAAGCTAAGTAGGCGTTGTACAACAACATTTAACCGATATTAGACAAACATTGAATCAACGTTTACGCTAACATTGGACTAAAGTTGAATCAACTTTCCATCAACATTGGACCAACATTATACCAACGTTGGATCAACGTCACCCAACGTTGGACCAACATTGGACCAACGCTGCCAAACCTGCCTCATCTGGACAATGATTATGCACTCATGAATATTCATTACATCAGTAAATGACCAAAATTTTAGGTAATATTGCTATAATAATTAGAGTATTTATGTTTATTCAATATTTCCACCATGAAAAGTTTCAGAAAAGTATGTGGCTCCATTACCATATCATTTATAATCAAAACATATTATTCTAAGTGAAATTCAAGGTTAAGTGTGGAAAATGATATTAACTGTATTCTGCCAAGTATAGCAAAGTTGCTCTATATATAGGAGTCAATGACAGGATACAGTGGATAGGTGTAGGATGATAGGAATAGGATATAGGATTAGGATGTAGGATTTTAGGATAGGATAAGACATGATGATAAAGATTAGAGTGAAGAGTTGTAATGGTGGACTTCACCTTGAAACCAATTAATGTTTTGTTAATTACTGCCATACGTTGGAATAACGTTGGAGCAATGTTGGAGCAACGTTGTGACAACGTTGTAACAATGTTGGAGCAATGTTGCCAGACAACGTTGGAGCATTGTTGCTGGACAGCGTTGAACCAACGTTGTAAACATAGTTGGACTGACGATGTATGCAAGTGCACGTCCATCGCTGCTTCAACGTTGCCCATCAACGTTGCAGCAATGCTGTTATTGATGACTCAGCCGACATTATACCAACGTTGGAGCATTGATGGTGGACAACGTTGAACTGACGTTGGAAATGTTGTTGGTCTGACGATGTATGGACGTGCACTTCTATCGATGATGCAACGTTGCTTACCAACGTTGTAGCAATGTTGTATTTGACTATTAAGCCAACATTGGATCAACGTTGCCAGACAACATTGAAACATTGTTGCTGGACAACGTTGAACTGACGTTGGAAATGTTGTTGGTCTGACGATGTATGCGCGTGCACTTCTATCGATGATGCAACGTTGGCCTGCCAACGTTGAGGCAACGTTGGGAAAAAATTTCCCAACGTTGATCCAACGTTGGTCCAACGCTGTATTGTTACCTGGGAATCTATTAGTTTTAAAGAGAATAAATGAAGAAACTAAATCGAACGTCAAAGTTTGCGCTATCCAAGTGAAGCCCGTTTCACAATGGTGTATCTCAAATGTAGTGGCTATTAAAATGAAATATCTTCTAACCAAATCAATAATGATGACTAATATGCTTAATCTTAATTTGTCATAGGCATAATAGCGTTCTCTGATGGTTGATCAGAGAACATGGCATCAATACTGAATCTTGCTTGTGGTTTAATAAAAAAGTTATTGTGATAGAAAATCATAATAAAAAACAAACAATTATGTTCGAGTTAGCATCTGTGTCTGGCTTAAGTAGGCCTTCGTGACGAAATACAAACAACACAATCATAACAAAAATAAATACAAAAAACGGCTCGGTGTAAAAATGGCAGAGGTAAAAATGGCAGAGGTAATAATGGCAGAGGTAATAATGGCAGAGGTAAAAATGGCAGAGGTAAAAATGGCAAAGGTAATAAAAGCAGAGGTAATATTGGCAGAGGTAAAATGGCAGGGGTTATAAAGGGAGAGGTAAAAATAACAGCTCTAGGCAAAATATGGCCAGTCTTAAAACCCCATGCAATGAATTGTCAAAAAGTCCCCGCATGTACATACATTAAATAAGAAGTGCATGTCACGGTTAGGCATTTCATTATCATTATGTCTTCATCGACCTAACAATGCTATTTACGAATTCGTTGGAAGTGTACCGTGAACGCTTTTTAAAAAGAAATCAAACGACAGATATTTTTTCATTCAATTTATCAGGAGCAAAATGAAACTGCACTATTCTCATTCATCATTTTATAACATTCCTTTTTGTCTGGCTGGTTTTTTTATATCTAAAGTTTTGCCAGGTTTACCGATGCAAAAATGAGGCAGAGAGGGTTAGGGGCGGGGAAAGACATAGAGAACATAGCGGGGAAAGCTTAGACGTTGAAATTATCACGAATGATTGTGGTTAAATATTATTTCCTTATTTGTAATGTCGTCTGTACTTTTCTTTTTAAATAATTGAATGACAATAAGCATGCGTTCCCAGGCTTGGCACTGAATATGTAACTGATTATGAAAATCAATAATAATCTTGGTTTGACTGGTAAACCAATTTGGGGTCGATCGAGGGAGACCGTCTGGTTCAGATTCTTTGCATAAAAGAAGACCCTGAAACTTAACCACTGCATCCAATATGATATAAACGCCTTGGAAGCGGAAGTACTGTTGGGTATTTTGTACACCATAAGCAGCACCCTCTTGGTAATTAGCTTTGTATGCTAAAATGTAGAGATTTGATACAAATCTCTGTTATTTTTCAAACAGAAGAAAAAACATTGTTTATTATCTAATTGTTATTATTTTTGTTGTAATTCTTTTTCTGACCTAAACGAACTTCATTTAGTTGAAATAATTTTGTGTGTCATTTTCCCCCTTAACCAATTCCCCTTTCATTTTGGAGTGAAATTTTTTTTTCTCGGCTTTTTAACAAACCGGCACCCCATTTTTCACTAACTTTTCAAAAGTAATGGTGCTCACTCAAGCGGAAATATTTTTCGACAGTTATGTCGTCATTTGCTTAAATGGATCTGTACCAATGTTGAAATGTGGAAAAATCTTCAGGATTTTACATGCGGGGGCTTTTTGACAATTCATTGCATGGGTGTTTAAGACTGGCCATATTTTACCTAGAGCTGTCATGTTTACCTCTCCCATTATACCCCCTGACATTTTACTTCTGCCATTATTACCTCTGCCATTTTTACCTTTGCCATTTTTACTTCTGCCATTATTACCTCTGCCATTTTTACTTCTGCCATTTTTACCTCTGCCATTTTCACCTCTGCCATTTTTACCGCTCCCATTTACCTCTGCCATTTAATAAAAATAATAATAATAATGGGTATTTAGAGGCGCTAAAAACACGTAGTACCATAGCGCGTACAATGTAGGAATAACAATTTAACATTTGCAATAATTACTACAAAATACAAGATAAAAAGGGAAATTAATTATTGAGGAAAAAGGTATGTCTTAAGGGAAGATTTGAAGCCGAGAACACTGGAAGCATTTCTTATTGAAAGAGGGATAGCATTCCAAGTCTTGGCAGCTGCTTCAGCGAACCGTTTTTCGGCAGAGGAGAGTTTTGACAAGGAAATGCAAAGTCTGCATGTGTCAGTGATTGAACGAAGATTACGAGAGGGTGTGTATAATTTGATGGTATTATTAAGATATTCAGGTGCTAATTGATTTAGAATTTTGTATACATATAAACAGACTTTAAACTGAATACGTTGGAATAGAGGTAGCCAGTGGAGTTCCTTAAGTAGGGGTGTAGTATGAGTTCTGGATCCAAAGCCAAAAATTAATCGAGCGGCACGATTCTGTATAACCTCAAGTTTTCTTCTATCTCTAGCTGACAAAACAGTATATAAACTATTACAGTAATCTAACCGAGAAAGAATAAGTGCTCGCACAGCATGGTGACATGTCTTAAGATCAATGAATCTACGAATACTCCACAAATCGCTGAGATGATAATTACAATTACGGACAACCTGATTTACTTGAGCAGACAATGTGAACATGTTATCAATGCATACTCCCAGAACAGTAGTTTTATTGGAGATGAGGATGCATTGACCATTAACATTAAGCTGAATATGTGATATTGATTGCAGATGGCGGGCAGAAGAACAGAGAGCTATGAATTCAGTTTTGCTATTATTCAGCTATATTTTGCTATTATTTGCTATATTATTATTATTAATAATTTGCTATATTGTTATATTATTTGCTATTATTCAGCTATATTTTTGCTATTATTTGCTATATTTTCACCTCTGCCATTTTTACCTCTGCCATTATTACCTCCGCCATTTTTACCTCTGCCATTTTTACCTGGCACCCAAAAACAGATTTGATAGTAAACAATAAACGCGAAATAACCAAGGACAAGACGTATTCAAAACACCGGTTGTATGTGAGGATTAATTAATTTCATTGAAATTGTCAAGGATATGCAGAATTAAGAAAGTTTATTTTAATCATGATTACGAAATTTTCATTAGCGTTTTTAACATTTTCAAAAGAAAGATTTTCAAATCCTTAAAAAGATTGATCGGCAGTGAACGTGAGTTTTGTTAATCAATTTTAAAGAGAACAACGAACACTCAAAGTTAGACGTAACACGTTCTTAACAAAAGTGGGGTATATGAGTGGGGGATGTTAGACTCCTTGCATGATTTTAAGAAACACATCTGTGAAAATATCCTTCATGGAAGAAAAATAAAGCGGAATAAAAACAAAGACGGCGTGTGCCTCTGTGTGTTGGTTTTTACGATGGTATAATAAACACAGTTCGCTTTACTCATTTTACCCCGGCATTTTACGTTTTAAACTCTTCTCACAAAGGTGAAGAAAGTTCTTAAGATGCCACGGAAATTGATAATAACTTTTTTTTTAAAAGGTGGAAGAGAAGGGGGAGAAGAAAAAATGAGGAGATTGCAAATTAAATTCCCGGATTAGACTCATGGTAGTATAGGGCCGATACAGGCATGACTGGTATAGACTCAAAAAGGTTCAGTCCGCATTCAACATGGACGCCTCACGCAATCGCGCCTGAAAGACCGGCGATACACAATCTGACAATAGACAGAGAAACAATACCAGACGCTGCAAAAGCCATGCACGCAAAAAGCCTTACGGTGCAATAAAATAGCTTGTGTTTCTCTCTTTAAAAAAACCCGTATAATTCATGGTTGAAACGATTACAAAAGCTTATTTTCTTTGAGAAGAAATCTCAATGATTCAGGAAGACCCAATTTTATTCTAAATCATTGACGGTTGCTAAGCACTTTCAGTCAACGAAAGGATGAGTTTCCGCGTGAAACATGTGAAAAATGCTCCAATTTTATTCTAAATCATTGACGGTTGCTAAGCACTTTCAGTCAACGAAAGGATGAGTTTCCGCGTGAAACATGTGAAAAATAGTCCGAGAAGTCTGAAAGCAGGCAAAACTTCAGAAGCGATTTTCTCGTAAAAATACTTTTTATGAACTCTGGTACCTGGGACATTTAAAGACTATTTTCTCTGCAAATACCATGTCCCTTAGCATGTGCTATATACCAAATTAAAGCTTGAGAAATGGAGAATCATAATCAATAAAAAAATTATGTTTCAAAAAATCGAATTCTGTCTGCTTTTGACGTGACGAGTTATCGTGCTCATCAAGGGAAATTGTGCGCTCCAACCAAGTCCTCTCATGTTAAACATACATATTTCATCTTTAGAATACTGTTGGGATTACCAAGCTACCCACTTCGCCCATGCATGTTCCATGCTGTATGGCCAGGTACAAAGAAGTTCTTTTACTTGTCAGATAGTTTCTTGGGGGCTCATTGTTACTGCATTTGGTTTGATTGGGAAAATTTCCTCTTGCATTTATACATTTTTCTAGTGTGCATCTGAAATAATATCATAATCACCCCCCCCCCCTCAATCAATCAGAAAAAAATATCACAAATTATGTCATGATTTTTATAATATTTTACAGACAACTCCCCTTTTTTATCCCAGAAGGGCAGCAGTAACATACTTGTAGCAAGGATTCCCTGAGTACATACATGTCCTTCACCAAGTTTACATGACACACTTGATATGGTGACAGATTGATGCTAATTGCACATTGACCAGCAATAAATTAATGTCCCCTTCTTGTACTACTGAATCATTACTGTGGATGAATATCACAATTTATTTAGCTCTCATTCTCTGTCATTTTGCTCACCCCCCCCCCCCTTCCCCCCCCCCCCCCTCTCTCTCTCTCTCTCCTCTTTCCTCCATTTCTCATCCCTTTCTATATCCAACTCATTTTATCTGTCTCCTGTAAAACCCTGATTGTGATTACACATGATTGAAGTGGCAGGTTTTAGAAAAAAAGACGAAATTATTTCCTTGCATGTATTATGTATAACTGTGTCTATGGATATGCTCCGGTACGTTTATGTAATTCTATTGATATGGTTTTTGACAGACATCCAATGAATACAAGATATGCCAATTCGCTCAACGTTGTTATACCTAAACCAAACATTGAGTTTTTTAAGAATAGCTTAAGATATGCAGGAGGAAATGTATGGAATAGTTTAGATTCAGAACTCCAGAATGCAACCTCAACTGATACTTTTAAAGGAAATATAAGAAAACACACTTCGCATAACACTCTCCGCTCTTCCTTTTATACATCTCTATGCCGGTTTATGTTTTATACCTTCAATTTAGCATTCATCACCCAGTACACATGTATCTAGTTTTTTTTAATTAATCTATGTTCGTTAATACCTATGTCACTATCTTTTTTACTTTGTCTGAAGTTGAATTGTTTAATGCAATGTCACTTTTTTTTTACTATTTCTGAATTTAAATTGTTTAATGCATTTTTTGCTGTACATAGTTAGATGTTTACTATGTCAACAGGACCATGTTGAAAAACAGTGTATATATTATCTGAACATGCTTATCCTGTATAAAGATTTTTAAATCTTTCGGTTTTTTTTTCTCTCATTTGTTTTGTCTTTCACACATGTATTCTTCGTCCATTCCTTTCTTTTTCTTTCTTTTTATTCCAAGAATGACGGAAACTTTTTTCTCTCTTTTATTCTTTCTTTCATCCTTTTATTCTTTTTTTTTTTTTCCTTCATTTTCCCCTTTTTTTCTTTCTTCTCAATTCATCTCTTTTCTTTCGTCTTTTCTTTCTCTCCTTCATTCTTTCGTTCACCCTCCCTTCCAATTATTTATAATTTTTCACAACCCTAACACCGTGTAGCCTTCTTTGTTGATCTTTTTTGTCGATTGTCCCGTATTTCATTTTGTGAAATCTGGTCACCCTGATCTTGCTTGTTGTTTAATGTTATTGTGATAGAAAATAATAATAAAAACACAAAACAAGTATATTCGAGTTAGCATCTGTGTCTGGCTTTGGTAGGCCTATTCATGACGAAATGCTAACAACGCAATCATTACAAAAATAAATAAAAAAAAAACAATATGTTAAGATTCCTATTTTTTACTTTTGATGGTGCAAGCATAGGCCTTTACGTAGAAAAAAAGACAGATTTGATAATGAACAATAAAAGTAGTCCAGGATGTAGCGATGGGGGTGGGAATTTCCCGGCCTGCGCCAGGTGCAAAGTTTTGTATAATACTTCAAAAGCCTTGTTTTTTTTCCTTTTAATTATAAAAGCTAGATTGGGGTAAAGAAAGGGAAGCATCCCCTCGCCTTCCCGCCCGCACTACAAATAGATAGATCAAAAACGTCGCTTTTAGTGTTCTCAAAAGCATGTCTTTAAGAAAAGTTTACAAAGCGGATGCGAATTCTAAAGGCCTAGGTATGGCGATATTGGCATTGGGCCGGGCGGGGGCGTTGGCGATGGATAATGAGCTCGAGTATAATCGCGATATAAGAGCCACGGACAAAACGTATTCAAAACACGTTTTTTATGAGGATTACTTTCCTTAAAATTACAAAGGATACTATCAAGGAGACAATGATAACAGGTACTATCTCTATCATAGGCCATGATCAGGATCTTTTCATTATTCAAAACGATTTTTTTTTTTTTAGATGGCATTTTCAAAAGAAAGATTCTAAATCTTTAGAAAATATTGATAGTCCGTGAACGTGAGCTAATCTATTAGTTTTAAAGAGAATAAATGAAGAAACTAAATCGAACGTCAAAGTTTGCGCTATCCAAGTGAAGCCCGTTTCACAATGGTGTATCTCAAATGTAGTGGCTATTAAAATGAAATATCTTCTAACCAAATCAATAATGATGACTAATATGCTTAATCTTAATTTGTCATAGGCATAATAGCGTTCTCTGATGGTTGATCAGAGAACATGGCATCAATACTGAATCTTGCTTGTGGTTTAATAAAAAAGTTATTGTGATAGAAAATCATAATAAAAAACAAACAATTATGTTCGAGTTAGCATCTGTGTCTGGCTTAAGTAGGCCTTCGTGACGAAATACAAACAACACAATCATAACAAAAATAAATACAAAAAACGGCTCGGTGTAAAAATGGCAGAGGTAAAAATGGCAGAGGTAATAATGGCAGAGGTAATAATGGCAGAGGTAAAAATGGCAGAGGTAAAAATGGCAAAGGTAATAAAAGCAGAGGTAATATTGGCAGAGGTAAAATGGCAGGGGTTATAAAGGGAGAGGTAAAAATAACAGCTCTAGGCAAAATATGGCCAGTCTTAAAACCCCATGCAATGAATTGTCAAAAAGTCCCCGCATGTACATACATTAAATAAGAAGTGCATGTCACGGTTAGGCATTTCATTATCATTATGTCTTCATCGACCTAACAATGCTATTTACGAATTCGTTGGAAGTGTACCGTGAACGCTTTTTAAAAAGAAATCAAACGACAGATATTTTTTCATTCAATTTATCAGGAGCAAAATGAAACTGCACTATTCTCATTCATCATTTTATAACATTCCTTTTTGTCTGGCTGGTTTTTTTATATCTAAAGTTTTGCCAGGTTTACCGATGCAAAAATGAGGCAGAGAGGGTTAGGGGCGGGGAAAGACATAGAGAACATAGCGGGGAAAGCTTAGACGTTGAAATTATCACGAATGATTGTGGTTAAATATTATTTCCTTATTTGTAATGTCGTCTGTACTTTTCTTTTTAAATAATTGAATGACAATAAGCATGCGTTCCCAGGCTTGGCACTGAATATGTAACTGATTATGAAAATCAATAATAATCTTGGTTTGACTGGTAAACCAATTTGGGGTCGATCGAGGGAGACCGTCTGGTTCAGATTCTTTGCATAAAAGAAGACCCTGAAACTTAACCACTGCATCCAATATGATATAAACGCCTTGGAAGCGGAAGTACTGTTGGGTATTTTGTACACCATAAGCAGCACCCTCTTGGTAATTAGCTTTGTATGCTAAAATGTAGAGATTTGATACAAATCTCTGTTATTTTTCAAACAGAAGAAAAAACATTGTTTATTATCTAATTGTTATTATTTTTGTTGTAATTCTTTTTCTGACCTAAACGAACTTCATTTAGTTGAAATAATTTTGTGTGTCATTTTCCCCCTTAACCAATTCCCCTTTCATTTTGGAGTGAAATTTTTTTTTCTCGGCTTTTTAACAAACCGGCACCCCATTTTTCACTAACTTTTCAAAAGTAATGGTGCTCACTCAAGCGGAAATATTTTTCGACAGTTATGTCGTCATTTGCTTAAATGGATCTGTACCAATGTTGAAATGTGGAAAAATCTTCAGGATTTTACATGCGGGGGCTTTTTGACAATTCATTGCATGGGTGTTTAAGACTGGCCATATTTTACCTAGAGCTGTCATGTTTACCTCTCCCATTATACCCCCTGACATTTTACTTCTGCCATTATTACCTCTGCCATTTTTACCTTTGCCATTTTTACTTCTGCCATTATTACCTCTGCCATTTTTACTTCTGCCATTTTTACCTCTGCCATTTTCACCTCTGCCATTTTTACCGCTCCCATTTACCTCTGCCATTTAATAAAAATAATAATAATAATGGGTATTTAGAGGCGCTAAAAACACGTAGTACCATAGCGCGTACAATGTAGGAATAACAATTTAACATTTGCAATAATTACTACAAAATACAAGATAAAAAGGGAAATTAATTATTGAGGAAAAAGGTATGTCTTAAGGGAAGATTTGAAGCCGAGAACACTGGAAGCATTTCTTATTGAAAGAGGGATAGCATTCCAAGTCTTGGCAGCTGCTTCAGCGAACCGTTTTTCGGCAGAGGAGAGTTTTGACAAGGAAATGCAAAGTCTGCATGTGTCAGTGATTGAACGAAGATTACGAGAGGGTGTGTATAATTTGATGGTATTATTAAGATATTCAGGTGCTAATTGATTTAGAATTTTGTATACATATAAACAGACTTTAAACTGAATACGTTGGAATAGAGGTAGCCAGTGGAGTTCCTTAAGTAGGGGTGTAGTATGAGTTCTGGATCCAAAGCCAAAAATTAATCGAGCGGCACGATTCTGTATAACCTCAAGTTTTCTTCTATCTCTAGCTGACAAAACAGTATATAAACTATTACAGTAATCTAACCGAGAAAGAATAAGTGCTCGCACAGCATGGTGACATGTCTTAAGATCAATGAATCTACGAATACTCCACAAATCGCTGAGATGATAATTACAATTACGGACAACCTGATTTACTTGAGCAGACAATGTGAACATGTTATCAATGCATACTCCCAGAACAGTAGTTTTATTGGAGATGAGGATGCATTGACCATTAACATTAAGCTGAATATGTGATATTGATTGCAGATGGCGGGCAGAAGAACAGAGAGCTATGAATTCAGTTTTGCTATTATTCAGCTATATTTTGCTATTATTTGCTATATTATTATTATTAATAATTTGCTATATTGTTATATTATTTGCTATTATTCAGCTATATTTTTGCTATTATTTGCTATATTTTCACCTCTGCCATTTTTACCTCTGCCATTATTACCTCCGCCATTTTTACCTCTGCCATTTTTACCTGGCACCCAAAAACAGATTTGATAGTAAACAATAAACGCGAAATAACCAAGGACAAGACGTATTCAAAACACCGGTTGTATGTGAGGATTAATTAATTTCATTGAAATTGTCAAGGATATGCAGAATTAAGAAAGTTTATTTTAATCATGATTACGAAATTTTCATTAGCGTTTTTAACATTTTCAAAAGAAAGATTTTCAAATCCTTAAAAAGATTGATCGGCAGTGAACGTGAGTTTTGTTAATCAATTTTAAAGAGAACAACGAACACTCAAAGTTAGACGTAACACGTTCTTAACAAAAGTGGGGTATATGAGTGGGGGATGTTAGACTCCTTGCATGATTTTAAGAAACACATCTGTGAAAATATCCTTCATGGAAGAAAAATAAAGCGGAATAAAAACAAAGACGGCGTGTGCCTCTGTGTGTTGGTTTTTACGATGGTATAATAAACACAGTTCGCTTTACTCATTTTACCCCGGCATTTTACGTTTTAAACTCTTCTCACAAAGGTGAAGAAAGTTCTTAAGATGCCACGGAAATTGATAATAACTTTTTTTTTAAAAGGTGGAAGAGAAGGGGGAGAAGAAAAAATGAGGAGATTGCAAATTAAATTCCCGGATTAGACTCATGGTAGTATAGGGCCGATACAGGCATGACTGGTATAGACTCAAAAAGGTTCAGTCCGCATTCAACATGGACGCCTCACGCAATCGCGCCTGAAAGACCGGCGATACACAATCTGACAATAGACAGAGAAACAATACCAGACGCTGCAAAAGCCATGCACGCAAAAAGCCTTACGGTGCAATAAAATAGCTTGTGTTTCTCTCTTTAAAAAAACCCGTATAATTCATGGTTGAAACGATTACAAAAGCTTATTTTCTTTGAGAAGAAATCTCAATGATTCAGGAAGACCCAATTTTATTCTAAATCATTGACGGTTGCTAAGCACTTTCAGTCAACGAAAGGATGAGTTTCCGCGTGAAACATGTGAAAAATGCTCCAATTTTATTCTAAATCATTGACGGTTGCTAAGCACTTTCAGTCAACGAAAGGATGAGTTTCCGCGTGAAACATGTGAAAAATAGTCCGAGAAGTCTGAAAGCAGGCAAAACTTCAGAAGCGATTTTCTCGTAAAAATACTTTTTATGAACTCTGGTACCTGGGACATTTAAAGACTATTTTCTCTGCAAATACCATGTCCCTTAGCATGTGCTATATACCAAATTAAAGCTTGAGAAATGGAGAATCATAATCAATAAAAAAATTATGTTTCAAAAAATCGAATTCTGTCTGCTTTTGACGTGACGAGTTATCGTGCTCATCAAGGGAAATTGTGCGCTCCAACCAAGTCCTCTCATGTTAAACATACATATTTCATCTTTAGAATACTGTTGGGATTACCAAGCTACCCACTTCGCCCATGCATGTTCCATGCTGTATGGCCAGGTACAAAGAAGTTCTTTTACTTGTCAGATAGTTTCTTGGGGGCTCATTGTTACTGCATTTGGTTTGATTGGGAAAATTTCCTCTTGCATTTATACATTTTTCTAGTGTGCATCTGAAATAATATCATAATCACCCCCCCCCCCTCAATCAATCAGAAAAAAATATCACAAATTATGTCATGATTTTTATAATATTTTACAGACAACTCCCCTTTTTTATCCCAGAAGGGCAGCAGTAACATACTTGTAGCAAGGATTCCCTGAGTACATACATGTCCTTCACCAAGTTTACATGACACACTTGATATGGTGACAGATTGATGCTAATTGCACATTGACCAGCAATAAATTAATGTCCCCTTCTTGTACTACTGAATCATTACTGTGGATGAATATCACAATTTATTTAGCTCTCATTCTCTGTCATTTTGCTCACCCCCCCCCCTTCCCCCCCCCCCCCCTCTCTCTCTCTCTCTCCTCTTTCCTCCATTTCTCATCCCTTTCTATATCCAACTCATTTTATCTGTCTCCTGTAAAACCCTGATTGTGATTACACATGATTGAAGTGGCAGGTTTTAGAAAAAAAGACGAAATTATTTCCTTGCATGTATTATGTATAACTGTGTCTATGGATATGCTCCGGTACGTTTATGTAATTCTATTGATATGGTTTTTGACAGACATCCAATGAATACAAGATATGCCAATTCGCTCAACGTTGTTATACCTAAACCAAACATTGAGTTTTTTAAGAATAGCTTAAGATATGCAGGAGGAAATGTATGGAATAGTTTAGATTCAGAACTCCAGAATGCAACCTCAACTGATACTTTTAAAGGAAATATAAGAAAACACACTTCGCATAACACTCTCCGCTCTTCCTTTTATACATCTCTATGCCGGTTTATGTTTTATACCTTCAATTTAGCATTCATCACCCAGTACACATGTATCTAGTTTTTTTTAATTAATCTATGTTCGTTAATACCTATGTCACTATCTTTTTTACTTTGTCTGAAGTTGAATTGTTTAATGCAATGTCACTTTTTTTTTACTATTTCTGAATTTAAATTGTTTAATGCATTTTTTGCTGTACATAGTTAGATGTTTACTATGTCAACAGGACCATGTTGAAAAACAGTGTATATATTATCTGAACATGCTTATCCTGTATAAAGATTTTTAAATCTTTCGGTTTTTTTTTCTCTCATTTGTTTTGTCTTTCACACATGTATTCTTCGTCCATTCCTTTCTTTTTCTTTCTTTTTATTCCAAGAATGACGGAAACTTTTTTCTCTCTTTTATTCTTTCTTTCATCCTTTTATTCTTTTTTTTTTTTTCCTTCATTTTCCCCTTTTTTTCTTTCTTCTCAATTCATCTCTTTTCTTTCGTCTTTTCTTTCTCTCCTTCATTCTTTCGTTCACCCTCCCTTCCAATTATTTATAATTTTTCACAACCCTAACACCGTGTAGCCTTCTTTGTTGATCTTTTTTGTCGATTGTCCCGTATTTCATTTTGTGAAATCTGGTCACCCTGATCTTGCTTGTTGTTTAATGTTATTGTGATAGAAAATAATAATAAAAACACAAAACAAGTATATTCGAGTTAGCATCTGTGTCTGGCTTTGGTAGGCCTATTCATGACGAAATGCTAACAACGCAATCATTACAAAAATAAATAAAAAAAAAACAATATGTTAAGATTCCTATTTTTTACTTTTGATGGTGCAAGCATAGGCCTTTACGTAGAAAAAAAGACAGATTTGATAATGAACAATAAAAGTAGTCCAGGATGTAGCGATGGGGGTGGGAATTTCCCGGCCTGCGCCAGGTGCAAAGTTTTGTATAATACTTCAAAAGCCTTGTTTTTTTTCCTTTTAATTATAAAAGCTAGATTGGGGTAAAGAAAGGGAAGCATCCCCTCGCCTTCCCGCCCGCACTACAAATAGATAGATCAAAAACGTCGCTTTTAGTGTTCTCAAAAGCATGTCTTTAAGAAAAGTTTACAAAGCGGATGCGAATTCTAAAGGCCTAGGTATGGCGATATTGGCATTGGGCCGGGCGGGGGCGTTGGCGATGGATAATGAGCTCGAGTATAATCGCGATATAAGAGCCACGGACAAAACGTATTCAAAACACATTTTTTATGAGGATTACTTTCCTTAAAATTACAAAGGATACTATCAAGGAGACAATGATAACAGGTACTATCTCTATCATAGGCCATGATCAGGATCTTTTCATTATTCAAAACGATTTTTTTTTTTTTAGATGGCATTTTCAAAAGAAAGATTCTAAATCTTTAGAAAATATTGATAGTCCGTGAACGTGAGCTAATCTATTAGTTTTAAAGAGAATAAATGAAGAAACTAAATCGAACGTCAAAGTTTGCGCTATCCAAGTGAAGCCCGTTTCACAATGGTGTATCTCAAATGTAGTGGCTATTAAAATGAAATATCTTCTAACCAAATCAATAATGATGACTAATATGCTTAATCTTAATTTGTCATAGGCATAATAGCGTTCTCTGATGGTTGATCAGAGAACATGGCATCAATACTGAATCTTGCTTGTGGTTTAATAAAAAAGTTATTGTGATAGAAAATCATAATAAAAAACAAACAATTATGTTCGAGTTAGCATCTGTGTCTGGCTTAAGTAGGCCTTCGTGACGAAATACAAACAACACAATCATAACAAAAATAAATACAAAAAACGGCTCGGTGTAAAAATGGCAGAGGTAAAAATGGCAGAGGTAATAATGGCAGAGGTAATAATGGCAGAGGTAAAAATGGCAGAGGTAAAAATGGCAAAGGTAATAAAAGCAGAGGTAATATTGGCAGAGGTAAAATGGCAGGGGTTATAAAGGGAGAGGTAAAAATAACAGCTCTAGGCAAAATATGGCCAGTCTTAAAACCCCATGCAATGAATTGTCAAAAAGTCCCCGCATGTACATACATTAAATAAGAAGTGCATGTCACGGTTAGGCATTTCATTATCATTATGTCTTCATCGACCTAACAATGCTATTTACGAATTCGTTGGAAGTGTACCGTGAACGCTTTTTAAAAAGAAATCAAACGACAGATATTTTTTCATTCAATTTATCAGGAGCAAAATGAAACTGCACTATTCTCATTCATCATTTTATAACATTCCTTTTTGTCTGGCTGGTTTTTTTATATCTAAAGTTTTGCCAGGTTTACCGATGCAAAAATGAGGCAGAGAGGGTTAGGGGCGGGGAAAGACATAGAGAACATAGCGGGGAAAGCTTAGACGTTGAAATTATCACGAATGATTGTGGTTAAATATTATTTCCTTATTTGTAATGTCGTCTGTACTTTTCTTTTTAAATAATTGAATGACAATAAGCATGCGTTCCCAGGCTTGGCACTGAATATGTAACTGATTATGAAAATCAATAATAATCTTGGTTTGACTGGTAAACCAATTTGGGGTCGATCGAGGGAGACCGTCTGGTTCAGATTCTTTGCATAAAAGAAGACCCTGAAACTTAACCACTGCATCCCATATGATATAAACGCCTTGGAAGCGGAAGTACTGTTGGGTATTTTGTACACCATAAGCAGCACCCTCTTGGTAATTAGCTTGGTATGCTAAAATGTAGAGATTTGATACAAATCTCTGTTATTTTTCAAACAGAAGAAAAAACATTGTTTATTATCTAATTGTTATTATTTTTGTTGTAATTCTTTTTCTGACCTAAACGAACTTCATTTAGTTGAAATAATTTTGTGTGTCATTTTCCCCTTTAACAAATTCCCCTTTCATTTTGGAGTGAAATTTTTTTTTCTCGGCTTTTTAACAAACCGGCACCCCATTTTTCACTAACTTTTCAAAAGTAATGGTGCTCACTCAAGCGGAAATATTTTTCGACAGTTATATCGTCATTTGCTTAAATGGATCTGTACCAATGTTGAAATGTGGAAAAATCTTCAGGATTTTACATGCGGGGGCTTTTTGACAATTCATTGCATGGGTGTTTAAGACTGGCCATATTTTACCTAGAGCTGTCATGTTTACCTCTCTCATTATACCCCCTGACATTTTACCTCTGCCATTATTACCTCTGCCATTTTTACCTTTGCCATTTTTACTTCTGCCATTATTACCTCTGCCATTTTTACTTCTGCCATTTTTACCTCTGCCATTTTCACCTCTGCCATTTTTACCTCTCCCATTTACCTCTGCCATTTAATAAAAATAATAATAATAATGGGTATTTAGAGGCGCTAAAAACACGTAGTACCATAGCGCGTACAATGTAGGAATAACAATTTAACATTTGCAATAATTACTACAAAATACAAGATAAAAAGGGAAATTAATTATTGAGGAAAAAGGTATGTCTTAAGGGAAGATTTGAAGCCGAGAACACTGGAAGCATTTCTTATTGAAAGAGGGATAGCATTCCAAGTCTTGGCAGCTGCTACAGCGAACCGTTTTTCGGCAGAGGAGAGTTTTGACAAGGAAATGCAAAGTCTGCATGTGTCAGTGATTGAACGAAGATTACGAGAGGGTGTGTATAATTTGATGGTATTATTAAGATATTCAGGTGCTAATTGATTTAGAATTTTGTATACATATAAACAGACTTTAAACCGAATACGTTGGAATAGAGGTAGCCAGTGGAGTTCCTTAAGGGAGCTTGTCAAAAGTCCATGCACCGTTCTATACCGTCTTTACTGCATCCGGGTTTTCGCTTCGGCTTTCCTGCCCAACGTTCCCTTCTCTTCAAAGGAACGGCCGCCATCAAAGGCCCATTGATGCCACCGTTCTTTTGTTCGTCTTTCCTGCAAGTCTTAATTTCTGTCGAAATACCGAAGAATCTATTCTAAATAGCTCCCTCTACGACCAAAACAAATGCGTGCCTTCATATTGACTGTCGGATCGGAGAGTTCGGGTCACTGTTCGCATTTATCATGTCTTTGGTTCGCATCTTTCATGTCTGTAATGGAAGTTCGGGTGCATTCATAAAGCCACGGTAGCTTAATAAAAAATCACGCACGTTTCATAAATCGTTACGGATCTTTCGAATTTGCTGCACTAACCATTGAAACCTCTTTTTTGTGCAATTGGAAGAGAGTCAATTCATGATGTTTTAGGTTGGAAAATAAGATTCCGCACATTTTCGTTTCGTAGGCCCAAGCCATTCGTAGAATTCACGTCAATTTGTAATGTTCATTATAACTCGCATCTGAAACAAATGTCGGGAGCCCCCCCCCCCCCCAAAAAAAAAAAAGACAGAAGGAAATAGAATGATAAAATAAATATGACCGGAACAAACTTGACACTATTACGCATAGATATATCAAAGATTTATTAGAAATTGTTTTTAATAGTTTGTTGAATTTTTGGACGGGCAACCATTTCTTTATCTCCTTGTTTTAAAGAGGCGGGACCAAATGGGAAGGTGAAAAGAGGAAGAAGAAAGCTAACAAGTCATAGGGAAAGAAAAGGAAGGGGAAACAGAGAGAAATAGGAAAATAATATTGGGATGGAAGAAGTGAGGAAGGGTAAACAAAAATAGGGAGGAAAACAGTTGAAAGAGAAAAAAAAAAGAAATTTGAGAGGGGAAGAAATTTACGATCGAGAATCAACGGGAGAGGGGGGACAAAAATAATATGGAAATTGATAGAGACAGAAAATAAGGGGAAAGAAGTAAAGAGAGCTGGTGGACGATGGGGGAGAAATAAAGGGAGAAGGGAAAGAGTGAAAGGTGGAACAGAGTGGAATTAGACATGGAGTGGCCATGCTGAAACGGTTCTTTATTCTTTGTTCATTCAGGTAACAAGAAGAAAATGAAGAAAAATGAAACCTAAAAGCTCGGAGTTAAATTGGCCGCAACTTTAATCTGATTGCGAACCCCCTCTAGCAATATTTCATGAAAAGATATACAGAGCAAAATAAGTGAATAAAAAAGAAAAATGAGTGAAAAGAAATTGAGAGAAGAAAAAAAATAACTACTAAGATTTAAGAAAAACATGAGAAAGAGAAAGGGAAAATCGTGTACCGAAGAAATATAGTTATCGAATTGCTAATGTAGGAACCTAAAGCACTTATACCACATCAGTAATTATCAGGATAGGAAAGATAACAAAAGCAACATGATTATAGGGGTTGAAGCGGGCTCCTATTTGCGGCGACGGAAAAAATGGATTAAAGATTCAAAGATAAAAGGAAGAAGAATTAATGCAAGGAAACATGACAAGGGGAAGGGATAAAGAAATGAGGGGGTAAAAAGATTAATAAGAAATACAAGTGACAAAAATGGAGAGGGAGAATTGCAAATAGGAAACCCTACACACCTGCAGATCGCTTCCCTAGCTCTATCATTGCCCATTAGATCTTGGACCTATGATATATTTACCCGTTCCGCCCGATTGGAATGACTGGGGGAACGTCGATTTCATTTCACACGAAACAGAAGACAATGCCGTTGCCACCAGTAGGCGGTGCTTTACAGATAGCGTTTCGCCAATTGAAAAGGTGTTCTCCACATGAGCGATTCCATGTCCCTCGACGTCAATGTGCGATTGTGTTAAAAACGACTGTCATCGATTAATATTCATCTTTTCTTGTTGTTTGAACAAATGCGTGTTCATCCCGATTTCTGCCTCTGCATCGAAATCAATATTTATGAGAGAGCAGAGTTGTGTTTTCGCAAAGGCCGTGATCAGGTGGGGGAGGGGGGGGGCGAAATTATTTTTTCAAAAATTCATGACTTGCGTCTTCGCATGCGCGTGGACTGGACATTTACAAAATTTATTGTGGTCGTCTATTTCAAAAATTGCATGCCATGAATGAATCAGCATCCTCAAATTTTCTGGGGATTCAGGGGGAGCCGCCCCATGCCCTTCCATATTAGGAGAGGCACAGTTAAAATTTGTAAAGTAAAAATGCAGCGTAAACAAAAGTGTGCCCCCCCCCCCCTTGACAGCGAAACCTCTTTTCCCCAGTCATGGATCCGCCCCTGACCTCGAGACATTATGCTGTATAGACTCAATTCTTGGTTGGATTTACATTTACATAGGGCCCGCCCCCCCCCCTATTGGCGGAGCAAAAAAAGGGAAACAAAGAGGGAAAGAAAGAAAAAGAATGGAAGTCTGTCCCGATAGATGCTTTCCAATACAAAATACGCAGACATTTTGATCGGTCGCTGGAAACAACAACAAAAAGAATGTGTGAAAAGGGCTAAAAAAAATCCAACAAAACACATTTGATTTCATACCTATCATATCATAATCATTTTAGGGCTATGCTCATATAATATAATAATCAGGAATGGAATGGTTACATGAACTTTTCTGACCGGGATTTACCAATATGATTATAAACTTAAAAGCTTTAAATCATAAAGAATTAATATAAGCGGACACACTGCAGTTCAAAAAATAAGAATGAATTAAATAGGAGGCCTACATGAAGCAAAAATTGTGTGTGAATTTTATTTCATCAAAAAGTATGTTTCTTGGTATTATTCATTGAATGTGTGACTTTCGTAACTTTCAGTATTTTCATTTATTATAAATATCAAGGCTACCGCTACCACATTCACTACCACCACCACCATCTTCATCAGTGTTAATTATCATCACTATCATCAGCAGGATCATTATAGCCAATCATATCAACAGAACCATCTATGTCATTATCGTAGTTATTAAAATTTTGATAATTTTGGTAAGGAAATAATAAAAATGAGAGAAAGGTTGTAGCAGGAGGGGGGTGAGTTTGTTCTAAAGAAAAATCAATGTGAGTAGAATTAAATTAATGTTTTTATCTATATTGCAGTGATGGTAAACATCATTTCAATACTAGGATGCCATGATGTTCAATAAAAAAGCTTCAAAACTCAGTACTTCACGGGTGAAGATGGGGCCGTAAGCTGCAGGGAGATATGTAAAATAATATTAACATTAGATCATTACTCTAAAATAGATGGAATATAATTATTTATTATTAATATTAGTTAGTACACTTACTGGCCTAAAAGCAAAAGCAAATAGGGCCATGATATAGTCTTCTCCATCAAGAGAATTGGACATGATTGTCCTTTAAGGATTGCTTGGCATTGATACTCATCGAACTGTTCTTAGTCATTGCCCAGGCCTATGATCATGAAAAAGCAAGATCACTCACCCGTATAGTAGAGAATCATTGACAATAGCATGCTCAGCGGGTTCGCCACAGAAAACAATGGGAGACACGCTCAATACTTTAATTCCCCATATCCGCTGTCGTGATTATTGTCGTAATTTCAATAGATGAACCTACTTCAAAAGACCGTTGGCCCGTCCGATGGGGAATCTTTTGTGATAATAGAGTGTAATAAAGTACGTGTATGCAGTAACTACTTCCCGACTTCTTTTGTGCTATTTAAAAGATTCTTTCAACATCATCGAGTAGCGATTAGCGTGTAAAGTCGCCTAAATTATCTCACATAACGGATCTAATCACCATGATCTTTCATATATTTTTAAAATATAAAATTGATACTGGAAAACGATTGGAAATAGAGAATGAATGAATGATGATGGTGATGATGATGATAACAGTGATGATGATAGTGATAATCATAACTTTTAAGTGATATTAACGGACATGATATTACGAATAATAATATAACTTATAATGTTGATGATTAAATATTAACAAATGAAGATGATTGGTATATTTTGCGGCAATTAACCATGTACTTGAGACTCCCCTTTGACTCCCCCTTGAAAGAAACCAATAAAAATAAGCTTTGCGCGGTAGTTTTTTTTTTTTTTTTTTTTTTTTTTTGGGGGGGGGGGGGGCATTTTGCGTCCTCTCTCTGTATTGACGAAAGCTGGATCCGCCCTGATAAAATGATTCATTTTAAAGCTCGCAATTCACGCTTGCCTTCTGTTCTATGAAACTTGATATTGTAACATTTATATTAAAGATGCATATGAACAAATCATATTTGGTTTACATATTATAAAGCGCCTTCTCATATTCCAATTTTACTTTAAACGTAAGTATTTTATTTTCAAACGAAATCTATGAAAAGGGTGCAGTTAGGCTTTCATTTTGATGCCAAATAGTCTCATAATTGGGATTAGTTGCAAACACGGTTTTTTTAATAGAAGGCACATCGGGGAAGATACAAGTATGAAGACAGTCACCCGCGCTGACAAAGTGATAATCTCCATTGAAATACCCCCACGAATCAAGAGGTCATCTTTCTATTGAAATCCGCCACCAGGAAGACCACCTCTATGTTCAAGAATATAGGGTAATCTCCTCAATCAAGAATGGGGTAAGAATGGGGTAATTTAAATCTACCTTGACAATGGAGCAAGCCGTTAAATACAGCTTGCAATGCGCTGGCCCGCGCCATTTTCAATGTCCGGCTTTCGGGGAATTAAAATGAGCATTAAATGGGTAGTTTTCTTGTTCTCGTTTTGTCCCCATACTAGAACCTTGATTTTGTTTCTTTTCGTAATGTGCATTTTGATATGGTTTCCATTATATTTCTCAACATTTCGACATTTAATGTAGTTTAATACTTGCCTTTATAAAGAGCAATATTACACAAAACCTGTTTGGCGAAGCAGATTATAACATAACGTTCGACTGATATTTTATCAACACATGTTTAATTAACCATTTAACTTCCCTCTTTATATGTCTACTCTTAATGTGAACATTCGAGTTATATTCTTTGCCTACCATCTCTCTGTGCATTTTAATAACCAAATATATTTGGAAAAGGGGTGTTTACCAGGCTAACGTGAAGGTCCTCACTTGTGTATGAACGACATATTCTCATTAAAATACATGCTGTGAGTTTCAAAGGGGGCACATTTGTTTAAAAATGGCATATTTACATTAACAAAATTGATAATGGCTCTCAAGGGGGTGGGGCGCACGGGCCGGATGCCCCCCCCCCCAGATTCACTACATAACTGTACCCTCAAGGTGCAGAATATAGACCCACTGACTTCTTTCAGTAGATGTCACAATATAGACCACAATACTTTTGATAGCCCAACTATTGTTCAAAATAAATACGGCGCCTATTGGATTGTATTGTGTTACTCCGGCAGGATCCGCACCAGCATGCACTCCATCCTTGTTGATCTAGTATGCCAAATACTAGGTCACGTTTGTTCTAAGGCGAGTCGAAAACAGTCGTTTTAACAGTTTTTGTACCAGCTAAATATAGGAGGTTTGAATAAAATGAATAAAACGGCTGTTTTCGACTCGCCGTATGGCCGCCGTAGAGCAAATGTGACCGAGGTATTACCATTTCCAGTAAGTTTATTGATTTCTTGTGCATATTTAAATATGCAAGCTATACAGAATGCAGATACGATTAAGAGGTGAAGTACAAAGTTGGAAGGGAAACTAGGCCAACGAGGCTTTCGTATTACTAACTTTACATCGGTAAAATATGTTTACCTTAGACACTGGGAATCTAATTTGCAATATTTTGACACACACACATTGCAGATTAATTCAGATATTTGATAGGAAGAAGAAATCAACGGCAATATACACGTATTGAACAAGTCAAACGTGAATGTTAAAAACAGAATAGGCTTAGAAAGGATCTTAAAAATGGAAAGATGTAGAACTGGAAAAATGAAAGAAATAATTAAGCCCCCCCCCCCCCACCGAGCGGACTGGTTTGAAGGGGGGGGGGGTCACCATGCATAAAATCATGGTACTTGTGAAGGCCTTAGCCCCAGACCCACTTCGGTTCTGTGGCTCCTGGATGGTAATCAAGAACACTATATATAGGTCACATAGTACTCTACATCACAGGGGAAATTTATGTAAGAGAATAAAGACGGATCCAATGTAAAAAGATAATATAGGTTTTCCTGTCCAATATCATGTCGGAGTCACTTAAATGTGTTAATTTGCATTTTAATTCACGCAATATTTTTCATTGGTCATTCAAAGTTTAGAATAAGATTCCTTAGAAGACGCTATAATTTCTTTATAAACACTAAACTCAATTCATGGTCAAGACTACCTCAACTTTGATACTTTCAATATTTGATTTTTAAGTGCTTTTGATTTCGTTCGAAGGTAAAGATGTTTGTAACGGTCTTACAGAGTAACGAAAGTTCTTTTTGTTCTGAATTTCGGGCAATGAAACTCAAGAATAATGCATTTAAGCTACAATTACCGATATGACTGCTTGAACATCCAATTTAATTTTTAAAGTTCAAATTAATGATATTTTATTTGTTTGTTTTGCACGGCATCTGTATTATGTGTGAACATATAAGTTTCTAACATGTCAATGTTTAAACATGTGTATAATAATTGATTTGCACTTTGGCTAAATTAGATATAGGCCTATATGTTTAGCTCAAATTTGAATTTAAACGATGCCTTTAGTTTTAATCCTTTTTTTCCACAAAAAACACTTGCATTTTATGTATTTTTTTGCCACAGTGGCGTTTCAATGTATAAATTTAAATGCCCTCATTTTTGGACCCAGGTATGATTTATATTGCAATTTTTGCGAGGGGTTTTGCATTTTGTTTACAAAGATGTTAAGGAAAATTCCATATTTTTCCTTTTCACCCGACAATGCTGACTGTGTGGGCTCAGTGTGATGAAAAAAATCTTACCCACGCCTAAATACTTACTTTTAGAAAGTCAATATCTTAACGGTATATTCTTCAAAATAAAACAACATGCTAAAGGGCTAAAGCTTTATTGTTCTATTAAAGAAATGAAATCTAAATCTAACTGAAGTTTGTCATATGCTGAAACCCGAAACGAAAAATTATCAAAAGAAATTGTGAAAGCGTAACTTTGGAAAATATATACCCCACTGGACTAGGCACACCGATACAAGGACACAACGATATTCAGATCAGTGACTAGAGATCGGGTGTTCAATAGTTTGCCTAAAATGCCGATATCGTGGACATAGAGGGCGCTCATGCAAAAACATCTTATCGGAGAGCCAACCGGGGGGGCGTCAAAAGAAAAGATAAAAGCGAACGCTTCCGTTTTCGCTGCAAAAGTGCACGATGGCGTCTTGAATGGCAAGAGCACTGACCACAGAAATAACAATTCGTTGGCACTGACCCGTAGGTAAGAAAATGGACAATGTCACGCTCAGCGGTTTCGCCGTGGAATATAAAGGAAAAAACGCACACACACTTTTGACAACACGCCTAAGTAGGGGTGTAGTATGAGTTCGGGATCCAAAGCCAAAAATTAATCGAGCGGCACGATTCTGTATAACCTCAAGTTTTCTTCTATCTCTAGCTGACAAAACAGTATATAAACTATTACAGTAATCTAACCGAGAAAGAATAAGTGCTCGCACAGCATGGTGACATGTCTTAAGATCAATGAATCTACGAATACTCCACAAATTGCTGAGATGATAATTACAATTACGGACAACCTGATTTACTTGAGCAGACAATGTGAACATGTTATCAATGCATACTCCCAGAACAGTAGTTTTATTGGAGATGAGGATGCATTGACCATTAACATTAAGCTGAATATGTGATATTGATTGCAGATGGCGGGCAGAAGAACAGAGAGCTATGAATTCAGTTTTGCTATTATTCAGCTATATTTTGCTATTATTTGCTATATTATTATTATTAATAATTTGCTATATTGTTATATTATTTGCTATTATTCAGCTATATTTTTGCTATTATTTGCTATATTTTCACCTCTGCCATTTTTACCTCTGCCATTATTACCTCCGCCATTTTTACCTCTGCCATTTTTACCTGGCACCCAAAAACAGATTTGATAGTAAACAATAAACGCGAAATAACAAAGGACAAGACGTATTCAAAACACCGGTTGTATGTGAGGATTAATTAATTTCATTGAAATTGTCAAGGATATGCAGAATTAAGAAAGTTTATTTTAATCATGATTACGAAATTTTCATTAGCGTTTTTAACATTTTCAAAAGAAAGATTTTCAAATCCTTAAAAAGATTGATCGGCAGTGAACGTGAGTTTTGTTAATCAATTTTAAAGAGAACAACGAACACTCAAAGTTAGACGTAACACGTTCTTAACAAAAGTGGGGTATATGAGTGGGGGATGTTAGACTCCTTGCATGATTTTAAGAAACACATCTGTGAAAATATCCTTCATGGAAGAAAAATAAAGCGGAATAAAAACAAAGACGGCGTGTGCCTCTGTGTGTTGGTTTTTACGATGGTATAATAAACACAGTTCGCTTTACTCATTTTACCCCGGCATTTTACGTTTTAAACTCTTCTCACAAAGGTGAAGAAAGTTCTTAAGATGCCACGGAAATTGATAATAACTTTTTTTTTAAAAGGTGGAAGAGAAGGGGGAGAAGAAAAAATGAGGAGATTGCAAATTAAATTCCCGGATTAGACTCATGGTAGTATAGGGCCGATACAGGCATGACTGGTATAGACTCAAAAAGGTTCAGTCCGCATTCAACATGGACGCCTCACGCAATCGCGCCTGAAAGACCGGCGATACACAATCTGACAATAGACAGAGAAACAATACCAGACGCTGCAAAAGCCATGCACGCAAAAAGCCTTACGGTGCAATAAAATAGCTTGTGTTTCTCTCTTTAAAAAAACCCGTATAATTCATGGTTGAAACGATTACAAAAGTTTATTTTCTTTGAGAAGAAATCTCAATGATTCAGGAAGACCCAATTTTATTCTAAATCATTGACGGTTGCTAAGCACTTTCAGTCAACGAAAGGATGAGTTTCCGCGTGAAACAAGTGAAAAATGCTCCGAGAAGTCTGAAAGCGGGCAAAACTTCAGAAGCGATTTTCTCGTAAAAATACTTTTTATGAACTCTGGTACCTGGGACATTTAAAGACTATTTTCTCTGCAAATACCATGTCCCTTAGCATGTGCTATATACCAAATTAAAGCTTGAGAAATGGAGAATCATAATCAATAAAAAAATTATGTTTCAAAAAATCGAATTCTGTCTGCTTTTGACGTGACGAGTTATCGTGCTCATCAAGGGAAATTGTGCGCTCCAACCAAGTCCTCTCATGTTAAACATACATATTTCATCTTTAGAATACTGTTGGGATTACCAAGCTACCCACTTCGCCCATGCATGTTCCATGCTGTATGGCCAGGTACAAAGAAGTTCTTTTACTTGTCAGATAGTTTCTTGGGGGCTCATTGTTACTGCATTTGGTTTGATTGGGAAAATTTCCTCTTGCATTTATACATTTTTCTAGTGTGCATCTGAAATAATGTCATAATCACCCCCCCCCCCTCAATCAATCAGAAAAAAATATCACAAATTATGTCATGATTTTTATAATATTTTACAGACAACTCCCCTTTTTTATCCCAGAAGGGCAGCAGTAACATACTTGTAGCAAGGATTCCCTGAGTACATACATGTCCTTCACCAAGTTTACATGACACACTTGATATGGTGACAGATTGAGGCTAATTACACATTGACCAGCAATAAATTAATGTCCCCTTCTTGTACTACTGAATCATTACTGTGGATGAATATCACAATTTATTTAGCTCTCATTCTCTGTCATTTTGCTCACCCCCCCCCCCTTCCCCCCCCCCCCTCTCTCTCTCTCTCTCCTCTTTCCTCCATTTCTCATCCCTTTCTATATCCAACTCATTTTATCTGCCTCCTGTAAAACCCTGATTGTGATTACACATGATACACTTATTTTTTTGTATTTCTATTGTTGTTATTGTTTATATCTTGCATTGTGCTATCAGTTTCAATTACTCATGACTTAGAAAAATGAAATAGTACTATTGAAATGTAGTAACAACAACTCAATGGCAAGGATCATCATTAAACTTCAATTCATGATTATGGATTGAGCAAAATTATCTCTTAAAGTGCATTGTTTGAACTCTGTGTATTCTGTATGTATTATACCCCTGAAGAGAAAATGTTTATTCCCTGTTCAAAAGAGAACAAGGTCTCAAAACAATTTTTTTTAAACATTGTGCATATGATATCCTAAGGTTGTGCCAAAAAAATATCCCAAGTTCAGTGTGAATCGGACCCTCTGAACAGGTATTGTGCAGTAAGCAGGGCTAGTTGGATGTAATTGCTGCTGGAAGGGAAACTGATTAAAAAGGAGGGGTGCAAACACTCTGAATGAGTGCCTGTCATGTTGTTTTATCTGGAAAACCCAATTGACAGCTAACTAGGTACTTTTTTCTTCCAAATACTCAAACAAATATAAAAATGCCAGTTTTTCCATTGACTTTGTATGTAATTTTGCCACTTGCCTATATTGGGGTCTTAAATTCAAGACTAGCATGCGCGTAGTAATCAGAAATACGTGTAGTTTGTAGAACAAAGTGATAAACAGGCCAGCATCTAGTTTGTTAGTAATTCTCTTTTAACATCTTCCCAAGATAGGATTTGAGTCAAATTAAAGGGAATAACATGACAAGGTAAAATTTGAAGTTTTAAATCGAATTTGATAGCAATGACCATCTGGGTACTTTAATTAATTATTAAAGGAAAATCTCGTATTTATTGTTAATGTTAGGCCTAACTTGTCTTAGTCGACTTAAGCCCTATAGACGTTAGGCCCTAGACTAGAGGCTAGATCTAGGCGTTGTGTTCCAACTGTGTCAAAAATTTAGACAGTATGACAGACACAAAAGGGCCAAGATATCACCACATTTCTTAGCTGTCTTTTGGAAACATCTATCCAGTTGGAACATCATTACTGTTGTAAACTAATGTTAAAATCCTGCTTGCAGCAGTGTTTGCAATAGATGCCCCCCTTTTTTTGCTAGCCCCACCTGTCATATTTGGTACAGCTTTTTTCTCCCTGATTCTGTTTTAACTATCTGGAAAATTTTAAAGCAGTTGATTCAAATTCACAATTCATGCACTTGAATATGGTAATGACTGCATTTCCTCTTATTTTCCCCCTTATTCTTCAGGAATCACCCACTCCATGTTTGAACACCAGGTCTCAGGCCAGGGCTAAATGTGTATGCTTGTTGGCAAGCTTCATTGATGACGACGGTATGCTTCTCTACATCAACAATCCGATGGCCGACAGTGGAACCATCAGTGGTATACAGAGTCTTTTGATGTCTTTGGTCTGAGAATGATTGTTGTGAAAAAGCGACTGACAGGTTTATCATATTGGTGAAGTTATCGTGCTCATCAAGGGAAATTGTGCGCTCCAACCAAGTCCTCTCATGTTAGACATACATATTTCATCTTTAGAATACTGTTGGGATTACCAAGCTACCCACTTCGCCCATGCATGTTCCATGCTGTATGGCCAGGTACAAAGAAGTTCTTTTACTTGTCAGATAGTTTCTTGGGGGCTCATTGTTACTGCATTTGGTTTGATTGGGAAAATTTTCTCTTGCATTTATACATTTTTCTAGTGTGCATCTGAAATAATGTCATAATCACCCCCCCCCCCCTCAATCAATCAGAAAAAAATATCACAAATTATGTCATGATTTTTATAATATTTTACAGACAACTCCCCTTTTTTATCCCAGAAGGGCAGCAGTAACATACAGTTGTAGCACCCTTTTGGTGCTACATAATATGTAGTTAAAGGGATGAAACCCCTTGAGGTACTACCCCCCCCCCCCCTGTATGGATATTGAATACCCATATTTATATAGATAGAGAACATTCAGAGGTTGAGTGAGAGAGGAGAGAGTGAGATGATTTGGATGACCTTTTGTACATACTGGGAGAGAGAGAGCGAAAGAGAGAGCCAATGGTCAGTTCAGGCTAGCGTGAGTAAGGGTCAGGTGGTCCTTATTCTCAGAAAATAATGACGTAAATGACATGAATGACGTAGTAGTATTTTGGGGAAAAGTTGATGGACCCTTCCATCTTTGCTACCCTAAAGGGGTAAGCAATTATTGTTTACTGGTTTTTGTTTGTTAAAAGAGATGACCAAGGATAAAAAAGTATTACTAGTTATAAACATACACACCCCTTTTCAAATCTAATGGTACTGTCAAAAATACCTTTATATAGAAGTTCTGGAGGCATCTTCTTCACAACTTTCGAGATGGAGAGGAAACGTCCTCCATAAAGTTACAATCATGTAACTTCTCTTTTTTCCTGATTCTCAGGTAAGATCCGAAGTCATCCTTCCATATTTCAGTTTATAAGATAATTTAATAACTGATCTTATAGATTTATTTTTGAATGTTAAGTTACTTTTCCAAAATTGTTTTACACACTTGGCTTATTATCAGTCTTTGATTGAATAATGTTTTAAGTTTAGTTTTATATATATCTGATGATATATTATCCTATAATCTACTTCCTATTGAATGTTTGAATCTTATAGTTGTTACTAACCATCTGTGATTATTGTTCATGGTAAAGCACTTGTTATTTATGATTGTCTAGCAGCGCGAGCATGGTGCGAGTTTTATAGTTGAGCCTTTTGAACTTTGCGAATTACAAATTTTAAGCAAGTCGCGAATCCAAAACAACTTAATTGTATTATTCTGGTCAAGCGGATAGGCTGAGTTCCCTATCTTGCCGCGTTAATACCATGCGGACTCTAATGTATCTGATTAAAGACTCTCTTGAATAACATTGTGCTAAACCATTCTATTTCATTAATGATTTGATGTATTATTGTAAAATGATTTACTAATCCTAGATAAAAGAATATTTGAGCTGAAGTTTCATAATTGATATTTAATATAAGAAATAATTAATCATGCTTTGATTAAATTGCGATACACAACTTTCGAGATGGAGAGGAAACATCCTCCATAAAGTTACAATCATGTAACTTCTATTTTTTCCTGATTCTCAGCTCACTGTTCGTCTGACCATGAACGGCATCACTATTTATTTATTTCTGCACTGAGGCCCTCAATGTCATTATGTTAGTCTTAATATACCAGTAGTTGTTTGGCAACTGTTTTAAAGTTATGTCCAGTGAAGTAAATTCTTAGTATCATTTGAACTATATGTTCATACCTGTTCTGATAGTTATGTAACTAGGAGTTACACCATTTTTTATAACTGTAAATATCATGTATATAATGTTAATTTGTTAGATTATAATTAAAGGAACATATATCCTTTATATAATGAGTATGTCAGTTTATTTTATTGGGTTTTATAATTGACATTAGTTAATAGCATAGTGTGAATGTTGTTGATTGATGGTGTTTGATTATGTGATGTGTGATTATAACAAAGTAAAATAATTACAACATAATAGTATTTATCTAAGTTCTACCTCCATAGACGGACAGGGTGGGGATTCTATGTATAAAAATCCTTCCGCTGCGCTGTTGTTTATTGTAAAGTAAAAGATCCTCCCCCACCCAAAACGGTCCCGTGCTACAATTGGTAGCAGAGCGAGGTTTATATTTTGTTAGTAGACTATGATATTGCTATGTTTTTGCAATTGTTAGGTTTAAAATTTGTATGATCAAAGTGATAGTATATTCCTTTTGTTTATCTTTCGTATAAATGGTATTAAGGGAGAGAAGGTGTAAGTATAGGTATTATGTGAAAATACCTTTTGGAACAAGTTTTTGACTGAAGTTCATTTTGTTCCATTATATTGTTTGTTTTGAAAATCCTATCTCTACACCATTTAGCTCTGATGTTTGAGTAAGAAGATATTACATGGATAGGAGGATGCATGATAGGTTATTTAGAAAATCTTTTGCATTATACTTTTGCAGCATTTGTGTGCTCACTTATGGTTCATTCATTATAGGGTTTAGGTTTGAGACTATTTGTGTTCAGATACTATTACTATCAATCACTCATCTAAAAAGTTTGATAGAACATTTGTTTTGATTCCACTTCTTGTTATTCACAGGATTGTGGCTATGTCGTTGTTGCTTGTAATTCTGTTAGTTCATTTTTTAGATTAAAATGGAATTAGTAATGGTATGGCCTGGAGTAACAATTTTTTTAGTCTTTTGATTTGGTCTTTGTTTTTGAGAGTTCATATATTGACTCAGGATACAGTTTTATGATGAAAATGTGTATTAAATTCTGTTACGATGGAAGACTCATCTTATACCCCTTTCATAAACCCAATAAAACACAATTATGCGGCTAAATAGCAGCATAATTTGGTCGTAAAATCAGAGGAGGACAAGAGTTATCCGCATTATTCTGATGCTGCTATTATCCGCATAATAGCGGCATCGGGACAAGATTTTGAGTTTATGAACATATTTCCAAATAATGCGGATAATTGCCATGGTGCGGTCACAAGGTCACCCTTTTCCAACACAACCGCATTGGAGGGGGCGTGTCCAGTTGTCATGACGATTATCCGCCTTTTTCAGGACGGGCGCTCGTAAAAATAATTTATGGAGTTTGTGAACGCAATTTTTATTGAATTATCCGCATTACTCTTAGGCGGCTAATTGGAGGATATGTTTTATTGGGTTTATGAAAGGTATCTTAGAGAAAAGATTGAAAGTGACCTTCCCTGCATTGCAAATCAAGAGATGTTGCGCAAAAGGTCCTCCATCATAAATTATTGTTGTCAATTGGAATGAGGCAATAAATATCAGAATAGAGGCGAATGGTACGATTCACCTTCTGGATATGCACAAATGTCAATTAATTGTTGAGAGTTAAGCTGGTGGACTTTTGTTGTTCCGATCTAGTAAATTCTTTTCCTGAAGTTAAGCATTGTCGGTATGAGCAATATATCGAATTGTTTTCAATTCGAGCCATTCAGTAGGGGATATAACTTGTATCGTCTAAAGAATAACCCTTTTGATTGAGGAATTTCATTTGGGATTAGCGAAAATAAGTTTGCTACTGATAAAATTGGTAAGGGGAGTAAGATAGGATGAACAGCAAAGTTGTTGGAAACAGTGATGCATTTTTGAAAGACTGAATTAAAGAAATTCCAGACTTACCTATTCTATTCCAGGTTATAGAGCATGAGAATATAGCATTGAATGCAAATGCAACCTCAGAAATTGAAGTAAGATTGAGAAAGTCAGTATATTTGATAAAGTATGAATAGATAATTTTTCACCAACCTTGGTGAATCTTTTCAATTGATACTTGCTCTTAAAATGTAAGTCTGTTTAGGAAAAGACCTGTCATTTGTTAAACAGGCACTGGCATGTATGTGTGTATGTGTTTGAGAATGACTTAAGTTATATTTAATCAATATGCATACTTTATTTGAATTGTAATTTCTTTTGGACAGATTAGGTCACTTGGTAGAATGTTTGTTGTTTTTTATTATGTTTTGTTAGGCATTTAGTTAATGATCTTATCGTTTCTTAAGTGTCTGTTATAATTGTCATAACTTAATCTAAGATTTTAAGTTAGGGCATGAGGGTTCTCAGAGGAGTTGAGAGGTAGAAGCCCATCTGCTAGCATCCTGGATGAGACCTGTATCCTGTTAGAGGCCTACCCCATGGAGATACAGTTCCTCATCATGAACCCAGGGACAAGTCAAGAAGACACTACTACAAGAAAGTTTTCGGTTAGCTGCTGTTAGATAATGCATCTTTTGAACTTGAACATTGATTATCGTCATGGGTAATACATAGACGCTATCAATATTGAGATTGGTGAGCTGAAACACTTAGCATACGATGATATACTTTGTGACTGTAAGGAGAATGGTCCGGAGCCCAAGGACAATGATTCAAATGATTCGAGTTGGTCTACACTGCTATGTCAGGACCATTTGCACGAACTACAGCAATATAATTCACCGAGCTCATCAGGCAAGATGACAAAAAGAACTTTTCTGCAACAACTGGATTCTGGGAATCCGTACTCTTCAGTTTGCAAGTGGTCGTCGTTCGGACTTGGATCCTTTTAGTTTTAGAGCAAAATAATATTGAATTATTTCGTTTATCTCTTGTATATAATCTATGGAATGCTATGTTCTTTTGTAGAAGAATATTTTTTAAGGAGGGAAGAGTTGTAGCACCCTTTTGGTGCTACATAATATGTAGTTAAAGGGATGAAACCCCTTGAGGTACTACCCCCCCCCCTGTATGGATATTGAATACCCATATTTATATAGATAGAGAACATTCAGAGGTTGAGTGAGAGAGGAGAGAGTGAGATTATTTGGATGACCTTTTGTACATACTGGGAGAGAGAGAGCGAAAGAGAGAGCCAATGGTCAGTTCAGGCTAGCGTGAGTAAGGGTCAGGTGGTCCTTATTCTCAGAAAATAATGACGTAAATGACATGAATGACGTAGTAGTATTTTGGGGAAAAGTTGATGGACTCTTCCATCTTTGCTACCCTAAAGGGGTGAACAATTATTGTTTACTGGTTTTTGTTTGTTAAAAGAGATGACCAAGGATAAAAGAGTATTACTAGTTATAAACATACACACCCCTTTTCAAATCTAATGGTACTGTCAAAAATACCTTTATATAGAAGTTCTGGAGGCATCTTCTTCACAACTTTCGAGATGGAGAGGAAACATCCTCCATAAAGTTACAATCATGTAACTTCTCTTTTTTCCTGATTCTCAGGTAAGATCCGAAGTCATCCTTCCATATTTCAGTTTATAAGATAATTTAATAACTGATCTTATAGATTTATTTTTGAATGTTAAGTTACTTTTCCAAAATTGTTTTTACACACTTGGCTTATTATCAGTCTTCGATTAAATGTTTCAAGTTTAGTTTTATATATATCTGATGATATATTATCCTATAATCTACTTCCTATTGAATGTTTGAATCTTATAGTTGTTACTAACCATCTGTGATTATTGTTCATGGTAAAGCACTTGTTATTTATGATTGTCTAGCAGCGCGAGCATGGTGCGAGTTTTATAGTTGAGCCTTTTGAACTTTGCGAATTACAAATTTTAAGCAAGTCGCGAATCCAAAACAACTTAATGGTATTATTCTGGTCAAGCGGATAGGCTGAGTTCCCTATCTTGCCGCGTTAATACCATCGTATGTCAAATCAAAGACGACAACTCGCGAAAATGTAGCAAATCTTACAAAGGAAGACGGAATTGTTACCTCTTCTGACCAGGAAAAGGCAGAGATTTTGCAGGCCTTTTTTTCGTCTGTTTTCACAAAGGAGAATGTTCATGATATTCCTCCCCTCTCACAGGAAATGCATTATGATTCCCCCCTTAGTGATGTTGAAATAACTTCAGGCGATGTTTTTAAGTTGTTGTCAACTTTGAAGACTAATAAATCTCCTGGACCTGATGGTCTTCATTCTTTTCCATTGAGAGAATTGGCTGATGTATTGGCGCTGCCGTTGTCCTTACTGGAGTATGGATTGTGGTTTGTTACCATTGGATTGGAAGTCTGCTAATATTTCACCTATATTCAAGAAAGGCAGTAAGGCTGATTGTAAAAACTATAGACCAGTGAGTCTAACAAGCATTGTTTGTAAAATTATGGAGAAGTTAATCCGTGATAAATTGTGTGTATATTTGGTAGAGAATGATTTAATTTCTATGTGTCAACATGGCTTTGTTGATGGAAGATCAACTGTCACTAATCTTTTAGAGGTGCTTGATGAGTGGACACAGGTACTGGATGAGGGTGGTACAATTGATGCCATATACATGGACCTCATGAAAGCATTTGATTCGGTGCCTCATCGGCGTCTCCTTTCAAAGTTGGAATCCTTCGGTATCGGTGGTAAACTCCACGAATGGCTTATGTCTTTTTTAACAGGAAGACGGCAGCGTGTAGTTGTTGGTGGAAAATCGTCATCTTTGGGAGAAGTAATGAGCGGCGTACTGCAAGGTAGTGTGTTGGGTCCGACCCTCTTTTTGGTTTTTGTCAATGATCTGCCAAGTGTTGTTAAGTCTAATATTGTAATGTTTGTAGATGATACAAAGATGTATGTACGTTCTGATAGTGTTGTCGGTGTCAAACAACTCCAAAAAGATATCTCCCTTTTAGAAGAGTGGGCTGAAAAATGGCAGCTACGATTCCATCCGGATAAATGCACCGTCTTAAAGCTAGGAAAAACAGTACAGAAGAGCAGACCCAGTATTACATGAAAGGAGGGTCTAATCAAATTACTCTTAAGGAGGTACAAGCAGAAAAAGACCTAGGGATATTAATTGATTCAAAGCTGTCTTTTAAAGACCAGGTGTCACAAGCAGCATTAAAGGGAAACAGAGTCTTAGGAATCATTAGAAGATCTTTTGTTTGTCTGGATGCAGTTACAATGTCATATTTGTTTAAAGGCCTTATCAGACCTATATTAGAGTATGGACAAGCCGCATGGTCACCATATAAATTGAGTGAACAAAGAAAGTTAGAAAGTGTACAGAGGCGAGCCACAAAAATGATTCCAGGTTTTAGAAATCTGTCTTATATGGAACGTCTCATGAAACTAAAATTACCGAGTCTTGCTCATAGGCGAAGGAGAGATGACATGATTGATGTCTACAAGTACATGACTGGATTGTATTACACACAACACAACCTTTTCGCTAAGTCGCAAAGGCGGTCTAGAAGTCATAGGTTGAAGTTGGAAAAGAAATTTTCTAGGCTTGATGTTAGAAAGTACTTTTTCAGTAACAGAGTCGTAGATATGTGGAATAGTCTTCCTGACAGTGTTGTTTCAGCCTCTTCAGTCAATTCCTTCAAAATTCGTCTAGATAAGCACTGGTCAAAGAATTATGATTTGCTCTATAAGCCAGTGTAGGCAGTATTGTCTTTGTTTTCCCAAGGTTTTTAGCATACATGTACAAACTTCTGACAGTCCTTTCTCGTGTTAAGTACCGGTATATATATTTTGTTTTAATAACATGGATACTGTACTAGCACCAGAGGAGATACTACGATCGATGAACAGGCACTCAACTCAAGCCTACAGCATCGTGGACTTAAAGTAAAGTAAAGTAAAGTAAAGGAACATATATCCTTTATTTATTTTATTGGGTTTTATAATTGACATTAGTTAATAGCATAGTGTGAATGTTGTTGATTGATGGTGTTTGATTATGTGATGTGTGATTATAACAAAGTAAAAATAATTACAACATAATAGTATTTATCGAAGTTCTACCTCCGTAGACGGACAGGGTGGGGATGCTATGTATAAAAATCCTTCCGCTGCGCTGTTGTTTATTGTAAAGTAAAAGATCCTCCCCCACCCAAAACGGTCCCGTGCTACACTTGTATCAAGGATTCCCTGAGTACATACATGTCCTTCACCAAGTTTACATGACACACTTGATATGGTGACAGATTGAGGCTAATTACACATTGACCAGCAATAAATTAATGTCCCCTTCTTGTACTACTGAATCATTACTGTGGATGAATATCACAATTTATTTAGCTCTCATTCTCTGTCATTTTGCTCACCCCCCTCCCCCCTCTCTCTCTCTCTCTCTCTCCTCTTTCCTCCATTTCTCTTCCCTCTCTATATCCAACTCATTTTATCTGCCTCCTGTAAAACCCTGAATGTGATTGCACATGATACACTTATTTTTTTGTATTTCTATTGTTTTTATTGTTTATATCTTGCATTGTGCTATCAGTTTCAATTACTCATGACTTAAAAAAATGAAATAGTACTATTGAAATGTAGTAATGTAAGCTTGAGAATTTTTGGGTAATACTGCATCTTTTCCATTCAGAATTGTTTTACTATCTTCAAAATTACTCCTTTTCATTCATGTCCCTTCCAAGGCTTCTGGTCTTTGATCAAGGGATCTGAGGTTAAGGCTATTGCCCCCTTGGACCATAAATCTATCAGTGGAGTGCATTAATGCACAATGACCACTTTCTTCCTTACCCCTCTCCTCTCTTTTCTCACTCTCTCTCTCTTTTAGGGCCTATCCTCCCAGGACCAAAATCCAGTGAAAACCAATTAGGGCAAAACCAATTGAAACCAGTTGGCCAACTGGTTTCAATAGGGAAATTGGAACAACTGGTTCCAATTGAAAACCAGTTGCCAATTGGTTCCAGTTAAAAACCAATTGAAAACCAGTTGCCAATTGGTTCCAGTTAAAACCAATTGGGCAACTGGAACCAGTTGGCAATTGTTGTCAATTGGTTCCAGTTGTTCCAATTTCCCTATTAAAACCAATTGAATCCAATTGGAGGCAACTGGTTTCAATTGGTTCCAGTTGAAACCAATTGGAGGCAACTGGTTTCAACTGGAACCAGTTGAAACCAATTGGTTTCCAACTGGATCCAATTGGAACTTCCAGTTGGAACGAACTTAATTAGTTACAAATTAATTAGCATTTGCACTAACTATTTCTCATGCCAACACAGAAGCAGTGTTATATGTCTATTAATACCAATGTAAAGGGCATTGATAAAATACAGACTTTCATGTGTATATATTTATATGGAAGATCTTCAAATATAATGTACTTTTATTTGATGTAATTTGGTAACAGTTAGTGGTGTACTAATTACCCTTTAATCTGTTTTAATTATAATCTATAACATTTATGAACATGGTTTTCACTGCTAAGTATTCTAAATACTTATCTTTAAAAAGTGTGGTACTTGAAATTGTAAAGAATTAAATAGATACATTGATAATGATGATTAATCTCATAAAACATTAATCTGTGCACACTGGCAAATAATATGCAAATTAACTGGTTTCAATTGGATCCAGTTGGGTAACTGGAAAATTTCCAATTGGAAACCAATTGGAAATAATTTCCAGTTACCCAACTGGTTCCAATTAGAATTAATTTCCAGTTACCCATCTTTCCAGTTAGAAGTCATCTCAGTTACCCAATTGGTACCAGTTAGGGTTTCCAGTTACACAACTGAATGGTTCAAGTTAGGATTTCCAGTTACCCAACTGGTTCCAGTTAGAAATCATTTCCAGTTGGAAGTCATTTCCAGTTACCCAACTGGTTCCAGTTAGGATTTCCAGTTGCCCAACTGGTTCCAGTTGGGATTTCCAGTTACTCAACTGGTTCCAGTAAGAAATCATTTCCAATTGGAAGTCATTTCCAGTTACCCAACTGGTTCCAGTTAGGATTTCCAGTTGCCCAACTGGTTCCAGTTGGGATTTCCAGTTACTCAACTGGTTCCAGTTAGAAATCATTTCCAGTTGGAAGTCATTTCCAGTTACCCAACTGGTTCCAGTTAGGATTTCCAGTTGCCCAACTGGTTCCAGTTAGAAATCAATTCCAATTGGAAGTCATTTCCAGTTACCCAACTGGTTCCAGTTAGGATTTCCAGTTGCCCAACTGGTTCCAGTTGGGATTTCCAGTTACTCAACTGGTTCCAGTAAGAAATCATTTCCAATTGGAAGTCATTTCCAGTTACCCAACTGGTTCCAGTTAGGATTTCCAGTTGCCCAACTGGTTCCAGTTGGGATTTCCAGTTACTCAACTGGTTCCAGTTAGAAATCATTTCCAGTTGGAAGTCATTTCCAGTTACCCAACTGGTTCCAGTTAGGATTTCCAGTTGCCCAACTGGTTCCAGTTAGAAATCAATTCCAATTGGAAGTCATTTCCAGTTACCCAACTGGTTCCAGTTAGGATTTCCAGTTGCCCAACTGGTTCCAGTTGGGATTTCCAGTTACTCAACTGGTTCCAGTAAGAAATCATTTCCAATTGGAAGTCATTTCCAGTTACCCAACTGGTTCCAGTTAGGATTTCCAGTTGCCCAACTGGTTCCAGTTGGGATTTCCAGTAACTCAACTGGTTCCAGTTAGAAATCATTTCCAATTGGAAGTCATTTCCAGTTACCCAACTGGTTCCAGTTAGGATTTCCAGTTGCCCAACTGGTTTCAATTGGTTTCAACTGGAAATTGTTAAATTCCAGTTAAAACCAATTGAAACCAGTTGAAACCAATTGAAACCAATTGAAACCAGTTGGAAATCCAACTGGTTTCAATTGGATTTTGGTCCTGGGCTTGTTTTTAGAAATACATTAGTGCTATACTGTTATTATGGGATGGATGCAGTGGGAAAAAAAAAAATTATTATGGGATATCAGGGTTGGGGCATGGACCTCAAGCTTTCTGAATCAGGGTACTAATGGATAATTCGTTTTTCATTCCTGATTTTCGTAGAGCAAAAACGGAAGTCAACCTCATGGATTGGTCTTTGAAAACACAAAAACGAAATCACAACGAGAAAAACCCCGTTGTGATTTCATTTTTGGAGATCAAAAACAGAAGAATGAAATCATAAATACTTTTGGTCCTCTCTGATACCTCATTCTATACCTGTGTTTGTTATATATTAAAAACAAAATCAGAACACGCTTTCTACCCCCTGATTCTGTTTGGAAAAACGCAGACAGCGAAAACGAAATCGGGTAGTTCGCTTTCCACTTCCTGCTCTCTGATTTCGTCTTTCGCACAACCAACAGCCATATCGAAAAACGTTATACACACGGGCACGCAGTACAGTGCATGCATGATACGACCATGAAGCTATTACGTAATAGCTTTATGTTACGACAACGTGCAACAAAAATTCACGTTAACATGGCTTTTAATTTCCAGCGTTTTCGGATCTTCACAGACAGTGGCGTAGCTAGGATTTCCCCCCCCCCCCCGGGGGGCAATGGGGGGTCCTTGCTTTTTCAGGGGGGGGGGGCACCGGCCATTTTTGGCGGTGTGTGTGTAATAAAGTAATTTTTCAAGGGGCGCCCCAGGGATATCCCGACGGCCTAGCCAGGGTAACCACGTACCCTAACTTGTAGAGCTCGACACGGGCAACCAGTTAAACACTGACTTGACCCGGCGCATGCACATTAAGGGGGCTCAAATTAACAAAATTAAAGGGAATAAAGGGCTATTTATCGCATTTTTAAAATTAAAATAAAGTAAATTTTCAAGGGGCCCCAGGGATATCCCGACAGCCTAGCCAGGGTAACCACGTATCCTAACTTGGAGAACTCGACTCGGGCAACCAGATAAACACTGATTTGACCCGGCGCATGCACATTTAGGGGGCTCAAATTAACAAAATTAAAGGGAATAAAGGGATATTTATCGCATTTTTAGATGATTAAAATAAAGTATTTTTTCAAGGGGCCCCCAGGGATATCCCGACGGCCTAGCCAGGGTAACCACGTATCCTAACTTGTAGAACTTGACTCGGGCGATCAGATAAAAACTGATTTGACCCGGCGCATGCACATTTAGGGGGCTAAAATTAACAAAATTAAAGGGAATAAAGGGCTATTTATCGCATTTTTTAAATTAAAATAAAGTAAATTTTCAAGGGGCCCCCAGGGATATCCCGACGGCCTAGCCAGGGCAACCACGTACCCTAACTTGTAGAACTCGACTCGGGCAACCAGATAAACACTGATTTGATCCGGCGCATGCACATTTAGGGGGCTCAAATTAACAAAATTAAAGGGAATAAAGGGCTATTTATCGCATTTTTAAAATTAAAATAAAGTATTTTTTCAAGGGGCCCCCAGGGATATTCCAACGGCCTAGCCAGGGTAACCATGTATCCTAACTTGTAGAAATCGACTCGGGGAACCAGGTAAACACTGACTTGACCCGGCGCATGCACATTTAGAGGGCTAAATTTAACAAAATTAAAGGGAATAAAGGGCTATTTATCGCATTTTTTAAATTAAAATAAAGTAATTTTTCAAGGGGCCACCAGGGATATCCCAACGGCCTAGCCAGGGTAACCACGTACCCTAACTTGTAGAGCTCGACACGGGCAACCAGATAAACACTGACTTGACCCGGCGCATGCACATTAAGGGGGCTCAAATTAAAAAATTAAAGGGAATAAAGGGCTATTTATCGCATTTTTTAAATTAAAATAAAGTAAATTTTCAAGAGGCCCCCAGGGATATCCCGACAGCCTAGCCAGGGTAACCACGTATCCTAACTTGGAGAACTCGACTCGGGCAACCAGATAAACACAGATTTGACCCGGCGCATGCACATTTAGGGGGCTCAAATTAACAAAATTAAAGGGAATAAAGGGATATTTATCGCATTTTTAGAATTAAAATAAAGTATTTTTTCAAGGGGCCCCCAGGGATATCCTGACGGCCTAGCCAGGGTAACCACGTATCCTAACTTGTAGAACTTGACTCGGGCGATCAGATAAAAACTTATTTGACCCGGCGCATGCACATTTAGGGGGCTAAAATTAACAAAATTAAAGGGAATAAAGGGCTATTTATCGCATTTTTTAAATCAAAATAAAGTATTTTTTCAAGGGGCCCCCAGGGATATCCCGACGGCCTAGCCAGTGTAACCACGTATCCTAACTTGTAGAACTTGACTCGGGCGATCAGATAAAAACTGACTTGACCCGGTGCATGCACATTTAGGGGGCTAAAATTAACAAAATTAAAGGGAATAAAGGGCTATTTATCGCATTTTTTAAATTAAAATAAAGTACATTTTCAAGGGGCCCCCAGGGATATCCCGACGGCCTAGCCAGGGCAACCACGTACCCTAACTTGTAGAACTTGACTCGGGCAACCAGATAAACACTGATTTGATCCGGTGCATGCACATTTAGGGGGCTCAAATTAACAAAATTAAAGGGAATAAAGGGCTATTTATCGCATTTTTAAAATTAAAATAAAGTATTTTTTCAAGGGGCCCCCAGGGATATTCCAACGGCCTAGCCAGGGTAACCATGTATCCTAACTTGTAGAAATCGACTCGGGCAACCAGGTAAACACTGACTTGACCCGGCGCATGCACATTTAGGGGGCTAAATTTAACAAAATTAAAGGGAATAAAGGGCTATTTATCGCATTTTTAAAATTAAAATAAAGTATTTTTTCAAGGGGCCACCAGGGATATCCCGACGGCCTAGCCAGGGTAACCACGTACCCTCACTTGTAGAGCTCGACACGGGCAATCAGATAAACACTGACTTGACCCGGCGCATGCACATTAAGGGGGCTCAAATTAACAAAATTAAAGGGAATAAAGGGCTATTTATCGCATTTTTTAAATTAAAATAAAGTAAATTTTCAAGGGGCCCCCAGGGATATCCCGACAGCCTAGCCAGGGTAACCATGTATCCTAACTTGTAGAAATCGACTCGGGCAACCAGGTAAACACTGACTTGACCCGGCGCATGCACATTTAGAGGGCTAAATTTAACAAAATTAAAGGGAATAAAGGGCTATTTATCGCATTTTTAAAATTAAAATAAAGTAATTTTTCAAGGGGCCACCAGGGATATCCCGACGGCCTAGCCAGGGTAACCACGTATCCTAACTTGGAGAACTCGACTCGGGCAACCAGATAAACACTGATTTGACCCGGTGCATGCACATTTAGGGGGCTCAAATTAACAAAATTAAAGGGAATAAAGGGATATTTATCGCATTTTTATAATTAAAATAAAGTATTTTTTCAAGGGGCCCCCAGGGATATCCTGACGGCCTAGCCAGGGTAACCACGTATCCTAACTTGTAGAACCTGACTCGGGCGATCAGATAAAAACTTATTTGACCCGGCGCATGCACATTTGGGGGGCTAAAATTAACAAAATTAAAGGGAATAAAGGGCTATTTATCGCATTTTTTTAATTAAAAAAAGTATTTTTTCAAGGGGCCCCCAGGGATATTCCGACGGCCTAGCCAGGGTAACCACGTATCCTAACTTGTAGAACTTGACTCGGGCGATCAGATAAAAACTGATTTGACCCGGTGCATGCACATTTAGGGGGCTAAAATTAACAAAATTAAAGGGAATAAAGGGCTATTTATCGCATTTTTTAAATTAAAATAAAGTATTTTTTCAAGGGGCACCCAGGGATATCCCGACGGCCTAGCCAGGGCAACCACGTACCCTAACTTGTAGAACTCGACTCGGGCAACCAGATAAACACTGATTTGATCCGGCGCATGCACATTTAGGGGGATCATATTAACAAAATTAAAGGGAATAAAGGGCTATTTATCGCATTTTTTAAATTAAAATAAAGTATTTTTTTCAAGGGGCCCCCAGGGATATTCCAACGGCCTAGCCAGGGTAACCATGTATCCTAACTTGTAGAAATCGACTCGGGCAACCAGGTAAACACTGACTTGACCCGGCGCATGCACATTTAGAGGGCTAAATTTAACAAAATTAAAGGGAATAAAGGGCTATTTATCGCATTTTTAAAATTAAAATAAAGTAATTTTTCAAGGGGCCACCAGGGATATCCCGACGGCCTAGCCAGGGTAACCACGTATCCTAACTTGGAGAACTCGACTCGGGCAACCAGATAAACACTGATTTGACCCGGTGCATGCACATTTAGGGGGCTCAAATTAACAAAATTAAAGGGAATAAAGGGATATTTATCGCATTTTTATAATTAAAATAAAGTATTTTTTCAAGGGGCCCCCAGGGATATCCTGACGGCCTAGCCAGGGTAACCACGTATCCTAACTTGTAGAACTTGACTCGGGCGATCAGATAAACACTGATTTGACCCGGCGCATGCACATTTAGGGGGCTAAAATTAACAAAATTAAAGGGAATAAAGGGCTATTTATCGCATTTTTTAAATTAAAATAAAGTATTTTTTCAAGGGGCCCCCAGGGATATCCCGACGGCCTAGCCAGGGTAACCACGTATTCTAACTTGTAGAACTTGACTCGGGCGATCAGATAAAAACTGACTTGACCCGGCGCATGCACATTTAGGGGGCTAAAATTAACAAAATTAAAGGGAATAAAGGGCTATTTATCGCATTTTTTAAATTAAAATAAAGTAAATTTTCAAGGGGCCCCCAGGGATATCCCGACCGCCTAGCCAGGGCAACCACGTACCCTAACTTGTAGAACTCGACTCGGGCAACCAGATAAACACTGATTTGATCCGGCGCATGCACATTTAGGGGGCTCAAATTAATAAAATTAAAGGGAATAAAGGGCTATTTATCGCATTTTTAAAATTAAAATAAAGTATTTTTTCAAGGGGCCCCCAGGGATATTCCAACGGCCTAGCCAGGGTAACCATGTATCCTAACTCGACTCGGGCAACCAGATACACATTAGCTTGACCCGTTGCATGCAGTGGCGTAACAGGGGTCGGTGGCTGGGGGGGGGGCAAGAACCAAGAATTTCCCGGTCACATCATAAAGCAGGCAATGGAGTCATAAGGCAAAAATTTTGAGGGGGCGATATTATGGAGTATCGGACAAAAATATATATTTATGCGAGCGAGCGGAGCGTTCGAGCAAAATTTTTGACATTTTAATGGCAAAAATGAGTGGGGTCCGGGGTAGAGCCCCGGAACCTCTTGATATTAAAGCCATTTTAAACCTTACAGATGGCCACTAATTTTAATCAAATTGCGTGTATATTTATATAGCTTTCACACTACACATAAATTCAGTGCTGCAGTTGTGTACCGTAATCATCTAAATATTTTGAGGGGGTCTACCATAGCAAATGTGGGAAAATTTGTAAAAAGTCGGCAGCGAGCGAAACGAGCCAGAAGAAAAATGGCCTTTTGAAATAAAATTGAATTGTGTGATAGACTTTTACATCACAGCAAATATCATGTCTTATATTTTTTTTATTTCATTCATCTCATTTCGCTGCCTCCTTCATATTCTTTTATTTCCCCTTGGCTGTGGAACCAATCCCCCCCCCCCCGTACGCCAGTGCTTCAACGCAAAGGTTAATGCAGGAAGGGTCCATATAGGGGCCCGTTATAGAGCCCTTTAAAAGTTACAAGTTAAGAGCCTCCACTGCACGGGGTCTTGACTCTTGGACAGAGCCCCCGGTAGCTTTGGATATTTTAGCAAGTTTATAATAGACTTTCATACGAAATTATGCTATATACCATCCATCTTTTTTTCCCGCTCGTTATCTTCAATCCTCAGAAGCCCGGTAGTAATATCTTGTCCCTTTTTTTTATTTTCCAATTTAGATTTTGCCTCATTCCATTCTACCTTCACTCGCTTTTGTTTGCCTTTATCATCTTTAATTTATTTCCCTGTCTTTTAAAATTATTTTGAAATTAAATTCTAATTATGTGATAGTCGCTTTGGAAATTTAGTCGATCAATCAATCAATCAATCAATGTAGTTGTGTACCGTAATCATCCAAATATTTTGAGGGGGCACACCATAGCAAATGTGGGAAAATTTGTTTTAAAAAAAAGTCGCCAGCGAGCCAGAAGAAAAATGGCATTTTGAAATAAAATTATAATTATGTGATAGATTTTTACATCATAGCAAATGTCATGTCTTATATATTTTTTAAAATATTTTATTCATCTCATTACGCTGCCTCCTTCATTTTCTTTTATTTCCCCTTGGCTGTGGAACCCCCCCCCCCCCCCGTACGCCAGTGCTTCAACGGAAGGATCCATATAGGGGGCCGTTATAGAGCCCTTTAAAGGTTACAGGTTAAGAGCCTCCACTGCACGGGGTCTTGACTCTTGGACAGAGCCCCCGGTAGCTTTGGATATTTAGCAAGTTTATAATAGACTTTCATACGAAATTATGCTATATACCATCCATCTTTTTTTCCCTCTCGTTATCTTCAATCCTCAGCAGCCCATCTTGTCCCTTTTTTTTTATTTTCCAATTTAGATTTTGCCTCATTCCATTCTACCTTAATTTCCCGCTTTTGTTTGCCTTTTTGTCATCTTTAATTCATTTCCCTGTCTTACTAATCATGCTAATGTATGTGTATATCTGGGAAAATTGTTCTTCCTCACATGTTCTTCTTTCCTTCCTTTTTCCAAATTCTTTCCGTTTTCCCTTTTTTTTTCTTAGTTTTATTTTCCCTTACCCTTTTCTATTCCCCTCCCTTTTCCCCCTTTCATCTTTTTTCCTTTCCTTTTCCTTTCCCTTTCTTTCTTTCTCCCCTTATTTTTTCCTTTTCCCGGTTTTTTTTTCTTAACATTTTCACGGTGAACTCCGCCAGGGGGAAGGGGGGCAGCTTGCCCCCCCCCCGCCTGTTACGCAACTGGTTGCATGCTCATTATGGGGGCTAAAATTAACAAAAGTAAAGGAATACGGGCTTTTTCAAGCATGGGGAACCACGGTCCTGACTTTTCCCCCCATCCCTTAGTGCTGCCGATGGGTAGAGTAAGAAACAACAAGGAAAGAGAGAAGACAAAATAGAAGAGAGAGAAGCGAAAGGGAGAGATAGGAAAGAAAAGGAGGGGGAAAGGGAGAGAAAGAGAAGGGAGAACGGAGGGGTCATATCATTGTATGAACAGGATATTTTATGATTATGCCCCGAGCATTAGTGCGAAGCTCAATGCGAGATAAGAACAAAATAGAGGGGGCACACCATGGCGCACGCAGCAAAAATTTGCTTAATAATAAGTCTCCAGCGAGCGAAGCGAGCGAGAATAAAAATCACCTTCAATTTTGAGATTGATTTTGACATGGTATGCAGAAAATGACATATCTTTCCTCTTCCTTTTCTTTCTTTCCTTTTATCATTTTTTTTTCTCGGTTGTAGAACTTTTTTTTTTTTTTTTTTTTTTTTGGGGGGGGGGGCAGTGCTATGCGGTTCGGGTCCGGGGCAATGACGGTACTAGGGTTTTTAACCTAGGAGGAGGCAAACAAACATTTTGGGGCCGGGGGGATGGCACACATTTTTAAAAAAAATCGAGCGAGAAGCGCGAGCTAATTTTATTGCAAATGCAGTCCCTACTGATTTAAAAAGGGAACTGTTAAGAATCAGCTGTTTGCATTAATTGGGTCATGAAGATGATATCTCACCAAATGAATAATGCGAGCGCGAAGCGTGAGCTGAAAATTTATGATATCCGGGATGATACCTGGCCGTTCTAAGCTTTTTTTTAATTATAAAATGAATGGCTATCTAATTCGCTGAAAATAAATCCTCTATGGAAATTATGAATACGCAGGATATGTATCTCGCTAAAACAAATAATGAAAACTCTAATAACATTTGATTTTTAAGCCCCATGTGAACAGATAATCATTAATAACTGCGAGCGCGTATCGCGAGCTACATTTTGAATTTTATATAATGGCCTGAAAGATTTATGTTAGTGACCAAAATTGTTGGGACCTAAATGCTAACGGTGAATGGATGAGAATATTTTTAAAATTTAAAGAACAAAAAACATTTTTGGAGTATTATGACAACGTTTACTATACATTTTGTTTCTTCAAATTTCGGGGGGGGGGGGCAACTCACTGGGGCCTCCCCATTCGGTGGCGCCACTGGTCTGGGGCGGAGCCCCCAGAACCTCGTGATATTTTTAAACATTGCAGATGGCCATTTTTTTTTTATCAAATCGCGGGTACATACATCACATATTATATTAAGTTGCTAATTAATTGAATTGAAGGCTACACGTGCAAAATAAAATGTCTCATGAGAATTATTCGAAGATTAGAGGAGCTTTATACTCATATGTTATATTTTGACAATACGTTTTCTATCGATATACGCCCCCATCTTTTCTCCAAGAGATGACGATCTACAACAGAAGGCTGAAGATATTCATTCGACCCAACCCATTCTCATTTTTTTAATTTGTAAGTTGATTACAAAAAAGAATATGTATAATGATTAGACTGATTCTAGAAACAGAGAATGGGCAACCATTGAACATATTTTGTGCAAATAAAAGAAAAATACAGGTGTCGCTCAGCTTTCGGAACTATTTTATTGGCGGAGGATTTAGGACTGAGTATAATATATGAATAAGATCTGCTCATGAGATGCTTTAACCAGTTGCCCCCTAAATGTGCATGTGCCGGGTCAAGCTAGTGTTTATCTGGTTGCCCGAGTCGAGTTCTCCAAGTTAGGGTACGTGGTTACCCTGGCTAGGCCGTCGGGATATCCCTGGGGCCCCCTTGAAAAAATACTTTTAATTTTAAAAATGCGATAAATATCCCTTTATTCCCTTTACTTTTGTTAATTTGAGTCCCCTAAATGTGCATGCACCGGGTCAAGCTAGTGTTTACCTGGTTGCCCAAGTCGAGTTCTACAAGTTAGGATACGTGGTTACCCTGGCTAGGCCGTCGGGATATCCCTGGGGGCCCCTTGAAAAATACTTTATTTTAATTTAAAAAATGCGATAAATAGCCCTTTATTCCCTTTAATTTTGTTAATTTAAGCCCCATAAATGTGCATGCGCCGGGCCATGCTAGTGTTTATCTGGTTGCCCGAGTCGAGTTCTACAAGTTAGGATACGTGGTTACCCTGGCTAGGCCGTCGGGATATCCCTCGGGGCCCCTTGAAAAAATACTTTATTTTAATTTTTAAAATGCGATAAATAGCCCTTTATTCCCTTTAATTTTGTTAATTTGGGCCCCCTAAATGTGCATGCGCCGGATCAAATCAGTGTTTAATAGCCCTTTATTCCCTTTAATTTTGTTAATTTTAGCCCCCTAAATGTGCATGCGCCGGGTCAAGTCAGTTTTTATCTGATCGCCCGAGTCAAGTTCTACAAGTAAGGATACGTGGTTACCCTGGCTAGGCCGTCGGGATATCCCTGGGGGCCCCTTGAAAAAATACTTTATTTTAATTTAAAAAATGCGATAAATAGCCCTTTATTCCCTTTACTTTTGTTAATTTGAGCCCCCTAAATGTGCATGTACCGGGTCAAGCTAGTGTTTACCTGGTTGCCCGAGTCGAGTTCTACAAGTTAGGATACGTGGTTACCCTGGCTAGGCCGTCGGGATATCGCTGGTGGCCCCTTGAAAAATTACTTTATTTTAATTTTAAAAATGCGATAAATAGCCCTTTATTCCCTTTAATTTTGTTAAATTTAGCCCTCTAAATGTGCATGCGCCGGGTCAAGTCAGTGTTTATCTGATTGCCCGAGTCAAGTTCTACAAGTTAGGATACGTGGTTACCCTGGCTAGGCCGTCGGGATATCCCTGGGGGCCCCTTGAAAAATTACTTTATTACACACACACCGCAAAAAATGGCCGGTGCCCCCCCCCCTGAAAAAGCAAGGACCCCCCAGTCCCCCCCCGGGAAAAAAATCCTAGCTACGCCACTGTCTGCGAAGGTCCGAAAACGCTGGAAAAAGCCATGTTAAAGTGAATTTTTGTTGCACGTGGTCGTATCATGCATGCACTGCACTGCGTGCACGTGTGTTGGCTGTTGGCTGTGCGAAAGACGAAATCAGAGAGCAGGAAGTGGAAAGCGAACTACCCGATTTCGTTTTCGCTGTCTGCGTTTTTCCAAACAGAATCAGGGGGTAGAAAGCGTGTTCTGATTTTGTTTTTAATATATAACAAACACAGGTATAGAATGAGGTATCAGAGAGGACCAAAAGTATTTCTGATTTCATTCTTCTGTTTTTGATCTCCAAAAATGAAATCACAACGGGGTTTTTCTCGTTGTGATTTCGTTTTTGTGTTTTCAAAGACCAATCCATGAGGTTGACTTCCGTTTTTGCTCTACGAAAATCAGGAATGAAAAACGAATTATCCATTAGTACCCTGATTTTTCTGGTAGTTATGGGCAGTTTTGATTTTTAGTTTGGGAAGGACACACATCAAAATGTAGTGCTGTATTGTTTTTGAGTTTCGTCTATTCAAATGGCGGTGGAGGAGGGAGCAGGGCCATTGCAATGGGCAAGTAAATTACAATGTAGATGTGGCTTAATGCTAGGGACGATAGGATTAATATTTAGTTGATGTTTAGTTAAACAATTTAATAAAATGATAATGATAATTTAAACATTAATTTTAGTTACACTTTTGTTCTTTCCAGTTTCATTTATAATCAGTGTGTATGTGTTGTGAGGGATGAGAGATGACATTACATCAAACTTCTAGTTAGTATGTTTCTAATTCTTAAACACCCCCAGTTAACTACTGGCTAATCCAAACGAACATACGTCGCAGCAAATTTAGGCAAAACCACGCCTTACAGTAACAACAACTCAATGGCAAGGATCATCATTAAACTTCAATTCATGATTATGGATTGAGCAATATTATCTCTTAAAGTGCATTGTTTGAACTCTGTGTATTATGTATTATACCCCTGAAGAGAAAATGTTAAATTTTTTTTTAAAACATTGTGCATATGATATCCTAAGGTTGTGCAAAAAAAAAAATATCCCAAGTTCAGTGTGAATCGGACCCTCTAAAGGGCGCACACCACTAATAGGATCCGGCAATTTCGGGAATCCCCTTTAGACCCGTACCTAAGAATTTGATGTAATGGTTGGAAAAATATTCATATAAAATCAACGGTGCATATCTGAACAATTTTTTTCATATGGGCATAGAGAGGGATTACTACTGGATCTGTTCAGTCCCATGGGAGAGCAGTAATTTGTCAATGCTGGGTTTTATGGGAACTTAATTAGTTGCCCAAGAAACCCAGTGAGCACTGTGACTGCAACCAAGTTTGCACATAGTCTTGGTTTGAGCCCCTGTAGCGCGAAAAAATATTTAAAAACACCTTTTCATATCTTTAGCATTTGAAGGATATTGGATACACTACCAAATGATATAGGTGTGGATGATGTCATTTCTAAGACTTACTTTTGGCGATCTTTTCAAATCTCATTTTTAACACATGAGTCTATGGGGAAATAGTTAGTGGTGTGTGCCACTAATAGGATCCGGCAATTTCGGGAATCCCCTTTAGACCCGTACCTAAAATGATGTAATGGTTGGAAAAATATTCATATAAAATCAACGGTGCATATCTGAACAATTTTTTTCATATGGGCATAGAGAGGGATTACTACTGGATCTGTTCAGTCCCATGGGAGAGCAGTAATTTGTTAATGCAGATAGAATTAAGGCGCTCAGTCGCATCGGCAAATCTGTAAATTTCATACAGCGCGTCCCTAAAAAATGTCCCTCTGACATAAGGCTGAATTAATTTAAAATATGAAAATTATTCTCGATTAAAATAATGTATAATTATAGGAAGCTCATCTCAAGTCCTAACTTCTCAAACAATTTCATTGGTCTTGCTTCAGCGGTTTTGAATATACAGTATATTATGTTACAATGGTGCTTTTCAGCCTATTCCAAGTTTTCATACATCGATCAAGTTAGATTATGATCATGATGATATAAGCTTTCTACTCCTGTACATTATTTTGATTGATTGAGAGTACTACAACACTTTGGAATAACTTCAGCTTGGCTATGTCAGAGGGACATCTTTTGGGGAAGCGCTGTATGTAGGTCTACATTCGTAGACATGGCCCGGGGGGGGGGGGCACTTCCATTCACGAGTGGATACCATGCGCGACCATGGGGTCTCGAAAAGCACCCTAAACACGTAATTTCCATATTCTGAAAATGCACCCCTTAACAAGTATTGGCGTGTGAAACCCTACCCTTAACAAGTATTGGAAATTAACAAAACGATACTCTTGGCAAATATTCCCTGAAATGAACCCCTAAACAAGTACAGGAATGTTTTATTGTTACGGGTCATTCGGCCGTCGGCTTTACCTTATTTGGTTTAGTACGACCCCACCTTCTACACCTCGCGCAAATCGGACTCTAAACACGAAGTGTTGGGGCAAAATGGACATCCTTTATAAAACATTTTAATTTTGTTTTATCATTCCCGCAAATTTGACCCTAAACACGTAATTTTCCTAGCGTAATAGACACTCTTTTTTCATTATTTTTGTGTTTTTGACACCCTTATCACGTTACGTACGTAACGTGCCCTATCGTGAAAAGGACATCCTTTTTGGGCGATTCCACACTAGAACTTCAAAAATATCATAAATTTCAACATGCTTTCAATAAGTCATAAGTAGTGTAATATTTTACTATGATATCTAAATTTTATGAAAATTCTGAGTTTTAACCAAAAGTGAAATCAGATATAGTTTTTTTGGAGGGGAACAATGGAATATTCAGTTTTCAATAATTTTGCTAATTAAATAGTCAAGTCCAAACACTGCCTGAAACAATTATTGCCATAGCACGAGAAGATTGAAAATATTGCAAGTCAATGGAATAATGCATCATTGATGGTTCCAAACAATATTTACAACATTTTCATGATCCATAATAGGGGCAGCCCTGATTTTTCTGAACCTATTTTTGGCAATGTCCCGTACGACACATAAAAATGCAAAAGTTTATCCTACAATTTTATTTTTGATGATGCAATTTCACAATGTCAGTTTCTCTTTCTTTGACCCATGGGTGATCGATTTATTCCATAAGGATCTGATCACTGCCCTTCATTTTTCAATAATTGTCCTATTAAAAGTTGTCCCGTTCGACACACAATATACAGTGCGTCTCAAAAAAAACTATACACTTTGAAAGGGCTACCAAACAAAAAATATGTCACTTTGGGGAAATATAACTATATATATGGAAAGCCAATAAAGTAAACTTTCAGATGACACCAAAGAGTTGGAAAACTATTCATGCTTGAGTGAGCACTACCCGCTTAAACAAAGGGTATGAAAATTAGGGTGGGCAGGAATTAGCCTTTCGATTTCTGTCAGTTTTTGAGAGGCGAGTCCCTTGGAACTTGCAAACTTAAATTGATTTAAATTAAATTAAAGGTCATTCATGATAGATTTAAATTGTTGGAGCAAATTTCATGAATTATCAAATTGAAATTTCATCCATGAGTGAGCGTGAATTGCAATCTTTAGTGCAGCATTTTAACTTTACAATGTGGATCTCAGCAGTGTGTTCATTGGAGTCAGGAGAATAGGGGTAAGATGGGACTTCAGTGAGTGAAGTAAGCTGATGGGAAAGGGTCAACAGAAAGTTTAGCCCCCCTCCTTTAGGTCCGTCCCTCCCCCCCCCCCCCTCCTGTTGAGATTGAGACTGATTGCTATTAAATGCACGCATTAAGTCCAGAGTGGACTGTCAATTTGATAATAAATTCTGAAAATTAGGTCATCAACTTTTACTTATCAATTATTCAATCAACAATTTGTAAGTAAATCAACTCAATCAATGTGATCAATCAAATATTCACCCTTTTCAATAAATTATCAATCAAACATTCAGCTTTTTCAATAAATTATTTCATAAATCACCATAATTAGTCAAGTTCTTAATAATCATTCAATGGAAAAGAAAGATCCATCAACCATAAGTCACGAGGCATTTAAGTTTTAATACCATCCAGGAGAAAGATAGGGGTGGAGGGCGGGGGTGAGTACATGACATGTAATTTGTAAGATAACACAAAGAAGAATGCCCCTTTAACCCAGTCTTACCCTATCTCACCCCCTTGCATGTATGAGGTACAATCACATTACTCTGACTCTCACAAGCATACTTGCTAAGATCCACATAATAAACTAAAAATGCTACACTAAAATTACAATTCCTGTTTACTCATGTATTACTTTTCAATTTTGTAACTTGAAGAATCCAAAGAAACCAAAACTGGTCTCAATTCATCAGTAATTTAGCATAACACCCTACCCTTAACTTTGCACGTTCCAAAGGACTCACCTCTACAAAAAATCTGGAAGGCTAATTCATGCTCCCCAAGGAAAGGCTCGTCTCTCAGGAGGGGTGAAAGGGGTAGAGAGAGGGGGGGGGTTAAGTGATTTGTTGACCCTTATCCCATCCACCTACTTCTCCCACCTAAGTCCTATCTCTTCCATGATCACATTACTGAGATCCACGTGAAAAAGTAAAAAATTGTATTTCATGTTCTCTCATGCATTAATTTCAATTTAATTATTCTTGAAATTTGCTCTAAAAACCTAAATTGATAAATGCTTGATCATTGATTTATCAGAACACCCTCAACTTTGCAAGTTCCAAGGGACTCGCATCTCCAAAACTGAAAGAAATTGGAAGGCAAATTCCTGCCCAGCCTCATTTCCATACCCTTTGTTAAGTGGGTAGTGCTCACTCAAGCATGAATAGTTTTCCAACTTTTTGGTGTCTCTGAAAATTGACTTTATTGGCATTCCATATATATAGGTATTTTCCCCATAGTGACATATTTTGTGTTTGGTAGCCATTTCAAAAGTGTATAGTTTTTTTTTGAGACGCACTGTATAATGCATTTAATTGCAGGATTTGGATTCAGAAACTATAAATAGTAGGCCTATTTTATTTCAAGTAATTGATTTGACATAAAGTGAACTGAAAAAATACTTTTTTTATCTCCATAGAACATGAAATAGGTGATTCTAACCATTTTAATTGATATCATGTAGGTGTATTCTTTTGGGAATCCCTTCAGCTAAACTGGTGATTTTCACGGTCAGAGCAGATTCATTTCTTTGTCACTGAGCACGAAAAGAAAACCTTTATAATTGATTCACCCTAGCCTGGAAGATGACTTCCTCTTGCATGCTAATGTGGAATTATCATAAGATGTAAAAAATACACATCACTCAACTATTTGGACTTCCCTTGATCACTATTTTTTTATATACAGTATTGAAACTCCTTACTTTTTTCAAGTTGTAAAAAAAACCTGGAAAATAAGACAAACCATATGGTTTCATGAAATACAGAAAGGTTTGAAAAAGTAGAACCGCATTTCTTTAGAAAAAAATATTTTGTGGAATTACAAGTGACAGGTGTGACATATATCATGTATATATACATTTTATATGAAAAAGTATGACATTTTAGCCCCATAATTTACACAGTTTCATTCGTTCATTGTTCAAATAGTGTATTAGAAATCATCAATTAATTCACTAAAATATAACTTCACACAAAACCTCAAGTTTTCAGCTCGTAAAAATGCTGCGAACCCTTGTACATTTCCCATCATGAAAAAAAATGACATATTGCTCCCGATTGTATATATTGAGGTTACTTAATTATATTGTCCTGAATGACTACTTATTAAAAGACTTTTCATTAAAAAGGAAGAATTTAGGGGCAATGCTCCCCTTCTGATTGATAAAAAGTTCATTGTTTTATTCAGGCTGCCCAGCACAACACGCAAGTGCCTGTACAAACACAAGTGTCCCGTACGACACACAAGTGTCCTGTACGACACACAAGTGTCCCGTACGTACGACACATTATTTTGTTTATGATATATTGACAGAAATATATTCAGCTAATTGCGGTTTCTAACATAATGAATGTCTTTAGGTTTGATAGGACTATTATTATCATCAGCCAAATAAAGTGATTGAAGAAGTCAAAGAGACATAAAGTAAGAAAGTTTGGCTTCAATTTAGAGATGTCCCGTACGACACATTTTGAGTGTCCCGTACGCCACAATGTTCTCGAAAATTGTAATTTGCTTTATTTATTCATGAATGTTTATTTTACTTTCTTTCATAGATGTGTTTGTTCTTGGGTAATTGAATATCAATTTGAGTTCAGATTCTATGAAAATTATCTGTCCAACTCACAGACTTGAGGTTTCGAAAAAAGCCACTTTTTCTGCGTCCGTACGACACATTACTATTTTAAATCTGTATTATACAGGATGTGAATTCAAGCCATGTTAAGTCTTGGTTTTTCTAACATACTGGTAGTACTTGATGATCACCTTTAGTTACTGGAATGAATCCATGTCACATGCTCCGGCGACGATTGCTCCGGTGACAAATGCTCCCCAAAATGCGACATTTGCTCTGCGACATTTGCTCCTCGACATTTGCTCCGCCGACATTTGCTCCACCGACATTTGCTCCGCCGACAGTTGCTTCGCCGACTCTTGCTCCGCCGACATTTGCTCCGCCGACAGTTGCTCCACCGACAATTCCTCCACGTTTAGCGAGAAATGCTCCGGCGACAAATGCTACCCGAACGACACATGTTCCGGCGACAATTGCTCCGTCAATATTTGCTCCGCATGTAGGGACAGTTGCTCCGCCGAAATTTGCTCCGCATGTAGTAGTATCCTGTAATTAGTAACCAACTGGAATAAAATTATTGGAAATGGTTTTTTGACTGATTTGAGTAGATATGGGTGTCAACATTTACCAAAAAAAGGTTAGAAGGAATACGGGTTGGGGAAAGTGTTTTTTTTTCAAGGTCAAAGGTCAATGACCTTTTTAAATATACTGTATCATGGTATCTTCCAGATAAAATATTACAGGTTGGTGATCATGGTGTCAAAATGCACAGATTCGTACAAGAAGATCAAATAAAATCAAATTAATTAATTAAGTACCTACAATGCTCATTCACCCATGAAATTCAAGGTCAAAGCCCTTCAAAGTTCAATGACCTTTATTACATTATATACCATATACGGTATTATGGTATCTCTGAGATGAAAAGGTGCAGGTTCGTGATCTAGGTGTCAAAATGCAGAGGTTCTTACAGGAAGATCAAATAAAATCAAATTAATTACCAGAATGCACATTAAACAATAAAATTCAAGGTCAAAGCCTTTCAAAGGTCAATGACCTTTTTTCTACATCAAATACCATATACGGTATAATGCTATCTCTCAGATGAAAAGGCGTAGGTTGGTGATCTTGGTGTCAAAATGCACAGATTCTTACAAGAAGATCAAATGAAATCAAATCAAGTACCTACAATGCTCATTCACCAAATGAATGAAATTCAAGGTCAAAGCTTTCAAAGCTCAATGACTTTTTTTTACATTGTATACCATATACGGTATAATGGTGCAGGTTGGTGATCTTGGTTTCAAAATGCAGAGGTTCTTACAGGAAGATCAAATAAAATAGAATTAAGTACGCAGAATGCATATTAAACTATAAAATTCAAGGTAAAAGCCTTTCAAAGGTCAATGACCTTTTTTACATTATGTATCACACTGTATAATAGTATCTCTGAGATGAAACGGCACAGGTTGGTGATCGTTGTATCAAAATTCCAAGATTCTTACAGGAAGGTCAAATAAGATAAAGTTAATCACCCAGAATGCATACTAACCCATAAAGTTCAAGGTCAAAGGTCAGTGACCTTTTTACATAGGCTATATATCGTATAAAGGTATCTCTGAGATAAAACCCTACATGTTGGTGATTTTGATGTCAAAAAGCAATTTTTGCAAGAAGATAAAAAAGACTCAAAATAATCCAATATCCAAAGTCAAAGGTCAAAAGTTGATAAATATTTATATATCCATGCATGATTCCCCAAAAAAAGAAATTTATCCATTATATTCACATTTTATTTGTGAATAATAAAAAGAAAGATAACTATTTGTAATGAACACTTGGGAGTCTAATAATTTCACTCTGAAAGAAATAAGGATAAAAAATGACCATGGAAAATATATTTAGGAGTTAAAGGTCAATCAACTATGTCAATAGCGTCAGGGAATTTAAGTAAATAGGTCGATATAACGTGATTGTGGCATGTAGGTATAGTGATTCTGATGGGGAAAAGACTGACCTGCGTGGAAAAAGAACACAAATTTAATAGTTGAATCCTTGACCAATGATGATGTCAAAATACAAGTTCGAGGTAAAATTGGATCAAATAGCACTTTTTCTTATAATATACTGTAATGCATTGACAAAAGTGTAAAAAAAAATAATGTGTGATATAATTTGAAATGGTGACAATGGTGAAGTTACCTAAAGTAGCAGCATTTAGATATGCATTTTATAAATCTAAATCAAGGTGCTAATTTCTCTGTAGCAATAGGTCACTAACCTCAAATGCTACAATCAATACTATAACGCTTTAACTTAATCTGTAAATGGAAAGGATAGGCCTAAGTCTTATGGCAAGCATCATCCGAGAACATTTTCATATAGCCAGGGACAATGACGAAGAATTAAAATAAGGCAATCATTAGAGCTGCAGCTTTTTTGTCATAGATGAAGTTAAGTGTCTCAACTTCAGCAAAGAGTAATTGAACTCTTGAAAACCTTCTGACATTTTCAAGACTTTGATCTGGCCCATTCAATGAAAGCCTAACGTTCTGTCAAGGGATATCAGACCAGGATCTACATTATTACTGATAATTGCACAGCTTGATTCTCAAGAACTGGAAGTGGTGCTGTAGGAGTTTTGTTAGGTCGATGGATGTGTACTTGTAAGCTATTATCTCCTTTTGAACTTCATTGTTATATGCCTAATTTGTGCATGATAATAATCAGTTGTTCTGGACCAAAAACATGATCCTTGTACAAACTGATACCTAGTAGAAATAGCATCATGGGTGACGTACGGCAGAGAGCAGATATGAAGTTTTGTCTTGCAGCATTATCATCACAAGAGATTCTGGCAGCTCGCAATGAACTGATGAAAGGTACTAATAATACGGGAATTCACCTTTGTTGAAGTTGATATATATATAATTTACTACATGTATATGACAGAAGCTGCAGCTCTAATGATGGCCTTCATTTCATCATCATCATCTCTCTGCTGTTTGGAAATGCTCTCAGATGATGCTAGCTGTGACATGAGAGTTAGACCTGTCCTATCCATTTTCAGAAGATTAAGCTAATAGTTTATAGTATTTATTATAGCATTGAGGTGAGTGGCCTATCGCTGGAGAGGAAAGACACGACAACCTTGATTTAGATATAATGATGCATTAAATGCTGCTACTTAAGATAAAAATCATTTCAAATTATATACTTGATTTCATTTATTTTTTCAGTGCTTTTGGCAATGCATCGCAGTATATGAAAAAGTGTTATTTGGTTATCAACTTTTTTAACTTAATTTCCACTGATATTTTGGAAAGGGCTCATTGACCTCTGACCCCTAAATGCATTCTCCATGGCCTTCATTGTTTCAGACCGAAATGATGAAACCTCCATGTTTTCATTACAAATTAGCCATGGTTATTAACATTATTCAGATATAAAATATGAACACAAAATGTATTGTTTTTGGTTATTTTTATATCATATAGATTATATATTTCCTCTGATCTAGGATTTCAAGGGTGAAAGTTTATTCTTTATACTTTTTTAGTGTTGTTTAATCTTCTTGTACAAGTCTTTGGATTTTGGCACCAAGATCACCAACCTGCGGTGTTTTATCTCAGAGATACCATTATTAATATCTAATGTTAAAAAGGACATTGACCTTTGTCCTTGAATTTTATGGGTGAATGTGCATTCTCGATGCTTAATTTTATTTCATCTTCCTGTAAGAATATGCGTGTTTTGACACCAAGAACACCAACCTGCATCGTTTTATCTTAGAGATACAATTATATAATATGGTATATGTAGTTTAAAAGGTCATTGACCTTTGGCCTTAAATTTTATGCGTGAATGTGCATTCTAGGTACTTAATTTTATTCCATTTGATCTTCTGGTAAGAATATGTACATTTTGACACCATGATCACCAACCTGTGATTTTTCATCGCAGGGATACCATTATACAGTATGGTATATAATGTAAATAGGTCATTGACCTTTGAAAAGCTTTGACCTTGAATTTTATTGGTGAATGTACATTCTAGGTACTTAAGTTTATTTTATTTGATCTTCTTGTAAGAATCTGTACATTTTGACACCATGATCACCAGCATGTACCTTATCATCTCAGAGATACCATTATACGGTAGGTATATAATGTAAAAAAGGTCATTGACCTTTTGAAAGGCTTTGACCTTGAATTTGATAGGTGAATGTGCATTCTAGGTACTTAAGTTTATTCTATTTGATATTCTGGTAAGAATTTGTGCATTTTGACACCATTATCACCAACCTGCGCCTTTCCATTTCAGAGATACCATTATAATATGTACGAAAAGATCATTGACCTTTGACCTTGAAAAAAAGCACTTTCCCCAACCCGTATTCCTCCTAACTTTTTTTTTGGTAAATGTTGACACCCATACCTACTCAAATCAGTCAAAAAACCATTTCCAATAATTTTATTCCAGATTGGCTCTTTTGGGGTCTAATTTAGGGATACTATAGGGACAAATGCTCCGCCAATAATTGCCCCGTCCACAATTGCTCCATCGACAGTTTCTCGGCATGTTGCTTTAAAAAACATAAATAAAGACCTAAATAAAATAGCTGCGACAAATGCTCCTCGAATAACAATTGCTCTGCTCACGATTGCTCTACCGACAGTTACTAGGCCTAAAGGAAGACACGACACTTGCTCTGAAAGAAATATTTGTTACATCCTTTTGCGTTACATACTTTTTTGTATTGTTTGGTTTTACCATTCAAGTTGTTGTGCCACTTTATATCATAGGCGGATCCAGGGGGCGAGGGGCCCGAGTCCCCCCTATTGGCGGAGCAAAAAATAAATAAAAAAAGGGGGGAAGAAAAAAAACAGGGAAAAGAGAGAAAAAAGAAGAGGAAGACAAGTGAAAGACTTGGAAAATAAAAAGATTCTTTCATATTTCACTATATAAAATTTTCGCTCGCAATTCGTGCTCGAATTGCCTGTAAGTTGATTTACATATCTTGTTCAATATGGAGCTTAAATATCAAGTTTAGAAGTCAATATGCAAAATATATTTCGCCGCGGAAATCGAACTTTCATTATTTTGTTTGATTTACAAATTGATTGTTTTAAAGTGATTTTTAAAAATGTTAGTTTAACGATCTGAACATTAATATTTTCTGCTCGTGCTGCACGCTTGCAAATGTTAACTTATCAGTTACCTTTATTATTCTCGTGTATTCCATAAAGTTTTCAAAATATCCCTTTGCAGATCTGATTGTCAAAACGTATCAGCTAGCGCTGCACGCTCGCATTTTGATTGGCAAGTAATGTATGTCTCGATATTAATTATTCAACATACTTCTTAAAATCCACATTTCGTGACAGTCTATCAAAAGTTTCGGCTCGCGATTTGCGCTTGCATTGTTAAAAATGTATTTACTCATGCATCTTTTTTCATAATTACCAAAGTTCTTGAAATGTCCAGTTTTCAGGCCATGATTTTCGTGCCCTACTTAGGCATATTAACTTAATAATAATAATAATAATACATATGATTTATATAGCGTCTTTTCCATTTTGATTAAATGCTCAAGGCGCTTTGCAGATAAATAATTTTATAAATAAGATAAATAATTTTATAATTAGATTGTCCATTTTGTTTCATCTCACACTTAGCAAGAGGAATAGGAAGATCATGTGATGACTTTTCCTAATGATGTCCCGGTCTCTTGTCAAAACATAAAGTAATAATAATGAAAAATGTTAGCTGTTTTTTAAGTACGATCCATATCCACCTCACAATTTTCCTACAAATTGTTTGAAATATAGAGCTGAAATAAACCCTTTTTTATTGATTTTCATGATAAAAGATATATTTAGAATGCCTAGTTTCTAGGTCTAAATATGAAACACACGCGATCATGTTTCATCAGATACGCAACTTGTTCTCTATTTATATCATTATCCAGTTTCAGATTGCAATATCAACAGTTTTCTGCTCGTGCTCTGTTCTTGCATTACTAATATAGGAAGATCCCCTATTACCCATCCTATTCATGATTTACAAAACATGAATAGAGTGTCCCGTTTTTTGGACTAAATTTCGAATTTTGTCGCTCGCTCTTCGCGCTCGCATCAATCGTTTAGTTATATAGCTATCCTGTTCACGATTAAAGAAATTGATTGAATTTTTTTCATTCTTTATGTAGAAAGGTAAAAATGTTCAGCTCGTGCTTCGCGCTCGCATTATTTGATTGTTAAAATATGTGACTCCTTTATGGCTAACCTGCAGGCAAACCTTAGTAGTACCTTTTTGATCAGTTTAAAGCGTGTATTAACAATTTCTGCTCGCGCTTCGCATTCGTAGGTTTTATCCAGTTGCATACACATCTTTTCATGACAACATTGCCAGAATGTTCAAATTTTAGGACAAAACACATAAAATAAAAAAAAATTGTTCGCGCTCGCGATTGCATTATTCAAATAAGGATTATGATATCATATATTTATGTTGATTTATAAGAATAAAGCTAAGAAGTGACTATTAGGATAATTCCACATGTTTAGGGAGAAATAAAACCTTTTTTCACAGGAAAATGAGGAGAAAATTTGAATATTATATATTTCTTATAATAAAATACAAAAGAAATAGTGAGTGAGTGATGTCATCAGTTCTCTCATTTGCATACCGACCAGGCTGTGCATATACTATAACTATTTTGTGAAATTAAGCGAAACTTGAAAATATCATAACTTTCTTATTTTACATTTGATTTCGATGAAATTTTCAGTGTTACGCTTGTTTGATTTTTCTCTTTTTATTCAAATCAACTTTTTCTTGTGGTGGACATGTCCTTTAAGAGGAGAGTTGTTTTCACACTGTACGTAATTGAAGGGAAAAAATAATAAAAGAAAATGGAGTGAAAGTGACAGGAAACACCTTTCTAACAAGATTGTAAAACTTCATTAGTTTTCAATTCCATTAGAGGGGTAGGAAAAAGTTAAAAGAATAACAGTGAAAACAGACCAAAATAGCATTAGAGCGAGAAGAAAGAGACAGGAGAAGAAGGGAGAGGTTGTAAAAGAAATAGAAATCGAAGTAACTAGGAATGCAGAGAGAGAGAAAAAAAATTAAAACAGGAGAGAGGGACGGGGAGAAGGTGGTTTTCCCGGGGTGGTTTTCAAGGAAAGAAAGGGAGAAATAATCGAGATAAAAGCGCTTATGGGAAATTTAATTTGAGCCAAACTATTTTTTCCGCTGAGCAATTCAATTAGGAATGTTAAAAATATATAGAATAATGATAATGACCATACAGCTTTGGAGAAGCATTGTTAGTTTTACAAAAAAAACACAATAATTTTCGGTGGATGGTATTTTCGGCGTAGCTATTATCAGCGGAGCATTTGTCCCTACATGCGGAGCAATTGTCGCCGGAGTATGTGTCGTTCGGGAAGCATTTGTCGCCGGAGCATTTGTCGCTGAATGTGGAGCAATTGTCGGTGGAGCAACTGTCGGCGGAGTAACTGTCGGCGGAGCAACTGTCGGCGGAGCAACTGTCGGCGGAGCAACTGTCGGCGTAGCAACAGTCGGCGGAGCAACTGTCGGCGTAGCAACAGTCGGCGGAGCAACTGTCGGCGGAGCAACTGTCGAGGAGCAAATGTCGCGGAGCAAATGTCGCATTTTGGGGAGCATTTGTCACCGGAGCAATCGTCGCCGGAGCATGTGTCGGGTTACCACTGGAATATATTTTGTTTTTCTTGTCAAAAAACTGTCAAATGTTCTCTAAATGTCCCGTACGATACGTATGGAATCACCCTTTTACGTGTTTTTTTGGTCGCGCATGGTATCCACTCGTCAATGTAATTGGCCCCCCGGGAGACATGGTAGAGGTGACATGATTGAAAACACTTCATTGCGGCGTACATTGCTCTGTTTTGACGGCGGTACGCTGCTGGCGCTACGGCGCATCTAACGGCAAAGTCATGAATTCAATTTTTATTTTTGTTGATAGAAGGCGTTTAATCGCATCAATCCGTCCAACGACAAAGCACAAGAGAAGGAAAAAAACACATCTTATGCAAAAACATATTTCACATCAGCAAATTTTGTTATTTTAATTGAAGTATGAAACCAGATTAACAAGCAATGCATATTTTAAATTTGTAGGTATCAGAAAGTACATTCATATATTATATTTGGTCACTCTCTTGGAACTTATCAGCTTGGAAAAAAATATCATTTCATCATGATCATAATACATGTACAGCTTTCTACAATCTACAAAGTTTGTTCTGTATTATTATGTGCACTAGTTGTCTCTTTCTTCAGTCCCTTCCATCTCTTCTTCATGCTCCTCTTCTTCCTGGTATTGAAATAGGACATCAAACTTTGTTCCGTGTCTGGCCAACACGCGTTGTATTGCTTTCCGAATATCCATTCCATTCTCTACTCTGTCTTTGATATCAGATAGAATGTCAAGATTGGTGTCATCTTCTTCAAGATACAAGCTATGTCGCAAGAAGTAAGAGTAGTGGTCGAAGAAGATTCGTTTGACTGCCCATAACACTTTTTTGTGAGCATTCTCTCGAGCTTCTTCCTCATTCATACCCCTTGAGATATATTTTTCGTATTTTTCATATCTCATCTCATCGGTTGCTGTTAGAGCCAGTTTGAACCATTCTTGATAAACTAGGTTGTCTTCAGGATCTCCATTGTCTTCTTCTTCACTTTCTGATTCTATCATTTTAGAATCTTCCTCTATATGATATTTTCATTATCACTGGAGTCTTCATTCTCAGATTCAGTTTCATTCGGTTCCTCATCCGTTTCCATTTCTCGATGTGCACTTTGTTCGTGCCTCTTCACGTCACACCTGCGACTATTAGTAGACTTGTTAAGAGGTTGAACGCTGCATTTTTTAGTACAAATGTCCCACTTGGCACAAATGTTCCTTGAGTCAAAAGAAAAATTTTCATCCAAAGAGACACGCTGTATCTATGCAAATAAGCAAGTAATTTGCATAAATTTGCATATTATGTCGATATAGTAAAAACAAGTATTTCAGAATATATTTTTAACCAGAACTGCCCTAAAATTGGACATAAATACTTAGGGTAAGAAAGGGAAGAAAATTGTCATAAAATAATTGGGATATCCTTGTTTATTATTACCTAATTTACATAAATTATGCAAATTATAATTTAAAACAGAGTATTTTTTCATGAATCCTGAACTGTTTTATAAAAAACAGCAACTAATACACAATGTCAACATTCTACATGAAAGAGAATATATTAGCGAAAACATCGATATGCTTCATGACAGTATTAGTGTCTTAATTTGCTTAGAAAGAGGGCAAATATGTCAAAATGTATGACGTGATATTGCGCTAAAACGAGACCAAAACAATCTCTATGTCACAGTCACACTCACGAAAAAGACAATAAAGCGATCAATGGTATGTCATTCGAGATAACACAATCTCAACACAATAGCTTCCATCGGCTTCTCGTATCGCTTTTGTTGGTGTGTCTGCCACACCATAATCTATGGTATATACGGGCAAAATGCATTTCGGTATCGGTAAAACACTATTAATTTTGTTTTTATTTGTTTCTAATTTGTTTCTCTTGGAAAATTTACAGGAGACATTGCTTTGCAGGTTACTGCTTTAATGAAACTCTGGCACATGAATCATGACGAATGTATCCTACCTCAATCCATATTTTAACTTTATTAAAATATATATCTTTTTGGAGACCCCGAGGTGGCAAAACTGCATCCCCCTGCATTCCCGCCACTTTACAAAACCAGTTTGACTTGTATAATCGACTTGGAAAAGACAGATGTATGAGACATCAGTCAACATGTTTCCTGAAGAAAGTTTTTTTTTTTTTTTATTTAAGCCTACGCCCACGGGAGCCCTCCGAATTTACCTCATCCCCTCTCCGTATTTCGATTTTAAATTAAAAAAACATCGGCAAGGCAAATTGCGTTTTTTTGGTATAATAAAGCAACTTTTATATCTATATTTTTATATTTACATTCATCATTATTGGTATTATTATAATTATTATTAATATTATTATTATTATTGTTCTGCCATTTGTAATAGTGCTCTACCACAGTAAAGGCTATAACCCAACAGGAGCATGCCTAGGATACCCTCTCCCTTTTTGGTTTTATGTATTCAAAAATAGTTTATTGTCTTTAGAACTCTTAAAAGATTACTTTTGTTTGTATTGATATCTTGGAATAGATTGAGGAGAAAATACTCTACAACTTACATGTAGAGGAGCTGTGGTACATTGAAGAACAGCCACACAGCCATTTATTGATTCCACTCTATGTTAAATTTAAATATTTTTAGAGCCCAATCGGAAGAAAGATGCATTTCTACTACACAAAGTAAAGCCTCTTTGCATTCTCCTCTTGAAAAAAAAAAAAAAACATAGAAGGCATTGTTTTATATCTCGTAAAATAAGTTCGTGTACGTGACGGTGGCCTGTCGAAGTTGCCCAACCGTTTATTTTGTTACGACAATATATATTTAGAATATCGTCTAAATGAAACCCTCATCTGGAAAAGGGCACTTATTAAAGGCAGCATCTACATTATATAGAGGAGGCTCTGGCACTAGGAAGAGGGGGCTGAAGCTTGTTAAATTTCTTCGGACCAAGATTTTACATTGAAACTTTTTTGCTTTTCAAATTTACATCAAGAAATTTAACAAGCAAATAAACAAAATTGATTGCACTACAAAATGAAGGGTTTTTTTTGGTAACGTTTCTTTTTTTTCTTTTCGTTTTGTCACATCTGCCGGAATTCCAGGGGGTGCTGTATATGGAGAATAACACACGCAGCACAGCCCCCCCCCCCCCCCCTTTAGAAAAATCTTGTGGGTGCTTCAGCCTCCGCTTCCAAGTACCAGGGCCTCCTCTATATAATGTAGATGCTGCCTTTAATAAGTGCCCTTTTCCAGATGAGGGCTTCATTTAGACGATATTCTAAATATATATTGTCAAAACAAAATAAAGGGTTGGGCAACTTCGACAGGCCACCGTCATGTACACGAACTTATTTTATGCGATATAAAACAATGCCTTCTATGTTTTTTTTTTCAAGAGGAGAAAGTAAAGAGGCTTTACTGTGTGTAGTAGAAATGTATCTTTCTTCCGAATGGACTCTAAAAATATTTAAATTTAATATAGAGTGGAATCAATAAAGGGGTATTTTAGAGCTTACGTGTGGCTTTTCTTCAATGTACCACAGCTCTTTTACATGTCAATTGTAGAGTATTTTCACCTCAATCTATTCCAAGATATGAGTTCTAAAGACAATAAACTATTTTTGAATACATAAAACCAAAAGGGGAAAGGGTATCCTAGGCATGCTCCTGTTGGGTTATAGCCTTTACTGCGCTAGAGCATTATTACAAACTGCAAAACAACAACAATAATAATAATAATAACAATAATAATAATAATAATAATAATAATATTAATGATAATAATAATATTAATATAGATAAATATGAAATATAGATATAAAAGTTGCTTTATTATACCAAAAACGCAATTTGCCTTGCCGGTGGCTTTAAAACACGATGGTTTTTTTTAATTAGTGTCGAAATACAGAGAGGGGATGGGGTAAATTCGGAGGGCTCCCATGGACGTAGGCTTAAAAAAAAAAAAAAACTATCTTCTGGAAACATGTTAACTGATGTCTCATACATCTGTCTTTTCCAAGTCGATTATACAAGTCAAACTGGTTTTGTAAAGTGGCGGGAATGCAGGGGGATGCAGTTTTGCCACCTCGGGGTCTCCAAAAAGATATATATTTTAATAAAGTTAAAATATGGATTGAGGTGGGGTACATTTGTCATGATTCATGTGCCAGAGCTTCATTAAAGCAGTAACCTGCAAAGCAATGTCTCCTGTAAATTTTCCAAGAGAAAAAAATTAGAAACAAATAAAAACAAAATTAATAGTGTTTTACCGATACCGAAATGCATTTTGCCCGTATATACCATAGATTACGGTGTGGCAGACACACCAACACAAGCGATACGAGAAGCCGATTAAGCTATTGTGTTGAGATTGTGTTATCTCGAATGACATACCATTGATCGCTTTATTGTCCGATTCGTGAGTGTGACTGTGACATAGAGGTTGTTTTGGTTTCGTTTTAGCGCAATATCACGTCATACATTTTGACATATTTGCCCTCTTTCTAATCAAATTAAGACACTAATACTGTCATGAAGCATATCGATGTTTTCGCTAATATATTCTCTTTCATGTAGAATGTTGACATTGTGTATTAATTGCTGTTATTTATAAAACAGTTCAGGATCCATGAAAAAATACTTTGTTTTAAATTATAATTTGCATAATTTATGTAAATTAGGTAATAATAAACAAGGATATCCCAATTATTTTATGACAATTTTCTTCCCTTTCTTACCCTAAGTCTTTATGTCCAATTTTAGGGCAGTTCTGGTTAAAAATATATTCTGAAATACTTGTTTTTACTATATCGACATAATATGCAAATTTATGCAAATTACTTGCTTATTTGCATAGATACAGCGTGTCTCTTTGGATGAATCCTTTTCTTTTGACTCAAGGAACATTTGTGCCAAGTGGGACATTTGTACTAAAAAATGCAGCGTTCACCCCTTTTTTTGCAGTTAACAAGTCTACTATATACGTCTTATCGCATATAGGGAACAAGCAAATCGGTTTGAGAGAGTATTCATGTTGACTTAAAGATGTTTAGCTTGCAAATGATAGTGCAACAATTGCATCGCCACTTTATATTGCTTTGACCATGGTGAGTATTGTCAAACTATGACGCCATGAGGCGCAATGTTCATATGGTCAATTGACCGGCATGTTTCCATTTCATTATACACTTGCACATATGGTCAATTGACCGGCATGTTTCCATTTTCATTGTACACTGAAACATATGGTCAATTGACCGGCATGTTTCCATTTCATTATACACTTGAACGTATGGTCAATTGACCGGTATGTTTCCATTTTCATTATACACTGAAATATAAGGTCAATTGACCGGCATGTTTCCATTTCATTATACACTTGAACATCTTGAACATATTATGGTCAATCGACCGGCATGTTTCCATTTTCATTACACACTGAAATATATGGTCAATTGACCGGCATGTTTCCATTTTCATTATACACTGAAATATATGGTCATTCGACCGACATGATTAAATTTTCATTATACAATATCCATTGACCAGCATGTTTCTTTTTTCATTACAGTGGATTGTTGTAATGAAACACAAGTGAATTAAGACCCGGCAGGGGGGGGGACTGTCTTTGATTGATATGTAATATGGGAGATTTAAGAGACTGAGGATAACAATATTGAGAAATAGACCTTTTTCTAAAAAAATCAAATAATTTGAATGTAGCAATAATACTGGGCAATTGTATTTGAAGGGATCAGCTTGCAAAGAGAGTCTATTATAAACCCACAGAGCTGTCCAACTTTTCACACCCAAACACACAACAAAATAAACCCATCCCAGATCTCACGTCATTTGTGCTGACGTGTGTTGTTATTTTTAAGATTAAAATCAATAAAACGACTGATTTCTACTCTATGCTCACACGTCCATAGAACACATGTACAGACTGCATGTACATGCTTCGCATCACACGAACACAGGCGATAAACACAGGCTCCGCACTGTCTTAACTGACCAATCAGAGAACAACTTGATAATGGAAACCCGTCGGTCACGCTAGCCAGCAGTTTGTTTATCATCAGCGAGTTGATATCCATCCGCGCGTGATTCGGTTGATCGCGCAACAAATAAAGTAATTGGGGGCATCAAGTGCAAGTAATAGGGAGCTTTCTATTTGCACGTCGACTAGTGAACTGCGACGAAAGTACGTCATAATAGTCTGCTTTGTGTTTACGGTATACAGAACCGCTGGAGTATATCACCACGGGGCTTCAATCAATGGGCAAGGATTTGATTGCTCGTTTACTACGTTTCGAACGAGCGTGATCTGAGCGAAATCCACGTTCGTCATCATGAAGTTGACGTGTCAGGAATGGCTTGCACATGCTCAGTGTCTTCCAATCATGTGCTCGACTGACTTTGTATACCATCAACACAAAGCAGACTATTATGACGTACTTTCGTCGCAGTTCACTAGTCGACGTGCAAATAGAAAGCTCCTTAATATAAGACTAAGAGAGACGAGCTTTAGCTCATAATTAGCTATCAAGGTTAATTTTGCCAACAAGGTTAATTTTGGCTACAAGGTTAATTTTGTTGAAATTTTTGGGGGCATCAAGTACAATAATAGAGAGTTTATTCTCTAGCTATCAAGGTTGATTTTGCCAACAAGGTTAATTCGTTTCGACGATGTTATGAAGGCTTGCGCGGCTAGACAGTAGAAAAAGAGGGGGAAATGGGGTTAGTGGAGTGTAAACTTCTGAATAAACGTGCTGAATAAATGGAAAATTTGGGGGCATCAAGTACAAGTAATATAAGAGAGACGAACTATAGCTCTCAAGGTTACATTCAGTGGCGTAACTACGGGGGGCATGGGGGGGCACGTGCCCCCCCCCCCAATCGGCTGACAAAAAAAAAAAAAAAAAAAAAAAAAGGGGAAAAGGAGAAAAAGAGGGAGAAAGGAAGAGAAACGTAGTGGGAAAGAAGACATTATTGTTTATTAAACTGTTATATTATATCATAATTATGTTATGTTATATTACATAAGAATTTTTTTTTTTCATAACTTTATGAAACATAATTTGATCAGGGCCTATGTCTTCATTGTTCCTGGTGCTCGCATTGTCTGTTTACCGAGATATATAATCCTGTTATACTAAAACCTCCCGTTTTCAAGTCAATATACACCAAACTGCCAAATATATTTTCTCGCTCTTCGAGTTATTATTGTTTTATGTACAATAGTATGCTTCTTTATCATGACTACTAAAAGTGATTGCCCCATTTTAAATATATAAAACATTTCCTGTCCGTGCTTACGTTCGCAGTAGTGGATTGGTGAAATATGTCTGCTCTCCATGAATTCCTAGAATCAGTCCTTAGAATGTCCCTTTTTCTAATCTGAATATCAAAAAATTTCAGCTCGCGCTACGCGCTCGCATCATTTGGTTAGTAAACTACGCATGGTCTTCGTGAATTCCTACAAAGAAACCTTAGAATGCCCCACTTCATGTCTAAATTATCTAAATTTTCAGCTCGCGCTTCGCGCTCGTAATATTTGATTAGTGAGATGTGCATGATAATCATGATTGCAATGACTACAAAAAGTGTTTCATGTGTTCAGATGTAATTCTAATAAAATCAGCAAGCGCTTGGCACTCGCATCAGATGACTATGGTGAGATATGCATATTCTTAATGGATTTCTAAAATATATTCCTTAAAATCTCGCTGTTTGGGGTCAAAATATACGAAATTTTCAGCTCGCGCTTCGCGCTCGCATTGTTTAGCAAGACAGGTACCTATCATGATTACACAAATTTGATTATGATGTCCCTTTTTAGGTCTCAATATAAAAAAATTCAGCTCGCGCTCGCATTATTTGATAAGTGAAATACATATCTGTTTAATGACATTGTCCTTAAAATGCCGTGACCCACGGTACTTCACTGCAGACATATCAATGACAATTACTTGCATATCTAAAAACATGATTGCAAAAAAAATGTCAAAATATTTCAGTCATCCCTCCCTCCCTCCCATCAACACGGATTTACGCCAGTGGTACGTATCATGATTAAAAAAGATTGATTACAATGTCCCTTTTTAGGTCTGAATATCAAAAATTTTAAGCTCACGCTTCGCGCTCGCATTATTTGACCAGTGAGAGACGTATCCGTTTAATGGCACTGTCCTTGAAATGTCTCTATTATGTCAGTATACCTGGCAACTGGGCGCGCTTCGCGCGCCGACTAAGTGACTCAAAAGTTTTTGCTGGTGCCCCCCCAATGCCGTGACCCACGGTACGCCACTGGTTACATTAGCTATCAAGGTTAATTTTGCCAACAAGGTTAATTTTGGCCGGCTACAAGGTTAATTTTGTTGAAATTTTTTGGGGCATCAAGTACTAGTAATAATAGAGAGTTTATTCTCTAGCTATCAAGGTTAATTTAGCCAACAAGGTTAATTCGTTTCGACGATGTTATGAAGGCTTGCGCGGCTAGACAGTAGAAAAAGAGGGGGAAATGGGGTTAGTGGAGTGTAAACTTCTGAATAAACGTGCTGAATAAATGGAAAATTTGGGGGCATCAAGTACAAGTAATATAAGAGAGACGAACTATAGCTCTCAAGGTTACATTCAGTGGCGTAACTACGGGGGGCATGGGGGGGCACGTGCCCCCCCCCCCCAATCGGCTGACAAAAAAAAAAAAAAAAAAAAAAAAAGGGGAAAAGGAGAAAAAGAGGGAGAAAGGAAGAGAAACGTAGTGGGAAAGAAGACATTATTGTTTATTAAACTGTTATATTATATCATAATTATGTTATGTTATATTACATAAGAATTTTTTTTTTTCATAACTTTATGAAACATAATTTGATCAGGGCCTATGTCTTCATTGTTCCTGGTGCTCGCATTGTCTGTTTACCGAGATATATAATCCTGTTATACTAAAACCTCCCGTTTTCAAGTCAATATACACCAAACTGCCAAATATATTTTCTCGCTCTTCGAGTTATTATTGTTTTATGTACAATAGTATGCTTCTTTATCATGACTACTAAAAGTGATTGCCCCATTTTAAATATATAAAACATTTCCTGTCCGTGCTTACGTTCGCAGTAGTGGATTGGTGAAATATGTCTGCTCTCCATGAATTCCTAGAATCAGTCCTTAGAATGTCCCTTTTTCTAATCTGAATATCAAAAAATTTCAGCTCGCGCTACGCGCTCGCATCATTTGGTTAGTAAACTACGCATGGTCTTCGTGAATTCCTACAAAGAAACCTTAGAATGCCCCACTTCATGTCTAAATTATCTAAATTTTCAGCTCGCGCTTCGCGCTCGTAATATTTGATTAGTGAGATGTGCATGATAATCATGATTGCAATGACTACAAAAAGTGTTTCATGTGTTCAGATGTAATTCTAATAAAATCAGCAAGCGCTTGGCACTCGCATCAGATGACTATGGTGAGATATGCATATTCTTAATGGATTTCTAAAATATATTCCTTAAAATCTCGCTGTTTGGGGTCAAAATATACGAAATTTTCAGCTCGCGCTTCGCGCTCGCATTGTTTAGCAAGACAGGTACCTATCATGATTACACAAATTTGATTATGATGTCCCTTTTTAGGTCTCAATATAAAAAAATTCAGCTCGCGCTCGCATTATTTGATAAGTGAAATACATATCTGTTTAATGACATTGTCCTTAAAATGCCGTGACCCACGGTACTTCACTGCGGACATATCAATGACAATTACTTGCATATCTAAAAACATGATTGCAAAAAAAATGTCAAAATATTTCAGTCATCCCTCCCTCCCTCCCATCAACACGGATTTACGCCAGTGGTACGTATCATGATTAAAAAAGATTGATTACAATGTCCCTTTTTAGGTCTGAATATCAAAAATTTTAAGCTCACGCTTCGCGCTCGCATTATTTGACCAGTGAGAGACGTATCCGTTTAATGGCACTGTCCTTGAAATGTCTCTATTATGTCAGTATACCTGGCAACTGGGCGCGCTTCGCGCGCCGACTAAGTGACTCAAAAGTTTTTGCTGGTGCCCCCCCCAATGCCGTGACCCACGGTACGCCACTGGTTACATTAGCTATCAAGGTTAATTTTGCCAACAAGGTTAATTTTGGCCGGCTACAAGGTTAATTTTGTTGAAATTTTTTGGGGCATCAAGTACTAGTAATAATAGAGAGTTTATTCTCTAGCTATCAAGGTTAATTTAGCCAACAAGGTTAATTCGTTTCGACGATGTTATGAAGGCTTGCGCGGCTAGAAAGTAGAAAAAGAGGGGGAAATGGGGTTAGTGGAATGTAAACTTATGATGATAAACGTGCTGAATAACTGGAAAATTTGGGGGCATCAAGTACAAGTAATATAAAAGAGACGAGCTATAACTCTCAACTGGGCGTTGTGGCGTGCGCCTGTAATCCAAGCTGTGGGGAAGTTACAAATTGATGCAGAGGTTCGAGGTTCGAGCCCCGGGTCACGTCTTTCGGATGGTGACGTTAAAGGTCGGTCCCAGACGTAAATAATCATATCTGATTGATACACGTCTGACAAAACTCAAATACACACTCTCAAGTTTACATTACATTAGCTATTTATCAAGGTTAATTTTGTCAACAAGGTTAATTTTGGCTACAAGGTTAATTTTGTTGAAATTTTGGGGGGTATCAAGTACAAGTAATAATAGAGAGTTTATTCTCTAGCTATCAAGGTTAATTTAGCCAACAAGGTTAATTTGATTCGACGATAAGGCTTGCGCGGCTAGAATATAGAACTAGATTTTAATTCGTCATGCGGACGAATTAGGTGGTCTGTCATGATTTTTCATTCATTGTCGGCTAATGTTGTATAAAATGAATCCCGGGAATGAATCATACAGATATGATTGACAATCTTGATCATAGACATCAATGGAATAAATTTTGACCATTGCTAAATGTGATTATAAATGTAGTGATGACAATCGTGATGATTATAATGATGGTGGTGATAATGCAATATGTTGAATACGAAATAAAGTTAGGAGCACGTAAAATGCCTTAAAAACTCTCCAAAAATCTCAGACGATTTTACCGAAATTGGCTTTCAAAAATTGCGCAATGAAAGGCGCCTTAATTTTCACAGCAGCTAATTTTTAATCGACAGTTTGATGTTTTTTATGCACAATCTTGTTAAAAATTCTTTGAACTTTGAGCATTTTTTTAAAGATTTCACCCACTGACATTTCACAATGTCAGTGGGTATTAATTTCACAGAATACTTGAAAATTCATAGGTAATACTTTTTAAAAGCTAAAATATCTTGAATATTTTTGTTCAAATTTTCTGCTACATTTCAATAGATTTTAATGAGAAGTTTCACAATGCTATAATTTCACAGCATTCACATCAAAACTCATCAGTGATGTATTTGATAAAAGAACCAAGTAGATTTTTTTTGTAAATGTTTGCCAAATTTCTGCAAATTTTTAAACATTTCAAAAAATATTTTCCGTCAAAAATTTTCAATATCCATTTATTAATTGTGTATGACTTTGACATTTACTTGAAAATTCTTTCTTGATGATTTTTACTGAAAAAAGTCAGGTAAAAGATTCAAATACTGGCAATTTTCCCGCAAAATTTCGGGAACATGTGTAATTAACTAAATTGCACAATTTTTTCATTTCACAGAAGGTACCTGAAAATTTGTTATACGTTATATTAAGTAAAAATGAACAAACAGAAAAAAAATCCAGGAATTTCCGCAAAATGTCCGGAATGAAAATTTTCACCCAATAGCGTTTAAATATTGCAGCGTTTACTAAAAAAATACATAAATGATGTTTTACAATGTTAAAATTGCCCCTTAAAAAGTTCCGGCAAAATTACAAAATATGTCCTACATAAGTAACCGCAAAGCAGGTGGGCTTAAAATTGTCAGGAAGACCGTACAATTGGTTAATAAAACATTTCTCTAAAGAATTTCTCAAAAATTACGTCCAGAAAAAATTTGCAAAAATTTAAACACATCATAACACATTGATGCTGTGGTCTAAAGTCAAAATTATTCCCACGTTATTTGTAGAGAATTGTCTTCACTATATCATATCAAAATTTGGAAGAAAACTGACCAGTAATAACGAAGATACGGTCAAGTACGTTGACGTTTGTTGCGAAAATATGTAATTTTCACTAATAACTTAAAATTGACGTAATTACAAAATCTCCAAATGAGATATTGATTATATAAAAGAGTGAGAAAAAATTTGGGGTCAACGGACTCCCTGAAGAGCTACAGTGAATTTTATATAGGCATATTTTTGCCCATTTACGCGCGAGTAATGCAAATTTGAATGGACGCGCATTCCCGTATTATTGGTCGTAAGAGGCTGAATGAGGTATCAAATTAATCAGAAGATAATGGACCATGGAAAGACATGAGACAAATTATGACTCGAAGATGCATACCGATGGTAGGTGCAAGAACGCGCACGCATACCTGTGCGCGCGCAAATTCTTGACATGCTCAAAATGACCAGAAACGTACCCAAACTTGACCACGGTCGATTTGGGGAAATTTAAAATTTTGACGCGCGCGTACGTGCGCGTCGTGACCTTTGCATGACCTCTGATGATATGTCCTGATGACCTGTCACCTGAACTTGATATGATGCAAATATGGATGATTTTTTATGATTAGTTGCGATGATATGATCAATCATTTAATTTTACAAAATGGCGCCTAGATGACGTCATCATGATTTGATAACCTTGAAAAGTTTCGATTCCCATGTCCATATTGATGCCCATACATGACATGAAAATCAAGGAAATTGACATGCCCGATTTTGAGATAAAGTGGGACAAAGATTTGGCAATAAAAATAAAGAAAATTCTGACGAATATAATAGGTGATCTGTCATCTTAATGACAGACCACCTAAAAAGGGGAGAAAATGGGGTTAGCGGAATGTAAACTTCTGAATAACTGGAAAATTTTGGGGCATCAAGTACAAGTAATAAAAGAGAGAAGTACAATTATGCCCATAAACTAATATTCCAATTCACGCTATGACACTAACACCACAAAATAGAGTAAAATGTGCGAACTTACCGAACTCATTTTGGTGATTTTGTCTAACCAATTTCCACGTTATGGCGGATGAGGATCGCAGAAAAATGGCCAAGTATTTAACTTTTTTCAAAGCGCATGCGCCTGGTCTCAAAAAATGCCCGGATGATCCGGCCAAGTCTGGAAATGATTTCAACCATGGACCTAACTTGCAATTTGTTCATCTATTTGTTTTCTTTTCAAATAGGATGTAGTAGTACGCCGGCGTACAGAAGTTGAGATTAGGGGGAGGGGAGGGGTGGGGGGCTTCAGGCCATGGACCTCCAAACTTCTAACGACCAAGAAAAACAAGGATAAAGAGAGGCGTTGAATTATTGCTTTAGTAGGCCTATATATAGCTAGCGAAGGTCCATATCAAATGAATATGGGTTGGATTGGAAAAGCCAGAGGAATAAAAAAAACACTGTCGTAAATTAATCCAGGTGGATGGGGGATATATCCCCCAGTGGCGTACATCTGTACGCCACTGGGGCGCTTGTTCCCCCCCCCCCCAAAAAAAAAAAAAATAATAATAAAAAATAAAAAACGCCATGCAAGAAAAAAAGAGAGAGTAGGGTGAAATATTTTCTGACTTATAGCTAGGGCCTATATGTCAAAGTCGATCATAAAAGCCGATTTTTTGTCTCACCTGCATAGCAGAGTGAGACTATAGGCGCCGCTTTTCCGACGGCGGCGGTGGCGGCGACGGCGGCGGCGGCGGCGGCGTCAACACCAAATCTTAACCTGAGGTTAAGTTTTTGAAATGACAGCATAACTTAATATGTATATGGACCTAGTTCATGAAACTTGGCCATAAGGTTAATCAAGTATTACTGAACATCCTGCATGAGTTTCACGTCACATGACCAAGGTCAATGGTCATTTAGGGTCAATGAACTTAGACCATGTTGGGGGAATCAACATCAAAATCTTAACCTAAGGTTAAGTTTTTGAAATGTCATCATAACTTTGAAAATATATGGACCTAGTTCATGAAACTTATACATAAGGTTAATCAAGTATCACTGAACATCCTGCATGAGTTTCACGTCACATGACCAAGGTCAATGGTCATTTAGGGTCAATGAACTTTGGCCAAATTGGGGGTATCTGTAGATTTACCATCATAACTTTTAAAAGTTTATGGATCTGATTCATGAAACTTGGACATAATGGTAATCAAGTATTACTGAACATCCTGTGCAAGTTTCAGGTCACATGATCAAGGTCAAAGGTCATTTAGGGTCAATGAACTTTGGTCAAATTGGGGTATTTGTTGAATTACCGCCATAACTTTGAAAGTGTGTTGGTCTAGTTCATAAAACTTGGACATAAGAGTAATCAAGTATCACTGAACATTCTTTACGCATTTTAGGTCACATGACCAAGGTCAAAGGTCAATGAACTTTGGCCAAAATGGGGGTATCTGTTGAATTACCATCATAACTTGGAAAGTTGATGGATCTTTCTCTTGAAACTTGGACATAAGAGTAATCAAGTATCACTGAACACCCTGTGTGAGTTTCAGGTCACATGATCAAGGTCAAAGGTCATGTAAGGTCAATGAACTTTGGCCACGTTGGGGGTATTTGTTGAATTACCATCATATCTCTATAAGTGTATGGGTCTAGTTCATAAAACGTAGAAATAAGAGTAACCAAGTATCACTGAACATCTTGTGCGAGTTGTAGTAGTTTTCAAAATCAGCACTGCTGCTATATTGAATCGCGTGATGCAGGTGAGACGGCCAGAGGCATTCCACTTGTTAATAAAAATATCGAAAATTGTGCTAGCTCACTTGCAACTTTTTATACATTTTGCCCGATCTGGCCCCCTCAAAACTTTGGCTCATACAGCTGTCATGCAGCCCCCTCCCCCGAAGAGGGAGAATAACATATAGGTGTAGGCCTACAATAATCGTAATCACCCCCCCCCCCCACGCATAAATAGAAACAATATTTCTTTTATCTTTTATAAAGCGCAGTCATATTCGGTTTAATTTGTTAAATTTTGCATTCTAAAAACGCTAACTTCCTCGATCCGCTCCAGCTCTCTTTGAAATCTTAAAAAAATAATAATAAATAATTTGGCCATTCAAGCCTCCCTTTAGCTTAATTAGGCCTATGGCAAAGATTATATCCGCTGCATCATGAGAGTATGGTTATAATTTTGAATTGCATATTTATCCCGGGGATTCCAATGACTTTTTAATATGCTTATAACTTTGATCATAAACCAATAAAACCCCACTGGCGTGAATGAAACCGGGGAATGAAAATCGAAAGGGGGGGGTGTCACATCTTGGCATCTCTGTGGAAACAGGGATATTTTTTTGTACAAAAACAGGTATAGCTATTCGATACCGTCAATCAAACATGTAAGGTCATGAAACAATCCCTACAGTCAGTTCATTGGCATATCATAATTTGCACGGTTTATCTTGATTTATTTGAATCTGAATTTGTAAAAGTCCTCATATTGATTATCCGTTTTTACATAATTATTTTTGTTGTTTTTGTCTTTTTCTTTCCGCTTTGTTTTAGTTTACTTTATTGTGATTTCTTATTCTTTGTATTGTTTGGATATTACATGCACAGCCTTTAAAGGGGAATCCAGCCCTGGCCATACAATGTTGTGTTGGGAAGGAGAAAAATAAATTAAAGAGAATGGTGAAAGTTTGAAAGAAATCGGACAAGCAATAAGAAAATTATAGCTGTTTTAAAATTGAGATCACTAATACTATGTAGATTTCAAATTGGCAATTGGGTAAGTAAAATGATAACAAGGGGCAAGGACAACTTTCCCATAGGCCATGTACTTTATTATCAGGGATTTGTGGTTTTCTCCTAAGTGCCCATTCCCCTGGGGCAGTAATCTAAATATAACCCAGGTAGTATATTTTGAAAAATATAATTTAAAATAAAACTTTTGGGGAAAATGACATTTTAGCCATAATATGTATTGGAGTACCTGGAAGAGTAGTCCTTGCCTTACATCACTATGACATCCCATATGCGGCCAATTTGAAGTCTCCATGGGTATAGTGATTACCAATATTTACAACTTTTAAAAATTCATAACTTTCTTGTTGTTTGTCCAATATTGTTCTTATATTCTTTTCCTTATAGAAACAAGTTTTTATTTGGGTTGGATTCCCCTTTAAGAAGAAGAAGAAGGAAAAAAAAGAGAGAGAAAGTTAAAGCCTAATATCGGGAGAGCGGGGGGGGGGTGAGCATGTATACTTTTTTAAGTCGCTAGAAGGGCGAAACAAATCTAGACATATTTTGCTTGATAAAAATCCAACCAATAACGGACTTATGAAATTTTAATGTTTTATTTTGTTACGTCACAAACGCGCAATAATATTATATTATACTATTAGCCCTACCCGAAATTTCCATTTTGTCAACCGTAGGCCTAACGGTTATTTGTAATGAAGATATCATCAAACTCATAATTTCATACCCTCTTATTTCTATAAGGAAGAAGAAGAGGAAGGAGGAGGAGAAGATGATGGATAGAAAGGAGAGAGAGATAACAACGAGGGAGAAAATAGGAATATAATGTCTACTAGTAGCTAGCAGGGCGATAAGGTATGTTCCCGGCTCAAGTCGGAGTGACACCAATGAACACGGTTTTCAGGTCCAAATTATAAAAAGCGAAGAAGAGGAGGAGGAAGGCATTTATTTTGATGCTCATGCTGCAGTAGAGAAAAGAAAATTGGGAAACATATTAAAGAGTGGTAATTTACTGGGACAAAGGGATGTAATCATATCCCCATATCACACCCCCCCCCCCCCCACTAGCGTACCTACGGGGGGGGCAGGGGGGCACTCTGCCCCCCCTGACGAATCAAAACCCATGCAAAAACGTATCTTTGCCCCCCCCTGACGGGCTTGAAAAACCTTTTTTGCCCCCCCCCTGACGAGCTTTAAGACCTTCAATGCCCCCCTGACGAGCTTGAAGACCTTTTTTTTTTGCTTGCCAATTTTTTTCTGGTACGAAATCCTTTATTTGTGATCGAATACCTTTTTTTTTTTTTTTTTTTTTTTTTTTTTTGCTTGTCAAATTTTTTGGCGGACGGTTTTGCCCCCCCTGTGGAAAATCCTAGGTACGCCACTGCCCCCCCCTCTTTAGCCAACATATAAAAATATCTCTCATTTTCTTAATTTTTTCATGCACACCAAAATAGTTTCTGACCGTTTACCAGGATTATCAATGTATCATGTGGAAAATTTAGTTTTCATTCCTTGAAATATAAACCAGTTATTTGCTACATTCCGCATCGGCGGCGGAAGCATCAAAATTTAAGTGGGGACAGAAAAAATGTTTTCACCCATACAGTGGCGGATCCAGGATTTTCCAAAAAGGGAGGGGCACATTTTCCCCGAGGAAAAATTTGACGAGCAAAAAAAAGGGGGGTACATTTCTGTTTTAATGGCTTTTTTAAATTACAAATTTTAATTTTGCCTCTCAAAGAGGGGAGGGGGCACATGCCCCCCTGGATCCGCAAGTGTACCAATATATTGATATTCTGACCTAAAACTTGGACATTCTAAGCACTTTTGGTAATCATGAAGAGGGTGTGTATCTATCTAAACAATTATTGATGCAAGCGCGAGCTAAAAAGAATTGATGCTCCGACCCAAAACTTGAGATTCTAAGCACTTTTTTAAAACCATGAACAGGATGGGTATCTATCTAAACAATTATTGAAGCGAGCGCAAAGCCCTAGCTAAAAATTTTGATATTCCGACCTAAAATTTTGGCACATTCTAAGCACTTTTGGTAATCAAGAAAAGGATGGTTATCTATGAAGCGCGAGCAAAATTTTCATTTTTATAATGACCAAATTTTTTTATTCATTTTCCAATTATTCACCTTCCCTTATTTCATTCATATATCTTTTTATTCTGCACCACATTTTGTATATATCTTTATATGTTAATTATCATGAATGTTTTTTACTATGATTATAAAGACAATGATTTGTATCGCAAATATTTGTTACAATGTATGAAAATGATTTGTATCAATATTTATGTTATTTCTGTTGGAAATAAATCTGAATCTGAATATCTGAATTCTTATCTTGCTGTAATTTTTCTCTTCTTCCTTCTTCTTCGCGTAGTGCGAAGCCCGCGGGGGGTAAGGTCCGGGAGCCCCTGGCAGCATCAGAATTTTGATATTTCTAGAAGGCATTTAAAAAAAAAAAACCTATTCATATGAAATCAACATACTGAAATTGTCAAGTTGATCTCAGAATATTTTTTATTTAAAGATATAAGACCAGGCAACAACCAATAACAGTATTTTTTTTGTGTGTTTGATTTTTTAGATATAGAAAAAATTGGGGGAAAAATATTTATTACTGAACCTGGGGAGCGTTTCATCAACATTTTTGTCCGAGTTGTCAGATCTGACATCTTTCCTTGAATTTGATTGGCTGAGAAGCAGTTACTATGGTAACTGTCGGATAAAATGGAACGCTCCCAAGAAGTGCAATATTTAATCATACTTTTAATGCAAGTGCAATATTTAATCAAGGAGATATCACTCTCTCCTTGATTTAATCATATATAATCATATTTTATTGCACTGTTTGTCTGATTTTCCTTCCCCTTTCCTTTTAAGGCCTTTATCAATTTCAAGCTCTAAGCTTAAGATGAAGGTCTCCCACATTTCAAAATGTATTATGTCGATATATGTATATATATAATTTTTTTCTGCTATTTGTTTTAATAATTAAAAAAAAAGAAATTTATCAGGTATAAATTTATTTCAATTAGATTGTTAGATTGTATATATGCATATGTTATTAATTATATCATTTGCTTTTTGTTGTTATGCTAAGAAAAAATGATTTTGTATATACTTTTTTTATTGAAATGTGGAAATAAATAAATCAAATCAAATACTCTTGATAATTTTAATTATATTTTGTTAATTCGCAAGTATATATAAATAAATTTCATGTATTTTTCTATTTTCTGTGAACTTTGTATGTGTCAGTCTCCGGACTGTTTAACAACGTATTCAATGCAAATGCAATAAAGCAAATTGAATTTGAATTTGGGAAATGAGGGGTTCTAGTAGGGGAAATGAGAAAATGCGAGCTAGCACAGAGAGTGATCTTGAAAAGTTGCGCGCATATTCAAATCCAAATCTATTTCTTTCAATATTTTTGTTTTGATATGATTTTTGTTTTTGACATGATAAATTGCTTGTTTAGGGTAGATTAAAAGATAATTGTACAGGATCTCCCCTCTACCTCCCCGGGAAAATTTCGTGCATTTTTTAAAATACAAAAGTACTTGTTGTTCTTGAGAGATTATCTTAGGTATGTAAGGTGTGCAGAGTACAAAAAGTGGATTCAAAGTTTTGTTGTTCATAATGAACAGTAGGTTGCACAGCTTGCATAAAATAGAATCACTTTGTAAACCATATTCTACATATTAGGCTGGAAAAGTCATGGGTTATGTCTCATCTGTGTGCATTCACATAATAAAAATTGGGTCTGAGGCTAATATCTGTTTGCTCTTGTTGCACTTATATAGATTCAAGAAGACCACTAAGTTTGTTAGTATGTTTGTAGGCATTGATCCCTAACCTGCCTTGATGTCCTGTGCTGGAGTAAATAAAAGCATCACACCCATAAACCCTTCAGCTGTATAAGCCAGTTCGTAGTTCCTTTCTGCGCATGATCAAAAGATTCTACGCATGATCAGAGGAAGGTCATTTGTACTAAAGTGACATGGTGGTTTAAAATCTAATGAGATAAGCACCAACTTTGATGTCTTGATTATTCATATATTCTTTTGAATGTGGTTTTCATTTACATCCACAAAAAGCAACAATGCGTCCACGAACGACTGGTATTTCACAGTTTGCCAAGTACATTGTGCAACATGCTATGATATACATTCAAAGTAGGAATGCAATAAGTACCTTTATAAAGTGTTCATTGGTGTGCTATTCTAGTCACCTGATCTATTCAATTTCTTCATCCTGCTATGTAAGGCAAGCTTAGGTAATCTGCCTATCATAATGAAAGAAATGAAAGGTCATTTGACCAAAATTGTCCATGAAGAACTACGAACTGGTCTATTGATCAGGACGGTGTGTCACAAAGAAGTGTAAAAGTTGCACTTAAATTCCCAGTTGCATGGGATATACGAAGCATCACAGCATCGGTCAAACCTTGACAAGAGGACGTGCGCTACCGCCTATCAATCAACAACATCACACGTTATACATGTATGTGTGAGCGTCAGCATTTAAGCATGACTCTTAAGTTTGTTACACTTTACTCTACGTGAAACACCCCCAAGGTCAATTTCTGTGTCAATTATGAAATGACAAATAAGGTCAGTCCACAGTAATGTAAACATTTCCTAGAGTGATCAAATCTTTGCAGCAAGACCTTACTTTCTGGTAACATTCAAGAATAAGGATATTTTTAGAAGATCCATGATTATTCACATTATGATAGTACTGTCATTATCTGTAATAATGACAGCACACCAAATTTAATCATCATTTCATATTTAGAGACACAACATTTTAGATAATGTTACAAGTATTTCTGTTACAATAGTTTGTAATAAATAAATAAACAAGGGCTTTATTTATTCTTAGTTTTGTAGAATATCACAAATTGAGCTTAGAATCAGTGAAATATTGGTCATCCAAAACAAGATGTATGGCATTCTCTTTCATTTTATAGTTTGTAAGGCACCAGGGGAAAATTACTTAACATCCTTATTGAAGGAATGTGTACAGGGGATTAATGCCTGAAAGGTCACACATTGTTGACTGAAAGCCAGGGACTTTTTCATCAACCAAAATTGATATTAAAATTGATTTTAACAGATGAACATTTATTCAAGAAACAAATCATGTCTTAATTGATGTCTTAAAATCTTGGAAAAAGATTTGCAAGATAGTAGATGAACTTTGCAAAACTGATGATCCATTTTATTCAGAGGTGTTTCATTAGACAAAATTTGATTCTAAAATCAATGACTACAGACATAATCAAATTCACCACTATTCTACAAATTGAGTTATTGCACATCCTCCTTTTCCTTTTTGTTTTACTGTTGTTGAGGAACCCTTTATCGTGACTGGGTAATCTATCACCCAACGTTCAGTCCAATCCAAGCTTTTGATAAAAAAAAAAAGTTACAACACTGTGTCAAAGTAAAAAGAGTTCCACTAGATACACAAGTTATGGCAGCCATTTGTTATACAATATGGTTAGAAAAGCAATAATAACCCACTTACAGACATTATCTTCAAAGGTGATGGACAATGCTATCAATCACGTGGTGATATATCACATGACTGAATCACATGACATGACTGAGTCACATGACTCCTTCATTAGGAGTGGTGACTGATTGCTATGTGTGATCTATCACCAGTCAAGAACACAACTGTGTTATTTATGCAAAGCAAGTCTTGATGACGTCTGATTCTGAAGCTTACAGATTACCACTGGTTCAAACCGGGCAGAGCTTAGGTTGTACATCATACAGATTTGCGTTGTGACGCTTCATAAATGAAAATGCTGCTGCTGAAAATATTATCTATCGCAAGTGACGATAACATCCAAATGATGCATTATCGATCACCCGATGCAAGCTATTGCATCGGGTGATAACATGTGAATGGCACGTTACTGATCGCCTGTTGCAATCTATTGCAAGTGACGATAACATTTGAATAACCTGTGTTAATGGTCACCACTGGAGAATGAAAGAGTTATCCATTGCAAGTGAAACCATTCTTAACAGTGTCATCTATTCCCTAATTCTTCACTTGAGTCCCAGAGTGGTGCATTATCTCCTCCTTCCAATGACTGTTCCTGGTCCCTAGAGGGCGCTTTGTAGATTGTGACTTTTCTCTGGGGGCTTGTGATCTCCAAGTCTATTCTCTGAACTGTCCAGCTTAGAAAACAAAGGAATAAACAGATATTCCACAATTATGGTTCTTGCATAAAAACATACAAAATTGTAGTATGGACGTATATTTCATCATTTTTTTCTGTGTAATTTGAGACACTTTTATTCGTAATTTTGAAAAAATTATCACAGCTAGTTAATTTGATAGTACAATCATTTCTTTGGAAATATGATTTGATGATATATATCGTTTCTCTTTAAAAATTTGTTCATCACATCCACTGAAAAGAAAACAAGATTTGACACTAGCCTGAATAATAGTCAATAAGCCAAAAGCGTACAAAACAACAAATGATTTCAAAATTTGATCACTGACGTATTATTTTAGTCAACCTGGGCCCCATCTTACAAAGAGTTATGATTAAGCCAATCAATCGTAACTCTATGGAAATCCACCAGGGTCATAATTTTTTCTACAGGAAATTTGCACAATGTCCTTTGTAAACAAAGAGAAGCACAGTGAATTTTAAAGAAAACAATGAATGCATGAATATACATCGTAGTTAGAAAATGTTTTGAACAAACATGAATAATACATGTTGATGTTGCTGGCCGTCCATAGTTGCGATTGATTGGATCAATCGTAACTCTTTGTAAGATGGGGCCCTGGTCAATGCTTTCTTTTGAGGATTTGAAAACCATGGGATGCTATGTCGGGAAAGCTGACGCAACATATCCATTTGCAAATGCCTGTGTTCATCCAAATGAAAGATAGTAAAGGTAATTTGAGAAAAATTACCAGGAACCAACTGCAAATTGGTTTGAAGCTTTGGAACATCATCAATCATCTGCAATACATGATGCTATGTCAGATTGTGCCTATTTATCTCTACAATGATATTGGAAAGATTTTTTTGTCAAGGTCATCTGAATATAATACATTTCCTCTGACCTATTGGTGATTCCAAACAATTAAAATGGTTGCAAAGTGTATAGAGCTCATTGCCTAAGATCATCACACTAGCATCACTAAATACCCCCAAAACATGAGAAGCCTAAAATGAATGGGCTTCTTCCATGGAATAATTTACCATTAGATCTAGGAAGTACATTGTCACTAGAGACCTCCAAAACTAAACGAAAGTCTTAACTTTTCTTGGCACTATGACAATCATCCAAACTCTCCAATACTTCTCTAGATAGGCAATGATTATTACTATTCACATGCCAGGTCACAGTTGCAAAATGATTTACAAGGTAAATACTTACTCATCCATCATGGTTTGTCTTGACGACCATGTGTACATTACTCCTGGTCTTATTGAACCTCTCAGTGGTATAGCAAGCTAAAATAAACACACACAAAATACTGTAATAAAGTAGCTTCAGAATAATCATGTATACATACAAAGAGGGATTAATAATCACATGTGATACTGCCTGGAAAAGAATTCAACTTAAGTGGAACTTTAATCACACTTAAATCTTTGTGAAACAATCCCCCCCCCCCCCTTGATTTGAAGGGAAAAAAAATGACCATGATACATGTATTGAGCAAGGAGCACAGATTGAAGTCTACACATTAGGCTTGGTTTATCTTTAACAAAATTTATAACAAATTTAGTGATAAGAAAATCTGAGACACTGAGTCACAAGATATTTATAAATCTTGTGTTCCTGTGACTCAAAAAGTAAATGGAATAACAAAAAAATCTTCCATGGACTTAGACAGGAGTCTCGACCCAAAACTGAGACCAAACCTGCCAAGTTTTTTATCTTGAGACAGGCCTCATCTCCAGATATATGCTGCATAATATTTCAGAAAATAAATATTTTCATGTTCTACACATTCATGATTTGGAAAACTTTCATGTGCAACAAAAGCTACAGGCAGAACTGGATATTTGGTGATAATGAGCTCACAAAAAAAAAAATAATATCATCACTAAATTTCATTTAATGTAGTTGGTTCATCTAATGTGAGTAAATCCATTTTCAGTGCATTTTAATTCAATCATGAAAATTAGAAACACAGTACCTTTTATACCTCTGCTCAACGGTAAAAATAATCAAAACAATACATTATACCCTTTCCTCTCTCTATCACTTACATTAGCCTGTAAAGCGGAGACAGCATTAAACTGATTCCCAAGATTAACAAACTTGGTCTTTATAGGCAAGCCAAGGACATCAGTAGCACCTCTATGGTTACACAGAATCTCTACTGACTTGGAGTAGTATGATCCTTTAGCTACATTATCTGCAAATAAAATGGATATAAACATAAATCCCATCGTTAAAATTACTTGAAGGTATAACGCTACGAGCAAGACATAATGGAGCATTGTGGATTAGTCCTCTGACTTTGAAACAGAGGGTCGTGGGTTCATATCCCAGCCATGGTGCAATTTCCTTTGGCAAAAAATTTAACAACATTGTGCTGCAGTTGAGCAACTACACTCTCTTTTTTTGTCAATGATAAACTTTAAGCAGGTAGTGATTTGAAAACCTGATAACAAAAAAATTATTACAGGTGAATTAAAGGTGATTATATTGTGTGTCATATGGGACTCAGAAATGTCCTGTATCACGTGCAACATTTTTACCCCAAATTCACCCATGGAAAACATATTTTGGTAGGTTGTCATTTCTTTACATGACTACCCAGTAGACCTATATTACCACAAAACAAATTGAAGTTCTTCATTTGTTTGGACAGCAGCTGGAAAAGTGTTGTGAAAATGGCCAATTTAATTTTTCTAGCATGAAATTGCCTTGAAATAGCTGTAATTTCTTGTAATAAAATCCAAAGAAAAAGTGGAATGATCAGAGAAGACCTCTTCAACTTGTTCATCACATTTTCATAATAGACTTTTTCAACAATCTAATGCAAGATTATAAAAATGCCATCATTTTTTAAATTCAGTTTTGATGAAATCTTAAGTGTTTTGTAGCATTTTCTTTCTAGATTTTACTCTCTATATGTACTATTCCAATATATTTTTCAGCCAGGGGTAACCCGTTGATCCCCATTTTCTCATAAACAAAATGTCAATAAATATACCTTGTATTCCCTTGTAGAAATATCCTGCTCCTCCGAGAGAAATAATTCCTCCAATTGCAGCTATCTGCTTCAGGGTTGAAGTACTCACCGGCATCATGTGAACAAGGCTGATCTGAGATGCCAAACTTTCAATCTGCAAATGTCACATTATTTTGATAATTAGTATAATATCTGGAATCAATGATTTTTCCTTTTGGACTTACCCCTCCATGGTTCTAGCACTCTCTTTCCCAAATATACGGTGACACACACAGTGACAAATGGAAAGGAAAAAAAAATCCACTGCCAAACGCATTACTCAGATTAGTATTACTTACCTCGCACACCCATGGGTGAATTACATGATGCCATGCACAGGAAAATCGCAGGCACAGTGCATGCAACACTTGCATGGGATTGCGCAAATTCAACAATAGATTTTAACTACAATAACATTATTCTACAAAACTTACCAAACGATATGAATCAAATTTCCCGCTAATATTCCTAAACTACTACATTTAAGCGCTGATATCTCTTCTCATTGACAAACTACGGAGCAAACATTAGTCAGGCAGCATATGTCATGATTTACCGGCTACTTCGACAAATTGGGTAAGTCTGATTTGTCACTTTTATGTGACTGGTGACATCACAAGGAACAACTTTCAACTTGGTGACAAATTTCTAATGGTCATCTTGACCATGTTAGTGGTCAATAGGGGTAATTTTTTTTAATTGCCCCGATTCTGTCGAGTGACACATCAAATTGTTTGTCTTGTTATACTGAACAAAAAAGTGTACACAACTATATACTATTGACCTCCCGTTAAAAAGTTATGACCCAAAATGTCCAAAGGTCAACAAACTTTCGTTAAATGGCAAATTACACTGAAGGTGTGAAGAAAGCTCATTTTTCCGTGTTTTTATGCATGTGTGTACTTTCTTATTTTCGATTTTGTAAGTCCATCGTCAGAAGTCCTTATCCAGAAGATATAAAGGGTCAAGACAAGGTCAGGGAAAGGTCAAAAGGTCAACAAACTTTCATTGGAAGCCAAATTACACGTCTAAAAGTAAAAAATCAGACTTAGCCAATTTGTCGAAGTAAATGACATATGCTGCCTGACTACATTATTCCTGTTAAGAAGCAATGTTAACTGACTACCAGTACTCAAAAGTTCACCGTGACATCATGTTTGTAGTGCAATACGTGTGAGTGAACATAAGGTTAATTTCATTTATTAATCATTAGGTTAATACTATATTTAATTCACTAACTTAGCATCGCAGCCACACAGGTGTTATTTTGAAGAAAAAACTGAATAAAAAATTACTTTAAAAGAAACAAGTGGAACACCTCTGGCTGTCTCGCCTGCTTTATGGGAGTACTGACTTTGAAAACAGCTATTGAATAATTATTCACAAAAGATAACAATCATATGATAATAGAATACTATGTCCATTGACCAAACATGACCTTTGACTATGATCATGTGACCTAAGACATGTGCAAAACAATCATTCATATTTGATTACCCTTATATCTATGTTTCATGAACTACAGTACATGTGTAGATCCATAAACCTTTTAAGTTCTGATGCCAATTCAACAAATACCCTCAACACGGACAAAGTTCATTGACCTTAAATGACCTTTGATCTTGGTCATGTGACCTGAAACATGCACAGGATATTTAGGGATACATGGTTACTCTTATGTCCAAGTTTCATGAACTAGATGCATAAACTTTTAAAGTTAAGATGGCAATTCCACAAATTATACCCTCAATGTTATCAGTTTGTTGACCCAAAATGACCTTTGACCTTGGTCATGTGAGCTGAAACTCGCACAGGATGTTCAGGGATACTTCATTACTCTTATGTCTAAGTTTCATGAACTAGATCCATAAAAATGTCAAAGTTATGATGCCAATTCCACAAATACCCCCAACCTGGTCAAAGTTTGTTGACCCTAAGTGACCTTGGTTATGTGACCTAAAACTCAGGCAGGATCTTCAGTGATACACTATCACCCCATGTCCAAGTTTCACGAACTAGGTCCAAATACTTTCTAAGTTATGATGACAACATTTCAAAAACTTAACCTTGGTTAAGATTTCGATATTGATTCCCCCAACATGGTCTAAGTTCATTGATCCTAAATGACCTTTGTCATGTGACCTGAAACTAAGACAGGATGTTAATTAATACTTGATTACCCTTATAATATCTAAGTTTCATGAACTAGGTCCATATACTTTCTAAGTTATGAGGACATTTCAATAACTTAACCTTGGTTATGATTTCAATGTTGACGATGCCGCCGCCGTTGGAAAAACGGCGCCTTTACTCAGGCTACACTATGCACCCAAGGGTTCATTACATGCCACCGCGCACAGAAAAATCAAGCCATAGAAGTCGTGTGTTGTGGACACCAGAAGTGAGATCCCAGCACGCGCGACCCACTAGATAGAAATCCACTTCCAAACGCGGTTCATGGTGCAAGGTTAGTATACTACTAACCTCGCAATACATGTGAGTGACTATAGTCTCGCTCTGCTATGCAGGCGAGACAAAAATATTCAACATCACATCGGTGAAGTCTGAGGAAGAGTCTAGCGCATATATACGGTATGCTCAATTCTTTTCCACACAAGGGAATGGTATTTTTTACACCGTACCATTTCTTTCTGTTATATGCGCCACATGATTATCACATACTAATTTCGGCCTTATCGTGAAATTTGTCACCTCTCTTCTCGTGTGTGTCGGTGTGTGTGCGCTCGTTGTGTACAAAGTCAATGGGAGTGGAAAGATGTCACCACCGCTGACGAAATAAACGGCAGTGAATGGACTGGTGACATAAACCACGATAATGCCCTAATTTCATGCATACATCTAATTAACTAGGCCTGAGTCATAATTTAAAAAATACAGTTAAAAAAAAAAAAATATAGGCCTACCCCCTAGGCCTATATATTATTTCCTAAGGCTAAACTCATTTTTTTAAAGCTCCCAAAGAGTTGCTTAAATTTCACATTTGATTGCAGACTGCGCAAGTAGCTAGTGAGAAGTCACTCACAATAGTGCGAGGTTAGTATTAGTATACGGTAATACTAAGAGAGAAGTGGCCCTACTTTCATGACTTTTATATCTTTCAATTTCACACAGTGATACAAACACATTTTTATCAATTAGTGGGGCAATGGTCTACACAAAAATTAATTTAACGCATTTAAAATTGTTGAAGTAAGTCAAGTAACTAACTTATATTAATGCAGATATCACAAATTTTGTACTAACAAATACTTTGATGACGAATAAATAACAGTATCATCATATGAAACTAGGAAAACGGATATATTTACGTTCAATTCGAGAACTTTCCTGTGTCTATTTTTTGTAGCGGACTTCGGGTTTCTCAATATTGAACGTAGCTGGCGTGGAGCATCGAGCATTCGAGCTAGCTAGCTGCCATAAAATTATGGGTTTGCACCATAGAGATGTATACTAATAACGCTAGAGGGCGTACTTCGTCAAATCTCTGTGATTACGCGGAGACCGGCCGCCATTACTCGATAGGTCTTCGCAGCCTGCCATGCGCGTACATTACCTATGGGGCATGTACAGTGATAGCACAGAAACGGAACAAAATGATGACATATGAGCTTGAAAGCAAATGGAAAAGCAAAATATTGTAAATCGCACTGGATTAAAGTTCAAATTAACAAAGAATCTATCAAAACTGAGGACAAAACTGCCTATATAGACCTATCTATAGGGCATAATAATATCCTACAAATAATACAGTCCAACGATAATATACATCCCCAATCGTTTTTGCTTTGGTCATAACATTCCGATGTATCATATATATGACTTCTATTTTCTGATGATTTGGAAGGGATGAATATTATGAATAACATGCAGCTAGGCCTAGGCATATCGTTCTAGGTCCTGCAAATTTAACATGATCTGGTGTTTAAGTTGACCTCAGAAATTTCAAAGGCCCTTTCACAGTATCTGATGCATCCGAGACACAAGCTATCGAAAAAAACACGATTGCATTTTTTTTCAAGTATAGTTTCCTAATTACTATGATGCTGATTGCTGATAATTTATTTCTTTACTTTTGATAATTTTTATAATTCATTTTCCATATAGATCTACACATAGAAATCATATATAGAATATAGAGCATAACTCCTTTCCCCATGGTTTTCAACGTCGATGTAACCAACATCACAATAACTCGTGAGTCATAAAATGACTTTTATTGATAATATTGATAAAATGATTTATGCATTGGTCCAGTTGATTGATAAGTTTATGATTTAAATTTCCAATGCTGTCAACCATCCGGTCATATTGATTACTTATTATATACGTGCGAGCAATTAAGAAATGTTTGTTGACAGCAAAATTTGCATATCAAATGCGCGCATGCAGTATAGTACAATTTTGCAATGTACAGGAGGCCATGGGGTAAAGTGTAGGATGTTTACCGTGTATTATTGACTTGCAAACATTTCAATATTTCGGAGAGTAAACAAATTACAATGCGTGTTTAACACAACATAGAACAATTTCACTTTGATTTTCTGGAAAGTCTAAACTTGATTCACTCCGGCTGAAATAGGCCCTACTATGCAGATCGGCAAACCGGCTGAAATATTCTGTTAATATTATGGCCGGCGTTTGTGATCCTATAATGATTGGACCAATATTATGTGAACAAATCAAGGATAGAATAAGGAGGAGAAGAGAAGAAAAAGGGCGGGAAGACTGAGGATATTTGTATTATACTACAAAGATTATTATTACTAAGACTGAGTGTATAAAACCAGTTGATATCAATATCATGAAAGAGATTCATAAATGCAAACTTAATAAACTTATATAAAAACGGTTGCAAAATTGTGAGTACTAAAACCAAACATAATATTATTTGAATATGGCAAAACTGAAAATACTTGGAATAAGATGTTATACAAATTGTCAGCTGTTGAGTGATCATCATAATTACCTGTCTTGAAATTGTGTTAATTAACTGTGTCTGTGTTAAATTTATGGCAAAGATTTCCAAACACTGGCACCGGCATATATGTCATAAACCGGTAAACATGCGTTTTGCATATTCAGTTTTGTTTGTCACTTTAAAAGTATAACTAATTTGATCTTCTAATTTTATTCTTTTAATTTCATTGGCTAGCCTATGGACCTTAGTTTGATTACTCAGGTTTGTTTTATAATAAGGTTTTCACGGATGAACAAAACTATAATATCATTTACATACGGGGCCGCAGAATAATTTTGAAACAGGGGGTGCATAAAATCACAATCATTTATTATGTCATGTTCATTTTCACTTTAGGGAGGGATCCATGCAGTCGCGTCCCTATTTTATTTTGATCATAGTGTGTCAAAGTAATTTTGATGGGTGCGTATGACACTTTAATTACACCCACCCCTTAAAAAGCGAATAAAAAATCGATTCTAGAATGTACACTGGTGTAACGCCAAGAAAAGTAATGACATACCCTTTTATCCCACTTGCTATTATAATAGCGCATAATCAAAGATCAAAACACTAACTTATACAAATTATTGTTAATGATATATTTCTTACAAAATATAGTAGGCCTATATAGAAATTAAAATATTATATCCAACATAAACAAATTGGTCATGAGAACATCAACGTGAAATGAAGGAAATGTGGAAAAGGACGATGCAGTTAAAGGTAGGGATATCCAGCGGAGAAGATGGGCTAATTCACTGTCTTTTGAATTAATTGTCAATTTTTCCATTAATGTACGTTGTATATTTTTATTTTTATCTAATATAATAGATATTATTATATATTATTATCTAAAATAGGCCTATAAACAGAGAGGTAAATGCAAAAATTATATAAGAGAATTTCATCCCGAGAAGTCAGGTATAAATGCCAAATTCACAGCATAATCCCCTTGTAATCACACTAATAATTAATTGAGATGCAATTTGTCATTAATATTTTCGATTGTAATGAGGTTGGATTCTTTTCTTCAAGAAAAAAAGCCGGAGACGGCATCCCTTTTTCCCTTTTTCACAGCGTTACAACGCACGAGCTATGTGTACATCCGGGTACTTCTGCAAATCAAGACCTATCGAGCAATGGCCGACCACGCTCCGCGCAATCACAGACGTTAAGTACGCGCGCCTATGGCGACTCCGCACTCTAGCGTAATTAGTATACATCTCTATGGTTTGCACAGAGATACCCACGGAAATAAATTTTATTAATCTTATTTCAGTGGAGATACCATCTAAATCTTCCGTACATAATAGTGACGTAATGTGCCAAAAAAATTTTAGGGGGCTCGATAAGGCGTATCGTGTAAAATTTTAATAAAAAGTTGCGAGCGAGCGAAGCAAGTGAGCAAAATTTTCGACATTTCTATTACAAAAATCAACTTTTTTGTGATAGATTTTGATATTCAGAAAATAATGTCACATTTCACCCATCTCTCTTTCCTTTCCTTTTCTTTTCTGGCCTGTACTGTTTTCAGAAGAAGAAGATAAAGTTCCGAGCGAGTGGAGCGAGCGAGAAAAAAAATCACCTTTCATGAGAATGTAATTTTGACATAGATTTTGACATCATATTCAGAATATATCATCATAATTTTATCTGACACTTATCCTATGTTTTTCTTTTTTTTTCTTCCTTTCATTTTTGTTCTTGGTTGAACTTTTAGGGGCCATGGCCCAAACCCTTCCATCTGTACACCAGTGCTATACGGGTGGGGTCCGGGACTCCGCCCCCGAACCTCTTGATAAAGCTATTTTAAACTTTACGGATGGCCGCTTAAGTTTAATCAAATCGCGGGTATATGTACATAGCTTTAAATTTTACGCAACACATTTAGTAAACGCATTTGCGTAGTAAACCAAATATCTTGAGGGGGCGCAACATAGCAAATTTGGGAAAACTTGTAAAAAGTCGCAAGCAAGCGAAGCGAGCCAGAAAAAAAGATTTGCCTTAAAATGAAATTCTGATCATGTGATATATTTTTACATTATATATTTAGCAAATCACATATCAAATTTCATTGTGTTCCATGGTTTCATTTCGTTGCCTCCTTTATTTTATGTTATTTTCCTCTTGGCTGTGGAACCGCCCCCCCCCCCCTCCCCTACGCCAGTGCTGCAACGTTAACAGGGATCCGTTAACTGCACGGGGTCTTGGGTAGAACCCCGGTAGCTTTGGAGATTTTAGGCAAAGGTTTTCTTGCCAACGTAAGGCTTTACTTAGGTAGGGACATACCCGGGGGGACATAATAGCTATATGTCCAGCCTTTGGCTAAGGACTTTTTTTGTCATGATTGCGACCATATAGACTTCATATATATTAATATGCCATCCATCTTTATTCCCACTCTGTATTTTCAATCCTCGGTAACTCGGTCGTCTTATAAAGTTCTTCTCTTCTTTTTGTTATTGTCCCTTTTCTTCATTTTCCAATTTAGCTTCTGGATCATTCCATTTTAAGTTCATCTCCCGCTTTTGCACCCATTTTGTCATCTTTTAATTAATGTCCCTTTTTTCTTATATTATGCTAATGTCTTAGTATTATTTTGTTCTAGCTTACAAGTCACGTTCTTCTTTCCTCCCCTTCCCCGTTTTTCTTCCATTTTCCCTTTTTATGTATTTTGGGGTCTTATTGTTCTTTTCAATTTTTTCCCTAATTCCCTTTTCTTTCCCTTTTCCCTTTCTTTCTTTATTTCTTTCTTTCTTTTATTCTTTAAAATTCTTTCTTTCTTCCTTTTTTCCTTCTTTCCTTGCTTCCTTCCTTCGATCCTTCCTCCCTTCCATCCTTCCTTCTTTCCTTACTCCCTTCCTTCCTTTCTCCCCTTTTTCTTTTCCCGCTTTTTTCTTATCCTGGTGAAATCCGCCAGGGGGGAGCAGCCTGCCACCCATGCCCCCGGCTGGTACGCCATTGAATGAAGCACCCTCAAGATTTACCTGAGGGGCGTTGCGTGTATTATTCACCATACACACTAAGAAATTCGGGTTCAATTTTACACCCCTAGGGATGCACAGGCTTGTCCCTATACGAGTACCCCTAGCGGTGCACCCCGAATAGGGGTATACAGTGTGCACCTCTATTTGGGATGTCCATCTGCACCTAAAGCCCCTTTCACAATTGACGTACGACCTGTTTGCGACCACCTGCAACAGTTTTTTCTTGTTGTTGCACGATCGATCCCTTGGTGTCTTGCGAGCACTCGCAGTCGTTGTAGACGATCGCACAAACTCGAGGTGGTCGGAGGTGATCGTGACTGGTCGCATCTGAACTTTGAACATGTTCAAAATCCAAACGCGATCAAATACGATTGATTCACTCGCAACATGTCGTACCATCGGTCGGGCGATCATCGTGTGAGTGTTGTTAAACGTTGTACGACTTGGTGCGAGAGGTGGCACAACTAAGTATAGTCGCATTTAGTCGACTGGAGGTCGTACAACACTTGCACATGTGCTGGAGACCTACAGAAACCAGTCTTGCGACTGGGTGCGATAATATGAGACTGTTGCAAGACCGATCGAAATTACGGCTTACTACATTCCACTACCGTTGCATTCGGATGTATGCGACCGTTCAGCCCCTTTCACAATTGACGTCCGACCAGTTTACGACCGCCTGCAACAGTTTTTTCTTGTTGTTGCACGATCGATCTCTTGGTGTCTTGCGAGCACTCGCAGTCGTTGTAGACGGTCGCACGAACTCGAGGTGGTCGTGACTGGTCACATCTGAACTTTGAACATGTTCAAAATCCGAACGCGATCAAATACGATCGATTCACTCGCATCAGGCCGTACCCGGGGTCGTACCATCGGTCGGGCGATCATCGTGCGAGTGTTGTTCAACGTTGTACGACTTGGTGCGAGAGGTGGTACAACTAAGTAGTCGCATTTACTTGACTGGAGGTCGTGCAACACTTGCACATGTGCAAGCGACCTACAGTGTACAGAGACCTGTCTTGCGACTGGTTGCGATAAAAATATGGGCCATAAGACTGTTGCAAGACCGATCGCAACGGCTTACAACATTGCACTACCGTTTCATTCGCATGTATGCGACCGTTCCGCTCGCAATCCCTCGTGCAACACTCGCATGTGATCGCACGAGCACAATAAGAGCATATGCGACTTACTCGTGCAACGGGGTTTACTGGTTGTTTTTGTTGTACGACAGCTGTTGCAACTGTGAAAGCCTCTGTGCGATCTTATGAGATGACTAGCGATTGATGCCTGTTGCAGCCTGTCGCACGACCAAAAGGTCGCAAATGGTCGTACGTCAATTGTGAAAGGGGCTTTAGAGGATACACGTCTACCCCTTGCATAATGTACCTTACCTAAAATAACAAAAAGATTGTAGAGACTTCCGGTCCATTCACTTTCTGTATCGATTTTTAGTTACCTTAGTTGGGACTCGAATTCACCTGTTTTATCTGTAGTTAAGATCCTTACCGCTATGCCAGCGAGAAGCGCTGAGCCCGGAGGAGTTCTCTATAGCGATATGATCCGGTTCTTTTTTAGCTCTACATGTATTTACTGTTTCTCCAAATGTATACGTAATCAAATGTGTTTTTGAAACAATTATGATTACATAAATATTAAATATTTTAAAAATTATTTCACTTAGGTAAATTGTGGTGTTATAGTGTATTGTTATTTCGGGTAATCTTCGATCACAAATCAACTTTATCTATACCATTTGGCTATCAGCGAGACTGGTGGGGTGGGGGATGAAAGAACATACCTGATAATTGAAAGTTTTGGGGGAGACCCCACCCCCACACCTCGGGCTATGCATAGGCCCTACGGGGGTATAATCCGCCTTTTATTTTTCGGTTAAACGCCTCTCACGATTTTTTTGTCAATGATTATAATTGTAATGACTTTGTTCTATTATAAACTACTGAACTACAGATAATATCCAAATGCGAGTGAACAAATTTTCAGTAGTCAGTAGATGGAAGACAATGACCCAAAATCGTCTTTCATGAGGCATGATTATTGGATAATGCAGAGAGTGAGCACAGCGAGCGAGCTAATTTTCAGTAGGTGGAAAAAAGAATGTTGCCCCAAACCTCTATCAAGTAGTATGTATTATCACATCATGGGCTGTATATGAAGAGTTTTGTTCCAAAAGGAGCTAAATCTACTTTTGGTATTTTTCTGTAAATCAAGGTTTTTTAATTCACCACTTTCCCTTAGCTACCGCTTTTTTATTTTGATAAATATGATTACTATCGTTTTAGATTTAAATCATGATTTCAAAAGTCAAGCATTCATTATCAATTTTAAAGAATTTTTGAAATTTTATTTTTCATGGATTTAGCTCCTTTTGGAAAAAAACTCATTAAAAAGTCAATTTTTGCCAATTTAAACATGACTGTTTGACATTGGAACTTGAACACGAAACACATAAATATGACTAGCAGGATACATTTTACATCTTTTTTTAAATATTTATCCATTGAAAATTACAAAAAGAAAAAGAAATGATATTTTGTCATCTTTTCTAAGGATGGCGACTTTTTTTTTATCTAATTCCAAAAGGAGCTCAATAAAAAACTGTAAAAGTCTGTTATTTTCAGCAAAATTTGCACTGATGGTGTAAACTTGTATCCACAACATGTACCTAAAAATATGAATGCATAACTTTATGTAAAATTGGTAAAATAAACGATTTTGAATAATCGTATAGTGGATTTAGCTCCTTTTGGAACAAAACTGTTTTGGATTTAGCTCCTTTAGGAACAAAACTCAAATTTGCAATCAATTTTTACCAATCTTTCCCAAAAAAATTCAAATGCGATATGTTGCATTATTTTGATTCCCACGTCAAAGATACACACATTTGTGTCAAAAATCAATTTTGGTCAAAAGTGGATTTAGCTCCTTTGGAATCAAGCTCTTCATATAACTGCAACTTTCACTTGAAGGACTATCACGATGATTTTTTTTTCGATGGCTATATTGTATTTGGATATGTTGTGCGTAATACTAGTTTACAGTTAGTATCCAAAATCAATGTCATCAGTAACTCTTCGTAATAACTTGAAACTTAATTTCAAGAATAAGGTAGGCCAAATATATATATATATATATATATATATATATATATATATATATATATATATATATATACATATATATATATATATATACATATATATATATATATATATATATATATATTATGTATATATACCGATATATATATTTATATATATATATGTTTATATATAGAGGTCTATATGAATATTTTTTTTTTATCCCCCGCTTCTACAAAGATACCAGATGACCTCCCGGTATTCACGAAAGTGTATTTGAAGGATGTTTTTATGATTTTATGACAAAAAGAATAATCATATTTTAAAAGCCATTGGAATCACAATCATATTCATAAATAGACTTAATACAACCAAACTCCCATGATGCAATGGATATAACCTTTGCAATAAGCTAAACGTATAGGGATTTGTCACGGCCAAATTCTTGTAAGAATAGATTGAGCGCGGGAGCGGGGCGACCACGCGAGAAATTTTTAGAATGCAGAATTAGGCCAACTTATATCAACGAAAGTTTAATATATTTCATTCTCCCGACCAAAATACAATGCAAGTGCTTGATGACATCATGCTATGCAGTTCAACAATTCGCATAAAGGTCAGGTGCATGTAATGCAATTTTTTTTTATTGAAGGAAAATTCAATTTGATGAAGGTTTTCAACACTATTCTTGTTTAGTTTTCTCTTAACAAAATCATTCTTTATATATTTTTTATTTATTCATTTTTGTTTTTATCTTATTTTCATTATTATTATTATTATTATTATTTTTTTTTTTTTGGGGGGGGGGTAAGATTAACAATTTGCCAATCTCTAATGATATAGATGTATACTCATTCTATTCTATTTTCATATTCCATTTCTTGTATAGATGTCCTGTCAATGTTAGTCACATGGGTCATCTTGCCTATGTATTTTTTTTCCTTTATAAGAGAGTGGGGGTGGGGGGGGGGGCATGGGATGAAATATAGACAAACCTAACATTTAAAATTGGGGAACAAAGATACCTATTTGATTTTAAGGATGCATGTGCTTGAACTTTGAATTTAAACAGAAATATCTGATTCCCACTTATTTTGGAAGGTAAATATTTTAATCGTTTTAATATTTAAATCTTTAAGTATTTTTATAAAGGTACATTAACCCAACCTTTAAAAAAATAATGAAAAATTCCACTTTGTTTAATTATCTTCTATTTTTTTTCATAATGCCCCTTTTTAATTCTTTTTTAAAACATCAATCAGGTGAGTGGGGGAAGGTTTTTTTAAATATGCGAAGAAAAAATACATAATGGAAAAAAAGAAAGAAATGATGATGATAAAAAGAGTGATTGGAGCAAATCTATATGGTATACATTTTGATATTGCCCTAGTTTTTGCAAGCAAGGAAAAAATGTCACCTTCAAGTTCGAAAAATTATCTACTTCTATATTGGACACAAAAAGTCATGATTCCCTTCCCTCTCCCAGTATTTTTTTTCCTTTGCAAATTACCTCTCCCCCTTGGCTCTCCCAGAGGATTTCGCAGGTCCTAGCTCTGCTTTATTTTGGCAGGACTGCATTGCCATCTCTCACTGCATGAGAGTGAGAGCATCATGGCCATACGCATCGGGGGGGGGGGGCAGTTGCCCCTCCCCCCCCCCAGAAATTTTGAAAGCTTACATTTTTTTACTGAAAACTCACCAAATCCTTCAATTTCACAAGACAAAATGCAGAAACGCCCCAAAATAATCTCAGTCACTTTGCTCACTCGCTTTCGGGTTTTTCCTTTCGAAAAAAATTTACGCATGCTGCCCCACCCCCAGCGAAAAAGTGTGTACGGCCATGAGTGTGACTCATCTGGTCCTTTCTAAAATTTTCTGTCATTCCCATGCAATTCTATTGATCTCATTTTGACATTCTACAGTAGGCCTAAGCTATCATACGTACTACGGGTCTGCTCGATCACAGTTTTATGCACATTCAAGATGTGCTTTCTTTTTAATTTTAACTTTTTATCAATAAGTAGCCTTCCTCTAGTATGTCCTGATCGACGAAAATGTTAAAATTTTTACATAGGCCTAATAATTTGAAATTTTTACTTGCTTGCTTTTTATATTCTCACATTTTCATAGATACCCCCCCCCCCTGATACTTGATACCCGGACTTGATGTAGTAATTCCTTTGGCAGCTCATAATGATGAATTAATTCATCCGCTTCTTCTTCTTCTTCTTCTTCTTCTTCTTCTGTGTAGTCTGCTTCCTTCAATCCTGAAGATTCTTGCAGAACTTGGTGAAGAATCTTCAGGATTGATCCCTGAATGTATTTTTTTTAAACAATCCTTTTAACAATAGATCTTTAAAAAGTGATAATTTGGGGTCAATTATTACATGCAGGCCTGGGCAAATGCCGCCGGGCCGGTGTAGCGGCGGATTTGGTTCCACCGGCGGATACCGTATCCGCCGGCAGATATGGTTCTAAATGGCCGATATCGTTTTTATGAATCGGAACCATATCCGCCGGGTTTGACGCGGCTTGATGTTTGCAGATTTGGTTCCTCGGCGGATTTGGTTCTATTGACTATACGTTTGATATTGATTTGGACAGACAACCTCGGCAGCGCGCGCATGCGCGGCTCTGCAGGCAATGTCGATCGCAATGGGGGGGGGGGGGTTCGTCCGCCTTTAGTGAATTCTTATTCAGGCCGGGGCGGATCCATGCAGCTTTTGACAAAGGGCTCGATGGGGATGAGGATTAATAGGAGAAATGATGTCTCGATATTTCATGTATTACATAGACCTGGCACATACGCCAAAACTATGCTATTTATTATAAGATTTTGATGAAATTTTCATCATTCTATTTTGTGAATTTTTAAACTTTTTTCAGTCCGCAGTATGCATCGACCTCTTTAACTGTGCTTTTTCACACCATGTTTAGTGTCAGTTTGCCAGACTGATATATACAGCTGAATATTTTGCTTAAGAATAACTCCAATTATCGGGTTTCGAAAATATACTTTCTTGTAAATATGCTTTCACCGGCCTCGCACCGAGACCGTGACGTCATGTAGTGTTAGAAGTGGTGTAATTCCCGTAGAGTTGTAACAAGAAATTGGGTTATTTTCCCCTTTCAGATTACGCATTTTATTTCTTCACTTCTATCACATAGAGATATCATAAATATCTTTTTCTGCAAGCTTTAATTGATGAAATCTACCGCTTTTGACTAGTTTTCTCGTACCACGTGACGTTTGTGAATGAAGGATATCGCGATAGCGCAGGAACAATATCTTCCGAAGAGAGTGGCCTTTCTTGGTACTGAATCCGCCGGAGTAGAACACGATCCGCCGGCGGATTTTGTGCCTAGAACAGTATCTGCCAGGCGCAGGATCCGCCGGTACACCGGCCGCGAATATATTTTCAGTACATGGAAACGCTATGATACATGAATATTATTCATAAGTTGAGCTAAAAAACTGAAGTGCGCAGGCGCATGGACTTCGCCGATAGTTCTATAGCTTCATCAATTTGTACATGAACGAATGGACGAGCACACTCTTGTACATAAATTAGTGAGATACCCATCCTGTTCATCATTTTACAAGAAAGTGCTTAAATAACGTCAAGTTATCACATCAGGATGTTTTTTTAAGCTAGCACTTTGCACTAGCATTATATATCGGAGAGCTCTGAAATTTTTGTATGCAATATCTTAAGCATTCAATTTGTGTAATGGATGGTTTTGCAATAATTATACACATTATGTATATTGTTATTTCATGTTAACAGGACCATGCTGAAAAACAGTCATTTTGAGCTTGTTATCCTGTATAAAGATATTAAAAAAGAATAAAAAATAAATGAATAAATTCTGATTGTTTTTTATTCTTGTTTTGGTCCAACAAATTACTTAATTTCTACAGGCATGGACGAAATAAGACAGATTATCAAGTTTCGTTAACTGATAGGTTCTGAGTTAACGCCCTAGCAATTTTGTCTCTCCTGTCTCACCATACACACTTAAAATGTTGGGCAACATATACTGTCCACTGTGTTGGGTAATAAAAATATATATATTCTGGGCAATTATTATATCCAACTGAACAAATTTATTACTCAATTTGGACAGATTTTAACCAATAGTTGTGTGGACAGTATGTTGCCCAGGGTTGGTTAAAAGATGGAAATTTTTGCCCAACTATTTTCAGAGTGTAGACATATTTCTGTATACAGCACCATTCGGACAATCATTCCCTTAATGTACTCGTTATACAGTATACTATGATTTTGTAAAAAAATAACTATTAAATGACCTCGGTCAACCCCCCCCCCCCCCCACACACACACAATGATTCATTATGTGTCTGCAAGGAATATTTGACATTGAAATGTGACGTGGGGGTTGGGGGAAAGTATAACTAAATCATAAATCACTCAATTACTAGCTTGAAGCTCTCGATTTCAAGTCTTCATGAATCCTGATCAACATTTAAATTCAACATTATTTTTTTATTTCCAAAGGTATAGGCATTAATGCATTTCTAAAAGTTATAGGCCTAATCAATGGAGAGAGGGGGTGAGAGAGAGGGGGAACTTGGCTGACATGTTCAGTAAGGAACAGAGATTTAGATGGGGGGGGTGCGAGAACATTATGCGAGTCAATTCATTCATGATTCATAAAGCAGAGAGAGTGCTAAGAGAGAGGAAGGGAGAGAGATGCAAGAGAGAGAGGGGAAGAGAGAAATCGAAACTTCAGAAAGCGGGGAGATTGGGATGGAGACCAAGTGTGCTCGTCCATTCGTTTATGTACAAATTGATGAAGCTATAGAACTATCGGCGCCTGCGCACTTCAGTTTTTTAGCTCAACTTATGAATAATTCATGTATCATAGCGTTTCCATGTACAGAAAAAATATTCGCCGCCGGGCCTAATTCGCTTCGCAAATTAGGAAATCCCTCGCTTCGCTCGGGAAGCAGCCGCCAGGGCCTCGACAAGAGGCTACATACACTTATGCCCGTTCCATAGGGATGCACACGCAAGCGACCCGTTCCAAGGACCCCCGTTTTTTCACAAACATTTGTAGTTCCAAAGCCCGTTCCGAGGACCCTCCTTTTTACAATAAGTCCGCTCCATGGCCCCCGGTTTTTGTCTCACCCGCGGCACACACCTACCAAATTTTTGGTCGAGTACCCCCCCCCCCCGGGACTAGAGTGCTATATAAAAGATTTTGATTTTATATGTTTATCTGAAACTAAATCTCAATACATTGACCTGCCACTGATTGACTATACGATGATTTGTAAAGAGAATAATGACAAATCTTCCCCACGCTTTGGTGGACACCATGGCTTATATGTATCATTTTCAAACAATGTTTGAGAAATTATGTTGAACAACTAGATGTAAATGTTTTCAAAAGTGAATCTGTCCTTTGGCTCAAAGTGAATAAAGGTGCTTATGGCTTTGATTTTATAATTGGTGCGGTATATATGCCACATGAAAATTCTAAATACTATGATGATGATTTATTTGAAGATATTATATATGATTTAATGAAAATTAATGGTACCTTGGGATTGCCAGTTTGTTTGATAGGAGATTTCAATGCAAGTTTCTTAAGCTGGCAGCAGAGAGTATAGCTGGCCCTTTAACCCATTTATTTAATGCAACTTTACAAACTAGTGTTATTCCAGAAGATTTTAAAACAGCAAGAATTACTCCTGTACATAAGGGAGGATCATTTGATATTGACAATTATAGACCAATTTCTGTGCTTCCAGTTCTGTCCAAAATACTAGAGAGAGCAATACATGATCAATTGTATAAGTACTTAAATGTAAATGATCTACTTGCAAATTGTCAGTCTGGCTTCAGACCGTCTTATTCTACTGCCACTTGTCTAACTGAGATTACAGACTTTTTGTATGATAAAATGGACCGAAAACATGTTACTGGTGGTATTTTCTTGGACTTACGCAAAGCTTTTGATGTTATTCCTCACAATTTTATACTTGCAAAACTTAAGTACTATGGTATTACTGGCAATGAATACAACTGGATGGAATCGTATTTAACAGACAGAAGGCAATTTGTAATGATTAACAATTGTCGCAGTGAATTTTTGAAGATAAAATCAGGTGTCCCACAAGGATCTATACTGGGTCCATTGATATTTTGTATTTTTATTAATGACATGTGTAATTTGAAATTGCATGTACATTCTAAAATGTCTCTTTATGCTGATGATACCGCCATTTTTAATCACGGTGAATCAATTAAGGAGGTACAAAAGTATTTGCAAGATGATTTTGATTCAATAAGTAAATGGCTAGACTTAAATAATATGCATTTACACCCGCAAAAAACAAAAGCCATGGTATTTGGTCAAAAGAAAAAGTTGAGGGGTGCTCATTTGTCAGTGAAATTCAGGAACATACAATTAGAAAATGTAAAAAAGATTAAATACTTAGGTGTCATGCTCGATCCGGGCTTGACTTGGTGCGAACATATTACTAATATCGTTTGTAAAATATCTCGGGCAATAGGTTGTGTAAGGCGGATTAAGCACTTACTGTCCTTTGATATTATGAAGAAGCTGTACTTTTCTATGGTTTTACCTTACATTGATTACTGTATTACATCTTGGGGAAGCAGTGCAAAAATACATTTAGATAAGATACAAAAACTTCAAAATGAATATGCCAGAATGCTTTTGAAAAAAGATTATAATACATCACAAATTTCTTTGTTGCAGTCACTGAAGTGGCAATCAGTAGATCAGCGTATAAAATATCAGTATTGTGTTCTTGTATATAAAATAATGAATGATTTAGTTCCAAATTATTTAAAACCTTTAGTATGTAAACGGCCCGTGAAATACAGGACACGGTATTCTTTACGATGCCCCCTTCAGCTTCCCAAAGCTAGAATTGAACATAAAAGAAAATCTTTCGCATATGTCGGACCCAAATTATTTAATGCACTTTCTTCAAATTTACAAGTTTGTACCTCCTTGTTAGTTTTTAAAAAATTATGCAAAGCCTTTCATACGAATTGATAAAGAGCGAAATGATATTCCTTTGATTTACAATGCTATGTATGTTTAAATTGTCACTTCCCACTCTATATTTTGTTGTTAATTGTTTCTGATGTTAGATATTTTGTATTTTGTATTTTTGATGTTGTTTGTTGTTGTTGTTCATAGTTATCTTGACATGTATTTTAAACTGCAGGGCGCCTTTGTAAAGCAGTTTTAAGAACTGAACAGGCCTACCCTGCAGTATAAAATAAATAAAACAAAATAAATAAATAAATAAGATCAGGTTCACTAATAGATTATATTGAAGATGATGACTCTACCTTTTCTGTTAATGTCATTTTGTCGGCAGAAAATGCAGACATGCCCTCAACTTGTTCTTATCCACCCAGATCTAACGAAGACAAGTTTGTAAATGCTAACGGTCGCAAACTGATTAATCTATGTCAAGCTACTGACATGCACATTGTAAATGGTCGATTTGGACAAGATTTTGGTAAGGGTGCATTAACCTGCGCCGACGAAAGCACAGTTGACTATTGTATTGTCTCTGCAAATTTCATTGATCATATTGAAGACTTTACTGTTGACAACTTTGGGAAATGTCTGTCAGATAAACACAGTCCAATATTTGTTTCCATGAAATATGTTAAGAAAAGAATATTTTCAGAAGAGAAGAGTCATTACACCAATAACGATTATGATTCTCACTTGAAAAAGAAATATTATAAATAGAATTCAGAAATAACTCACACATTTGCACACTCCTAACCTTAGATGAAGATGAAATAAACAAAATATTAGAAATGATAGAGGTTATTTGAAATAAGCCCCAAACTAGTAGTCAATCTGTCAATGATATAGTAAATCAAATAAAACAAGTATATTTTAAGTCTGCAACTGTATGTGGTATGTCACGGCAGAAAAAAATGGCACGACTATTACCACTGCATCTCCGAAAATGAAGCCTTGGTTTGATAAAAAAAAGTAAGAACTTGAGAAAGAATTTCTTAAATTTAAGAAATAGAATTAAAAAATGTAAAGATGAAAATATGAAAATGGAATTAGTTTTGAATACCTTACGCAAACAATACAAAACAGTTTTAAAGAAGAAAAAGTCAAAATATGTTTCTGAGCTTCAGGAAAATTTGAGGAAAGTAAAAAATGATAACATTGGCGACCTTTGGAAATAACTTAACAAGGCGAATTCTAAGCCCAAGAATTGCGCAAATGTTTCAATTGATTCTTTCAAAGATTTTTTTTAATTACTGAATAAAGGAGACGATGTTGAAGACAAGCGCACTATAAAGATGAGGAATCACCACCTAATGAAGCAAATTGTTTCAGCCTTGAACTGAATTATCCAATTTTGGAAGAGGAAATAGAAAATCAATTAAAGAAGCAAATAACAAATCATCCGGTGATGATTTAGTATTAAATGAAATGATAAAGTACAGTAGCAAACCGATGATGAAACTGCTCACAAAGCTGTTAATACTTAATACTGGACTGTGGCAAAGTTCCCACAGACTGGACAATAGGTATCCTTTGCCCAATATACAAAAAGAAGGGTTCAGTGAAAGAACCAGATAACTATCGTCCAATTACATTGTTTAGTTGCTTAGGTAAACTGTTCACATCTATTTTGAATAACCGAATTTCTTTATATTTTGATATTTGCAACCTGATGGGTGAAGAACAGGCAGGATTTCGTGAGGATTATCTTAATATGTACTCTTTACAGTCTGATAGATATTTATCCATCTCAAAAGAAAATAATTTATTGCGCATTCATTGATTATTATAACATTCGATTCTGTATAAAGACATTAATTGTGGTAAAAATACTTAAGTATAACATTAATGGCAAAATTCTCAAAGTGATCCAAAATATGTATGAAAACGCAAAATCTTATGTTATGATGAGCAATGGACAACGGTATGAGCTCTTTGAATGTAATATAGGAGTAAGGCAAGGAGATAATCTATCCCCATTATTATTTGCAATCTTTATCAATGATTTTGACAGTACATTGAGAGAAAATTGCAACGGTGTTAATTTACTTACGAGTGACCTGAAAGAAAAACTCCTCGAGAGAAATATATGTATACCCTGATGACACCATTGTATTAGCAGAATCTGAAAATGATCTTCAAGAAGCATTAAATGTTGTCCACAAATACTGTGAAGACTGGTCGTTAAATGTAAATATACAGAAAACAAAAATTGTCGTATTCTCTCGTGGTAAGATCCGCAATATACCCATCATTACTTCCAATAATCCACAGCTAGAGGTTGTAGATGAGTATACATCTTGGAACAGTTTTGAATTATAATAACCGCTTTTCGAAAGCTCGGAAAAAACAAATAAGCCAAGCACAAAAAGCATTGTTCAGTTTACGTTCTAAATCAATAAAGTTGAGTTTACCAGTTGATATGGTCATATGGAATTAGAATTGTTTGAAAAATTGGTACTTCCGACTTTGTTGTATGGAAGTGAGTTGTGGGGTCTTGAAAGTAATCTTCAAGATGTTGAAATGTCGTTATTATAAACGTCTACTTCATGTGAGTAAATTTACTGCAAACTGCATGATCTATGGAGAAGTCGGCAAACACAGTATCAAGAAACTAATTGAGTGCAGAATGTTAAACTTTTGGATTAAAATAATCGTGAGCAAAACATCAAATTGTCCCATACTGTTTACGATATTCTGAAAATAATGTTTGATCTGAATATATACACAACAAAAAAAGTAAGTCCCCCCTTGAACAAACATCAATAATTTCCGAACCAATGCGAGTTTTTGACATATTTTTACATGAGCGTTTAGGTAATTTTATAAGCTACCATCTGAGTAAATGTTATGGACGTATTTTACGTCATGCTTCAGTGAGCACCGTCGAAGGCAAAAATGTCACTTTTCAAAAGTCACAAACCAAATATTATGACTTTGATTCCATTTTATTGGAACTGATTCCACATTCTCATCATGAAAAATAGTCAGAAGGCTTGTGAAAGGTACTTTCTAAAAGACGATACAACTTTTTTGGCTAAATTTCACGGTTGAATAAACACAAGTCCAAATTTGCTATAATTGGAATTTTACACATTTTTATCAATAAAAATGATAGAATATGATGACAGTTATTTTTGCGAAGAGTATCTTCAACAATATTCATCGTTTCACGGTTCAATGAACATTTATTGAAAAAAAAATACGATTTTCAAATATCATAGGCAAGTATTGTTTCTTTTGGTAACTTAAACTGATCTTTTATCATTTTTTTCGTTATGCTCATGACCAATTAACATTCTTCAATGATTCAAAGGCGTTTAATTAAACATTCACGCTTGAATGAACATGTGGAATGTGATTAGCTCTTTTTTACGTTATTGGAAAAAATGCAATTTGTAACGATGGATATCTGTCACAAACCTCCTTGCATGGTTCATTTGATTTGATTTTTATGAAAATCCCGATATTGTGAGCACACAATATTAGAAAGAAAGTTCAAGGCCTTGGCCCCACTCTGTGCCGTATCGAATTGTTATTTTGGTGTGCGCGCCTTTTGGATAGTGTTACTCCAAAGCCATGTGCGAAGTTTCATGAAATAACTGTTGGCAGAAGTAACAAAAACCGTCCATGAAACAAACCCTTATTTCATATTCGTTAAAATTTTGACTTCCTCTCTCATAGACTTGTGTACATTATGGGTGCGTATGTTTAATAAGAAGTAACCCCTTATTCAATATGGTGGAACTTTTTTTCAAGGCTGTCTTTAGCAATGTGATTTGGCAGTAATGTTTATCAACCTATGGGCAGAATTCTGTGCAAAAATGAAATCGATTTGTTTATTTATGGATGAGTGAGCACGCATCAAAGTGGGAAAATGGGTATTTTCAATGTCACAGACTCGTTTTAAAGGGTAATAAGGTGAATATTGGGGGCAAATTCGGTTTCAAATGTTACTTTAATTGCTGTTGTTTTTATCATCCATCATTTCTATCACCACACACTTTCCGAACTTTTAACATTTTCATGGTTGAGCGAGCACATTCGAAAACTTAGGAATGAATACTCTTTATACTGCATAAATGTATTCTTTTCCTAACAATTTCTCATGATCAGTTTAATTTAAGGACAAATCAGGGGTGGATCCAGAATTAAAAAATGGGGGAGGGGCCTATAATCGGGGGAGCCACCAACATTTTCTAATTTTAATATGACCTAACAAGTTGTAGAGGATACTACCAAAAAACCATACGATGATACGTTACAATGCAGGGGCCGCGAAACGGTTTTCAAAGTGTGGGGGAGGGGCTAAGCCAAAAGTGGGGGGTGGGCTGACCATGAAAAAAATCACAATCGTATGGTCATTTTTACATTTTTGTACATGCTTTTGGAAAAAAAGTGGGGGCCCCCAGCCCCCCCCCCCCCACCCCGCTTCTGCGGCCCCTGCAATTTGTGCTCACCCAACCATGAACATACGATATCAAAATTGTTTGTGGAGTGGCTAAATGATGGATAGTAAAACAGCATTAACACCATAAAATTCACCTTACAACAACTTTTGCCCAACTTTGTATTTGCACAATCTGAAAAACGACTCTTGTGACTTTCAAAAATTGTCATTTTTAATTCAATCTTTAATTACTCATGCATGACTCAACCGATCAATCTCATTTTTTTTCTAGGAGTTGCTTAATGAGTGTAGAAAACCACCTACGAAATATCATATCTCAAAATAATTCCGTTCCCAAAAGTTACAGCAATTTGATTTAGGGGGGACTTACTTTTTTGTTGTGTATATATCAAAACCCGTGGCTAGTAAAAATCAAAAATACATTGGATAAATTAGGCTTATCTTACCTTTGGTTTGATAATCAGCTAATAAATCCACGGTGGTTCAAAGCAACAATTAAAACACGATTAGACGATATATATTTTCAAAATTGGCATGCTGAAATGTTTTCTAATTCACTGTGCTTAAACTATCGCATTTTCAAAGAAAATTGCAGTTGTGAATTATCTCTTCTAAAATTGCCTTTCAAATACAGAATTAGTTTAACAAGATTCCGGTGTGGAAACCACCGTCTGCCAGTAGCATCTGGTAGATTTGCAAATATTGAGCGATCACAGAGAATATGCACTATAATATACAACAAAGCTGGGTGATAAATTTCATTATTTGTTCGAGTGCCCTGCATTTCTTACAGCAAGAAAGAAATATATTGATGGATACAAGCCGTCTAAATGCATTAAAAATGTTTAAGCTTTTCAATTCTTCCAAAATGTCAACATTAATAAATTTATCAAAATTTTGCAGCATTATAATGGATAAGTTTAAAAAATAAAATATTTATGTTAACACTTTCTTTTTGAAAACACGTTCATGTATATATATATGTAAATAAACAATAATTAGGTAAAGGGAAAATAAATCTTAATTCTCTCTAACTATTTTTCACAAAAATGATCCCTAAACTGCAAGTAATTGTGATCTATGGACGAAGTAATGTATGAAAATCATCAATGCTAACAAGATATATCATTTATTATGTCATGTATGGGAAAATTGTTGTATAGCCACCACTGGCCCAAATAGTATTATGTACTATAGCAAAGGGGGCAAAAACAAATCACAAGAGTGAGCACTGAAATGCATTTATTTGTGATAAATAAATGGATACTGTCTAAAAAACATCATTTTTAACGAAATATATCACTTAGGTTTAAAGTTTTGACTTTCAAAATGACCGCCCATAGACATATATTGTATTATGTACAATGCGAACTGGGAAATCAGTTTTCACAGGAGTGAGCACCATAAATGCAACGTAATTCTGATCTATGAGTAAAATATTTTCTGAAAGCATAATTTATAACAAGATATATCAGTTCTCCTGCCAGGTAGGTGAAAATACTGGATTTTGAAAGTCAAAATGGCCGCTACAGGCCCTAACATTATTATGTACAATCTGAATGGGGACAAATTATTTTAGCAGATTTTCGCTTTGCTTGACTAAATGGTGGTGTATGAGTAAAATATTGTCTGAAAACATGATAACTATCGAAATATATCATATTATGTAAAATTTAGGTGATTAATGTTATATTTCAAAATTCAAAATGGCCGCCACATGCCCTTTTGTGAAAATTATCTGTCCTCATTCAAATTGTACATAATACAGTAAGGGCCATTTTCAATTTCAGAATGCAGCATTTGTCACCTTAATTACACCAGATTATGATATATCTCGTTAGAAACCATGGTTTTAGACAATATTTCACTATATGCAATACTTATAGTCAAGCAAAGCCAAATTCTGTCAAAATTATATGCACCAAATTACAATGTACATAATACTTTTAGGGCTTATGGCAGCCATTTTGAATGTCAAAGTACAGCATTTATTACCTCCATCACCAACATGTAATGTATTTATTTAGAAATCATATTTAAGACAATATTTTTACTCGTACATCACAGCAACATGCATATTTTATGATTCCCACTGAAAATAAGTTTCCCTAAACGCATGTAAACATAATTTAGTTAAGGCTTGCAGCGGCTATTTTGAATGTCAAAATACAGTATTTATCACTTACATGGCAGAAGAAATGCTATATTTCATAAAAATCATGCTTTCAAATAATATTTTACTCATACAAAAGGATTATATGGATTTGATAGTCAAGCAAATCCAAATTCTTACAAAATTACATGTCCTCATTTACATTGTAGACAATACTGTTCGGGCCTATAGGGGCCATTTTGAATTTAACAATACAGGAAGGGAAATGATATGTTTAGCTAGAAAACATGTTTTCAGACAATATTTTACTCGTATATCACAATTACATGCATTTCACGTACTTATTCTTGTGAAAATTAGTTTCTCCATTCGCATTGTACATAATGTATAATGGGCCTATGGCGGCCATTTTGAATTTCAAAAAACAGCTTTTATCACATAAATTGCATCTTAAATATTATATTCCGTTAAAATTGAATTTTTAGCCAGTATTCCACTCACTTATCTTAATAATATGCATTTTAGTACGAAGTCTTGTGATTTTCTTTTGTCCCCATGAACATTATACATAATACTGTCAGGGCGTTTGGTGGCTTTTTGAATACTAAAATGCTTCATTTATTACATATATGACATAACAAATGATAAGTTTCGTTAGCAATCTTGTTTTCATCCATTAGTTCACAAAAAAAATCACATTTACTTGCATTTAGTGCCCACTTTTGTGAAAATTATTTTTTCCCATTCATATTGTACATAAAGATGAATACAGCGGTCTATGGCGGCCATTTTAAATATCAAGAAAATAAATATTTTTTAAAAAATCGTTTCTTCACAGAGTATTTCACCCCTGCTACACAATTACATACATTTTATAGCCAATCTGCTGGCAGTTTTATGATTTTCATGGGTAATTTGCCTATTTCGGCGGCCATATTAGATTTTGCCAATTTGCGGAAAATGCTCAAGTTTACACGAGTGGCATCATTCAGATTCGCAATCAGCACCCATGTGATCGCCTCAATGCGCAAATGTGATCGCCTAACACGCAGACCAACCCTTGATTTAGCTCTCGTTTTATTTGACATTTTTGCGGGTTGTGACGGGCAGTTGATGTTTTTATTATTGTTGTGTGTTATGATATCATCCCTGGACTCAGCTGGACAGTTTACATGACTTTTTAGCCTCCTGTTTCTGGATTTCGGAGCTATCAACATTTTGTGTAAAACTGTGCTGTGATAACCAGACCACCATTTCAGTGTACAACTACTTACCATTAACACCTACTAGTGCTATACAGCCCTTTTACCGGATTCACTCAACCTTGATTATCTTTTGATACCAACAATAGTAAGTGCCCAGTACCTGGGATTATTCTTTTCATCATGTTAGTGTTTGCACTCATCAGTGTACTTTCAATGCTGTATGCCCATGAGCATGCAATAACCCAGCCCCAGAACACTGTTTCGGAACTCTGGAACTCTCTACATGCTCTAAAATATCTACATCATCCTATAAGATATTACCCTAATTCTGTGGCCTCCTTCACAATCCAACTTTATGTATGTGGCGACATTGAACTAAACCCTGGACCACCTTCCCTTTCACCACAGATTATTCGATATAGAGTTTCTGAAATTTATAACTTAAGACATGCTATTAACCCCAATAATAAATTGCCCAAAGAAACATGGGTTGTTATAAAAGAACTAGGTATTGTTTCTCCTACTTATCGGCTGAGCCATCGTGGGAAACGAGGTGGAAGAAGGAGACAATATACAATACCAGTTATGATTGGAAGAAGACAAGATCACCCATCGTTCACGATGAGATCAGATGGGCGCAGTATCAGATCCAACCTGACTCGAGTCGAAAAATCTAATATGCAACCATCACTAAAGAATGATGTAATGCTCCCATCTTTGTATGTTGTGAATCCCCAATCCTTAAGCAACAAACTAGATGAGTTCTACACAGTGATACATGCATTACAACCTGATATTGTATCGGTTAGTGAAACTTGGTTCCAGTCCTCAGATCCGGCTAATGCTTATCGTATTCCAGAGTATGAAGTTTATTTGAGGTCACGAGACGGGAGGCGAGGTGGAGGAGTAGCGACATATATAAAGCATTCAATGCAACCCAGACCAGTCTCTGGTTTGGAATCCCCATCAGACCTAGAAGTGATATGGGCCCAAATTCGACCTAAACGTCTTCCAAGAGCAGTTTCGTCCATATTTGTCGCAACCGTTTACAGCCCCCCAAATATGAACAACGATAATACTTTGGCAACCTACCTTACTGAAGCCTTAGATGACATCTTCAACAACCACCCAGGTGCTGGTGTGCTCATTAATGGTGATATGAATCGCAGTAATATATCACCCCTACTTACAGCGCACGATCTCAAGCAACTGGTAGATAGACCAACGCGGAATGATACCATACTGGATAAGATAATTACTAATCTCAAACAATATTACCTTCCTGTAGACTTGGTGGCACCCGTTGGACGTAGTGACCATTTTGGTATCCACCTGAAGCCTAAATCTTTGCCCTTACGTTCAAACAAAACAAGTAAAAGATTAGTCAGACCAATGAAGGATTCAAATATTCGTAGTTTTGGTAACTGGATAACATCCCATGATTGGTCCACCACCCTTACTGATAACGATGTAAATGTTAAATGTGATAAATTTTATAGTGAGTTGGATAGGGCTATAGATATCCATTTCCCTCTTAAAAGAGTAAAGATGCATCAAGATGATAAACCCTGGATCACACCGCGTATCAAATCTTTGATTTCACGTCGTCAATATTTGTTTGAACTTGGTTTACCTGCTTGGAAAAAGGTCCGCAACCAGATTATAAGAGAGTGCGTCTTAGCCAAGCAGGAATTCTACTGTAATAGGGTCCAACGGCTAAAACGGGACAACCCACGAGCTTGGTACAAATTTATTAAGCTAATGACATCTAACAGAAGAATTGAACTGAATTTGAATATCCCGAATGACAACCAAGATGTAACTGATAGAGAAATTGCAAATAGAATAAATGATAACTTCTTGAAAATTGCAGAAAACACTCCATCTTTATCATCATCCAACCTCCCAGTTTTTCTCCCAAGCCGAGAACAATTCCCGTTCCAGGTTCAACCATGGGATGTCTATAGGCAGCTTCGGAAACTCCAAGTTGGTAAAAGTTCTGGTCCCGATGGTATATCCACTCGTCTGATAAGAGAATACGCACTTGAGTTTTCCACACCCATATCCGAAATAATTAATACATCTCTAGTTCAAGGTGTTGTACCAAGGCAGTGGAAAGAGTCTACAATAGTGCCCATCCCTAAGTCTTCCCCTCCAACCATTGATAAGTTAAGACCGATTGCCTTGACAAGCCATTTCGCAAAGCTTGCTGAAAAATTTGTGTATAAGTGGCTCCTAAAAGATATAGAGAATAATTTGGATCCCCATCAATATGGAAACAGGAGTAATACATCCACCACTCACTACCTTGTGAACTTTCTTGACTATATCCATTCCCATGCTGACAAATTAGGTTATAGCTCAACAGTGGTAATGACAGACTTTACAAAAGCTTTCGATCTCGTAGATCACAACATTGTGATTTGTAAATTGTTTTCCCTTGGAGCGACACCCGATCTCATCCCATGGTTGACAAGTTTTTTAACTGAAAGAACACAGAGGGTTAGATACAGAAATGAATTATCGGACCAACGACAGACACATGCTGGTGTCCCCCAGGGAACACGTTTGGGTCCTCTCCTCTTCCTTGCGCTCGTCAATGATGCCCTCCTAGATTCACTAGTGCCCAGGTGGAAGTATGTGGACGACCTCACACTAGCAGATAGTCAACCACATACATCCCCCAGTAATTTACCAAATGATGTACTTGAGCTGGAAGCATGGTGTAGAGAATCCAATATGAAACTAAACCCCACTAAATGTCAAACTTTTCAAGTGTGCTTTAGCAGAAACCCACCTTTGCCAGATCCAATCACTATTTCTGGTCATGTCATTGACAAATGTAACCATGTAAAGCTGTTGGGGGTCATAATCCAAACAGACCTGAAGTGGAATCTTCATGTGAATGACATCGTGTCCAGATCAAGTAGGAAACTCTACATGATTCGAAATTTGAAAAAATTTAACCTCCCTAGAAGCGACCTCCTTACTATTTACACATCATACCTGCGACCAATACTTGAATACTGCGCACCTGTGTGGCACTCCTCCCTAACGGTGAATGAATCCAGACAAATTGAATCCATCCAGAAAAGAGCATTGCGCATTATACTTGGTCAGCAATACGTTTCATACGATAATGCACTGTCACTCTCCGGCCTGACAACCTTGTACGACAGACGTGTCCACCTTTGTTTTAAGTTTGCCCTATCTATCGAAAAATTCTTTCCCGATTGGCTACCAACAAAACAGTCATCACTAAGAGCCCTCAGGAATAGCGAGAAGTACAGAAATCCAAGATGCCGTACAGAACGCTACAAGAAAAGCACAATACCCTTCCTTATTAGGCTACTGAACCAAAGGTGAAAATATCCCCCCAACACATACCATATTTCAGAATTACGGCCTCTCTTAACCCCCCCCCCCTAGTTTCCCTTGTTCCCCCTTTTTAAATTACAGGTTATTTCAACACCATGCAACCAGTTCAAGTTCATGTACTAGTTCGTAAACTCACCCTGATCTGTATAGTATCTTTTAATAATGTACCCGTTTGAATTATGATTACATTTCCACCTTCAGCTCTTTACTTTACAACTTATTTTGAAAATTAGCCATTCCTACCTTTTGTTTCTGTAAACACCATAGCTTTATTTCTTGTTATGAGGTTTTGATTTATCGTTTTAATATTTCAGTTGGTTTTTTTTTTTTTTCCACCACCCATTCCTTACAGTAATTCCTTATTGACTTATGTACATTTCTTTAAATGTGTATATTGTACAGCATAAAACTTATTATGGATTCATCAATTTATTTATTGGTAATGTATTTTAAAAAAACCACATAGTTATAAATTTTAATGTCTTAATTCTCATTGTAATATAAGATATTATTTGCACAATTGAATCCCAATTGTCACCAGAAAAGTGAATTATAAATCTAACTTGTCTGTACAGTTCAAATTTAAATTCACATTATCTTCACTTGTAATATGATTAAATTCTAAATTATCATGATCATGACCATTAATATTTTGTAACTAAAACATGTGTTCCTTATTGTCTTATAAAATTGCAATAGTTTAAACACAATTCTTGCCTTAAATGAGTATTGTTAGTTTAATTTATAATACAATTCAGATTTATATTTTCTTCACTTGCAACATAGGCCTAACTCAAATTGATTATTTATTATTTAAAATCATTTATATTACTTGTAATCTACTTTTCTTTGCTTCAAACATGTAATTCTTGGTTTATCTTCAAATTGATCTTTTGTATTATATGCAACAATTTGTATGTTTTTAATTGTAAATTCATATGCAATTCAGCCTTCTAGGCTGCAATATCTGAATAAAACACCTTGAATTGAATTGAATTGAATTGACAAGAAACCATAAAAAAATATTGTATATATATGAAAAAACAAGGTTTGGTCAGTTTTCTATGGGGCCTATCCTGGACTAATAAACATGTAAGTACATTGCACATGTACCTTACAATTTACATTAGACTGCGGTTGTTTGTACTTTTTACATTAAAGGTTGTCCAATCATAATTATATAAGTACAGCGGGATGTCGAAAAGAAGTGAGAGTGAGAGAAAGGGGGTGGGATAAAATTAGTTAGACAGAAACAGTGGTGGGAAAAATGAGACCGAATGTGAGAGACAGTGGGAAAATCAGAGAGGGATGAAGAGAGAGATAGAGAAACTATAAAGAATACAAAAGAGCGAGAGAGAGAGAGAAAAGGTTTTAGATGTTAATTTGTGATAAAAAGATAATATTTGTATGGCTTCCATTGGCTTTTGAAATGTTATTTTTTCAAAGGTTTTATAGATATCTTTTTTTTTGGTGGGTCAAATAGTTATGCATTGAAATAATTGACAAAAATCTTAGAAAGTACACTGTATATGTATATCTCATGGAATTCTTGTGTCTTTTAAAAGTTATATGGGCATCTTCACTGATTAGAATACAAGATTAATTTCATTCAAGTAAATAACAATATTGATACGTGTATGTTAGATTATGTCTTTTTTAATAGAAATGTAGAACACAATGTATAAAATATAATCATGTTGATTAAAGGCAAGATATGCTACAATAGTATACAGATAAAAGATCATAATATTTGAGATGGCATGTTATAAATGCATAAAACAGGTCCCTGTATGTCTGTTATATACACAACAAAAACAGTACGTCCCCCCCCTAAATAAAAATGCTGTAACTTTTGCGTAACAGTCTACAGGGGTCGGTGGCCGGGGGGGGGGGGGGCAAGAGCCCAAAATTTTCCGGTCATAATTATCATGGTATGATCAGGCGTAATGGTGTAATGAGGCGACGATTTTAAGAGGGCCAGACATTGCGTATCAGGTAGAATTTATCTTTATAAAAAAAAGTTGCAAGCGAAGCGAGCGAGCAAACTTTTACATTTTCAATACAAACTTTACATTTTCAATACAAAAATCAAATTTTGTGATAGATTTTGACATGATATCCAGAGAATGATATTTCCCTCTTCTCTCTTTCCATTCCTTTTTTTTGTGGTCTGTACGCCACTGTGAACAGGATTCTTTGCGGCAGTAGCATGAAGAGTAAAAAAAAAAAAAAAAAAAAAACGAGGGGCGCAGTATGGCGCATGTGCTATAAAAGCTGCTTAATATAAGTCGCGAGCGATAAAAGAAATCACCTTTTCATGAGAATCTAACTTTGAAATATTTTTAGACATTATATTCAGTAAATAAAATCATACCCTACTCTTTTTCTTTGCTTTTCTTTCCTCCTTTTTATCTTGGTTGTAGAACTTTTGGGGACCATGCATGGCCCAACCATTCCATACGGCAGTGCTATGCGGTTAGGGTCCGGGGCGGAGCCCCCGGAACTTAGTGATATCAAAGCCATTTAAACCTCGCTGATTGCTGCTATCTTTAATCAAATCGCGGGTATATACAGAATATAGCTTTTACACAACACATAATTTTATATTCAACCCAGTTGAACCAAATATTTTGAGGGGGCAAAACATAGCATTGTGGGATAATTTGTAAAAAGTTGCCAGCGAGCTGGAAAATATTGCCTATTTAAATTAATCTAATTATGTGATAGATTTTTTCCATTATATTCAGCAAATAACACATTTCATTATTTCCATTCATTTCATTATACATTGTCTCCTATAATTTCTTTCTTGGGTGTGGAACCAAGAGTGATTGAACGTAAAGCTTAATGTAGGAAGGGTCCCTACACAGTAAAATAAGAATTATACAACGCTGTTTACTATATGAACCTTACAGTAATTGTTTAAACAGTTTAAACAAGTGTTTAAATCTTAAGCAACAAAGTTTAATTTTCAATATCTAATCTTCAATAAATTAAACATGATTGTTTAAACGGTTAAACAAATACTGTAAGGTTCATATAGTAAACAGCGTTGTATAAAATCTTAAACAGCGTTTTTACTGTGTACAGGGGGCGTTATAGAGCCATTTGAAAGTTATAGATGAAGAGCCCCTACTGCGTGGGGCAAAGCCCCGGTAGCTTATTTGCATAAAATTTAGGAAGCTTATAGCACATTGTTGTATACTGTCCATCTCTTTTCCCGCTATTTACTTTTAATCCTCGGCAGCCCGGTCGTGTTAATAATTTTTTTTTTCTTGTCCAATTTCTTTGTTTCCTCATTTAGCTTTTGACTTATTCCATTCTACCTTCGTTTCCCGCTATTGTTTGCCACTTTGTCACCTTTTGATTTATTTCCCATCATGCTATTGCATTACATAGGCCTATTTCGGAATGATTTGTTCTTTCTCAAATGTTCTTCTTTCGTTCCTTTTTCCGCTTAATTCCTTCCTTTTTCATTCAAAAAAATATTTTTTTATCTTCATTTTCTTGTCACTTTTCCCTTTCCTTTTCCTCCTTTCCCTTTCCTCCTTTCCTTTTCCCCTTTCCTTCCCCTTTCCCCCTCCCTTTTCTCTTTTTCCTTTTTTTTTTATTTTCCCGGTGAAATTTGCCAGGGGGCAGCCTGTCCCCCGCCTGTTACGCCATGGTCATAAGTTTATGCAGGCCCGGGGGTATGCAGGGGCCGCGGAACCGGGGGACTCGGGGTTTTAATTTCAACCAAAGTTGGCTTCATCAGCTCCCCGGCCACCCCCTCAGCACTGACAAAAAATTAAGGCCCGTTGTACTATTAAACCTTTAAAAATGTGTGGGACAAAAAAGTGTTATGTGTGTGTCAGTGACATACACATAACACTTTTTTGTCCCACACATTAAATTTCAATAAATTCATAGGCTTGTTGTATAGCTCGGGCGAGGCCGGTGTACCGGCGGATCCTGCGCCTGGCAGATACTGTTCTAGGCACCAAATCCGCCGGCGGATCGTGTTCTACTCTGGCGGATTCAGTACCACTCTCTTCGGAAGATATCGTTCTTGCGCTATCGCGATATCCTTCATTCACATACGTCACGTGATACGAGAAAACTAGTCAAAAGCGGTAGATTTCATCAATTAAAGCTTGCAGAAAAAGATATTTATGTTATCTCTATGTGATATGAGTGAAAAAATAAAATGCGTAATCTGAAAGGGGAAAATAACGCATTTTCTTGTTACAACTCTATGGAATTACACCACTTCTAACATTGCGAGGCCGGTGAAAGCATTTTCGAAACCCGATATATTCAGCTGTAAGCGATGACTGCATGAAACTTGCATTTCTGTTTTTAGTTTAAATTAATAGCTTTTGATTTGTCTGATTTGTCAATTAAATTTTGGGGTCTGGTCTGGGTCTTTAAATAGTCCACACTTAGTCTTCATTCAACTGTCAATGTCTGCTGCACTACTAGTATACAAAGAATTTTCCCCCAAGATAATGCTTGTATTCAAATAACATGCATTTGTTAATTTATTTCATACCTATTAATTTATTGCAGTATGAAAAATCCTTCTTATCACAATTTTAGGGATAAATTGGGCACAATATGCATCGATTAATACAGAGTATTAAATGAAGGCAAACAATGGCAGTTTCGATCATTAAAATCAGTAGTTTGTATCAAAGGGATGGTCCGGGCTGAAAATATTCATATCTTAATACATAGAGTAGAATTCACTGAGCAAAATGCTGAAAATTTCATCAAAATCGGATAACAAATAATAAAGTTATTGAAGTTTAAAGTTTAGCAATATTTTGTGAAAACAGTCGTCATGAATATTCATTAGATGGGCTGATGATGTCACATCTCCACTTTCCGTTTTCTTATGTTATTACATAAAATCATATTTTTTTCATTATTTCATACTTGTGTGAATAATATGTCTCTTTTATAATGAAATAAGTTGCAGCAATAAATATCTAATGCACTAAATCAATTGTCAATTCAATTTTTCTAGTTCTTGGAGGAAAAAATTTGAATAAACCTAATTTCATATAATAAAATACAAAAGAACAAGTGGAGATGTGACATCATCAGCCCACCTAATGAATATTCATGACGACTGTTTTCACAAAATATTGCTAAACTTTAACATTCAATAACTTTGTTATTTGTTATCCGATTTTGATGAAATTTTCGGCATTTTGCTTATAGTGAATTCTACTCTATTTGTTAAGCTATAAATACTTTCAGCCCGGACCATCCCTTTAAGCTTTCTAAAGGGAAGTATAAATAATGATCACTGCAAATGAAATTCTTGATTTACGAAATTCCAATGTATTACTATTATTTCCTCCACATTTTCTCGTATATTTTTTTTTATTTTCTCTCCCTCCCCTTCCTCTTTCTGTTTCTTCTTTTTGGTGCTATATTACCCACGCGTATACGCCCCAGGTATATTATTCATAATGTGCCAGAAAGGTTACGAAACTGGAAAAGAGGCAAAAGGGGCGAAATGAGCAGGGATAGAAAGAAAGGCAAAACAAATAAAGAAATGAAAACCAGGAGGGGTATAGTGAGAAACAAAAGATATAAAGGAGAAATTATATTTCACTAAAGATCCCATATTGATCTTAAAATTAGATGACTGAGAGGTAAATTAGGGAGCACCAAACGGTACGTGGCGTATCTAACTTTTGTCCGGGTGAACTTCCGGTCCCCTTTAATTGATTAAGATTCCTTAACATTGAAAAAAAAAAAAATATATATTTTTATTAAATACATGAAAAATTAAAAATAGGCTTACAATTAACTACATAAGAAGTTGATCACGTTTTGACATTCTTTTTTGATGTTTGTTAGAAATATCAAATTTATGTTTTTACCAAAAATTAGCATTCTACAAGCAACAATATTATGAGCGAACAGCAAAACATAATTATTTTCATACATAATTTGCATCATTTATTTTGAAATATGAAGTTTTAACTTGTTGAAATTTTTCTAAACATTTGTAGTTTAAAAAATCTATAGGCCTATATGGGGTGCAAATTTTCGCCAAACAGTCTGGCAAACTGACACTAAACATGGTGTGAAAAAGCACAGTTAAAGAGGTCGATGCATACTGCGGACTGAAAAAAGTATAAAAATTCACAAAATAGAATGATGAAAATTTCATCAAAATCTTATATAAATAGCATAGTTTTGGCGTATGTGCCAGGTCTATGTAATACATGAAATATCGAGACATCATTTCTCCTATTATTCATCATCCCCATCGAGCCCTTTGTCAAAAGCTGTATGGATCCGCCCCTGAATAAGAATTCACTAAAGGCGGACGAACCCCCCCCCCCCCCCATTGCGATCGACATTGCCTGCAGAGCCGCGCATGCGCGCGCTGCCGAGGTTGTCTGTCCAAATCAATATTAAACGTATAGTCAATAGAACCAAATCCGCCGAGGAACCAAATCTGCAAACATCAAGCCGCGTCAAACCCGGCGGATATGGTTCCGATTGAAAACGATATCGGCCATTTAGAACCATATCTGCCGGCGGATACGGTATCCGCCGGTGGAACCAAATCCGCCGCTACACCCGGCGCCACTTCCACTACATGAGCACAATACTATAGGCAGTACGTACAACTGCAAACATGGGAATTAAACCGGGAATTAAAAACGGCCCAGAGCAATATCGCTCACGATTATTTAAATTGGTTTTAAATCGGTAATTAAGAATAAAAAATGGTCAGATTTTATACATTTCGGACAGAAAGACCTTTTCCTAGATAGCTCTATTTAACATATCAGGGACAGTGGCGTAACAGGGGGGGCAAGCGGCCCCCCTGGCGGATCATCACCGGGAAAATAAAAAAAAAACGGGGGGAAAAAAGAAAAGAGAGGCGAAAAGAAAGAAAGGGAAAGGGGAAGGAAAGGGAAAAGTGAAAAGAAAGAACAAATCATTCCGAAATAGGCCTATGTTATGCAATAGCATGATGGGAAATAAATTAAAAGATGACAAAAATGGCAAAGTCATAATTTATTACTGTACCGACTGGATAACATTTTTGTTGTTGCTTTGCTTGCTATTAGCTAAAACATGTTTATAGAATACGATAATCAGCAAAAGCGAAAATATTCTCTCTTTTTAATGAGTTGATATCAATTTCAATATGAGCGTGGTTTGTTGCGCCCATTTTTATTTCCGTGTTTTTAGCACTGTAATATTAAAGAATGCATGATCTCGCCCTAATAATATTGAAATTTAAATCCTGACTGTTTTAGATACTCATTATAGGCCCTATTTTCATTATCTACATGTACATGGGGGTGGTGGGGGCATGGCCCGACTACAATCTGTACGCCAGTAATAGTGCAAAACGATATAGACAAAAGGAACCCCCCCAAAAAAAAAAAAAAAAAAAAAAAGTTAGAAACAGAAATCGATGTAGTTCTTGTTTTTGTTATTGTTACCATCATGGACCTATAGGTCCGAATGGTGTTATAGCGTCCACATCTCCATGGTCTCGGTCTCAATACTAGTATAGTCTGCTGTGCTGCAAACTCTTCACTCGAGTTATGAATCCGGGATCTGAATCCACAGTGTACAATTATGTATAGAAGGCCTCTCTTGCTCACAACAAGTTTTATATTTGCTCATCTTACGCAAGGACTCATGTGTTTCACTCAGAGTCTGTGCCTGCAGACTAAGTCAAGACCGTTAAGTTTTCAATTAGGGTCTGTGCATGTCTGGCCTATAGACTACTTCCATGGGGGGAATTCCCGAAGAAAGTGCGCCAAGATCAATTCGGGCTGCGAACATAGAGTTATAGTACGTATTTAACTCTATGGCTGCGAATTAGTGCGGTGCATATCGAGACTCCTATTTTAAAGCTTTGAATTTTCAACCATGTCAAATGTGGCAGCGGATTTCTACAAAAACATGGTGCAGTGTTATCTCTGTTGACTATAATTAAGAAAAAGTTCTAAAGCTTAACCATATTGTCGTTTTCATGCTAATCTGTCAAAAATCAAGTTACGCAGGGGCCGCGGAAGCGGGGGGCTTCAGCCCCCCCCCCCCCCACTTTTTTCCAAAACCGTGTACAAAAACGTAAAAATTACCATATGATTGTGATTTTTAGCATGGTCAGCCCCCCCCCCACTTTTGGCTCAGCCCCCCCCCCCCCCCCCCCCCCACTTTGAAAACCGTTCCGCGGCCCCTGTTACGTACGTTTTATATATATAGAGCTATATATACGGACGGCAAAACTTATTAGCTGCCTTGCATGGCCTTCACTTCAGTTCTGATCTCCGTACCAACTGGGAACCACTCCACCCGGAACCCCACGGCACAGCCTGGCGCCGTTGCATCGGCTTTTCCGCTGACCTGCAGATCTGATGTTGGCTGCTTGACTTTAGATGATTTAGTTTCCTTCCCTACCTTTTCCTTAGTCCACGTCCTGGACGATTTTTATTGATTGGGCAAACCAAAGGGGCAAACCTTTGGGGCAAACCCTATATCGGACCGTACCCCGGCCGCGCGCACACGTACATAACCAACACACACACGCCCTCCACTGATTCACTTACCCCCAGTGATTCACCTAACCCCGGCCACTGATTCACTTTTCCCGAAAAAAAAATCTTTCCTCTGACTATGACTATTTGAAGGAGATTGGAACTTAGATCTAATTTTATATCTAATTTTACATCTAAACTAAGTCTTAAATCTAACAAAGTTAGCTTGAATAGATGTCTTGCATCATGCATCATTCCTGTCTACCTTAGACAGTCCTTAAACTCGGCTAATCTACGTGCCGTGTCTACATGTACTCAAGTCAAGAACCCCCTGTTACAGCTTGTAACTCTGAGACCATTAAATTCATTTTGAGTCTTTCAACCCTGGCCTCCAAATGGCTAAGAAGGCTGTAGAACAGAACTTGTCATGCCCACTTTGTTTTGAAACCTTTGATGAGCCGACCATCCTGACTTCGTGTGGACACACTTTTTGTCGGAAATGTCTGAAGAATTATGACAAGTCCCGATCCCGTGAGGAAGGCGATCTCAATTACATGGTGTGTCCCATCTGCAGGGGGATCACAGAGTTTAAATCTACCAACCGTGTTGATGTTTTCTGCCCTAACCTGTTGGTCAAAGGCCTGGTAGATGATGTGAAAGATGTCCTTGAGAAGAAGAATCTAAAATGCACTGCCTGCAGACTACAAGGGGAGGCCGTTTCGTTCTGTAAAACCTGTGACTGTTACTTGTGTAAGGACTGCCTGACGAGTCATCGGAACATGTATAACTTATTTGAAGGTCATGAGATTATCTCATTGGAGGATGTCAGAAAAGGAAAGGTCAGTGAAAATTGCTCGCTCGTAGATACAACATTTTGAAATTAATATTATACAAACCATTTATAGGGTGCTTACTTTGGGCATTTCTAAGCACACTCGAAGATAATCTAGATCTTTATTCTGGAACCAAATATTATCTTTATTCTTGTACTTCATTAATGTTGATTTTTAAATATCTCATTACAGGAAGTGAAAAAAAGAAAGTCTGGCACAGGTAAGTAAAGAGAGAATATGTCAAAAACAGGTATTTGTTTCTTTTGAATGATTAAATTGGATAATACATGTACAGCGTAATGGATTGATTTTTATATCAAAATTGTAATTTTGGGTGGTATTCTAATAACATTGTTTAATTTAAGACTAAAATAGACTGTATCTTTTCTTTTTTTTTATTCTGAAGGTCATTAGGATCAATGAACTTTGGCCATGTTGGGGGTATTTGTTGATTTCCATCATAACTTTCAAAGTTTATGGATCTGGTTCATGAAACTTGGACATAAGAGTAATCAAGTATCACTGAACATCCTTTGTGAGTTTCAGGTCACATGACCAAGGTCAAAGGTTACTAAGGGTCAATGACATTTGATTATGTTTGGGGAATCAAAACAAAATCTTAACCAAGGTTAAGTTTTTTAAATATCATAACTCTGAAACTTGGACGTAAGAGCATTCAAGCATCAGTGAACATCTTGCATGTGTTTCAGGTCACATGACCAAGGTCAATGAACTTTGGCCGTGTTTGGGGGTATTTGTTGAATTGCCATATCTTTGAAAGTTTATGGATCTAGTTCATGAAATGTGGACATAAGGGTAAAATCAAGTATCACTGATCGTCTTGCACAAGTCTTCGGTCACACGATCAAGGTAAAATGTCATTTTTTTTAGGGCCAATGAACATAGAATTTCATCATCATATGAATGGTGTTTTTTGTGAATGATTATTCTTTAGTTGTTTTCAATGTCAGCACTGCTGCTATATTGAATCGCGTAATGCAGGCGAGACTGCCAGAGGCGCTCCCCTTGTTTTTGGTTGAACTGTTGATGATCCCACCACATATCTGTTGTAATTTTTTTTTTTGGAAAATATAAATTTGATTTTGAAATATTGTTTGTTGTGCTGCTGCAGTTTCAGTATATAACAATTATTTTATGAAAATTCTTTTTGAAATTTATTTGAATTGTCAATAGGCCTATATCCTTGTAGATCTTGATTGTAGATCTGGTTCATTCACATTTTATAATCTCTGTGGCTGTGTAATCCTGAATTCTAAGCTGAAAAATTATCACACAAAGACCACAATACAAATAAACACAGTTGGACAATGTAATATTGCTTTGATAAAGACCAGACACCCGGTCGGGTTGCCATGCTTATTTTTACAATCTTTATACAATTTAACATTATTTCAGAACAAGACTAATTCTGCACATTTTTTTCCATACTGCAACTTGGGCTAACACGTGAACATAAGTTCAGTTCAATCTTGTCCCTATCTATATCATTTGGAAAGCAGTGAGTGATTTTCTTTTTTTTTTCAATTAGACAGTCTCCATTGGTTCAGTTTACTGATTTTTTTAATTTTTTTTATTATCTATCTATAGATGAACACCCTAGCAGAAGACCAGCTGAGACTCATAACCCCTCCAGCTCAACACACAATGACCCAAATGCCACGTCCAGTTCCACTTTGAGACAAGTGGCCATCAAGATGATAGTGCTTGATGATGGCACCAAGATTAAAACAATGCCAGACGGGAGCAAGATCAAGGTTATGCCTGATGGCCGCAAGTTTAAGATGAAGAGTCTGACTTCATCCACGGCCCGAACTGCGGATGCTCGTTCGAGTTCCAGCCGACTGAATAGTGGATCCACTGTGCCACCAGATCCCTCATCAAATGCATCCAGGCAAGATGAACGTCTTCACCAACCATCAACCTCAGGTACTAGCGTTGGTGAGCCAGTACAAAGAGCCCTCCAGAACAACACAGGTGGACTCTCTAGCAGAAGACCAGCTGAGACTCGTAGCACCTCAAGCTCGAAGAAAATTAACCCAAATGCCAAGCCCAGTTCCAAGTCTAAAGTAAGGGCCGTCAAAGTCATATTACTCAGTGATGGCACCATGATTAAAACAATGCCAGACGGGAGCAAGATCAAGGTTATGCCTGATGGCCGCAACTTTAAGATGAAGCGTCTGACCTCGTCCTCGGCCCCGAAGTAGAATAATGGTTCACATTCTAGCCAGCTGAGTAATCCGGCACCAACCAGTCTGAATTCATCCAGGCCAGATGAACATCTGGAGAATCCATCAAGCAGTGATACCATTACCTATCAAGAGCATTCTTCTTCATCCGAGTCTGATTTTGAGAAAACAAGGTTGGTGATCATTGTTCAAATTGGTTTATTCTTATACCAGATTAGTTGATAATAATAATAACATAATAATAGTATGCAACATTTATGTAGCACTTAATACAATGTTTCTATTATAGGACAAGTCCAACCCAACAAAAAGTTTATTGGAATAAAAAGAGAAAAATTTAACAAGCCTAACACTGAAACTTTCATCAAAATTGGTTGTAAAATAAGAAAGTTATCACATTTTAAAGTTTTGCTTAATTTCACAAAACAATTGTATGCACATCCTGGTGGGTATGCAAATGAGGAGACTGATGATGTCATCCATTCACTATTTATTTTGGATTTTATTATATGAATTATGGAATATTCTATTTTTTCTCCTCATTGTCAAGTGAAACAGTGATTAATTCCTCCCTGAACATGTGGAATGAGCATTGTTTAATACAATATGATTCAGTCAAGTTGATCTTTATTGTCAAATCTATAAAAAAAAATGAAGTATTGTATAATTCAAACAATAAAAACAAAAGAAATAGTGAGGGACATCACTGACTGTCTCATTTGAGTTGTGCATATCACTATTTTGTGAAAAATAAAAACTTAAAAATGTCATAACTTTCTTATTTTACATCCAATCCAATTTTGATGAAATTTTAGCGTTTTGCTAGTTTAATTTTTCTCTATTTATTCAAATCAACATTTTTCTGGGGTGGACTTGACCTCTAAAGGACAAGTCCACCCAACAAAAAGTTGATTTGAAATTGAAAAAAAAAGAAAAAAAAATCAACAAGCATAACACTGAAAATTTCATCAAAATCAAACCAGATGTAAAATTATGACATTTTAAGAAAGTTAAGACATTTTAAAGTTTCACTGAATTTCACAAAAGTTACATGCACATCCTGGTTGGTGTGCAAACGAGGGGACTGATGGCATCACTTACTAGTTCTTTTGTATTTTATAATATGGAATATGGAATATTCAAGTTTTCTCATTGTCCTGTGAAACATATTTTTATTCCTCCCTGGAATATGTAGAATTACCATTTTTATACTATTTTATGGTTCAGTCAAGTTGATCCTTCTCGTCATATCTGTAAAAATTGAAATATTGTATAATTCAACAATAAAGAGCTAAAGAATAGTGAGTGAGGGACATCAGCAACTCTCATTTGCATGTCACTGAGTTGTGCATATAACTGTTTTGTTAAAAATAAGCAAAACTTTAAAATGTCACAATTTTCTTATTTTTCATCGGATTTTGATGAAAATTTTCAGCATGCTTGTTTGATTTTTCTCTATTGATTCAAAACAACCTTTTTTCTGGGGTGGAGTTGACCTTTAAGGGTTTAAAACTTCTTGCCAAAATGATAAGATAGCAGGAGGGGAGCTTTTTTAAGAGAGAATGAAACCCAGGGGAAAAATCTTATTTTGATAAGCAATTTAAGAACCAATTCCCCCCCCCAAAAAAAAAAAAAATAAGTAAGGAAATTATGAAAAAACTTTTTGCTTCCAAGTGATATGTTTAGTAGTATAACTCTCCCTATATTTTGCACACAAAAATCTCCATATGGCCTGACATTCAAAATGTTAGAAATGCACCCTAAATGGCAGAATCTACCTACCCAATTTGTGACCTTAAATGGTGTAATCAAAGAGAAAGGTTCCAAGAACAGGAATGAAAGTTGGATACCTAAAGTTGAGTGAATATGGGAAATCAACTAATTTGCTTTCCTAAAAGTGTCCACATCTATGTGCAATTAAACAAAACAAAACCCATGCTAAGAGGCTCATGATTATCAATCATTGCACCCCTAAATGTTGTAATCCACATTTAAACTCGCAAGCGCAAGAAGTGAGCAGTAAAGGTTACCCCAAGTGTCCAGCGCTGGTGAATGGTGCTTATAAAGCAACCCTTTTGCTAAAAGACAGCAACGATAACTGGTAGCCTGAAATGAGACCCTCTTGTTCATGCCCTTTTCTTTGACACAGTTAAGCAGGTCATGTGAAATAGATTGAAATTATTTATCTTTGTTATGCCATAGGCTATTGTGGTGATATGATTAGGGGAACAGCTTTGTATCAGTAGGCCCAATTCTTATTGTATAATTTGTGAAAATTTGATATGATTTTTTTTTAGTTATTATTCTGCTATGGATATGTTAATGTTTTATTTTGATAATATTCCGTGAATGCCAGTATTGATAACTTCTCAATTCCCAACAGCCCTTTTGAATCAGAGGAGGAAGATACTTGGAGTGAGGAAGATGGGAGTGAAGATAATGACTCTTTCGTAAGTTTAATTATTTCACTTTCGCATTAAACTGTAAAAAAAAAAATAGATGAAATACCTCATTAGAACAAAATTTACATATACCAGTTGAATGTATTGTTCAGTTGGAGAGTTGGTGCTCCTGATATACTATTTTCGTCTAGAATTGAAAATAATTACATATTTTGATGCTAGATAAGTGACTTCAAGTACAGGTTACATTTGTTTGAACAGTATTGGTTCAGGAATGACTATTCAGGTATTGTTTGAGGGTTTTGAACAAAGAGCCATTTTTGTGTAAAATAATTTTGTTCCTGCAAATAGTGTTGTACTAGGTTGTACCATAGGCCTACCGTGATTAAATGTAATGAGCTGCGAGTAAACTGTGACTGTTATCTGATAATTTGAAATTATATTTATAAAAAGTCACCAGGGCCCCGTCTAACAAAGAGTTGCGATTGATCTGATCAATCGCAACTATTGAAAGCCAGCAAAGTCAACATATAAAATGTATGTTTGTTCAAAAAAGTTTCTAGATATGAATGTATATCCATAAATTCATTGATTTCTTGACAATTTAGTGTGTTCTTCTTTGTTAACAAAGGACATTTTGCAAAGTTCCTATAGAAAAAATTATGACACTGGTGGATTTCCATAGAGTTACGACTGCTTGGATCAATCGCAACTCTTTGTAAGACGGGGCCCAGGTAACATGAATTGGATATCAAATGATGTGTCACATTGTAGCCCTTCATGCTTCCTGAAATTCTAGTGGTACCTTTAGCTTTGACCCTTTTCTTTGACACAGGACAACTGGTTTGATAAGAGCAGCAACACTGAGTCTAGACCATCAAGTGATGATGAAGTGGACAGTGATGAAGACGAGGATGACAATGATGAAGAAGATGAGGAGGAAGATGATAATGTAGAGGATGAGTTGGATTCTGATAATAACGATGAAGAAGACAATGACCCCCTGCTAGAAAGGTACAGTGGTTTTTTTCATTTTCAACAGATGGTAGTACTCAGGGGCGGTAGTCTGAACATTGTCTTTTCTCTATATTTTGTCTTCTCTTAGAGATATGACAAAATCTGTATTCTGTTGGATGTCATAACTTTTGTCATAAATTTTGTCTCTTCCTGTTAGCGTGCACCAAAATGTGTTGCTCCTAAATGCGCATAATCCCAATAAACAAGCAAAAGATATGACAAAGTTTATGACAGGGTCTAGCAGTCATAAATTTTATCATCTTTTAGTACCAAATATCCGGATACCATGCCGACTAAATGTCAAGCATGTATTATTTAGAATAGATTGTGGTTTAAGTGAATTAGAATGCTATCAGTCAAGTGGGCCTATATTACAATAATACTCTACTCAGAATGTTACATTGTGTATTACGAACTTGTCAGATTTGAGATTTTGTTATGAAAGCTGCTGGTTTGTTTTTGGTTTAACCCAAACTTGGGCAGGGGGGGGGGGGAAGCTTACACCGTGACATTTTTTATTTTTTTCCTTCAAGTCTCCTACATCTTTTAAGACCAAATTTGCGACACCCGGGTACATGGTTGGCGCAGATAGGCATAATTTTGTACATGCATATTGCACTAAAAATTCTTCAAAAACATGGTTTTGTGTGAAATATCAATACAATTGTGTTTTAAGCCAAATATCATCAATGTATACATAATACATAAAATATGCAATTACTTGTCACTTTTGCATAATGCAGGTGAGACTGCCAAGGGCATTCCTCCTATTTGTCTTCCTTCCAGATCAACGTGTCAATAGGATTTTTCTTTAAGCATTGGTCATTATTAGAATTTGATATGTCATTATTACTCTAAAATCATTTCATTTTATTTCCATGCAAGGATTTTCTAAGAAGGTGAAGTATGGAGAGCCTGTTCAGAAGAATCCAGGCCAAAAAAGGAAGTATGAAGAGAGTGATGAGGTGTATAGTTCAGGTGAAGATTATTAGGATGATCAGGCCTTTGGATTGTAATACATCTTTACATATGAACCAGCAGCCTTATATAAATAGATAAAGTATACAATCTACTTACTTTGAACTTCAGTGTTATTGTGACATATTTATTTATCTAAATGATGAAAGAAAGAGTTCCATGTTATAAGGATATATATATTACAGAATAGTTGTTTTCAATTTTATTTATTCCGCAATAGCGATCCCGTTAATATTATGAAAGCTTAATGGCTTTCTAAGAGAATATCTTATATTACAAGCTAAATCTCTATCAAAACTACATGACTGCAATTTTCTCTTCTCCTTGCTCAAAATGTCTGAAAAATAGTTTTTTACCCACTCTCTTTTTCTTTAACCCTTTCTTTTTGTCCTAATATTTCTTTCCTTTCAGGGAATGAGACCATGGGGAAATTTTTTCTTTCGGTTTGATGGTGATTTGCTGTGATTAATAGTTTTTATAATATGAGGTGGTGTTGTGTTCCTCTTTTGTCTATGTTCCTTCCCCTTGTTCTCATTTTCCCTTCTATTTGACACATTTTTAAGAGTATTTATTATATATACTTGACTATTTTATTCTTTTTATATGATACATATGAATATATACCTTTAATTTGTACATAAGACGGTATTGGTCCTGGGGACTGTTCTTTTTTTTCCCTGCCTGCATACATGTAGCAAGACATAGACATTGATTTTTAGAGAGCAGCTGTGTGGTCAGCATCAAATGTTAATTAGATTTTTTAAGATTTTAAAATGTTAATTATGTAATATCTCTGAAAATTTTAGAAAATGTGTCACTAATCATTTGGTCTGAATATTCGAGTTTACCATCTTGCGTTATCAATAGAAAGTTAAAACCAAAGATTAAGATTTTGAATTATGTAAAACTTTGATAGAATAGTTATCAGGTATCAGCACTTGGATGAATATAATTTCAGGTCACTGGTCATTTCAGATCAATGAACTTTGATAAAATTGATATTTTGTCCATTATACAGTGCGTCCCAGAAAAAACGAAACCGAGATTTAGCGATGATTTATCATAACTTAATCACAAATAAAATAGACAAATGACCTACCAATGTAAAGCTTAGAATCTCATCTTTCATCTGATATTAATTAGATTATTTTTCCTTCACGCATGAGTGAGCAAAAACGATTTGAAGAGGGGATACCAAAAAGTCATTTGGCGGGTTGTATCTAGCTTTCAAAAGGAAAACCACATTTTTAAAAAGTTCAATATCTGCTCTTTAATTTGATACCTCAATTACAGAAAATGGTCAAGAAATAACAAAGTTCTGGTTATTTGAAATAAGGCTTGAATTTCAATAATTTCATAAAATGAAGAGGTTTTACAGGCTAGCGTTCAAACTCACTCGACACTCCGTTTTGTTTGCGATCAGCCATAGTCCGGGTTATAATTGAGCAAGGTGCCACAAGAAAAAGGAGAAATTTTCATATAGTGCTTCTAGACCAGTTTTTTACGCTGAATATGAATATATGAGGTAACCAGGCTGTATCCTGAAAATTAACCTGTGAGGGCGCTTTTTTCAAAATGGCCGCCAAATTTTCAGAACATTTGAATTTTCGTACATAGATTTTGACATAAATATTCCATTGCCACAAAATTAGTGTCATATGAAAGACAAATAAATTTTATACAATTTGGTACTATTTATAGGGGATAAGTAGGTCATTTGGCTGAGATTTTAAGTAGAAAACTGCATTTTTTGTCATTTTTTCCCAAAAATTGAAAATTTTGCAAATACATGATTTTACATAATTCTGAGAAAAATGAATGAATTACCTTGAAATGTTCCAGAAAACTTTATTGATATACTATTATCATGTGGATGAAATTCCAACTCTGTATCATTCTTCTTAGCAAATTTATAAGGTATCAAACTTGAATACTTCAATTTCAGAAATGTCGCTTTTTGTATGCATTTCCATAGACTAATACGTATAACATGTACTGTACATGTATAATATGTATAATGTATAGTTTAATAAAATTTAAATGCAATTATCTCCGCTTTTTAACCACTTGGAGAGTTAAGAGTAGGCTTTTCTCTATCAGCTACATAAAACAAAATGTTGGCACATCAAGGCCTGACCCTCTCATGGGGTGGGGGTGTCGAAGTCACCCCCCCCTTGCCCTTTGCTATATCATGTTGTTGTATATTGCCTATTTGTTTGTGCTTTGTTGTACACCCCATTTTATTGATTCGAAACCACTTAGAGAGGAAAGAGTAGAGTTTGTTCTACCAGCTACATATAAATAAGCACTGGCACATTGAACCCTAGCCCTCTCATGGGCTGTCTAAGTCACCCCCCCCCCCTCTATATCATGTATATTGCCAATTTATTGGATATTTCACCATTTTGGATCACCCATTCAGGCAAAAGCGCGTTCCTACTATATAGTACAGCCAATTTTATTTTCTTGCAATGACTTGGAGAGGAAAGATCAGGATTTGCTCTATCAGCTACATATCAAGAAGTGTTGGCAAATCAAAGCCTATCCCCTTCAGAATGTTTAGGGGGCTGTAGAATTTACCCCACCAATTTTCGGTAATTGACTATCTATTGGACAGTCACAATTTGCATCACCCATTGAGGCAAAGGGCGTTTCTACTATATAGTACAGCAAATTTCTTTTCTAGCAATGACTTGGAGAGGAAAGAGTAGGCTTTGCTCTATCAGCTACATATAAAGAAGTGTTGGCAAATCAAAGCGTATCTCCTTCAAGCGGCTATAGAAGTTACCCCACTAATTTTCGGTTTTTGGCTATTTGTTGAAAAGTCACCATTTTGGAGCCCCCATTGAAGCAAAAAGGCGTCTCTGATATATAGTTCTGCCACTTTTATTGCCTTGAAACCACTTAGAGAGGAAAGAATAGGCTTTGCTCTATCAGCTACATAATTTTGTGCTGGCAAATAAAAGCCTACCCCCTTCTGGGGGCTGTCGAAATCACCCCCTCACCCCTATGCGTTATTACCTATTTATTGGAAATTCACCTTTTTTGAGCCCCCATTGAGGTAAAAAGACATCTCTGATATAAAGTTCTGCCACTTTTACTGCCTTGAAACCAATTAAGGAGGAAAGAATATGCTTTGCTCTACAAAGAAGTGCTGGCACATTGAAGCTTACCTATCTTGGCGGCTGTCAAATCACCCCACCCCTCTTGCATTATTGCCTAATTATTTGAAAATTCACAATTTTTGAGCCCCCATTGAGGCGATATGCACTTCTGCTGTATAAAACACCCAATTTCATATTCTTGAAACCACTTGGAGAGGAAAGAGTAGGTTCCCATCTTTTAGCTATATATAACGAATTGCTGCCATATCGAAACCTGACCCACTTCAGGGGACTATATAGATGTTACCCCACCTTTTTTACGATTTTTTCCAATTCATTGGAAAACTCGCCATTTTGGAGCCCCATTGAGGCAAAAAAGTGTTTCTGGTACATGTATATAGTAGAGCCACTTCTTTATATGTAGCTGTTAGAGGAAAGCCTACTCTTTCCTCTCCAAGTAGTTTCAAGGCGGTAATAGTGGTAGAACTATATATCAGAACCGCCTTTTTGCCTCAATGGGGGCTCCAAAATGGTGAATTTTCCAATAAATAAGCAATAATGAAAAAGGGGTGGGGTGATTTCAACAGCCCTCTGATGGGGATAGGCTTTTATTTGCGAGCATGTCTTTATATGTAGCTGTTAAAGCAAAGCCTATTTTTTCTCTCCAAGAGTTTTCAAGGGTGAAAAAAGGCAGAAACATAATCAGAAATGACAATCTGTCCCGATGGGGGCTCCAAAGTGGTGATTTTTTCAATAAATAGGCAATAATGCAAAAGGGATGGGTGATTTCAACAGCCTCCTGCTGTTTGCCTGCACTTCTTTATATGTGGCTGATAAAGCAAAACCTATTCTTTCCTCCCTAAATGGTTTCAAGGATTTAAAAGTGGCAGAACTATATATCAGAAACGCCTTTTTTCCTCAATGGAGGCTCCAAAATGGTGAATTTCAAGGGGGGGGGGTAATTTCGACAGTCCCCTAAAGGGAGTAGGCTTTTATTTGCCAGCACATCTTTTTATGTACATGATAAAGCAAAACCTATTCTTTACTCCCTAAGTGGTTTCAAGGCAGTAATAGTGGCAGAACTATATCAGAAATGCCTTTTTGCCTAAATGGGGGCTCCAAAATGGTGAATTTTCCAATAAATAGGCAATAATGCAAAAGGGGTGGGGTGATTTCAACAGCCTCCCGGAGGGGGTAGGCTTTTATTTGCCAGCACTTCTTTATATGTGGCTGATAAAGCAAATCCTATTCTTTCCTCCCTCAGTGGTTTCAAGGCAGTAAAAGTGGCAGAACTATATCAGAAACGCCTTTTTGCCTAAATGGGGGCTCCAAAATGGTGAATTTTTCAATAAATATGCTATAATGCAAAAGGGATGGGGTGATTTCTACAGCATCCCGGAAGGGGTAGGCTTTTCTTTGCCAGCACTTGTTTATATGCAGCTGATAGAGCAAAGCCTACTCTTTCCTCTCCAAGTCATTGCAAGAAAATGAAATTGGCTATATAGTAGAAACGCACTTTTGCCTCAATGGGTGATTCAAAATGGTGTAATTTCCAATAAATAGGCAATATACATGATATAGAGGGGGAGGGGTTGACTTAGACAGCCCCTGAGAGGGATATTTTTCGATGTGCCAGCGCTTCTTAATAATTTGTAGCTGATAGAGCAAAGCCTACGCTTTTCTCTCAAAGTAATTGCAAGAAAATAAAATTGGCTGTATGATATAGAAACGCCCTTATGCCTCAATGGGTGATCCAAAATGGTGAAATTTCCAATAAATAGGCAACATACATGATATAGAGGAGGGGGTGACTTAGACAGCCCCTGAGAGGGCTAGGGTTCGATGTGCTAGCGCTTATTTATGTAGCTGGTAGAACAAACTCTACTCTCTCAAATTAATAAAATACTAATAAGCACAAACGCTTTTTTGCCTTAATGTTGGGTCCAAAATGGTGAATTTCCAAATACATTGGCAATAAGCAAAAGGGGGAGGGGTGACTTCCCCAGCGCCCTCCCCCCCCCCCCCCCCCCCCCGGAGAGGGGTTGGCTTCGATGTACGTGCCACTTCTTTTGATATAGCTGGTAGAACAAACATGACAAAGCTTACTCTTTTCCTCTCCAAGTGGTTTCAAAGTAATTAAAGTGGCTGTACTGTATAGCAGAAATGCCTTTTGCCTCAATGGGTGCTTCAAAAAATAGTGATTTTCCAATAAATAGGCAATATACAACAACATGATATAGCCAAAGGGGGTGGGGGGGGGGGGGCTTCGACACCCCCACCCCATGAGAGTGTTAGGCCTCGATGTGCCAACATTTTGTTTTATGTAGCTGATAGAGAAAAGCCTACTCTTAACTCTCTAAGTGGTTAAAAAGCGGAGATAATTGCATTTAAATTTTATTAAACTATTCATTATACATATTATACATGTACAGTACATGTTATACGTATTAGTCTATGGAAATGCATACAAAAAGCGACATTTCTGAAATTGAAGTATTCAAGTTTGATACCTTATAAATTTGCTAAGAAGAATGATACAGAGTTGGAATTTCATCCACATGATAATAGTATGTCAATAAAGTTTTCTGGAACATTTCAAGGTAATTCATTCATTTTTCTCAGAATTATGTAAAATCATGTATTTGCAAAATTTTCAATTTTTGGGAAAAAATGACAAAAAATGCAGTTTTCTACTTAAAATCTCAGCCAAATGACCTACTTATCCCCTATAAATAGTACCAAATTGTATAAAATTTATTTGTCTTTCATATGACACTAATTTTGTGGCAATGGAATATTTATGTCAAAATCTATGTACGAAAATTCAAATGTTCTGAAAATTTGGCGGCCATTTTGAAAAAAGCGCCCTCACGGGTTAATTTTCAGGATACAGCCTGGTTACCTCATATATTCATATTCAGCGTAAAAAACTGGTCTAGAAGCACTATATGAAAATTTCTCCTTTTTCTTGTGGCACCTTGCTCAATTATAACCCGGACCATGCATTAAGTCTTTTGTTAACCATGCGATAGCTTCTGTGGGAAACCGGTGAAACAGTTTATTTAATGAAATTATGGAAATTCAAGCCTTATTTCAAATAACTAGAACTTTGTTATTTCTTGACCATTTTCTGTAATTGAGGTATCAAATTAAAGAGCAGATATTGAACTTTTAAGACATGTGATTTTCTTTTTGAAATTCATATACACCCCGCCAAATGAGTTTTTGGTATCCTTCCTTCAAATTGTTTTTGCTCACTCATGCGTGAATGAGGAATAATCTAAGTAATATCAGATGAAAGATGAGATTCTAAGCTTTACATTGGTAGGTCATTTGTCTATTTTATTTTTGATTAAGTTATGATAAATCATCGCTAAATCTCGGTTTCGTTTTTTCTGTGACGCACTGTATATCAAAAGTATGTAATCAAATTGTAAATTTCATATTGGCTTTACCAAAGAGTTTAAGGGGTATCTCACTGAGCGATGAATGCTTGCAGATGTATAGATTTAGGGATTTTGTCAGGGTTTATAATAGGTTAGATAGCTGAATTACAGACAGCTTTAATTGTTGGAGAGTATCAAACAAGTTCAAAATTTCTAATTCATTTTTCTCTAAACATTTGTAAGCCTTTGCAAATGATGTAAGACTGCTGCGATGCAGCAGTCTTAGCTGCGTTGCATGTCTTTTTAATTTATCAATGTTACCATTTTACCATTGTCACTTGTATATAAAATTGACCCACTCGAAAAATGTATGTCTACTACTTATGTCAGCGAACGTATCATTGTCTTTTCAATTTCAAGACCATTTGTAAATAATGGTAGTTTTTGATGTCGCAAACATTTGTAAGCGTTTGTAACACTCATCAGAAAAAAATGAAAATTATAATCGCAAGAGGCATGCATTCATTACTCCGTGAGAAACATCTTGTTTACACCAAATTAAATGATTATAATATTTATTGTATTTCATCTTCAAGAGTGATGCCTTGATATTGAAATAATAAAACATTACCTAGCTAACCCTAAAAGTTGCATGCTTTATTATTATTGTTTATTTATTAAAGAAAAAGGAAATATAATTCAGTGTGTGGAGGAAAATGAGATTATAAAATAATTCATGATAAATGATCGCAATAGTAGTGGTGATGATGGTGGTTATGAAGATGAAAATGATGGTGATGATGGGATGAGAATGATTGTGATGAATGGTGATAATGTTGATGGAGATGATTGCGATATGATGATATATGGTGATGGCGATAATGATGGTAATGACGAAAATGGTAATAGCAATGATGGTGATGATAATGATGTTGATTTAAAGAATGATAGTGACGGTGACAGTGATGATGGTGAGGATAAAGATGGTGACAACGATGATGTTGGTGATGATGGTGATGACAATTCCTGATGGCCAGTGGCAGACCGTGACCCGGAGGAGACAAAGCATTGGAGGGGCACTGTATTGTTTGTGAACAATGCTGTGCCCCTCCAATGCTTTGTCTCCTCCGGGTCACGGTCTGCCACTGATGATGGCGATGACAATTCGTGATGGTGATGAAAATGATGAAAGTGATGAAGATGGATGTGATGGTGATGATGAATATGGTGGTGATGATACTGATGATGATGGTGAATTATTTCTAGTCCTATTTACTTCTGACTTTCACCATTTGTTTCTCTTAGTTCTCTCATTTTTATGACCAAGGTTTTTTTCCCTTTAACATTCAACCACAATATTTACCAACATCATTGCCAGTTTACCATCACAATGATCATCATCACATCTGTGATATAATCATTAGCACTATCCATCACATTACCAACATGATTGCCAATTTGCCATCACAATGATTGTCCTCACCATCATCGATATCACGATCATTAACACTTTTTATCACAATATTTACCAACATCATTGCCAATTTACCATCACAATGATCATCATCACCATCTCCGATATAATCATTGAGACTTCATCACAATATTTACCAACATGATTGCCAATTTGCCATCACAACGATTGTGATCACCATCAACGATGATCATTTACACTCTCTTTCACAATATTTACAAACATGATTGCCAATTTGCCATCGCAATGGTCTTCATCACCATCAACAAAACCATGATCATTTACACTCTCCATCGCAATATTTTCCAATACTGCAAATTTGCCATCACAATGATTGTCATCACCATCAACGATGATCATTTACACTATCACAATATTTACAAACATGATTGCCAATTTGCCATCGCAATGGTCTTCATCACCTTCAACAATACCATGATCATTTACACTCTCCATCGCAATATTTACCAATACTGCAAATTTGCCATCACAATGATTGTCATCACCATCAACGATGATCATTTACACTCTCTATCACAATATTTACAAACATGATTGCCAATTTGCCATCGCAATGGTCTTCATCACCATCAAAAATACCATGATCATTTACACTCTCTATCGCAATATTTACCAATGCTGCCAATTTGCCATCACAATGATTGTCATCACCATCAACGATGATCATTTACACTCTCTATCACAATATTTACCAATACTGCAAATTTGCCATCACAATGATCGTTATCACTATTAATGATTAACACTCCATCACAATATTTACGAACATGATTGCAAAGTTGACATCACACTGATCATCATTACCATCTGTGATATCATGATCATTTAAACTCTACATCACAATATTTTCCATTATGATTGCCATCCCCACTAGTGTCATGGTCACCATTCTTAGTCTTGCCAGATTTCAGATCACCACATACACCCTAAACTCTTTGACAACTTCCTTTGAAAAAAATAGAAATATACAGTCGAGCAAACATTACATTCCACCTTTTTACTTTATTAACCTGCTAGTAATAGACAAGTGCACTTCTATTAAGTTCCAACTTTTTTTTTTCTTCAATCAATCAATTCAGACATGTTTCTCCTTGTACTTAATTAGGCATTGAGTTTTAATACAAAATACATATAATTCTTCAAGTCCAACTGTACATGAGTACGAAGACCGTCGTTGGATCGCCTCCCGCACCTGATCCAAACCTGGCTCCTACTCAGTCATAAATTCATAAATAGATACAGGAGAATTGCAAGAACAGAAGGAGAAAAATAAGAGCTCATGATGAAATTTTATAACTACAAGACTTCGAAGAGAAAAAGCTGTATAAGTTTGCACATCTTACATTACAAATAAAATTACAATCCTTATTAATCTTTTTTTTTGTCATGGTTATTTACAGACATGTTTAGGGTGGAGAACACTGATGCAATACTTAGGCACTGGTTTGAGGGTCACACTAATTTACATCGCAAGTACTCCCCCCCCCCCCCTCTGGTTTCCCTTCTTGAAAAGAGAACAACAATTGTATAAACATTGTAATATAAGGGCAGGTTATCTTTACAATACCTGCACCACTGTATTGGGAGAGTTTCGCAAATAATCATTACTCTCTAAGAAGAGACATTCTTCAATACTTAATATACACATTTCTTATGTAATCACACATGCTAGGCATTTATACTATTTTTTTATGTGGATGATTGTCATTCCATGAAATAAGATTCTCAGAAAAAGGAGAGATGGAGGATGTGAGAAAAAGAGGTAGAGAGAGAGAGACAGACAAAGATGGATGATGGAAGGAATTTGAGAGAGGGTGTGGGAGAATAAATGAATAGAGAGCAGGGTAATGAAATGAGGGGAGCAAGTGAGAAATAGTGGCAGAGATAAGAAGGGAAGGGGATTGAGGGCAAGAGGCCCTAATGTACAACATAACAATATATTAAAATAATCTTTTCTCTACATTGTAAAAGATGGCAAAAAGAATCATTTTACTTACAATTCAGAAATTAATAACTATGGCATACCACAACAAATATATTGAGCCTTAATAATAATTAAAAAAAACTGTTACTTTCCAATTCTTCTTCTCAAATAGAAAACATGATGATGCAGCTTAGATAAACATACATTACAGAACATGATAAAAGCAATAACTGTTTTATTTCAACCAGCAAAGAAAAAAAACATTTGTCAGCAAAATAAATGACAGAAATATATCAACATGACAATGCAATGTTTCTGGAATGTATCAAGAATGATTAAGAAGTCTTAAGAACAATCATTCAATAATCAAACAATTAATGGCTCAAGGTACATGATAGCTACACCCATGTTTAATAGGAGCAAATATATTTACACAACATGCCCTGTCTTTAAAGAAGAGATAGGGCTTCAAGCCAGAATATCATTGTTATTTGAGAACACAAACCACTTTGTGACTACTAACAAGAGATTTGAACCTGGCATCAACAGTTCATGACTATGGAGTACCAACCACTATGCCATAACCCCATCAGTAGAAACATTCATGAGAAACAATCAAAATTAGGCTAAAGACCTATATTTTTAGTTATGTACTTGTTTCTTTTCATATTTTTTCCAATAGTCTTAGGAGTCCTTACAGTGCAGAAGTATATATGCACATTGTTTTTGCACTATGAAAATATTATTATTATCATTATTATTATCATTATTATAATACCACTAAGTATAATAAACATGGTGTCAATTAAGGGACCACTTTTCTTGCTTGCAGTATGAAATTTAGGCATTTGCGAGGAATTGGTAATGTGAGTCAAACTGAAATCTGACTCAATAGTGAAATCACAACAATTTTCTGTTTAATATTGGATTCACCTACATCAAGATATTTGCTGGGCAACAAAGCTGGAATTCTCTCTAAATTTACTTTGCTTTGTAAGATATTTCACTTAGTCTAAAAATGTTCTAGTTTCCTATATCATTATTGTACACATTCAGTTCAATACAATTATTTCAAATTTTAAACTTTTTACCACTATGCCTGTGAACTGTCAATAACACTTATTCGTAAACACATGGACTTCACTCAATATGAGTATTCCTCCATACATTTAAAATGTTTCATAGCTATTTCCAATAATTCTTTGCAAAGGTATAATAAATTATAATAATATCAAAGTTACATCACAGACAATTTGAATACCACTCACAATATCAAATTACGATTTAACAGTAAGTAGGCATAATATGATTTTGTATATAGACAAGGGAATTCGTAACCACATTGTAGATCAGGTGGACACACCACTACTCGGTATTTATCAAAACAATTATCGGTTCGGTTTTATAAGGAACTCACACTGCTAGAGAACATCACTATTAATGAAAATATAGGATATAGAGAAACAAATTGGAAAAAATTCTATCAAAATTGGTGAAAAAATGAGAGTTATACAAGTAAAGAAAAAATCTTAAATTATCAGTACCTTCACTGGTGATTCTCAAATTGGCAATGTTTGAGAAGGGCAGGCTTTTGCAGACAACTTTACATGTGATTTGTTTTTGTACTTCATTGTCATTTTTTTAGCATTATCTCTTAAGTTCAACTTAGCTATCTCATAAATTTAGAATTTACAAAGATACAAGCTGCAACTTACAGATAGACATAAAATGAAAGGTAAAGAGAGAAAATATCAGAATCGTAGCAGAGATTTTTTAAACAGCAGTCTGCTACTCTAAATCAATGTTGACAATTTTAGTTCCACGTAAAAAATAAATTGAGACTTTTTTATATCCATCCACTATGTCAGTTTGTAACTGATTTTGATAAAACCTTTCTTCTAACTACCTCTCTATCATAGCTTTCCATTTTCCCTCCTGATTTGGGTTTCCTTTAGTACTTTAATTTCCTTCCAGATTTGATAACAATTTGTTTCTTTACCAGTGCTCTCCACCCCTATTTACTAAGTGTTTCGACCAAGCTCATAAATACATTTACATGTGAGCATAGGGCATGTCCATTTGTCTTCCAGGGGGGTGCTGTCCATGGTACCAACCGTATGATGCACGCAGGGGGTCCGGGCATCCTATTTGACCGAATGAGGCACCATTCCGGAGCTTACATTGTTCGTCACCACCCACCCAGTGAAAACGTCCCTACAGATAGAGAGAAAAATAGAAATTATTAACAAATTGTGAATATACTTTATTTTAGCTGATCAACAAAATGCATACCTCAATTTCCTAAATCATGCCAAAATGCACAATTCTTGCACAGATTACAATTGAACAAAGAGCAAAGTAAAACTAATTAATCAAAAAATAAATATTTATACCCATAAATTTTGAATACCAAAGACCAAGTTGATCTAAAATAGTAATTTAAACTTGATTTAATAAATGGATTAACATAAATTTGAATATTCAATGAAAATAGAACTGCAAGACTTCAAAATGCTGAAATGTCTCTTTTTTACAAACTACTTTCATGAAATTGTCACTATTTTTTAATATGAAATTGTCGCTATTTCTCTAAAGATGTTTGTAAAAATTAAAATTCCCCTCAGGTATAAAATTGACACATGGCAATATCTGAATAAAAACTTAATGGTCCAGAACAAACATATGAAATGGAGTAATAAAGAGCTTAATCACAATGCGATAGTTGAATAGCAATAAACAGGGTTAATAACACAAAAGAAATACATGCAAAGCAATAAAGCACAAACAATAAAACACATTGCACCTACACAGAAAATTATTCACGTGGCATGCAAACAACATGAAGTATTCAAAGCTTGAGTTTTACATATTTTAAAGTAATCCTATGGATGGAAATGATAAATTATGAATTAAAAGGTGGAATGGATTTAAGAGATGAAGATAGATGGTAAGTATGGGGAGTGTCATGAGTAGATAAATGAACAGAAAAGAATAAGAGAAAAAGACCAAGTTGAAGAAATGAAAAATATGAAGAGGAGGAAACGATCAATATTAAGTAGATGAAGAAGAAGAGAAGAACAAGAAGGTGAAAATACAAAGCGAGCATAGAGAAGGACCGAAAGAACCAAATATAAGTATGTTTATAAGAGAGGAAAAAGTAAAAAAAAAACAATGATCTGGTTTAAATGAAGAACAGATGAAAAGTAGAAAGGATAATGCAACCCTACACAAAATAAAGAAAAAAAAGGTAATCTTTCTTTTCTCTTCTTTAAGATGAAATCAGGAGCTATTTAATGCAAACTTTGTGTTTCCATGATGCCAAGATGCATTAGTAATAATAATTCTTGTTGCCACAGTAATATTATGAATCTCGGTCCCAAAATTACAAAAAGAGTAGGAATATTTTCATTCTCATTTGACCCCCACCAACACTTCCATGAGGAGTTTAGTAAGTCATCTAATGGGGAATAATGGTAATACATAACTAGCGCCCTCTGTAGCTTAGAAGAAACCATTTTCCAAGTGATTGTGCAAGTGAGTTGAGTGTTTACGAAATGAGATTAGATAAACGTGAAATTGGATGCAAGTTGATGTGATTTGCATGACATTGCCCTCAATATGAAACTAAATATTCAAAACATAATGCCCAATAGGTGACTTAAAATGTCAATTGTCAACGAGACACAATGTTTTAAAACACCATTATTACAATATTTTTGTATGTTTTTGCTGATGAAAAGCGTATAAACCTATGATAAAAATTAGCATAAATAAATGAAATTCAAAAGCAATTTCATTTACTAGAACATTTCTTCTACATTTAAAAAATAGTCCCCCCCTAAATAAAAGAATGAAAAAAAAATTAACCTAGGATTGGGAATAAAATCGAAATGATTATGGATTGAATTCTACCGGTATGTATTTATTTTACTCTGTTATTCACATAATGAGAGCCAACATGGTTAGTATGCAGCAAACTCAGATATTGTGATATATAAAAAGGTTAGTTTTGAATGTAGAGTTTAACACTCTCTAGGCTGATAAAGAGAGAGGCATTGTACCTGCAGTGTTCTACGACACACTGCGAGCTGCAATATTCATTATCCCAATCGGGGCTTTCTATAGGAGGCCGGTTACACCCGCTGCGAGTACACAGCACTGGCTGTGGCTCGCTTACCGCCTTCGTTGGCGACTGGCAAAAAAAAATGGTAAAACAATACAGGGGAGGTAAGCAAAAGGAGGTAGAGAAAGGGGGATAAAAAAGAAAAGAGAACAAAAGAGAAATTTATATAATCATCCCATATTTACATTAGCCTTGAACATTATTATCATGAATCTATAAAAAAATATTTCACACAGAACTGAATGGAATAATATATAATTCATATCAATTATTTATGAAGAAATAAATGATGTTTATGATTTTTATACCCAAAACTGGTAGATCATGATTCCTTTTAATTTAAAGGCTTTTATCAAAGAGTTCCTTAATGATTAATTTGGGAGTGACAAGTACAAGAAAATTTAACAAAATACAGTATCACATACTGAAGGGCCCTTACTGGCTCCAGAACTTTATGAAGTTAACTATCACTGATTTAATTCAAAATGATACAAGAAATCATAATAGCATGCAAGACAAGTAATCTACACATTGACACATTGATCAAAATCATTGCTAATAAAGCACTATTCATGTATCATCAACCTTACACAAGAATTATTTGTGTTTTTCTAAAATTCAACAAAATAAGGCCTCCAAACCATAAACCAAACTCAAACAAATTGATAAAGAATCATGTTAAAGATGGAATATGATAAATAATACATTAAATACAATATAAATAACCTAATCTTGCTATCAAAGTCATTTGAAAGCGCATAGAGACGTCATAATGTAATATGCACTATACAAGAACCATTTATCATCATTATTATCCATTTCAACATTAGTCTGGTTACTCTGATGGAAAGAAATGTATTCATTCAAAGAGAAAAATTAATCTTGTAGTAAGATAGAAAACCTCTAGTATTACATTCTTTTTATTTATTTATTTTTTAATTTGCCTTTCTCAATTGATTACTCATAAAAAGGGGGTTAAAAACACTAATTTTGGGGAATATTTTACATTTGTTGACTTATATTATTATAAGAAAAAATGGATCTCATTTCACAACCAATTTAGTAAACTCAGTATAATTTGAACAAGTTCTTTATATGAGACCATTAAAACTGTCATGTTTCAAATGGCTTTGAAGGTTTTTTTTTAATATTAACTGATGTGTTATATACCTTGTATTTCTAATTTGAAAAGCTTTGCATATATTGATTTCTGCATGCTTGAATTATTAATCTGAATAATTGAAAATAGGCCAAATTGAATTTCTTTGAAAATAAAATGAATCATGAAAATGTGATTTCATTAAGTTGATGATACATGAATAAAAAAAAACAGCACAATTGGTATTTAATTGCCTTTTTAAAACAAAAAATAAAAGATAATTTGGAAATAAATGAGTGGTAAGTGTTTCTCACCATTGGTTTGACGACTCTTTGTACGTTCTGCATTGGTTGTACCATGGCTGCCGGCTGGCCGTACGGGCTTGCTGCGGTCGTCATGGTGCCACCGCCCACCGGTGCATTGGACGATGACGGTGGCTTGGGTGCAATAACCCTGGGTGCAACAGAGGGATGAAGCTGGCCGACGGCACCGGCCACGTTAGCACCATGAGGGGGAGAGACCGAGACTGGACCAGACAGTCTCTGCTGCTTACTGGGAGACTGATCCTCAGGGTCCATCTGGTCTACAGCGGCCTGGAAAGGAAAAACAAAGATGATATATTAGAGAAAATATTAGAGCTCAGGATTATCCAGTTTCAGTCCACCTGTTTAATTTTAAAGATATATATCAATTGGGTATAATCATTTATTTCTGGGAACCCCAGCGGGAGGGGTACAGGGACGTGCCACTCTGGAGACCCCCTTTTCAGACCTCAATTCCAGTTATCTAGATACTCCATATGACAAAAGTTCCGTTCAGAAGTCACCCTGCCCCTCTCACAAGACCCCTGTTACGAAACATCTCTGTTCCCCTGCCAAAATTGTCCAGCGCGAGCACCGCATAGCTGCACACACAGCATAGCTCAATACCACGCCATTAGTGCCATGTATGGCTGGCGACCCGTACATGCACAGTGCTACGGTGCAACATACCTACAGCACACAGTACTGCAATCCAGTTCCTTAGACCCTGTTTTTCACCGTATTTTACCCTTGAAGTCAATTCCTTAGACCCCGTTTCAGGATTTTGTGTGGCACACCCTCATCTAAATATAATTTGAGTGCTCCCCCCCCCTCCAGCTGGGAACGTCCTCCAATGTCTTAATCCAAAAGACAGGACTCGAACCTCAAACCTCTGCATCAATTAGTAACTTCTCCCATATAGCATGGATCTCAGGCGCATGCCATAATGCCCAGTCATCATTTGGATACTTGCATACTCATCATTAACTTGGCATGACTGACATAGAAATCAAGAGCCACAAGGGTATCCTCCTTTCCCCTCTCCTCCCCCTCCCCCCTTCAACACCATCAATGACTGCGTGTCAATCACGCAGGGAAACTGTATGATTCTTGTCGAGCAAACGAAGGAATCTTTACACAGCAGGAGTCAAGTTACGATCAATGCACTTGTAAGAGGGTCTCTCTGTCTTAGTGCTTGTGCAAGTTAGCAGGCAAACAGTTAGTCTGTGCCAATCTCCGCAAATCTACAGCAAGGAGATGCCTTGGGGATTGTAAGATTGGAGAAAAAAAGACTCAATGATCATCGGAAGCCTAAAGAAATTCCAGAAAAGGGACTGAAACTGCTCTTATATGGAGTTATAAAGAGATTTCTTCATATAATAATTTCATTGCTGAAATCTTATTAAAGGGCAAATAATAAAGTTATTGAAGTTTAAATTTTAGCAATATTTTGTGAAAACAGTCGTCATGAATATTCATTAGGTGGGCTGATGATGTCACATCTCCACTTTCCGTTTTCTTATGTTATTACATAAAATCATAATTTTTTCATTATTTCCTACTTGTGTGAATAATATGTCTCCCTTATAATGAAATAAGTTGCAGCTATAAATATCTAATGCACTAAATCAGCTGTCAATCCAATTTTTCTAGTTCTTGGAGGAAAAAATTGAATAAACCTAATTTCATATAATAAAATAAAAAAGAACAAGTGGAGATGTGACATCATCAGTCCACCTAATGAATATTCATGACTGTTTTCACAAAATATTGCTAAACTTTAAAATTCAATAACTTTGTTATTTTTTATCCGATTTTGATGAAATTTTCGGCATTGTGCTCAGTGAATTCTACTCTATTTATTAAGCTATGAATATTTTCAGCCCGGACCATCCCTTTAAGGATGATGACAGTTTTTTTCCATGATTCAATTTCCGACCACTGGGTCCATTACCTTAAAGCAATCAATCACAAAAACTTGTTTGACAATCAATTACTAAGATTCATGTTTAAGAGCCCACAGAATTGATTTGATGGATAACTAGTTTATCATTGAAGGGCCTTGCACAAATGACCTAACTAGATTGAATCAAACAAATTCCCAATCTCAAAAGTAGGAAAAATATGCTGATTTTCGAGTTAATATACAAAATAAAAAAAACCTGACAAGATTTCGGTGATTTGGCATCTACTTCGCTAACTGAAAAAAGCATGTACAACTGAAATACACACAAAAATCTTCTCTGATTGAAAATGCATCGGCATACAGAAATGTAATGAAATGGAAATATCAAAACATCATGTCGTTCCAATCTATTTCTAAATTTCAAATATGTTTACATTTTATTTCCTCCGAAGGTTCCCCCACCTGCATCACTGTACAAACAGTTAGTCTTGAATCAATAGAATTAGACTGGTTTCAAGACTTGAGACCTGTTTTTATTGGTAGAAGGTAGAGAATGGAGGGAGGGGGGGGGCACTCTTGCTTGATGATAAATAATTGGATTAGGTAAAAAGTAAGACCTCTTGATCATACACGTTTTATTTAAACACTAATGTTTCTGCATAATGGGTGAGCTTAAAAGAAAATGTGAATGGACTCGCTCCTTATTATCTCATCAGAAAAGCAACAGAAAAAAAAATTATATGTGCTGTAAACACTCGGAGGGTGTAATGTAAATGAGGTAGCAATAAAACAAAACATGTGATCATAGTAATCACATAGAGTATGAAGACAGGGTGAAACATATTTATTCATCATAAATTCATGATTAATGTCATTCAAAAACTAGGATTGTTTAAACCACAGAGGGCCTCTTTACAATGGACAATTGCTGTGAATGAGCCTGGTGGTTAGGCTACATATTTCTTTTGGTTGGTGGGGGGGGGGGGGGGACAGAAGAGGATATATGTATGAGGTATTGACCCAGTTTAATCATTTTTCCTATACTACCAGTCAGCCTTGAATCAATATTTCCTTAGATGGTTTCAGATGGTTTGAGTTTATGTAAGGGAGGGGTCAGGGTAAGAGGGGGTATAGAATGGAGCAAGGGTGGTATTGTAACTGTAACAGATAATTGTAAATAAATTCACAAGAGAATTCTGGACAATATTCATCAATGGTATCAGTTGGTATCATTATCACTATCCTTATTACCAATATACCAATATGACTATTATCAATATCATCTTTTGGTCCATCTAATACATCATCGGAAATATTTGAATATTACAGATCTTATGCGTGACAAGTGCACCTGAGAGACACGCCACATCCGTGTCATGGCCGTTTCATCATTTGTATTCATATGTCATCAGCACCTAACCCGGTCGCCATGCATTACAATCACAAGATAGATTTGATATAACCATTCAGTATTCAATATCCACCTCCCCCATCTCACAGAGTAGGGTGGGAAGGAAATAAACGGCCTTATTCTCATCATTCCCCCAATGGGAGAAGGAGAAATAATAATAATAACCGTGCAACGATGCTGAAAACATAAGGAATAAGCTGCCAACACTTAGAGGACTTGTTAGGGGGTGCAAATTGAGTTATAGTGGCACGCAGATCCTGCACAAATTATTGATTGCTCCACTAGTCCCTGCCAGTATCTAGTCCTGACCTAGTTGAATTGTTTGTGCTGTGTGTTATTCTTCACTCCAGAGATTGGCGAGTGAGATAGAGTAAATGTTAGCATAGCTGATTACTAGGAGGATGGTGGAGGAGGGAGAGGGGAGGGGTGCAAAGAAGGGTGGGGTAGGGGGGTGGTGAGGACAGGTGTATCAGGGCTGAAGGCCTGTTCCTGTATATGAGGTGGTAGCGGGAATGGTGGAGGGAAAAAGAGGTGCTATCGTATAGAGAGGGTAGTGCTGGGGGTCAGTGAGGATAGGTGTGTTAGGGTTAAGAGTCAGTCTCCTTGTACAAAATTGGTGGAGAAGGGGTAGGGTAGGGGGTACAAGAGGGATGGGGTTGGGGGATGGTTAGGACAGATGTATCAGGGCTGAGTGTCTTCTCTGTATACAAGGTGGTAGTGAGGACGGTGGAGGGGTACATGAGGGATGGAGTTGGGAGATGGCGAGGACAACAGGTGTATCAGGTATTGGAGTAGGGGTAGGGGCACAGAGATGGGATGGGTGGGGTTGGGGGATGATGAGGACAGGTCTATCAGGGGTGAGAGTCTGTTTCTATACAGGTAGTGATGATGTGTTTTGAAATGATGAAAAGGCAGTTTAGGCGTTTGAACACTGGGTTTTCTTAGGGGTTGGGAGGGAAGGTGGGGATGGGGGTCAAATAAGTTACAAACAGGATAAGTTTACAGGACCACAAAGAGATTTGACGGCTGCTGTGATGAGCATGTCATCTATATTATATCAACTTCATATGAAAACATAGGATTTGAAACGTCCAAAACACTGCAATTGGGGAATAGTTTAAGTAGGGGTGGGGATAGAGGGTCGGGTTTGAGCTTTATCCGGGGATAATAGTGAAGAAATGATGACAATAGTATTTTTGCATTAAAAAATTAAGTGGATACTTGTAAGAATGGGATATGAGGGATGATGTGCAGTGGTAGTGGAACAAGAGAAACAGCATGTGGAACCATTACGGGAGTTACCAAAGAATTTTTCCCCCAAAAACTGATACTGGGAGAAATTGTGGTGATGATAGTGATTAGAGTGCAATAGAAATGAAGTGAGGACAGAGTCATATTGTATGACATGATAAAACTATTACATGATGATCTAGCAGCCTATTCCTAAATTTGATGCATTGAATTAACAAAATTTGACAATTAGCTAAACAAGTTGCTCTCTCAAATTTTTTTTGGGTTGCTACTTTGCTCTGAAGCACCTTGAACATCTAAATTAGAGATGGAAAGTGCACTATATCAATCTTCTCTGTTATTATTATTATCCTAAAATATATCAACCAGTAAATAATTGTTAAGCCAAACTGTCACACATAGGGTAATGCATGCATCCTTGTGCAATGTCAATCTATGCCTGTGGGGTGGGCCGAGTTACTGTAATAACTTGCAAACCGTGAATATTTCATACTTTAATATTCCTCTTGACAATCGACTACGTACAAGATTTACATCCAATCATCCTATCTCCTGATGCTTAATTGATTGATTCCATGGCCCAAGAGAGATCGTCATCAATATTTCAAAGGTCATCCCCTTCTACTTTCTTTCTCTCTTATATACTCTCTCTCTCCCTCACTCCCCCCCCCCCCTCAAATTGCCATATCCCAATTTTCTTGTTGAACTATACAGAGGAATAATTGAGCAAAGCCCTGGGGAAGCAAGACTACAAGACCTTAATGAGATCGCTTGTAAGACGCTTGGGAGAGGAATCCACTGAAGAACATGTCTGCCCATTACCAGAATTAAAATGTGAAAATTGCTAATGAGTTTTGGTAGGCCGAGGCTCGCAAAACGGAGCCTAATTGGGCCCCGTTTGCGGTTTAATGGCCGATTTCGGAAGTCATGAATGTTCCGTGGATAGCTGAAGGGGCCAAGAGAGAAAGATTGAGAAAGAGGGAGCACAAATTTGATATTCATTCCACTTTTTATGTGTTAATCTTGCATGACAGTGTGAGTAGTTAAAAAGTACATGGTAAAGATTGGATGAATGAATGAGGAATGTATGTAAAGCCTTAAGTGAATGAACAAGATTTAATAGAGCAGGGAGAGAAAGATGGATTGCCGTAACAAAGAATGAAGTTCAGAGCCATTTATCATTCATGAATGAAGAAGATTTTCTCTCTATATATCTGTTTGGGGCATGGCAGAACAGGAGATAATGCCAAAGTTGGACCAACAGAAACAGAATTATAAATAATGAAAGCCAGAGATAAACTCAGTGATAAATGAATACAGAGGGAGAGAGGGTTGGGGGATAACACAAGAAATGGGATAAAAGAAAAAGTAATAAAAAAAATGTTGGTAGGGAAAAGGAGGAAGGGGGAGGGAGGTAGGGAGGGAGGAAGAGGGAAGGGGGAGAAAGATTGAGACAGAGGGGGAGGGTGGGGATCAACAAAGTGACAATGACATGATGTATGATTTCGGAATGGAAAGCAAATAGAGGGCAGTGATGGATGTGTTTTGAAAGGACTTGGACGAGATGGAGAGAACGAAGGAGAGAAGGAAGGATAGATAAACAAATGAGTCATCAAAAGGAGATTTTGACAAAGAGTGCGTCACTGGTATAATCAGTCAGCTTGTCAAAACAATTAATTGTAGATAGTAAGATTGATCGCTGGGGAACCTTTATAGGGGAAGTGGGGGGGGCTGAAGAAAAAAAAATGGAAAGGGGAGAGGGAGAATGAAAGGGGTGGGGAAGCATGGGTTGGAGTATGGGGGTAAGGAAAATTGTTGTGAAAAAAAGGAGGGAAGAAGAAAGGGGTGAGGTAGATTATGGATGGGGAAGGGAAGCATAAAGGGAGTGAAGAGCAAATAGGTGAGGGGTATTGGGGAAGGGGTAGGAGAAGGGGGTAGATATCAAAGAAAAGAATAAAACAACTGGGTACAGAGGGAAGGTAAATAACGAATGGGGAAGGGAAGGGGGATAATAAAGTAAAAATAGGAAGAGGCATTAAATTGTGTACATGGTAGTGTATGGGGTATGGATGTGGGTTATAAAATAGGGGGGAAAAATTGCTTGCACAATTTGTTTTCATGTGTGTAAATAGTCTCAAATTAAGTCAAATGTGAAAATCAGTTCTATGATGAATTCCAAATTCCAAGTTATAGGGCCCCTAAACCTGGATTCATAAATCTTGTATCAATAATTCATAACAATGTTGCTTTCAACTAATCAATGCTACAATTTAAGAAGCTTTTGAATAAAAATAAAGTAATTTAAAACTAGTTCCCATTTAAGAAGCTAGATGAAACCTTTACCTTTGAAACTAAACTTGCTCTGTATGCTGCAAGCTTCTTCAAGTATTCCTTCTTGGCTGTTTCCGTCCTCTGCTTGTAAGCCTGTAAAATAGACCAATCAATTTTGATGAATGAATATCGTACTACTCATAATCTATATTTCGTCTTTATTCCTTCCCAAAATACATAGGGAAATGTGTAAATATAAACAAATTTGCATGATGTAAGACAAAATCACACAATTAAAACCATTTTGTTTGTTTGTTTACTTGATTGAAGGGGCCCATTTCATAAAACTTGGCCATTATTGTAACTACCATGGAATCCTTGAATATGACTTCAATGCTTATAATTTCACTTATTTATTGTATGATAAATGAGAAGTGAATGGGAAAGCCTTGCTCGAAGTGCTGCAGCCGGGTATCAAACCCCAGACTTCCATGTGCTGAGTCGGGTGCCCCAAACCACTCGACCACGGCACCACCGTGTCCATAAAAATCCCATAACAAACACAAACTCCACCAGTTTCTCATCTTGATGGATGCATGAAAATCTGCATGGGAATACTGAAAATGATGAAATTATATTTTGTATAAAATGTGACTTACGGCCTTCTGTTCAGCATCCAAGCTGTCCCACATTGATGCAACGATCTTAGAGACCTCTCCGAAGCTAGCGTTGGGATTCTGACCCTTGATGGCCGCCTGTGTATCCCTAAAGAACAGAGCATAGGCAGAGACTGGCTTCTGGGGTTCATTAGGGTCCTTCTTACGCTTGCGCTTGGGGGGCTTCTTTTTCGTTTCTTTGACGACCTCTGGCCGCTTGGCCTGAGCAGCAAACTGGATGAGAGAATGAGGTGAAAGAAGGAAATAAATAAAAACAGATAATTAAAATACTACTAAAAACTACTTTTGCCAAGTTAGATGATAAAGCTTAGCTTCTCAATTTTGGGTCAAATTTTTTTGTTGTTGATTTCATGACTCCGTAACCCATAGATGCCATGACAAATGTAGGCCTCGTCTTATTGGATAGAGTGTAATGGCAGCCATGTTTTTTCACTATCTGGAACATAATTTCATTTCCCGTAAGGTTTGCTGCCTAATAGCAATTCATGCTAAAGAAAACTAAATATGACCTCCTTTCACACAGGATAGATACAAGTGCGATGTGATTTGAAAATTATCCTTGATACAAATAAGTTGTACTCAAGCTTATGCTCAGTGATGAATAATTATTTACTCTTATAAATAATTCAATTATGAATATATATTCCCATCGATATTTACTTAATAAGCAGATCTAACAATGTTTAACATTATGGCCCTAAATCTTATTAACAAAAAAGCTTTACACAATTTTCCTGCAAATTCTCAATATACCTCTACCAACCCATAAGGTGGACCAAAACTACTCGGAGTAATAGATGCCATATTTGAGCAGCTAGCTTTAAATTGATTCAGTGAAGAGGAAAACTCTTTATAGACAAGATCGTTTGGATGATTTTGTTCCAAAAATAATTTGGGATATTCACCTGTGCAAGAGGAGTGTTGTCATCGCTGTCCTCACTACTCTCTAGGTGCCCCGCCCTACCAGCTACCATGTGAGGGGGAGAGGCAGTCTGTCCTGCCATGAGTTGTGCATGGTGTTGCTGTGACATAGGGGGCAGTCCTCCATGGTGCAAGCCAAGCCCAAGCTGTGAGTGATTGATGGTAGATAGGTGCTGCGGACCTGGTGGGTGGGGCGGACCCATCTCTGTATGACCATGATGGAAGAAATTACTGCTGTCCTGAGGGTGGTGCGCTTGCTGGGGGTGGTGAGGGTGGTGCGGTTGCTGCTGCCCAGGGTGGGGGTGGTGTTGCCCTGGTTGCTGTGGGTGTGACATGTGGTAGGAGGGGCTCATATGGGTGGTGGCCCCGGACATTGAGCTCCCTAGGGAGGCGGCCATGACGGGGTCCATACCACTATTAAAGTGTCCCATACTGCAAGCCGCATCCGTGATGGGCGGTACGTCAAACATCTGAGGGGGGAACTGAGGGTTAACAGGGGCTTGTGCCGATGTCGCCACTGGCAAACTTTCAGTCATGTGTGAGAGCTGATCTGAAAATACTGGGGAGGACTGGCTCGAGTAACTGGGCGTGACATTCGACAAGGAGGTTGTGTAGGTTCCTGCAGGGCTCATGGTGTGGCTCAGGGCAGGGGATTGGGCTTGTGACAGTACTGGAGAATTCGTGGAGGTCCGTGGACTGGGAACGTTTGTAGCTTGTTGAGGGTTTAGAGGGGAGGTCAAGGAGGACATCTGTTGGGGGCTTCCGGCAGTGTGAAAGGTGGGTTCTGTACCCCCACCACCCCCTCCTCCTCCACCACCAGCAGCGGTGTGTTCAGGGTATCCTACGGCTGAGGCAGGGTTCATTCCCGGCGTAGCACCCTCGCCTGGCATCCTGGGAGGAGTGATGGGTAGAATCTCAAAGTCCTCACCAAAACTTGGGGTGTGGAATGTCTGGAAACAATAATTAAAAAAAAGAAAGAAAATTCCTCCATCAATCCATTTTGCTTGGAATAAACTCATGTGTAAAAATGTGATCAATTAATCATCATTTGTTAATACACTACTTTTACTGCTTCAAGAAATTTATAACAAAATGCCACTTGTAAAAAAAAGTAACTAATATATCAATAGTGAAACCTACATGTACATTATAAAGAATCAAATATTTGGCAAGTAATAAAGGCAAGAAAGAACAGAAAAAACACATCAAAAGGGTAAAAAATAATTTTTATTGACCATTCATCAAAAGGTATCTAATGGAGAAACACATTCAAAAGTAATCAAATTCGGGGACATATTGCCATATATCAATTAAAATTACCTTAGAAGTGGAAAAAAAAAGAAATTTGAGTGTCAATGAGGATAAAATACATAAAAAATAGAGAAAGAGAGCAAGAGAGAGAGAGATAGAGAGAGATAAAAGAGAAAAGAGAATGAACAAGTTTTCCAGTAAAAAAATGGAGAGTTTATTGGGAGAGGCCCTGGGTACCTAATACACTGCCATCATTATACTTTCTGGAGATAACCATCTAATGGCATGCAAATCTGCAAGATAACATCACCTAGTTTGCGAGAATTCTTCAGGTATTAAAGTGCTCAATAAACAGTACAAAAAACAAGGCTTCCTCTAAAACACTTCATACATCACTCCCATTTCCCCCTTTTCCCTCATTTTTCAGAGTCAACAAACAAAAGCGTTCTTTCCTTTTCTCCTTGCGACACCTTGCCATGACGACAATAGCGGCTTAATTTTTATTTCTTCGCGATGCAGTTTTGAGAGAGGACCCAGTTATGAATGGTAAACCGTATATCATGTGACGTTGGGTAAGCTTCAGAGCACTTAAATGTAAGTCTGCTGATACCGCTGCACGATTCTTAAAAGCAGACAGCTTAGATCATAATCGCTTCATTGATACAAACTAAAGGTCGCGATCTGTGATAAAACGGTGGCACGGGGGATTACAGCTTTGCAATGGACCCCTTAAACCCTATGTAAATGAACTGAGCTGAATATTTTGAGCCGAAATGCTGGAAAATGCAGACAAAACTGTGAAACTATACTGTTTTCCACTTTGGATAAAGGGGAAGGACTGTGTGTCTGTATGTGAAGTGAAATTTAAAAAAAGTATGAAAGTTGCTATCTGCTCTCTGAAATGTAATTAAATTTAAAGCTAATTTAACCCTGACAAAAAGTTGATTTTGAATAAACACAAAAAGATTAAACAAACTCAATGCTGAAAATTTGATCAAAATCAAGTGCAAAATTAAGTTATTGGATTTTACAATGTTATTTTTACAGAATAGTGATATCAACTTCATTGCTTGCACTTTAATTAGCGAAAAATATGTCAGATGTGGATTTTTTCTAATATTAATGTAAAATTTTGATTGATTCCTGAAGTAAGTTCTAAATAGCTTTTATAACCATCATTTTTCATAATTGGGTATTCACCTTTAACCTTTGTGTTATGGGACCCTGGATGACGACTGCTACTTCTACTTCTTCTAGAACTTCAACTACTAATTGAATGGATTGAATAGAAATATCGATTCTATCTATCTTTTGATAGCACACTTGATGTGAGAGAAGAAAAAACTTTTAACATTTTGTATTTCTAAAATTTGCTAGTTTTGTTCCTATAAACACTAACTTCATATTAAGAGGGATTTCAACAGATTCATGTCCCTTATCATTTGTGTATCTCAATCTTGTAGAAAGCTGGTTGGGATAATATAACATGCAGCGACAAAAACTAGGACATGATACAGCCTTGCTCCACATAAACTGAAACGTCTCTTTATCTTTTAATAGGAAAAGCACCATTACTCACTCCATTACCTGTCTAAAATTTTAAAAGATAATGATATAAGAATCATGGATCAACTCGAAAGATGAAAAGATAGAAATTCAGGGTAACTAATACTAATATTCAGTGAAAGAAATAATAAGGACAATAAAATGAAAAAGTAGGTTTGTAGACTTCTAAACCCAATTGTTTCGTTTGTATAGTTATTTTTATCAGACATCTGGGATATTCAAACTGTATGGACAGACTGGATTACGATCAAACAGGATGCTATTAAACTTTAGAAGGAGATGCGACAGATACAGAAATATCTCGAAGGCTTGTCCGTCTGGATGAGTGACCCCTTGACCCCATGATCAATAACTCGAGAGCACTTTTCACAAATTAGAGAGCAGGTGTGGGGATGGAAACTAGATTATTAAGGTGGCAGATCCAAAAGATATTAAGATGGATTAATAATACCGTTAACAAGGTCAGAATATGGAAGACTCATTCTATATCCCTCTCATTTCTATTAATAGGAAGATTTTAGAACGACAAGTAGTATCACAAGAAATCAATTATAAAGCTGAATTTACACAAAGACGAATGCAGTAGTAACTGGAAGAAACATGAATAAAACTGCAAAACCATCTCTCCAAGCCCTAATAGTTGAAAATGTGTTAACAGTTTTTACCCCTTCAAATATTTCATTTGATAGATTGTGTCACAAAATAGTCAGTTTGAACTTTTGTCCATGTTTTCACAGAATACTAATCTAAAGACACTTGAATGAAAAATTACACCATGAACAAGGAAACATGATTTTTTCCTAATAGTATTGAACAAGTTTGGGAAAATTATAAATCAAAATGATAAAACTGGAAGTGACATAGCCATTGCAATAATAATAGTGGGTCTCTAAATAGAACATGAGACAGTGTTATGTCAATGCCCACTAATATTTTTACTGGTATTTTTATAATACAGGGAAGCAGTGTAATTCGTCCTAGAAATATTCTTGCCAATATTTTCCAACAAGTAAATTATTTACAACAAGCAATAATTCACCTTTCCCTTTTCAAGAAGTAACTTTCTAAATATATCTTACTATCTCTCACAGACAAGTAGAGCAATAATGACTCTATATTAACAAAAAGTCTTCAAATGTCCTAATTTTCTAAAAAGGAGACTGAAAGATGAAAAAATAGTTAATTCTGAAGAAGATTTCCATACCTCAGACATGTTTCTTGAATTGTAGGCCGGCCTGCCGTTGCGTGTAATGTGTGGTACCTCGCGGGGGTTGCAATAATCGTAGCTATTCACAAAGCCTGATGTTATCTCGTGCGACTGGAGGGTATAACAACAAGAGAGGGCGACAAAAGGAGAGAAAAAATACAAAATTAATGTCATGTCACCGCTTATAGAGCTATGATAATACACAGATGCCAATCTCACGTTTCTTTCTTGATTCTCTCACATTTCATATGGTTGATTTTTTGGCTGTCATAGATGGTGGTTTGGATGTTTACATAACATTTGTGTCTTCCTAAAGATGACTGTATGGCAGGATGAAGATAACAAATGCCATTTTAAAAGTATGAAGTACATGTATCATGCATTGGAAAGGAAAGGGTTAGAAAGGAGTGTGAGAGTATGTGTGTGAGATAGAGAGACAGAGTGTAAGAGAGAAACAAAGAGGAGGAGAATTAACTGATGACTTTTCAGAGAAAATTGCTTATAAAGAGAATGAAATAATGAGGTACCGGTATATCCCCTCTCTTAATCCAAATCCTCCACCCCTCACCCCCTCCCAAATATACCCTACCTCCCACCCTTACCCCATCCCACCCCCTCACCCAAACTTTTCTTCTATATGCACCTGGATCCTAGCAAAATAAACAGAAATCAATACAAGAGGAGCAAAGGGCTCTGCAATTGCATGCCCAAATGCTACAAAAATACACACTCGGCATCAATCGATGCTGCAATACAGTTGTGAAAATAATTCCCTCATATCTCCACAAAGTTTTGTCCCTTCTTCCGGTATTCTCTGGGACTCTCCCCGAATGTTGCTGTCTGCTACCTTCAAGGGGTTAATTTTCTCCATTCTTCTTCACTTCTTCAGACTAGTATTACTAATGAGCTATGATTCTAGAAGACATTCCAACCGCAGGTATGCTATGTCACAGAGAGTAGTAAGATATGGTCACATTGCTATGACTAGTAATAGGTTGAAGCATTGACTGAAATTGAAATTGATCCACATTGAGCTGCACTAAACCCAGGTGAGGTAAAAGGGTCCCAGCAGAAAGTAATAATTCCTCAAAAAGCTGAGAGGCTGTGAGCACCGGCATTGGTAGACTAGCTGAGTTAGGGTATTATAGGAGTGCCTGTTATTATTATCATCATGATTATTCGTTATCTCCCACCCGTTACACAACCAGGGCTCCGTAACATAAAGGTTTTCGATGAATTGCAAATAAGAAAGTACCACACTGATTGGCTCTAGGTAAAAACATGTATACATCTATATGGTTGCTTCATATCTAACTTAGATGGTGTAATAAAAGGAAATATATTTATATCCACTTGGTCTACGTCCAGTCTAATACCACATCGGCAAACATATTTGGTCTACCATCAATTTGGTAAAATTGTCATTTGGTCTACACAACACTTGGTCTAATACCCACTTATATAGTCTAATTTTTATTTTGTCAGTTGGTCTACTTTTCCACTTTGTCTATTCATTATTTTTCACTTGGGCAAATAAATTTGGTTCATAAACACTCAGCTATTAACCCCCAAATATATGCATTATAAATTACATTCATTAATTATATCACTTATCTCACCCCGAAGGTATATATATATATATTTATAAACAGCATTGACCTTCAAAACAAATTTAACGAGAGCTTTCAACTGAATTTCAATGATCATTCCCCAAAATAAATTATGAGTTAAGTTATGTGTTAATGATAACAAGTCTGCTTCCTAAAATAGAAAGTAAAAGCTAAAAACAGAAAATTACACTAATTAAAACACTGGTCAGTGTTATCAACATAACACCAAATAGTGCTAAAATATGTCACAATAAGTCCAATGGGTGTTGCACTAACACCAAACCATGTGTGTTAAATGATTATAAACTTTGTGTCCTCTATAGTGCATAATTACACAGCACTGCTTTTGCAGTGTATCACCACAGATAATATTAATTATATTACAAGATATTAATATAAGCACACTCATATTTATACCTTAATTCATCAGTCTAATATTGCAAGATCAATAAAGACTGTTTCCAATAACTAAGCTTCAATGAAAATTCATCTTCAATGAAAATTCATTTTGCTGTGTCCAACCTATACTCATAAATCAAGCTGAAGGAAAGAATAAGATAAAAAATTGAAAAGGCAAAGAGGAAAAACTGCTTGCAAAAAGAGACAAGTGATATTTATGGAGCAAGAGTGAGATTGGAGATGAAAGACTATAAAAAGAAAGATAGGAAGAGAGTGAAAGTAAAAAGGGAGATATGTTAGAAGAAATAAATTAAAGAGGAAAAGAGGCTACTGTGGGTACAAGGATATAGGGAATAATGAAAATGGGAGAATGAAAGAAAAAAAAGAATAATTAATTGATAAACAGATTGAGAGAGAAAGAAGGAAAGAAATGGAGAGATAGAGAGAGCTGGGGGAGGGGGATGGAAAGTGAGGGAAATAGGAAGAGTGGTGTATGGTGACATGAAAGAGAGAGAGAGAGAGGGATATATGGGGAGAAATAAATAAGGAAAGATGAAGGTCTTGTTCTAGGCTTTCAAGTAAACAAAATTACACTGGGACAGAAGAAAAATCAATCCTCAAGTAATTGGTTTTCCAAGGTTAAAACGGACAAGACTGAACATTGTTTCTTCCGTGTATTTAGCTGCATGAGGTATATAGGCTTGATTGACACACGAGATTGGGTCAGCTTGATGAAATGAAAAAAAAATGGAAAGAAATGCATATTCTGCGCAGGACTAAAATTTTATGGGATCATGTTTGTTCAACTGCTGCCAATGGATCTGGGTGAAACGATAATTACATTTGTTGGCAGGCTAAGTATATAAAATCATGTCCAAATACGCAATCAAGAAATCTGATATTGTACATGGGAAAGATATCCATGGTAAAACAATGCCATTGGATTACTGGATGAATATCTAACAAAAGTGAATTAAAGATTTTAAATAAACAATCTCAGTCCTCTCAGATATATTTCTAGAATATGTGTCAAGTGCAAAGGTATTGCAGATAGATTTCATGAAACAGAAAAAAAAAACAAGGAAAGAGTAAATGAAAAGTTCATAGGTATGATTTATCAGGAAAGATAGTGCGTATATTCCCTCACTAATTTGAAATCACTTGCCCCGTCCCAGCAGGATTTTGCTCCTTTGATAGAATCTTTCTTCACACATCTCAAGTTTCTCCTTCAAATATTATTCCATCTATCTTTATATGTTATTATATTTGCATAACATAACTATAATAATTATAATCTAACAATAATTCATCAGCACTGCAATTTTCACATCAAAATTAGTACTGTGTAATATTTCTTTTTTTCTCTTTTGTTAATGGAAGAAGTAAATAAATGCAATCCTATTCTCTTCAATGTGCTCAATAAATTACTGATGAAATGAGAGTCTGTTCAATAATAAAAAAAGCTATATACTATGTCTTATAAAATCAAATTATTCAGGTTTTCCTCTACCACAACAATCAAGACCCATTTCTTCTCTATAATAATCTTCATTTAACATTAAGAATATTGCAGTGGTAATTACAATATCCACTCTCCTTCCAGCACACACTCTGTATGGAGATGTACATTATGTAGGCTGATGCTATCTTTAGAATATGATCACTAGATGACCTGAAATAATGGACTTAGATTTGATATTGTCGGGTAATTGTCTTTTCATAATCCCAGGCATTTACATCCTATTCTTTGGCACTCATTTCCAACTGAATGTTTGAAACCACAGAGAGTAAATGTATCAAGGAAATGTTTTTGTTTATCCATATCTTATAAGAGAATAATTATGACAGAGAATGGAGGATAAAAGGAAAGGAAAAGGAAGATGGAAAAGAGAGAGAGAGGGAGAGTGTGAGCGGGCGAGACGGAGAGAGCAAGAGAGAGAGAGAGAAAGATAGCAGAAATAATTTTTTTAAATGGTGAGGAAAAAAGGAAAGAGAGAGTTTTAAAATAATAATAACAATAAAAAAGAATCGATGATCTATGATTCTGCAAAGAAACAATTCCCCTGTGAGTTTCCATTTCCATTAGCAGACACCCTGTAACAAGGTCCTCCACTACAAAAACCAACCAATTTTACAATGTTCTAATTATCTTCATTATGTCTGCTAAGCCTAGAACAATGGACACTGATTGGGACTTCCAATTATTGGAGCTTGTATTAGGTTTCGTCTTGAGGGGCATCATGGGATATGGATACCGGGGTAACTGATTAATTGGGGTATCATGTATTTCATAATGACTTGCCCACATGTGCTGCTATTTAAAAACACTACAAATTGAAAGCAAAATATATATAACGCGTCCATATAAATATAGACCAAAATGTTAAATTTAATCCAAGATTTGCGACATAAATTTTTTCTGATTTGTTTCAAATGTATCCCGCAAATTATATAACAATATAGGCATAATTCAACAACATTAGAATCTATTTAGAAGAATCTTCAATTGAATGGCAACAAGCTACATAAATATCATTAGCAGGGCTATTAATATAGCACTCTAGAATTTCAAAGAATAAATTCTTGCCAGTATCAACGACAACATTAACTACTGAGTTCTGTCATTCCATTAACTCATCTCGGTCTCACATTAGCAAACCATAGATAAAGGCCCCTACCCCCCCCCCCTTACCAAGTAAACATGAACACCAGACCAAGAGTTATGCAGTATACTCACATTGAGGTCTTAGGCTTAAGAGGAAAAAAAATGGTTGACATTATCATGATGAATAAAGTCATCAATCTATGTTAGGGAGGAGTTCCTCTGAAAAATGAGAGAAAAAAAATCTTTGGAAGATTACTCGTCTATCTGGACATCATTATTGGCCAAAACTTTCCCTCGATATGCCCTCTAGGGAAATACACTTTAATTTACAGTTGTCGCACATGATGAGCCCGTGTGGATCGGCAAAGCTTCCATTACCATGACAACATTGTTAATTACTTAGAACGGGATGCCCTCTATGCTATCAACTCACTTTGGAAAAAGGTAATGGCGGATGTGAACCGTAATTAGGATAATTGTTTTGACAGTTTTGATTCAAAATGGAAGGGGGAAAAAAAATCAATTTTAATGGGTTTTACCCAATACTAATGAGAAGAATGATCCTGTTAAAGGGGGAAATAAAGAATTATTTGACCTTTTCTGTGATTAGTTGATGGATAGAGTCATTTAAGAGACCTTCAATTTTCCTTGACTGTTTAATCTTCATAATATTTTGCTTTTAAAAGGATTGGCTTTAAGAGAAGGCCAGTGATACATGGCCATCTGAGTAAAGGCTAATGGCTTACTGAAATGAAAGAGATGATGTCACAATAGAAATGATTCTAAAAAAAATTGCTCATTACACATATCTAAACCAGGTGCAAATTAGGATCAAAATAACAAATGTTATCTTTCCCGATGTGAATACAAAAATACTAATGATTTGAATAAAAAAAAATAACTGTACACCACAGGGAGAGAGATGAAACAGTTGAAAAAATTCACACTTCAGCTTGTTAGCATGATAACTGTGTCAAATAGCTTGAAAATACACAATTATTACTAGAGATTACAAAAGCTGGTGATCATTCACCTAATGGAGTGTAAAAATAAATCTTGGAATTAAACATTTACTCTTCTAAAAGGCCCATCAATTAAAACCATACCGTGAACTGTCAAATAGATGAAAAGAATCCTACCCCCCCCCCACAACATCACAACACAACCATTGGAGAAACACTCCATAAACGTAATTGGATTTTCAATTTTAATGGTGCATTTCACGCACCAAATCACATCGCCTGCTCTAAAGAGAAAGTACCGTAATGAGTCAATGAATTGATTTTGTGCGATATTTCTCAAAGATTTATTATACATTAAATATGTGCACTGAGTACAGGCTAATTGGATTTTGGCAGCGTAATGGAGCAAAGGGCTCGGTGGCAAATCTCTTCAGGGCATAAGATGAGAGAGGGGGAGATAAAGAGAAAGAGGAAGAGAGAAAGAGAGAAAGACTTTAGTCATAGAGGAGGAAAGTGTTCAGAAAAAAGGCTTGTATGGATGCTGCTATCAATGGTAAACTACATCAAATGTAACACATACATCATTATAAGGGGCTACACAGTGCACACACAAAAAATATTATGAATACAATATATTTCTAAATAGGTGAACTAAAAGATTTATAACAGAGACACAATATCTAAAAACTTGAATTTAAATGCTAAATCAAACAAATATTATGTCCCGGGTTCAGCCCCTCAAAAATAGTAAACACTAAATCATTATGAAAATCATATTCAATATTTTCTTTATGGATGTATAAATTAAAAGTAATCAAGTTGTTTTTCAAGTGATCAGAGAATTATTTTTTTTAATGCAGAAATAGATTAATGATCATCTTCTAAGTATTATTTGTGTATGTAATCATAATATATTTCTTGGTGTAAATCATGAACTAGATTATGTATGTATACAGTGCCAGAATTATTAAAATAATAGACTTAAAAGTTGTAGAGCTAGCTTATGTTTTTGATATTTATAGGGTTAATCAACAATAGAAAGAGGAGCACTTAGAAATCTCTACAGCATCAATGTCAATCTCAAGAGATTACATCAAAGATGAGAATATAATAGGCAATTCTGAAGGTTCATAAATGTCTGATGAAGACTTATTTAGAATCATTAAGCTCAGAGTTTTTTCCCTTTTAGTTTGTAGCATTTCTGTTGAGCACCCTTGTCCTTATGTTGTGAAAAGGGTACTGTGGGCAAACAATGAAACAAGCATTAACGACAGTGTGAGTGACAAGGCGATATGACACGACTTGGGGACCTACTTAGCAACAAAAACCCATGCCATCTGTCCATTTTCTACGGTCCAAGAAAGGAGAAAGAACGAGGGAAACCCCTTTCCTTTCTCCTCACCTCGAGGAATGATCCTCTTGTTTTGGTTGAGAGCCACGTTGGATAGCGATCGTTGGAGGGCTTGGAGTTTCCGACGATGGCGGCATCGGGGGACACAAGACTAGTTTGATTTGCACCTTAATAAACCAACTTGTTAATGCAGTTTAATTACTCAAATTGGAAGAGATTGGTTGTACAAGTGCAGGGACCGTGATGCATATTAAACCTTTTACATACATGTTATCTCATAAGTTCTGCCAATTCAAAAAATGTTTCTGTCGAAAAGCCATCTTGTATTTTTCTTGATCCTTTCATTATTTTGTTTACTTTCATGTCACTAAAAATGTAATGGATAATGTCCCAAAAGGAATGATACTGTTCAGAATTTCTAACAACTTTTTGTCTCCTTTCTTGTGATCCTACCTATCAACTTCTTTGCATGATTTTCTTTAATCATTCTTTTTGCACTTCCATTGCTAATATAATCATCCCAAACTTCTATTAATCAAAAACAGGAAGTTGGTCTGACCAAACCAAAAAAATAATAATAATGGTCACCACGACAACTCAACACTGACTGTTAATGGTGAAAAAATACACATGGCCCAATTAACGGATGAAATCTGATCCTCCACTAGCTCGAAATGGCATTTCATCCTTCTGTCAGTCCCAATGACTCAATCACTGTGTAAACACTCATTAATTACCCATAATCCTCCATTCAAAATGGTTCCAGACAACATGGCTGGGGAGGGGGAGCGGTGATAAATTGTCCCAATGGAAATGGAGTGAAAGGTGAAAGGGCATTGTCATGTTGATGGGGAGGGGTCAGGTCTTTGTAGGTCTGTTCAATCAATTTAACCACAGTGCTAGATCATACTGCAAGTAACCATTGTAATATTCAAAGTAAAAAAAAATAAAAGGATGAGGAGAGAAAGAAAAGGAAAATGAAATGAATAATGTACTTAAAAAGAGAATAATACCAGAAATTAATAATTTATTGAGGACAGAAAATAAAAAACGGGTTAAAGAGTGAAAGAGCATTTAAAAACACAATTGAGTGAAACAGTGATGAAATGGAGAGGGACCAAGAAGACTGTACATAATCTAACTGTGAGAATCCATGTTCATCTTATGCAGACACTCTGAAATAACCTCAGACAAAAATCTTACTTCCTATAGTTTCTATTTACATAACGATGACATTTTGACACCTCACTCTATCCTCTCCTCATAGCTCAAATAAAAAAAAGGAGGGAGAAAAGAAATAAATGAAGAGAAAACACAAAGGCAAAGTTTGTTAAAAATATGGCATAAATTAGGGTGGAGTGTTTGCGTACAATCACCACCCCGTAATGGCTCATGCTCACGGTGAATAATTCATGCCCCAAACAGACCGAGTTTAGGAGTAATTGAATCCCGCGGGGGCCCTTCATACATAAGCAATGCCATGGCATTAAGTACCCTTGTTCCTTCATTCGCTAGTAGAGGAGATTTCAAAAGCCAGAGAAGAGAAAAAGGAGACGGAGCTGAAGGAAAAGGAGAAAGAGAGAGGGAGACAGAGTAAAACCATAAGGAGAGTTTCACATTCTCCTTCTCCATCTTCATCTTTCTCTCGTTGCGCTATCCATACCGGGAGGTTTTCTTAGGTAACAACTTTTGTCAGCCACCCCAGCTGCACGAGTAACAGACCGTGATTAGTGTTGATTTAAGGAACATCTTCAAATGGAAGCTGATCTCTTTCTATCGCTCTATGATGACGTCCAGTCCTCTCGTGGGATAGAATTTAACATTTTCATTTTCAAGAGTCCTTTGTCCACGACTCCGCAGGATTCCATTTTTAAGTACTTTCTGTCATCGTTGAGTCATGAATATTCATTCAACAACCTCTCATATTATGTATCTTGTTATCAAAAGATAATATTTGCATTCTTCTTTTTTACTTTCTTGAAAATAGGATTCATCTTAAATTTCCATTGAAGAGAGGTTACTGACTTGTAACTTGGTTTTCTAATGTGAGCATGGGGGGGGGGGAGCAGGGGATGATGATGATGATGATGATGAATGGGGAAGAGAAGAATAATGGATGAACAGATAGATGAAGAATAGAGTGAAAACTGCACAGATGAAAATAGCATGAAGAAATAAGGGGAGATCAGACAATCATTAGATGCAATAATCCAATAAAGTAAGATGTTCCATCTTTAATAATATCAAACAAGAACTACTAAGTTGATAAAACATGAATTCATACCATTCTTATATTTATGAGATGTGTATTCAGAAAACTTGTCCCTTGAAAGAGAAGAAAAGCCAAGATACAGAAAACCATCTGAATGGAACTAGATTATATTAAGTAGATTAGTTCACAAGAAAAAATTGAACATTCCATCAAATCAAAGACGGATCTTGATATCCTTACGATGACTTACCATAACAAATACATGTCTCATACCAAGATCTTTTCTTGAGGATCAATTAGACCAACCTGATAGACATGAGAAGCCGATGACTGCTAGCAAACAAGCACGACACTAATAAATCACAGTAAAACACCGCTTTGCTCCCATTCGAACACGCAAAAGGGGGACAGGGGACAGATGCGTGGATTAGCCACGGAACCCCTAATCAGATGGAAATTTGGGCCTGCGGCGTGGGAATCCGATACTTTGAACCGACACCTGTTTGACAGCATATGAATTCACTCATATTTTGCAGCGCATGGCAAGAATGAATGGCGTATTATGAGCACCATGAGATTGAGAAGTGCCGAAATGCTTCAGCGATAACCAGGGGGGACGTCCTGTTTCCTTGGAGGCTCACCCCTTGTAGACTATTATTTCAAATAGCTTTTTTCCCTTCAGTGTATGAAAGATGACATGTAGAGGTCACCTGAGTAATATTTTAATAAATACTACACTTAAAATGAAGATTGGAAAAAAACTATTTGAACTCTTTCCTGATGTATTGTATTACAGTTATGAATAACATAATTATGTCCATCTAGAATTATCTTTCCCTAGTTCCTTCTTTCTTCCTTGTATTTTTCCTGCTATCTTTGTCTGTTTGCCAGTACATTTAGGTACAAGCCTTATAATCTTACATAAATGGACCTAGCTTGTTCTCACTCTGTGATTATACAGTTTTATTTCCTTGTTTATATCCATCCATCTATCAATCTATCTGTCTATCAATCATCAATCATAAATCTTTCAATCCATCTCTCTTTCTATCTGCATGTTTATCAATGTCTATATCTATCCAGTAAGGTAATGCTCTTCCTTCTTCCATTTTCCTTTTCATTTTAAGACTTCATACATCTCTCCCTCTTGTTTGCGCTCTCTCTCTCTATCTATCTATCTCCCCTCTCTCTATCTACCCCTCCGCTCTCTCTCTCTCTCTCTCTCTCTTTCTCTCAATCTATCTCTTTTCCCCTCAGGTGTAATTTTAACCAGTTAACACAAGTTTAAATGCCCAAAGGCTGTCACTATCCAATGCTTTCTCAAGTGCTTATATATTACTTATGCATTACAACCGCAAGGCACAATAAACTCTCAGAGCTTACACGTCTATCTACCCTTTTCCTCGCGACAAATGTATTTTTCTCACCTCATCTGCATTAAATTCGCATATGAACACTATTCTCACTCGTACAGCTTGTATAAAAACAGAATTTATATTTTATTCAAAAGCATCTTTTGTCGTGACTGGGGGCAGGGTGGAAAGGAGTGAGAAATAGAAAATCAATTAACTCCTCTTTTTTGTGCGTGTTCCACTGTCATGGATATTGTCCTGATACCAGATGGCTTTTCCACACAAATTGATAGTTTGAATGAATGGATTGATAAATCAATGATGATGAATAAGGAATGAAAAGGCAATCTACAATACCTGTTAGCAGTGTGTCGCAAACAGGAAAAGTGATTGGGAGAAACTCAAACTACATGTGTGAGACTAAGAAAACAGAAAAAAAACTCGATTAAAAGGATTGATGCATATACAGTTTTCTCTTTAAGCATGATTTTGTTTGAAGTTTGGATTATAGGATGATTTATGAAGATTTGTGAAAATAAATGGTAAACCATACTTTCTCGACTGACATGGAATACTGTTAATCATTACATTCAAATATTTTCTTTTTATATTTAAGTTAATTTATTCAAATATTATCTTCAAATGATTCAAATTATTGCTGTTAATGTTTTATGTAAGTAACATTCTTATCATTTCAAAATGTATTATTCAAATAAAGCTGGAAAAAAATACTCCTATTCGTTGAAATTGAATTTTCAAATGTGACTGCATATAATAATATAATAATATTATCTGATTTCATTACAAACTTTGAAATCAATGTAATATTTTAACTGAATTCATTTTATATTGAAAACACGCTTTGAATGGGAACAAGAGCAGTGTCATGTATAACTTATTATGATTAATTCCACTATGTTCATATCTAACAAAGATCACTTCTCTCTTTTCCTCGATCTCCTCCTTCTTCTTTTGTGATCACCTTCCCACCCACTATTTTCTTCCAACTTTTCAATTCTTGCAAAAAATATGTGCAAAAAGTACACCATGGAATTAAGCCAATATGATTGAGAGTAAAATTGAGAAAGAAAGAAAAAGTATAACTTCTCCCAATTTACTAGTTCAGATTTGTTTTATATCAAACTTAATCATATTGACCACTCCACAGCACTTTCTAATTAAACCACTCATGCTTGTAACATGTTCAATTTATAGGTAGTCAGTTTTGATACATCAAGTACCATGACTTCACTCTAATTGATAATTAACGACCAGCCCAACTAGCAGTAATGGCCTATATCCAAACATAAAGCGACTCCGTGTATTTTCATCGGGCGTCATTCCAACTTCCGGCACACGATCAATTGCTGAGGTCAGCACCAAGTCCGGGAGATAAGAAGTGGATGGACCAATGGAGGCTATCATCGCTTGACCCCATTACAGAGTGACCAGCTCGATCAATGACTCCATGACCAATTAGGAGTCTTCTTTCTCCTCTTGGTGATAATCTAACAAGTGGAAATGATGTCATTGATTTTTTTACAAACATTCTCTTCATCGATGGAAAATTAAACATAAGACTGATTCTCAAAACTTTAACCATTAAAATTAACAAGTTTTGGTTCAATGTCAAGAATATTCCAAAGTGCATCAGATAAAAAAGTACCTCTAAAAATAACATAGAGACAAAGAAAGATGAAACTATAATTACTACTTATAATTACTTTTATCACCATATAAGAAAAAAATTTGTACAACCATCCTTTTTATATCTTCCACCACACAAACAAAAACAACTGTTGGTAAAATTGCTTAAAAGCTTTCTTTCATTACAAAAAAAAAACATACTGATTAGGATTTACGGAAGTAAATTAGTACATTAGTACGGAAGATTGGTATTCAAAATGAAAAAAAAAAGAGGCAATAAATTAAAGTCTACTAACATAAAACCTGGCAGGATAATACAGTGAAATAGCGATTAACAATGAAAATCATCCAGCAATCTCTCTCTCTCCCAATCATCATAAAATGACCATTACCATAAACAGCACTGTTACCATAGCAACAAAACAAAAAAGAGCAGTTGGTCACACGATTTATGAGAGCAGCAGATCACAAATTAATGGCTTTATACAAAGGGATGGTTGATTAAGGCACCAGAAAAATGCAACAATGAGAATTTTGGGATATTCAAATATAGGACTCAGTATACTCCTTTTTTGTCACTATTTTTCTTGTGAATAATTAATTTTGAATCAATAAATATCGTGAACCACCTCCATGTGCATAGTTAATCAATTCAGGTTTAGCTACCTCCCATGGTAATCTCATAATTTTCTAAACTCTTAATATGCCATATTAATTTATTGACAAAATAGTATATTTTATTTCTCAATCTCTATTGATTTGTAAGCCAGACTACCAGAATTTAAATTATTACAATTGTGTAAACAATAAGTACAATCGCACAAAAATGTGTCCAAGGAGCACTAATGGTTCATAAAGACCCTTTGAACATTAATTCTCCTTCTTCTTTTTTTCGGGGGTATTTGTATTTTTGTATAAACATTACTTAATCTATGTATATATCAAGTTGTATCCTGCAATATTTACCCATTCTATGGTTGAGAAGAAGCTCTTTAACAGATGAAATTGTATGCAAATTGTCGAGGAGTTTCTAAAGAGTGACATTTCATTTCAAATTCAAAGGAAAGCTGTCTTTAAGAAAATAATTGAAATAAAAACCAAGCATATTGTACATAATGTCATGAAGAGTAGTACTTAGATCTAATACAATCTAAACATTATGACTGGATAGTTTTGCTTTCAAGCAAGGCTGATTCATTATTTTCAGCCCACTAATGGAAAGAAAATAATTTGCTAGATGAAACAATAATAGAGATGACAAATTTTGCACAAATGACATGGATGAGATTAATTTCCATCACTTAATCAACCAGATTCTCCCTCATAAGAGGATGAAACTGAGAATAAAAAGATGTCATTTTCACGAAATTGGGACCTCAAATTGAGCACGCTGCCAACATAAATAAGATTAGAAAGGGAAACTAATACATGGAATTATGACAGAAAATGGATTCTCCGATGCCATTAATTGCTGTGTCTCTTTGTTCTTTCTGACTAAAAGTCGTCCAGTGACTCAGAGTTCTGATCTCCTCCCATTCTCAAAAATTGATGAGCTCTTGGATATAATTGATTGGACAAGACTTACAGACTAAACAGGAAAGACAAGAGATAAATAGAAACATTGGAACAAAATAGAAGGTGCGTTTAGAAAGTAGAAAATGTGACGTTCTATTGAAACGTTTGATTGTGAAGTTAGCCTTGGAATCTAACAAGGGAAGTTACAGAGATGAAATAGGGAAAGGGATAGAAGCGTTCACAATGTCAGTTGGTTTAATTACAAGATAACGAGCTGAACATCTAATTAATGACTCAATAGAACAATTAACCCCATGAATATTGTAATGTAATTTAGTGTACTAAGCTTGTTTGAACCAAAATGCAGCTCTAACACAAGATATCATGTGGATTCTCATGGTTACTGGGAAGCTTGCTGATTCAATAATTAGTCATTGCATGTAAATCAGCTACTTCATAGTCCCACCTGTACAAAATGAATTCACCACAAACAATCCTATTTTCATTAAAATATCTTGACAAATACCTGTCAAAATCCTTCCAAACTGTAGATATCTATCTGTGATTCCTTAAAAGAACACTGTTTATCAAATAGTGTCATAATATCTCACTCAACACATTTCACTATATTTCAAGATGGAAGGGGAAGGGGGGGGGGGTGGCAAGAGTTAATCATTTTGGATGGATGACATTTCCAATTTTATTGCCTCCTGTTCGAATCAAATGACAAAAAATTTATACCCCGTCATCTGATAAGTCGGATTGAATTTCCATCCTAAACATGAGTTTCACTGGAAATATATATTTACATTTTCTACAGTCATGAAAGTGGTAGTCAAGTGCAAGGGGGCTGAAAATCAGATATATGTTTACTCGTACCAAAATTGTGATATACTCCACTGAAAGTCATTGTTTGTGAGTTGTATAAACAGAGCTGTATTGCTAAGCACTCTAACCATAATGCAAAAGTGATAAATGAATGAGTGAGAATGTGTTTCATATATTCCTACTTGTCAACCTCCCTCTCTTTCTTTCTCTCTCTTTCTCTCATTACCTTTATTTCTTATTCCTTGCTATCTCTCCCTCTCTTATCCATTCATCTCTTCCGTGCTCCTATCCCTCATAATTCACCACCTATCTCTCTTTCTCTCTCTTCATGATGCATAATCAATCATTGAACTTTATTGAAAAGGTTTGTAATGGGTACCACTCTATTTTCTGATTTGAAATCTATATACATCGATGATGCTACAACAGAGCTATGCTTTTTTGGTCATCAGAACTAAAAAAAATACCATCTTCAAAACTTGACACATTTCAAATTTTAAAATTTTTCATCCGGCATAAAGCACAATATGAACCTTTGCTACTCACCGTCATACTGTATAGATTTCTCCCCTACTACTGATTTGATACCTTCCCAACAATTGACCCTTTCCACTAGAAGCCGATGGCGTGCTATGCCCCCTATATTCCAGTCCAACGTGCTGCGAGAAAGGAACACAAGGCCGCGATAACAAAAGATGTCCAAGCCTGTTATTAGTTTGCTACTGCTGCTACTCTTTATGTATGTGTTACTGATGAAACCAAAACAAAGATGTCTTCCACAAATAATGCTTTTGTCTTCTACAGTCCGCTTTAATATCCCGCTGCCTTCTGAATTCTGGAACTCTCATTGGTTTTGTAAAAGGGCCATCATCAATGGCTTAATCATCCAACAATGCCCTTCAGAGGAAATAGAATACAAATTTGGACGATCAAAGCGAGAAACTGCCCACTCTTTGATGTCCACTTTCCAACTAATCAAAGCATAACCTCCATTCCATTAACAAACGATTACGCAACTAGGAGCAGCTTTCTCTAGTCCTACAATATTTCAATGTACATGTAGTATGACAGCTAACAACCGATACAAACATGCACTGTCAACACAGAAATGCTTGAGGAACTCCAACTCCTATAGGTACATCCACAGAATAAGATGCTGACACTATAGCAATGGTGGAGATGTCCAAATTGACTTGACTACAGCGTCCAATGATGACCCAGTGGCTGCGTATAACACAATGGACTGTCCTTGTGGCAAATGCATCTTTTGACAACAAAGGCAAGCTGACGTTTTGATTGAGTCACCAGGTCCAAGCCAACGAGTCGTCGGAGGATGGGTGGATGGCATCACTGAGCTCTATCGGTGGCTTTCTCTGAATCACAGATGAGTAATTACTAGGAAAGATTTTGTCACGGCTTAGGTCCACCACAAACGGTGGTGGATACATGTGGTTAGTCAGGGACTTGGTAGGAATATACCAACTTGCTTTGAGACAATTGAATGATTTCCCTTTTATATTGAATAAGGTTGATATAAACATCTCAATATCTTAAGAATACAATAAATAATCCATACCTCTTCTGTATAGGTCTATACCTCTATGGCCCCTCAACTGCTATTACCCAAGTATATAAAAAAAAAATGCTTCCCAACTAAATAATCCGATCTGCCTCCACCCGTTAGCCTTTAATATACACTAATTATACACAGTCCAATTCACAATACATTACAGAGACAGATCAATCCAATTTTTCTTCTCTCCTCTTTACATCTGCATCAATATTCATCTAGGTCGAAACCTGATTGCACAAAATCCATTAACAAGCAATCTCCATGGATTCAATTTTTCTTCATCCTCTTATCTTCGTCTTCTTGTACTTTATTTTATTGGAGATTTTCTCTCCTTAGACTGGCTACTTATTATTTTTTCATAAATATCACATTTACATTTTAAAAGGATAAAAGCTAGTGTTTAAAACAAGTCTATGATTGGATGTGATTCTTAAGCATTTTCAACATCTTTTTGGTCAAATGATTTCTTTCTCTCTATTTATTTATTAATTTCTCTGTTTCTATTCCTCCTCTTAATTGTAACATCAATCCTACTTTGAAAAAATGACAGTTTCTCATTTTGCAATAATCAAAACAAAACAGATAAATCATCTTATTCTAATTAGTCCTTATTTTCAACCTTACATGATTAATCGTAACTATACTCAGGGCTATTCATTTCTCCCCTTTCATTCATCATATATTTTTCCCTCAAAAACTCAATATTTTATTCTCCATCCCTCCCTTTTTCTTATTTACCTGTCTTAACCACCATTATACTTTACAGGCAAAAAAAAAATCAATTTGTATTTTTGGTGGCTACTTTTTACAACCTACTACGTAAATCTGCACCATTGAATAAGCTTAAACATTGTAGTGAGTGGGGATTTTCCAGGGCCCTATTTGAGCATTTTGCGGGTGTAATCGCCCATTAAGCCCTTGTGTAATTTTTTTCCCTCGTATTTTGTTTATCTCCTCTTATCTATCTGTATTTATCTCTGCTGGTCTATTTATGTCTCTCTGTTGCCTTCATCTCTTCCCTCTTCTCTTTCTCTTACAGACACTCTCTATACCTCGCCTCCCTCTCCCCGTTGCCCAAAGGAGAAATTAATAATTGAAGAATACAGACGTGTATGTTAATTGCACGCATGACCTTAACTATATAAACTGTGAACTCACGACAAAATATCATGCAATACACAATAAAATTCACAACAATATTCCATAAAGATTGTCCTTGTCATTCTCCCTAAAGATCTATAAGCAGGCACACAGTCTATGCAACTTTTGCTTTTTTTTATTTATTTCTTTTACGTTGATTATAAAACACACATTCAAAAAGCATTCACTGCCAAACATAAGCAATAATAAGAGAAGGAGAAAAATCAATCACACTGGATTGTGATTTATGATTTTTTCTTCATAGGGTCTGTATTTTTTTTTTCATTTATCTTTTCAAGCACCTACCCTTCTAATCCTGTAACAAGTTCGATTAGTGTATGCATCCAACAAAATTGGGTTTGCTTAATTCTGTCATAAAATAAAACAATGCCACATTGTTTGCTTACAGAGTTTACTCAGAGGGAAAAGTTTTGATAACAATCTTCGATAACAAATACCAAATTAAACTGACACGTGCCGGACACCGTAATGATGCAATTCTTCATTAATAATTATCAAGCGACTTGGGATCCTCTTGGCAACGGGGGACATAAACGACCATTAGTGAGGTTGCAGCTTGTAATTTTAATATGAAATACAACACTGGATAAAGACTTTATGTCAATTAATTGGAATACGTAGGCCTGAAAGCTGGGATAGACATATTTATTAATGTAATTAACAAAACTTATATGCAATGTGAGATTCATTTAAAACATGAAGGATGGAGGACTATTGACATCTATTCAAGCAAGACATAAAAAAGAATAGCAATAAAACAAAATAAAAATAAATCAGGTTAGCGATTAACCCCTCTCCAAAAAGAAAGAAAGCAAATGAATCAATGAAGTGGGGCATATTAACCTAAGAGGAATACAAGTACTCAGTTTTAAAATGAAATTGATACATTTTATATTTGAAGCTTCATAATTATTATCATTTACATAGAGGAACCCTTTAAATGCAATAAACTATTAAAAATCAAAAAAAGGAAAGTTGAAGAATAAACAGTTAAAGTAGAATACATCATGGTATAGTTAAAATTCAAAGACATAAGAAAGAATCGGAAAGAGAAAATCACTTACAGAATGAAATGAAACTGCAAAGGAAAAGATAATCAAATATTCTTATCGACTTTCAACTCCATGTGTCTCCCAAGAGTGATTACAATTATGAAATATGAAGAGTTAATTCCACCCAACTGCAATAATTGCAACAAAAAATTGTTTTCCATTTGAACAATAGTGATATACAAGAGATCCAAAGTTTGACAATATTGCTGAATTGTTGTGGAAGGTCGTACAAGTTTACACTTTATGAATTTCCCCAAAGAAATGAAGGAAGACTGATTCACTGACAGGAATAAAAGAAAAGATTATTTATTGAAATTGAGTCTTGTCAAAAACATTTCCTCCAATTTATACTGCTTGTAGCATACCAAAAACAAAGTAAACAAAAAATATTCAAGGATTCAAAAGTCAAGGTTTGGTCAAACATAATGCGTAACCTTACGTTTTAGTAACTTTGCTCCATCGTTGCATTTTGCCTTGAGAACAACTCCTAAAAAAACAAATTTTGTATGCCTTTTGACAAACAAAGCGTATCTTTCAAGATCTTTGCGGTAAAATCCATATCATCTTTTTATTTGAATCCATGTTCCTTTCCATCAATCTTTAATACATATCCTGCCCTTTTTTTGCATTGAAAACTGATCTATACACTGGTGCATTTGAAGCAATAGATCAATACATAGTCCTGCCATTCATATTATGAAAAGCTTGGTTCAAAAAGGTAACATATCCATCTTTACTTTTATGGAGAAAATCACATTATGTTGATCATATTTTTATCCTTCCACAAAAGATAGAGATAGAAAGGTAAATTTTCAAGAGGTTGCTCTCAAATTCAATTTCAGAGACAGGTATAACAATCATAGTTTAATATCAATAATTTCAATTTTAATAAAAAAAATATTGTATTACCCTTTACCACTAAGCTCTACATCCAGGTATCCTTTTTTTTTATTTGATAGAAGCTCAGTTTCATCTCGTGACACTCTTCAAGGCTACAATACCAAAATCGTTTTTGAAAAATATACAAATATTGATGTGGAATAGTACAAATGGACTCACACGAATAAGGAATAAAATGGAGAGAAGAAAAAAAAAACTCACTGGCCTATATTACCTACTCGATGAAGAGTCGGCGAAACCTACCAAACATGAAAACAAATTCATATTTAAAATTCATATTCAAAATTCACAAGCATGAAAGAGACAATGCCGGCCATGTTTTATTAGTGCCAGGCAATTAATGACAGAGAGTTATTGATTCTCTGTCGCATTGGGGGACACAGCAAGACAATGGCCGCAAGGACAACAGTACGACAGAGAGCAATAGACTTTGTATTTGGGATGCAGATAATTGGACCTTGAGAGATGGTTTATAATCGTCCAATGTTTTTTTCTCCCCTCTTTAATTAATAAGGATAACTGAGTGATGATATAATAAGCAGATGTTTGTTTTGTAAGAGTCAAAGTGCATTCCACTTCATCAGCAATGACAGGCTTGAAAGAAGAGAGTCACGATTGATGCTGGACCTGGTTTCATAAAGCTTGACCTATTAAAAAACACTGTTCCAAGCTACTGAAATGATACAATCTGATTGGGTAAGTTGATATTCCTGAGAAAATAAAACTAGAGATTTTGTTAAAAGCCTGGTATGACCCTGATATGACATGACCCTGACCCCCCCCCCCCCCCCCCCGGGATTGAATGAATGTGCAACTATTGGTATCTCAGTACACATAACCTAACTCAAAACTTAAATTTCCAGTGATATTCACTAGAACAAGCTTTTACTCACCCATCTGCCAATAATGATATTTTAGTGTTTACTTGCAATAAGATAAAGAATGCTGAAATAATTACAATATCCATGTGACTAGAAGGACATGACCATGATTGATAATATAATGAACTAATGAATTTCTTGCACCAAGCTAATGAACATTCCAATGATTAAAGAACCTGAACTATTGTTATAAAAAAAATGTGTTCACATCTTCATAAGATAAAAAGGGGGTTACAATGCATGTAAGTTGTTATGAGATAATAATTTTTTTTAAGAACTTGTTATAATATTTGTAATGGCAATGAGGTATCAAAAATGACATTTTCTCTCTGGTTGTGAGATTGACCTAGTTTCATGGAACACACCAGCTGCTTTTTGAAGTCGGATCACACTCATGTTTGTGGGCATTGTCAGAATTAATAAAACACAATGTGAACTGGAACACTATGGGACTAAAGGCTGGTGACGTGCTTCATTCACAGGAAGATGACTATAAAAGATGTTTTTAATTGTAGCAAATTATCAAATGTTTCATGTTTTTGTGCGAGGTGGCTAGATCTTTTGGAAAGGTTTCTACTTGCGATTCAGCATTCCAGCTTTTTCACACTTCAATCCCTATTTGCCACCCGCTTGCCTCCAAAATAATATGGCAAATGTCACTATCACACTTTGGCTAATGCAGATTACTGCTTGTGGTAATGCCACCACAAAACATAACAAGTAAATGAACACATGGGACTTAACAATAAAATGAATATACCTGGTGTTAAAAAATTCGCTTTCTCCCACTCCACTACAAACTATCATTTCTTCCCTCTTATTTGATCCAATTCTTCAATGTTTCACCCTGAATAGCTTGGCATGACAAAACCCATTGAGTCCTCATCTCTCTTTCTCTCTCTCTTCCTGTATCTCTCTATTTGATTCTATTCTGCATCAATCTGTAATTTCATTTTAAAACTGCAATGCTTTCTTTCATTTTCCAATCTATCCCTGACACACAAGACTAATAATCCTATTTTTTCTCTTAATAACTACTACATCAACTATCATCACCTTCATTTCTACTCTTTGTCAAAAACTCTTGTTCTTTCAGTGGAATTCTAAGGTCCTGCTAATAGGGAAATTTCTACAATTGGCAGCATAAAAATAAAAAAATCACCCCTTAGGTGGATATAGTTATTTATAAATGTACAAAATATTTTTGTCTCCTTTCCTCTCCATCACTCTCTCTAACCCCCTCCCTTTCTCTTGTTTTTTTAATGTCTGTTTTGCAGGTGCAAAAGGAAAGGGATGATCCCATCGTGCAAGGGGGGACATTAATTATTCATGCAAAATGCAAGCAGGAATCAGTGTTATTTGGCCTTGTAGGGTGTGAACAAGTTATTGTTAGAGGTGTTTGGCTAATATCGCCACAAGGCTCAGAACACTTTGGTGAGGGGGCGGATTTCCATGACAAAATTTGTTCACATGTTGCGTGTGAAGTTGCTTTACAATGGACTAGGGGGTTGATATTCGAGTTTCATCATATAAATGAAAACCATCATTGACAGTTTTAGAATATACAAAGAGATATGAATCAGTATCTTGATAGGCAAAATGGTTATACTTTGTTTTTAAAAGACAAAGTAAGTTAGCCACCAAGGATGTCTGAAATTCAATACATTTACAAGATTTAATGTACATACACAGGAAAGAAGTGATTTATTCATTAATTCTTTTTATACAAGGTAGCTTCACCAGTGTTTTTTTATTACAAGAGGAGCCTGATTCACAGGTTTTCATTAAATCTAATAAAAACTAAAAGTGAAATATTAAGAAAATAAAGGGGGGGGGGGAATAAAACTTCAGTCTATATACTGCCTACTCTTGTCAACATATTGAATTATTACAAGATAATGACTGATCCTTTTCAAATTAGCTTAGAAAGTACTCTGGAGTATAAATTTCAACAGCATTGTTGGAATTATAAATACTTCACTTTCACTTCAATGATTGAAGTTTCCTTGAAACAAAAAACAAGCTAATAAAATAACCAGGGTAAGGAAAATTGATACAAAGAAAAAAATAAATAAATGGAAAGGATGACGAACTAGATAATTGCTACACATTTTTTTAAATTTATATCATCGGCAATCATTCTCCCTTTTTACAGTTTTTTCTCTTATTGGACACAATTATTTTTCTTTTCCCCCATTTTCCTTAATCAGGTCTTGTCATAACACTGTATTACGTTGGCTCCAACCCATGATTCGCTGTTAAGCCAGGACCCATTAATGGCTTAATGTCCGGATAATGGGGCACAGAGAAAGCTTATTCTTACCTACTCTTTTTTCTTCCTTATCTTTTTTTTTGCTATTAATGCAGGATGGAGATAATTGATGATCAGTTTGCTTGAGTGATTATCTTTTTTCCTCATCTTGTTGAAAGCTTTGCATAGCAATCAATCAATGTAATACTTTCTAATCAGAAGATTTTTCTCCCCATATCGTAAGGAAAAAAAAATCAGTCGTGTAGAACTACATGGGTCATAATTATACGCCCATCAATGGTCTATCCAATATGAATCTACAAAAAAAATAGGTAATGAACTATACTCCATTGAATAGAATTCATTAATGAAATTTATATCCATTTACATATGTAATGTGTTCTGTTCGGATTACCACTTCTTTTCCAAATCCGGAACATAAACAGAGAAGTACTACTGAAATATGACAAAACAACTCTATGATTTTCATTTTTTGATAATTCCCATTGATGACTGTTGCAGAAAAAAGGCGTATATTGATTCCATTAATGTGCAAATAAATTTGACTATTTAATTCGATATCAATATGAAAGAGCATGAGAAACATCAGCACCTGAAAGAATGACTTCATATATAATTCAAAAGAAATGTAGTTTGCAAATACAAAGGTTTTACAAAGAAACAATGAATATTAGAACACATCCATCCGGAAAAGGCTAACCTAAAATAAATATCAAAGAGGGAGAGTGTGAGAGGGAGATGATGTGGTCAGAGGAGTAACGACTGTTAGGGGGAAAAAAGAAGTAATAAAAACACATCATAAAGTCAAACATGGATAATCTTCCTCTATGCCCAACTCATAGACTCAAAATTACACCTACATGTCAGTGTGTCCCTACCAGGTATTTTGTCAGAATCTTGGAATAATTCTGTCACATCGATGCCGGCTCATGCCCAGCTAATTATGAAAAACAAGATGCCAAACACTGCGCTAACTAAACAATGCCTCCAGTCCTACACTGCAGACTTGTCAATCTTCAAAATCTAATATCACTCATAAAGAGGAATGGAAGAGAAAGAGAGAGAGAGAGGGGGTGGAAATAATATAAAAAAGAGTGATGCCTTCTTGGAGGATGACAAGAAGAGGGAAGAAAGAAAAAAAGTGCAGGAAAAGTGCTGGTGACTGCAGCTTGGAAGCTTGCATGTACAATTTCTCAACAAATATGCTCTGTGCGTTTATACACGAAGGCAAACTAGGGCTTGCCCGTGAGTTCTGCTCAAGGGTTTTACAATGAGACAAACCAGGGAAAGAGAGGGGAGAGAAGAAAAAAAAAAGAAGGAATTGATTGTATTTGTTTTGTCTATTTTGGTTGCTGTTTCCATTTCATATCTGTTGGGTCCGCGGGGCACACGGGGCTTGTTTCTCTGCCGGGGTTGCATTTCCTCTCCTCCTCGCCGGTGCGACATGATGAAACACCCGTCAGTGGCGCACGATTGAATCGTGGATCAACGTGGAGCGTCGCGGCAGAGGGAAATTACGACAGTCATACGATAGCTTCACCTGTATGCTTTGATTCAAGCAGGTGATACTGCCATCATGGCTCCAGAAAATGGATCACAATCAATCGCAAGCCGCTTGTGGTTTTAACCTTTCAAAGTAGTTTTGCTGAAAGAGAAAATACCATTTTGTCATTTTCCAAGGAAACGTGTCAGAGTAGTCTCCTGAGCATTGTACCATCATCCGCTTGATAAACAAACAGCATCCCATCATTCATATTATTATGTTTCTGTAATACTTGCTCATTTTTCTCCCCTTTTCCTTTCTGATTGCACTCTTGGTAACATCATTCAAAACTATACGCTGACGCTAGTAAGTAACAATTGTGTTAAATTTTTAAAAGGGTCAAAAGAAGTGTGAGCGGTAAGGGTAGAGGTTGATGATGATTTGAAATGCTCTACAAAAAATGGAATCATTGATTGAAAAATTACCCCCTATACACATAATATTTCATCTCAGGATTGAAATAACAAAAATACACAATATATCAATATTACATATTGTAATACTGCAAGACATAATGGAATATGAAATAAGCTACATATAACTCATGACCCATCTCTGAAAAATTATAAAAGTCCCTATTTTATAAATGGTTTAGTCTCAACATCCATCAGATTACATACATAATGCAGACAGTGATATTATGATCATACCAATATGGACCTATAAATAGGGGTGTGTCAAATCATCTTTTTCGAAATAAGACCCTTCCCTGGAGGGAACTACTATCCTCTTAATTCATTGACCTTGTGATAAAAAAGGGACAAAAAACTCATATCCTCCTTACAGCTCTTCATTTAGAATGAATAATTGAAGTCAGTGAAGAGGAAAGATAAATAAATCTCTTTTGCTGATCGTGACTCATAAATTAAGAGTGTTTTTGGAGCCATTATTGATGACTCATTACAATGGCAACCAAGCACATCCCTTTCTGTCTTAATGTAATAAAATGCATTAAGAGCTATAAATGTAAAATGAGAGTGTCCAGTGTGTGGCCGAGGTCAAGATAAATTCTTGAATATGAAATGATTATTGGAAAAAAGAGAAAACATTGCATTACGTAATTTTCATGTAAAAAAATACCCATGTATAGTTTCAAATCTCATGTTGCAGATTCTTATGTAAGTCCATATGTTTCTGTTAAAATGATTGCCATGGTTTAATATTGGTTACCATCAATGGTCTATGTATTTTCTTACCATAATACGAAAACAAAAGTTTGTTTATAAGAAAATTAGATGTGTCAATGCTATTGTAGTAGCATCATTACATCTATTTCTATTTTTAGTACAGAATGAACGTGCCTATTAATCTTGTTGTAGATGGTTATGATGAAACATAGTGGAATTTCCCAATTAATTTAAAATATCAAAGAAATAATTACTTTTTGCAGGAATGAAGAAAAGAACAAATGAACAATGTTTATATCAATCCCTTGTTCTTTGGAAATTCAGCATTGTAGATTTGTATTAGACAACATTCACAATTCATATAAATTTAAGCTCCAACATGTAGTTTGCTGCTAGGGCAAACCCCTGTGTGGCAAAATAAAAGATGAAATCTGGTGATAATATCTGTATCTCTAGGTCAGATGAAATTGGGTTCTATTTATGTTAACTAAATATGCGAAATTGAATTTTTACAGAACATATATGCCAAAAACGTCATTCACTGTTTCACAAAAAAGGATAATGAACCAGATAACAAATACTCCTAGTAATATGAATCATTTTTTTACACTTGTAGAGGAACCACAATTCAATTACTTGACATCTTTAATCATAAATGCAATCAATTGCATCGAAAATATCAGCAGAAAGAGAAGGTATACACTCTACCACAAAAGCTTGATTCTATTTCCTAAAGAGTACGCTTTACAATTCCTGAATATAAGTAGCTTCATTTGATAAATGATTAAACTGCAGATTGGATATGGTGAAAATATAAAATCTTTCAAATGAGCAAGCGATAACATTCTCTTTGAATTCAGAATTTACAATTAATTATTTCCCATTGATACATAAATTTATTAAATTCATTGTCACATTATGTAAGAGGAAAAAACAAACGTTACAAATTCAAAAAGGGAATTTTATCAGCTCTTTTCCTGAAAAATTAAGATTGAAAAAAAAAATGGCAGAACCATTTAAAAATTTCATTTTGTAGAAAACAAAAATGTATTTCAATAGGAAGTTGACAGAGATATCAGATGACCAAAACAAAGTATCCTAATGATTTTTAGATACATATTAATTAGGATCTAAAAGACAATCATTGATTTCCTCCTGAAATGGATATACTCCATCAATCATGAAATCTAATGGTGTCTCAAACACCTCCAATTAAAACATGAAAAACAACCTCATCCTATATTCTTCTCGCCAATCAGCGATTTATATTCCACTAGTGAGAGAGCGAGAAAGAGGAGGGGCAGGGAGAGGAAGAGAGAGAGAGAGGTAGAGGGTGAGAGGGATAGAAAGAGAGAGAGAGAAAGAAAGACATGGAGGATGGAGAGAAATAAATGATCCCATCACTTGAGTTTCAAAGTAAACAAGTGATGTAATTTCCGCAGATTAATCAAAATGATGAAATTTTCGCTGAGGAGCGGAAGAAAATGATACCAGTTTTAGGGGAGAAAACAAGGTTTGGTGAATGGGAGAAGAATGAGTTAATCTCTGAAATTCTCAGATACCAGAATTGATTTAAAGAAGATAGAAATTATGTTGCTGTATAGAGATATTCCCGTTTTGTAAAGAGTGTTTTTTGTTGTTCCATAGATAGCTTTTCATTAATCATTATTTCATTGCATTTTCATGTTACCCTCGGCATAAATAAGTGGATAAGCCAAGGAAGTAATCTATTGCATAGAAAATCTAAAAACAAGGTGTGAGAAACATAACAAAAATGATACCATATATGACATTCTAGAATATCATATCCTTGGTAAACAGTGGTTGTAAAAATTTGATGAAAAAAAATAGTGTGTAATCATGTTTCTGGAAATGAACAGATCATATTTTATATAAAAATGACAAAAATATTAAACATTGATTAAAAAACAGATTCAGTCTTTCAATAATAGCATTCTACAACCACACTCAAGTTCTTAAAAAAATAGATTTTAAACATTCCCAATATGGGATTTAAAGTTTGAACATTCTTCTTTTATTAGGTAAGAATTGTATTTCTAAAAATTGATAATTCTAATAACATTCTTAGAAATTCAAGGCAACTGATTTTTCATGATTTTTAGCATTAGCCAACATACTCGTACCTTACCTTTAGACTGTTATTTTTAAGGATATTGATATTTCAAAAGTTTTCTTTGATCTTTCACTGTTCTATATGGATCTGACCCCATCACTATAGCTGGGGTATGACCAGGGTTCCATAACACAAAATGTCTGCAATCAATCACTTGGTAGCACTGCCAAATCAAGAGCATTGTTTCATGTGCACTAAGTTTAAACACTGGCTAGGAACCAATCATAATTGTTTTGTCATACTTTGCAAACCTTTGAATATCAGGGCAAAGAACATGCTATGAGACACATTATTCTCACATGGGTTAGGGGAGAACTAGGGGGATAAATCTTCTTTTTTTTTTATCTAAAGTAAGATGTATGATCCAAAGTGGCATACACACAAAGACAAGTGATCCATATAATGGATGTTCTTGGTGTTATGTGGTTCTGGACACCCCCCCCCAAAAAAAAAAGGAAGAAAAGTGGGAAATGGTTAGGAGGGGGGGGCAAGTGAATATAAAATGAGAGTAAAAAGTGGTCATGTTTGTACAGGGATGAGGACAAAGGGAGGGAGAAAATAGTGAACTATGTAGATGTAGGTGATTGATCTCTTATCAAGCACAGCTTTACGACCATTCATCATTATTTTGTAGTGGCAGCTACAGAAAATGGGGGTAAGGGGGGAAGGGGTTAGGGGTTAGAAAGGGGACCTTGGATATCCTAATAAATTTTTCTTTTCTAAATTGGGAGGGAATTAAAAGATTTAAAAAAAATTCAGTGGACACCTCTACAGTGTGAATGGTCACAGTGTGTTCACATAGTGGACTATATGATTCACACTGTTAAAATGCTCAAAGTTAACAGTGTAAAGATAATTTCACACTGTGGACACATGTATGTTAACATTCACAGTGTGTTCACATACTAGGCTGTTAGAATGTGATCACACTGTTAAAATGCTCAAATTGAACAGTGTAAAGTTTATTTCACACTGTGGAAACATATTCGATGTGAACACCCACTGTGTGTTCACATAGTGGTCTATGTGAGGATGTGATCAAATTCAACTGTGTAAAGGTGATTTCACATATAGTGTTACACACTGTGATAAATACTGTGATCAAACTCTGGGATATGCTGTGGGTTATTTCCATGGTGTATTTAAAACTAGAACATAACTCGGCACATCACCGATGATGATGGATGACTAAAAGGACAAGAAATCTACAGCTTCATGACTATGTTCATATCTTCTACAGATGTCAATTGAAATGAGATACAGGAGAATCTGACAAGGAAACATACATCTAAGATGAGTCATCATCATCGCCCAGCATGAAATTATCTGCATGGGACTACAACTACACCTGCCACAGGTGAACGTGTGTAATACACAGGGAGAAAAGAAAAAATTATGAGACCACAGACTGGAGATTGACTGATGGTGACGGTGGTGCTTGGTAGACAATGGGGAGGGGTATCAGATCAGATAGAGGATGTTGACTTGTGGAAGAGATGGAATCCAATTATTGTATCTCTTCATCTGAGGTAGGAGTCATTTCTAAAAAGTAATTAGGATTTTTCATCAGCGCTCATCTGAAATATGGATTAATTTCAACTGGGTGGCAGTTTTTAATCTACATTCTGCTTTATGTTGATGAAATATAAATGGACTCTAAAACTAAAGATAATACGGCATCATAGATTTATCAGGGTTTTGTTTCCAAAATAATGAATTGGATATGAAATTTTAATAGTTGTAGAAAGTTGTTCTAGTTCATCAGGTTTGTGTAGCATTTGTGTGCTACCTGTAAACCTCATCATATTTCAGAACTATCTAATAAAGGAGATTTAAGTCTAAACCTAATCCTATTAAATTGCTAATAGAATAAGTTCCATGTATTAAGTAGTATTGAAATTCCTTGGAGGAGAGAGGAAGAGAGAAATAGAAGAGGGGACTAAAATAATGATATGAATGTCATTGAAGGGGGGGGGGTAAACTGCAAATAGAAGAGACATTATATATACAATTATAGGAAGAATGAGAATAACAAAAAAATACTTAAAAAAACAAACAACTTGCATCAGGCACCATAACAGGAGTGAAACAATAATCTGTAATGAAATGAAAAGAATGGACAAAATAGAGAGAGAGAGATAATTATTGGGGAGGGGTGAGAGGGAAAAAAAAATCAATGAAAAAGGGGGAGAAGAGGTTGAGGGCATGACAGGAAATTGTATCAAAGGCATCTCTTGATGACCCCAATAAAGGGTAGCAAGAGGGCTACTGAGAGCTCCTCCATTGATCGGCAGGGCGGGGATCGATAACGGATTGACCCCTCTGCCCCGCCCCACCTGGTACAGATGAAGCAGCTGTGGAGCAAGAAAAACCCAAAATGGACAACATTAAGACAGCTTCGCTCTATCCCCTTTCTCCTCAGAATTCACCTCTTCCGTTACAGCTTTGCTGGTTTTCCATGTCTCTATCGTTTAATTCAATCAAATTGACAACATGAATATAAGGTTCCTTGATCAGTTTCCTTCGTTTCTCTCTCCTTCTTTATTATCTCTATCTCTTCCTTCTCCTTTCTATCTCCATTATCAATTTATCTCTCTCTTTTTATCTAAGTTATATATCTATCTACTCATCTGTCTATATCTATCTATCTATCTCCACTCCCGGAACATTTCTTAGATTTTCTTTTCTTTTTCTCTTTCATAATAACAATTTTTTTCTCAACATTACCAGCGGGTAGATTATTAATCAAACTATACACGGTAAAAATGTGAAATATTGAAATAAAAACTGTTGCTTTTGGCTAATCTCAGACTTCCCTCAAACCAACTTTACATCTCTTTGACCTGTTAATAATCAAAAGCTTTTAATGTAAATTGAATTTGTCTACTAGTTATCTTGTATAATGTCAGGTAAACAGATGCAATCATTACAATAAAGACCAACCTATCATGCTTCTCTAAATGCAATAAAAAAGAATAAACATTTATATACTTCATTTAAATTCAGCATTAATTGTCCCTAGCCAGCATAGTCAGAGTGATATTTCAATTAAATGAGGATAAAATAAAGCAGGAATAGTGAGAAGCATATCTCCCTTCTCTGTTCGCAGTCTTTTTCTGTTCTCTCACATATTACAGAAATGAGAGTGTGACACTGAAAATTGTTGTGCTGCTATTACCCCAGCGCCATTACCATCTTAATTGTTGTATATGACAAGATCAAATGACTTTTGACAAGTAATATCTTCCAGCGACGCTTTCCTTGACATCCAGTTTTTCCCCATCGTCTCCTCCTTGTGCCAACTGTGCATCATCTTCCACTATCTTCACCATCGATAGGGTGTGAGCAAAGATAACGTTCCTCATCTTTGTCTAACACATGTTCTGCCGATATTGTTATGTTTCACCGAAGAGATGGGGGGGGGGGTGGGTGGAAACATTAGGATTTGCTAATCGCTAGTGGCTAGAGAAGTAGAGGAGTCAACAATGTTTCATATTTGGTCACGAGCGATCAATTCCTCGAGTATCTAATTGTCCATAATGAGTGTCTGTGACATTATCTAATATACTTACAACGGGAACAATTGTCAATCACGGCCAACATTTCAGAAGTACATTGTACTCCATACTGCCGGATGAGATGTGATGTCAGAGTGATTGCATTATGAGAGGGACATTTTTGTATTGCCCCTCTCGCAAAGAGGTTTTATCGAGGAGGAGATACAATAGTGGTGTAATAAATGATGTTCTGGACTAAAGTATGACAGCATTCATTTAATCTAATGATGCAGATCATGTTTCTTTCAAACGTCATATTTTATTCATGAATCTTATCAAAACAAATAAACATGTAGAATACACAAGCATATAGATATCATTTCCAGATGACTCATTGAAATTTATGGAAGCAAGGATGAGATGAAAAGAGATGGGCGCCATTATTGAAAAATGTAGAGATAAAAGAAAGCAAGTAGAGAGATAGCGGGGGAGACAGCCGAGGGGGGGGGGGCATTTGAGGGTGCAGGAGAGGAGGAGGAGAGAGAGAGAACAAAAGAAAGATAAATGAGAAAAATATAATAGGATGCAACAAAGATAGGCTATGGCGATACAGGCAAGACAGAAAGAGTTAGAGAGAAAGATAATTAGAGGAGAAAGAGAAAAGGGGGAGAATTGGAATAACAGAGTAAGAGGCTGAAAGGTATACAGCAAATTTAAATGGACAAACCAGAATAAGAAGCAGTAGAAAATGGTGAAGGTAAAGAAGTGAATAAGATTAAAACGAAGAGTGAGAAAAGGTAACAAGGAATGAGGAGGGGAAGAGACGGAGCATATCCTTATCAGAGGATACACATGGAACAGGGGAGAGAGAGTATATTATCATGTTTGACATGGCAATGAAATTGAGAGAGATGAGAAGGATTGATGGATGGCAATGTCAGAGTCAGGAAGAACAAAGTTGACAAATGGAAATTAGGATTGACCCTGGGGGAGCGGGGGGGTGGGGGTGTTGATCAGATGATTGAATCACAGAGGGGGATGGGATGGAAGTGAACTTGGGAATTGCAGTCTGGAAACAGCAATGTTTCATATTTTCAGACTCTCATTTTCAATAAAAAGGTTTGGAGTATGATTCTGCTCTATTTAATTGATTTCCTCCATTGAGACATTCATCATCATTGTGCTATACAAGTTTTGAAATAAGATTTAAGATGTTTTATCTCTGTTAATGAAAATGTAATTTTTGCACAAAAATGTATATTATCTTTTAAATCAAATACAAGACATCCCCCCCCCTTAAAAAACATTAGAAAAACCCATCCCAAATGTATGTACATTTGTAGACACAAAATATCATATTTGCTAATATTATCGGATTAAGCCAATCATTAAATTATTTTATTGTCATGAAACTCTCTCATTATTGATTTACAGCGATGACTGCATTACCGGTACACTTATTCAAATCTTGATTGATATTGAAAAATGTCTGTATGTGTATTCTTTGAAGTTTGAACATACACGATGTTGGCGGTATGAGGGCCCTCACCTGGGGAAAATTTCAATAACAGCCATTGTCTTGCATGGCTGCTTTCACATCCACTTTGCATCAAAGCGTAATATCTGTCTTTCATTGTCTTCTTTCTGGATAGCTATCATTGGTTCTTGAAGTACACATGTCCTCATGAAAATAGGGGGACACCAATGTAAAGATAGGGGGAAGGTATTTAATCTATAGGCGTGTTGTCAAATTATCAAATGTACCCACGCCCCCCCCCAAAAAAAAAAAAAAATCTCATTCACACACTGACTAAGCTGGTATCTTATTACCCTTTTCCCCTAAAACATGGTTACAAAACATTGTTTTATTTGAAAAAAAAAATCAGTGGGATTTTTCATTCATTAAAAAAATAAAAGAACCGTTAACAAAAATTACATGAATACACTCCAATAGGAATGACATCATAAAATGCATTTTTGCATGATTCCTGATTTAAAAATGTCTGAAATGCATCCTAGATGATCTGAAAATTAAGCCTACTCATTCCAGTATCTGGAACTTCTCCTCAACTCTTCTGTTACTTAACCCTATGTTTTCCAATCTAGTCTCAATCTTCCCTTCCTCCTCTTTAATTTATCCCCTCATTTTTTCAACTCTCCCTCTATCATATGCTCTTCAATCACCCTGTTATCTTGCCCCAAAACCTTGCCCACAACAGCATCCACTTCTTCATCCACCATCCCATCCTCTCCCCTGCATCCCACACCCCGTTCCCGCCCACCCAAACTACCAAGTTATGACTTATTACATGACATTTCAGTCTGTTTAGATACCTTCTATCTCAATAATATTGGATTGCTAACAAAACAATCCACGTCTCCTTCTTCTCCTCTTTCATCTGTTCTATCAGACTCAAAATTATAAGTCTCACGAACAACGAAGTTCGAAATAGGAATCTTGGAACATACAGCTCCACTACAAAGTGAGATTGACAAGTGAACATTAACATTTAAACATGATGGGAGATTTCAACATGCTCCTCCCCCAAACCTATTTAAAACATGTAAGGTGGTAGTTCAGTATCCTCGGGTACCACCAATATAGGGATCATGGCACAGCTAACAATATCCTACATTTTTTAGGCAACATGTTGCAAAGGTGTTCATCAAGTTCCCCAGATGATTAAAAAAAAGTTCCGCTCTTGCATGCAAAAAAAAAATTAATTTGTGAATGTTGACTATAAAATTTCAATGATATGAATGATTGCTAAACTTTTTTTCAGTCTATGAATTCATCTGCATTGAGAATAAATCATTGACAAATATGAAATACATAATGATTATTTCATTTGACGGATTTATTTTATTTATATTATGTTGAATCCACCAACATATATGTATAAAAGTCTAGACAAACAGGACACAGGCATGAGCAGCAAAAAGAATATAAAAAAAGAAAGAGGAATGAGATAGTAAAACATTGCGGTCAAGACCACATAACAATGTTTAGTATGAATAGCAATGAGTCTCAATTCACGTTGAGTGGCCTAAAATATACTGTTGGCTCAGAAGTGCTTTTCTTTCATGCCAAAAGGTGCTTAATTCCACCAATCAGCATGGAAATATAGAGAGAAATAGAACTTGAAATAGGGGTAAAACAAAATAAACGAAGGAAAAGGGAGAAGTGGCGAAAAAGGAATTGGGTTAGCCTTCCTTTCCTACTTGAATTGAGAATTTCATTTCACGGAGGAACCGTTTCTAATTTTGAAGTCTGAAGATAGCCGTCCAGTTTATTTAGGTTTCAGAAGAAAAAAGTGTAATAGATCCTCCACCACAAACAAAAACAAAACACTCCACTCCAAACTTTGTTCAGCTTGTTCAATTTTTTCTTCTTCTCCTCCTTTCTGTCTTAAACCACTGTTGCAGTAGCATGCCTTACAAGGGGAGAAAAATATTTATTCCAATAACACTTGCCTCCCAAGTTTTTGTTTTCCCATGCTCTTGGCCAAAACAAACATGCTTTTTATTTTGTCAAAACATTTTGATATGATTTATTCAGAGTAATGATTGCATCTTGGCTTTGAGGGCTCTAGATCGGTTTGGCCGTCAAGTTTTTTTATGAGAAAAGGGTTGGATTTCAAACTTCTGCCAGGATAACGCATTATTCAATGAAATGATTTTACCTTGGTTTTGGAGTGCTTGGAATCAGTTCGGACATGCAGCAAACTTGAAAGTGTGGCAAGGACAGAGTTAAATTTCAAAATTCAACTAGGACTATACAATGTCTGGACAAACTACTTTGAAGAAATCAATATTAGTTTCATTTACATGAGCCATTGGTCAATTCTACTTGTAAAAGACAGATCACTTAAAAATACAGCTTGATGGTCAAGATTATAAGGCAATAAGTTGAGGCATCCAGAGAAAGTAGTGTGGAGTACTTAGCTCTTGATGGTTTTAGAATAGGAGCTAGAGAATATACCCCTCCCAAAAATAAAAAATAAAAACAAAAAATACATATAAACAAACAAAACATAAAAGTGGATGAAGAAGAATGGGTACTAGTTCGCATTTTACTTTAAAAGTGGGTGAGCAGTTACAAATTTTAAAAATATATGAGATACTTGGAAAAATTTGAATGACTTAAACTAATTCTAATTTAAGTTTATTTTAATAAACTGATATTCCAATAAATTCCATAATCTTTTCAAAGCAAAGCTTTTCCATTGAAATCATCCGCAGGCAAATGGGTGTTACTATATCTTTTTTAATAAAACACCCGTCTTCCAAGTCTAACAGCACCCAGGAAATTGGATGTGTTATCGTATCCTTAAAAATACAGAATTTGTCTTGGAAGACGGTTAAAATTACTTCTTTTCTCCAATCGCTTCTTAATTTGAAGCATATCAGGTTTTCTCCTTTAATCGAATGTTCCTCCAAAGAAAAGTCTATCGAGTCATTTGGACAGGTGGTTTTGATGTAAACAAGGGCTTTCATTTTACAACCTATCATGTTTGGTTGATCTAGAAATAATTCCTTTTCTTAAGTTTGAATTCAATGTCAGATAAAATGAAATATCAAATAAGTAAACACATTTTGTGTAAATTATGGGATCTGAAATGGGACAAATAGTTTAGATCCAAAATTTGATTGTCTTTTTGAGAGTTTGGGGGTTAATCACCCTTAGCCCCCCATTCATTTTACCATGAAATGAATATGCATATCATATATAGCAAACAGGACATTGGGAGGGGGGAGAAAGAGGGAGAGAGAAAGAGCAAGAAAGGATGAAGAAAAAAAAAGATGACATACATGAACAGTGGATAGAGAAATTATATTCAATGAGAGATGAATAAAGCCTTATAGTTCTACCAGCAAAACTTGCAAATAAACAATGTAAAGTAAAAAAAATCCTAAATTCAACTCAATCCTGACCTCTGCCCTAAATAATTATATGTCAAGGCCTAGTCTAAGAAAATTAATCTAATAAAATGAGCAGAAAATGGATTGATTTTTCTTTTCCTTTCTAGCTGTCTCCATCATTTTCCCTCATGCCACATTGATTTAATGATTAGCCACAAATGGTCAGGAAGAAACAGGATGAAATAAGAAATATTTAGGACTCCCACTGAGGATGATGACATCCCCATTCTCTCTGCAGCTTTCAAAGGCTGAACCAAATTTCTTCCCCCTATTCCCTCTTTTTAGCAAGTTCAACCCATAGCATCCCAAATGGCGAGCACTTTGCATCACACTCATAGACTGCTTTGGTCCTGGGATGCTAGAAGTTTATATCATCATTTTTCTACATCACTGCATCGTTCAGCCTATCTCTCTCTTTATTTCATACCATTTTCCTGCTTTTTTCCCCCTTCACTTTTTAAAGGTAATTTATTTTTTGTTGTTGTCTGCTTCAATTCTCCTTGTAGGTCAATACCAAGTACCCTAAAGCATATAACCTTCTTCAGGGTGTGTTGTTTGAAAACATCAAATTAGGTCAAATTAACTTAAAGTTTTTCTCATCCAATATTAATTCAATTTTGTAATTTCTGCCAAAGGAAGATGCAATCTTTTAGTTTTTGCTTTCCCTTCCTTTCTTACAGGTAACATGAAGCCTTAGAAAGTAGATTTCAGTACAGAGAGAGAATAAAGACGGTTGCGATAACATTTGATAACAATTACAGAGAGTTGGTTTTAATCAAATAGTGAGGGGGAAGAGAGACAGAATAACAAATCAGTGTAAAATGTTTGAAGGAATAAAGATAGTTATTTACTCGAGTGACAAAGCTGAAATCAGATTGCATAATTTAATGACATCCCGTACATAAATGTAAATCCAATTTACTTATGAAACAAGAGGTAACATGCGAATCAACACGGTTTGCACAATCGACCTCTGAGCAATCCTGATGAGCTTTGATGAGTTTTTGTCACCTTGGCTAAATGAGATTTGGCAAAAAGGTGTCGTCAAAAGTTAAACAAACTGATTGTCTTTTGGCATTGGGTTGGTGCATGGAGCTAGTTAAAGACCTGTCAAATGGCAGCATTAATTTGCATATAAATTCTGTTTAGGGTAAAAACTTGCTGAGATGCCCGAGGAAGACGGGCAAGTATGCAGATTCGAAGGATAACAGAATAAGGACGAAAATGAGAAAAGAAAAGTAATAAACTATTGGGAGCTCCCACCATGAATAAGCAAATTGCGTTACAAGAGAGAAACTATAAGACCTGATAACAGAGAAAAATAACAGGGCAAGGGAAACAATTAAAGGAGGGACATCGATGTGTGATTAGATCGAGCAGGAAATTGGCAAGCCATTGCAATATCGTTTGATTGACAAGTCGGTTGGATGAGATACATGAGAAGAGGACGACAAAAAGTAATGTGAGCCTAGCGCAAGAAAAATAAAACCTTGCATCAGGTACAAGATCTTCCCCCTCTCCATGAATGGACGACGTCGGAGCCGGTTTGGACAATGAAAACCGGCCTACTCCACCACACTGTCCCTCACGTGCGGCGTGTGTCGGCCACCGTCATCGGGAGTCACCGGCTCCAAGTCACAGCTGAGCTCTTCAGATCTCTTCTCAGCTTTTTCTCTATATCATCTACAGAATGGAAAGTGGTTGGTTCCTTGGTCGGGAGGTTGATGACTTTAGTTGGGAGATTCAATAAGAGGTGAAACTGACAGAAACATTTCAATCTTTTTTCCACCTATCCCAAGAGATACAGCCCGGATGCACTGTCCATTTTCATCTTCTACACCCTCACTCCCTGCCAAAACCTCTAACCCAATTTAAATAACTATGAATTAATAAAATACAATTTAGGAGACATGAGATTGTGGATCAGTGTTACGTTTCGGTAAGGCTAAACTTATGGGGGTAAGAAAACCCTTGGTCAACACAACGGCACAAAATGAAATGAAATCAGACGTTTCTGTGGGAGTAATTCATTTCAAACCTCTTGATTTGTTGCATTAAAAGTGTTGATAATATTTGCCGATGGTTGCATTACACAAATAGGTGCAGAGGAGGGATTCCTAACTTTCAGTGAGCTTCTCAAATATAATTCTCCAAAACAAACTGGGAGGAAAAGTAAGTGTAAATATGATTACCGTTCACATCTTGCTACACAAAAGAATACTTGTAAGTAGAGTTTGTCAAATTGGGTAAAGAAAAACAATACATTTGCCACCCTCATAATACTGTTATCTAATATTCCAGATCTTCTTTATTCTATCTATTACTGAATATTAACAATTAAACTTTTTTGGGGGGAAGGGGTTAAAGATTTTAAACAGTTGCTAACTTAATAAAAAAAAGTGTAAATTCATACAGTACAAAGTAATACCAAACAAAGTGAATCGCGTTCTAACTGTGTACGAATAATTGACTGCTTCGTTTAGAAAGTGATGGCAATTCCTTTCCGATCTAAGGGTATGCAATGATTGAAGTACTGACAGAAACATTGATTTTAATTGAATCCTGAGCAAAGTTACTAATTTCCTCTCACATTTTGCTCAATTATTTTCAAATTTTCAATAAATAAATGCTACACTTGCACAAGAGCATATCATAATCTTTCCAAAAAGTTAAACAGATTTAAGAGCTATTTCACTCGATAAAAGAAATATGTTTTTTTTCTTCTATAAACTTGCAGATATTTTGGTGATCAAGTGGGTCTGGAAGCCCCTATTCAGAAAGTTTAAAAAGGAAAGAGAGAGGAAGTAAGGGAAAAGGGAGAGAAAAGAACCTTGAAAATTGTGAGCTTGAACTTCTAATAAATCACAGTGACAGCTGAATAACATATACAAGAAGACTGGTTCTTATTATAGTTTAGATTAGAAACATATGGCAAGCAGATGCAATTAATACAGGCTAATTGAATGTTATAATGTAGGGAAAAGAGTGCAGACAAAGAGGGAATCAATAGTCAAGGTTGCACCATGAGTAGTTTTGAAGAAAAAAGACAACATTTTGCATCTGTTTACCAGTTCCTGTGCTATGTACATTATGAAAATTAAAATTCTGCCATAAGTTTGATTATCACTGAATCATGCAGCCCTTTGATGGTTTCTATTAAAGATTTTTTATTGAAAGCTTTGAGCTGGTCATGGTTACTGCCAAAGAGGAATAAAATAAAGAAATTTTGGTACACTATAAGATGAAGCAGAAACTATCATCGTACTTAGTAAGCTTTAAAAATATTAATAAGCTGCCCATCTTCTAACAATTAATGTGAAAAAAAATTAATTAATAACATCTGTATAAAAATATAGAGCACAGCATATATTCAACAAATAAATCCCTATATAATTCTATAATCTAATTTAAATTCATGAAATTCAAAAAGGACTATTTTGTTTTCATCAAAAAAATAATAAATTAGTTATTACATTGATGGCTTGAAGGGCAGGAAACTTGAGTTTCATGATGAGAGTATTCATCTTTTCAAAAATAAGAAAGATTTATTATTCTGCAACTGCAATATGACTATTTCAATAAATGAAGACTTCTATTTGTGTCTTGTGTAATGAAATTTGATTTTGTGGGATAAATTGGGTGTGTTTATCAATATTGCTTTTGTCTTTTCCTCTCTTTCCCATCTTTCATATAAATGCATTACGCAAGACCCCGTTCACAGTTAACTCCTGAACTGATACCCAATAAACCCATCACTGAGAATTTTTTAGTTTTTAAACTGTGAATGCTCAGAGCAAAGTTATCTTGTTAACCGGTTCAGTAGACCATCCCATATTGCAATTTTCTTTCATTCAAATGCATAATGCAAGACCCTGTTCACAGTTACCTCCCTGAACTGGTTCCCAATGAAACCCCTTCAATGGGATTGGGTCAGTGTGACTATGAACGCTCCAAGCAAACTTATCTTGTGAACCCGTTCAGTGGAGCACCTCACCATAAAATTTCCAGGATCACTTTGCCTTGGGAATCGGTTAACCAGTGACTGAGAACTGGACTATCCTGGGAAGTGATCTTCACCTGGAAGTACTACAGTGTGTTGCCCAACATTGCAGCATAGTGGTTGTGAAGTTTCACATTGACCTTCATCCCTGTTGCCCGGAACTGAATGCTCCCATAGCAATAAGATGTATACAGATTACTGACCTTATAATTGTAAATGCTAAAAAAGCGATCTATAAAATAAGATTTCTTCATCATCAGTGGGAAGTTGTTAAGGTGAGTATTTCATACAGCTGTTCAGAAAGTTAAGCATTAGTTTATGCACGACTGAAACATGTTCGTAGGTGCTCAGTCAGTATCGGGATGTATCACAAAGCACAAGAAAGGGTCACCATTTTCATTCATTTTCATTTTTATGTAATTGGGCAAGTAATCAAATATAAAGCAGATATATTTTTATATGCCTTTTTTAAACTTTAGAAATGAATGTAGAAATTCAAACTCTTTCATTATTAGATCAAATTTTTTTTTTTCTTGAAGTATGCTACCAAAATTGATGCCAAAGAAATAATATGAAATAAGAAACTCACTTGAGCTGCCCCATAATGGATACAAAATCTAAATTTTCAATGTTCAATTCTAAATTTAGAAGAAAAATAAGAAGACATTTCATCATTGTTAGTTTACCTTTCTGCATAATGTCATTCTCCAAATTACCATTATGTCATTATCCATGGATTTGACATTTTCAAATGGCAAATGTACAAAAACAACCCCTTGCTTTACCGCTGATACTGCTAATTTTGAAAACTCATAATAAATCAAACACAGCAGAAATGACAAACTGCTATATCGTTGCACTTGATATAAAGACAGAGAGAGGTTTATAATTTGGTTTACTAAATGAATTAAACTGAATTCAATTAGTTTCTCTGATCGAGATTTGAGAGAAAAAAAAGAAGAGAAGGGGAATGATGGACGGTATGAAAAAATATAAAGCCGGGTTTGATTGTCTCCTAAAGTACAATGCCCTCCACAGGGAGGAAAAAAAACTAATAATAATATCTGATCATTTCAACAACCCTTCTCTATTCTGAGTTCATTAACTTCTTGTTTTACGTAGCCACTGCTGAATCGATGGGCAAGAGAGAATGAAATTATGCCTTTTTATTAATAGAATGAATATGAATTGAACTTAAAATGAATAGTAAATATGGGAATTATGGTCATGCTTGTTTACATTGAGAATTTTGTGTAGCTAATTTCCGTAGTTATTAGCCGATGCCTTGTAAGGTTGAATTAAAACAAGCCCCATGTTTATTTCTGCAAAAGTGTGCATGGTGCAACCGTAAACTTAGGAGAGTCAAACCCAAGCATTAATATATATATATATATATTTATCATGATAATATCACCGGTAATATGATGGCGGTGTATGATCTCAACATCCTTTTATTGCCCCCCCCCCAATGTGTGTCACTCATTGAAATTCTGTTAACATTCATTCAGTTAGTCTCATCCCATATTTCGATTCTAGGCACTGGTTCCATTCATAGCTAACTTTGTAAGCATCGTCTGATTTGGGGTAGGTTATCCTTCAAAAGGTAGATTTATGAATATCTTTGTGACAAAATTCAAAGCCCTGGTTTGATTTCTGATTTAAGTTAGCTGTTTGAACATTTCCTTGTACTAATGAAAATTAATTTCTAAACACCTTGGGAATTCTGATTATATCTGACAACTTTTTTCCTGGGGAAATCATTAAAAACTTGTCCATTTTATTACTAAAGGTCAGACAGGAGCATAGAAAACACAAAAATGAGGTGAAGAGAGGGAGAAAAAAAAGAAAGAGATGGGGAGAGAGAATGGGGAAAGGAGAAAGGAAATGGGGAGAGGTGGGCGGAAGGCAGATAGAGGGGAGATAAAAGAGGAGGAGCCATAAAGTTTTAGTATACAGTCTGTTCAGTGCCATTCAGGATAATGATGATGATAAATGAGTTTGGAAAGCAACATGAGGTGGTTTCAGACCGCCTCGACATTCGTCACTTCCAGGCATTTTCTGACTGGAAAATTTGCCCTGATCTACCCCCATCAGAAAATACCAGGTTATTTTGGCAGTGAGAAAGCAAATAAGAACTTTTTAAGCTCAGCGTGTAGTTGGACGTTGGTGCCATGGGTAGCTGCTGAGCTAGGGATTTTGAATCTTGCGCCATGCTTGCTTATCAGACCATTAAGTGCTATTTAGTGAATTTTCTAGTTATATTGCAAATGAAGGCGCACTCAGGTTTCAGTGAAGGATAAATTATTTGTGGTGCCATACCATCACATGCTAATTCAAACAAGGAGCCCTCAGTGGGCATGCTCAATAACCATGCAAGGTTTTATTCCACAATCAAGCGAGAATTCTCCTACCCCAGCTCAAGGAGAGCGTTTTTATGAATTTTGGAATTAATCTCAAAGAGGGCCGATAGCACACTCTCAAGATCACGGCAAAAATATCTAAACAAATTTCATAGGTGGGCAAAGATTCACAATATTTGCAGGCCACACATTTAAATCACAATCAGAGATTTTTTTTAAAAAGACTGAGTAAATGATGGAGTGTTGTCGCCCAGTGGATTAATCTCCTGACTTTGAAACAGAGGGTCATGGGTTCCCATCCCAGGTATTGGATGATTTACTTCAGTAAGATATTGATTGCACTCAATGTGGATCTGCATATACTCCTTATCATCATCTGCTTATATTATAGCAAACTTCTGTCAAAGAAAAAAATACAATACAATTTTAGATGTCAGTAACCACAGGATAATATAAAAAGGGGACATAAATTAGTACTTAGCTTAATGAAATTCTAATTAATATTGCATTGTAGAAAATATTATTTTCATCTGACGAGAAACTCTAAATGCCTTGAATAGAGCCTAACGCACCCAGCAATAAACCACTTCAACTTCAAACCAAGCCCCTTTGTCTGCGAATCCCAGGCCTATCAGAGGTCACTCGCGTGCCAGTAAGCTCCCCCTTTATGATGTGGACAACCCACAACAAAGAAAAATTCCCTGCACAGTTTAAAGCAAGCTCCCTTACCCCCCCCCCCCAACAAACCCCACAGACACTAGCAAAAAAATATGGCTAACCACACATAAGCCTCTATCATGTCTGTGTGCATTGACAAGAAAAACGAGAAGAGAAATTAATAAATAGAATATTATGCAAGTAATTATCGGAGGTGTACACCTCTCTTTTGAAATATTCAGTATTGTAACAACAAACTTACAGTCGGCACCAAGAATCAAGTGTTTAAAGAAAATGTATAATTGCTGGATGTCATTATTTGATGAAAAGTGATGAATTGTAAATTTGTTACATTGTTGCAGGAGTGATTTTTTTTCATTTCTATATTTCATGACCATAATAGAGCTAAATCACAGAAACATGAAATGTAATCACCAAACAACAAGGGAAGAATATCATAGTTCAGGATTCTATTAAATGCAATGCATATTGCCAATCAATTAGTGTAAATGGATCTTAATAGGCTAACTAGTGGAAAATTATTTATTCCTTAATCATAACAAAAAATTGAAATATATTCAACTAAACTGAATTTCATAAAATGAAATGGAAATTCAATGGTAAATTACCAAATTTTGAAGCAAAATACCCAGGTTGTGGACAATATAATACCATTAAAAATGGTTACTAAAAATGTTTAATAAATGGATTAAGAGTATCTGTAAAGGCTTTAAGAAACAAGTAATTGTTTCATTGTGATTAAACCACAATAAAGGTAAAGCAATTTATAGAGATATTTTGTTTATGTGAAAGCAGGGTGATTATCACATTCAAAACTGATAGTTTTAAGACATATGGAAACATTGTAAGCAATGAGCATTTTGAAAAAATATTTAAAATATATGAGAAATTATAGTTATGTTTTAAATATTGGCTTCAAGTATTCACTATTAAAAATCATTCCCAGGGATAACGTTATGGCAATTTCAAATCTGTCAAACTGCAAATGATACCACTTTATGGGAGCAGAATTTTAAATTCTGAAAATGTTAACCATTAACACTTCCAACACTTTATATAAAGAACCAAGTATGAATTATCAATTACTTATTGAATCTTTCATGTTCTCTATTTCTACCACATCCACTCCAAAAATAGATTTTAATTTTGAAACATTCTGTTCTCAAAAATGGTTTCCCTCTGGGAGACATCATGTAACTGCATAAAGAAGACATTAAGTAAACATCATCATAAAATTTTATCTCAATTGCTCCCATCAATGTTTGCATCATTCCCAGACAAAAAATAATCCTCTTTCTTTGATTTCAATTTGATGGGAAATTATACTTGAACCTATCTCACAAACATGTCCTTTCAACGGCCAGCTGCTCTTCTTTTAAAATGTGATTACAAGGAAGAACTGATCTTTCTAAATATTTACACCAAAATAGGGCATAAATCTGTCATCTGAGATGAAAAATAACCCCTTCTTGAAGATACAAATATATTCAATAACAAACATTAGCTCAGCCATTACATAAAGTTGTAGTACATGCGAGTTGAACTATGCCTCCATTTATAGAGTGTTTAGTTACATGGCCTGACGTGTTGCACATTCCAAACTACTTTTCTATCAAAGAGTCCGATAATAATAACCCATTTGTTTTTCACTTTGGTTGGCATGATTTACAGGGAAAACCGCTGAGGACTTCTAATTCTTCTTTGTGTTTCGCAAACTTGACGTTGTGGAGAGGGAGAATTTACGAGGAGAATCAACTCGGAAGAGAAGGGCCGGGTATCGTCATCCATAAACTAGCCACATTGGAGAGGGGGAAATAACCCCTTAGGTACTTGTATTGTGGTGTCAAATAAGCGTGTACATGGGTTTGTAATAGCCGGGAGTCATGCCAAAAGTGTTGGTAAGCAATTTGACCCAGCTAAGACCTTTAAAATCATGTGAATTAATAATCAGTTTAAATCAAAATAGCATCAAACACAACACCCAAGAGGAATAACACAGACGTTACAAGACTGATAAAATCAAGCGCAAATATTCAAGCTTTCATCAAGTTTTTTTTTCAATCAAATTTACTCTCTTAATTTACTCTCTCTTGTGTGTGATCAAATTTCCACCACTGCTTGTTACATATCTATAATATACATCATTAGCAGTATAAAATAATAAAATAATTGCAAAGACATCAATTTTGATTCGGTTAGCAATCTTTTTCAAGGCATTGCACCACTTAACTGAATTTTGACTGAATATAAATCTACGATTCTGTTTTTCACCATCAAAGGAAATTTCATTTTGCCCAAAGTAATTTAAAATTTGCAAACTACAAAATGTAATTTTGATTTATTTTCTCAGCTTTTTAAATACTGAATCGAATTTGAACATCAAGATTCATAAATGAATAAGAAGAAATGCTATGATAACATCATTTTGATTATTTCAATTGTATTTTATTTTGTTTCTTTCTTTTACTTATGTCAGGCCATTTTTTTCTGTTTCTCTCCTTATATGTCAATTTTCTCTCCACTTTGGTATCTTCCCTTCCTCCTACTATCTTTCTCTCTTTATCTATGTTACTCCACTCCTCCAAAACTCTCCTCTTTCTCACCTCGTATAAAAGTATCAAGAGTCAGATTTAATTTTTCTCATTTTAGACAAATTCAATTCATTAACCCTCTTCTAATGCAGGTCATACCTCTGCATCCTTCTTCCTTGAAATATCCATTACCTAATATCAAATTCAATCATAAAAATGTCTTCATGTCAAAATTGATGTATTGTGCTGGCATTTCACCTCACAATAGATGATTTATTATTCATAGAATTTGTCTTGGAGTAGCTGTGCAGCTGGTTGAGGAAGAAGAAGATCCAATTCCTCAAAAAATAGTAACATAAAATAGAATTATCCACATCAACAGATAATGCATTATAATCATTATCTTTTTATTTTCTTTCTTTCATGACATCAGGTCAATATAAAACCTTCCGAATGAACAGAATGTTAACAAAAACATACTGCAAAACCCCCCTTATCCCCCACATGAATTTCTAAATGCCAATGGAAAAAAGGTATCAACCTAAAATTTACAATTTCAAGTGCAGGTTTTAAAATATTGATAAATCATATACATTTTAGGCAGGGGTTAGCTTTGATAAATGGTTAAGTACACTGAAGTATTATCTAATATTCCAATCTCACAAAAGTGCATTGGCCACTGAATCATTTTTTTCATCAGTTGATTATTTGCGAAAATTTGTAACATATGACATTTTTAAGTATCTAGCACCAATTCTCTGTATTGTTTCATTTATTCTTTGATAATTGAACACTTATCTTACAAATTTAGTGATTTGATATGGAAAACTACATACAAAGATTAAATCCTAAAATTAGAATATAGAAATTCATTTTTTTTTTTTTTTTGGGGGGGGGGGATACCGGAAACTGAAAATAAGATTTATTCATAATACGAAATACATATTCAGAACTATTTTTGAGAATTTTATAGATAAAAATTGAAATGTTTCATGAAAGAGAAAGAAAAAGTGATAAGGTGGATTTAAACGATAGAAAATGATTTTTTTTATCATCATCGTCTACATCATTATCATCATCATAATCATCATCATTATCCTGCCATGATGCAGTTCCACATATTGATAATAACTTAATTTCGATATAAAGGCCTGTATACAGAATATATTACCAGTTATATGCCTATATGTTTTGGGCAGAAAATCAGTTGCCTTGGATAAATAACCATTGAATATCACACTATTTATAAAGAGCCTATCACAGTTACAGCATGTATAACAATCTTTTCCCAGAGGCTTGTCAAATTTCAGGTCAGTAGTTCCTCTAAAATTTTAATTCCCTGTCAGGGGCCCCTTCTATGTGATTTATGGATTTTGATGTGGAATATCATAAAGAGATATTACCATTTTTTCTCTCAACTGAGCTGCATTTACACTGCAAAATTTCAATTTACACTTCTTGAAAAATTATTTTGTTTTGTTGATGAAATACATATAGGGCCTATATTGAATTAACGATCCCTCGGGGTGCATTGTACAGAGAATTAAGTCTTGTCTTAAAGTCATGTCTAATGGTATCTCATTAATTAACTGATACATAAAGAATTAATCTATTTATTGTGCGTTTCATGGAATCTTGGCATCGGATAGCAAAAAGTGTCACTAATTTCTGAAGCATAAATGCTGTTATATAAACGATTAGCACATTTGAGTTTAAACATTTTTGTGCAACCCATAAAACACACATAAAAAATATATGGATAAATATATTTTTTCCTTTCAATTATACTATTATCAACAAAGAGGTTTGCAGAAATGACTATCGAGTACACAAAATATTTGGGACTATGATTACCAAGAATAACTCGTTTCACAATTAAATCCAATGAAACAAATCTCACTTGTAATATCAGCCAGTTGCCTGGAGAAAAATCAATCAAACAATGTACAGTGTATGATAGTGGGAAATCAAAATATGCTGTTCTTGACAATTTGCTAGTTTTGCTTGAGCAAGCTGTCCTCATTGACAGTTTTGGGATGTCATTTGAACACAGTGGTTCTGATTCTACCCTCCAGCTAGCCAAACAAGTTCATCAGCCTAAATCTGACGATGCTGAGAAAACGATGTAAATAATGAAGAGAATGATGTCATAATTTACCAGAATAGACCCAAAATCTCCTGAGGTGAACTATGATCCCATTTTTCAATGTCTATCTATTCCTCCCCACCTCTCCCTCGCTCTTTTTCTCATATTCTCATGGCAGTTATGGAGTTTGAAAAAAAAATGAAGAGCTCATACTGTCGTAGCTAGTTAGCAGAATAATACCTTGCCCCAATTTCGACAGTGTTACTCCGTTTGCTAATCCCCGACATGGTTCCATCACAATAAAATGGCTTTCAGTGGCCACTCTGAGTTCTTTTGTGACGTTTTCTTTTATTGGTTGTCATGGCGATATATTTAGATTGCATCCCGAGGGTGGATGGCAAGTAAAAAGGAGTAAGTGGATCTCTTCCTTTCTCTCATTCCATCTCTTTCTATCTTTCCATCCTTCTTTCTATGTCTCTCTCCGTCTGTCTCTCTCTCAGCTAACTCTTGTGTGGATAGATCCTCTGCTTCCATTATTGTCCCTACCCTCCGGGGAGAACAAAACCCAATGAAATGGGGGAAATTCATTAGGTGCTTGGAAGGAAAATAATGAGAAAGGGGATGTTCTCGATAAAAAAAAGGAGGAATAAGAGAGGGAAGAAACAGGGAATAGGTGGAAGTGAATTAATCATTGTGATGGACATACTTGTGTATTTTGTCAACAGTCGGGAGACATGGCAAGTATTTGGAGAAGAAACATCCACACCTTGGGTTAGGATCTTTCTCTGGTGGTGGAAGAAGTTTGTGAATGATTCTGATCATAACATCCAATTACCATCCCATCATTTCTGTCATGAGGTTTCATTGATTAAAGCTATTGATTTACTTTATTTTGTTAAAACTTCACATTTCATTCATTTATGGTTTGTCACTTGCAGTCATTGAAATAGAGATGTGTCTCCTGTGCCTACAGCAAGGAGTTTCAGAGCAGAGCTGTGGAATGAAAAAAAAAGAAATGTCACTCAAATTCAAGTTGGAATCTCATGAAAGCCATAACAAGATGTTTGAAAAAGAAACAAACATCGAAAGGAAACATCTCACAATATAATTTTTTTTTAAAGCTGTAGACTTAAGATGAGATAGATAGAATAGGAGCAACAAGTCTAGGGAAAAGAGCACTCATTCAGGGGTAATGAGCATGCAGAGAGCATTGTAAAACCTTCATTCAAGAGTCATCAATCAATAATTTGTTAGGATAACCGTTGAATCCTCATCACCTTTCTAGGCAACGATCACCTCACTAAAAGTGGCTAATAATCAACAGAAGACCCTCCTCTTCGGCATCACGGCAATTGGCACCATTAACCCAGCGGGCAAGACGAACCAAACGCTGCTCTCCCGATGCTTTGCTCACCCAAATGCCCTCAGAATCCACAAGACAAGGCAGATAACAAGCTCCGAAAACGAGACGTTCAAACACGAATCGACACAAGTGTCACGGTCGTCGGGATCATTGTTTCTCGCTGTTCCTGCATAGGATCGGGCCCGAGAGTATCCCGGACTGGGAAATCAGCAGAGAGAGAGAGAGACATGTTCATTGAAAAGGAGGAGGAAGAGGATAGAGAAGAGGGGGTGATAGAGATGGAGAGGACGTTTACGCGGTCGACGGAGATTGTCTATCGCCTCCGAGCAACACTCTGCGCCTGACATCGGCGATGAAACCCAACCCTCTAATAATAGCCGGACCCATCTGTCAGCTTCGATTGCCTGAATTACTATTCCATTTTTATTGACCAATTTTCATGTACTTTTGCTCTGACACATCGCTATTATGTCCTTTTTTTAACATTAAAAGCACTCTAGCCCTACCTAAAACATGGCCTTGAAATCAATCCATGCATAAAGAGAGATTATGATGACACATCATTCATTTATAATATGTTTAGATTGAAAGTTATCCCTCTAAATGTATTGTTACCAATGAATAATTAATATGTAATCTCTGGTTAGTCTCCTAAAAATGCAAACAAAAGACTAAGCTTGTAAGTTTTCCATTTACAACGGGAATTCCCACATTTTCTTGAATAACAGGTGCCAATCATTGTATGACAAAAGGACAGGTACCCATATCTGTAACATAAGCCACATTAAAAGCATTGCCTTTTAAGAAATGACAAATGATACATATATATTGCACAGTAAAATGAAAGGATCAAGAAAGAGGTGGCAGCACAAAAAAATCAAGACTTTTCTGAAAAAGCTCAAATTACAATGAACATTTTCCAAACATAAGTGTTACTTAACAAGGCATTATGATTTTTGTGATAATATAGATAATACTGAGAAAGAGAGAGATGACAGGGATGGGGAGAGATGAAACAAAACAAAGGAGAAAATAAAGATATAATCTGTCAATGCACAAACCAGACAGAGAAATTGCTACAGAGTTGAAGAGATAGAAAGAGAAAAGAAAGGGGAGAAAAGAGCAGAGAGAATAAGGGTTTCCATCCTTTTGAGTAAATGAGCTCTTTATTTGCCTATAGGAAGGGGCGCGTGGATCCCCTTTTGTTATGCAGATTGGTTCTTTCTACCATAATAACGCTCAATTGCAGGTGTCCCCGACATCACCACAACTCCCTTTCTCTCTCAATCCTAAACCATTCACTTTCTCAATCATTTTCTCCTTTGTCTTTCTTTCCCCATTTTTATATTTCACCCGTTTGTATCTTTTTACATGTTTGTATCTAGATCTTTTGAATTTCTATTTCATTTGATCTAAATTAACAAATATGTTGACTTCCAATTGTCTCTCCCTAAGTGTTTCTGCTGAATTAAAATAATAAAAACATTCTAATCTCTTTCATTATATACATGTAAGTATCTCACTATCAAAACGATTTTTCAACTGTATAAAAATGTATTTAATTAAAAATATTCTTATCTCTCACAGAACTTAAGATATTTACAGACTACACAGTCTTTAGACAAAACTGTAAGCAAAACAAAGACTATAATGTATTTTTATTCTTCTATTATCAGTAGAAGTACCTGTCCATCAGCAGAGCCTTATTATTCTCTGTTACTTATAAGCACCTGTTTTAAGTCTTTGTCATGTTATGTCCCTACAGTGTTTACAATGATCTTCATATATATTTGTATATTGTAACTGGACACAATACCATTAAGTGAAGCCTGTATACTTTAAAATGCAATACAAATGTACTAATGCTTTATAGAAGACATAAATAAAGCTATCTTTCGACATGGAGAAAGCCAAAGAAATCTAGCTAAATATTGTCAATGGTTGAATAATCAACACACACTGATGGCTTGAAAAAAGACTCATAGAATACCATGCACGCTCATTATGCTTATGAATGGGCAAGACTTTTACTTTTACCTGAATCATTGTGCACATACATGTATTTGTTACACAACTCTTGTTCTTGATCATTTTATTGGATTCTATTGGGATTACTTCCTTGATCATCACACAACAAGAATTTTTATGATTGAATAACATTATATTTTACCCCCCCCCCCCATTTTTTTTACTCTTCCTACTCAATGCAATGATATACCTGAAGAGGAAACAAATATCTAAAGACTCAAAGTGATTTTGCCCTTAAATAATATAAACAAATATTTGATATTTAAGAGCTTATTAATGAATAAGTAAATAATTAATAGAATATAGTACAGAAAAGTCAATTAATAAATTAATAAAATGATGATAAAAACATAGGTAAACAGAACAATTAAAAATACTTTAATGATTACAATGTGAGCAATGTAGAATATCTTACAAAAACCCTTATATTTAGATTATATGTACTTTTTAGGAATAAGTATCTGTTTGTTCTTCTTTGTGCGATAAAGAAGTTTTATGACAATTTTATAAATACATTTTTTAAATAAATATAAACAAGAAGTAAGTAGAATAAGGAAATATATTACTCTTCCATATAATTTTGCATTAATCATAAACAAACATAAGTGCAAATGTACACAAGGGCTTATGTTACCCACTGGCATGTTATGCCGTAATATTTCTTACATACCTTTCCCACAAACTACACACAGGTATAATTGTGAAAAAAAATACAAATAAAATTTGTGAGTGAGAATGAGCCTTGTTAGTGTTTCCTACTCTCTCCAACCCCAACTGAGTTACAAATTCTTGTCAATTATTAACACACTTATTTCATGCTGTGAATAAACCTCCAGGCATAGATGTATGTTTGACAGGAGTATTTAATGGGAGTAAGAGGCCGTTCTCATTACGCTTTCTAAAACTAGTTTACTGGAAACCGATTCAGGAAACCAGTTTGGAAGATTGCTTTGCTAGCGTTCCCACTTCACGTAAAGCGCTCTTGTTGCTATGGAAACGCTCTCAGTGGGGTGACACGTTTCGCGCGAAATTCGAAACCGTAGCATAGGCATTCTACACCTGTCGTGTGGAGTAGCGCGCTCAAAATGTGCGAAGATCGCTTCCCGAAGAACGGTTGTGTCCTCACTTACGCTAAAACCAGTTTAACGAGGCAAAGCGATCTTGAAAACTACATCGCGAGGTGGTTTTCCAAACTGGTTTGGAAGATCGCTTCCAAGACCGCTTTGACCGTTCTCACTACGCGTTAAACTAGTTTCCACTAAACTAGTTTCCAGTAAACTAGTTTTAGGAACGTAGTGAGAACAGCCTCTATGAATCTGTATTGCTCTTTTCCTCTTCCTTCCTTTTACCCCTCCATCTCTCTCTGGTAATTTTTTTTATTTTATTTACTAAGTAAATATCAAAACTTTAATTTTGATAGAAGGGAATGTGATCACAGTACTGCAAAGAATGTGAAGACAGGGATAGAGATAGCAGAAGAATGATAAAATAAAGATAGGTAAAGATTATTGAGAGAAAAAGAGGGAGAGACAAATAGAAAGAGAAAGAGGGAGAGAAAGAGGAAGAGGAAGAAAGAAGAGAAGAGCATCTTAGCAAGGATTCCTGCTCATGCATATTACATGAGCAGAGAAATGACTTGAATCTAAATGGGATAATGCAATATCAATTTTGAAAGGACAATGACCAAGGTTTTTTTTCAGGAAGCTCCAGATAAGACAGGCAAGCCAATGGATTTTTATTTCATATTGAGTATAAGGCCTATTCAGCCTACTAGTACCTATTGGCTTGTATTAACTTCGCTCAGTTTAAGCAGCTTTTCATCCACTCAAAAAAATGCAGAATATTTCAAGCACGTATCATAGCTCACTGCACCATTAAATAGAAGTACTTATATCTCAAAAAGCTAGAATGTTTTAGGTTTTTTTAAGAGATGGGTAAAATCAAGAGAGATTTATCTTATCAAAACTCTTCCGGTTCTCCTCTCAATTTCATTACCATCTTCAAATAAAAAAATCTTTACCTCCCCTCTTTTTCCCCCCTTTTTTCTCATTTATTCTTCAATATTCTAGTAGATCTCGTATCTAAAGCCAAAAACACCACTTTGGCAAAATAAGGAGATAACAAAATAAACATCAATATTCTGTATTGGAATGCTAAATAGAATTGAAACTGTGCCAGAAAGATTTCTTTAATGACTATAAACAATGACATTTTTTTTGTAACGATTGATAAAATTATTTCATATCTAATGCTGATAGTGAGAAAACGATTCAAGGACTTGTGTATCAGACTAAATGTATTTTCGTTCTCATTTCCTCTTATTGTACGATATTTACGATACTGACATTAAAGAGAATGTTATTTAGATTAAGAATATCAAAAAGTGCTATAAAGTAAAAAGCAATGCTGACTGCTAATGTTATCGAAGAAAAGATACATGTCTTATGGTTCTTGCATCACAATGCATTGTGGGATTCTATATCTGGCAAGTTGCAAAGCGAGCTTGGCTGTAAACAATGCATACATTCACACACCTCTCACTCAATCTCACACCTTGCAAATTATTTTTTGCACTCAAAATCATTGTAAAAATACAGTAATATACCAAAATTGTTTTTTTTTTTCAAAAAAGAAAAAAAGAAGAGTGGTGATTAAATCATCAGTACAATTCACTAAAAGAGCATCATCGCAGAGTTCGGATGATACTGCAATGTTTGTCCAATGATCCATTGCGATAGAAGACCATAACGGCAAGTAATGTAACAAAGATTGAAAGTAACTTAACCTGCATGAGCTATTACACCTCTAACAGATTTATGTGTATTGTGTGGTGTTACTTGGCAACATGGGTATTCAGTTAGTAAAGGGTTAATACGTGCACATACATGTAGCTGCAAATACTATTAGAGCATGGAAATTACGTTGACATACAGGAACAAGTGCTGTCTGGATTGTTACATTCATCTTGACATAATTATATTTTCATAACAAGTGAGAGAGATGACAAAGATCGGGAGGGAGGAAAGGAGGGAAAAAATAAAAGGGTTGGAATCAAAGTCGATATTCATATTCTTCATTAAAGGGATGAAGTATTAACATCGTCGAAAGTAATCTGTTGTCATCTTCAACAACTATATAGTTGTATTTTACTATTTTGTATTACATGTATGTTATCTTTGTAAAGTCACATGGATTGGAAAGGAAGACCTTCGGGTTATAGTTATTTAGTTAATCTTTTTCCTTTCCCGGCATCCATGTGACTCTCCTTATCCTATTGTTTGTATATATTGTTTATGTGTTTGATTATGCCAAATAAATAATAATAATAATAATAGTATTCACTTCTGACGAAATAAGGACACCGTATTTTTGCCTACATGTATATCATTAACAACTCCTGAGAAGTTTAGCTAAAATAGAACACATGATATATCTAAACAAGTTGATTTTTATAATGAATCATGGAAAAAGTAACTATCTGCCTATAGAATTTCTGGATATTTTAAACATTTTTACGATTCAAGTCCATTTTGCATTAGTTCAGAGCCAAAGGGCCCTATCTCCATATTATTTCAGGGGAGGAGCAACCTTCTACTACAGATACTCAATGTGCATATACACTGACCTGATTAAGACCTACAATCCACTAAGATTCATGACAGTTTAACAGGCAAAGAATAACAGTCTGATATTTATATCAAATGTAAACAAGCTCAGTCAGGGTTAGATTTCAAAACCTCTTCTCATCTAGAATGACTAACACAAACAATTTTGCTTAATTTCCTTCTTCGCTTCCATATACCCTTTTTTCCAGAATTTTTTCCTTTTCCACATTTCCTCGCTCTCTGGACTTGCTTTGGAATAAGCTTGTTGTTAGGATTGTCGAAGTAATTAGCCACCGTTTCAAACGCACCGCGCGCAAGACGATAAAACTCAAGCCAGAGTTGTGCTTCATAAATCAGAGATTAGACACAGTCCTGTGCTCATGCATGGTCTGCAGCATTTGGTTTCACGATGTAATTTGATTACGAATTGAGAGAGTGAAAGGGTTTAGCCTTTTACACATCTACAGGCAATAAAACAAATGCTGCAGAGAAAAGAAGAGATGGATGTAGAATAAAAGAGAATTTAATATAACACTCTAAGGGGAAAAAGGGCAGTGAAGTATATTGCCTTAGAGAATTTACACATGAACTATGGAAATATCATAGCCATATGTGCTCAATTATAAAATATATTAGTTTCAATTATTCATATTTTTTAATTTGTCTTATATAATGTAATCAATTTGCACCTTGCACCCTGCTATAACTCTCTCTCTGTAAACTTTCCTTTTTTTTTCGATGTTTCAAGATGTTACTCAACCTATTAAACATTCATTATTGTTCCCATACACATTACATATGCAATAATCAACATGAATTATAACCTATGAAAAGGTCAAAGGTTTTTGTAAGTCATTTCACTTTATCATCGGTCAACTTAGAAGACCCATCTAACTCTTTTATTAAATACAGACATTCTTTTTTTTTTCATTCAAACTGACTGAATGATGATTTCTCCAAAAAAAAAATTGACACAGAAATGTAATATGCTTTGATTAGGTCAGCCCCAAAATGATAGGAACAAGGACAATTAGGGATGTAATTTAGCAATATCAACAACATAATGACCATACCTTCATACACCTAATGACTATGCACTCTTGACAATATGACCTTTGACTGACACACGCTGAGCAAACTGAAGTTAGCCCTTTAAAAAAAGCAAACAAAACAGCCCCATCTTGGTTTGGTGCATATTACAAACACAGCTGGGTTGCCAATTTCTGTGGCTGACTTCAATTCTGATTAAAGATAAATGAAATTGCGATTTTGGAAACAATAACAAGGTCGAGGGTTTCCCTTGCATGTTATTGTTTGAATTTTCAACTCAGGGCCGTATTGAATCGGTTTCAATTTAATGACTAATTGTTGGATGAAGAAGAGAGTGCTTTCATAGTCGGAAGGCTGACTAAGCGATTTTTAACATCAACCAAGAGAAGAAATCATTCAATTTATAGAAAATTAACCATTACTGAAAAATAAATTACAAATCTATCTAAACTGATAGCTGCTATCAATTAAAAAAAAAGTTAATTGAAAAATTAGTTGCTACCTATATATAATGGCACGATGACAGTGACTGTGATCTTTTGTTAACTGCCATTATTTCAAATATCATAATTATACGGATCTACCTGATATGCTTTAGGATTCACCGAACATCTTATCTAGGTTTGCACTAACAGAACTCCCTACATTAATTCATATCAAAGTATAATATATCCTCTCATTTTAATGACAGAATTTTATCCCCATTCATTACTCTACTTCAAAAATCATCATAAAAAGTAACTGTATAGGTGGAATACTAGCTTTGAGTATCTTATTTATAAAAAAAAAAAGTGAAAGAAAAAAATCTTACCCATGATGAGTCACAACTGAAGAATTTCACTAATGACAAGATCAAATAGACAAAAAATGAGGGTGACACCAATTCTATGTAAGAACAACTTTCCATCTTCCACATTTGCATTCACCCATATCTGAGACACTCGCCCCATTGGGATTATGAAGAGAAAATGATGAAAAATGGGGCGCCGACAGAAAACTGTCTTGACCAAGAAAGGGTGATTGAGGGGAAAAGGGGTGAGGGGGAGGGGAAGGGGAGGGAGAGAGACATACCCTATCAAAAGAAAAGGGACAAGAAGGACAGGATCAGGAAAGAAAGATAGGAGGGGTAGTGGGGATGGAGGGTTGGGATAGTGGGCCAAGAAGAAAATATCAAAATTAAGACAATACCGAAGCAGAGAAACAAATAATGAAATAAGAACATAGAAAATTGATTAAAATATATAAAGAGGGGGGGGGGGGAGAGCAAACCGGGAAGAAGGGAGGGGGTAGGGTGAGGTAAATGCTTTCTAAATCCTCAACCCCATTGGGAATGGGGGTACTTCTAAGTCCTCATCTTTCAGTCTGTGCATTAGATAAGGTAAACATGTCACCACCACCATAATAAATCATCGCCTTTTGCACGCCAATCCGCTAGCTTGACACCTTTACCTTAACCCTTCCCGCCCCAATGACAAGAATGAATAGGGAGAAATTATACAAGAATAGATCCTGTTAAATTGCCATTTTTGTTCGCCCACAAACTCTCCAAGGTATACACTCAGTCCAAAAGAAGCAGTAAGCCTACATATAGGCTTATGTGAAATAATACACATTCATCAATGAGCCAATGGCTATTCAAGGAAATCAAAGAAATTGAGTGCTAAAACATGTCTACTAAGAATTATAATCATTAAAAATGGAATACTCCCCTGCATTCACAAATAAAAAAAGGTGTATAAATTGTATGATATATTCTTTACAATAATATTTCATGTACATGTATGTAATGTAAAACAGTAAAATGTAGCAGTACATAAGCCTCAGACTAATTCTTTGAAGTGAAAAGATTTTGGTGGTACAAAAGATCAAATAAAAAACTATTGATTACTATGCATATAAGGATTGGCACAAAGTAACTACTACGACATGCATGTGAGGAATAATGTATAATGTATTGTAACATGTAATACTAGTAATTTAATAATTTTTAATGTATTAAAATGTGGAAAATTCTACCAATAAAATTGATAGGAAGAATTGTTGCAGTAGCCATACTCATCATTTCCCTGTAATCTTTGTATTATTTCTGAATACCATTCCTACTGGCAAAAAAATACAAATGAATTACAACAAGTCCAACTAAATGAAAGGAGAGATTACTGAATTGAAAACGAATAAAGAAAATTGGAGAAAAGATATGAAGACTTAAAAAAAATCACCTAAACCTCCTACAATTTCCCCCTGGCACAGAATATCAGAGGGTTGACAGAATAGATAAAAATTGTGTGCTTAGAGGATTGAGCGATGACCTGGGTCGGGATGACATAAATGGGTCAATATTTGACCTCTGACCTTCTAAATTGCCCTGCATTGTAAGAATTACCCCCAATCACTCAGTAACTTATTGCAGATTGCCAACGGAGGGGATGTATTGGGAAGTCCAAAGATATTTGGTTTTGAATTCAGAACTCCCAAGAAATTTGGTCTGAAAAGAAGAAAGTTTTCATACATGAGGGGGAAACATGAAATAGGGAAGAAATTTTCCCTACAAAATAGGAAAGGGAGATATCTGCATTTCATAATTTCATTTTATTTTATTGTTGCAATACTAGATGAAATCTTTCCACTAAATATATGCAATAACATCTTTTCAGCAACATTCACAAGTTAGAGAAAGGCAGAAGACACAAAATCTACTTGTTTATAAATCCTTCAATAAAAACAGGAAACTAGAAATCATAATACTACTAATAATAGGCATTTATATAGCTAAATAGGTGAGGTAAATATTAATAAAATCTTGTTGGTATAAAGGAGATGACAATGATTTTCAATTTTGCATGAATCTTGATTGAGGAGAAGGCATTGGTTGTCCCCATACCTAACACCAGGGCTCCACCAGTAAGTGATGGAGTAATTGATTTTTCTCCGGTTTGACAACATTCCCCGAGTATTGGTCCACCCATTTCTCCCCTACTCCCATCTCAGATATCAATATCCAGCCATCCAGATATCTTTCCATTCATGCTTATCTCCAGTGCAGCTACCAGTACCATCACAGCCGAAGTGAATGAAAGCAGGTAGCTAGCTAGCTAGGTTCCTTGCTTAGATAGAGGCTGAACAACCGTTGATAGAGGGGGAAGGAGAGGGAGAGTTGCCGCCGGGAGCTCAATCAATACACGATTGTAACGCACCTCAGCTGCACGTTGCTCCCAATGAATCGCATCGTGTTCTCATCAACGACGGCAACGCAGCGTCTCGTCCACCTCGCACACTGCCCCGACCTCCCGTTATCCTTGGCCGGTCGTCCACAGGTTCATTTACGCAGCGGGACATGATGCATTCCGGCTCTTCCGCCACAAGATGACTGAAAGGGAGGAAATCGTGTGACAGGCACGTCGCCGAGACGCGATCACCGATGGAAGATGACTTCCCCCGGGTGTGGGGAGTAACATGTAAACGCCAGAAGGAAAACATGATTGAGGTGTCATCCGTTGGGGAGTAGAAAGGAGAGGAGTGATTCTAGATGGAGGATCATTAAGGGTGCTTTGGAAGGTCAATAATAAAAGGACAATGAAGACATCAAACATCTCACACTCATCCCATCAAAATATATCTTTTGTTTTGCGATAAATGTACATTACACAGACTGTTCAGTCCTTACAATGTACTTTTATTTAATAAAAAAACTAATTAAATACATATCACCAAGAGTTAGATGCAGGTGGTGATTCAGTATTATTTCTACCTTTTTTTTTATAAATGGTAAGGAAATATTTTTGTAAATTCTATTCTCATGATCAACATTTTATTTTGGAGACTTAGTCTTAGTAATGATCCTCATCCTCATAAAACCATAATTTATAAATATTTTACTTTGCTGCTTTGTTGTTTGTGTGTGATTTGTAGCATTAAAATTCTATCACTACAGTTCAAATATTTTTGTACTCAACACACTTTCACATTTGTTGTGTGTATCTATTTTAGAGGGGGGGGGGTCCAAGACCGATACTTTTTGTGTTAAATAAACAAAGTACAATTTTTTTATGATAAAAACTTTAATCTGAATGAATTCATTATTGCACTAAGCATAAGCATTTAGATGATTGGAGTTTCATTTTGCCCCTAAATTTTGCTCAACACAGTTATCCTTTTTTATCATAAGGAAACTAAGATGCATTGTATCTGATATCATTATTGATAAATATATATTTTTGAAAATATATAATTCAGATTGCACATACTTTTTACATTTACACCCATCACTGTGTTGTAAGTCATGCAAATTATTTGATTTATGATGTGGTATTGACCAAACCAAATAAAGAATTGTAATACATGACAATCTGTGCTTTCACATTTTCACATCTCATGAAAACTGGTTTTGAAAATGAATTTCAAAGTGATGAAAAATGTATAAAACCTTGAATCAATGACCGAATACCAGGGGGGAAAATGCTTAGGTACGCATCCCTGTTGGCCAAATATAGGGGGGGTGTTGAAAATTATGAGAGAGAGAGAGAGAGAGAGAAAGAAAGAGGAAGATCGCAACAAATAACATCAAACCACTAAGGACAAAGATGAGACCATTGAGAGCGGCAAGTTGAAGGCCAGGATGCCTAAAGAGACAATATGGAACTACTTTCAGAAAGAAAGACATGCATGATGATCAGAAGAAAAGGAGAGATGGAAAACCACATAGGGTGGGTGAATAGCAAAATTATGGAATAAAGGGTAAGAATAAAACCACAAATCAAATGAAGAGCTAAAGTCAAATGAAAGATGGACATGTATGATTCTCCGTATCAACAGAGGCAGGCACAGAAAGCACAGGAGACATGTTGGTTATTTGTTGGTTTGGTAAATCGATAGAGTTCTTTCAACAACAAAATAGAAATTTATGCCGTATGGTTATGAAAGATGCGATGGAAATGAAGGACAGTATGTCTATTCTGTTTAAAAGATTGCATAGAGTTCAATTAACGCAAGGTTAATGCTGAAGGGTACTGACTGACAAATAGATACAATGTATTGAAAAGAGGGCTGCTGTGTGGGAAGGGAAAGAGTGCGTTTAAAGATTTTTTTGCATTAAAATGTAGATCTGTACATGCAGCCTTGTGTGTAGTTTCCAATAAGTGACATTTGAGACTTTAAAGGTTAATAGGCCTAGAGGTAAACTTGTCACAGCCAACTTACTACACGTTTGCCCAAGTCCAAGCAATTTTTTAAACCAGATTATGCAAAACATACATTACACACCAAGTCAAATTCTCGTTTTTACAAGTCAAACTGATTTCTGTGGTCCCAAAAGATTTGACTGAGCCAAAGTTACCTGTAGCCCCCCCCCCCTTATATTCATAAGGTGTTGAGAGGAAAGGGAGAGGTTGTGAATGGCGATGGGAGGCGAGTTGGATCAGAGGGGGTGAAAAGTGATGAGAGATCGGGTGCTGTGAGCACTATGTATGAGATAGAAGGAAAGAGGGGAAGAAGAATTAAAAGGAGATGGTTATGGAACCCAAAATAAAAACACTGTCATGAGGATCTTGACTCTTGAACATCTCATTCATTCATAAAAAAAGAAGTCGAATCTTCTCACTGCAACTGACAAACAATCACTAAATTGATGCCCTAGAAAAGAGGAGAGGGGCGTGTGGTGAACAAAGTCAAAAAAATAAACACTGTTAAATGGGAGTACAAGCACATGTTCATATGCACCAATTGAGAATGGCAGGATGAACTCGCAACAAACCTTCCAAATCACCAACAACTGATCAAGAACTTCCTTCGACAATTTGTATCAGGGTTTGATGCAGAGTAAATTGGTCTTTATAAGGAGGGGAGACCCATCGCCTTCTAATTCAAACTGGCATCGAGCCCAAGGTTTTTTAATAAACCCCACCTTTAACCTGATGTAATGGGAAGTGAAGGATCACCAAAATCTACCAAATAAAATCCAATTTACCGGGGAATGGGAGGGGAGATGGATAGAGGGGGCTAAGTGACGTTGTCATGTGGGTTAATTAGGACAGGAGGGGGCTGGAGGGGAACGGTTGGAAGAGAAAGTTTGGTAAAGGCACAGGAATAGGGTTTGAACGACCATTGGTATCCCATCATTCCAGAGCCAAGAACGGGTGGTTGCCGTGGTAGCATGAGCAGCAGAAGGCCCATGGGTAGGAAGGGAATACCGTAGGAACAAACTGAGGAGAAACCAAATACATATAAACTTGGAAGCCATTACTAAAGATCTCACAACTGTGTTCATTGAAACTAATGAGAAATGTGGGAGAAGGGCTGTATCCACTCTTTAAAAGCTCCAATGATGATGCAATGAGGCATGGGGAACATGCCAACACTTCCCCAACGCTTCTCATTGTCACCATAAGAACATAGAGATCTATCTATTGATATCTATTGATTTCAATCTTTATTTTTCTGTCATCGCTTCATGCAACATGTTTAACGGTCCAATGAATAAATGTGGCGAGGATCTGACCTACATTTGGTCCAGACAAAATCCATACCAAACTCACATTAAATCTGCAGAATAATATTCAATTCACAATTCACATTTAATTTACTTTAGTAGTGGTATATCAGTGGGATTCAATTGTGTTTGCACAAATTATTTTTTATTGTATGCTATAAAATACAGTGTTTCTTTCAGCATTTATTTTAATAGCTTGATATTATAGGCTATTAAGAAAGTAATTTCTAAAGTTTGCTTGAACTAACAAAATGTGAGGATAATATCCATTCCCATGAAAATATGATTTTAATACAAATAAGCAGATACAGTAAATAAATCACACATCGGTATTACATTAGTTGGCCAAGTCATTAGTAATTCTCAGTTTATGATTGAAACTATAATTATCATAAATACTTTTTCTTCTCTTTGCTTTTTATTACTACTACTACTATTAATGATAAAGTTAGTATACAGTACCAGTAATTATGCTTCCCAAAAAGGTTTCATGAAATGCGAAAAGAGAAAAGTACTAAAAAATCTTTACATTCGCTCTGACATTACAAATAAGGAAACAGAAGGAATTGATACAAATCATATTTGGATGCAAATTTCAAACATTCATTCCATATCATACATCAATGTCACTATGTTATGAATAAAAAAAAGGTATGATATATTTTGTTTGTGTCAATTTGTCAGAGTGGTGTGGTGAAATGAATATTTCACATTCTTTTGAATCCATATGAAATGCTCAGAGATGACTCACATGAGAGATAGTTTGAAGAGACAAAGACAGAGAGAGTAAAAAAGAAAGAGAGAGAGGGGGCACTTAACAAAGATAAATTTATTATCAAGGGGTGGACCAGGACAATGAAATGAGAGGGGTAATTAATCATGATGCATAAAAATAGCTAGAGCCTATTTTAAAGAAAATATCAGTGAAAGGGGCAGAGTATATTGATGTTGGAAATAAAGATTTTATTTCATTCATCAAATAAAACAACAAAATGGAAAGCAAAATTCCAAAGGAGAATATGGAACTCACTGTAGAACTAGAAGTTGTATATATATACATACATAAGGAAAACTTTTACAATGTTTAAATAGATGCAGATGAATCCAAAGGTTATCCACTAAAAAAGTATATGAAATTTGTTCATCTTTCAAAATAATCAATCTGATGGACAGGGATGCCATTCAAAATGGATTTTAAAAATAATTTTAAAAATTAATTTAGTATAGCTCATCTGCACAAAAAAGGATGGAAATATTGAACGAAATTGAATTCTTATTTTCAGCTTATAAAGGTTTATCACTGAATACTATATATTCTATATAATCCATTATAAAGTATAATCATATAACAAGAATGATAGATGAAGAGGATGGAATAAAAGGAATGGAGTGAGAAAATGTTTTTCAATGGACATTGGTAAAATCATCAACAAAAACAAAGTATTTATGCTTTCAGTATATATAAACAAAAAATCTGAATTCCAATAGATCACAAATCCTCTGAGGGCCTAAACAGAAAATTATAAAATATCATGGGAATGTAATGTCCTGGCGATGATTACTGATGAAAGTTTGGGCATATACAAAACTTTTTCATTCATGCTAAATGGGCCGAGGCTGTAGATTTGTTTGCTTTATTTGGGTATTAAAAAAATTGTATCAATAATGCTTACTATTCAACTATGTAAAAAAAAAGCAGCAAAGTAAAACAGAGCAAAGAAAATGAGCAAAGATGTTTCTTTAGTTTTTTATATTGGTAATATGACTTAATTGAAATATGCAAGCCTAAAAAAATATCATAAATTTTTTTATCCATGATAATTAAATTTATAAATAAATTCAGGCCTTTTTTAAGTAAAAAATGAAACATTACAAAAATAAAATGAAAGCATCGAAAAAGAAAATGTCTCTGGAGACATCAAATCATATCATTTGATTTCAAAATCATTTGAGCAAAATTATATTACAGTGAAAAGTAATTATGGAATTGGAATATCCTATTGTTGGAACAAATGCAATTTTTCATATAGCAATACAAGCATAAGGTAAAATTATAACAGGAATGCAATTATAATGATGAAAAATTAAAATTTAATCTAAAATTAAGTCTTATAAAAAAAAGCATTACTTCTTGATAACAGCGGGGTAGAAAACAAACATTGCTGAAATGAAATGACGACAAAGAATCTAAATTTAGTAAATTCATCCACCTGCAGATTAGTAAACAATCAGAATGAAGTCATCTCCCATCAATCATGACGGGAAAAAACACACTATCACTATGCAGCTAACGAGTTTTGTTAATTATAAATGAAGCTCTGGGGTACATAATTAACTACATGTTGCACGTACCACGGTAACGGGAAAAAGGAACGGAGTGAGACCGGGGTAGAATCATGCACTAGACGCTGACTTACTTACCTTTGAGAGAAAGTGGTCAAAATCGTTATCAACTGCACAGAACCCTGCATCCATATCGACGGAGGTGGCCGGAGGAGGCAAAGAGATGTGTTTTATGATATAGGTAATGTTATGGATGTCCAAAGGTGATCGGGAGAATTAGAACGGTTGTAAATAATGAAACGACAATAACTCGGTCCAACAGCTAGCAGCTGATTTAAACATCCAGGAGAGCCATAGTAGATGACAGAACAAAGGATTCCATGGGGGCTTTAAAAAGTAAAGTGAGGAGGAGAGGAGTGATTCCAAAGAAAGATGCGATCCCGAAACTCCAGCGACCAGACGGAGTTGTCAAGTCTAATCCACAACCTGTGTGATGGGTCTCTTCCGATGATGGTTTAAAAAATAGAAATCAAGACGAGAATATCTGATTCCGATGTATTCTAGCTGGATCGCGGTGGGATCAGGCTGGCTCGCTGCAAACTCTGATCGTCCGTCCCGGAGAGAGTTGCACTTGTTACGATGAGGGTTCTACCAGTTTGGGTTCCAGACCACTGCTTGACAATAGCATACACACGCACACACGCGAGTGAGTGAGTGGAGTGTGAGTGGAGAAAGCAATCGTTGGCCGAGAGCCAGGCAAAGGGAATTCAACTGTGTAAAAGCAGGGCTTTGAATAGGGGTCCTGTGCTGAGAACGCTATACACACACACACACACACAGATGGACACTGGAGCTACACACACTGAGTTCGTGTACAAATACGCAGAACAGTGGTGGAGTGGTATCAATGATGTTGAGTACACGCAATGCATCACCGAACAAGAGATTGGTCCCAAACAAAGCAATGCAACAACACATGACAAGACTGTTCTCTCCCCTTCTCTCTCTCTCTCTCTCTCTTTCACATCACAATCACAGCATCACAACGACAACAGGCTGTCACTCAGCCACTGTCAGAAAGGATAACCAACCGAGGCCCCGCCCCTTCCCTAACCCAGTCATGGTTGTCTAATACATGCATCTGTATTCTGACTGGCTACCGAGCCCCCTTGTCCTCTCTGCATAATGAGGTACGGCACACGCCTGGTGGAGGGGGCCACGTGCCCGCAGACAAAGGTGGAAAAGGGATAATTGTTTGCCCACGTGCTCCCCAACAGAGAATGCCATTTATTGGAAGAAGTAATTGACCCAAGCACAGCTCTTCCAAACAGCACCCCTCCTCCCCATTACTATCAGGACCAAAACACTACCCAGTTTCTGCTATTAAAATTCATTCTGCAAAGATGGAAGAAAAATAGCTCTGTCAGTCTCTCTCTCTCTCTTCAATACCTCCATGACCTGGGTATGAAGCTTTATGAATGGATGTAACAGGTTGGATTAACAATGCAAAATAGATTTTCTCATGCTAAAAGGTTAAGCCTAAATCAGATAACACTCTGATCTTTGCTACAGCAGATCGTTTATCCAAGATGATTTCAATAGATTTCCCCTCCCCCCCCCCCGCATCTAAAAAAAAAATTCGACTTATAAAGCATCCTAATTAAAGTCTTTATTGAAAATACTGTGTTTTCTCCCCTTCATTACCCCCTCACCTCCTGACATTAACCCCCCCCCCCCTCTCATTCTCAATGAAATTACATCTTGAACAAGTGCAAGGCACTAATCATCCATCCATCTTGCTATGCACCTGTCTCTTTAAAGGTATACTCCAGGATGAAAATATTTATATCTAAATGAATAAAGTGAAGTTCACAGAGCAAAATGCTGAAAATTTCATCAAAATCTGATAATAAATAAGCTTATAAGAAGAGTTATAAACATGTCATCATGAAAAGTCATTAGGTGGGCTGACAATGACATATCCCTACTTTCCATTTTTCTTATGTTATAAGAAAAAATAATAATTTTTTCATTTTACATACATGTGTAAATGATATGTCTCCCTTGTAACGAAATAAGATGCAGCAATGAATATCTAATGCACTAAATCAGATGTCCCTCATTTTTTTTAGTTCTTGAAGGAAAAAAATGAATAAACTTAAAGGGGAAATTCACCCTGAAGAAAAGTTTGTTGTAACATAGCAGAAAAAATAATAAAAAATATTGGTGAAATGTTCGAGGAAAATCCAATAAAGATTAGTTATTGCAATTTTAAGATTGGAATTTGTGACGCCACAAACGAGCAGCTGTCCCTTTGTTATGTAATATAAAATGCATAAATTTCAATTTTTTAATGGTTCTTGATGACTTATTTTTCTTTTCTTTTAAGGAACGGGTGTGAAATATAAATCAATATCTCTATTGATATACTGAAGGTACAGTAAAATCCGCTTTCATTTTTTTGAGAAGATGACATTTCTTTGATTTTTTAGCTGCTCGCATGATGCCACAAATCAAATAATTAAAATTCTAATATTTTTTAATTCTACGATGGATTTTCTCAAACTTTCAGCATTATTTATTATCTTTTTTCTGCTATTTTGACATTAAACTTCTTGTCAGGGTGAATTTCCCCTTTGATTTCATAAAATGCTATAACTGGAATGTTTTTTACTACCAAATTTCATGATTTATTTTATTTTATCTTGTTTGATTTTTATCTAATTATTAAATTCAACTAGTTGTCGGAATGGAGTAAACTTCCCCCCTACCCCCTTCTCTCTTCCCTTTTCACCCCCCCCCCCCATCTCTCTTCCTTGCACTACAGAATCCTTAAGATCATCTCTTCTCTTTCCCCACTTTCTCCCCCTCTCTCTCTCCCCATTTTCCCCTTCTTTCTGTTAAAAAATTCCAAGATCTTCTCCTTCTCCTTTCTTCCTCCGTCTCTCTGTGTTCTCCACTCCTTCTCTCTCTCTCTTTAGTCCCACCCGTAGGCAATATTCTGGGGGATCAGCTGTGTGTTACTTGTCATGTTTTACTAGGTTACTGACTTCTTTCAATTTGTTGCCTGTTGCTAATCTATCATGACACTTTCCCTGTTTGTCCATATCCTTTCCTCTTAAATGGAAAATATTCTTCTTCCTACAGATTTCTTTTCTTTTTCTATTCTGTTTTCTTTTCCATTATTCATTCATTTATTCATCATTATCATTTACATCATATTTATTTTATTAATCTAATTACTTGATTTATCTTGTTATTTGACTATCCAATACTATTCAACGATTTTTTATTTTTTCAATTATCAATTAAAATAAATTCTATTCTACTTATTTCAAATATTTTAATTTATCATTTTCATTTCTGGGAGTAGGTAGAAATACTATTTTTTATGTATTACTGTGCAGTGTGTATACATATTCAATTATGAAAAAGTTCTGAGTCAGTGCTAAGTGATTAACACAGACTGAGTATAACTCAAAATACATTTAATTAATAAATTGATGATATTGAGGTCTAAGACTGCTGATAAAGGGTTTATGTAGATATCATGACTGTGAATAAGATTCAAATTTGAATAAGATATTATTAAAATTCAAATTTCAATGGGAATTGAACATGATAATGGGTTTTCAATATTTGCTTCTGCGTGGACACAAATTACCATTGCAGAACTTCATAAGAATTCATGAGGTTAGCTAAACATCAAATGTAAAACCATTTTAGATTTTATCATTCATATCTATCTCGTCGTACTTAGCTGTTTACTACCATTCAATGAATATACAATATCTTCAAAGTTCATTTTGACATTTCATCAAAATACAGAGGTAAATGAATCAAAGTGCAGTGATTAGTGAGGGATGAAAAGGTAGCTGAAAATATATGAGACCATCAGAAAGGAGAATAATTCTGAATTTACACTTAGAACTATTATAAGGAAAAGAGTAGGAAACCAATTTTCATTTTCTCTGGAAAACAAAGTACTGACAGAAACATGATTTGATGAGGAATGCATTCCAAATATCAAAGCATTTCTACGGGATTTGTTTCCATTTACCCCCCCCCCCTCATTGCTGATGAACGGGAAGGGGGTAGAACCTTCCTTAACATTGTTCAACTGAGGGCCTTGAATCATAATTGTAATGATGATTACAATTCGTCTTTAGAATCATTGTACCATTCACACGTTCACTCGAAAACTGAGATTTGAATTTGAATTCCTAAGCAAAGGGGGTATTGTGTCCTTGGTGACTTTTCAATCAAAGCACTGCATCGCAAATGCAAACTACAATGAGTGCATGACAAATATATTATCTACGGAAGTGCTTGAAAGGTCACGTAAGCTCCGCCCCCCCCCCCCCCCAAAAAAAAAGAAGATGTTTTTGAGGTCAAGCCCTTCAGACATAAAATTCATACCGTAATTTGAGTGAAACTTAACTGGAATTCACCTCTGGAGTAGAATTTGAATTCGTGATTGTGATTAGCGTTCGTGATTCTAGTTTGGTTTCACACGTGCTAAAAATTCGTCATTGGAATAATTTTTCACTGGAATCATCATTTCATTCAAATTACGATTTTGGTACCGTGTGAAAGGGAGGCTACACACTTTATATCTATCTTGAACATGTTGAACCCTCTTCTGAACTGGGACAATTTGGTTTTCTCTGTTATTCCTTTCATTTTCCATCAGATTTTTTTTTTTACCATAATACAAACTGCAGGTAGATCTCTCTTCTTAAATTTGTGGATATAATTCTAAGCCAACTTAAATATTTGCTCATCAGAAAGGAAGATTCTCCACGCACCAACCACTGCCTTTGTTTTGTTTTTTTATAGAATCCATCAATGAATTCATACTTACCCTAGGGTGAATCTTGTAATCAGCTGTAGTCTGCTTGTCTTGTTATGACCGTCTGTTTGTCTGCCTGCCTGCCAAGGGGGTCTTCACCGAGCCGTTTATCCAAGCCGATGCACCTCGTTCACAATCCTCTCCGATTCCTGATGCAATGCAAATGCCGATCTGCTCCTCAAAGAACAACAATTATGATGTGTCTTTTGCTGGTCAACCTTCAAAATCCTGGTAGGTCGCGTCTTCGCTTTCAAAACCTGTGTAGGGAGTATTCATTTTACACATGTAGCACAGCATGCAAGCACAAGATTGCATTACAACATGGACCTACATCATCTCATGCAAAACTAACTAAAAATAAGCCCACTAGCTGATCTTTTATTTTTTTTTTGAAATAATAATTATAATTGCTAATAAGCACAAAATAAAACAAAGAACTGAAAATATTTGCATACACTGAATAAAATGCACCAAGATACAACTTTTTAATCACATATGTTTGCCAAATTAGCAATCACATGAATGTATACATAATTGATACACAGCTCAGAATATTTAATAAAAATAGGCATATAGGCCCCATATAAATATCCTATAAAACTGATTTCACACCAATGTAGGCCTAATGGAATGTAATTTGAATAAATAGAGAAGGAAATGGGGGGAAAAAAGAAAAGGATTTCATAACAGCTGGGACTACATGCGGTCACATCACAAATACCAAGAAATTACAACAATGCCAAGATTAAACAAATTACTAGACTGACTGAATGATTGCCACAATAAATGAATGAATAAAAGAACGAATACAAATTAATAAACATGTGAATTAGATGATGTCTAAATGAATAGATTAAACCATGGATAAATGAAATGAATGTCAATAAAAAACTATTTTAAGATGACCAGTAAAATGGGTTGATGAATCTAAACCAAACACAGGGACATATAAAATGATCAAAAATCTTTAGCAGAATCTGAAAAAAAGTAACTGTCAAAAATGGCAACCACTTTCCAATAAGCAAAAAGAAATATAACAAACATAAAATGACATTGACTTTTCTGAACAATGATGAAGATATACAAATGCATATCCCAAAGTATTGTACAACAACAAATCACTGGCAAGCATGGCAGTTTGAAAAAAAAAGTAAAATATTAGATGTGTGGGAGCAAAGCAACCGAGCTTTCCACAAAGGCTTCTTTTTTTTTGCATATTTAAGTTGTATAAGTTGTAAAAGATGGATCTAGTGCATATATGGATTTGTGAAAATTTGCAATAAAAATTGGGTTTCTAAAAAAAAAACATTGGCTCTTGAGCTCCTGCTTCTTCATTACTATGTCACAGTAGTATCAATAGAATCCATGTCCAAGAAGAAAACGAATATAATGCTAACCAAATTGAATGTCTTGTTAAAATCTAACTCAAGTCATCAATAGATATAAATAAGTACAAGAACATACTATTAAAACAAATAAATATAAATCTAAGAACAAATTTTTAATAAAAATCATTTATAAACTATATTTCAATGTGTCTTTAATTTACAGTTTCACATCTGAAGCTGTAAATAATGTATGCAATCATATAAGTCATGCAATGTAATTTTTCTGTTTTTCCATGCCAGTATCGCAGAAATATCAGTCAGGCTTCACAAATTTTCTTCGCTTGGTAGAAAAAAATGACTGACATTACAACTTACGGAAACAAAAAAGACATTTCACGGCCAATGTGTCCATCTAAATACAAAGGTAATGTAAAGTGGTGTGGGCTAATGAAAGCGCATGCAAGCAAGGCCATATAATGGCAAAATATATTTCTAAGAGCAATATAATGAGTACTTTTAAAGAAATGGTGGGGACTTTGTAAAATATCGTATTGCAGTAAGTTGTACGCCGAAATGTTGCTTTTGAAGAGTTGGCAGTTAAGGTACAGGGATGTGATAAAAAAAGAATCAGGATATACATTTTTCTACATCAATTTTACATTTATAAAGCAAGTGTAAATATCATGTATACTGTGTCTACCTTTAATCTGATACACTAAGGTATTTAAAAAAAAAAAGGAAACTGATAAGTTTTTACTCTGTTTTCTTTCACAAAAGAGTATCTTCCAAACCCAATTAGGTGATACTGATAGCTCAGTAAAAAATAAAAGCTTTTTCAATCATAAAAGCACATAAAAGAGGATTATCATATAACATGAACTGATGTAAATTCTTCTCATCGAATCTGGTTGTGGTCAAATACAAGTATAATAAAGAGTAACTTTTATTTTTTTTTTAATTCAACGTTTCATACTTCGCATAATTTACCAACATGCTTAAATGCAGAGAATATGGCAAAAACAACCCAGCTTAAACATCAAACAAGCAAAATTTCTCTGTTTCTTTTTAATAAACCAAACACCTGTACTTCTACATCAAAGGGTTTCACTCCATACATTGAAAACATGCCATTAAATAATTAATTACTACACTACTCAACCTAATTTGGATTGTTTTAAGGTCTTCACCCACCCCTAATGGCAATCTGTGCAGCACTTAATGATAATTAATTTTCCTCCCTACATTACAAAAGCCCAATGCTAAGTGTCGGTCGAGGACATTAAGAATTGAATAGGGCATTAATATACCAATACGCTTCTACAAAAAGCAAATAGGCTACACAATTAGACTGGGAATTAGGCTGTGCAACCATCAATTTATTCAGATTTTATAGCTTTACTTTTTTCTGTAGTCTAATGTACCGCACATCCATTTTTCTGTTTATCAGTTCATGGTCCTTTATCTTCTTGAGAATTTTCACATTTCTTACTTTCTACTTATATTCATATTTACAATTTAAATTTAAGAAATACTTTTTTCATTTTTCTTTTTTTTTTCTCTGAAAGGTCAAGTCCACCCCAGATAAATGTTGATTTGAATAAATAGAGAAAAATCAAACTAGCTTAATGCTGAAAATTTCATCAAAATCAGATGTAAAAAAAGAAAGTTATGACATTTTAAAGTTTCGCTTATTTTTCACAAAACAGTGATATGCACAACTCAGTGACATGCAAATGAGACAGACGATGATGTCCCTCACTCACTATTTCTTTTTTTTATTGTTTGAATTATACAATAATTCATTTTTTACAGATTTGACAATAAGGACCAACTTGACTGAACAATATAGTAGTAAACAATGCTAATTCCACATGTTCAGGGAGGAATTAATTGCTGTTTCACTTGACAATGAGGTGAAAATCATAATATTTCATGTAATAAAATACAAAAGAAATAGTGAGTGGATGATGTCATCAGTCTCCTCATTTGCATACCGACCAGGATGTGAATACAACTGTTTTGTAAAATTAAGCGAAATTTAAAATTTCATAACTTTCTTATTTAACATCCAATTTTGATGAAATTTTCAGCGTTATGCTTGTTGGATTTTTCTCTTTTTTTTCAAATCAACTTTTTGTTGGGGTGGACTTGTCCTTTAATGTTACATTTATTATAATTTCTCATTCATATTACATGCAGCTTAAATTCAAGAAAAATAATTCAGTCTGAGAAGAAAGAGAATATATTTTGCAGGATATAACTCTTACAAAAGGATATCTTCTATGTTGAATATTTTGTCTCAATTCATACAGGTTTGTTGTACAAGAATGTTAAAAATAAATATTTGAATTAAACACTCTAACAAATGGGAATGAACAAAAGTTACTGGACTGAAAAGATTTTTTGAATATTTTGATGGTCTATCAAAATTGCTATTCCTTTTTCATTAAAAAAAGGTAGTGTCATTAACATCAAGGGGGAAATGGCATATTAATTTTATTTTTCCAATCGATCTCATAAACAAGTGACTGCATCATTTGTTATTTTTAAGAAAGAATCTTATAATTAGTTGCTGTAAGCTTGATGTAGAATAACGAATATTTGAATAATTCATAGAATTCAAAAGCAAAAAAACAAACACTAGTCATATTTAATATATACACTATTTACATCTCACAACAGTGTATTTGATAGTCGATGTGGATAAAGATGAAGGTTGATGCCTGCTGCAAAACCACATATATTTTTTCTGTGATGAATACAGTTGCTAAGGACACGATACAGTCAACAATAAATTAAATCAGATTATCAATTGGATTTTCTATCTTGTTTTCATCTGTGAGATGTCCAGCCCCCCCCCCCCCCCCCATTCAGCTCATGGTTATTCAGTGATTAATAATGGTCCTAATCGTGTCCAGTTTGTTGGCTTGTGAAGCATTACGTGGTGGTGCGGTTTGTGTGCTGGTCTGGGGGGTACTGAATGGTTAAGAGGGGGAGGGGGAGGAGAGAAAAGGAGAGAGAGGAAGGGGTCTATACACCAAGCAAGCAATATAGAATGGGGAAAGAATGGTTAATAACACTTGAGATAGACAGAAAAACAAACAAAACAGGAAAATTCATAATATTAAGACTTCTATTGGGAGGTGAGTTAAAATCTTTGAAATGTGGAAAAATATAAACAAAAAAATCAGGAAAAAAGGCTGGGCAATGTTCGATTTATATCATAAAACATATTGTGCAAAAACTTTGGTCATACATATTCAGGAAAATTTATGTCTAAAAATGAATGAATATGACAATCTAGCCCCAAAGTTTATTGATAGAGAGGCAGTACTAAGACCTCTGGAATTGAAAAGAAATGATGATGGATTTCTTCTTATGCCACTTTCTAATATAGGCCTAACTCTAAGATAAAGAGTTTAAATTTACTTTATTAGAAAATGTAACCATCATTACGAAACTTCAGCTTAAAAGTAGAGCAATCATTATGATGGAGAAAGGGGGAGGGGTTGTTTTTCAAATAAACTGCAAAAGCAATATCAAAGAGCGAGTGAAAAAAGGCAATGGGTAGGCAGAAAGAGGCAGAGGGGAGGGAGGGGGAAGAAAGAGAGAGGGGGAGAAATAGGGTAAGTTTGTTTTGGGGAATCCATTGTTCCATAGGGGGTGTGAACAAGGATTAGAAGAGCCAGTGTGGCTATTCTTCCTCCTACCACCTGTCTTGGTTCATTCACATGCAAATGAGAGTCCCACAAAGGATACAATTAAACCAAGGCAAATAAGAATTAATGAATTGCTCTTTTTTATCCTCTCAAACTTTTCTTTTTCATAAGACTCATGTAATCCATTCTACTCCTGAATACCTTCTTCAAAATTCATCATTTTGAGAGGAATCCAACCGTTTTGACAAGTTGGACAAAACTCTCCACAAGATGGGGCCTGGAGGATGTTTTGGTTGTGTTCCCTGTAATCCAATTTCATTGGCTCTCTTCAAATTTAATTACTTTCAAAATAAAAATAACATATGTGGGACCAAGGTCACCAGCTTGGGCTAATTGGTTTACTTTTCCCCTCTTACTCAGCTCAATGTCACTTTTACCAATAAATCAATCCAATATCACGAGGGGTAATATTTTTTCATGATCATGTAAAGTTCAAATTATTCTGGGAAGATAAGCATTTGCTATAAAGGTAACACAGAGTGAACTATATGTTTCAGTGACTCAGTTCATATAAAATCTTAATCTAAATTTTCATTTGTTTTTTATTTATATGTAATATTAACATTGAAAGAAAATTCAGCCATTCCAAATAAACATATATTATTTTTTATTCTAAAAATTCATCATAGAAAATAAAGTTACAACATTTCGATATCAAAGATGAAGATAACTTTTTGTGTCGGTGCAGGAACGCCCTCAGCAGCATACATAAGTTCATTGCATAAGGGCGTTTCTGCATTGATACTGTTGGGTGTTCTTGCACCGACACAATGAATTAAGGGCTATTAAGATTATCTCACTTTCAAGGTACAGGTATGTTTCATTAACGATACATTATGAATATGAATAGATGAAGATATTATGATTACAGCTTTGTTTTCTAAGATGGAGTTTGTTTTCTTTTGACATTCCAGTATTACAAATGCATTGTCGTCAGTGAATGTGTTTTCAACCATCATAATTCAAATTTGGCATTTTTTTAAGCCATTGAAATGGCTTCTAGCACCTTCCTTAAATGGCAATGTTTTTATTCTTATTCAAAATAGCCCTTTGAGCACTTACTTTAGAGAAATAAATTTTGATTTAAAATCAGCAAATTGAACCAATGGAAGCATATTTTTAATTTATATCCTTTACACCATAATCGTTTAGGGCACATGCATTAATATATACTTTAGTTTGTACTTTATATCTTTTCATATTTCAGCCTTTCAGAGAGAGTCCAAGTGATCCTAATATAGAAATGTAATAAAAATAGAAAGTAATTTAAAAAGTATCTTTTCATACTGCCCATTTCAACAGAAACATGCCACCCCTCCATGAACCAATGAAATGAACCAACATAAACAATGAACCAATCATAGCTGACTTATCCCAAAGGTCAATACCATTAGGTGGGCAAACATGGGGTGGATCTTATCCATGTTGATATAGGAACATTTAAAAAAAAAAGCATCTCCAGATTATAAGGGTATAGTTTTAAAGAAACTGACATGGCATTCACTGACATAGTATCCACACACAAATCCTAACCTTATGCCATATTTTTAAGCTTTCAAAGTATATAACATTTTTTTTGCAGACAAGCTTTAATCATTTTAATCAATAAGATGTTACACAAATTTCTTTAACTAAGAAGAAATTAATGAAAACAAAGGCAATAGATATTAAGAAGGCAGTCAAGTTCATAATTGGTTGACCTACTATAAAGCTAGCTCTTTTAGATATGGGGTGGTAAATCACTCACATATATGCAAATACATACATTTCAGTTCAAGCCCTCCACAAAAATTGTCATAATTGGCGCAGCTAGACAACCTCATGACTTCACAAAAATTTCATGGTGATGTAATATTATAGATGTCATAATGATCTTACAATGATTTCTTTATGTTGTAATGGGTAAGTTATGATTTCCATGTTATCATTTTTGTAGGAAAGTTATTGATTTTCAGTATACAGAGCCCAGGAACCCCCCCCCCATAAAAAAAATTGCATGTGATCATTATTGATGACTAAACATCAATCATTCAATGGCTCAAAATAATACTTCATTTCATTTCATAATTTGAAAATGAATAACCTTGAGAATTGCTGAAGCTAAATTATATGGCTAACATTTGATTCAGCTGCTCAGATTCAGCCATTTAATTCATAAGCCTGCAATTGTCCATCTTCAATGGCTTCTTCTTTAAATGAGTGTAAATTCTATACAAAAACATGCTAGAACAGATTAAAACTACAGTAGCTAACAATATAAAATAATGAATATATGAATGAGGGTTTATGAAAGTAATGAAGGGAAGGGGGGGGGGGGCTGAGGAGAGAGTGGCTTGTATTTGATCTATATTGTTTGTTTCCATGGACATTTTTATCGCCATATGGATGACTTATTAACACAACAGCAAACTGAGAACCGTGGAGTAAAAATTTAAAATGGGTCATTAAACCATTAGATAAAAATGTTTAAAAATAAACATAAGAGAAATAAAGACTGTGGAAATAAAGAGGTGGTAAAGCAGAAAATTAATGATAAACATGAGGCATGAGGAAAATAGAATAGATGAAATAATAGATGATAATGATGATAAGAGGAAGAACAAATGAGAAAGAAAAAAAACGGGAGAAGAAATGGGGAGAGAAGTACCCTTTGCAGTTCAAGTGGTTGATTTATACTTCTAAGTTTAAACAGTGGTGCAGATATTTGTTCACTTGCTATGCTGAGCAGTTACCATGGTAACAGTTATTCCAGAAGGGTCAAAAGAAGTTGTTTGCTCAGAACAACCAATATAAAAAAATCATAAAAATGTCATAAGATGTACCTCAGCAAAGCAACAAGGATAAAATTACATGTAATCTCACTTTTGTTTTGGTAGAGAAATATAATTCAAAATGTATTTGCACAGGTGTTTTTTTCCCCTCTTCCTCTCTCTTACTCTGCCTAATGTCCAATTACATGATAAAGATTGTATTTCTGTCTATTTGTTGGCACCCATAATGTAGCAGTAATGATCATTTAAAATCACAAGATAACATTAGGTGAATATTTCCAGATTTCTCATATCATAATGACAAGATTAAAGCCTGTTTGGGGGGAAAATCTACAGAGTACAAATTTTCTCAAGTTTTCTGTATATCATAAAAACATGATGTGTTAAAGATTCAATCTGAAATCTTATATTTAGGGATCAAATCTACAATCAAAATATAAAAGTTGACGTCTGGACATGCTTTCAATCATTTTGTTTTCTTTCGGTATAGAACTATTTTTTAAGCATGGAATATGAGAAAAAATATGCAATCATTAAATTTGCGAGATCATTAATTAAAGGGCTTTTATTTGGAAAAATAATAACATTACAAAGAGAGGGTGATTAATCTGACCAATGCAGAAGTTCACACAGAATATTCTTATGTTCTGTAAAAAAAATCCTTAGTTACGCATGATAACATATAAACAGTCTCTATGTGTGTGTCTGTTAACACTTCGATGTTCAAGACTCAACAAGATGTTAATATATATAGATGTAGCATTCTTTTATAATTATAAAGAAATTGGCTTGCAAATGGTCTGGTGAAGTGAAGGTATTATTGCCAAATAATATTGTTTTAATTTTCATCACAAACCCCCTGATTGAAATCTACCATCCCATTTAACCAAATGTATCACGATCAAAGTCTTGTTACTGGGTGTTATACTAAAATCTTGTTCATATGCCATTATATTTTTAGACAAAAACTAAATCAGTTAAAATTATTGCTATAGATCAGATAAATTAATCAGAATCCCTCTTAACATATTGGAAGTTTATGATTGTTCAAGTTTGTACCATTTCCTAAAATGATAGAAAGTTTTATACATTGCTCTTTCTGTATATCCATGTTACTGTAAATTTCCTTAATGGACCAATATATGAATCTGAATTAAAAAAAACATATCTATATCCCCAATGAGGGGAAATCCTTATGGTGTTTACTGTCATATTATCATAACAAATTATAAGGTACTGAGAATTGTAACAAGTTGACTTCTCAAAAAGAAAAAAGAAATATCTGTAACTGCTTAGAAAAAAATTATCTTTAACAATAAAAATGAGCTTTCTGAGTGTAACAAATTTTTTTTTTCCCCATAAAATATGACTTCTTTTGTGTATAAATGAATCTACCTGAAAATAAGAGAAGGTTTATAATAAGAAATAGTTTTACTTAAAGATGTCAAATGTTTTTGTGATATAAAAACAAATAAATATCAATTAAAAAAAGTAAATACCAATTCACGTAAACCATACTATGACATGGTAGTAGATGAGATTTAAAAATATATGTAAATTAGTCATGACATTCAAGAACTACTTTATATCAAAAAGCTCCTCAAAAATCAACCATTTTTCCCAAAAGGAATTAACAATGATAAAATCTATTTATACTCTCTCCTTTGACGTCATATTGACAGAGGGAAAAAATCTCTCCACCCACATTCAGCCTCTATTAGAATGAAGAAAGAACGACCCAATTCTCTTTATTTCCTTTATAATACTCCACCTATATATATAGATATTAAATCTTTTTTTTAAATTAGTGATGGCAAATGGTATGGTGATGATTTTTTTCAAAATGAATTTTAAATTAAAAGGCCAAGTACAATACCACAGTTTATTGATGCTTCTAATAATATATATCCATTCAGAAATTTTTTTTTTCCTTTATCATTGTTTGATATAAATATGTTACGGTATTATTTTCTATCACCTGAAAGTCTTGATTCATAAAATCAGGAGTCATTGAAAACCTTTATAACATCAAAATCAAGACATTTTTTTTTAACACGATACAAGCCCTATTCTTCACTTCTGTTTGTGTATGTGCAATATGATACTTAAGATAATTAATACACTTTATATATATTATGTTGTGAACGCTTTGTATGAAAATAAGTGTACAATGCAGTAAAAAGTGTTATTAGAGTGTTTGCTTTAAATTAACAAAATAATAATTGTTCAAATTTTCATCAATGCTACAAGGAAAATCCTGTATTAAAAATGTCCTACTTTCATTAATGCAATCTCTATTTTCCTCCCTGCTCTCAATTGCATATATGAGTCAACAATCTCATTTTTTGATTGACAGATTCTCAGTAATGCACTTATTATTTGCATTTGAAAGAAATCAGCCTATATAATAGCATTTTTCCACTCTCCTACTTCACTGTTTTCCCTTCCTTCCTCAACATTGTCTCTCGCTTCTACCACTTTCTCTCAATTTCCCTTTCTTTCTCTCTCCCCATTTCCCCCCCCCCTCTCTCTCTCTCCCTCATCCTATTTTTCTCTTCCTATTTAATATTGACTTTATGATCTATGATGTCTTCTCTCTCTTCTTTCTATCTACCTCTGTCTCCACCTTCATTTTCATCTTATTTATTTCTTTCTGCCTTTTCTCCCATTGTTTTGTTTCTCCCTGTATCTTTGTCTGTGTGTCTCTTTATGTCTCTCTGACTCTCTATACTTGATTTTCTTTCACTTTAGGGTTAATCCAAACTTTTCCCCTTTCTGTTATCTCCCTCTCTCTCTCTCTCTCTCTGTCTGCCGATACCCCCTCTTTCACTCCCCTACATCTCTATTTTCCTATTCACACAATTTGATGATGCATAGATATAACCTTGCTATATTACAGAATGATGCTCAAAATGATAAAGAATGGGTGAAATCCAGAGTATAACTATAGATGGGGGAAAAACACAAAAGCCACGAAATGTATCAAATGGTTTGGAAAAATGAGGGAAATTATACATATTCACATGAGAACAGGAAAATATACATGAGTATTCATGCACAACAGTGTTAAAACTGTGAGATAGACTGCAGGATGTAGAGGATGTAGAATAAGACATATTTATCCATTTCTCAAATTCATCTTCATAGTCATTTTCCTACACTTGAAAAGTTCATGTTGCTTTTAAATTGGATCATGCATAATATCCTAAATCTACATCCATCCCTGGTACTAATCTAACCTCAATGATATCGAACAAAGTACTTAGAGTTTTTTTTTTAGAAGCCTAGATTTTACTTTGAAACAAATTGTCTAGCTCTCAAGACCTCTTTTAGATATGACTTCATAAATAATCATGATATGACTTTTCTGCATTATTTTCTAATGAATTTAAGTTTCATTCCATGCATTCCCATTTTTTTTTAAAGTTTGTTTTCCATATTTTCCTCATGTATATTGTAATGTATGCTAGGGGTAAATCAATGAATTCATGAATGAAGGGGGTGGGACAAAAATGTGGTTCTCAAATTTAAAAAAGGGGGGGATGTAATTTTAATTGCACCATCAGAGCAAGAATAAAGTTATCTCTTCAAAAAAGGGAGGCATTTTCCAGATAAGGACAATTCAGAGTGGGGCTGCGCATCTCAATATCATGCTAGTTTATTGTGATTTAGATGTCATGACAGCAAGAAAATCCTATTGGTATAAAAAAATATAAAAAGTAACAGACTTCCAAGTAAATGACTCCCTCCCCTGCCCCCCCCCCCCCATGATTAAAATGTGTATTAAGGTCACAAGGTGAGAGGGATAAAAGTCGAGATCAGGTAAGTATTTCATGAAGCAAGCAGTCAGTGATTTTCACCAACTAATTTGTTCTGAGCCAATCAGATGCAAGGATTTCAGTAGCTTATAACGGTTGTCAGTGAAAATCGCCAACCATTTTGCTTCATGAAACACTCCTCTGGTTGAAGACTTGATAATTGAACGGTCTACTGGAGTGAAAGAAGATGGGCAAACTAAGCGACAACAAAGGCCAGTGATCGATGGGAGATAGATTGAAATACATCATGCTCCGACTGAGATTGATCAAGTCAGTGATACACCAGAAATGCACTCAACCAAGGACCGTGTTTACATGACCAACATTAACCCTTTCCACCCTAAAACCCTTCTGAAGTTCTGACTGGATATTTCTTAGTGTCCCTGGAACTTGAGGAACACTCTAAACACAACATTTTTGATGAACTTTAAAATTTAATAATTTCAATATAAGATGATCTTTGTAGGTTTGCATGGTGGAGTTTATAATGTGGAGGTTTACCGTTTACCATGTATAATATGAAGGGAAATGAAATACAGGCAGAAAATTGAAATGGAAAGACAAGAAAGGGTGCAACAGAGGAAATCAGAGGTATTCTCTTTTTTTTTAAAAGTGAGTCCTGAGAAGGACTGTAAACCAGATGAGATGAGCTGAATGTGGCTCGAGTAGTGATGGTTTGAGTAGAAGCAGGCTGAAGTAAAGAACTTCGTTATTTGTTATCATATTTTGATGATATTTTCAGCATTTTGCTCTGTAAATTCTATTCTATTTAATTAGGTATGAATATTTTCAGCCCGGAGTACCCCTTTAAAGGGCATTTTGGCCAGCATGCAATGCGGGAAAGTGTGGTGTTAAGGACGTTCTTGCACTGACACAACAATTTGTAATCTTTACTGATTGTTGAATACCAGATATTTATTCATTGATTATTCATTTGAATGAACTATTTTGTTTCATAAAGAGATATAGTCAGTAATTAATTATCCTTTATTTGTTGAAATGATACAAGATTATACAACAGAAATGCACTCAGCCAAGCAGTGGACATAAATAATGTTAAAAGATTAACTCAAAAGTCTGACTGAACAGATGACTGAAAAAATTATTGAGGCTTATCAAATGGTCATTCAATTACTGATCTGAATAACCTATATCATTCTCAGAAAGACATAATATCTAACAAAGAAGCCAAGAAATCAAGAAATCATAGCTGCATTTATAAAAATAAATAACCCTTTCCAACCTGAAACAGGTTGAAAAAATACTTTCTGACCCAATACTTGCAATGGATTATTGTGTATTATTGAATAGTATTAATTTTCTGCTTTAAATTACATACCTCAATTCTAAAATAAAATAGCCTATTTTCTGTAAAATGACAAAAGACGATATATATATATATATATATATGATACCAAAAAAACACTCAACAAAGCAGTGTTAATACAACCAACATATATTAAACCTTTCCACTCAGCATAAATGGGCAAAATCAATATGGTGATCAGATATTTGTTTTAACTAATTCTTCTACTTACATGTATTGTACATGGTAGAATTGTCAATATCATTTATTCTATATTGAGCCAATGGCGTATTTTATGATATACCAATATTGTACTCAACATAACAATCAATATCACTCAATTTGTTATAAAATCCATGGTAAGCACTTTCCATATGACACTGGAGGGAATTTAGGGTGATGAGATATCAAACACGGACTGGAGATATGCCCCGGGGGGGGGGGGGGCAGTCAAATATATTGCTGTACACACGCGTGACCAAGAAACGCGTTTAAAGGGGTGTTTTTTTTTCAGTTTTGGACGCTGTCCGCGCGTGGACTCGTTAAGGGTATCAAAAACACCAATTATCAAGAAAAAGGGTGGCTTTGAAAGACTGGTCAATGGTCAATTGCGGGGTCAGATGTATTAAGTGTGTGTTTTTCTCCAAACCTTTTTTTTTTAAAGATTAGCCAAACATGTTTAGGGTATGTTTTTCCCCAAGCTTTTTCTCCGAGGTCATATTTTGGCGACAACTTGTTTAGGGGCCAAAATGTGTAAATTAAGCCCGTGAAAAACTTGTTTAGGGGGTTATTTTTGCACACAGAGAAAAACTTGTATAGGGGGTGTTTGGAATTTACTTGGTCATGCATGTGTACAGTAATATATTTGACTGCCCCCCCCCCCTCCCCGGGAGATATGCATACTCATAATTGTTTAAATACAATTCATTTATTGATATTTATTCATTCAGTGTTTTTTTTATACTGGTGCAATTTCAATATCCAGAATTGTTCTCCCAAGGGGCCCCGACATGTTAGTATAGATAAAAAATTACTGAGCCAATAGCCTATTTTTATGATATACATTGTACCGATAATGCACTCAACACAGCAATTGACGTCACTTGATTCGTTTACACAACCATTTGAGTCAATAGATTGAATTCATAAGAATTTAATGAATAAAGGAAATGTAATTTTATTTAATGTTGACACAAGAAATCACAATTTAAACTAAGTTTCCAAATATTTTTCATAACTTAACTTAATTGACCTAGTGACCTCGTGACCTTTGCCCTTCTTGTGATTTATCTATATCCTACTATTAAAAGAAAACGGAATGTTCCTTTATACATACAAAAAAACTAATTCCATCATAATATACAAAAATATATCCCTAACATTTAGCTAAACAACAATTTACATGATATGCAATCTATCTTAACCACATTTTGTATCTCCCCCGACCTTAATTTGTGTCGTCAATGTCGCTTGGCCTCTAATTGTTTCAACTAACATCATGAGAACGGCACTAATTCTTGTTAACTTGTGTAAAGCAGTATCGATAAAGATCTCACTTTTCCAATTAGATGACATGAAAGCCCACGATAAGGGTAGAGCTTCCGGGATCCACGCAATTACGTTCGTTAACCCTTTTGTGTACAACTGGATCAAATCAAAACAACACACTCCTAAAACGTGTGGGTTACGAAACCATCGCAATAACAGGCCGGCTGCGGAGCATCACTCCAACGTGATGGAAAGTGAAAAAGAAAATGATGGGAGGGAAAAAAAAAACAATTTTTGCTTCCAGAAAAAGAGGACGTGCGGAGTTTCTGGTGTCGGGTAAACAAAATTACGACATCTGAGCGGGAGAGAAGCGAAACTCAAGATTTTGGATGGCTTGAGGGAGGGTGTAGGGTAATTAAATGCAACCGAATACCTGATTCCACTCTGAATCACAAACTCTAATTGAGATCAGATCAAAAACTTTGGGTTCTGTCCTCGGGCAGCTCCATCATCCTGTGATCTCAAACGGTGTGAACAGGGGAGTATTTCACGAAGAAAATAGGCAGTCATTTTCACTGACAAATGTTATAAGCTACTGAAGATCATTGCATCTGAAAGTGGGGGAGGGGATGACCATATCGAAAATCAACATCGGATGGTCATTTTTACGTTTTTTAATATGTTTATTAAAACAGTCAGATGCTCAAGCACCCAGCCCCCTTCCCCAGTTCCGTGGCCCCTGCTTATGAACAGGGAGGCTCAAGATATATTCTTTTGTACAATTAGAATACTGTATCTATATCTCCTCAACCACTTACCGTTGTATGATATGTATGATACAAATATTCACCCTTAATATGCAACAGGTAAAGATCACCAAATGACACAAACGATACGAGAGTCACAACTGCAAATTATCTTGCATTTTAAGAGCTAAAGCTATTACACCGTGAGGCTAATATCCTTGAGGTATACAGAAACAACAGATCATTTAAAACATGAATTAAATTTTCTAACACAATTCTTTTCAAAGAATATCACAAAAGCATTACGAAAGACACTATCTGCTCACTTTAATTCATACCTAAGTGATGGTCTGGACCCTGTAACATAAAGATTAGCGATTTATCATACACTTTTTTTTCATGAATGATTGTACATTGTAGTCAATGCAATCAATCGTAGAAAAATGATCTACGATCATGGCTATGCTTTGTGTTACAGACCCTTGGACCATGTAACATTAACATGATCACTTGGCTGATTTCTGATTGCATATATTTTTGCATACGACCAATTATAATTTAAAAAAAAATCAGTTCTAAGATCAATGGCTAAGCTTTATGATAAGGGCTCTGTTTGGATAAAGTCCCCAATATTCCATTCTTTCATCATCAACCCATTGCAAACCAAATATCCAAGCAAACTTTTGCAATAACAACAAAAAAATGTTCCTCTAATCACTGCCCGAAGCAAAGTCACTCTCGCCCTACTTTCACCAACCACATATCAAAGTCACTCAATGCTAATTTATAGACAAATGAAATGTTTTTTTTTTATCAAATGACATAATCCAAGATGAACGTGTGGAATTGTGTTCACGCTAGTTTAATAATCAGGAAAGTATTTCATAAAGCAATCTTGTAAGTGACTTTCACTGACATATTTGCTCTGAGCCAATCAGATGCAAGTATATCAGTAGCTTATAACAGTAGTCAATGACTATTTGTTTAATAACAATGATATTAATAGCTGGGTTTATAAAGCGCTATTTGCCCGCGGTCACAAAGCGTGGCTATTATTACCTGGGCTTTAGCTGCGCTGCCCATATAGGTGCTCAAGCACGCAAGGAATTTCTAACTACCAGGTACCCATTCACCTCACCTGAGTTGAGTGCAGCACAATATGGGTAGAATTCTTGCTGAAGAAAATGAGCAAAGGTTGGGAATTGAACCCACATCCCTCAGATTGAAGGACGGGAGTCATAACCACTAGACAATGATGCCCCCATGATCCCCATGAACCCTCACCTGAAATGATATTCTACAAAATTATTCTTCATTCCAATCAATTTTTTTAATGTTTGAGTAACAGACAACTCCGTAAAAAAATTGAGAGCAACTGACTTAATTTGGGATTACTCTTTTCAAATGTGGCAGCATTTATACTTCAGAAATTCATTTCAAAATGGGAAATTGACTTATTTAATGGGAAGAGCAGTTATACAATAATTTGACATTTTGATGACATCTAACAACATCTTCACAATATTTGCAAAAAAATATGAAAAATATTTTTTTTCAATTTTTCCTCCTTTTCTCTGCTTTTTACCTTATTACCGGAGAGAATACCCGATCAGATTTCAGTTTTGACTGCCTTTATGAAAGATGTAACCATATTAAAGGTATCAAATTCTTTTTGATGATAAACAAGGGGATGTGAAGAGGAAAGAAGAGCTCTCGTATTCAATCTGTCAACAAGCTTTGATACATGCAATTTGTAAATGCCAACCAGATGTGATAGAGAATGGGAAGAATGATAAAAATGAAAAATGAGAAGGGGGTGAATCTCGTTCTATGCTGATGGACTCACTGGTATGAAAGCTCTTCATATTTTTCTTTTTGTGCAATAATTTTGTGTAAGATCGTGCCAAAATTTTCCAATTTCTAATTTTTTTGGGGGGAGGGGGTGGATATTCAAGCTCACTGATTTAAAAACATTGGCTATAGTAGTAATTTGGCAAAGGGCGATTTTCAAACAAAATATTTACATATATATAGCCTAATATATAAAAGAGCCCCCATGAATTTCTATTGGATTCAATATTTAACATGAAGAGAAATAAGTATTGTTTTCTAGAGATTTCTATTTATCCTTTGTGAGAGCATGTCAATCAATGGCTACTTAAAGAATTCAATGACAAAAATTAGCTATTTAAAGTATGGCTACTCTAAATAAGGTACACCTTAAGCTCATATTTTAGTTTAACATGTTTCATCTTTCCAAAAGCAAAGAAACAAGCAATAATTCTAAAGGTTTGCTTTTCAGGCCCCATCCCCTTCTAATACCGTAAGAGAACGAAAGAGCAGGAGAAAAAATATGGCTACTCTCAATAAGGTACACCTTAAGCTCATATTTTAGTTTAACATGTTTCATCTTTCCAAAAGCAAAGAAACAAGCAATAATTCTAAAGGTTTGCTTTTCAGGCCCCAACCCCTTCTAATACCGTAAGAGAACGAAAGAGCAGGAGAAAAAGAGTATGAGAATGAGAAAGCAACAGAATGAGAGAAAATCTCAAAAGTCAGCCCATCTTTTGACAAGGAGGGGCCACTAAACCAAAGTCTTGCCATCACTCTCAGCATCTGAAACAAATCGTGCCACTAAATCAGATTATTGGTTTAAATAATCTCAATTACATCACAGAAGCAATAAAAGAAAACAAATACTAGTAGAGGACTACTTCATTACAAGTGTAACATAAATATGCGACAACAGTTAAAAACAGGGAAATCTCGACTTTTTATTACTTAAAACTTGTCATTGGTGGGCTGTCAAATTTGATTTTACGTCCAAGAAGAAAAAAAAAACCTGACCACATGAGAATGAAACCCCTTCAATTACGATGACTATTTTAAAGTTTCGTCGCCCCGGACCGCAAGCGAAAACCTCAGAAACCACCGATGCCGATATCGGGATCTTATCTTGGTGTATTTGGGTCAGCGGATCAGCTAGGCTGATATGAAAGTCAATGTTTGTCTTGGGTTTGTATAACGCAGTCGTTGACGCTATTTGAGGGTGATGTGCTGAATTAAGCCGCACTCGGTGAATAAAACAACAGTGATTAGGGAAAGGTTATTGCTTGGCTTGTAATGAAACTAAGTTGAGAACTGCAAAATGACTGGATTGACTCATAAAAGCTTGAAACGCTGCAGGAATAATCATGAATTTCTCCAGTGCGTGGGGTGTCCGATTTAGAGGCTTGGGTTTTGGGGGGATTCTTCAATTTCACTTGGAGCTGCAAGTTGATTCAATATGAACATGTTATGATAAAGGTTTGAATTGTTTATATTGGTTATGCGGGGAATATGATGTCTATTGAATATGTACATTAATCATCCAAAATTGATATCAAGAAAAACATATCATCGTGTGAATACTGTACTTCAAACAGCTTCAGTTATGTATTCCCCACATGAGCTTTCTAGTTAGCATTTTCCTGGCTTTTTAATCATAATCACTCCCACTTTCAGATGGTCCTTTGTTTGCTCATAATCAACATGTACACTAAGTATTCTAAAATCATATTACAGGAAAGACCTTAAGTGATAAAGAAGAATACTTAAAATAAAATAAAAACAACTTATGAGTTTTAACATTACATTCATGATCAAATTTTCAAGCCAATCTACAAAAATAAAATGTCCTCTTTCATCCCATCCTCAAATGTTGTTGCTGGAATTCTTTCAATCAATCCACTCCATTCTTCCCTCTCTAGAACAGGAGCTTTATGAAATATATCATGTTTGATTTTAAAGCTAAAGGAAAGTAGATGAAGCCAACAATGGGGTCATAAGAAAGTCTTAAATCAAGGTTGATTGTCGCCATATCATGGTTTATTTACACTCTGTGAAATCATGAAATCTAAGGTGACAAATCACTACACTGTACATTACCATGCACATGTGGGACAGTATATTCATATTGCTTGGAAAAAAGACCCACATCTGGCTTACATTCCATGCATGTTATGTGATTTTTTCAGCAATCACACATTGTCTACCAGAATTGTTTGGCAAATATACTGTTCAGTCAACAGAGCTTACATTGATCCAAGGCTAAGGACACGGATGCCCTACTGACCGACCTCAATGCCCATCCCATTGGCCTAACAGTATACTTAGGCCTAACGGTACATTTACCCAGGGTAGCCACTTCAGTTCCGAAAACTCTCAGCGGGCCCCGCTATTATTACCGCGGCTTTAGCTCGGCTACCTAGGCGATCAAGAATTTGAGGAATTTGTTCCTACTGGGTAGCCATTCACCTCACCTGGGTTGAGTGCAGCACAATGTGGGTAAATTCCTTGCTGAAGGAAAACATGCCATGGAAAGGAATCGAACCTTCATCCCTCAAATTAAAGGACCAAGAGTCATAATCACGAGACCACGATGCCCTAAAAACCACAATGTCCCCATTGACGATGGACCTCCAGAGTAGTCAGTCCATGCATTGACCTTCGAGATTTTTGTGCTCCTTTTTTCCCTTCCTCTTTAAATATAGCAATGTGCCCGCCCTAAAAAAATGTTGCCTTGCCCTTAATCAATATTATCAAAACTCACCACCTGGGTCGATTTGAAAGGGGCAAACACAGTTCAAAATGTAATTTCAGAGAACTGGGGACTTCAACAGTCCCCAGTTTTCTGCAATATGGAAAAGGAAAAAAATCACGGAATTCAAAGAAAAAACGCAATTTCTCAGGCCAAAAATAGAATTATGAAAAATCAAATGAAAAATCAAAGCAAACTACAATAGAAAAAATCGTACATAAGTAGAAAATGTGACCATCAAACCTGTTGGCAGTGTTAAACTTGTGTTTGTCAAGCTTAATTAGCAATTTAGAAAATTGTTAACTGGGATCTGTATCAAAGCTAGGTCATACCCCCATAACCTTTCGATCAAGAAAGAATCAAGAAAGGGAGACATTCCAATGTCCTAGATAGACTCTTCAAAATGGATTTTATTCTGTATGTTTATTCAACTGAGGGTTTCTACTTAGAATACCAGACAACCAGAGATAAACTGTCGTAAGAAGGTAGAGCAGTTATGTGGAATTTATAACACACGACACATGGATCAGCTGCTCGTCTGTGACATCACAAAATAAAAACTTAAAACATGTGTAACTCTGTAATTCTTTGATGGATTTTAATCAAACTTTCATCACTGTTTTTCTCTTAATTTTCTGACTTTCTTAATACCAACTTATTACCTGGGTAATCTTCCCTCTTGCTCAGATAAAGAGAGAGGGCACTTTCATACCAACTTAATTCAAACCTCAAAAGTACCTGATTATTCATTTTGAGTGCTTACAACCACCTAAACCAGGTATTCCAGTAGTTGTGAGTCTGCAGCATGACTCTTTCAAAATGGATACGTATTCTACTTGCCTAGCTAACATCTAAAGTCTATCATTTTTGCTCTTACAATATAAAAAATACTGCCACCTTGAAGAAATTCCCGTGGAAGTTATTGCAATTGTTATAAATACATACATGTACTAATTATTTTGTTTTCATACTAGCAAAAATACCTAGTATTTTCTGATCTGGGTAGAATTGCCTTTCAGAAAAATACCTAGAATTTTATGGGTATTGAATGGGATTAATTGTATTTTGGCATTCTTATGCTTCACATTGGATAGCATTACAATGACTAGTTTAATGTTATACTATGAAATTTTGTTGTGTAAACAGCCATAGTAAGAAATGGTGTATGAATAAACACAGACTAAAAGAAGCGCAGGCACGGCTTGGCCTAGCTGCATACGCTAACAATTCATAGGTCAAAATGTCAGGCATACATGGATATTCAGCACATCTACCTTCTATCAGTAGAATTTTAAAACAGTGATCGAACCAATTAACTACTGAGACTTACTTGCCTGCTAGAACTGGCAGGAAATGAATTGAGCTGAAAATAGTCAAAGCAAATTCAATCCTGATTCAACAAGGGAGGTAAATCTTCATTACAAGCATCTTTGTCTGATTGTTATAAAATTGCTGAGTAGAATTGTAATTTTCTAATAAACATGTATAAAATATTAATAATTGCTCCTTTCTTTATAATAAAATGTCTTCACAGAATGTTTCATAATTTCTAAATCAATAAAAATGCTCATTTATTTACAACTATGAATGACTCGAGAGACTCCATTAATATAAAGAAAGTATTTTCACAACATAAGCTCTTGAATTAAGCCATTGGCACAATAGATACAAATTATTTAGATAAGTAGACAATAGAGCTAACTCTTTTCAAGAACCTCTTTTTCAATGGAAATTTGCCATTATTTCTATAAATGGATTGGTAATACCATGGACCAAGGAGTTCTAATTGATTGATAACTATATATATACATGTGTATATATATTTCTTTGCTTAATAATGACCATCTGAGAAAAAAGCTTAAGCACAATAGCTCTTTTTTGTTGTTAAAGCCATGTTCAATTCATTGCAATTATAGTTTATATTCATGCCATTTAAGAAAGAATTGCATTTTGGATGTAATATTCATTTTGCTGTAAATATTGGAAAAAAGCTTTAATAATATTTTGTTGAATACGTCACAAAATACATTTTTACACAAACTATATAACTCATCTGCCAGTGCAGTAAAAAAACTGTTTCATTTTCACACATACTATGATATTATACATTGGGAAAGAATGATAGCCATGTAATAAAATTAGTAAAAATTTGATAAAAACTATTACAGACATACAAAAGAAAAACATGCTAAATTTATTTCACAAAATAGTTTTAAAAAAGGATTTCAGGTGACACAAACAAATGCTTACTTTATACATCAAACAAATCATATGAGATGGAATGAGTAAATGACATGAATGACAGATAAGAGATGGATAACAAACATACAACATGTGACACAAACAAACAAAACAAACAAATGCATAGTTATGTACAATACATCAAACAGTCTACATAAATATTACAAACATTTAACCTTTTTTAACATCATGCACTAACTGAACATCGATGTGTCATTTTCTAAATTTTTATTAATTATTAATATAATTATTAATAAATTAAAATCCATTTCCACAAATACAACTTTCATTACCATACCCAAATATGCATAAAATTATTTGCAATTGTGACATCAATCAGAAATCTTTATCACAGTAAAATACAAAAAAAAAAATGCTAGTCTGAGACTTGCTTACCAAATTTATTTCTTGAAAAAAAAAGCAATTTCATGTTAAAATTGTTCAAATGCATTTAAAATTACTCAACTCTGGTTTTCTTCAATTATGTGATTCAGAGATTTTTACCATATATTTAATCATGTAATGCTTGTTTCTTACTACGTAGTACCTCTAATCTATGCTTACATTTATTTATTAATTTACTTTATTTATTCCTTGATTTATTTAATCATTTATACAAATTCATTTCTTGAGTTATCTAAATATTTACACATTTATATATTAATAAAATTCATTTATTAACTTTTTTTAAGTAAGGCTTCATTCATTCCTCCTCACTCACTCCTGTCCCTCCATCCCTCACTCACTCACTTCACTACTCACTCATTTACTCACTCACACCCACAGTCACTCACAAACACTCTATTACTCACTCACAAAACACACTCACTAACTCACTCACTAACTCAACCAACCAACCAACCACCCACTCAAACCCTCAAACACCCAAACCCCTCTGGCACCACATGAGTTCATTACATGTATGTTAGAGTTCATTGAAATAATGGAAACATTTAAAGTATCATCACATATTATTTTTTTTACATTTAACAAAGATAGAATCATATGAGATGGTATGAGTAAATGACATGAACAACAGATAATAGATGGATAACAAACATACAATATCACTTGACAAATCCAACACAACTTACCTGGAAAATGAGTTCACATCAATGTTAGATAACCCTGCATATACAAAATTAGAATAAGAAAGGGTAAGAAAGAGAGATAAAGAGAGTGGAGAGAGAGAAACAAAGAGAGAGTGAACAAGAGATAGAAAAAGGGATGAGAGGGGGAGGAGAGAGGAGAGTGAGTGTAAGAGATAGAGAAGAGGGATGAGAGAAAGAGTAAGAGAGAAGAATGGAGTGTTAGGGGGAGGGTAAATGTACAGAGATTTAGAAAAGGATGCACATGGGTAAAGAGAGAGAAAGAGTGAGAGAAAGGACCGAAAGGCAGAGAGGGGAAAAAATCAAACTAATTATAAGAAATCAATAAATCTACCTTTAAAATTGATCAGGAATACAATCAAATCTATTGCCAATACCAAATGAATGATACGCAATTTATCTATGAAATAAAACAATTGAAAAAAAAATCTTTTGGTATGAAGCTTATCATAGCTTATCAACAGTAAGTTGGAGTGAAATAGACTCCTCAATTGTGTTTTCCATAGATATTCAATTCACAAGATATATAATAAGTCTACAAGGCTGTAACTCTTCTCCACTTTGATCTGAAAGAAATAATGCAAACACATTCCAAGATATACTGTAAAGGAAGAAAATTGATTAGACCAATGGCAACTTGGAGGAAACAACAGTGTAGCTATTTCATAATGCCGAATTTATTCACCAACTTTATGCTTTTGAATTTGTTATCATTGAATATGAACTCGACAGAAAGTGCATACGTCAACATGTACTTTTTATCGGGCTGAAAACTGGGTTGAGACTAGTCATATTTTTTTTCTCTGTTTGTTTTGGGTTTGTGACATTTTGTGAGTAGAGAGTGAAAGCGAGTATCAAGTGTTTCTAGCAAATGTCAACTGAGGAGTAATGTCACTTTTCACTTGTAACGTTTAATGGGTGCAGCTATCCTGATCAGGGAATGTAACCCCCCACCCCCTTCTCCCTACACCTATGCATTGACAATGACATGTTTCTCCACTTAATAAATCTCAAAGATCCATTCTGAAAATACAGTCATACATTTTTAAAATCACTCTTTTTAATAACATCATGAAACCCTGAAAAGATCACCTAAAAAAAATAAACAAGATACATCATTACTAACTGATCTCCCCCGTTGAATCCATACCCCTTTTTTTGCACACCCCTGAACGCAAGAGGCCAACCATTTCCAAACCCAATTTTTCCTCGCGTTTCAAAATATGAATACTGACAGGCAATTGACGGGGTTTATTTTTTCGTCTGCTGGTTGCCTCATCACAATGTACTGTTTCTATCAACTCCAATTTTCAAGTGTCTGCTACAATATCCCGCCCATGACGTGACAACGAAAGAGAAAAGGATGAAAAAAGGAAACTGATCTTGATATTTAACATGTATCAATACTTTTCTTTTGAAACTAACTATTCGGTGCACTTGTTGATGCAACTAGATGTAATCTTGAATAGCTGGGACATGGTCGCAATTGAAAAAAAAAGGAGATTTGGAGCAAATTCTGACAAAATTTTCTAGGAGGCAAGATGATTGATGGAAAGAGAAAATGCTTAGCAAACAGCAAAGTGCAGACTTTCCAGGAATCTATCACATGATATACTTGTCAAGTGTTTTGCCAATACTCTAGCATTGTAACGGCAATTGCTAGATGATAACTCAGAGACAGATCACATTACCCCTAAAAAAATTGTGGTACTTGACTATGAATTTTGTTAAATAACATTGCACAACAACATCACAAAACATGCATCAGATTGACCCCCCGTCCCCAAAAAAACTCTGAAAGTGTTTGACAAGTAGACTGTAAATTTCAAAGACAGTGAAGTTAACTCAACCTTTTGACTACACTTTTATTTTACTTCCATAGAATTCCATCAAAAACCATGTCAGAGCACTTGATATGGATTGCAATTATGAAAGGACAAATCTGACTGGTTCTTGGTCAGCATGTTCAACAAAGTGTGCATGCAACAATAAACTTGATTGACCATTGTCATTTAGACACTGATTGCAAACCTTTTAAATACTGAGCCCAAAACTGCTCTCCAGCTACTAGGGGTTTTCACAAAGATAAAAGGTCAAGTCCACCCCAGAAAAATTTTGATTTGAATTAATAAAGAAATATTAAACAAGAATAAAGCTGAAAATTTCATTGAAATTGGATGTCAAATAAGAAAGTTATGACATTTTAAAGTTTCGCTTATTTTCCACAAAACAATTACATGCACAACACGGCAACATGCAAATGACAGAGTCGATGATGTCCCTCACTCACTAATTCTTTTGTTTTTTATTGTTTGAATTATACAATATTTCATTTTTTTACAGATTTGACACAAAGGACCAGCTTGACTGAACCATAAAATGACAATTATCAAAACAACAATTGTAATTCCCAAGGTTCATGGAGGAAGACGACTTGTTCCACCATCCAATGAGGAGAGAATTTGAATATTCCATATTTCATATATATAATAAAATACAAAAGAAATAGTGAGTGACGTCATCAGTCCCCTCATTTGCATGCTGACCAGGATGTGCATATAACTGTTTTGTGAAATTAAGCAAAACTGTCTTAACTTTCTTATTTTACATCCAATTTCGATGAAATTTTCAGTGTTATGCTAATTGAATTTGTCTCTTTTTGTTCAAATCATATATTTGTTGGGGTGGACTTGTCCTTTAAGTTGCACTTAAATGCCGACGTGTACATTATATGCAATGCGCAATCTTATTGATCAATACGCAATAGTGCACGTCCTCTTAGGATGATCTGACCAATGCAATCACCTTTCATAATGCAAGCAACTATAGGCATTTGAGTGTGACTCAAAATCATACTAAACTCTTTGTGAAAAACATCCCCCTGATTTTTATCTCGAATACAACTTTCTGATTATGTAGTCTTATATACTATAACCCATTAGCTGAAAATATATGTATATTTTTAACTGCACTTTTAAATTGCCTAGAAAATTCTCCCTATCTAATAAAGGTTAAACAACAGTCATAATGATAATTCATACCCAACTTCACACTATATATCATGAAGTTTATTTTTTCATTGTAAAACAATTGAATTGTTTTTATATTTCTTAATATCTTAATTGTTTTATCAAGAGGTCTTGATATCAAGACTATTTGGCAGAACACGATTCTATTAGAGAACACCTACAATCGACATTATTGGAGGACAATCCATTTTCAAATTCTTTGGTAAAACTTGGCCAGGGATTTGAACCCTTGACCTGATTAGATAGGTCTCATACCACTCTTGATTTATATTGACCAAATTACAGTCTAAAAAAAGTGAGCAAAATATTTTCATTCATTGGAATTACTCGAGGCGAATTTCTTTCATCATAAAAGAATTATCCCCCTCCCCCCCCCCCCCTCCCTCTCTCTCTCTCTCTCAGAAACCAGTATAAGATTTAATGAGAAATGACATTCCAAAGAAACACATAAATCTGCGAAGGAGATGCAATATTCTTCGTCTAAATGACTTTCCATTGAGTTAGCTCATTTCCACAGCCCATGACATGCACGATCTATCATGCAGAAAAATATCATCCCATTTCTGCTATGGACTGAAGAAAGGCGTTAAGAAACATCAGTCATTTGTGGCTTTATTCGTGACCCAGAAATGGACTTGATCTTATCAAATCAAGAATAAATATTCCATTTGCCAGGCCATGTAATACCATCTATCTGTATTATCATCGACAAGGATCGGCTGAGCTAGTAATGGGGAACTTCGCACTCCATTTTTAATGGTTTGCCCTATTTATCCGCTCTAATATGTGTGCTGTCTCATATCGTTTCTGTCACTTAAGCACAATAGTTTATTGCACAGAGAGTAGCTTACATTTATGGAAAGTGTGTTCCCACTGATTGCATTCTTACGTTGTGTTTTTTAGAAGAGATGTCCATCTCGTAAAAAAAGGGGTAGGTTGCTAGCTGATGATGTAAAAAAAATTGAATCATTCAAAAGTGAATTATTGTTGCACAGCAATTGAGGGGGGAAAGAATTTTTTAATGAAATATATCCTACCATATGATGTTTGAAGCCTCCTCAAAAAAATTATACCATGTTAACCTACAGTATTTCTGAGAATTAGATTTTATCTAACCAACGATAAAAAATATAAAAACTAAAAACATACAGAAAGAGAGAAAGGGACTATTCATTGCTGAATTCTTGCTGCAACAAAACGTTTCTCATGTCAAAATTGCATCATGGACACAATAAGCTTTTAATCCAGGATAGAATAACAGAATGGTCTAGAAAAAATAGATTTCAGCCACAAGGACCTTGGCGCATTTCTTCCAATGGAATTTAATGCACTACTTGCTGTACTAGATGTAATTTACTTGGAAGACACACTGAAGAGAGAGTAGAATTGCAGCCGAGGCTTCATTAATATATGTTTTTATAAGGTAACTCTTTTACTCTCCTTTCTAAAGCTTGCACCAACAAAATACTGCAAGGCTGGAGAGTGATGCTGTGTTGACAACTGGGAAAAAAAATATTGTAGTGGAACATATTTCTAAGAAAACTTTCACACATTATTACAAGTGGATTAATTTTGAAATATCTTCTTTATATCTTTCTTTCATATTTTTTTATTATTAATATATGGATCAGTGTATGGATTACTATAAGAAGTGAATTTCCTTCTGTGATGTCACAAAAAGGATAAAGGCAAAATTAGTAAGCCCCAGTTTGGGATATACCAATATTTTGACATAGGTTGATCAAAACATTCACATCAATTTCGTCTGTACAACCACCCAACATCTCCATAAGGCATAAACACAGAACTTGGGAACCAATAGGCTTATATCTTGCTAAGATAACCACAACACATAACACATTCTTTTCTGAAAGCATGCTAGAAAGTTTTATACAATCCTAAATCTCTTATTTTTATACATGTGTGCATCTCCAAAAATAATGATGCCTCTAATCAGATACTATTGTACTACCTCAAGTCAACCAAGTGGACTGAACTCTAATCAGGTCTGATTTCTATGATGCTTGCATTGATTATTATCACTAATCTCTGTGTTACAGGCCCCCCCCCCCCCCCCCGATGTGTGTGACAAGTGACCAGTCAAGCTCAGGATTTAGATTTAAATCTTGTAGATTTAAATATAAATAATTTGCAATCAAATCTTTAAAATCTGTAACTACATCCACATTTTGGCTGGCCACTATTCAATTCGGTGGGTTCACAATATGGTGCGCCATCTATCTATTGCAGCGAACAGGCCAAATTTTGTAACTTTGATATGGACTGAAGTTAACGACTAAAATCATACAAACCTACAGATGAGCTTCCATGGGGAAGATCTTTTAATCAGGAACTTTAGTTAGAATTCGCACATGCGCCCATCGGCACCGGTTTGACATTTTGTGGGTAATTTTCAATATGAGAGAACGGACGCCGGACTATTTTCCATTGTTTCAGGGTCAAGCTCCTGAATTCTACTTATTGATGATAAAGAGTGGGCAAACATCAGTAGAATTGTTTTGATATACCCCTTCGAAAATATTATATATAGATATTATATATATCATATTATAACGCTCTGGGCGCTCATCTGGGTTAGCCACATGCATGCACTAGCAATAAGTACATGTCGATTTGTTCCCATGAGGCATTGTGAATCTTGTCCTGTCCGCTGCAACCGAAAGATGGCGCACTGTTTTGTGAATCCACCAAATTGATCAAGATTTATTTTGAATGCCTATTATTTAGAGTGTGTAGTCAATAGAAATGTGTACATAGCCTCTTGTTCTTTACGATCATTCTTGAAATTTTGTTCACATCTGTTCATTTTTTGTTGTTGAATGCACTGATCTTCTACACACTCACGAACAAATAATAAACCAATTTATGAAATAACCATTTTGGAGTACAATCACTAGCGTACCTACGGGGGGGGGGCAGAGGGGGCAGACTGCCCCCCCTGACGAGTCTTGAAGACCTTTTTTTTTTTTTTTGCTTGTCAAATTTTTTTGCTGGTACAAAATCCTTTATTTGTGGTTGAAGACCTTTTTTTTTTTTTTTGCTTGTCAAATTTTTTGGCGAACGAATTTGCCCCCCCCCCCCCCTGTGGAAAATCCTAGGTACACCACTGAGTACAATGTGTACAAAATATTAGGCACAAATCACAAGAAATTCCCCCCAAAAAATAAAAGTGTGAAGAGTTACGCCAAAATATTATGCTTTAAATTCAAGCAGTTTCTTCACTTTTCACCTTTCCTACCTTTTTTTATCTTTATCCATGGCAGCAAAACAGAGGGGGGGGGGGCAAAGGGGGTATGGATCATCCCATCCCTATATGACTTTTTTAAGTAGTGAAAAACAACAACAGAGGGAAAATGGAAGAAGGAAAATGGAAGACAGACACTTTAGAACAATATGACAAATGGGGATATTATTTCACTGAGAAAAAAATATCACCTTTAGATCGCCTCCCCTTCCGACAATATTTTGCCACCATCTCTACCTTTATCATATATGCTACATCCCTTATTTAAACCTAGTACTCACTCATATACCCTATTTTGATTAAAGAGCATAAAAGAAAAACATTCAAAAATTGGAATACAAGCAGAGTACACCTAATACAGTTAAAAAGAGGGCCGTCTTTGAGGAAGGATCAAAAGACAGACCTACATGAAAATAAAGGCTACTTTTTACAATAGTTGAGGGAAAAATGATTCTGTTCTCATTCAAGTTTTTGTTTATCTTCTCCAAGAATTGTCTAATGAATTTCATCAATGACATTTTGGCATCATTCATGATGACTTAGTCCAATTAATCAACATTCATTCACAAGCTCGTTAGCGGCCACTTAAAGTGATTATCCAAAACTCATTTGATTACCCGGACCAGAGCCAAGAAGAGGGCCAGTATTACCCTTTGGTTTTATATAAGCATAACTTTCAAGTTCAGCGCAGACCTCATTAGGCTAATGGATCATGGGTAATTGGGGGCACTGCTCAGCCGCCATTTCCGATTGGCTACCGTCCTGATCAGCGATTGAAATGACAGGAAATAAAAAGACAAGACTTAAGAATAATAAAGCAAAAAGGTCAGGCATTTAGCTGCAATTGAAGACAATGTACTTCCCACTTTAAGCTAAAACATCAAGGACGAAACTGGCAAAGAAAGATATGAGAAAAGTTGACGAGTTGAAAGCAAAGATAAAGGCCGGTCCAACTTTTCCATTCATGCTCATTCGTGAGCAAGGCAAATATCTATATAAAGACATACCGCTATCAAGTGACTTCCATGGTATTTTTATGTACATTTCAAAGAAAGGTTTTTTTAATGCAGGATAAGAATGTAACTGATCATCAAGAGACGGCCGAGATTAAAATTGAGACAAATTTGCACATGTATGTCATATTTTTTCCACTAAACTTGCCAAAAGAGAGTAGAATAATTTTTTTACTATTTTGTGTCTGACTGAAAACCATGCAATCATTTGGGCACAGCCCAAGAGCCCACAGAGGGCTACCTCCACCGGGCAAGTCTACTGATGCAAACGCAGACGCTTTCTCAGGTTCCCCTGAGCGCAGGGCAATCAGCATAGTTAAAGCGAAAATCCTACTTGTAGCTGAATAATAAACTTTCTGATAACTAAAATGTCAATGTAAAATCACGTCTTGCTTGTTTATAATGAATCTGCATGCTGAAAATAAACTTGATGGCCATAATTTGATTGAAAGATTTGGGTTGCTTGATTTTAGTTCAAGCAGGGTTAGTTCAAAACCTCCCAACCGGTAAGTGAAATTATAAGCGCTCGCAGCCACCACGCAGCACCACACCGCCGAGTGAGCTTGGGTCCTATTACATCATTTTTACAAAATCACAAAATTTCTATCAGAATGTAAGCTTTTCTCTTCACAGATTGTGAGCGAATGCATGTGGGCTCCCTTTTTCTAATTAGAGTCTTCCTCCCTTTCCTTATCCTTTTTCCTTTTCTCTTCCTTTCAATCTCCTTCCCACTCTCCTTCTCCTTTCTCTTATCCTTCTCATTCTCATTATCCTATCTTTGGCTCCTCCTCCTCCTCGTCAATCTCTTAGTTTTTTTCCTTCTCCTTCATCTTCCTCTCATCTCTTCCCCATATTTCTTCTTCATCTTCTTCTTCCCCTCCATCTCTTTACCATCACCATCCTCACTTTATTCTTAGGAGAAACTAGAATATAATATTCAAAATAAAATTAATAAATAGAATCTCTGCACAAGCAATACAGATTTGTCTTGCTCTGCAAACACTGAAAATAGGTTATTATTTATTAACAATATGAAATCAATTCCTACACATTACTTACACCTAGTAGAACATGAAAAAATCCTTTCATCAGGTGACTCAGCTGGCCTTCAAACCACCATCCTCCAAAGTAATCACTTTTGGTCTAGAGAATCTTATTAAAATCAGAATACCAACCACAAGATTGCAAAGGTCACTAAAAGGTCACTAAAAGGCCACAGCTCCTGTCAGTAATATATGCAGCACTGACTGAGAAACAAGTATTAAAGTTTTATGTAAATATTGCATATCATTACTCTCACATTCAGATATAGGGGAAATATTATCAACAGATTGAGTCAGCAAATAAACTCAGATTCCCATATCAATGTTTATAAGAATATTCATTACTAAGTCCAGATAATTAAATAAATTTTGTTATTAAGATACCTACAGAGATAAAATGAAATTACCAGGCAGAAAACTCATCATTACCAATAATTTATCAAATCAAATAAATAAAATGGCCGTAATTTTCTGAATTAGGGTGAGAGTGACCTTGTCAAATGATTTTTTATCTAAAAAAAAAATTGGTAAAGAGTGTCCGTCTCACAACCGAGAGGTCGGGAGTTCAAACCCCGGCCGCATCAGACCAAAAGAAAACTGCTATCCTGTTTGCCATTAAACAATACAAGGGATAGAGCTACGTCGATCTGGCGCCATACAGTGGCTGCCGGGCCCAAGATTAAATTGGGCAAATCAAAACTTTGGAGCATTTCTGTTTCTGATATCTGTTTGGAACAATAAAAAAATAACACAATAAAAAGCTAAGACACTGCCCTGACCTATACCACATACGGCGTGTCCCACAAGAAATGCTAATCGCACTCTAGTTGGGTGTAATTAAAACATTATATTGTTTATCTTTACACCGTAAACTACAATTCATTTTCTACAAATGGATGAAATTTTATGTAATATGGTCCAATATCACAGATGGGAACATTTTGTCTTTAGACATCAGGGAAACTCTCCATCCACCATTTGCAATTAGAAGTATGTATAGTCAGGTTCAGCTAACCGGATTTGTTATTTATTCCAGTGGTGCAAATTGTATCTATTCATGTTAAAACCACAGGCGTAAATCTGCAAGGATATTCTTTTGATCAGCACTTGGGATGACCTATTCATTTATCCCCTTCTGATTAATAGAAGCTATTGCATATTACATCAGTAAGATAGTTGATCGGAAAAACTATTTTGTCTTATTTTGATGTGTCAAATCTAAGAAATTCATGATATAAAGTATATTCACATCTAACGCTGATAGCAGCGGCTGAAATATTGACTGTTCATACCTGCTGAGGGTGATAATAGATTCTGGAGTTTAATATAACACAATATGTGTACATTAATTCTAAATCTATGAATATAAATCATATGATATCATACCCAAGTCTACCAAGGCCATGGGCGTGGATGAGCAATTGAATGCTCCTGATACCCCCCTTACTGAACTGACCTTGGAAATTTTGCTGCCCCTTTTTTATTTTCCTGATTTGTGCTACAAGGGACAAATGTGCCCAATAGAAAAGCGACTTTGTCCTGTAAAAATATTTCAATTGAAGGTCTGTGATATATATTTGACAGTAATAAACATGCACTGTTTGTTAGATAAGATGGTAATATGCTTCATGGAGATTTAATAACAAATAGTTTGGGGGCATTGGAGCATCTATCAGAGTTATAACGTAAACTTATTGTTACATCACCACAGATGATCAAATTGATTGTATGTGTAATTCACAATACAGACAATTAATGCCCACTATCATGACAATGGTTAAAATAATTCAATTGCATTTTGACCTTTGTGACCTTGTACACAAGCACACATGCAGATTTCCATTCAGTTTGTTGTTCCAATGCCCGCCCACAAGAACAAAACTCACTAAAATGGGTTGAATTAAAACTAGGCTGATGTTCTCCCCTGCAAGCTTGATTCTTTATGATCTCTTCTGCATTTGTTTTTCCCCCTTACCCTTTTGTATTGACTTAAACCATTACGAATCAAATGGATGGAAAAAAATTAGTATTATATAAAATTTGCAATCATAGAATGCACTTCTTTTCAAGCAAAACAGGCTTAAATAAAATTAAGCCCTTTCTTGTGGGACAGCACTTTCTGTCTATTTCAAGCAGAACATTGAAACAATCAAGCAAATAATTAAAAAAAAATCCTCAAATGGCTTATATGAGAATGGGTGAAGAATTCTGGCTTGAAATTGGACTGAGAAAAAAAATGGTCAGTGGGGTGAATAATTGAAGTATATAATTACTGACTTATTTTGATCTTTCTTTAGCTCTTCTCCCATCTATTTCCTATTTTACTCCCAATTTCCTCATTACTATCAATCTTTTCTCTCTCTCTTTCCTTCCTTTCCCCAAAGTCCATCTCTCTTGGAGTAATTAGAGCTTCCACGGCGATGATTCAGTGTTCCAATTGCCACCCATTCAACTTGGTCAGTAGACCGTAAAAAGAGGATCGGAGAAGGAGGAGGAGGAGGGAGCAATCTACATGCAACGGGCTTGCCTGGCCGCGTTGTCCCGCATGTTCCGGTAAATGATGATGTTCGTGAGGTGACTACCCACCCAACGAGGGTATCGCCGTTACAGGCATTGTGAGCACGTAGAATGAAATGACATAATTATTTGGACGTGACAGTGATTCGTTTAAGATACTGGAAAAAGGGGAATTATTTTGTATGCCATGCACGCACAGATACTGGCACAGATATGAGTGCTCATATTTGCTGAATTCTGCCATGCAAAGCAAAAGGAATACAGAATTGCAAAGTCATGTAACTAATGTGACAGGCTGCCAGAGACAAGTTATATTTCCGATACACAAGGAAAAAGCTAGTTCAAATAACAAATCTATTCTTTGTTTCTAATGATTATTTCTAACCATACTTATTTATTATTGACTCACTAAGTATGTACTTAATGTTCATAACCAATTCTATTATATTGGTTTCACTGATATGGAGTGTGCACCTAAAAAGATATATGTCACCTTTGAAGAATTCAATCCAGAAGTCTATTGTCACACTGTGAACAGTCACATGTATATTTATTGCATTATTATTATTATTATCACTCCAGATTCATGCATCTGTTTCAAATGAAAGAATACTTCAAACTATTTTAAGCAGAGCAATCTATTCTTTTTTTTACATTCTAATTTTCTAAAACAAGTTTACAAGTACAATAAGGGCAGCTATTCAAACAACTTTATTACATGTAGTTGCATACACAGCAAAAAGTAAAATAGAAAATTATATTATAAAAATTATGCTTCTAATTCCTTTTCAATGTGTGGACAAAAACATTTTTCAAGAATTCTTATGATTTTGATCGCAATCAAAATCACAATTCTTCTTGTGTTTATTTTTTTCAGAATAATTATATTATATTGGATGGCTCTGAATGGGATACCAGAAATATTCCAATAGTTAGCTCAGAAATTCCAAGAATCACAGATGAGTGGAATATTTCTGGTATTCAATGAAATAAGGCCATCCAATATAATTATCATCTATCCCAACCCCCCTAAAAAAAAAAAAAAAAATTTGATTGAGCAACTCACGTCACTTACTACAATCAGTTAATATGCAGGGTGCGACATAAGCGCTTGCCCGATTGCCCGGGGCAAGTAAAAGTTAGAGTCGGGCAAGTGTTTTGAAGCAAAGACAAATACTGCTTGCCCGAATCGGGCAAGCAAAATTTTCCTATGGAAATTATATTTTAGAAAGATTCCCCATATTTCACCATCAAAATATAGAAAAGAAAACGAGACAAAAAAAGCAATATCATTAATTTCTTCTTTCGAATTGCAAAATTTGCGCCATTTACAGCTCAGAGACATACACACACACACAGAATCAATGGCAGTCTAGCATACGTAGCTAGCTAGCGCCTAGTCCACGCAGCCGATGTATGTAGTTAAGTTTCTACGGAGTACGGTGCTGGAAGAACGAAGTTTGCTCCGGAAGAAATCTCCCACAGAACTGTCAAAATTCACATTTCTTACCAATGAAAATTCTTGTAGTGACCATATTTCCTAAAAATTGGGGGTAGCTCTGTCATTTGTAAGCAGTAAAAGGAGAAATTTTCACTTCTGTTATGCTTAAAAAAGATCGGGTTTTGAATGATCGTCTGTATCGCACACACTGAAATACATTGTTTGACAGTCCCACATATGCATTTGTGTGATATGTTGATAAACATGGTTTCTTTCGTAACTTTTTTTTAGCCAAGGAAATTGATAAATTTTCTTCTTTATTTATGACTGGATAGTTTGAGCTTTCTTCCTCTCTATTTTCTTTCTTTCTGCCTATCTTTCCTTTTTTTGATCTCTCTTTATTTCTTTAAATTTCCTTCTTTTGTTCATTTTTTCTGTTACTATAGCTGTCATTCTTTTCTTTCTATCTTATCTTTCTTCCAACCTTTGTTTACCTATTTCTTTAATCCTTCCTTCTTTTTCCCCTTCCTTTCATTCTTTCTTACTGTCTTCCTTCCGTCCATCCATTCTTTACATTTTCTTCCTGTCTTTTTTTCTTCCTTACTTTCTTCATCCCTTTCATACTTTCTTTTCTTTCTTTATTTCTTTCCTTCATTCCTTCCTTTCTTTTTATCTTTCATTCTTTCTTTCTCCGCCCTTCCTTTCTTTCCTTCTTTCTGTTTTTCTTTATTTCTGTCTTTCGTTCTTTCTTTTTTCCATCCATCCTTTCTTTTCTTCCTTATTTTTTCTTTCTGCCTTCCTTCATCTCTTTCCTTTCATTCCTTCCTTCATTTCTTTATGTCTATCGTTCTATCTTTTTTTTCCTTCCATCTATCCTTATACCTTTTCTTTCTTCCTATCTTCCTTCTTTCCTTTCTCTCGTTTTCTTTCTTTCTCATTTCCTTCCATCAATCCTTTACCTTTTCTTTTTCTCTTTTCTTTCTTTCCTTCCTTCACTTTCTTTCTTTCCTTCTTTCTTTCTGATTTTCTTTTTTTTTCTTTTGTTCTTTTGATCTTTTTTTTTTCCATCCATCCTTTTTTTTCTTCCTTATTTTTTCTTTCTGCCTTCCTTCATCTCTTTCCTTCATTTCTTTCTGTCTTTCCTTGTATCTATCTTTTCTTTTTTTCTTTTTTTCCTTCCTTCCATCTATCCTTATACCTTTTCTTTCTTCTTTCCTTTCTTTCCTTCTTTCTTTCTGATTTTCTTTTTTTTTCTTTTGTTCTTTTGATCTTTTTTTTTCCATCCATCCTTTTTTTTCTTCCTTATTTTTTCTTTCTGCCTTCCTTCATCTCTTTCCTTCATTCCTTCCTTCATTTCTTTCTGTCTTTCGTTGTATCTATCTTTTTTTTTTCTTTTTTTTTTCCTTCCTTCCATCTATCCTTATACCTTTTCTTTCTACTTTCCTTTCTCTCGTTTTCTTTCTTTCCCTTATCCTTCCTTTCTGTTTACCTTTTTTCTTTCTTTTTTCCTTTTATTCATTCCTTTCTTTCCTTCCTTTCTCTTCCTCTCATTATTTTTCTATTTTTTTTTTCATCCTCCTTTCCCTTCTTTCTTCCTTTCTTTCTTTCCATCTTTCTCTTCCCCGTAGCCATTCTCTCTCTCTCTTTCTCTATTTCTTTTTTCTTTCTTCCTTCCTTTATTTCTTTGTCCTTTCTGTCTTTCTTCTTACTTTTTTTTTCATTCTCTCCCCCTCTCTTATTTTTTTTTCTCTGATTATTTTCAGTGATTTCCCCTTTTTTATTGTGTCCTAGTCCCCTCCAAAATATATGGAAAATATATGAGATTAGGAAATTAATTATAGAGCATATTTACCATATATTTTGTCATGAAGTTCAAGATAAAAATCATTAAAAAAAAGAAATACAACTACAAGGTACATCAGTAGTCATGTTGAAAAATTTATTTTTAAAGCCGTCAATAGTATGGTATGTAAAATTATAAGGCTATAACTTGTTTTGAAGCAATAAAACTTTGTTTTGAAGGATTTTTTCGGGCAAGTGAAATCTATATTCGGGCAAGTATTTTCCAACTATTTGAAAATTTACTTGCCCGACTGGGCAAGTGCTTCAAAAAAGTTATGTAGCACCCTGATATGGTCTCACTTCATAAGATCATTGTAGAAATGTGACTTAAATGTAGTTCATTATGACGTTATTAAGAATCATCATACTCTATGCTGCTTATAAACATTGCATTTATTGTTGTACGCATATATATTGCGCATTCGCACATGTGCACTGGACAGTTGAATACAGTCTCATCCTGCAAGTTTTGTACAGGGGCCTATGAGATGTTCATCAGATTTTGGTCCTTCTGGGAATACACTCTTGTATTGTGGCAATTGATGCAAACCAAATTCACCAAAATACATGTCTTTAATGCATTGCTATAACACTCTAGTCTATATAGATAATAATCATAATTATTTGCTGAGCGCTGTGTGTAAGAAACTAAGAATCATACTGCAATCGGAAAATATATATTTTTGTCTAACCTACAATGCACATCGCATATTAAAGCATAAAAATTTGATGTCTTTGTGCATGAACAAAATCTGTTCATATCAATATCTGGTCATGTAGGTCCCAAATGTTTCTTCCTTGCAATTCAAATTGCGCATTTTCACTGCGTGTGAATGGTAAAAAAATACATATATCTAAATTTGTATCGCATTTCAAAATTTTAATAATTTCCTCTGTGTATGAATAAAACCCTACTAACAATCATTTACAGACGATATGATAAGATATCTGAAGATATTTTTCCCTGTTTTCTTGAATTATTTTACTCCAAGAAGACATACATGTACATGAGGCATACATACACTGAGCTGGAGAGGAGCTGGGCTTAACACTTCAGGACATGTTGCAAGAAAATATTTGGGATAAATTTGCATATTTTCTTTTGCAAATCTACAGTAGACAGAACTACAGCAAAAAACTCTTTAAACTTCTCGACAAGCATTCAAGTGCAATTTGGTAATTGATTGCCATACTCATGACTGATTTTGGAAATTGACTTTCAACTTTCACTTGGTTTGAAAGTTTCTTGCACCATCCCATTAGAAACTAATTACCAGTCTCCCTAACCTTCTATTCACTGTCATTATATAGCATTATCTACTGTTATATTCTATTCATATTCATATGAATTTAATCGTAGGTAAAAGGTAGCTGGTAGCAAACCTACATTGTAAACTCTTCATGGAGCAGAAAGTAATGTTTTGAAACCAGTAACTAAAATATTTTCAAAACTCGTCAAGTTTCCTTCATTATATGTATAATCTAAAGTCAAGTTCAGTCAAAATGTAAATTACCCTGATATTAAAAAAATACTTTTGTTTTATCAAATTAAATTCAACCATGGCATGCTTAAACAAAGCAAAAGAAATAAAAATAATGACATCGAAGTGAAAGGATATATAGATGACTGGATAAATGAATGGCCTCGAGACAAGCAAAAGGCAATTACAACAAGTAAACGCTTTTATCCTAATGGCTAAAAATTAACCTCCGTATCACATTAGCCAGATTACAGGTAATAAGTGATGGGTCCACAAGAGAAATAGGGGAGAGTTAGGAAGAAAAGCAGAGGAAAAACACCGCAATGCTTTTAAAAGCTGATGACACTAATTCAGGGCAAAATGATAAATCATAGGTTTTAATTGCCCCTTGATCAATCGTGGGGTTCTGCGAATTGGCAAAGTGCCATTCGGTTTAATCACGTTTCGGTGACATGTATTTGTTTACAAAGCACTCCATGCATTGTCTCTGGGACACATCCAGTCCAACGATGCAAAGCATCGCACAATGTGGGCGGAAATAAAGAATATCAACATGTGTCGAGCATTTCGTAACATGTTTGCAACATCCACTGCCAGAGCCAAAGGGAAATCCTTGTATGTACTAATTCAATATCGTTGCAGTGGCAACATCTGAGGTGTTAATGGCCGAAATGACCTTCGAAACCTTAGGCCTACTATTAATGGTTGTTGATGTGCAACAAGGTGTGCATGTATTACTAAATGCGTGCTCCCATTAGTTACATCTTACTTCATTTCTTAAAAGAAACATTTGCACATCATTATAAAACAAAAAAGAGAAAACATCAATGAGTATTTTCATCTCTAGTCTAGCTACATGAGCAAGACAAGGCCACTTTTACTATTGGTGGAGTCATTCAGTATGATCATATTTTATATAATACATACATGATACATGCACACACACACCCAAGTACTCCTATTGTTTCTCTATAATGAGCTGAAAGGGTATTACAAGGAATAGAAGAAAAATTGAAGTTTGTTTACATTCAATGCAGAACATTATTTTGTTTGAATTAAATATTATATCAAGGTCTCTAACATTGGAAAACATGCACAACATGAATGATTTAAATGCAGTAAAAATTCAATATGTTAAAAAGACAAATTTAATTTAACAAAAAAAAGAATTATTTTGCCTACGCTTCATTACTTTTAATTAAATCTTCTATTCCAAAGAATCCAAGACTATTCTTTTTATAAGAAATTAAATTATAAAAATGTAAATTGAACCTTGTACCTGCACTTTGCGACAGAAGATATAGCTCCAAAGTGACGCATTCCCATCTGAAAACAAGGCAGATTACTGACCAAACATCTGCAAAGAGAGTATAAGAGTAAACAAATGAGATTTTTTTTTAAAGATACCAACAAAATACTGAATAAAAACTAGAAATGCATAAAAAAATAATCAAATATACACGTACTTCCAAAGGATGATAAAAAATTAAAGTAATGAACTGGCGAGGGAAACTCTGGTGGTTCTAAAAATAAATCTTAGTTCTGGATATGAGATTGAAATTATGGAAGAAATGTTGATTGTAATTCAGTAATTCACCCATGAGTGAATGCACACTGTATGAGATGGGAATCACAAATGTGATAAGCATTTGACTCAAGTCTGCATACAGAAATCAATACATAAAGGCTACAAGCAAATCATATTATATGTACACATAATCTCCTGAAGATGTGAACTTACTACATGCCCCTAGAAAGTGTAGAATAGAATGGATTAGTCCAGTTCAATAATTGAAAGTACTAGTTCATTAGGTTAAGCAGGGTTTAAATTTACCATTTGTTATAAAAAGGGCAAAGTTTAGTCAAATCTAAGAATAACTCTTTTTGTGAGAGCAGTATTTTTGGATCATTGGGCAATGTGTGGAATTGGATTTTGACTCGAAACTGTATTTCTGCTCTAATAGCAAATTTCACTCCTATGAAAATGTGTATAACTGGCTGGAAATAATTATCAAAGAATAATGAGTGACCTTTACTCCTAAAATTAATTATACTATACATGAAAGAGACAATAAAGTTATTACATGTAAAACTTCAAACTATCAAATATAATTCCTACTTGGCTTACAATTTACATGCACTTTTTCATAGTCCAATGACTTACTTGAAAGAAAGATAGTTTTATATCAATTTAACTCTTGAAGAAAAAGACACAATCTATAAATCTTATATAATCCCTTTTCAACCCCAATCACCACCACACCTGGTGGGTGTTTCATAAAGCTGTTCTTAAGTTTAGAGCTACTTTGAGAACGACTAGTGATCCTTTCTTTTGGTATGGTATACACCAAAATGTTCATTAGCGATTGGTTTAGCATGTATAGGGGTTCATCAGTTGTTCTTAAAGTGGCTCTTAACGTATGAACACCTACATGAAACACCCTCAGGAAGATTATTCCTCATTGAAAACAACAATAAAGGTTAATGATTATCAATCCGAAATAACCCACAAATATTTTCATATAGGATTTTATTATATGAAAAGAAACTGAAGTATAGTTCTCCATTCTTAAGAATACATGATAAATCTTGAAAAATCTTGAATTCTCAAGATAGCGTGTATAATGATAATCCACTCCATATTATTATCTCTACGAAATGATCTATTTTCTGTAAGAATTTTTAAAAGCTATAATGATGAATGATGTACTTTACAGTTTAGTTGCTTTAGATTTCTGATAGCTGAGAATATTTTTTTAAGTTTTTAATGTAAATATCTTTCAGGCTATTCTGGAAGGTAACTCTACAACTGAAAAAAGGGGGCTTTTGTGCATTCAGTATTGATAATAAGGCTCTTAAGTGTACTGTACACATTGAGTCACAAGAGGGCAGCATTCATCTACAATCTGTGTTGTGTCTTTTCCAAAGGGAGTTATATTGCATACACTGTGCAGGTGCTCTACCAATTCCTCTCATCTCATTTATCAAATTTCATCTCATCTTGCTGTACGCATTTAGCACAAATCTATTCATACTGCTCGATTATTTGTAGCAAATATGATACACACATGGTTGATTATTTTCAATTATATTGTTTAATTAAAATATCCAACTACCGGTACCAAAAGAGACCCAATCTCTAAAAACTATTGGAGAAATAAGAGTCCTTTGTTGCCAAAAATAAATTTGCAGCAAATAGAAACCACCCCCCCAAAAAAAAAATGCAAGCACCTGGATCCAGCGTTGTCTTTATTACGACGTATATTGTTGGTGCGCGGATCATTATGAAACGTATCTCTTTATATGCATCCTCAAATGTCCAGATGTGAGACCAGGGAAAATACAAAGGTATATTGTGCGTCGTCTCTGCATGCAAAGTAAATACGCACATTGAGACAGAGGAAAATACAAACAATATACCTATCCCTTCCCGATATAATGTAGGGCAATATGGTTTTGTAAATGACAAGCTCAGATACATGTCTGATATGGGTTGAAATATTTTTTTAGGGAAAACCACACAGTATTTACGAGTGACCCATGACATCATCAAACCAGAATTGAGCGGGGGGGGGGGGGGGGGGAGGAGAAAGATTGAGCACCGACTTTTATTTTGATTCATAATTTTTAATTTTTCAGATATCATCTTTAATAGCTCATAAAGTACACTACCAAGTACCTCCATTTACTTCAATAGTTGAGAGGGGGTGAGTGTCTACGTGTACATGATGGGGGGACCTAAAGCTACGCACTTTGTTTACAAACTATAAAAACTATGCCAATTTTAATATTGTAACAAATCATCTTTCACAAATTTGTGGTAAATATTCTAAAGATTTTTAACCATGAAGAAAATATCACAAAACTCACTAATAAGAAAATCCCGCTGTGTTTTCCGAACACCTCTTGATTTCGCCGCCCGTTGTAGAAGAGGTCCTAAAGCTACGCAATAAATTTATCATGCAAAGAAAAAGTATTTCCTGTGCCTAAATTTCTAAATAACATTCATATTCTTATAGAAAAATATGAAACCAAAATGAATATAACTCCAAAATTCCAAACAGTTGCTGTTTATCTCTGCAATAGTGATTTATTGCAGCCTCTGTACAAAATACTGAATAAGAATCGAACGTCACACTGCAGTAACAGCTCCACACACAGAGTGCGCATTTTGCAATGAAAATTGCATGCGCATTGGAGTGGTGCGTAGCTTTAGGACCCCCTACCATACATGATACAGTTGATTCTTTTTAGTGGACTCACCCCCCCCCCCCATTTAATCATGAACGCTTGAAAAAAGTATTTTAACATTCATTTTACAATGTATTCATTCTGCATCTATTTCTGTATCAAGAACTAAATAGAAATTTATGTATCAATGCATTGCATTTTCTATCAAAATAAAAACTTTTCAATTAGAATTTGAAAACTCTGAAAACACAAAGAAAATGGTGATTTTGAAGATTTTACTACGGGTATGAGATTATAATTCCAGACAGTCACAGAAGTGTAAGGTTAAAAATCATCCTTTGTAAAATCCACACAGCTCTATACCCCTTTGACTGTCTTCACAACATACTGAGGGAATTAAATACAATTAATTGAAGTTGATCCTGATTTTGCTGACAACTAATGACGAGTGAAAGTGAGGTCAGGGGAGCTTTATTATGAAGAATGGAATTGAGATACCCCCTCAGGTGATAATTAAACTACAGTTGGTTGTAGAATTAGGCAGAATGAAGTAAAAATAGGTCCTTTCAGACTGACTAAAAACTAAGAATACCAGGTATTATCTGATACATAAATACCACTTTCACATAAAAAAAGTCTCTTAGGTATGAACACTCAGCAAACCATCATATTTGAAAACCAAATATTCAAAATATGAAGTTTTATTTTTTGGCGTGTAAAGAAAAAAAGGAAATAAAGCGGAATGAAACGTCAAGGCTCGGGTATCTTTCACTGACCTCTCATCTCAGCATTCGTATATGAGTTTAAAAATTAAACTATACATACCAATAGAAAAAATCAATTACTCAGTATTAAGAAATTGCAATAGATTAAATAATAGTCATAAGTGTTATCCTGAATAATCGATTTGTTTTATTACATATATCAATTAAAACCAATAAGTTTGAAATTTACTAATTATGATAGAGTCTCTTATTTACGTATATGTTTGTACTACCATACCGCGTGCTTATGCAGCTAGAGATAGCAAAATGAATGGTGGGTAATGACGTATTTCCGCACTCTCTCACACCTTTATATTACACTTTCGCTCAAAGCGGACTTCATTGGTTCAGTGTGAACAGAAACCAGAAGCGTTTTGGAAGTGTTTTGAAAGTGAAGCATCGTGAAATATAACTGCATGGATATTCCGTTTCGGCAGTGTGAAAACAGTATAAATTTTCTCTGATCTACCTTGATTACAAAATACCAGGTATTTTTACCACTGTATGACTTGCATTGCCTACTGAATAGTTTTTTACTAGACAAAATTAAGAGAACTTTCCCATCCCAGGGAGTATGTTGGAAACATCTGCCGCAGGGCATTTTGGTTGCTTACTTGCTTAGCTAACAATTTTTAACCCTATGCCTTTTCCACTACTCAATCATGCATACGAATTCAGAACAATAGGGCCGTCTGCACCATCCCGAGTTTTTGAATTAGCGCGCTATTTCTGATCCGGCAAATTATCCCGATCTGAACAATCTTGAGATTATTTGCAATGGAGACGCAATTATCGCGCTAGTTCGTAGTATTAATCTCGAGATTGCAATCCCAAGTCAACTTGGGATTATTTGCAAAATAGCGCGCTATTTAACGAATGATCGCGCTAATTTGTTGGTGCAGACGCACTCGGGATTATTTATTCACGGCGTCAGACCATAATGCATCGATGCCTCACTCGAGCAGGAATCGCTCTTCTTGCGATGGTGGAGACGGGGTTTCTTGAATCTCGAGATTAATCGCGAAGAGGGCCGTTCGGGCTAAAATCTCGAGATTGAGCAAACTCGGGATGGTGCAGCACCGCCTTTTGACAATTTCCCCCAAAAGCATCTGGTGCGGAACTGAAAAAATTCTCTAAATTTTCAGGAATTCGCATGATGGAGTCGGTCTGAAACCACCTCATGTATCTATCTGAGATTGAGTGAGATTAAAGGGTTACTCTAATCTAGAAATAAGATGTTTTTGAAAGGATAAAAAATAATAAGAAAAGAAAGAGGAGAGATACTAGACAAAGCTGTGAAAAAAATGTGGAATTGAAAAAAACAAAAATCTGCTTCTTTCCATAAATACTTGGAGGGCTACTAATAAACTGAAAAAAAATGTGCAAATTATAAAGAATAAAGTCTGTAAAACCAATTGACGTGAAGAAATTGATGATTTTCTGATAGAAATCTAATCATGCACCTTGGCAAAATATTGATCATGGTATTTATTTACTTATTTAGTTTTATTTCAGTAGGGTAGCCCTGCACATAGTTATGGTAGACTAATATTTCATTTATTACACATCCTCAGGAAGTAAATAGTGTATAAAGTCATATTGAGGCTACATATCCAGACCACTTTCCTTGAGAAAAGAGTTTGCACAATAGACTATTAATTGAAAACAACCTTAGCTCGAATTTACTGTTTTTGAAAAACGTGTTTCTAGGATAAATACTGTAATGCTAATTGAACACAGCATCATCAAACAATTGCAGGGGGGCAGGAGTGCAGATTTCATGAAGTGGTGAATATTCCGGGGGTCATCCCTCTCACATTTTGTCAATCTAACCAAGAAGTGTTTGTGCTCTCCCAAGCCAGCAGAACAAGTGCTTGGAACAGCAAAACTGTCTGATTTAAATTTCACATCTTTAGACCCAATTCTTTTGCAGGGGCCGTTTCGCCAGCATCGGTAAGGCGATATCTGGTCGTTGTTTCTCTTATTGTGGCTTACAAGTGTTTGAGCGGCATGACGCATTGCGGTAAGACGATCATGGCGCTGGTTTACGCAACGCTCTGAAGCACTGCATTCAAATTGAATGAGTGTGGGGTATCCGACACACAACCTCCTGCCGTTTACCTTACAAAGCTCATTTTCGTGCCGTGGTAACAAACCGATATGCAAATTTCACCGTAAACATTGACTCCCCTTGCGCTATCACTTTCCAGGATTGAATTGCTCCTTGTCGACTAGAAAGGAGGTGAAACAGGTGAAAAACGGGATGAAGTTTGGACACTGAATACTCTGTACACAGTTATCTTCTTCACAAACATTGTGTTACAATTTGCTCTGAGCAAGATCATTTCACCCTCGAAACAAGTCCTGTGATGAAACCAGATTTTATTTAAAGTAGAGCAAGAAATTCAAACACAGCCTTCTCTCTCCAACCAAAACCACCTTAATCTCCCCAAACATAATTACTTGGTATGAAATTCACTATCTACAAGATCTCTTTAAATTAACATTCAAATCTCTTAAAAGGGAATAAACTGAGGATACTTCATAGACAAAAGTGAACAATCTCCTTAGACAAACTAACGGAAAATCAAATCATTGTGATGGGGGTGGGGGTGAAAAATGAAAAAAGATCGGCATAAGTAGAAATTTCCACTAGCTCTTGAGAGTACTAATTGCAGCATTAGAATTCAGCACACTCCATGGGATCAAAAACAAGTCTATGAAAGGTCTCTTGCATTGAGTTATTCAATGGTAACTGCTTTTAAGTGTCTTAAGTGATGTTTCAGCCCTAGCCAAGTACTTGCCTAATGGCACAATCCGTCTTCAACCCTAGCAGCTATCGGGGTCAGTCAAACTTCCTTTAAAGGTTTAATCCAATCGCGGCAAAATTTCTTGAATATATAATGGTATGTTCCACTATCCATGATATCGTAAGAGAAATTAGGTACCTGTGAAAACTAAAATCAAATAAACCAGACAATAGCATACTGCACTTAAAGTAAGTTTTGCACAGTGGATAGTCTAATTTCAGATACTTTTATTTATTACAAACTCTTACGTGTGAGATGTTATCTAAAAAATTATTTGAAAATTTGAATGATCCTTTTTTTTTCTTCAAGAAAACATTATTTCCCCGAACCAGACAATAACTTATATTCATATATCTTGTCTAATGGAAGATGCAAATTTCAACAAGCTTAAGTTTCAGTATTTCCTATTATCAACGTTCAATTGTTTTATTGATGTCTTTCACTTCAGAACCACTGAAATATTGTTTGCAAATTATTACTATTTTTGTACTGTTATAATCTGAAGAGATATGTGAGTTTTATATCGTATCAGAAGTGGATTATTATGGCCCAGTGTATTTGCCTCCAGACTCTGAAACAGAGGATCATAGGTTCAATCCAAGCCATCACAGGCTTCTTCAGCAAAAAATTCTTCCAAATTTTGCTGCACTTGACCCAGGAGAGGTAAAAGGGGATACCTGGTAGGATTAATTCTTGAATGCACTGAACATTGCCGAAAAAGTGGCAACTCGAGCTAAGGCCAGGATAATAATAGTTGCTCTTTGTATCCTCTGGCAAAAAGTGCTCTATCAAAAATATATGGTACAACTTTAAATATGCCATACACTCTCAATTTCACAGATTTAGAACCAATCCTGATGGTAAGTGACCATTGACCAGTCAAACTGTGGATTTAGAGATCCATATCACAAAGATTTGAAAATAAACCTTTGAGGTTTAAATATAGATCTTCAGTATCTGCTCTATCCAGAATCAAATAGGCCACTAAACCACAGGAGACAGTGATTCATATCAAATCCCAACAATGTTAATACTAGCATAAGGTTGGCAATGCTCCTTTAACTGCTTGGTCTTAAAAGTGAAAAGGGGGCAACAGATTGTTATTGAAGAGTAATTGAATTCAAGTGTAATTTTTTAATGCATTTAACCTTGTGTCTGAAATGCACTCGAATACTCTTTTACCCTACCATGAAATTAATAGAAATGTGTTTTGTATATTTGACATTTTAATATGCGGTTCTGCAAAAGTATGGGATAAATCTTTTTAAGAATTCCTGATGAAAAGGGAATTTCAATATGCATTCAAATATAAACAAATGACTTTAATAAAGCACTCACTGTTCACAACATTGAAGACATTTCTTTTTCTACCTTACTTTATTAATTTTCCCATGTGTTTTCTTTACTTTACGTTGTTAAAGCCCATCTATAAAGGTAAAGGGTCGATTATGTGAATAACATGAGTATCATCTAGTATTCAATCTCATAAATGTGCAGTGGTTACAGAATTTTGCTTTACGATTAATCTTCATGAAAATTCATTTTCGATTTATTTGGTAAACAGTACCCTCTCTCTGTAATGATTTTGATTTTTCTTAAAATAGCCTTTTGATCACTTATCTCACAAAAAAAGTAATCTTATACCGGGGGCTGTTTCACAAAGATTTAAGTATGACTTAGAGTCGCACTTAAATGCCAAGGCGTACATGATATGCAAAGCACAATCTTATTGATCAATACGCAATAGTGCGCATCCTCTTGGCGTGATCTGACCAATGCGGTCATGCCTTTAATACCATGCACAACTAGGTATGTAAGTACAACACGAAGTCATACTTAAATCTTTGTGAAACATCCCTCCCCCTATATCAGAAAGCTACAGAGATTATATCCTATCATTTCTAGATCATGCCAGGATTGAAAGAGTGGTTCAATATATAGAGAGATTTATTTTTATCAGGCACGTAAAATTATGATATATTTCACATTGCATTTGTTTTATAGCATATTATACAAACTGCCATACATATTGTTATAATCTAGTAATGAATTGAAAAAGTTACATTCGCTTTAGTGGAATTTATCAAAGTCAATTCACCCTTATTTCACACACATCCACAGCCAAGTTTGACATAAAAAGGGTGTTATTCATAATCATCCTCATTATCTGAACTTGAAGAAGGGGCTCCATTGAATCAGGATTGTGATCTGTGTTGCCTTTGATCAAATTCGATGATTTTGGTTCTGCAGAATTGCATTATTTCTGTTCATAACCTGTTATCATTACGACCGACACTGTCTAGACACCTTTTGACAAAATATTTATTGTTTTGGGCAGATAACTCAAATTACGTTATATCGTAAATCTCAGCTGATTCAGGTTTTGGTAAGTTTTACTGTATCTTGAATGGGATAACAGCAAGTAGGAAACGTTCAGTAAGAAAGAGGATTCTTGTAACAATGATTGCCTCATCATGTCATATATCATGGAAACAGAGAGAGGCTCATAGCCTAAGATGAGTCACGCCTCAAAGTCAGATTTAATGAATCGCAAATGGGATAACTGTCGGGAGACAAGCAGCAGGACATTAATTCGAAACACTTAACCACCACACCAGACTGTACGGCGCCAGACCGAAACACTTCAGTGTACCTTTCGCACCTCTCTCCCTCCCTCGTGGATCGGACAAATCGGGAGAAACAAAAATGTTTTTGTAGAATTCCCAGAGCTTTATTTAACATTCTATCTGATATATGATGGGATCATCAGATCCGTTCCTAACCAAGCACTCTCATTTGTCATTCATACATGTATCCTCTTCAGAGAACTCTAACTTCTGGCCGCCAGTTGCTATGTCTGTGCATGATAGTTTTTTAGCCAATGAGTTCAGTTAATAAAACAGTGGAAAGTTCTCTGCCATTGCCCAATATCCTTAGAAGATAAAAGTTTGATCAATATTCGGTCAAACAATTAAACTTAGGACTAAAAGAATGCTGTCTTTTTAAGTAACAAACGAGGCACATCTCCAGATGGTAGTTGCGAAAGAAAGCAAAGGAGTGACACAGAGGATTCTATGACATTTGCATCTGTGACAGTTGTTCCTGTGGAAAATACTAACATTAAGCCAATCACAGCATTAACGAGCCAACCGTTCATACTTCGTTCTCTCAAACCCTTTTCTCAAGTTTTCTTAATCCCGGACTATCAATAACCCCATACTATCCTTAACCCCAAACTATAATTTTTCCTTTTCGCACAGGCCAAATTTGCTGCGTTATCCCGGCTAAGGAAATGCTTGCTTTTCTCAAACAAAATTCAGTAGTCCCAGACTAGTGGTAGCCATTCATGAGCGCTTATCTCTGATTGGACAACAGGGCTGGCTCCGTTGCCCCTAGATAGGGCATACATCAAGCACCGTCCTTGCTTGGCCGGGTCTCTTTTCTCACAGTGACTCTTAACCCGGGACTTTCATGCTTAAAGGGATGGTCCAGGTTGGAGATATTTATATCTCAATAAATAGAGTAAAATTCACAAAGCAAAATGCTGAAAATTTGATCAAAATCGGATAACAAATAACGAAGTTATTGAATTTTAAAGATTTGCATTATTCCGATGAAACAGTTCTAGGCATGTCTTTATGAATATTCATTAGGTGGGCTGATGATGTCATATCCCCACTTGTTCTTTTGTATTTTATTATATGAAATTAGGTTTATTCAAAATTATTCTACAAAGAATTAAAACAATTGGATTGACAACTGATTAAGTGCATTAGTTTTTTACTGCCACAACTTATTTCATCGTAATGGAGACACATCATTTACACATGTATGAAAAAATGAAACATTATGATTTCATGTAAATAACATAAGAAAAAGGAAAGTGGGGATGTGACATCATCAGACCACTCAATGAATATTCATGAGAGGTGCATATAACTGTTTCCACAAAATATTGATAAACTTTAAATTTATATAACTTCGTTATTTGTTATCCGATTTTGATGAAATTTTCAGCATTTTGCTCTGTGAATTTTACTCATTTATTTAGATGTAAATATTTTCAGCCCGGACCATCCCTTTAACATCCCGAATGCTCCGTTAACCCTGGTATTTTGCAGGGCCAAATAATCCTGTACTATATACGGTGGGTTAGGAAACTTTGCAAAATCGCTGTGAGAAAAGAAATTGGGTTAAGCTAGACTATTATAGGATGTGCTAACTTGCCATTTAGCCCCACCTATATGTACAGTACAGGGTTAAGGAAAATTTCACCTGTGAGAAAAGGATACCAGTTTTAACAGTAAAAAGCATGTATTTAGTGTCATGTGATCCAAGCACATGTTCACTATTGAACTATTTCTTACTATTAAACAAAGTGCTGAAATAAGTTCCCAAAATCTGCATAAACTATGGTGTCATATCATGGAATCAAAACCACATTTGTGAATTTGGTCCAGAGAGAGAAAGAGAGAAAGACAGACAGATAGGTAGATAGAGAGAAAAGGAGGAAGTGAAATAGACAAAAAATGATAGAGTGAAGAGAAAGGGACACGAAGCAAGTTGAGTTATATCCTAATTTTCATATACGGCGAGGCACCAATCCCATTATGGTGAATTTTTCAAAGAAACACAAGCACAAGTGACTCTGCATAAAAATAAGAAGTTGAAAATTGCCCTACATCTTCATGACGTCAACTCACTCGTCTAATACAAATAAAATCTGATATCCGCTCCCTCCCACTTTAGGTCTTGCAATAATATCAAATATCATTGTGTAAGCTGTCCCACTTAATTATATTTTTATCTTTAATTCTTATTACTAATGCTATTTTCGAGTTTGAACTATTCTTTATCCCATTTGTTTGAAATACATACTTCATTTGTCATCCCCTCTAAATCCTTCCCCTTCACTAATCTCCTTTAAAAGAGAATGAAATCCTTGGAGCAAGTTAGCTTGGGTGAAAGCAGAAATTAAAAAAAATAGGATCTACAAAAGTTTTAGTAAAGTTGGACAAACAATAAGAGCGTTTTGAGCATTTGAATATCAAGATCACTAGTGCCATGCAGATCTTCCCAATGGCAATACAACCAAGATCTCTTCCAAACACTGAAAATAAACCCCAAAACATCTCTTTTTTTCTCATTCTAATGATATGACAAGCAACCCATCCACGATATAATGTTGTAAAACATCTATCACAAGTCCTCATTCAGTGATATTTATAGGAATAGAGCAAAGTTGATCTGACGCTGCACCGTAGCTGCGGGCCTGCGATCAATTGGGCAAAATGAATTTTCAGATTTCTTGTTCAAACAAAATATGGATTTTCACATTTCTTCATTTTCATCTATGATATGACACTGATCTTGTATGGCTATTCTGAGGCACAGAATTAAATGAGTACAATATCTGTTTTCATTGCCTATTTCGTCGGCGGTCATCCGAACTGTCCTATCAGCCAATTTTGGTCAAAAAATTGATTTTGAGATATTTTCATAAAATGAAAGTACAAGTCCTACTCTATTCATAACTAAATTTCTAGGCAGCAATCTATTTTATTTTCTGAGATATGAGAGGATTTTCGAGGCGATGCCATAAAAATTTTTAATAAAATGCGCAAAATCCATTGGAAACATGTACTGTAACAGAGCGATACAACGTTTTGACTGACCGCGATTTCATTTCGCGCAGTAAGCCAAACCGTTGTATCGGCACTGGGAACTGCATTGACTTTGCACGTGAAAAGCGATACGACGTTTTGACTGACCACGCACATTGAAATCGCGGTCAGGGTTGTTGTAATCCCTATGGCGTTTTTGTACAGGGAAATTCTAAACCGCTCAAACCAAAATTACAAGCATGTAGCTCTTTAACGATATTTTCTCGGATTCTTAGTTTTGTGTAAAAATAAATATACCAATGTCAAGCAATTGTCTTGGTCTTTCCAACCATGTATTTTTTTAGCAATGAATATGTTGTAAGGCTGGGGAACTAAGTGTGAAAATCATAGTAAACTTTGAAGTTGATTTTCTCTGAAATGGGTTTGCACTGTCGTATATGTGATACGACGGTTCGGAAGACCGCCGACGATTTGGGCTCTTTCAACATCTCTTCGAAATCAAAGAAAATTTTACTTTATTTAGACAAGACAATTAGATTACCATCAATGATTACCCTTGGTGCTTTTTCATTTTATCAGCTTTTCAGAAATTATAGTATACAAATAATGAATGATTATGAGTGCAATGGACAGAATACCTCATGAGATGAAAGATTATAAAATGATCCACTGAATGACACGTCTGCAGTCTCGGTGCGCACGTGCAATGGACAAAATCGTATGGATCCAAAATTGCACGGTTGATGACGTCAAAATGAGCTAAATGATCGATGTAAAAAATCCAATCAAATCAATCAGGATCTATCTAGGTGTCATATAAACCACATTATTAAATCAACATCAAATAGTATTAATATCCCACATGTACATGTAAATTCAATTCTAAGATATTGAATCACGGAATTGCTGGTGATTGAATAAGGCATAAAATATGATAGCAAAATATCTATATATGCTTCTCAATGAGCCCCCTTTTCAAAGTAATAATACCTTCAAGTTTTGACACAATCTACAGACATTCATACAACATGCCTCAAATGTCAAAACCCTTGTTTCAGCATAGATTGCATATTTCTTGGCAGGATGAACCAACAGTCATTATTTAAGCACTGTTAATTCTCCAGCATTCTGAGGAAATTGATCCGCATGGAAGAGGAAATGCACACAGAAATGGAATCCACCATTCTTTCCTTTTCCATCTCCTTACGACGGAGCAAGCGCACTGGCCGTTAACATGAAATCTACCAGGGTCCGACACCACTTCACTGACATCTTGAGTGAACTCGACGATCACCGTGTTGTCTTAGTAGCTCCTGATTTAAAAGTCAAAGAGGTCATTACTGCGATCATCTGACAGTCAACGATCGTGCCAACTAAAGATCACGCGCCAAAGAGGGAAAAAATCAAGATCATAGCGTTAAAAAAAACTTTTCAACAGTCACACAAAGATGAGGAGAGATTGCAAGGCAGACGTTGACATTCTTGTACACGATCTTTCTTTTGCAGTTTGTTGACAGTCAAGTATATCCCCATAAAAAAGCAAGCGTGATACAAGAAATTTCATCACAATTGGATGTAAAATAAGAAAGGACAATTTAAAATGTAACTTAATTTTTTTCAATTACAAACAATGGTCAGTTGCAATTGGGATAGCAGATGTCACACATTTAATTTTCGTCACTATGATGGAAAACGCAAGTTTGATTAATTCATGAACATGATGAATTTACATCATTTTAAGTTATATAACTCAAACAAAGATTCTTGCCATCTGATTGGTTGAAAGGTGTTCAATATTTGGTCCATTCTTTACTGCATGCATTTTTAAATTTTCCATTGCACGGTGACCGTGCATTTTTTATTTTTCCATTGCACGGTACGCTAGCACCCCCTCAGTATGTACCACTAATCATGTGCATGTCTACTTCAATTTTTAAGTGTATATATATGTGTGTGTGTGTGTTTGCGCGCGTGAAGTTAGAGCAGATCAAACTAGAATGACTGTGCGCACTTGACAGATCCAAGAATCTATGCGCGTCACAAAATAATTAAAGCAAGGGGCTGATGAGCTGTCGATACATGGGCTGGTGGGGGAATCTGCTGTAGGTCGACTATTAATTATCAGAGAAAAAGAGTTGCTGGAAATAGGCCTACCTCATCTTTAATTTTATCTATTTTATTTCTTTAAATTATATTTTCTTTAAACTTTGTAACCTATATGAGTTATATATAACAAATAATGAATGTAAATATTTGTGCAATGGAAAGAATATTTACATTCAATGAAAGATGAAAATGTTCCATTCAACTTGGCTAATGCCTCGTTGAATGGAACTTTTCATATTTTATCTAATGAAAATATTCTCCCCATTGCACGCATACACATTCATTATTTGTATATTATTGTGTTTCAAGAAAGAGCATCCCAAACATGCACTTTTTTCAAAAAAATGAAAGTTATTTTAATTGTGGGGTGGATATATCACCAGATACATCATTTCACGCCCCTTTCTATACAAAAAGCATTTTTGTATTCATCAATAAAAATGAGAGTTTATACTATATAAATTCATATTTATGGGTTATCATTAAACTTTCACCAATATTTTTCTTTATTTTCTGATTTTATTGGAGTCAATTATCTTCTGGGTGAACTCCCCCATTACGCATACGATGAGAGAAAAAGGGAATTTTAGCTTTTAAATGCTCATTCACAGATGAGTCGATGGATCAAGCAAATTTTCACACAGGAGCTTATAGTCAAGGAGTAAAGTTTCCTCCATTCATACAAGATCAGCATGAAAACGGGCTCCCACAACACCAGTGCAGAGAGAGAGAGAGACATTATTAAAAATATTTAGCCATTTAGATCAAATCTAATACTATAAATAGATTAAGAATGTCAACTCATAACAATCTCAATTTCATCACATTTTATCAATTTCTGCCTCTTGGGAAAATTTTTGACAATAGTGACATGTATCTCAAATTGATGTCACAAATGTATTCAGTAAAGAATTTCATTCCACAATTTGTGGAATTGTGGAATAATTTAGTAACATAATAACCAATAATTGGTAATAATTTGCATAAAGAGGAGTTTATCAATAACTTACAAATATGTTAACAAAAAAGCAATATTTTGTTTCCAAACGCACCTGCAATGATTTTACATATGAAAATGCTTTACATAGGATACTATACCTTCTTGAGCTTCATTCTTAAAATGGTTATATACTTTTTAACTTCCTTCAGCATTTTTTATCAACTTATGTTTATATCTAAATAATAAAACAAAATCATGAAATAGCATCAACTATCACACATTTCCTGATAAGCATTACAATGATTCTGCAAATCACAGCTAAACTTTCCTCAAACAAGCAAGTCAGTGGCACTCAGAAGTAGTCAGGAGACCAACGACTTCTCCCAGATAAAAAAATATTGAACATTCCATTTTGACTCCCACAGATTAATCAGCGAACATACCCAATTTGATGTGGAGATTTCCTCCAATATTCTGCATCTGTAATTCATTATTTCAAGTCATTTGCGGATACCACTACCCAAAAGAAGGAGTGCAATTTACCCCAATCAGCTCTCCATAAAAACTGATTGGATAAAGTATGGAAGGGGATTTTCTTTGTGCTTTGTAGCACTGTCGAAAAGTGGGTAGGTTTCAAAGTTTGTTGATGTCTTACGGGTTTATGGCATTCCATGGTAATGAAATATGCATTTGGGCCGTTTTCTTCTTGTAAGATATTCCAGCCCCCATTTCATAACCTACAGATAATTCACCAAATATTTCAAATGAACATCTTGTCAATTCTCACAGCTTATGCCACAGTCCCACTTTCAAAACCGACTCTAGACCGACAAACGCTATCATGTTATGGCCAATGACATACTATCGGTCCATTTGGAGTCTGTTTGGTTATTGTGACTGAAGTATTATTTTCAGTTTTTATCAATCAATGGCATCACTCTTATTGATGCTTCATGTAGGAAAGAAAGATAAGCAAAGTAGAGCAATATATTAAAATAAGTGGAGTATTTTATCATTGAGACTCCTCACTACGTTGAAATATCTGATAATTTTTTGCACGCACAGATTATAATTCACTGAAATACTTCATTTTGCATTATCAACAAACAAGAGCATGGCAGGCCCTTGAATATTTTTAGGGCACATTCTTACATTAAAGCACAAATGCGTAAAATCAAAGAGGACACAATATCCAAGGCCAATCAATTGCACATGCAAAGCCATGGTCTTGGTGGCCTTGGACCAGAAGAAAAATTACACAGGAGCTCGAGGAAATTTTGCACCTGAAATCAAATGCCCAAAAAAGCCAAAAATCCCAGTGACTTACAATGCTAAATCTTATCCAATGTTGCAGATTTAAGCTCAAGGTCCCGAAAAGTAACCCCTGAATATAGAAATAAAACAAAATCCTGCCTGGGATTCAATTCAAGCCCTGGCAAAGTCTCCTTTAGAAAAATGCGCTCACCTGGCTTAAACTTAGAATGTGAAGAGCGGTTGCTAAAAGTCACTCTTCCATCACTGAACATTTCCTACTCTGATTTGGAGGAAGCTGTATAGTCGAAAACTAAAATGCCCCTTAATCCAGATACATAGCAAGCATACATACCACTTCCTCCACTACAAATGTCGAAAGAGAGTGGCTCCTTTTAAATGTCTTAAGAAAGAAAGGAACCACTTTTCGATGCTGGTAAAGGATGAATTTGATGAGTAATGATAATGACTGATATTACTTAAGATCAGCACTAAGACTTCATTTTGAAAGCCATTAGACCGGTCCCAATTTTCAAAAGCAAAAAAAATATATATTCCCTTCTATTCAATATTGTAAAAAATGAATTGAAAGAAATTTCCTTAGGCAAATCCACTTTGTTTAATTCTTAGGGGAAAAAATTTGAATTAACATTATCTAATAAAATACTAAAAATATTGGACTGTAATCAGTAAAAACCTTCAGAATTTAATCTTTTCTGTTTCACTTCCAATTTCAAAGAAGTGTTCATGGTTTGTTTCTATAATTTCCAGTGGCCTAAATCCAGTCCGAGCAGTGGGGGGGGGGGTGATAGCAAAATATCAAGCTGAAAATTAAAGATTTGGGGGCACCCCCACATCAAGGGCTATGTATAAAGGAACTGGAATATATATAAAACGTGTACACAATACAACTCAGTTTTGGTGATGACAGTTACGGCCTACATGTATCATAATTTTTTTAATGGTTATTGTAATGGTTTTGTTGAGATCAGATATATAAACTACAAATTTCAATTGGACTGATCATTCATATCGATATGCAAGCAAAATGAGCAAATTAGGATTGAAGAATCAAATTTTTTTCCATGAAAACTCACTGGTTAGAGGTGAGATGAGATTTTAAAAAGATGGGATCATGATGATTGGGAATAAGGGTGTCTGACATGAATCATATGTAGGGCTGGGACTAAAACCCGGGAACCCGGGTCCCGCCTGGAAGCCTCGGGTACCCGGGTAGAAAAATCAATACCCGATACCCGAAAATTGCTTACCAGTGTAACGTATATGTATTTGATTTGTATTGCGTAGTGTAAGACATGATTGTAGCTCATCACAAAAGTACACAAGTCTCATTTGAATCTCACCAATTACCCTCGAAATATTCATAAATATAAGTTTTTCAAGTGATGATGTCAATGAGACCGTTCAATCGTTGCCATGTTTCTTTTGCACAATTGCAGCCTGAGCATACGAAGCGCCAGCCAATCACGTTCGTGTTACCATTTTCAGATCATCATACACCAAAATTGGTAACACGATCGTGATTGGCTGGTGCATTCGACGCTCCGAAACCTGGAAATCAATTGACTTTGTGCACGTAGCGATAGATTCTACAAACTCACGAACATGATGTAATATCAACGCTACTTCGTAAGATTTGACGGAAAAGCAAGAAGTAATCAAAATTTGCTTACGTGTGGTATCGGTGAGAAAACAGATCCTCCGAGAAAACCGTTCATAATTCATATAAAATATAGGAAAGTGGAATTCTAGGTCGATTTTGGTACGAGATGACAGAGTATTGTAGTCTTATTTTGATGGAATACTGCGTGGGGGCCAGCACGGGAGGCTTGTACTGCGCATGCCTACTATATTTTCATTCATAATTGGCTAGCGCTTGCGATGCGATGCTGCGCAGTAGCTAGATGACGTCACCTATGGGGTTTTTCCACTGGTCATATTTCATGCAACATGATTTTGGGTACCCGGGTACCCACCCAAAAATTATCACGGGTACCCGAAGACAAAAATTCCCGAAAGTCCCAGGCCTAATCATATGCCATAACAGACCACAATAAAAACTCTCAAAACATGGAAATAGCATAATGATGCAAATGAATAGGAACAAATTGTAGAAAGGACAGACATTAAATAATCTTTATCCCTTTGAACCCTGAATTATTAGGGGCGGCAGTGACCCATACCCTGAATTATTTGCACGTATTAACCACATTCACAAACTCCCCCATGATTCGGGACCAACAGCATCTTCTCCCCGCTAGTACCCGGACCGGGCCAGGTGAAGTTGTTTAGCTTCTCGTAGACCTAGTTTACAAACAGAAATATCAACTTTAGTGTCTGTTTTGGGCTCAAAATCACTGCTTTGACTAAAGTCAGATTTATCACCCCGTATTACATCATGTATTACTGCACATGCTACACAAGCCACCGCTGTAGAGAAGCATATTTTGGCTATTTTTTATGCTAAAACCTTCCGAAATCAATACCAATCTTGACTGAAATTATCAACTAAATATCCCTACACGTACTAGAAAGATGACATAATTTTTAAAAGATCACCTGACATTTAAAACCCATGTTTTTTAAGTCACATGGCTTCAGGCCGGTATTCCGGCCTATCGGGTATATGCGCGTTCACTGGTAGGCCGGAATACGGGCCTATCGGGTTCAAAGGGTTAAATTCATATTCAGAGATGATGCAAATTCAAAATTCTGAACAAAAAGTCTTTCACATTTTATATGTGATTAAATTGCTATGCTTTAAGGCAATTATAAGTCTCGGATAAAATTTGATAAAATTTAAAAGAAATGGAAGATATTGCTGTTAAATTTTTATTGTTCGGCATTTATTTGATCGATGTCATCATTAACTCCTTGTAAATTTAACTTGAAGAATGGGATATATTTGTACACTTCCACAAAGATGCCAGGATTTGATCCGCCCATTCACACCAGTGTATCTAAAAGGATGGTTGATTGGTTTATAATCCAAGTTATAATAATAATTTAAAAGTCACTGGAATCGTACAAATCATACATGGACTTATCAAAACCATAATATTGTGATACAGTAAATATAACCATTGCAGGAAAACCAAAGTTAAACGTAAGAATTTGTCATAGCCAAATTCTTGTAAGATTTGCATTTTTAGAATGGAAATTTGAGCCAAATTAAGCACTTTCACAACATTAAAAGATAAATCCACCCATCAATAGTAGTAAATAATTATTTGATGATTGAAAATATATATTTCTGTCTTGAAAAGTTGTGGAATGATTGTACAGGCCATCCCCCTCTCCTCTCCAACAAGTGGGGGGACAAACCTCCCGTCCCCCAACCCCCCCCCCCCCCCAATTTATGCCGATGTTAATTTCATTGAAATTCTTTAGAATTTTTTTTTTCTGGTGAACTCACCTTTAACTGATAAAAGCAAACTTATTTCCCTAATACGCAAAGGCTCTATTCAAAATTAAAATCAGCTTTAAAAAAAAAGAAAATTGTATTAGAAGGGCAGCAAATTCACTAGGAAAAAGAAAAACCCTCGAGTATCAGCAATTTTCTACTATACACAATGATAAAAAAATGTTTTGAAAGTAATGATCTCTTCTGAGCTTCAAAAATATTTAATAATTAGGCTTAAAAAAAGAGCAACACTGCAGATACACCCCCCCCCCCGGATTTCATACAATATAAGATGTGCAATACATGTACACCCCTACACTGCTTCATATGCAATCATTGAAATGGTTCTCATTCTAGAAAAAAATGACAATAACAAAACAACCCACTGCAGACCTATTTTGTTTCACCACCTTCGGGGATAAAGAATGTGCCTGGTCAATTCTCAATCAGTGAGGGGGCTATTTATCTCTTTCAGCTGGTTAAAAGATATATATATTATGGAGGAAAGGAACATGAACGAACAATTACAATGATGCATTATTGCCTCTTTCTCTGGTAGCAAAAAATGTAGCGGGTCTATTTCTGTTTCAAAAGTTGCTTTAAAAATGAAATTTAATTAGGCTCAGTTAAGGCTTAGGATTCACTAATGCTGCAATTATCTTTTCCTATAGGAGACCTTCTGATGTAGAGATGTGTGTGCAGGGAGCATTATACTGAAACTTACACTTCTGTAATGTAAATGAAGAAAAATCTTTATAAATTTCGAATCCTTTATTAAAAAAAATACAAATGATTGATTGCAGACAATACTTACCTACAAAAGAAACACATGTACATGTAGTTGAAAAGTCTTGACAGCAATCCTGCAACAGCAAAAGAAATATACGCATATTGTGTTAAATGTGTCAAAATATTATACCATCTAGTCCATCTTTGAGATGAGACAAGTGTCAAACTACTGCTTAATATACTTTTTTTACTTGACTTTTATTTCATGAGGTACATGTACATCAACTTTTAACTCCTTTTGTACTCCATTTGACTCTACTTAGGACATCATGCATATCACACCCAAACAAAAAATAATAATAATAGCAATAATAATAACAATAATAATAATAGTAATAATGATAATAATAATAACAATAATAGCAATAATAACAATAACAATAATAATGATGATAATAATAATATACATAAAAAGGTAATTAATAAAATAAATGAAGGAATAAAAAATACATCATAAATACATAACAATTTTCATTATTGTTGACTTGTTACTAATTTTATCATCATTGTTATCTGTATTACTGACTGACAGACAGAATGACTGACAGACAAAATATCCGACAAACTGACAGACAGAATAACTGGCAGACAAAGAGGCTGAAAAAGACAGACAAACATACAGACTGGCAGACTGTCTGAATTGATACTAATTATTATAAATAAATACATGAATTTATAAACATCTAATGAAAGTTTAAAAGTGGATTATCAATAATAATAATAATAATAATATTTGTTATCATGAAATGGTCATCCGAGTTCTTCTATATGCATAAAAGTATTTATGATTATTCAGTAATTGGGAAAAAAACCTCAGTAGACGAGTCTCTTACCAAAGATAATAAAACTTTTTTGACCTACATTTGTGATGATACCAATTAACATTGATAATTTCCGATGTCATTATTGGTAACTCATATCAAAATATATTATATCCTTTTCAGTCATAATTTTTTTATTTTTTATTAAATGATCAGAAGTACGTATAATTTCTTACAATGACAATCCAAATGTTCAGTCTCATCTATTTTACCAGTAATGTTAGGTCACATCAATTGTCTTTCTTTAACTGTTAGAAGGGATTATTAAAATATTATATCAGGTTATACAATATTGTTCAATAATTACATTCTTGATTTTCTGAGCTACATGTATACTCTTTAAGTTTTTCTGTCTATTTAATGTTACAGTGTATTTCCTTTTATTTTCTATCACTTGCTTTTCCTCTCCAGCCAAATAAAGTCTTTCCTTTACCTCCCAGACTCTAAAAGGAGGTTAGAAATGAGCAAACTTAACTCTCCAAAGAAAAAAAAAATCAACAAAACAAGATTCAAAGAATAAACTCAAATTTGTTCAGCATGCCTGCACTTGTACGCCCTAATGGTTTTCCCCCATTAATAAACTTTTGCATTTACATTACTCGCTCCATTATGGCAAACAATTTCATCACTGCCTGATCAAAAACATTGACAAGGGTTCCAATTTGCGATGCCATTTGCGGTCCCCACCAGTAATTTCCCTCCTTCCGGACAAAACAATATCTTCTTTATTTATCCACTTCATTCAGCTTTTCATCTCTTTTGCAGATCAATTTTCCCTCTCTTTCCCTTATTCTTTTATCCACTCCCTCTTTCCCTTTCTCCTTCCTCTCTTTACACTCCAGACTGTTCAATTTGTGAGGGGGCAAACTCAAAATTGGTAATTGTGTCACATTCTATTTGCCTGGGCATTAATCATCATCCGTGTAATCAAAATTCTCTACTGGATGTACCTTTCTACCCAATCCGCTACATAATCCCTCTTACAAACCCAAATGTTAAGTGTGTTCATAATTAATTGCAATTAAGCGGGAGAACACGCGAAAGAGGGAAATGATAATTTTATGATTATACTGCCAGTCAGTGAACTGCCATTGTAGAATACAGACTGCACTTTTATCAACTAATGAGAGTTTTGATTCTTAATTTAATCTCTCTCTTCGTAATTCTTCACCTTTCTCCCTAATCTCTCAAAAATGAAATACACAGACGTGAGCCTGATATTCAGAAATTGATGCACAAGTAACTGTTTTTGGCTAAACCTTGAATTTCCTAATTGGGTATTCATAACTTTGAGTCTACTGGCTCATGACATAATTGAATTAATTTACTTCAATCTGACTGTACTTTTCTAATATATTCTAAATAGGAAATCAAATTTTGTAATCTATAATCTAAGTAAATACTCTGAGCAAATGAAAAATATTCCTTAAACAAATAACTAATGGGCTTTTAATCATTCCCACAGCAAAGAATTCTATTAGTATCCCTCAATCTTTTTCTATTTTAGAACATGAGCGTGGTTTGAAGAATGATATTTTGCAGTCTGTTAAAAACCACTTTCATTCTTTTTTTCTGAATTTCTTTTCATTTTTATTCTCTTTTCACATTCTTTTCATATCTCCCTTTGATATCTTTATAGATTTTCTGTACTTTAAATGCTTAGCTTTTCTACCATCTATATACTGTGTATATCCAAAATGTTTTCCTTAACCAATTTTTCATTCTTAAATTTTATACTTATTAATTGCAAAAAGCTCATCTTTCTAATGTCGTTCCAAACCTGGGCCAGTATTCTGAAAAGTATTTTATCTTGTATGTTAAATTCAATAGTCATAGTGATCAGAAATGAGAAATGCCATTTACTTTCTTGCTGTTCCATGGGTGCATTACGCACTTCAACCTATCTCAAGTACTCCTTGAAAATCCTTACTATAATTTGCTAATCTTGAGTCACCCTTTGTCCCTAAATGTATGTCCTCCCATCCATTTTTTTAAGTCGGATTTCTGATTTTCTCAAAGCTTTTTTAGAGAAATTTCTTTGTAAACATGTTAATTCTTGATGTACATGGGGGCATTTGTGGTAATTTGTTGCATTCTGTAACAGTTTTTTTTAAGAATTCAGAACTTAATTTTGTAGCAGCAGGGCCTGTTGGGAGAACAGTTTTCGGAACTACAGTGTAGGATGCAAGCTAACTCGGCAATTCAGACAACTCAACCCATTCCCTCCTGGCATTCAATGGGCAGCATAACTCAATCGGTAACACAAACGTTTATAAACTTAACAAGCCCAAGTTCAACCCCATTCAAAGTTGTTGTTTTTTTGTCTCGCTCATATTTCTTAAATGTAAAATATTGTCAATATAAAATTAGCACCTGAATTTTTTTCCTTTTTTATCATTAAAATTACTCTCCTCCTTTCCCTACTTTACACTATCTACCCCCCCCCCATGCAGTCTCTCAGTCGGGAGTGAGAAGATAGCGAGCTTACTGATTTAGGATAGGAAAAATAGTTTTAAAAAAGGACAGCTGATAAGAACAAATTATACATTATTATCATGACGTACATTTCTACAATAAACTGAGATTCAAGATTGAAGGCAACAGCTATTGTATGTATACAATGTGACTGAGCAAGAAGAATCCAGGAAATTGGTAGCCCCGGAAGTTGTATTTAAAGATAAATATGGTAACGATCGTACGCGCACGTCGTGACCTCTGCATGACCTTTGATGACATGGACAGTTGACCCTTGACCTCAAGTTGATGTGATGTAAATATGCTTGATTTTTTATAGTTGATAATGAAGATATGTTTGATAATGTGATTTTACAAAATGGCGTCTAGATGACATCACAATGACCTTTTGACCTTGAACTTGTTTCATACAGATGACATGATAAGTCCCCATGATGATATTTTGAAGAAAATTGAAGATGTAGATTTTGAGATTGTGTTAACAAGAAAAGGGCGGAAAAATATAAATAAATAATAAACAATAAAAAAGATCCATATACTTTCTAAGTTATGCTGCCATTTAAAAAATTTTACCTTCGGTTAAGATTGATGTTGACGCCGGAAAAGCGGCGCCTATAGTCTCACTCTGCTATGCAGGTGAGACAAAAACTACTGTAAATTCAAATTTTTTGTTGGACAATGTGTAGTATTATCAATACTTTGATTGAAATAAATAGGTAATAGCATATCAATGATGTGGAGCTCATCCGGCATTTCGAAACGAAATTTAACACAATTTTAATTTCAGCCCAGTTGACACTGTAGTGAATTATATTGCTGACATAAATTGAGGATATAGAATTGAAATTGATAAAGAAATGACATAGAAGCATTTTTTGTGAACTACGAATAAATTTCATATAAATTAAAAGCATAAATAATTTTCTAGTCAAAATTTCTTAACTCTGTGTAGAACCTTGGTGAACCTCATGTAGCTCTCAGATGAAACAAAAATAATCAAATCAATCAACAAATAAAAAAAATAAGTATTTTTTGCAAGTTTTGAAAATGTATGAATAAATTAGCATATTCAATGAGTTTCAAAATTCTGTGTTGAAATTTTGTATCACCACCTAGAGCTATCATATAAAGCAAACAAAATTGAAATTGATAAACAAATGAAGGAGAAAAAAACATTTTTTGTGATTTATGAATAAATTTTGCATAAATTAGCATAAATAATTTTCTAAATCAAATTTCAAAATTATGTGTGGAACTTTTGTAAAGCTCATGAAGCTCTACCAGATGGAAGAAAAAAATCAAAATCAGTCAACAAATAAAGAAGAAGAAGCATTTTATGTGAATTTTTTAAAATATGCATAAATTAATTTCGCATAAATTAGCATAAAATTGTTGTCAAAATTTCAAAATTCTGTGTAGAAGTTTGGTGAACCTCATGAAGCTCTACCAGATGGAAGAAAAAAAATCAAAATCGGTCAACAAATAAAGCATTTTATGTAAATTTTTAAAAATATGCACAAATTAATTTTGCATAAATTAGCATAAAATTTCAAAATTCTGTGTAGAAGTTTGGTGAACCTCGTGAAGCTCTACCAGATGGAAGCAAAAAAATTCAAAATCGGTCAATAAATAAAGAAGAAGCATTTTTTGTGAATTTTGAAAAATGTGCATAAATTAGCATATTTAATGAGTTTCAAAATTCTGTGTAGAAGTTTTGAATCCCCTACTTACTACTTAGTTTGGTGAACCTCATGAAGCTCTACCAGATGGAAGAAAAAAAATCAAAATCGGTCAACAAATAAAGAAGAAGAAGCATTTTATGTGAATTTTTAAAAATATGCATAAATTAATTTCGCATAAATTAGCATAAAATTTCAAAATTCTGTGTAGAAGTTTGGTGAACCTCGTGAAGCTCTACCAGATGGAAGCAAAAAAATTCAAAATCGGTCAATAAATAAAGAAGAAGCATTTTTTGTGAATTTTGAAAAATGTGCATAAATTAGCATATTTAATGAGTTTCAAAATTCTGTGTAGAAGTTTGAATCCCCTACTTACTACTTAGTGCTATCATATAAAGCAAACAGAATTAAAATCGGACTTAAAAATGGCGAAGAAGAAGCATTTTGAAATTGTGGACAGACGACGGACGCCACGCCATGAGCTCATCTGGCCCTTCGGGCCGGATGAGCTAAAAACAAGTCTGCATTATAAGTTTGTGGGGCTCTCCTGAAGCTGTCAGAGCTTCCAATGCTTTTAAGTTGGTTAGGAAGCACATTCCACAAAACAGTTGCTGGTTTTGAGAATGCACAAGAGCCATAAGTTTGGGTTGATGAGATTGGAAAAGAAGATTTTTAGTTGAAGAACGGAGGTTTCTAACGGGTACATAGAAACTGATAATTCCAAACAAATGAGATATCAAGGGTCTCATTGGCTTACAGTGCAGTGCATGGTTGATAATGATTTTGAAAAATCCATCAAATTTTTACTAATATTACTGTCTATTTCTGGCGGTATGTACATGTAACAATCAGAACAGTTGTGATCTTTTCATCAAAATTCCCTCACTCGCAAAAAAAAAGATTATTCATGTGTGGATTTTTTTTAATATAAATATTTGGAAGGAATGAGATAATGATCATGTTTGATTGCCCACCAAAGGCACCAAGTCGTTAAAGATGCGCTATCGTGACTACTCCGCTCAATTTATTTGATCCCTTTCAATCTGCATATCGTCCCAGCCACAATGTGGAAACTCTCCTGGTCAATGTGTCCAACTCCATCCTTCAGGGAATGGACATAGGAAATGTCACTGCCATGTTCTTACTCAACTTGTCTTCCGCTTTTGATACGGTCAATCATACTAGTCTGCTTAATACACTCAGTTCCTTTGGCGTTAGGGGTCAGGCATATGAATGGTTTGAGTCTTATCTTTCCTGTCACTCACAGATTGTCTGTTTTAATGACTGCAAATCTACCAGTATGCCTCTCACTCACGGTGTACCGCAGGGTTCTGTGGGAGGGCCCACTTTATTTTTTATTTACTTGATTAGTTTGGGACATTTTTGATGCCATATTATCAATTATCATATCTATGCCAAAGACATCCAAGTCTATCTCTCATTCAAGCCAGACCAGGCTGATGCAATAAATGCAATCACCCGTTTTGAGAATTGTCTATCTGACATTCATTCCTGATTGGATCGTCATTCATTAAAATTGAATCCCTCCAAAACTGATTTCCTTCTTTATGGTTAATGGGCTCAACTCAGAAAGGTAAAGTCGTCATCTGTCTTTTTTTTCGGGATGTACCGTAAATGTGTCCCAGACGTGTCATAACTAATAGGGGTCATGTAAGATTGTGGAATGTTATGTCAAATCAAATAACCAACATCTGTAGATCTGTGGTATTAGCTCCACAATATTGGGTTCATAAGAAAATACTTGCCAAAATATGCCACTGAAAAATCAGTTCATACTCTGATTTCTTCACAACTTGATTTCGGTAATACCTTGCTTTACAATTTACCCAACACCCAGTTGTCTAAACACTAAAAGCTCCAAAATGCTGCAACACGCATGGTCACCCTATCCAAAAAACAAGTTCATATCACACCCATTCTGAAATCTCTACATTGGTTAAGGTCAACGATCGCATCATTTTCAAAATCCTTCTTGTATTCCATGCAATTACGGTTCTGCTCCACAATACAATATTAATGTAATTAACAAATACACTCCTGTCAGGTCTCTATTATGCTTTTCACATTGCATTTCCTTAACCCCATACTATCCTTAACCCCGGACTATCCTTAACCCCATACTATCTTTTTTTTGGATTCACACTGTCTTTCTTAAAAACCCCATACTATCTGCTTAGCCGGGGTAAAGGCCTTAATCCCGGACTATCCCACAGCTCATTAATATTGATGATTTTACCATACAGAGCGTGATTAACGTGCAATTTCGACTTGTGATTGGCTAAATTGCTTAGCCCCACTTTTCCTTAGCCCGGTTTCGTTTCACACTGCATCTCTTAGCACCGCAATTGTGGTGCTAGCACCACAATAAGCCGGCTAACCCTGCTTTTTTGCAGGGCCAGATAGTACCGTACTATTTACCGTGCTAGCCCACTTTGCTAAAACATAGTGTGAAAACGAAGTGGGCTACCCTTAACCCCAGGAAATTGGTGGGGCTAAGGCCCCCCATTAGCCCCACCAATTTCCCGGGGTTAAGGAAAAAAAGTAGTGTGAAAAGCATATATGTTCATCTAACTCTGGTTCCCTAGTTGTTCTTAAATCTGTTAACACATGGGGGGCATAGGCTTTTTCTCACGCTGGCCCTGTTCACTGGAATGATCTTCTCCTGGTTATCTGTGAATGCACTTCCAGTGACACATTTAAACGCTACCTTAAGACGCGTCTATTCAATGCTTCCTAAGTACTCTTAACTGTTCCTTTATTTATCTTTATATTTGTACTTTTCTCTCTTTCACTGCGCCTTGGGCACTCTGCAGAGTGAATTTAGCGCATTACACATCCCATCTATTATCATTTTTTTTATTATGTGTAAATTACAGGAGTTTCTCATGGGAAAAATCCCCTATGTCTGTCAAACACAGACAAGAGGGGTGCTCATTTTCATCTCATTAAATTAGGAAATGACAGCTAAAAAAAACCCAAGGCCTATATATTTTCATATTCAATGGCATATGAAAGTACCTAATAGTACTACCTAGGTACTACATGTAGTTAGTAGATATCAAGTATACAATATACATGTAAGGTTAGGTTCTAGGATCTAGATCTCTAAAGGGGAAGTTCACCCAAAAACCAAAATACCAGAAAAGTAATAAAAAGTATAAATTTGTGAAGGTTTGAGAAAAAACCATTAAAGATTAAGAAAGTTATTATAATTTTTAGTATTTGATTTGTAACATCATACGAGCGGCTGTCCAATACATTTTATATGACATAACATACCGTAATAGATGTTATGACTGCAATATAAAATGCATTTTCATAAATTTAAATTATTTGATGGTCAAATGACTAAATAGTTTCTTCTTTTAGGAGCAGATGTGAAATAATTTCTGTTAATATACATTGTACTGAAAAAAGTAAAACCCATTTCAATTGATTTTTTTGAGAAAATGACATTTCATTCAAATCTAAATTCTAACAACTTTTTAAATCTTTGATGGATTTCCTCATACCTTCACTAACATTTCTTTATTATTACAATAAACCCGTTTCCAGGGTGAAGTGAACTTTCCATTTGTTAATGCTCCACTCCTGCGCATGCTCCAGGCCAGTCTCTGCCTCTCTGGGGGGGGGGGGGGTCAGTCAAATATATTGCTGCACACGCGTGACCAAAAAATGCGTTTAAAATTAAAGGGGTGTTTTTTCAGTTTTGGACGCGGTCCGCGCGTGGACTCATTAAGGGTTTCAAAAACACTGATTTTCAAGAAAAAGGGTGGTTTTGAAAGACTGGTCAATGGTCAATCGCGGGGCAAACGTATTTAGGGTATACCCTAAATACGTACATGTTTTTTCCCCAAAGCTTTTTTTTAAAGACTAGCCAAACTTTTTATTTAGGGGCCAAAATAAAGCCAGCAAAAAACTTGTTTAGGGGGTTATTTTGCATACAGAGAAAAACTCATTTAGGGGGTGTTTGGAAATTCCTTGGTCTCGCGTGTGTACAGCAATATATTATTTGACTACCCGGGTTAGTACCCCCCCCCCCCAAAACAAAAAAAAAGGGGCAAAATGATTTGCACACAAAATTTAGCTTGCTAACTTAACTTAAAGGAGAATGAAACTCTTGGAGCAAGTTAGCTTTTGTGAAAGCAGAAAAATCAAAGAATAAGATCAACAAAACTTTGAGTAAAATAGGACTAGCAATAAAAGAGTTATGAGCATTTGAATGTCGAGATCACTAATGCTATGGAGATCCTCCCATCGGCAATGCGACCAAGATCTGTGATGTCACACACGTACAACTCTCCCATTTGGACACTGAAAATATACCCCAAAACATATCTTTTTGCTCATTCTAATCATATGACAAACGATTCATCAATGATATAATGTTGTGAAACCTCTGTACTTGTCATCTCATAAAGAGAACACCTCACCTTGTTTATAGACTCTATAAAAGTGAGAATATACGTGAAATAAGTACTAAAGTAATGAGGGAGTTGTACGTGTGTGATATCACAGATCTTGGTCGCATTGCCGATGGGAGGATCTACATGGCACTAGTGATCTCAATATTCAAATGCTCATAACTTTCTTATTATTCATTCAATCTTCCTCAAACTTTCAACAATATGTTTCTTTGATTTTTCTCTTTGATATGGATTCAGCTGGTTTCAAGGGTTTCATTCTCCTTTAAGTTATATACAGATATACGCCACATTTAACATCTTCCTATCCTGCAATACCTGCATAATTAGACCCCCCACACGTTGTTTGGCATTGGGCTTGGGTCCACTCGAACTCCAAAAGCCAACGCCACCGCCGCGCCGCCTTTTTTTGGCCGGTCGGGCCGCAGAGCCAGAGCGGCGGTCATGATCATGCTCATATCATGGCGCGCTGGCGGAAGAGATGGCCGATTGAGCAATTATATTAAGTCCACCATTCCACCAACCATAACTAACTGCGTCTGCGATTGTTCACAATTTTCATTCACGCAGTACTGTACACACACTTGCACTTCAATACAATAATAATAATATATCAGTCAGTTCCCTAAACTTTATGGGGGAGAAGAGAACAAAATCGTAGATCTAATTGTAAAAATATGACCGGTTTTACAAGACTATTTTGATCACATTCGGTATAATATAAGCTGCTGACCGAAAACTACTTGCATGTCGAATTAGAAAGAAATACACCAATTTAAATGAACAAATTAACTCTTTTAAGATACAAAACTAATAAAAATATCTATTTCTAAATATGTTAAACTCAAAATAGAGTTGACCCTTACCTAATTTACTCGGCCGGCCAGTCCAAATAAGCTCAAAATAACTCAAAAGCTAAATTCCAGCTCCGGATTCTAGCACTGTTCGCACCACACAAAGACGATAAATGAGACAGACATTTTCATGCGTTGCCAATTTGATTTTCATTTATGCATTTTTCTATAGAGATATACTGTTACTAATAATTTTTTGTTTGCTTATTTATCAATTTGTTTTTCAATTATTCATCTAGGGGGTGGGTGCGCGAAGCTTTTGGTGTTTCCTAAATTAAAATGGAAAAGAGCCGTCTCTCTTGTCTCTAGTACCTATATCAGCTCCATAGAGATGTATATACATCTCTATGATCAGCTCCAATTCAGTTGACTATCTTGTTTTAAATATACCGAGTTTTTTACCTGACTGCTAAGAAAGCACGAATGCCTGTGAGCAAGCAACCAGGGGACCAACAGCTTAAGGTCCTCTCCGAGGGACCTGGTAATGAGGATAAATGCCTTACCAAAGGGCACTAGCGCACCACTTGGGAATCGAACCCGGGTCACCGGAATCCGAAACCCCCGCTTTACCGACTGAGCTATCGCGCCTCCTCAATCATGAACCTTGTTTTCAAAAGTGATTGTGAACGCACAAAAAAGGAATACAATGGAGGAAACTAAAATGATAATAACCCGCGCGAAGCGCGGAAGCTAAAGCGTTTTATCAATTTTTTTGCCATGAAAAGGGTCCCGAGAAAAGGGTATTCTCAAAGATATATTGAATACTTCACTTGGAAAGATCAGATTTGATTACAAACAATTTACCGACAGTGCGTATCTTTAACTCCCAAAACAGAGGAGAAGAAGTGTATATGCCGGGAGGAACATATTCCTCCCCGCGCAGAGCAATAAAACTCTGAAATTTCAAAGGGCGGACGTTTCATCAAATGCAGATATCTCTAATACCCCATCGGCTCTAATTCAATTGATTTTCTAAGATTATTGAACTTCATTACAAGGAAAATTGTGCCCAAAAATTGAAACTTCTGTAATTTATTGAAATTATATGAAAAAGCTGCCTAATTTATTTGAATTATCCTGAAGCGCTTCATTTTGAATTATAAAGAAACTTAAGTGTCATTCAAAATTTTAAACTGAGGGCGCAAAACAGGACAGGAGATGAATGTGCAGGGAAATGACTTAAGTTTAATATAATTTGATAAAAAATATTGTACTTTTTTATTTAATACGACACTAATTTTATACCTTCCAATTTTTAAATTAGGAACCTGTTTGCCCCAAAATTATGGTTGTTTAGTTATGAGCTGAAAAGCGGGAGAAGTTGACTTTATGGAGGTGACGGCAGAAATTGATATAAAGATTTTACCACCCGGAACCGACCCAACCAGAAGTTGCGCGATAAATAAAAAAGAGATAACTCCATATACTTCGGCCTAACCTTATACTTGCTCTAATGTTTACATTTGAACTTTAACTGGCTTGAAACACATATAGCTGAGGTGGAAAAACAGAAAAAGAAGGTTAGAGAAAGGGTGGGGAAACAATGGAGAACTTCAATATTGTCATTTAACCACGCGCAGCGCGGAAGCAAAATTCATATATAAATTTAGAGCAAGAGTGAAGGAGTTTCTCTTTTGAGAGAATAAAAAAAAAAAAAACCACAAAGCTACCTTTCTTCCCTTTCCTCCCTTCCCTTTTCCTTTTCTCCTCTCTTTTTTCCCTTCTTTTTTTTTCTTTTTGGGGACGTTTATTTGGGGGGGGGCGACCGCCCCCACCGCCCCCCTGGCTACGCGCCTGGTAGTAGTAGTAGTAGTAGTAGTAGTAGTAGTAGTAGTAAGAGTAGTATATTCTATTAGTGATAAAAATTAATGCTTCTTCACTTGCTACTACTACTATACTACTACTACTACTCAATAGTAATGGTATTATTATTACTATTATTATTATTATTATCATTTTCATCATTATCATCATTATTATCATTATTATTATTATTATCATTATTATTATCATCATCATCATTATTATTATTATATCTTATTATTATTACAATTATTATTGTTTTTTGTTGTTGTTGTTATTATTATTATTATTATTATCATTATTATTATCATTAATATTATCATCATTATTATCATTTGTTATTATCATTATTATTATCATCATCATCATCATTATCATTATTATATCCTTACATTATATGGCGAGTTCCAAAAATGAAAGTCTCAACATGACAGATATAGTTGGGAGAAACATTTTTTGTTACCAATGTATATAGAGTATTTTGGAGAGAAAATGATAAATGCACTGCAGGAGTAATTGTGTCCTGGAAGCAATTTTTTCTGATTTTTTTTTTTTTTTTTTTAAAGTTATGTATATACGCCCATTTTTACGAAAATTCGTTATTCCGAACACACTTACGCAAATTGCATACAAGACGTTCCTTAGTCGTAAAATATGAAAGGGGCTTTGTTAATCCTAACATAATTATGTGGTATCACTGCATGCAAAATAAATAGTTTGCTATCAGTACGTGATAGATCTGGAGGTGTCAAGATATTTCGATATATAGTGTGGCAAGACGAAAATGTTACTATTTTTTTACCCAAGTAAATTTTATCTACTCTTCTTTCTTCTCTATTTCTTTTTCTCCCTCTTTCCTTTGGCCTCATTCTGTGTTTTCTTTTTGTTTATACCAATTAGAGCGGTCGATCGCCCCCATGTCCGCGAATGTGCACCGCCCTTGTGGAAATTAACATTCCTGTTCGAAACATCGATGCTATTTGTGTGTTGAACAAAAGGTGGTTGATTGGAATAATTACCCTTTTTTTTTTCAACTGTCATAAAATGTTTGAAGAAAAATTGATTTCTTTCAGTGGCGGCCCGCCCTAAGAAATGCTGGATCCGCCACTTGATCGTTATTCAGAAGGTGGTTCGGTGAAAGTCTGAAAATGAAAATAAGGTTTCTTAAAGGGATGGTCCGAAATAAGGTTCGTTACTCGATCAAAAGAATCGATAGTCAGAAATGAAAAACGAATCGGTAATTTTCGTATTAAAGAGATGGTCCGGGCTGAAAGTATGTATAGCTTAATACATAGAGTAGAATTCACTGGGCAAAATGCAGAAAATTTCATCAAAATCGGATAACAAATAATAAAGTTATTAAAGTTTAAAATTTAGCAATATTTTGTGAAAACAGTCGTCATGAATATTCATTAGGTGGGCTGATGATGTCACATCTCCACTTTCCGTTTTCTTTTGTTAATACATAAAATTATATTATTTTCATTATTTCATACTTGTGTGAATAATATGTCTCCCTTATAATGAAATAAGTTGCAGCAATAAATATCTAATGCACTAAATCAGTTGTCAATCCAATTTTTCTAATTCTTGGAGGAAAAAATTTGAATAAACTTAATTTCATATAATAAAATACAAAAGAACAAGTGGAGATGTGACATCATCAGCCCACCTAATATGAATATTCATGACGAATGTTTTCACAACATATTGCTAAACTTTAAAATTCAATAACTTTGTAATTAATTTGTTATCCGATTTTGATTAAATTTTCGGCATTTTGCTCATTGAATACTACTCTATTTATTAAAGGGGAATCCAGCCTTGGCCATAGAATGTTGTGTTGGGAAGGAGAAAAATAAATTAAACAGAATGGCGAAAGTTTGAAAGAAATCGGACAAGCAATAAGAAAGTTATAGCTGCTTTAAAATTGAGATCACTAATAGTATGTAGATTTCAAATTGGCAACTGGGTAAGTAAATTATGACAAGGGGCAAGGACAACTTTCCCATAGGCCATGTACTTTATTATCAGGGATTTGTGGTTTTCTCCTAAGTACCCATTCCCCTGTGGCTGTAATTCTAAATATAATCCAGGTAGTATATTGTTTTATGTCCTCATGAAAGAAAAATATACTTTGAAATAAAACTTTTGGGAAAAATGACATTTTAGCCATAATATGTATTGGAGTACATGGAAGAGTAGTCCTTGCCTTACATCACTATGACATCCCATATGCGGCCAATTTGAAGTCTCCATGGGTATAGTGATTACCAATATTTACAACTTTTAAAAATTCATAACTTTCTTGTTCTTTGTCCAATATTGTTCAAACTTTCACCTATCAACTTGTCTGATTTTTCTTTTTCTTATAAAAACAAGTTTTTATTTGGATTGGATTCCCCTTTAAGCTATACATACTTTCAGCCCGGACTATCCCTTTAATACGAAAATTACCGATCGATTCGTTTTTCATTTCTGACTATCGAATCTTCCGATCGAGTAACGAACCTTATTTCGTTTTCGAATTAACGAACTTTTCGGAATAAAAACATTCGGAAATTAACCTTTGGAATTAACAATGAACCTTTGGAATGAGAAATATTTAGAATAACGAGGTGAATAACCAATTATAAGGAGAGAGAGGGGATGGGGGGGGCAGGACGAGGAAGAATGAAAGGACCGAGCTGACGTGATTAGGTGGGGGTAGGCCTATATAATGTCACCTAGCTATGTTGATTTGTCTGATGCCATGATCACGTGGAGCGGCATTCTTTTCGTTTCGTCACCTAGTGACCCGAATGTAGGCCTATGCAATACAATTCACTGGAGCTATAAATAGGCTTTACGCATTTGACATTTTTTTGTGAAGTTATATGCACAGGGGCCGCGGAACGGTTTTCAAAGTGGGGGGCTGACCATGCAAAAAAAATCACAATCATATAGTAATTTTTACGTGTTTGTACATGGTTTTCGAAATTTAGCAATAATTTGTGAAGTTATATGCACAAGTGCATATCATCATGACCATGCACCCTTGCAACCATCTTATTTATTGTGATTCATTTGATTATTTGTATACAAAATTATTTGTTCATTAATTTAAATATTTATTTTATTGTCTAGATTTCAGTGAAAAATGTTGCAAAAACCAATAAATGAAATGAAATAAAATTTGTCAATCATTATTTTTAATTCTTGAAGGAAAAATTTGGAATTAAAATAACTTCATATTATAAAATACAAAGAACAAGACAGTGGGGATATGACACAGTCTGTCCATTGAATATTCATGAAGACAAAATAATGCAAATCTTAAAAATGTCATAACTTTTCAGATTTTGATAAAATTTTCAGTGTTTTGTTTTCTGATTTATATTAATCTGTTTGAATCATACTATTTTCAGCCAGGACTACCCCTTTAAAATGGTTCGTTAAAACAAATAACTCCTACTTCTCTGGTTGAAAGTTACATCATAAAACAATACACTGGGATAAGAAGTAGGGGAATCCCCCGGGGAATCCTATCCTAACAGCTAACTTTGGGGAGGAGGCGTTGGTCTTTACAATGAATATAACCCATGCAGCAAGAAAAGGGAATAATGAGTTACTAATAACATTCAACACCGTTAAAAAATGATAATGATATTTCCCATATTTTTTACGATTTCATCAATTTCAATAGGTATTTTTGAAGATCTATTCATCTATCCATCTATCTTTTTACAAGCTTTATACTGTCAGTAACGTCCAGGAATACTTTTTTTGGCGATGAAGGTATATATTCTTATAAACCAGTTCGACACGTCCAATGGATGTGCACCCTAGCTCTCACCCATTCTTTGAGATTCAGGACAAAGAGGGATGAAATTTTGGGATGAAATTTCAAAAAGTCGGCATGAGAAGGGGGATCAGAGGATCATACGAGGTATTACAAAAAAAGAAGAATGCATTTCATCATTATCATGTGATGAGTGATTACGTCAGGTGGATTCCATGTTGAAACTGCATACTTAACTTGTAACATAATGCCTCACGTGATGATCGATAAAACAAGGGGGCGTGGCTAAGTAATATTCCAGCTGACCTTATTTCCAGCTAAAATTATATCTCTATAATCCGCATGCTACGTACCTAATTTTTTTAGAACTGTTGATGTTTTCTTTTATTTATTTTTTAATATTATAATATAAGTTTGCCTAATTTTCGTTATTTTCATTAATTTTAATTTCTTGATAAGACGTTTATAACATCCACTATTATGATAGAGAAGCCTGAATTTAGGCTAATAATCCGCACTCACGTGAGTACCGTTCATTATTTGTAAACAACGTCGTTGACGAACCTGAGCTGAGCTATTTTTGTCTTGGACTGGCTTGACGAAAAAGGTCTGATGAAAAATCGCTGATCAGGCATATAAAGTAAGATGTTTCATGGATAAAACTTGAGGGGGCTTAAACATCTGATTAATTGCACCGTTTGATAGACTTCTTGCTGTTACATTCCACGACTTTTTGCATTAGCAGCCAGCAGCGCAGGTACCGGTACGTAAATTGAACCAAGTCAGCAAACCACGGCACAGGCCAGGCCCAGCCAGGGGCAGGGAGCTCCGCCGCGAAGCTAATTTTGGACCGGCGTGGACGTGGTTATTGTCAGTTTCGTCTAACTTACTAATCATTTCATCTGCCATCAGTTCGTCCACTATCCACATTGTCTAATAGCCAATTCGCCTAATAGTACCAACCAGTTGTTGGTCCAATATAGCCATTTCATAAATTCAGTGGACAGGTGGACTGTGTCGACTGTCATGACTTAGTCTAGTCTTGAGGACGCAATGATGATGACTTTTAAAATAATGATGAAGAAGTCTAGATCTATGCTAATTGTGCAAAATGAATTGGATATTAGAACAACTGGTTATGAGAAGAAATGGTCATAGATGAAAGGTTATTAGAAAAGAGGCCATGGCATGTATGATGTAGTGAGTCACTGAGTGGACGAGTTGGCAGTAGACGAATGGGCAATTCACCGTTATGTCACCCTTTGTACGCTCGCGCTCTCTAGTATTATCTGTACTAGTAACAAGTAGTAGTATGGCCATGGGACTGCTGCAGCTGCGTAAAAGCCGAACAAGTCGTTTTTAATGAATCACACATTTTGACCTACTTTGGGTTGATCTGTATGGACAGAAATAGATCTAGGCCTAACCATCTTTGTCTTGGCCAGGGATTTATTGAAAATTTCCAGAAATTTGAATACTGACTCTGTGCAGCAGCAGCCAGAAAGAATGTTGATAGGGTCTTAGACTTAGAGTTAGAGAGAGTTGTTATTTTAGTTTTGGCTGGCATGGATCCAAGAAAATTTGTAAAAATGGTTTCATTTGAGAGCAGGGACTCTCTTTTTTCCATTGTCAATTTTTTTATCCACGGGTGTTTCTTATATAGTTGAAATTATGACATTAATGCCATGCTATGAATTCCTATACATAGGCCAAGGACTGTCTGGATGCAGTAAACCGCGCTGCAGTGCTGGTACGCTGATCATCTTGAAGCAGCACTAGACCGATTAATCAGTCTATTTTGGTCAGGGATATCATGGATATGATCCGCTGAGACTCGGTATGGAGGACTGGAAAATGTTGAAGAACTCTACTTCTTCTTCCATGTAGTCCAGTCCACCTTTGGTGTATATAATCGTACACAGCGGATATATCAGTCTAGTGTCACTTTAATACTCTGGAAGAAGACGACATCTTGTCACCGTTTCTGCACCATTTTGGCACAGCTCAGTCACAACTGTGTCATGGTTTGATTTATTTTGTCTGACTGGTACTCAAACTCTTATTGTTAATGTTATATGATTAAATTACAGGTACAAACCAGAATGCTAAGACTGATTGTCATTGCCGCTGTGCTGGTATCATCAGCTAGTGCTGCATGTAAATGTGGTCCTGCTCAATACGTGGGAGGCCTTGGTAAGTCTCCTTCAGACTTTAGCATATTTATGTTGTGATATAGACCAAAAATATCAGTCTATTTTGGCCAAGAGACTTCGCTAACTTCATGGCATTCTTCCCCCCAGGAGGACAACTAAAACAAAATCAGGAAATGTAAAAAAAAATCTTCTCTGAAAAAATAAATTTTTCAGTCTAGTTGCGATACGGATAAAATATATAAAGTACATGTGCAAAATGAGCAGCTAACAATACTGTTATTGAAATAGGTCAAAGAGTCCCTATCTGTTGCTGTTAGGTTATTGAAGATTTTCGGAGTACTAATAGGCTATTCCCAGTACTCCTTAAATTTTTCTGAATCTGATAGTTGGACCTATTTGACGTGGAAATGTAGGAAGTTCACATTTTTCTGTCACATCATTGTACTATGAATGCAAATGACAAGAAGGAAACCCCTGTGGTGAAAAGTAATTGAAGATTCCAATTGTGCTCTTGGGATCAACTGACTTCAAATCACTTTCTAATTTATCTCAAATGTTAAGGTTGTTTGTGGCTAAGTAATATTTTGTGGATTGCTAATTAATACATACTTAGTTTGTATATCACAATTTTGAATGCCAGCTGATTCAGTATACTGTATATGAACTACATTTTGAAGAACAAACCCATAAGAATTGTTGGCGAAGTAAAATGTTAGTTTTCACTCTCATCAATTATATAATCATACATGATAGTATGATACACATAAAAAATTTAGGGCAAGCTGGTCTGTTAAAGAGATGGAGGCTTAACTGCAGAATACCCCGACACTGCTCACTACCCAATCGTTGGTCAGCCAACACAACGATGTCAAGACCTATAGCTATATACTAATTCAATGGTATATAGCCTAGATATATCCATACTATTATATACGTACATGCATTACTGGTACTACTACTACTACTATACTACGTACGTACGTACGTATGACGGTACGTACGAGCAATGCATCCAGGCCATACGTAATGACCTTTGCCCTTTGACTACTACTAGAGCTATAATTAAACATCGTTGGGTGCGCTGCTAGCCAACGACCCACGTTGTGACGGTACGGACGGTGCAATATAATATTCAAAACATCGCTAGCCAACGACCAACGATGTGACGGTGCCATGTAACATTTAAAACATCGTTGGCTAACCAACGACCCACGATGTGAAGGTGCAATAGTACAAGATTAATACACTCTTTTAAATTACCTACTACTACTAGCTATTGCTATACATCGTTGGGTGCGCCGCTAGCCAACGACCAACGATGTGACCGTGCAATGCAACATTCAAAACATCGTTGGCAAGCGTTTCAAAGTATGGTTTCACAAAACAGTTTAATATATGCATATCCTGGTTAGTGAGGTGATCGATGTCATTCACTCTCTATTTCTTTTGTATTTTTTATACATGAAATATTTTGATTTTTTCTTCATTAAAATATGAAATAAAGTTTTAATTCCCATTGAAGGAATTCAATGGGAATTGAATTCAATGGGAATTGAATTCAATTAGGGTTAGGGTTAGGGTTAGGGTTAGGGTTAGGGTTAGGGTTTAGGGTTAGGGTTAGGGTTAGGGTTAGGGTTAGGGTTAGGGTTAGGGTTAGGGTTAGGGTTAGGGTTAGGGTTTAGGGTTAGGGTTTAGGGTTAGGGTCAGGGTCAGGGTTAGGGTTAGGGGTTAGGGTTAGGGTTAGGGTTAGGGTTAGGGTTAGGGTTAGGGTTAGGGTTTAGGGTTAGGGTTAGGGTTTAGGGTTTAGGGTTAGGGTTAGGGTTAGGGTTAGGGTTAGGGTTAGGGTTAGGGTTAGGGTTATATTCACATCGTTGGCATCGCCGGCAATGTTGGCCTCTACAACAGGCATATTCACATCGTTGGCATCGCCGGCAATGTTGGCCTATGTAAGATACATTCACATCGTTGGCACTGTTGGCATCTACTACAGGCACCAACACATCGTTGGCATCGCGGGCGCTGTTGGTATATACATACTAAACATACATTCACATCGTTGGCATCGCCGGCAAAGTTGGCCTATACTTACTAAAGATACATTCACATCGTTGGCATCGCCGGCAATGTTGGCCTCTACTACAGGCATATTCACATCGTTGGCATCGCCGGCAATGTTGGCCTCTACTACAGGCATATTCACATCGTTGGCATCGCCGGCAATGTTGGCCTATGTAAGATACATTCACATCGTTGGCACTGTTGGCATCTACTACAGGCACCAACACATCGTTGGCATCGCGGGCGCTGTTGGTATATACATACTAAACATACGTTCACATCGTTGGCATCGCCGGCAAAGTTGGCCTATACTTACTAAATATACATTCACATCGTTGGCATCGATGGCAAGGTTGGCCTGTACTACAGACACCAACACATCGTTGGCATCCTGGCCGGCGCTGTTGGCCTATACGTACTAAAGATACATTTACATTGTTGGCATCGTTGGCACTGTTGGCATCTACTACAGGCACCAACACATCGTTGGCATCGCGGGCGCTGTTGGCCTATACATACAAAAGATACATTCACATCGTTGGCATCGCGGGCAAGGTTGGCCTATACTACAGACACCAACACATCGTTGGCATCCTGGCCGGCGCTGTTGGCCTATACGTACTAAAGATACATTTACATTGTTGGCATCGTTGGCACTGTTGGCATCTACTACAGGCACCAACACATCGTTGGCATCACGGGCGCTCTTGGCCTATACCTACTAAAGATACATTCACATCGTTGGCATCGAGGGCAATGTTAGCCTGTACTCTACAGTACAGACACCAACACATCGTTGGCATCGCGGGCAATGTTGGTCTACATAGGAAACTACAGATATGATCGCATCGTTGGCATCGCGGGCACTGTTGGCATGTACTACAGACACCAACACATCGTTGCCATGGCGGGCAATGTTGGTTTACATAGGCAACTACAGATATGATCGCATCGTTGGCATCGAAGGCAATGTTGGCCTGTACTACAGACACCAACACATCGTTGGCATCGCGGGCAATGTTGGTCTACACATACTACGGAAATATACACATCGTTGGCATCGCGGACACTGTTGGTCTACATACTACAGAACACAGATATAGATCGTTGGCATCGAGGGCAGTGTTGGCCTGTACCGACTACAGACACCAACACACCGCTACCATCGCGGACTGTGTTGGCCTACACGTACTACGAAAATATACACATCGTTGGCATCGCGGACACTGTTGGTCTACATACTAATCGCGCGCGCTCGCATCGTTAGCGTTACAGTGCAGTCTGAACACTTAGAATCTATTCAAAAAATACTTGTAAGTTGTAAATCATTCAATTATTTATTATAGCTGATTTTCTGATTTGATAGCTTAAGTACATCGTTGTGCGTTGGCTCTCCAACGATAAGGTAACGCAGTGTCCGGGTATTCTGCAGTTGTTCCGAGATGGAACACTTATGCATACTAAGTTATGAGAACTTTGCCATTTTCATGATATTTGACATATTACTGAGAATTGCCTTGTCCTTTGGGTTGAAAGTTGTGAAGTTGCCTATTGTGACACTTTATATAGCACTGAAAGGAATTGGCGGATTGTGAGTTTTTGTTCTCTTTTTACTAGATTCCCATCATTGATTAAAGTGACAGTTAAGTGATATATGTATGTAGAAAAGTAATTGGGGGAGTTATACAAGTGTGGTATCACATATGTAGGTCATATTTCCAATTGGAAAAATTTCCATAACATTAGTGATCTGAACATTCAAATGATTATAACTTTCTTATTATTCGTTAGATTTTTCTAAAAATTTCATTGATTTGCTTCTTTCATTTTTCTGTTTTAAAACAGGATAAATAGTTCCCTGGGTCTTCATTCTGAGTGGGTGTGCTAATACACCCAGGCCATAGTATTTGAGTATCATGAGCCAGATCTAGATCTACAATTAAATGATTACAGCTAACATTGATTTTAAAGACTTTCTCACAAATTCATTGTTTGGTGTGACTTCAGGTATTTATGGTTGTTTATTGTGGAAACAGACCCCTGATTTTTATTGAGTCTCTTTATTTTCTTCATTGACAGGGAGTGTTGTCGGTGAATCAACACAGCCTCCTCTTGGACTGAACGTTGCTGAGGTTGGTGCATGGGACTTTGTGAACCGTAGGTTCGGATTTAAGGTTGATCTGGTTTATTCCAATGGCACTGCAGTCAGCTACAGGATGATCCAGAACTATACAGAGGTATGGGGATGCCACCATACAACCCTACTGGAAAGACCACAATGTTCCACAGTGTGTTCACAGTGTGGAACACAATGTGAAATCACCTTTACGCCATTAAATTTGAGCAACAGTGTGAATCACACATTCACGTAGTCAACCATGTGAAAACGCTGTGAATTTTCACACTGTCAAGGTGTCCACATTGTAAAAATAATCTTCACTCTGTTGACTTTGAGCATTTTAACAGTGTGAATAATATTTTCACAAAGCCCACTATGTGAACACACTGTGAATCTGTGTTCTTTCCAGAAGGGAAGATCTAGGCCAATATCACTTTTCAAATATAAGATGCTTCAATATGTTCAAGTACTGGTAGATTTTATAACATTAGATTCAATCATAAAATTGGTTGTTTGGTTTTTGCATTGATTTTATGCTTTAATAATGTTGGGAGTCAATAATTCTGTGCCTATTTTCACTTTCAAGAACAAAAAGGAATAAAACCCCCAAAACTTGATAGTAATAAGTATTAAAAGCCCACATGTCAAAAATCTTTTGTATTGGAAAATTAATGAAAGCTTGTTTTACCACGTCACATACAATAAACTGTCGTTCAGGATCTCATGATTTCCTTTTGATTTGCTTTGTATACTAGGGTGCTCAGTGGATTTTCATAGATGAGTACAAGTTCTGTGAGAAGCAAAAGGCAGCATTACCAGAGCCTTCAAATTGCATTCCAGGTAAGATAAGCCATATCTCTCAAGGGTGGCACTCTCACTGCATTGGTGTTGTGTATTCTAAAAATCCATCATTTGTATATATTTCCACATGCTTGTTGTGTTTGTTTTACTCCCCAAACTAGTATACACTCTATAAAACATGCCTGTCTTATCTTATTAGTATCAATGTATATTCTAGATGTTTTTTTTTCTCTCTACCAGAAACTGCGACCTCCTTTGGTAAACTGTACATTGGAGGCTTTAGTGGATCTAGTGAGACATTAGAAGTGGAGACCTGGGTTAATACAATCAGTGAAGGCACTCTGATGGGGTCTGGTAGTTTGTCAGTGAGGACCAAGGACTGTTTCCCTGTAGGTGCTCAATTCATGGGCACCAGTACTGAGATGGGACAAACAAGTGAGTCTGGAAATCATGACAGATATTTATGTTCTCTATTTGGGTGTGACTTAACCTTAAATAGACAAGGATATGTTGATATCTTGAAAGACTTGGGGAGCTGATTTAGCCAACCCCACTCTTAAAGATCTCAGCTGTTGACTGCATGATCTCAATGGAACTCTGAATGCACATAGTGTCTGTGATGTTTCTCTAAGATGGAGATTTTTTTTCTTCAAAATTGTTTTTTTGTTCCCTAAATTATGCCAAATTATGCATGAAATCAAATTTTTACTCCCAGTCACAAAATGATTCTTTAAAATTAAAATTGGCAAATTTTCTGTCTAAATACTCTTATTTTTCAATCCTGGTTTATTATAGCTGTTTTGCCTTAATACATTGGTGAGATTTTTACAACAAAAGGCATAAAACAAATTGAAATTGAATCTGTACCTGAAATCATATTTTTTGAGCAATTTTTGGTCTGCCATGCAAAGGACCAAACCTAAACATGCGCAAATTTGGAACCATAATTGTCACGAAATTGGTCTTCGAAAGATGCTCAATAATAAAAAGAATGATATACAACATTGCAGTGATAGATTCGGGCATGTAAGACTTATTGCAAAAGCAATCAATCAGCCCCATTATTTTTAGGGTTAATCCCTAGTCTGGATATATGATTGAACTATGGGTAGCTATAAAAATGTGGAAAAATTTCAATTTTTGGTCAGGTGGCAGGACATTTGGCACCCAAACTTTAAAAGCCTTCTGGGATTGATAAGAACAATAGTACCCTTTCCCACTGGAGCATGAAGAAAAAGTGCAGAGACCCGCTTAAAAAACGTCAGAAAATTTATACATGATGGAATGAATCATTGCAATATGAAGTCCCAAACTGTGAGGTTGATCCTTTTCCTGACATATGAAATGAGCAATAATTCAATTGTTTTTTTTTCTTCAATTTATCAATTTACGCAAGTGCTCCGGAGTATGTTTAAAGACCAATATACTCTAAATAGTTCTTGGTTTTACCTAGAAAAGTATCATACTTATCAAACAAAAGTACCAAAATCACCATCACCAACACCACCAACACCACCACCCAGAGAATAAAATTGCACAGAATAAATCACATTTAAACTCACTATTTATAAGCAATATCCGATGTATTTTTGTTGTTGTTGACAGCTTCGGTAATTATGTCCTCTGGTTGGTATAACATGACAGAAGGTATCCCCCATCCTGAAGATTGGTTTACCCTTCCCAGCTACTGCAACTCACAGGTAAGAAAGACAATGGGACAGGTCGAAGGTCAATATGTAAATGAGAGAGCTGATGATGTCACACTGTATTAAAAAAAAAACTTTATATGATACATAGAAGTTTTCAATTTTTGTAAAGACGGCAATAAGGAAGTTCTTTATTGATTCACAATGGGTTGCAGTAATGGAATTACTGATGTTCACAGAGAAATTAAACCAAGTTTTTATTATGAATAAGAAAAATACAAAATTTCATATCTCCCATAATGAAATGCAAAAGAAATACAGAATGAGTTTTGTTATTGGTTCCCTTATTTCCTTACTGCATCTGTTGAACACATTACTCATTTGTGAAAATAAGCCAAACTGAAAATTTATTACTTTCTTTTATTATTTTTTTTTTTTAATGAAATTTATAGCATTGTCCTTGTTTGATTTTTAGCTATTCATTCAAATTCATGTTTATGTGGGGTGGTCTTAACCTTAAAAAAAATTTCGGCTAATAAACAATTATCAGATAAGTATCAGTTTCCAAATCAATCTCTCCTTTTGTGAAATGTTGAATTCTTCCTTGCTTGTAATAATAATCCAAGTTGAGTATGAATTAATTTCTTTGTTCAATTTCTTACAGGAATCGAATGCAGTAAAGTTCCATCCTATGCATAAGCTGAATTTCAAGAGGTTCTTCTAAGTATTGTCCTGTTGCAAAGGAATCCAGATCAGATGTATTTTACATAGGGAATTTGATATTTGAAAAATTTACATTTTTTTATTACCAATTCGTGATTTGTAAATTATACAAAATAATGAATACACTATAGGATAAATATTGACTCACATGGTCCTTGTAAAGTGTAATGATGTTCTCTTTATCATGGAGGCTTGCACCAATCAGAGTGGAAGAAATTTTATTTCTATTTTGTGCATTTAAATAATACATGCTCACCATCATGCATTACTAGTATCATGTTAGTAAACCATTCTTTCAAGACTTGCATAATAGCACTGGTGGTAAATGAGAATTTGAAAAAATAAAGAATTATCTGATTTTTATCTCACTAAAAGATGAAGCCAGCACTGGGAAGAATGAAGATCAATTAGTAGAGTTTAAGAGTGGGATCCAGGGAAGACTAGTGTTCAATTGAGGTTTGTATTAACTTAGAAAGAGAAATGCAGTGATTAATACATGATGTTGAGTATACTTTGGGCAACCAATCTCTTGGAATGACATGAAGGATTGGTGTCCCAATACAGCCACAATTTTTGCCCATGTGTTTTAAAATGCACAAATTATTCCCTCTCCGTTCTAATTGTCAACAGTACTGTGTGTAGATGCAATGGAAGCTATAGCTTTTGAATAGTTGATTAAATAATTTTGAAGATATTGTTATCTTGATTCTTAAGATAAATTTTGAAATATTCAATCATCTAAGCAATAGAAAATCAGTTGATATAATTATATATACATGTAACTTTTTAATGTGATAAAATCATTTATATGAAACCAATTGTCTCCCTATGATTGAAGATATCTGTATATAATGATGAGTGTACAAAATAATTTGTGATGTTCTTTGAGTCAAAGCTTTAATTATTGTGCATTTTATTTAAAAATAATTATATTACTTAACATTTCATGAGTCAGTAATAACTAAAGTGTATCAGTTTTAACTTTTCTTGAAATCCTCAGCTGGCCGAGTCATATAAATTGCTAGTAAATATAAATGAACAAAAATAACAGTGATAATAATACATCTAATGATATGATTATTATGAAATGATGAAATTGTTAGTCGTGAAAAAGGGGAGTGCCTCGTGGAGAGTGACTGCAATCAGGATTGTCCCAATAGAAAAATGTAATACAAAATCATATTTCATAATTACATTTGATAGTATATAACTGATAGTTATCAGATAAAGAGAGTGTATAAATATTGATTATAGACAATTGTTGGCTGTTCAGATGAGTAATTTCCTGCTTTTATTGTATTGTATCCTCAAGTATTCTCATTGTGTGCCTTTCCCTGTCTATCATATTAAAGTAAAATCATTACTGATTTGTCTTCAAACTTACTCCTTTGGCTTTTGTTTAGTTTGTTTTAATGTTGATTTTTATTGTTGGCCCGTAATTTATTTTTTTTAAAGTCAAACAGTCAGCCTTAGAAAAGGATGGATACATGACAAGAATCTGAATTGATTAATAAAAATCACTAAATTTTACAAAATACCAATTAAAGGTAAAATGTTTCAATCATTTATAACCAACAGGTGTAGGCTATATATCCCCCTTAAAACATATTTTCAGTCATGTTTTCATATATCACAAAGAAAGATGAACAGGGCTAAAGAGAAAGAGTGTGACCAGTAGTGGGGGGGGGGGCAGAGGGGCACATGCTGCCCCCATTTGACTAACTGTGCCTCTTGTGCCCCCTCCCTATTTGAAGTGAGGGTGAAAGTTTTCAGAGAGAATACTCAATTTGCCTGTCAATTCTTGTCTTGTCTGCATAGATAGTTTTTTTTTTATAGAGGAATTAGTTCAGCATATAGGGGGCCTATTGTGCAACTAGATGATGTTCTTAATATTGTGTTCAGGACCGTTTGCTATTTATTTCGGAGCATAAACATGCATGAATGAGGAACTCTATATGAATAATCAGCTACAGTTACAATTTGAAGTATATGAAGATATCAATGAAGATTCAGAAAACAGGAGATGATGAATATAATATTTTCGAAGTACAGTATAAGAATAAAATTCTGAAGTTGAATTAATGTTGGATGGAAGTCTAAGTCTTGAAGATGTCAGTCAGTCTGGATGAGTGTGGGTCTAGTAGATCTCTCTCTAATCAACAAGTCTTATGTATATATATCATTAGTTTGGGGGCGTAACAATTTAAGGTGGGAGTAATCTAAAGTTGCTCTGATTGGTTTACAGGCTACTGTCTATCAAACTTTCTCTGATTATAAGGGGTGTATTCATTGAGGGATGGTCTTTTATGGTCAGGGCCATTAAAATGGTAATGGGGTTTTGGGAGTTCTAACGTTAAGCCCGGGGGGGGGGGGGGGCACTTACATGGGACGTTAATGGGATGGTCCGGGCTGAAAGTATGTATAGCTTAATAGAGTAGAATTCACTGATAACATAACAAAGTTATTGAATTTTAAAGGTAAGCAGTATTTTGTGAAAACAGTCATCATGAATATTCATTTGGTGGGCTGATGATGTCACATCTCCACTTGTTCTTTTGTATTTTATTATATGAAATTAGGTTTATTCAAATTTTTTCCTCCAAGAACTAGAAAAATTGGATTGACAATTGATTTAGTGCATTGGATTTTAATTGCTGCAACTTATTTCATTATAAGGGAGACATATTATTCACACAAGTATGAAATAATGAAAAAAATATGATTTTATGTAATAACATAAGAAAACGGAAAGTGGAGATGTGACATCATCAGCCCCCCTAATGAATATTTGTCATCTACTCAGGGGCCCGGTGCATAAAAATTTTGCCAAACTTTTTTTTGCCAAAGAAAAACTTTGGCGAACGCCATAGTTTCAAATTCGGTCAAAATTTCATGGCAAAAAAGTCTGGCAAACTTTTTTCAAGTTGCCAGAGTTTTTTAAGATTAAATAACCTCGAACGAGGATGCGCCGATATCAGCTGCTAATACGGTATATCGCGATATGATCGGTACCGTATACCGACCAGAACTCGAACACCTGGCTCAACTGCCAGCGGCTGCGTCAGTGCGCCTTTCATTGCCAGCGCAAACGCTTATCGGGGAATGACAATACGCAACGGGGCTACTGCCGGGTAGGCCACGATCGTGCCTTTGCAAACATGCGCGATAAGCATCGAAAACGATAATTAAACTTTGCAAAAACTAGTCTTTTTACTTCACAATTTGAGTAGCGGTTGATCTTATTCACGATTTTCTACGGGGTGCCCGTAATCAGTATTTTTACGGAAATTTCACCTTTTTTAATAAAATTGGAAGAAGTTGACCAAAAAATATACAATATTCCGAAAGTGCTTCTTACGTCGGCTCGGTGTTCGTCAGGGCATCTCGTAATTACGGATAATTTTCGTTTCAGAAGGGGAAAAAGATGACACCAACATGACAATTTTTTCATGCCAGAACTCGAACACCCCGATTTATTGATATTTGCACTTCAACACGTAATTAATTAATGGTAGACTAGTCTTTATCAAGCATTAATTATGATCTCTTTTCTTTTGATATCAATTTGTTTTCTTTTATTTTTTGACCAAATGCTTTTTTCTTGTGTGTTAATTTGCCCATTATAATACACATATTTTATTATTTATTTAGTCTTTTTTTTTGGGGGGGGGTGGCAAATACTAAGGATTTAAAATGACCTTACATTTTGGGTGAACCCCCCCTTTTTTTTGCTTGTAAAATTTTTCTGTTAAAATAACATTACATTTTGGGTGATAACACTTTTTTTTTGCTTGCCATTTTTTTTTAAATAACCTTACATTATACTTTTGGTGATGACCTTTTTTTTTGGGGGGGGGGTTGTTAATTTTTTTTTTGGGGGGGGGTTAAAAAGGCCTTACATTTTGGGTGATAACCTTTTTTTTTCTTTGCTTGTCATTTTTTTAATGACCTTACATTATATTTTGGGGGATTTTTTTTTTTTGGGGGGGGTTGTTAATTTTTGGGGGGTTAAAAAGACCTAACATTTTGGGTGATAACTTTTTTTTTGGGGGGGGGGGTCAGGTCCCCCTACCTTTGGGGACAGATTTACGCCCATGTCAAATCTTTCTGTTAAAAGTACCTTACATTTTGAGTGATCTTTTTTTTTTTGCTTGCCATTTTTTTTAAATGACCTTACATTATACTTTTGGTGATAACCTTTTTTTTTTTGGGGGGGGGGGTTGTTAAATTTTTTGTTGGGGGGGGGGTTAAAAAGACCTTACATTTTGGGTGATAACCTTTTTTTTCTTTGCTTGTCATTTTTTTAAATGACCTTACATTATATTTTGGGTGATTTTTTTTTGGGGGGGTTGTTAATTTTTGGGGGGTTAAAAAGACCTTACATTTTGGGTGATAACCTTTTTTTTTTGGGGGGGGGGTCAGGTCCCCCTACCTTTGGGGACAGATTTACGCCCGTGGGAGGGTTTCCTTTTTATTATAATTTTTCAACCGTTTCCTTTTATTTATTTTTGTATAGATCGGGTGATTTTTTATCCTTCATATACAGACCTTTTTGGTCAGAATACCCCTATTTTTCATTTTTAATATTTCTTTATCGGGCGATTCTCCCTAATATTAAATTATTTTGATCCAATATCTAATTTTGGTCATATATCGAGAACCACCCCACGGATCCTTGAGACCTTGACTATGATTGATATATAATTTCATCTACATGTTGCTATTGTTGTCATCATTATCATTGTGACATTACTTTTGTCATTACTTTATATTAAAATTATAATCATTATCTCGAACATTCTTACCTTTTTCTGTGATGGTATGGCCAGGACCGAATCCATTTTTTTCTTTCTCTACATTCTAGGCTGGGTATTTTGCTCACTGTGGGCATGCAGGCTATGTATGAACAGTATATCCAATATGCAACGGCAGCACCAAGATTTTGACTAGGAGGCAAGTGGGGGGGGGGGGGGGTTGGTTTCAAAGATATATTTGGGGCCAAGTTTGGCAAAAGCACATTACAATTTACTAAACACGTTTTTCCAGGTTTATTTATTTTAAATTATCAGGGGACAACTGGGGAATGCCCCATAATGCCACCCCCCCCCCCTTGCAACCACTTTTAATTTGTATGCCATGGACAATGCCCTATTTTGATGGAATGAAGATTTTAATATTAACTATTTCTAAAAATTACAGGACTAATAACTCAACTAATACATGTTCTCTTAAGCTCCTTTTCTTATTTCCCTTTTTTTCCTCATTTTATCCCTTTATTCTATCAGGGGGTAATTGTTATTTTCACAGCCACGACTCATTGAACCCCCCCCCCCCCCCCCCCGTTGTATACTTTCCTGCACTTTTATAACATGATATTCTCTCTTTCTCTCCTATACTATAGAGGTGGATTTATTGTCATATTTACAAGAAGATCTGTAGGCCTACCAAGTCCATAAAGATGTCTTCTGTGGATAGGCTATACCTAGCCATCAATGTTCTCTGCGGTTATACATATACTTTGAAATGTAGAAAAAGATGCTTTTACTGTTAATATGGAAAGTTTATTTGTTTTTAATGAACAGTTTCACAGTGATCATATGATTAATAATGCTTTCACTGTTTCACAACTGAGACTGATTGAAAGATGAACGCAAAAGATTTTGAATTGAAAAAGACTACATCATTCATACTCATTGTGCTTTTTATTGCATAGTATATAAGCGATACAATTATGATTTTGATTTTGCTAATCCATAAATGATTGGTCTCAAAATAAATATGTTTCATTTATGATTACAGCATTTCATCATTGTAGAAATATTTATTCTGCTTAATTAATAAGTATAAGATACAGAATGGATCAAGAATAAAAATAAGGGCTGCAGTGATCAAGGAAAAAAAATGTCTACTGAAATGATGCATGACAGGCAATAATTTTCCTGGTATCGCATCGCAATTTGCTCCACACTTTTTAAAGACTGCTACGCATAAATTCTTTCGTAAAGCATATTTTTACATATAGGACTGTACATTACTTAGTTGAGAGCTAAATTATGACCAAAATGCTATTCGAATATGTAAGCAAAATTATTCCCTGCATGATATAACAATTACTTTTATTTGGTTGTCTCATCTTTCTTTCTTAAAAAAAAATGATTGACAGTCTATGATCACTAAAAACAATTTTTAAATCTCATTTTGGGACATGATAAATGTCTTTGTGTTATTATATTATAATTAATGCATTAATGCTCATAAGTAATTTATTGAAGTTGATGAAACCATTAAAAGTGCTTTATGAATATATTTTATGATTTTTTTATATTTATAATTCATTTATTCATTTTTATTTTTATTTATTTATTTATTTAAGTTGATAAAACAAATAAAAATTACTTATGATCTTTTTCAATTTTGTGTATTTATTTATTCATTTTTTTATTTACTATTACATGTATTTTTTATTTAGTTATTATTGTATTTACTGTATAGTTTCTGTTATGTTTTTGGAGATAAAGGAATCGATAATAAGGCAAGAGTGATCGATATATATATCATCAGTAAGTTATATTTTATTATGCAATCGGAATTGAGCGCCCATGCAGAGTGTGCTAAGGTAAGTGGTAAACTTCTATTTCGCACTTCTTTAGATGAACCAAGAAACCTGCAATAAAACACAGAAATCAAGTACCGGTAAGTGATATATGGAAATCAATAAATCAATAATGTTAAATCTCAATATGAATATAAAAAAAAAAACTGAAATACTCCTACTTGCCTCAATAAAAGTAGCGAGACAACAGACATGCATTGTGGTTATATCCTCCAAAATATATTCCCTACATGAATTACTCCATGAAATAAGTTCATATACTGGCAGAGAGAAATTATACCAATGTGATAATAAGTAATAATAACACAAATGATATAGGCCCATATGAAAGAAGATGCCAATGATGGTGATGATATTGATAACATTGATAATAGTAAATATTATTTTAAGAATGACAATAATGAAAATGACAATAGATATAAAAATATGATAATGAATCAATAACAATATTAATAATTTTATAAGTCATAGAAGAATAGTAATTGAGAGGAATACATAAAAAAGCTATTGCAAATAAATGTATCCATTCTCATTTTTCTAAATAAACAAATTAGAAAATCTATATGCACAAAACTCAAAATAAAAGTAAGTGATATGACTGAAATTATTCTAAAATTGAAATATAAATTAAATGTAGCAGAAACTCATTCAAACAATGAAATTTATGATTTAATGTATAAATAGTTGAAGAAATTAAAAAATAACTACATGGAAATAGATAAAGAGGTGAATTAAGTCAATAAACAATGAATTAACAACAAACCAATCATTTAATTATCACAGAGCGAGGGGGATATGATCGCGCGATCATCAACAGGCAAATTGTATTGCGCCATCTGGTGTTCGAATTCTGGCATGAGGTGTACGAATTCTGGCAGGCTCGAAGCCTTCGGCGATCGCCGCGCCACCCGAAACTTTCCCCAGAAAATCCAAATCGGACGGCACCTATGGAAAGCTTAGAATTTCGGCTACATCGCAAGCCCAAGAATGTAAGCCAGAAACACCGTAAATACATTTTATGCGACCTTTATTGAAAAGGTGTACGAGTTCTGGCGGTTATACGGTATGTCTGCTGTAGACAAAATGGAAACTCCAGTGAAAGTAAGCACTTTTTTTATTCACTCATATCATTGATGTTTATAATTTTGATCATTCCAAGTCGATGAAATATTTGCAAAAATATCTGTGTATTAATTTGAATCACGATTGGTACCGTAATTGTGAGACCCACGATGTTTTGAAAGACGTTTAATTCGTTCTGTTTTGTGTCGCAAGCGCTCGCGGTTGTCAGCGTCTTTGCCATGTCTATTGCCGCCGGAGCTTCGGCATGGTAATGTGACTCTGCGGGTTGCACTTGTGGCTCGAGCAGCTAGCAGCTACTGCTTCATGCTTCGGCACATTTGGAAAGATTTTATCTGTCAGTTGATTGTATTGGCCATTGTATTTCTATTGCTATGATCATATATTCTGATTTATGACTTATGTCATAAAATTTGAGTTTATACTAATTTGAATAAAAAGATTATTTAAGAATCAGACAAGCATATAATATAAATGAAGCTGAAAATTTGTATCCAATTCCAAATACAATTTTTTTTTGACATTTCATTTCAGATTTTATAGGTGACGATATGACATCACTCACATTATTTTTTTTTTTTGGGGGGGTATTTTATTCTATGAGAGAATAATCATTTAAAAATACTACTCTTGTTTTTTTTTCTTTATTGTTGGAAACAAAGTTTGATTCATCCCTGAATACTAAGTCTGACTAAAGTCCCGAAGAGTAAAGGGAGCTCCGGCCCGCGAAGTGGGCCTGGGCCCGGGATTTTGTGTCCGGGATTGTGTGTCCTGGGCCTGGGATTTGTGTGTCACGATAGACATTCATCCATATAATCGTAGTAAGTGCATAATTTCTGTTTCCACATTTTATTAAGATTACTATTGAGACCCCAATCTACCCCAGTGACAAACATTTCCTATTCAATTTTTTCTACAGAGAGGGTGCAATATATCACTAAATGCAGAGGAATCCAGCAACTGTTTGGAATTTTAGAGTTATATTCAGTATTCACTTTAATTTTGTATTTTCCTATAATAATAGGAACATATTTTAGAAATTTCGGCACAGGAAATATTATTTCTTTGCATGATAAATCAAGTGCGTAGCTTTAGGACCCCTTCTCCATTCGAAAAACAAGGCGGGATTTTCGTATTTAGTGAGTTTTTCTTGGTTAAGGATCTCTATAATATTGACCACAAATAAGTGAAAGATTATTTGTCCAAATATTAAGATGAGCAAAGTTTTTATCATTTGTAAACAAAGTGCGTAACTTTAGGTCCCCCCATCATACAGTTTTGAGCTAGATGGTCAAATTGCATTTTATATTTTTCCATTATATTATTTAAAACCATTAGCCTATTCTTATTTTGCCACAGGAGTCAAATGAGCAAAGCACAGATTGAAGATGTTGAATGAATTGAGTATCAGAGGGACGCAATACATCTTGACCTCACTGTCATACAGAGTGATACAGAGGTGCACATTATGCAGTACGAGGCCTTCAGTGGATAAATGGCAGAGTCCATATCGACAATTCACCCCTACTAGGCCATATTGTGTGAGGCAGGTAATTTATCCAAACCTGGTAGTAAAATGAAATCTGAGGTTCAAGCAGAAATATGAGAAAAAGCAGGTTGCTGAACAAAATTATGAATAATCATGTAGAAGTCCAACGGATATAGTACTTGAATATTATAAAAAAAGATCACCAAGTCTGTGCTCATCTTGAATTGGCAATATACATTAATAGTTAGTTGATTCTAAAAAGGGAAGGGATAGGCCTATCAACCCTCAGATGTGTCTTAAAAATTAAAATGTGTATTGATTTTGGGTTACTCTCCAATTCCTGTTTCTTCAGGTTGTAGTAAAAAAAACATTGTATAAAATATTTTGATTGGTTCTCAGAAAGGAAAAAAATTGGTGAAAAATTTGTAAAATTATTGCATTATAATATTTTTTTGTGAATTTACAAATTACTATAAAATTGCATCGCTGGGACTATGAATATACATTGAGAAAAAGAAATCATCCTAATTGTTTGTCTTGTATTTGATTTACACAATACTTATTTTCCATCTTTCACAACTTTTCCATCTTTCACATCTATTTGGGATGTATTTACATGCTTTCACTATACCTTTATTAGATTTCATTTTATTTTGAGCACCGGAGTGGAAAGGACAGGCAGGAATAAATATTCAAATTTTTGTCTGATCATAAATTTTAAATAGAATTGAACATTAGGTCCAAAATTTCATATTGAAGCAACCCCTTTTTCCATCTTATTGCTGGAAAAATGTATGAATAACAAGACAAATCTCTTTATGATATACCTTAAAATATAACACCCAGGCTTGTTATTCTAAGGCCATGGTCATGGGTGCCCTCTTGACTGGCCTTGATTCCTCTCTCATTGGCCTTTTTTCATTCCACATTTGTGTGATCATACAAAAATGTGGAAATTGGCCTTGCCCTGAAATTATTTCAAATTTTTAAAGTCTGTAACACTAATTTGTGTTTGCCTCTGTGGTGGTTCTCATCAAATCTTGGTCAGCAACCGGATGAGGGTGTCTTGTCTCGAATCATGGACATAGATGTAGACCTAATTGTGATTTTAGCTCAACTTTTTTTACCTCTTTGCATTTGATAGTGTTGAAGTTTTCTCATGTGATTTTTAGCTTTTTATCTAGCTCTTTAAATATATTTGTAGTAAAGAAAATAATGCTTCTGTTATCATTTTCCATTAATGATCCTTTACGATAGAAGTTTCCAGATCAGAATGTGATCTGTCATCGATGGTTCTCTACTACTACGAGGGGCACTCAACAGAGAAAAGCTGTGACAGAGAGAAAGACAGGCTCAGATGGACAACAATTAACTTTAGGAAAGAGAGGTAAATACCCATTCTTGACAACTTCACGTGTTCATGGGAATCTCAATTTCTCAAAATTGTGATTATATCCTTTTTTATAAATTAATTTGTGTCCTAATGTTAAACAATTTGTTTTGCTAAATCAAATGATGATGACGACGACGACAACGATGCCGCTGCTGCTGCTGATGGTCACATGGTGGTGGAACACATTTTATGAAACAAGACCTGAGCGCCATTTTACAAAGCTGTTTCTAAGTTATGCAGACTTAACATATTTTTTATGGCCTTTTCTTGTGCGGCAATCACTTTGATTCGTATCAACTATTAATACTGAAAGTTGATATTTGTAGGTTATTATTGCTTGTCTTTTTTTGCATTGAAAGCATCTGAAAGCTAAATTCATAATTTGTTAATATTTGATTAGGAACACAGAAAATTCATTCTCACTAAGAAAAAAAGGAATATTGGTATCACATTTAGCACAAGACTAGGTTACCAGTCGATCAATATATATTGTGTGTACTAGAACTTACGAACAGCTTTTTGAAACTTGCTTTTTCTGTTGACTGAATGCATTCTAGAACAAGTTCTGTTGCAAAACTCTTGGGCCAAAATTTGATGTCAATCTTTGATAATATGATGTATGTTGTGGATTATTTTTGGTTTAAGTTTTAAATGGCATTGTACCACCAATTTATCATCAGTCAAATTTTTTTACCTCTTCCTTCATTCACTGTATATGTTAGTTATTCATAAGATACGGTAATTTGCATTCAAGCACATTTTGGTTTAGATTTTGTACAAATTTTGCCCAGATATCTTTTTTTATTAACGAAAATCACATTGATATGATTGGACAAATATTTATTAAAATATGGTAAATTTTAACAATTTAGAATTGCCTTATAATTGTATGTAAAATTTCTCCTCCAACTCATTTTTTTTTTTCAGTTGCACAGACATCCAAGGATGCATCTTATGCAGGTATCATTGTCTTGGGTGTTGGAATCACAGGTAAATTTAATTCACAGGGCAAGTCCATCCCAGCAATATATTCACCATATATTTGAAGATACATTTTGATGGGAAAATGTCTATTTCAAATTTTGAATGGACTTCATGGATTTTACAGTGTAGACATCGTGGAAAGACACACATTTTTAAATCATCTGATAGATAACTGATTCCCAAAATTACCCTCGTGACTTTTAAAAAGTAATAGATATGCCTTAATGTAATTTTCACATAGAATTTGGTCAATAAGTTTAAGCATATATACAATACATTTTTGTTAAAAAGTCATGGTACCGGTATTTTGAAAAAGGGAGGAGTGACTTAATTTGTGTGTTTGTATCTAATTTAGAGTTGAGAAGTTATACAGTGTTAATACTTGATTTCTTTATCCGGGATGCCATTTTCCAGACTAAAGTCTGAATTCAGACTTTTCCAATATATTTCTAGCCATTTTCATGGAGAAAATGGTAATTCTAGATGATTTTCTGACTTTGTTTGATCCTCAAGAGCATTCCTGTCTTTATTCAGTCATTGACATTGTTTTTGTTTTATTTTTCTGTGACAGGGCTAATGTTTTACACATTGGGGAAAGAGCTCTTCTCATCAGATAGTCCTAATGGTATTTACACAAAGGCCTATAAATCGTGTAAAAATAATGTAGAGGTATGTATACTAATGGACTTCAGAAAAGAAAACAAAATGGCATTGAAATAAATAGTAGTGTACGTGTAGTGGTCGGATGAAAATAAAAATCAAGACAAAAGTATTTTACAGGAAATTTGTAATTTGATATAGAATCATATTGGCATGCAAAATTTCATATGCACTAGTTAGCAAATATATGACATCACAATTCCTTGATGCATGTATTCAAATAGCACATGAGCAAAATGTAAACAAACAGAGTGAAACAGAGGTGTAGAATTGTTTTAGGGCAGAAGTATTAAGTCTGTATGACACTTGATTGTACCTTCAGTTTTTCATGGTCTAAGGCGCAGTCTAAAGCTCTACACTATAATACAGTTTTGAATCCTGCTATTGATAGCTAACATTGATTTTAGAAATACATGTATAAAATAACCAGCTTTTTTAGTGCTTGATACAGAAATAGTTGAAATGTCATTCCGAGTTTGATGGCCCAATGTCTGTTAACAAAAGAAGTGAGAAATATATTTCCAAGTGAAGAATGCGGTAGTCCTAGGGTGAAACTCTCTTCTGAGTGCAGTTATTAATAATGAGGTTTCTTTCATTCTTGCTCAAGTCTATTTTCCGAAGTTGCTTATTGTTGCTAATTAAGAAAGCATCTTTGGCCCATTTCATCATAAAACTTGTTAAATAACAAATTTGCAATAACAGATTGAGGCAACTGAAACAAATGAATTTTATTGGTTGATATTAAAATCGATTAGAAATTGTGCATTTGTTATAATAAGTCTGCATGAAACATTCTCCTATAAAAGAAACAGCAGTTGAGTATTCCTTGGATGTACATATAAGTGCATGAATTTATTATTGGCTACTATCAATGAAGTCTAGACCAGTGGTTACACAATGGAATCAAGTTGAACATAATAAAAGCATTGAATTGTGGATCACCTCTCCTATGTAGGATGAAAAAGAAAAGATCAAAGTTATTTGATGATAAAAAGTACAGCTACTAACTAATGTGTAAAGTAGCAATGCTGGGATAAAGGCCTAAATATTTTTTTGTCATAAAACCTATACTTAAAAGGCAAAGTAATAGAGTTAAGTATGTTTGTTTATATAATAAGATTCTTGTTGTAATAATTGTGCTTTGTCAGAAATTAATTGTAAGACAAATTATAATATGAATAAATTATTATCTTAATAATAAACAAATATATCAGGCTTTGAGAAAGTATAGTGGAATTATTTATCCGAGGTTGGTCTGGCAATTACTATTTTTCCCGAGGGGCGAAGCCCCGAGGGAAATATAGTAGTTTTGCCAGTCCAACCGATGATTAATAATTCCCACTATGCTTTCGAATGAAACGCCTGGTATATTTGTTTTTATATCCTACTTTTGATAATTTACAACCAAAATCTATGTGTTGAGCTTGCAAAGTCCGGTTACTTGAGTTGAATTACCTACTTTTCTCCGAGCCACCGCGCTCAGCGCAACGCAAGATCATTAGTGCCTGCGCCGACGCATCGCTGGACTTGCCCGGGAGAGAGAGCGCGCTGGCCGGTGCGCCCGAGAGTTTAGCTAGATATCCAGTTTTGCGAAATAATGACGTCAGACCTCGATATATCCAAAAATATATCGAGGTCTGACGTCACGCAACATCATAGTTGAAATATATTCAGTCACATGATGCTACTTGAACCAATCACTATACAGGATTTACTCTGTGTAGGATATAATAATATATATGCATACAATGACTAGAATAGCCAGGTGTGATGGCTCTTTAATAAATACTGGGATATAAATGATTCTAATCTTTACTTGACTATTTTTTTCCACATTAGGGACTAGTTCTTTCATTTCAAGTGCTACTTTTATTTGTGCAACCAGCTACATTGTAACGCAACTATTATTCTGCATTATGTAGAATTTTGAATTTTGAGATATTCTTGAATATTGTTTATGGTAGATATTGGAGATCTTGGGGTGAATCTAAAAAAGATGGTCACCCCAAAGCTTTTTATTTTATGGGAAATGTTGGGGGAAATTTAGGGGCAATTAGGGTCATCGTGAGGGCAAAAAACACCCTTGTGTATTTCCTAAATTGTTGCTTTGTCCCACATGTACACTTTCCGGTTCTATATCTTAACAGATTCAAGATGCACTGGGAACACCCATCAAAGGGTATGGAGAAATGACTAGGAGGAAACGTAGACGGCATGTAAGGTGAGATTCAAATCACCCTCTGAATATCATTCTTAGACCAGGGCCCCATCTTAGAAAGGGTTACGATTGATCCAATCAATCTCAACTGTGTGGAAATCCATCCATACCATAATTTTTCTGCAGGAAATTTGCACAATCTCCTTAGTTAACAATGAGAATCACACTGAATCTTCAAGAGAATGAGTATGAATGTACATTATATCTAGAAAATATTTTAAACAAATTTGCATTTTAGGTATTGACGTTGCTGGCCGTCCATAGTTGTGATTGATCGGATCAATTGCAACTCTTTGTAAGATGGGGCCCAGAGTCATTATGTTTATTTTATAAATTATTTAACTGCATTTTTAACATCCATTGTCCAGTATTTCTACTCCGTTGAAAACTGCCAAGAAAGAAGACTCCTTTCATTCAGGTCCATTTCTGGAAATTTCAATTGATGTTAGATTATCACTGTTTATACTTTGTACCAGTTACAAAAATCATCATTCTTATAGGCATAAAAATGCATTTATGCAAACAGATAAATCAAGAATAAGTAATAGAAGCAATGATTATGAACTGAATTATTCTTTTGGATTCCTTTTCTCAACTTGAAAAAGAGAGATCGAATTAGTTTCAAAATGGAATCGCAGGGCATCTTGGGTAAAGCAAAAGTTCAAGGACTTAACCAATGACTTCATCTTGGAACTGATTTCTATATCCTTTTTCAAGTCAAGAAAAGGAGCCAACTCTCCACCCAGGTGTTAAATGGGTACCCGGTAGGATGTGAAAGTCAATGTGATTAGATTGGCATTGGTGCACAGATAAACGGTTGGCTGGCCAGGATACTCCCCAGGGAGTTGAGATGATGCACTATATGTGTGGAACAGTGATGTATCCTATGACTGGGGTAATAATAATTAAAATGTAAAGTGCTTAGAAACCAAAGTATGAAATGTAACTTTTATTATTAGTATTATTAATAGCAAAAATAAGCTCATATTCATTGATTTTGGGGTCAAAAACTCAAAGGTCATAGAAGTCATTTTAAACTTTTACAAGTTGGTATGTAATATATTGTAGATCTGGCATTTACGGAGGTATAAGTTTGACTATGTGCAGTCGAGAATCCATCTATTTTTTATTTTATTTGTTTGGCAGCCATCTTGAGTATTCACAGGAGGGTGTTAACTTCATGAGAATGAAATTCTATTTAGAAGGACCAGAGAGGAAAGCTACTGTACACCTAGAGATGAAACAGGTAAATAGTCATATATGGAAATTACCCTTGAAAAAAATGATCAACATAATTCATATTTAGTGCCAATAAAGTTGGGCTTTTGGGGGCATTCATTCCACTTTAATGTATCAACATTCATGTGATTGACTTCAATGGCTGATTGATTCACCCCCCCCCCATCAAAATCTTTCTTCTGTTTTAGGGCTAAATTAAAAACAATCATATATCCAGAATTCTCAAGTGCTTGGCGTTGGGGGTGATTCCATCAAGTAGTACATCTTACCCTTATACTGCTGTCCACTCACTGACATAAGGAAGCAACTCCGTGAAATGTGTTTCTTAGTAAATGAGGAAAATTTTTAATTGTTTTATGTGTAAGTATATACAGTTACTTGCTTTTGAAATGTGTATATTTCAGAAATTGGGGGCTACGCGACTCCATTTCCTTCAGCATCATGTAGAGCATACATGAAATGCCCCAGTTCAAGGGAAAAAGTCAATTTTGAAATAAAATTACAGTTGCTTGCTTTTGTCAGCAGTACTGTATACATGTATGTGGAATCTTCCTTTGATCCTTCTGAAATGACCCGTTTTCTTTTTTCTACTCTACGTGAAAAGTTATAATGCTCTTAAGCTAGTGACGTGACAAGTGACAGAAAGGGTTATTCATATATTTTGTATGTTTTTTTTCAATTGCAGAATGAGAGTGGCCGATATGAGTACAGGTATCTGTTTGTTGAACTGGACGGCCATCCCAAACGAACAATCATTCTCGAAGATAACAGATAAGACAAGAGGACAATGGTCAAGTTTGGGAAAGTCCCACCGTACAAAAAATGTTTTTTAAAAATGTGGATGTGCATTAGCATGAAATGTCTTCCAGTTTCTTTTTATAAGACAATCCAGACCTTTTGCATTTTCTACAGGGAAACTCTACAATGCACCAATTTCTTTGAAAATGCAAGTCAAATCACAGTGGAGAGCTGAGAGGCTTTTGTCGAAAATTGGTGGACCGGGACAGCATCGGAATCTCTTGACTCTGGACAACAACATAATTGCAATTATTTGTCTGGTGCAAATCTTCAGATGATCTGCTGTCCCAGTCTACCAATTTCGACAAAAGCCTCTCAGCTCTCCATTGTGATTTTAATCGCATTTTCAAAGGAATCAATGCGTTGTAGATAGTTTCTCTGTAGTAAATGTAAAAACTACCTATTGGCAGTCCTGGGGGAGGTAGCAGGTTGGGCTGCTCAATATTTTTGTACACATGTATGCTTGACCACAGGTTTCAAAACCACTTCACTTCGAATCATTAATTTTTTTTTCATTTGTCAAACTGATACCCATTTCACATATTTTCATATTTCTGTGTTCATTTTACCCTCTTATTGCCCCAAATCAAGGAACACCCTCTACGTGTAGTTCCATTTACTTCCCCTTTTCCCTTCATTTTTTGCCTTTTTTTCCTTCAAAACATATTGTAAACATTTTGATGAGTTTGACACCCTAAATGCACCACTCGCACATCTCATCTTAACCAGGAAAAGTTCCCCCCTTTTTTCTTGGATTTTCTGGTCATGCCTGTGTATAACAACATAGCGAGTAGTAACTCTCTCCCCCATTACATAGCATAACTATTTATGTAGGGTAGAAATGGGACATACAACTGCAGCCATGTTGGCTCAGTCATTTCACCATTGATATTTTCATAGCTAAGAGAGAAATCTAATCTTGGTAAAGAAAAAGTGATTCATGTGATAGCACAAAAGACAAAGATGTGAAGAAATGACCCCCAAAGAAAGACTGTAAATTATTGTCGAGGTTGGAAACATATCAGATCTTATGAAAGTTATGGATGTCAAACAACATTATCACCCTGGCCTAATCCCGTCAGCCTTTCAAAGCACCCAAGCATTTCAAATAATGAATCGTGCCAGGTCCTGTTTACCTCACCTGGGTTGAGTGCAGCACAGTGGATGAAGTTCTTGAACAAAATAATTGTCATGAGTGCTAATATAATGAAACTGCTGAAATCTATGTTAAACCCAAATTAGCAGAGCTGTTTAGGAGATCTATAGTGACAAAATTAGAGGGGGCAGCTCTTGCACTTGCCATGTACCTAAATATCATTAGTTTGCAGTTTGCTTTCCCTTTGGATCAGCAATTAACAATCAAACAAAAAAATATATTTTAGTTATTTCATGTATTAAAGGAACGATGGAGCAAAGTTTCTATTTTCAATGAACACCGATTCTAATTCTATAAAAAAAATTATTCAAATTATATTATGTCTGCTTATACCCCTTTTCTCTATTTTGTTAACATGATAATTCAATACTTTTTTTTGTAATTTCAAATGTGAAAACCATGCACTGATATGTCCATCTTCATCTGATGTAAAATGAAAATGAATTGTGGTGTAACTCAAATTTTTGAAAGAGTGTATACCATTTTATAGCAATCAAATTGTTTTATATTCATAAAAATATTAAGACAATAGACCCATGAAATGCATTTACTCTTTGTGTATTCAGCAGGGAAAGAGTGGAAAGGAGAGGGGGGATGAGACACGAGCGGGAGGGGGTGACACAGAGGTGCAAGAGAGAGAGAAAGGAATAGAGAAGTAAAAGAGGGCAAGAGAAGGAGAGATGAGAAAGTGGTAGCTATTGGATTGTTCCATGTAGTATAAAATTTATTAAAAATGATCTCACATTGACCAAATTCCATGAAAACCTAAATACAAGACAATTTGACACATTCTCACAACTTTTTAGTAAAAATAAGTATTTCACAGATCAATGGTCACAATTCATACAATGCTCGGATGATTCTTAGGGGAGCTTCCTGTAATATATGTGTTTACAGATTGCAGTATAATCAAGAACCAAATTCTTGTTAATTCTTCAATTCACATGCATGGCTCTGTATGACACCCCATTCATGCTTTGCATTACTTTCACCTTTCCTGTTACCTAACAATGTTTTTTTAAGAGGAAGAATTGCAAGAAGAGTGGGGTTGGAAAAATAGGGGAAAGAGATTTTAAAAAGGAGAGAAAAGAGATACCATGCAGATGAGAGATGGAGAAAAGGGAAGCGAGAGATGAGAATGTGGAAGATAAGAGATGCGAAAAATAAAAAGAGGAGGAAAGAATAAAAAACAGTTACAGCCTCTGTTCCACAATGCCGATCTTGCTGCAATTTGGGAAACCTACAGATCATACAGAATCAAGGGGGAAAAACTGAACCTTTTAACAGGAGAGGGGGACAAATATTTTGCAGGAATAAAATTGTTAACTTGACGTCCACATTCTGCTAATACTAGTAGCACATCTGGAAAGATCTGATTGTGCTCTTCCCGCTTTTCCTACAAATAACAAGTGGAACGCCTCTGGCAGTCTCGCCTGCATTACGCAATTTAATATAGCAGCAGTGCTTACTTTGAAAACTACTATAAAATAATCATTCACAAACACACCATTCATATAATGACATAATACCACGTTCATTGACCATAGATGACATTTGAACGGTGACTTAAGACTTGTCAAATACACCCATGTCCACATTTCATTCACTCTATCCATAAACTTTCAAAGTTATGATGGCAATTCAACAATTACCCCAACATGGCCTAAGTTTATTGACCTTAACTGACCTTTGACCTTGGTTTTGTGACCTGAAACTCACAGGGGATGTTTAGTGATACTTGATTAACCTAATATCCCAAGTTTTATGAACTAGATCCATAAACTTCAGAGTTAGGATGGTAATTCAACAAATACCCCCAACACAGCCAAAGTTCATTGACCTTAAATGACCTTTGACCATGGTCATGTGACCTGAAACTCGTACAGGATGTTCAGTGATACTCGATTACTCTTATGTCCAAGTTTTATGAACTAGATCTATAAACCTTCAGAGTTAGGATGGTAATTTAACAAATACCCCCAACTTGACCAAAGTTCATTGACCCTAAATGACCTTTGACCTTGGTCATGTGACCTGAAACTCGAGCAGGATGTTTACTAATACTTGATTAACTTTATGCCCAAGTTTCATGAACTAGGTCCATATACTTTCTAAGTTATGATGTCATTTCAAAAACTTAACCTTCGGTTAAGATTTTGAAAATAATTCTCCCAACATGGTCTAAGTTCATTGACCCTAAATGACCTTTGACCTTAGTCATGTGACCTGAAACTCAAGCAGGATGTTCAGTAATACTTGATTAACCTTATGTCCAAGTTTCATGAACTAGGTCCATATACTTTCTAAGTTATGATGTCATTTCAAAAACTTAACCTTAGGTTAAGATTTGATGTTGACGCTGCCGCCGTCGCCGTCGGAAAAGCGGCGCCTATAGTCTCGCTCTGCTATGCAGGCGAGACAAAAATGGATGCTGACTGATCTGAATAAATACCTGCTGTTCTCATTGCTATACTGCTCCTGGGGCCCATCTTACAAAGAGTTGCGACTGATCCAATCAATCACAACTATGGAAAGCCAGCAAAGTCAACATATAAAATGCATGTTCAAAAGATTTTGTACATATGAATGTATATCCATGAATTCAATGATTTCTTGACAATTTGGTGTGTTCTTCATTTACAAAGGACATTTTGCAAATTTCCTGTAGAAAAAATTATGGCACTGATGGATTTCCAAAGAGTTACGATTGATTGGATCAATCCTAACTCTTTGTAAGACGGGGCCCTGATTTCAACCGATTCCTCTCCTGTTCTCTGTTGATCTAAAGATCGGGATGGATGGGGGTTTCAGATCGTGATATTGGAATAGACACCGAGACACCTTACCCATTCTAGAGTTGCCAATGGCACCATTTACCGAGTATTGATACACATTTATCCCTTCTGTTTCTCTGAAAAATATACCGGTATGCGAGAGAAATGGGGGGGGGGGGGTAATATGATAGTAGATGCAATTTGTTCGTGTTAAATTCACCTTGATCCTCTCTTTGACTCGATAATTTCTCACACAAACCATTTTTCATCACATTAAATAAATCAAAAAGTCTGAAACAGGATATTCCTTCATCAGTTTTAATAATATTAATCACATAACTTAAATATAAAATGAGTTACAATGTTATTTTCATCAAAGCAATTGATTTAACATGAAACCAAGATCCTAATCATGATTCTACACACACTTCAATATACCATATGGTTAGGCGTATATAATCCCTTCAATATAGATTTACACAACAGAAAAAAAATGAAGGCATATTTTATAAATGATCCAAATTATTGGATGAAACAATCACTCACAGATAGTGGTCATTAACACAAATTTTTGTTAAGTTAACTAGTTGACTTCTGAATTCAGTTACTAAATTACTACATACATTACAGAGATCACATTGCATAAATACATGTAATTACACATATCTAACTAGCACACAATAATACACTGGTTACTAATCCAGCTACAATGTACAACTAAAAGGAAAATATTTTTTAGAGATGAAAATGCACTCTCAACTTTGTATTTTATTGCAAATTCATTGCATATACCACTTATATCCAAGAGTCCATTACATCATGCAATCCTTGTACACGTACATCTGTTAAAGCCCTAGAACATGCAGCCATTTTAAGGTTCCATGACATTTGCTCCAGCGACAAATGCTCTGCTCTAAATTCCTCACACTAATCAAATGACCAACTTCAACCCTAGGTTTAACACTATACCCTACCCTAAACCTAACATAAAACCCTATTGCAACCCTAACCCTATATCTTAGACGAAAGTAAGCCTAGAGCAATTGTCGCAGGAGCATAAGTCATGTCATCCCATTTAATGACACTAGCCAAGAAACAACTGTACATTTATTTGATGTTTTCATTCACTTTTCTGCTGGTTAAGAGATTAATATGTATCTAGCAGTTGACAGGCATTTAAACTTTGGAAAAGTTCAAAATTGCATTTATTAGGGCAAGTTAATTTAAAGAATCTCATGTTGTTGATAATTTACATCCCTGCAGCATGCTTTGTGATAAATATGTTTTTTAAACAAGAACAAACAAAATACACAATGTAATTCACTATAAAAAAAAAAAAGCTTTTCATTTTCTTCTGTTTGAAGAAGGTGGGTATTAAGCACCACTTTAGGTCTTACTTTGTAAAACACTCCCAGATGTGAAAATAATACATTTTAAATGAATAACAAATTTCTCCTGAGTCAAACATATTTCTTTGGCCTCAATGGATTTGACTCAACAGGTAACAATACATGTATTAATTCTAATCTTCAAATTAGATATCCCGTCCTGAATAAAAAAAAAAAATTTGAAAACTATACCCTGATGGCATGTGATAGGTTATACACACTTCAACATCATGCTCTATCAACAACTTCTAATATCAGAATCCCACTTCATAAGAATAATAATCACTTTGCCAGTATGGTTGAAATCCTTGGTTATGATTCGCTTCTGAGTCTTGTTAATAATGTAAATTATTATAATGGTAAAGTTAACATATGAATTAGTCTTGATGCAATAACATCCAGACAAGTGCATTAAAAATGTCAACACTATCAAAATGCAAATTGATATAGCCTTGTGGATGACAAAAACATTAAACAATGCAGATATCGTCAATCAAACTTATGGTACCATTCTTGCAAGTTATGAGTGAATATGAATTGTCATTTCATATTAATGAAGAGGATTTCCTGCCGTAAGTTTAACTGTCTGCACAATGATCTGATATTAATAAAATAAAGAGAACAAAAAATAATTTACAATGGAATTTCTGCAGTATTGGGTAAACTACAATTAAAAAAGCTGATAACAATACTACAAATTTTGGCTATAAGTCAAATCCCTGAAAATAAATATAGTTAAACAAAGGTATTTATAAATTGGTTTGATCCATATAGAGTGCATTATTTCATAGCCACACCAACCAAACCATTCAACTCAGGACCATTCAAAGCTTCATTTTGAATGACATGTCATTGATTGAATTGAAGTCAGTTTCGTTGGTGTGATGTAGCATCCAATTTAACAACAAAAAATGATGGGAAAAATAGAAAAGGAATTTTGTAAATATCACCCTCTGGTTATTTGATGTTGCACTTTGCTATATAAAACATCTTTCAAAAAAAAAAAAATCTAAAAAAAGCCTACCCAGTCACCAAAAATATAAAGTGAAATTGCACTCGTATGCTAACACTTAGGCTACAGCAAAATAATGATGAATGGTTTAAACATGACATGTATATATAGGTTTATACTATATTTCTAACATTGTACACGCAAGTATAAGAAGTAATGCCATTTTTCATAACTAGTATACAATTTGGTATAAACTGATGCAAAATTTAGTGAAGAGAAGTTTCATGATTCGAATCGAGCAATATTATCACAATCATCAAAACTTTGATCATGTATTTACAAAAAAATATATACATGTAGGTCTTACATAAACATGTTGCACTATTATAAATTTTCATTAAAGACCCAGTCCGGAGGAAAAGTGTAATTGACTAATGAGAAATATATAAGTTACAATGTACAAAATGTAAGTTTTAAGCATATTTCACTGATTGACAGCTGACCATTTTGCTTAAGAAAAATCAAATTGATTAGTTTTGATAAAAAGGCTTGATGGAGCTTCTTAACAGCCTGAATTACGTGACATCACAGGAAGGTTGGGATACATAGGTTTATACATATAAAGGATATATTATTTGATTTTTTTTTGTTCAATTTGTAGAGGAAAAAATGGCACTGAAATCATTCAGTGCTCAAATGGATGGAAACATACGATTGTTCACTTTTTTGCAATTTATTTGTTTAGCACTTATTAGGTCTACTTGCTATGTCAGGAAAAATTGTTACACTTAGTCTGAATGCAGATAGAATGTTGTGCCAAATAAGCAGAAAATGATATATGGCAAAACTAGTCCAGAGCTGTAGATTTCATCAATTCAAGCAGGAAAAGATACTAATGATATCTCTATTAGATAGAAGTGAAGAATACAAAATGGGTAATTTGAAAAGCAGAAAAATCATTGTTTTTCTGGGTACAAACGGATGGAATCACTACGCTTCTAACACAAAATGATGTCAGGTTTTTGAGGCCAGTGGAAAGCACAATAAAGCCTATTTTCGACGGCTGATAATTGGAGCTATTCTTATGCAAAATACTTGGCTGGGTAGAAGTAAAAATACATTCAATGCATACAAACTTAAATATAACAGAAAAATAGTTGTGTGTGTTATTGATGAGCATTTTTCAAGTTATATTTCATTTTTAACGCTTAGGATGTGCTTTTTCAAACTCAACAGACTCTGAAAATTCATTTTGGGCAACTTGTTGTTGGTGTTGAGGTGACTGGTCACATATGCTTAATAAAATGCCATCATCAGGTTGTCTGGACAAACAACCGGGTATTTATAGTGTGTGGTACAAATAGTCACTGCTGACTGAAAGCACCAAACAAAAAAGAAATCAAAAGGAGGAAGGTTAGAACTAACAGAGCAGGAGGAAATAGCAATAAAACGATGATAAAATTTGAATAAAATAATTTTTTTGTAATTTCCCCCATCTTTGGTTACTTTTAAATATCTCTAGGTTCTTTCAAGCTGTTGAAGGGTGCCTTCAAGATTATATCTCACATTATTGGCAAGAATAATTGGAATTAAACAGAATTTTAAGATATTATCTCATGACAAACAAACCTGACAGGCAGAATTATGAAATATAATTAGTGAAATTATAATTATTTATGAAGTTGTAGTGTGAGTTGATATATTTTTATATACTGTTTATCCATCTCTAAAGCAAATAATTCAGTCACTACCTGTGGTTAAAATTTTGCTTTACACAGCTTCAAATGCCCATGTTAATGTTTTATTAGACTCCCCAAAAGTGTTGGTCAGTTTTTCAGTCCAGTACTACATTCTATGATTGTGTGTGTCCTTACTTATTATGTGGATATGATAAAAAGCCATTTGTAAGTGGATGTATTTATTTTACAATTATACATGAAAATTTATTTTGGTCAGGTTCTCGACCATAATGAAAATGATAGAATAATTCTCTTTTCAGTATAAATGGTTTATCAAGCTTGGAATCGGCTGAAAATTTCAGGAGACAATCTCTGTGTGTTTCTGATTAGCAATCACAATATTTGTAAGGAAAGTGTCCAAAAGATGATTCTATATATCTCAAATGTAAAACGTAAACTTCCACAAATAATCAAGAGATGAAAAAAGATTTTCACAGTTTGGAATGTTCGATTCACATTATTGAAAATTTACAAAGAATTTGACAGGCTTGAAGATTGCACTTATGCTATGATTATTACACCTCTTATTTGCTTAGGTTAAAGGCATTAGTTCAGGCATACAAGTATGGAATATAGCAAGTATAGAAATAACTGTCACTGATTTTCCATCTTCTTCAAATTAGCAAACGAGAGTGTGCTGAACATGTAAGCTCTTCACATACTTTTGTTGATGTTTGCTGTTTTGGTTTTCTTTATGGTCATCACGCAGCCTTCGATTGCTCTACTACCAGATTTGGGAATAAAATGTTATATTGGATGTAAAAATTAAAACAAGGGAAATACAACTGTCCAAAATTCTGAACAAACAGTGAGCACTTGATGGGACATATTTAGTTATTTTGTTCCTCCTTATAAATATAAGTGCTCTTCTATTCATAATCATCATGATGTCATAGTAATCCTATGAGAGTACAATTTTATGCTGATACAGCCATTACTCTCAACATAAAGCATGTTAAGTAATCAATATTCTGATATTAGCATTCTAAATGTTTTACTGAACTTTGAAAAAGATCATTTTAGATGAATTTTATGCTGATACAGCCATTACTCTCAACATAAAGCATGTTAAGTAATCAATATTCTGATATTAGCATTCTAAATGTTTTACTGAACTTTGAAAAAGATCATTTTAGATGAATTTTATGCTGATACAGCCATTACTCTCAACATAAAGCATGTTAAGTAATCAATATTCTGATATTAGCATTCTAAATGTTTTACTGAACTTTGAAAAAGATCATTTTAGATGTTTATTTAAATGATGAAATTATTCAAAATATGAACGATCAAAATATATCCCAATTGAATCGCGGACCAGTTGTAAGGTGTGCAGTAGTCATTACTGAGGGCAATGAGAGAAACAGAGAAATAAATATGTGAGAAATTCAACACAATCCACAAAAGAATAATTCAAACTTGTTTTTCACACATAAATTGCACCTCTTTGAAATTGCAATCTAGGCAAAAGTGACTAATCTTGTTCCATAAACCTATTGCGTACATAAAATTATAAAGGGATTTTAAACACTGAGTTTGCTGCCACTTAAACATCATAGGAGCAAAAACTTATACAGCATAAAACATAACGAAGTAGAAAAAACAACAGTATTATCTGGTTATGATGTAAATTGCTAACTTAAAAAAATATCCTTTGAAATTACTATTTAAGAAGCTAATAATGCATCAAAGATTTACTATGAATAATCAGTGCTACAAAAAATAAATTATTTGATGAAGAACACAAGAGAAAACTCAGCCTCCATTTACAATTCAGCTTTATATAAACAACTAAATGTATATAAAAATATAGTCTTGACCTACAAGAACAAAAAAATTACAATATGGGGGGGGGGGGCAACTTAACACACTTTACAAATTGTAGAGGAAAGTGTACGTAGTTTATAAAGTATTTAAAATATTTAAAAAATACAATATTAAATAAATGTGAGTTTGGGGGGAAGTGGCACTATTAATGAAATGCAATTCAATTTGCTCTTAGTCTATTTAAAGATTCATTTCAATGAACTCGACTAATGACCTAACAAACAGTGTGCGCTCTGTACACTCATTCATTCGTTATGGATTTTATCCACATACCCACTAAAAAGGCACACGTTTATTACAGCTAAATATAAACCAGGATTAAACTTAACCTACATGTATCTTGGTGAATTTGGAAGGTGTTGTTCCGGTGAATCTCTTATGTTGGCAAAATAATCTGACTTTGTTTAATCTAAGACACTTTCACAAATTAAGGAACAAAGCCAAACTAATGCAAGCAACAGGTAGGGGGGAGGGGTTACAAGGACATGCCTCCAGAAAGTTGGTGTACAGTAAATGAAAGAAGAGAGTCTTTCTTTTCCTTCCTGCAGAGACAAAAAAAAATATCTCAAATTGTCACACACGATTGAGGTGAATTAAACATTCCATTATTCATAATACTTAGTTTCCTCTATGTGGACTAATAGCTGTAAGTCCCCTATTTTCTAAACAATAAAAATATTGTATTATGATGTTGATGGCCTTCACCCATTAGAACAACTATAAACTATTTTCCAACATCCAGGTTATAACTACACTAAAAACAATCTTTCAAAAAGAACCAATTTTGCGTAAGAAAATATAACCTCTATGAAAAATAAAGTACCGGTAATGAGTTTCGGGGACATTTATGAGTGTTTAAATAATTTTTAGCAAAGATATAAAAAAAGATCCACCACTTGAGAGCTGAAATACAGTGCGTATCAAAAAAATGGGACAGATTTGAAAAGTCTATAAAATTTTTGTTTCAAATTATGATCTCTATATTTTGGTGTCAATGGGTGCTTTAAAGTCTTATCCTTAAAATGCCATAAAAATAATTTAGTTTCGTTCAAGCTTGAGCAAACACGGAATGTTTTTGTCTGGAGTTAAAAAGGAGGCTTGCGCCAAAATGGCATAAAATGATAAATATGATGGTCGGACTTCTTGCTAATCAGCAGACTTCATCTTAACCTTTTCATTATCTTTGCCATAATTTTCTAATTATGCGGTAAAATTTATTTCCAAATCTACTTATTTGCTTGAATTGTTTGCTTTGAATATTCCTTCTTTAGGCAAGAACAATTTTTTTTTTAACCGAAGTATGGGAGAGCGTGTTTTTTTTCTTCAAATCCTTTCATTGTGTGCTACAAAGGTTATGGTGCCTTTGAATAGTGGCATACTGATGGGTGGGGGCTCGGGGTGCTCCCCCCCCCCCCCCCCCCAAATAAAAAAATTGTGACCAAGAAAAAAAAAAGTGAAAAGGAAAATAACAGAAAACATAGAAAGTGAAATATGATATCATTTTCTGAATATTATGTCAAAATCACAAAATTGTTATATTTTAATAAAAAAAGTGGAAATTTTTGCTTCCTCGCTTCACAACTTTTTAAATACATTTTACCCGATCTGCCATATCTTGATCCTTCAAAATTGACTCAATACACCTTTGCCATTGAAAGACATGAATCCTTTCCTGTTTGTCCTGTCAAGCACATAATTAAACTTGGTGAAGGATTCAATAACCCCTTGAAAATAGGATTCATGTATTTTATAGTTACCATAACATAATAAAAGGATTTGAATAATTACAAATTCTCTCAATTAATAATGCAAATCTTCTTACTTGGGTTGACAAAAAGTCTTCTTTTCTTACTTATGAAGGAAATTCAAAGGTAAAAAAGGTTTAAATGAAAAACAAAATAATTCAGGTAGATAAATAAATTTGTAAATGAAATTTGACAGCATAATTCAAAAATTATGGCAAAGATAATGAAAAGATTAAGAGGAAGTCTGCTGATTAGCCAAAAGTCTAATCATCAAATTTCTCATTTCTGCCATTTTGGCGCAAGCCTTTTTTTGAACCCCCGACAAAAACATCCCGTGTTCGCTAAAGCATGAACAAACTTTATTTTTTTTAAATGCCATTTCAAAGATAAGATCTCATAGCATCTATTAACATCAAAATATAGAAATAATAATTTGAAACAATTTTTTATAGACTTTTCAAAACTGTCCCTTTTTTTTTTATACGCACTGTATACTATTAACCTTGTCTGTAATGGCTACCAAACCATAACTAGCCAACTTCTTGTTAATGAAAGCTAAACAGTTATACATGTATATAGTAAGTACTCCGAAACTTGGATAATGCTTCTGTACAGTGTGGCCCAGAAAAAAAGGACACCGAGAATTATCAATGATTTATCATAACTTAATAGACAAATGACCTATCACTTTGAAGTACAAAATCTCTTCTTTCACATATGAGTGAGAAAAACAATTTGAATAAAGAATACCGAAATGTCACTTGGCGGGCAGTATCTGAATTACAAGAAGAAATTCCCATTGCTAAAATTTCAATATCTGCTCTTTAATTTCATACCTCAATTACATGAAATGGTCAAGAAATAACAAAGTTCTATTTATTTGAAAATGATTGAATCCCAATAATTTTATAAAATGAAGACATTTTCCAGGCTAGCTGTCGCACTTACTGAACACTCCATTTTGTTTAAAGATCAGCCAGGCATCAAGTTTATTGTTAACCATGCAATAGCTACGGTATGGAATCCGTGAAAGTGAAAACACATTTTTTTGATAAAATCATGGAAATATAAGCCTAACAGAACTTTGTTATTTCTTGACTATTTCTGTGATTGATGAATCGAATTAAAGAGCAGATATTGAACTTTGTAGACATGTAATTTTCTTTTTGAAACTCAGATACCGCCTGCCAAGTGACTTTTTGGTATCCTTTCTGAAAACTAATTTTGCTCACTCAAGGATGAAGAATCATCTTATTTATAGCACTTAAAATATTCTAAGCTTCACAATGATGGGTAATTTTTCTTTTATACTTGTAGTTACGATAAATCATCAATAATTCTAGGACGTTTTTTGTGGGATGCACTGTGTAAGCACAAAACCTGTATATAGAAACAACCCAAGAGAAACAAGAAAAACAGGCTTCATGAACAGGTTCCTGCAAAAAAATGTTTGAATGAGGTATACTTTTCAATGGAAATCAAACTAGGAAGTCATTCTAGACAGGTGGTCCTTCTATAGAGAGGGTGGCTAAAGCAGGTTTCACTGTAAAGCACCGCCCAAATGGATGTCTCTTCTATCTTTGTGGCGTTGACAAAGGGGATATTTCATAAAACAGAGTCTTGTGATTTTCAAATCCTTGCATCTGATTGGCTGAGAGCAAACTAGTCAGCGAAAATCACTGACAAATCATATCATAAAATGCTCCCCAGTGAATGGCATATCCTCTGTGGCTCCAGGAACAATGCACCAATGGCACTACTACAAAGATTAATCTCAGCTTAAGATCCTATTATAATTCGGTGTGTCTCTGTAAGAATAGAATGAAGTAAAGTGAGATGTTTCAGTAAAAAGAGATTAAATTATTTAGATCACTCTATCCAATCAACAATGTAATATTCTTATTACTAATATTCTATTTAAGAATAATTCAAGAATGCCACTTTAAAGAATACAAAAATAAAAAATCGCTAATTCAGCTGTTAATCATATAATTACAATCCCTTAGGTCTTACAGAAATGGCTAGCGTTTTATATTCCAAGTGGTGTTATTCATCCAGATACATATGATGTATGTACTACCATGCAATTAAAGATAAAGTCTGGTAATGGTAACATCAGAAAATAAAATGTTCACAGAATTGAACAAAACTTACACAGAATAAAAAAAAACTATGAATAAAAAAATAAATATCTGTTGGAAAATTTGTTCATGAAAATGGATAATTACAGATATATAAACTCATAACTACATTTATCAATTAACGTGGTACAATGAACCAATGCGTACACTACAAAATAAAATCATTTTCAAATAAATATATCAATCAAAAGTCTCATGGCCCCCACAGTTATTGTGGTGACAGTTTGAATCGGAGTGTAGATCCACGTTTAAAACGATGAAAAGAATGAGTCGTTCTATTTGATTTTCTTGAATTTCTATGGATAGATCTACGAAATGAATAAATTAGGTAGAGATTCAACATACCCTTCATTCCATCAGAAACAATTTTGATACTGAAAAGGTTCATTTATCCCTTTAAAACCTATTTTAATGTGATATGAAAAGAACATACCGTTGATTGATTGGGGCAGTCACAACCACTATTTTCTGATGGATGCTCCACAAGCTCCATGCCTTCATGGATTCTGGGTTCACCAACTTGCCTTGATGCATATTCCTGCCAAGATAAAGAAATAAAAGAGGTCACAAACATTATCACATTGATGTCAGTGTTTACAGTATATAAGCACCACATTTCAGAATGTATGAGACTGTGCTTTTGGTATTAGGGCAAACTTCATGCATGTTGCTACAATGCATTCAACTATTGACAACACAGCATGCAAATGACAAAGTGGCAGACAACAATTAACAACACAACACACAAGAACCAACAACAACGCATTCAACAACTGACAACATAGCATACAATAATTGACAACATAAATAATAATAATAGGCATTTATATAGCGCCATCTATCTAGAAATATTCTATTCTGAGGAGCGATGTTGTTATTATTATTATCCCGGCTTTAGCTCGAGCTGCCTTTCAGCGCTCATGCATTCAAGGAATTAATCTTGCCGGGTACCCATCCACCTCACATGGGTTGAGTGCAGCACAATGTGGATGAATTTCTTGCTGAAGGAAATTACGCCATGGCTGGGATTCGAACCCATGACCCTCTGTTTCAAAGTCAGAAGACTAATCCACTGGGCCACAACGCTCCATAAACATAGCATAAAACAAATGACAACATAGCATACAATTCTTGACAACACAGCATACAATAATTGATGCGTGTGGGTAAAAAGCGCTTATCTATTTCACACCCTTTTTTACTTTTTTGACTGAAATTTGTATTTTTCCCTCTGTAAAATTATTTTTTGTTTCAACATTGAAAGCAATGTGGTTGGGTTAGGGGTTATGCAATGGGTCATCAATATAGGCACCACCACAATGTCTGACTCATTCATTATCGGACTGGGGATGGTGGCTCAACTTACCCTGCCTTCCCCTACTAGACGAAACATCTAATTTGGGTCTTTCAGGACTAAACATAAACCCACAAATGAATTGTGTACAATGATCGCCTCTATCCTGAAGTTTTTTTTTATGACAATGTTGCCTTCCATGTGTGCTCACTCAAGCATGACCAAACAGAAAAGTTAGCCAATGAGTAATTTGGCTCAAAAGATTACAGCATAAGAATGAGCCATTTTTATTCAGGGGGAACGTACAGTGTACTTTTTGTCAGATCTATTTCAAGAAGGGGCAGGGTCCCCTTGGTGATTTTTTTTTTATGTGTCCTTACCTCTAAAACTTTTAAATAATAACAGTAGACATTGTTGGATGTAAGGTTCTCTCGCACATAGTTCTTCCCATTCTCAGCTATTGTCCTTGCCTGTATTGATATCATAATATAAAGAAATATTCAAAATACAGTGAAACCTGTCTGTAAAGAACACAAAAGGGGGACAAGAAAACCAGTCTTTATGAGCAGGTGATCTTCATACAAAAAGTTCACTTTTGTGTCGATGGGGAATAATTTTCGTGGGAAACAAACTATTTACATAGGGCAGGGTTTCAAGCTAATCTACTTGACGTCATTCACTGTCATGAAAAGTCCATGATTTTTTTCAAGACTTTGAAAAACGTGATATTTTCATCACAGGCAAAAAGAGCAGAACTTGAACTTGAAAAAGAGGAGAACTAAACCCACAAAGGTTGGTCTAAATAAAGATTCTTATAAAAGATAAATGTGTCCTTGACCTGCAAAGCTCTATTACCTCACAAAATATCTCTTAAAACAAATAATCTGTTCACATACCTCACCACCCACTTTGACAAAAAACTTTTATCTCTATGTTGATCTAAATAACCCCTTTCCTTTTGTCTGTCAAAAAGAAAAAAAATGAATGAAATAATATTTAACCACACCCATTTTCATTCATTTTTTAGAAATAGGCCTATCTGTTTCAGTCCTATTCTTCTTGCAAACATTCTCCTCTTCTTAAAGCCCGGATTAAGTTTGGTTACGTTCAAATTTTCAAAGTTCAAAATTTTCTATGTTAGAAAAAAATAGGTCTATACAGTATACCATGATACTCATTTTGACAAAACACAAGATTTTATCTTAAATCTGATTTTCAGGAGTAAAATTTACAAACTTTCTAAATCTACCCATGTCACACCCCTGACAAAAATTCTCATTTTCATATAAAACTATTTCTAAAGGACAAATGGGGTTAAAATTTCAGGACACAATCTCTGTATAGCTTTGTGATGATTTGTATGAAAAATCTTACAATGACCTCAATTTAAAAAAAGAGGTAAATAAATTTGATTGATGGAAATATTCAGATTTTCACAAAGAAGCAGAATGGAATATGATAACAATAGCTCAATATAATTCACATTTGAAATTTTTAGACAGACGTAAAAGGCTTAGTCCACGTAAATTGATCTGAATGAAAAGATAACATATCAAACATGCATAACATATGAAGTGCATGTAACTATTTTGCGACCCTTAGCAAACTTAAAAACCTAAAATATCTTCTAATCTTGATGAAATTTTCAGATGAGTGCTCCTACACGTGACTGACCTGATTATCCTCTTGGTTTATTTTATTCAAACCAAATTCTTGTTGGAGTGGACTTGGCCTTTTAGTAAAATCATTTAGCATGAATATATGTCAATGCTTGTAACAAGTCAATATAACCAGCATGCATGAACTGAAAATCATCAGACTATAAAATTGGTACAGTTAGCTGTATAGTCCTCGGGTCAATAATATTGTGGTAATAATACGAACACTCTGTAAAACTAACAAGTTAGGAAGCATTTACATGTCTTAATCAAAGTGATTAATCAATCAAAATTTATTGCTCATTGGGCCCTGTGATTTAATGCTCAGTGAAATGGTTTTAGCAGGAACTTCTTCAGAAAAAATAAATGTGAACTTAAGACTCTCTTATATCCAGAGATCTGCCTCAAAGAAAAAAAAGTTTTTATGGGAACAATAAATGATGGGAGTTCGCTTTTAAGCAAACTCCCATAATTTCGTTGTTTTAGAGATAATCATACACACAATGAAAAGTGTGTAAAATTGTGCCGTGTAACGTCAGTTACCGTGAAAATGCCCTTATGCATCATACATGTACATGCACAGGCCTTTATCTATCCTTTTTTTTTTTTAAATCTAAACCTGGCTATATGAAATAGTGAAATGACATTATGCGTAACGATATTACGCTGTATTAATTTGTTTTTGCATCCTCCCTCTAGTGCTTGTCATGCTCTGGTAATTAAGCATTAAAGGTCAAGTCCACCTCAGAAATATGTTGATTTGAATCAATAGAGAAAAATCAGACAAGCATAATACTGAAAATTTCATCAAAATCGGATGTAAAATAAGAAAAAAGTTTCGCTTATTTTTCACAAAATAGTTATATGCACAATTTAGTCACATGCAAATGAGAGAATCGATGTCCCTCACTCACTATTTCTTTTGTTTTTTATTGTTCGAATTATACATTATTTCAATTTTTGCGGTTTTGACAATAAGGAGCAACTTGACTGAACCACAAAATGTTAAGCAATGGTAATTCAACATGTTCAGGGAGAAATAAAACTTTGTTTCACAGGACAATGAGGAGAAAATTAGAATATTTCATATTTCATATAATAAAATACAAAAGAAATAGTGAGTGAGTGATGTCATCACTTCCCTCATTTGCATACCGACCAGGATGTGCATATAACTGTTTTGTGAAATTAAGCGAAACTTTAAAATGTCATAACTTTCTTATTTTACATCCGATTTTGATGAAATTTTCAGTGTTTGCTTGTTGGATTTTTCTCCTGTTATTCAAATCAACTTTTTGTTGGAGTGGACTTGTCCTTTAAGAAAATAAAAGAATAATTCAATGTTTACAGTAATTCATGGTTGATAAGGAACAGCCTTGAATCATTCTGCATAGTGCACTTTCATATTTTCTTTAGTATACTAAAGAAGGTGACTTTCATCTTTTCATAATCAATCTTTCAATCAGATAAAAGAAAGCGTGATGATCAAAACGTTCCTTTTCAGCCACACCCTATTTGTGTAACCCACTGATCTTCCTACATTTGCAATTTCTCTTTTCATTAATGAAATCAACCTAGCATGACAATACGTCAGAGCCTATTCAGTAAGAAAATACAAATATACAAAAAAATTATCATCTGTGAAAATGGTATAATAAGATCACAAATATGCATTGAGAAAGAGTGAAGTTGGTATGAATATAAAAGTGCATTCACCATCTTTACTGTGGCACCCCCTTTTAAAGATTTTGCACTCGTTAAATTATTCTTATATCTCACTATGGCAACATTGATAAACAAAATAATCCCACGTTTTAAATTTACTTGAAGTTTATGGTTGAATAAATTATACCTGAATCATATCACAACATTTATCAAATTTTCAAAAGTGGAATCCTAATCTCTTATTCCTAAGCTCACACCGTTTCTGAAAAGAAAGATACATTTGTTTGAATATTCAACCACACCTTTAGATGAATATTCATTTTCTAACATGATGATACCCACTCACTGTATATCTCCTATAAATGTAAATAAGTCAGCTAATCAGCAGACTAGGTGTTTTTACCTCATAGTTAAAGAAAACCAGGAATAATTTACCCTGATCTACCCTAATCAGAAAATACCAGGTAGTTTTAGCAGTGTCAAAGCAAAGTTCTCATAATATTCCCGAAAGAAAATACTTTGTACTTGTCAAAATTACGAGAACTTTCGTTGGGGATTTTTTTTCCCAAGGTTGGAGGTATTCATGCAGTGTGAAAGCAAATTATGAGAATTTCCTCAACGCAGCAAGTAGTTGGGCATACCGTGGCCGTCATGAGCTAGTGAGCTACCTTGCCTGCTAATCAGACCATACTGCACATGCTCGCAACTTAGAGAATTTACCCTGCTAGATAGAGTCTTCTTTTTTTGGGTAGGTGTGAATGCAGAAAATAATTATCAGGTATTCTGGAGCATGAACAAGTTCTCATGATCTAATGGATATTCTGGTGATCAAGGCGGTCTGAATATACAGAGCAATGCAAATACTGTAAAATCAGTAAACTGTAAAATCGATTGTGACATAAGCATGATTTTTTTATTGGCAGTTGCCAAAAAATAATTTGGGCAACTGCCAATATAGTCCACATCAAAGATAATTGAAGAATTTACGATAAGAATCAAGATATTCTCATCAATAAATGCTTTCTAAATTGAATTATTGTAGAAAAAATATTCACATCAGCTATGTGGCAGGAACTGATTCCTTGAAATGCCTGTGGCTATAGCCAGGGGAGAAATATTACAAGTTCTTTGGAGGCATGTACTCTAGAATGATGTGATATGTTACAAGAACAGAATATCATGAACATTTTGATTACTACTAATTCCATAATCATTTCACAATTACTCACAGACTCATCATTCTGCATTGCCCATTCAATCCTCTCCTCTAAGTCACTGAGGTCCTGCTTAAAAGGAATGTAGTGGACCCAGGGTTCAAGCTCCGCATAGAAGTGCTCATAGTAGATGGAGTCGTGTTTAAAGACGGTACTATCTCCAGCAAGCAGATAGGGGAGCCTGTATGCTGCTACTGTGCCATCAACATTGATCTGGTACTTGAACTATTCAAGAATAAAGTTTAAAAAAAAAACATTTATTGGTTAGAATGTTTGTTCTGATGAGCTTATTGTTGTAGGTGAACAGGGAATGACTGGTATGGAGTAAAAAGTAGTTGGGAACATAATTATCAGACATAGAATTAACAATGGACAAACCTGTTGTGTACCAGGATCATCAAGAAAAAAAATTAATAAAAAAAAAATAATTGGAAAGAGTTGAAAGTAATCAATAAAGTAGAATACTATTTTGAAAGTCAACTCTACATGGTATCCATACAGGATAAGCAGGAAGGTAACGGCTGACTCCCTGGGATAAACATGGTGATATTCACACATTAATTTCATTTCCACCTGAACACGAACAGGTCACGACTACATCAATATGATCCTAAATCAATCACTTTCATGAAGGGACATATCAGGTCAGTCCAGAGGCACCTGTGTGATGACCCTTCGCTGGGTTGCAGGGGTCAAACACTTAACCCTAAGTTTATTGATGGCAGACTTCCATCTGCTTCTCATCTGCACAAAGCATAGCTCTAAACCTTGGAGAGACTATGTATCCATGACTAAACTTCCATGTCAACTTGTGATAGCATGGACCAAACGGGGGGGGGGGGGGGGGTACTTAGTACAAATGAATGATACGTAGGCCCCCTAAATGCCGCGGCCGAGACCCCAATTTTCAATCAAAATTTCTGTTGCAGAGCATCACCAATTTAGAGCCCTCTAATGATTATACTCTGCTCAGCACAGTGGCAAATTGCCATTGACTACATTTCAACGGACAGCCAAAGCTCTGCACAGCGATTCAGAGACCGCTGATTAGCTCATCACGCAGAAACATCATGACCAATTTCATAATTCCAGAGCATTGCATTTTTAGCAGTCGTTGGTCCTAGAGCAGTTCCGGAGACTGCCATTTTAAGACCATACTTTAGTTCCAGAGCCCCCTATTTTTTATTTTGGTGCAGCACATAGGTATCATGCTATAATTTGAGTACCCCCCCCCCCCAGACAGGACTTTATTTTAATCCAACAATGCTTGGGTTAAAGTAATGCCTGTTCATGTCTCCACGCTATCAGTAAATGATCTCAACATAAAGAATTTGATTTCCTGATAGTTTGTGTTGTTACCAAAAGGCCATTCTTAATCACGTAAAGAGAGAGTTGACAGAAACTTGTATCTATAGACTTACATTTACAATGTAGCTCCTAATGCGTCTGTTGGAGTTATTTTTTCTTAAAGATAAATTAATAATCTAGTTTTTCACACTTATTTTTTCAATCTTTATAGGCTGATGGAGATGGTGTTTTTAATCCCCTCTATTTTCCCCTCCCCCTTTCTTTCCTTCTAGCTCCCTCCCCCTCCCTTTCTTTCTCTCTCCCAATTCTACCTCTCTCACTTTCCCTCCTTCTACCCACCCCTCTCTCTCTCTCACTCTCAACCCTGGGGGGGCACATACATCGACGAGTGGATACCATGCGCGACCAAAAACACATGTAAAAAGGATGTCTTTTTCAAGATAGGGCACGTTACGTATGTAATGTAATAAGGGTGTCAAAAACACTAAAATAATGAAAAAAGGGTATCTATTTCGCTAGGAAAGCTACATATTTAGGGTCAAATTTGTGAGGGTATAAAAAATGTTTTATAAAGGATGTACTTTTTGCCCAAACAGTCAACACTACATGTTTGGAGTACGATTTGCACGAGGTGTGGGAGGTGGGGCCGTACTAAACCCAATGATGTAGGTAAAGGTAAAACCGACGACCGACGTCCATGGCATAACAATTAGAATATCGCTGTACTTGTTTAGGGGTTCAATTCAGGAAATACTTGCCAAGAGTATAATTTTGTTTCCAATACTTGTTAACTGTAGGGTTTTCACATATCTGTTAAGGGGTACATTTTCAGAATATGGAAAATACTTGTTTACGGTGCTTTTCGAGACCCCATGGTCGCGCATGGTATCGACTCATCAATGGAAGTGCTCACCCCACAAAATAGAAACGTGACACAAGTGAATGGTCATCAATAACAAATTTATTACTCTTACTCAATCAACAGTTACATCATGGAGCTATTCTAGAATGTAAACACCTCTTTACCAGCAAATTTTTAAAGCACTTTCAAGTCATCTGTGATCATTAAAATGATGCAACCACAAGGAAAAGTACTCCTCTAATGTTGTGTACTAAATGACAACATGGCAATAGCAAGCATATCCTATGCCTGCTATGAAAAAGGGCAATTTTGACTTACTTATGAATCAAAAGAGTATATCATTCCATTATTTTTATCACTTGGTTTTTAAAATCTATTATGCTATGCTCATTTCACACAGAAAGCTGTCCAAAAACTTTTTTTTTGTAGATGGTCCGTGGGCCCACAGGCTGCGGAGGGCTGGAGGCTTCATGGTTTTTCTTCTTTGGGCTGAATTTGAACAATTAAAGGCAGATCGAGGCAAAATGATGTTTACGTCACAGGTAATTATAATCTTTGATTTCAATTAACAAGCATGTACATGTTAACTTAAAGCAGAAAAGTGTGTAAATGTGTAGAAAAGGTTGATTGCTACATTGCATAATAAAGCAGAGCAGATGACAGGCCATTGACACATTCCCTGATTGAAAGTGTAATCACCGAGTGAGTGGGTCGTGTCAAAACTCTAGCATAAGGACAACCTCTTACAATACAGATATCAAAGCGATCATCCACCCCATGAAGGGTCAATAAGACACCAGGGAAGGTTCTCTGTAATAGCTAAAATACATGTACTTTGATCTTTATATAGTGAAAATTACCATAGAAAATTTGCTTTCCTACTGGAAAAGCTGATCTTTTCACGGATTTTGCAAATTGCCGATTCGGCCGTGAATTTAACATAGCGTGAAAAATATTGACACATTTAGTAATCAGTGCCAATGTCACCAACAGCAAAGCTTTGCAAACATCTTGAGTGGTGAAATATTTTAAATATGCACCTCTGTATGTACAAAAAATAAGGTTTAGAAAGTACAGTTAGTAATTCCAAAGGTTAGCTAGAATTTCACTTTTTTATTTCCCAAACAAAGTCAGAGCAATTATTACCCCGGAAACAGAAGGTATCCCTCAATCAATTTAATGTTTTACTACGGATGTTAGCTACAGGATCAATCACTACTCACAGGTAATTCAACAAATTTCTTAAGAAATACAATCCCCTTTACAAAAAAGTAATCTACCTCCTACCACTTTGGTTATTAACTCTATACAGTTTGTTATTTGTTAAAAAACAGGTTTTCAAAGAATGTAGTGGACAAAAACATAACAAGGAGAGTTTTCAATTTCACACAGAAAAATATAATACCACCACACTTAAAAAAAAAACCTACCAAAAAAAAGAAGAAAAGAAAAATTGGCAACATATATCAAAGATTCAAGATTCAGTGAAGTTTCCCTGATGGAACCCCCCCACCCAAAAAAAAAATGAATTTGAACAAAAATAAAACAGGCAAAGATTAAACCTACACCTCTTCAGAAAAGTAATCAAAGGTCACCATACCCCATCAAGGTTGGCAAATCCAAAACAAATCATTAAGAAAAAACCCACACATTTTAAGTAAGGAAAATACTTTAATATGAAAATCAAAACAAAAGTTGTGAATATGTGAAATCATACATGAATTTAAATGAATTCTATATTTTCCTCTTTGGTGAAACATGACAGTTGTATTTTGTTGTTGTTACAGGATAGAAAAACAATCTATACATAAGGAAAGATGAAAAGAAGACACAACAAGGAGGAATAGTGACATAAATCTAAAATAAAAAGATAAAGATGCTAAAATATATACGAGAAAATGAAAAGAAGTATTATGGAAGGAGAAAGGAAAGCAGGAAAGGAAAATGAGGAAAAAGGGGAAAGAATTACCCATGTTTCCTAAATACATACTGGTATGTATACGAGAAGAACTTTTGACAAGAAAAAACATGGCATCTTTCAATTTAAAGTCTCAAAATATCAAAATATTGAACTCACATTGAAGAAGTCATAGAAGGACACATGTTTGACCTTGGGTCCAAACTCTGCCTCCTCATTCCTGAAGAAGAAGAAATTGGTTAGAGCAGCATCAAGAAGCTCAGGACGTCTACGGGATAGTTTGACGAGGTTTAGCCTCTCGCGACGACTGTCCCGCCCCCTCCAGAAAGCTTTTTCTGTCTTGTTCTCCCATTTTGGTCCAGTGTTGGCTTGGACCGAGAGCATGTCCAGAGATACTCTGTGAAAAAAGAAGAGTTACTCCAGTCAACAACATCCTTGGGGAAATATCAAGGCCCCCCCCCCCCCCTGTTTCATAAAGAGTTAAAACTGTTGTGACTTTGCCATTATGGCAACTACCATGGCAACAGGGCTCACCAGCCAATCAATATCAAGGTTACAATGGTAGTTGTCATGATGTCAAAGTTACAACAGTTGTAACTCTTTGTGAAACAGGCCCCAGGTGGTTAATTGCCAATTGGTCTACACTGCTTTGTCTACTTTCCATCAGGTCTCATCCCACATGGTCTTATCCAAATTTGTATACAACCAGTCAAACCTCGTTCTACAACTAGTTCAAACTGGAAACCGGTTCATGAAACCAGTTTGGATGATCGCTTTGCTAGCGTTCCCATTTGATCAACCAAAAGTGGTTTTCAAAAGCACTTCACGTTAAGTGATCTTGTTGCTATGGAAATGCTCTCAGCGGGGTGGCATGTTTCACATGAAATTTAAAATTGCAGCGTAGACATTCTACACACAGAGTGTGAAGCAGCACATACAAAATGTGCGAAGATCGCTTCCTGAAGAACGGTTGTACATGTATCCTCTCTTACGCTAAAACCAGTTTAAAGGTCAAGTCCACCCCAGAAAAATGTTGATTTGAATAAATAGAGAAAAATCAAGGAAGCATTATGCTGAAAATTTCATCAAAATCGGATGTAAAATAAGAAAGTTATGATATTTTAAATTTTCGCTTATTTTTCACAAAACAGTGATATGCACAACTCAGTGACATGCAAATGAGACAGTCGATGATGTCCCTCACTCACTATTTCTTTTGTTTTTTATTGTTTGAATTATACAATATTTCATTTTTTACGGATTTGACAACAAGGACCAACTTGATTGAACCATATAGTATTAAACAATGCTAATTGCACATGTTCAGGGAGGAATAAATCATTGTTTCACACGACAATAGGGCAAAAATGGGATATTTCATATTTCACATAATAAAATACAAAAGAAATAGTGAGTGAGTGATGTCATCAGTCTCCTCATTTGCATACCGACAAGGGTGTGAATATAACTGTTTTGTGAAATTAAGCGAAACTTTAAAATATCATAACTTTCTTATTTTGAATCTGATTTTGGTGAAATTTTCAGTGTTATGCTTGTTGGATTTTTCTCTTTTTATTCGAATCAACTTTTTGTTGGGGTGGACTTGTCCTTTAACGAGGCAAAGCGATCTTGAAAACTAGACCGCTTTGAGCGTTCTCATTACACGTTAAACTCGTTTCCAGTAAACTAGTTTTAGGACAGTAATAAGAACAGAGTCTTAGTCTAGGCCTACGTGTTCCAACTAATATCCACCTGGTCTACTACTATCAAGACTAAATGATTAGATGAATAATTCATAAACCAAATCATTTGAAAAAGAGCAAAATAGTAAGAAGACGAAATGGAAATTATACCATCTGGACATTAACCTAAAAGAAAAATAGTTTAGATCAATTGACAGTTTACTAAATGCGTTTAACCCATGTGGTATCAGACAAAGATACTACAAGGAGAAGATCGGACACTTCGGCGATTTTTTAAAAACGCTCGATTAATGTTCATGGGGAAGGGCGCACACTAGCGATGAGTAAGTAAATCTTCGCACATCGTCACGCTACTGTGTATAAAACATATGGAAGAAATGAGAAAGGGAATTTTGGAGATAATTTTATTACCCAGAAACCTCTGAAATATATTTATCTCCAATTTAAAAAAAAATTTGAAGAAAAAAATCTTAAAATGTAAAAATCATCTATTCCTTCAACCCTTCACCATTTCTCTCATATGTTTTGTACACAACCATATCGCGATACGCAAAGGTAAAAAAGGTTGTTACTTACTCAACGCTGTGGGGCGCTCTTCCCGAGCGTTTCATTACGCGGTCTATGTACTGTTCGATCTTCCCCTTGTAGTATCTTTGTATCAGATTACTAGAGAAATACACCTAGTAAATATAAACCAGACTTATTTGGGTGTTCATAAGAATGAAACTTTCTAGATTCATATATGGAACCACAATCAAACTTTGTGCTACGTTATGGAAAGGAAATTATAATGAAAGTATGTTGTTTATACTGTATTTCCAATGTTAAAAGGTACCTTTCTCATTTTTTTTTTCTTATTTTTTGCAACTGTTCACGTTTTATTAATAAGATGAAAATTAGACCTATTTTCTCTTTATCCCATACTCTCTCTCTCTTCCTCCCCTGTGTCTGTCTGTCTGTCTCTTTCTTTCTTTCTCTCTATTTCCATCTATCTCTCTCTTTCTGCTTTAAGGAATTACAGTCATTTGCCAATACACAAGAACCGCTGCCCATCCCTCTTTGTCAATGTTTGTGTTTGTATTGTTTGAGAAGACTATATCAAACATTGGTCCATCCAAGACAAGAAAATCCTTGCCCTTTCACTATCCTTCATGGCTTTTGTTATTTTCAACTTTCCTAATAATTTGTGGATAAGACATAGGAGAATAACTTGAAAACTTGAGATGATGTAGTCAAACCTATTGACTGCATACCACCAGGCAAGGAGAAAGCTTTTTTTAATTTAACATTCAAACAAAACAAGACTAAGATCAGCCCCCTTCATGGTTTCCTCTGACTTACTATGTTTTGACAAATCATTCATAACAAGCTTATCTTCGCTATTTACACTATGTAGCATTCAATCAGAGAAGCTTTTGTACAACTCTCTTTTATTTCCAATGCATATTTAGACATTCCAAGGTAATTTGACTCACTGTAACTGATCAAAGATATTTTTAATACAAATCTCTTTTATTTACGATGCATATTTAGACATTTCAAGGCAATTTTAGTCACTGAAACTGCACAGTGTTTGTAAGGTCTCAAAACAGAATCTACCAGAAACTAGAAAAAACATAGGTCAAGTAGGTGATTATCACCCTGTTCAGACTGTCCCCGTCACCCGGGACATCCCCCGGAAAATCTACAGTCTGGACGGTCTAGAGGATTGTCCTCCGTCTCCCGGTTCTATCCCCCAGGTTTTTCGAAGGAAGAGCGACCTTGGCTCGTAATCCAAGATCGCGCACCTGTTTTAATCATAAGTGTGCATGCGTGAAATGTGGTGTCAAGAGAACTGCAAGTAATCGTGTTCGCTGAACATGCCTGGCCCGAATACGGTGCAATGTTACAATTATCCGCTGAAAAAGTTGTCTGCAACGCTTCACATTATATAATTATTGTGAAAATTTGGAAATACCATTTGAGTATATTTAGTACCTTTGTGACTTTGTCATTGTCAAATCTGAAATATAAACCACATTAACTTCTAAATCTTCAAATACTTTCTTATCAGACTATCATATGAACTCATGAACCAGGTTTATTTCTAATTTATCTAAGAGCAGATATGGCAGAAACGAATGCTTATTATGCTAATTGAAAGTGTACGACCAAAATCCTGCAGCACATGATTTGGATTCTTTTCCCACTCATTTAGTGATTATCACCTCAGGAATAATTCATCTTTTAACCCACGAAATGATACATGATTTTTTAAAAACATAATCTTTGGCACCGTTTTCATGAAATAAAAGTAAGCATTAATGTGTGTAAATAGGCCCCCCAAAATAAGTAAAACTATTCATTCTCTTTAATTTAAAGGGGAAGTTCACCCTGACAGTAATAAAAACAGAAAATTTAGAAAACAAAAATTTTGGTGAAGGTAGGCCTATGGCATAATGAAAATCCATAAAAGACTAAATTCCACTTTTTCATGGAACATGAAGAAGTATTTTTTCCTCATAGACGGGGACATGAAATGATGTGCCTGATATATCCACCACAAAAACAAATTGACTTTCATTTTTTTTAAACTGAATTTTGAGAATTTATATCACACAATCTATGGAGGAGATGCTTGCCTGGGATGCCACAAAAATAAATTTGTAAACATTCAGAGCTCCATTATTCTTTGACGAAAGTTGGTTATGATAAAAGCAGAAAAATATAGTTGTAAATATTGTAATCTTACCTTGATTATGACTTTATGATTTAATAAAACATACAAATGTAAAAAAAAGCAGAAAAATTGAAAGAATACTGGTGAAATTTCGATATCAAAACTTCACCAGTATTTCTTTCTATTTTCTGCTTTTATTATAACCAACTTATCATCTGGGTGAACTACCCCTTTAAGATGACTCCAAAACACTGAGACTCTGTCAGTTGACACTCTTGTCAAGGAAGGAAGTAGAATGAAGTAAATAACTTCCATTTGGTTTGATTTCAGACACAGGAAGGAAACAGATTTGAAACTCTCCCTCAAAAATCACCATAGTACAACTTGGCAAATTTTAGTCTTGCATTAGAAGTTTATTTCCATTCTTAAATACAGGCGTTAATGCCTGTCTAATTGTTCAGAAAACTTTATTTCCACCCTAAAATACAAGGATTTATGCATGTATAAAGGTTCCTTACGGCAAGGGTTAAATAATGTAAAATACACTTATTTAAAAGGACTGTTGATGTATTTAATCCATGGTTCAGAAAACTCTTAAATAAGACGTTAAAGCATATCTAAAGGCTCAAATACCAAAGGTTCAATGATGTGAAATACACTTGCCGCCCTTTCACAAGGTAAAAAAAATTGTAATTTAAATGATGCTTCCAGTGAAAAATAAGGATAATGGATTTTTAGCACATGTGAAACCAAACTAGAACATGATTAGAATCACAAACGCTAATCACAAATTAAAATTCTACTCCGGAGATGAATTCTAGTTCAGTTTCGCTCAAATTATGGTACGAATTTTGCGTGTGAAAGGCTTGACCTCCAAAACATCTTTTGGGGGGGGCGGAGCTTACGTGACCTTTCAAGCACTCCCATAGATAATACAATTGTCATGCACTCTTGTTGTTTGTATATTTGCGATGCAGTGCTTTGATTGACAAGTCACCAAGGACACATACCGCCTTCGCTCGGGAATTCGAATTCAAATCACAGTTTTCGAGTGAGCGTGTGAAAGGCCCGATGATTCTAAAGATGAATTGCAATCATCATTACAATGATGATTCAAGATTCACGTGTGAAAAGGCCCTTAGTTCAAAGGACTGTGGATGTATTTAATCCATGGTTCAGAAAACTTATTTCCACTCTTACATAAGATGTTAAAGCATGTCTAAAGGTTCAAATACCAAAGGTTCAATGATGTGAAATACACTTAAATTTAAAAGGACTGTTGATGTATTTAATCCATGGTTCAGAAAACTAAGTTTCCACTCTTTAATAAGAATTTATAGCAAGTCTAAAGGTTCAATAATGTGAAATACAAAATATATACATAAAAGGACAGGTGATGCACTTAATCCACTAATTCTTTGTGAAAGTTTAAATTTTATTCATATGGTGTCAGACCGCCTCAAAGTTTGTCAGTTCCAGGTATTTTCTATTCAGGAAATTTACCCCGATCAGAAAATACCAGGCAATTTTGGCAGTGTGAAAGCAAATTACATATTATGCGCAATCTTATATCTAGCAAGCTCTCTTGGTCGTGTTTGAATTATTTTTAACAACAAGGCAAAAGCGATTTTGTGTCTCGCCCACTATCGTGATTTGCGAGGGCACGCAACAGAATTGTAGCGAAACTTCATTGTGAAATGTCTGGGATGGAATAACACTTGTCATTTGAGAGGCGCGATAGCTCAGTCGGTAGAGCGGGGGTTTCGGATTCCGGTGACCCGGGTTCGATTCCCAAGTGGTGCGCTAGTGCCCTTTGGTAAGGCATTTATCCTCATTACCAGGTCCCTCGGAGAGGACCTTAAGCCATTGGTCCCCTGGTTGCTTGCTCACAGGCATTCGTGCTTTCTTAGCAGTCAGGTAAAACAACCTCGGTATAACATAAAAGTCTTGCACGTAAACTTTAATGTTGACCTCAAAATGAACTTTGACCATACCATGTGACCTCCTAACACAATAGCATGCAGGTCCTCTAAGTACATCTACCATCCAAGTTTGGTTGAAAAGTGCTTTACGGTTACAGAGTTATGTTCATAAGAGAGCCTTGCACGGAAACTTAAACGTTGACCTGAAAATGACCTTTGACCTAACCATGTGACCTCCAACTGCAGCATGACATGCAGGTCTCATAACTACATCGACAATCCAAGTTTTGGTGAAAAGTAATTTATGGTTGCGGAGTTCGGTGTCATAAGAGTCTAGCATGTAAACTTTAATGTTGACCTGAAAATGACCTTTGACCTGACCATGTGGCCTCTGACTGCAGCATAACATGCAGGTCCCCCAAGTCCATCTACCATCCAACTTTGGTTGAAAAGTGACTTACGGTTGTGGAGTTATATGTCATAAGGTTTGTGAACGACGAAGACATTTGGATCCCTAAGTCTCGCCTTCACCTCTGGTGGGCAAGACAATAATCTTAGAAATTTAATGATGGCATATAACATCAGAGATCACAAAAATATATATAAAGATATTATCTTGAAAGTTTCAGCCAATTCTGTGCTCTGAGAGGTGGTTTGATATATATATCAGAAAAAATGCAGTTATTTTCATTTTGACTGGGAGCACAGCCATATCAACTATTCATAGTACAAACATAGCACTGCAAAATATATCCATAAACAATATCTGTTCCATATCACCCTCACCACATGAAGTGAAACATCAAAAGACATATCGTCCGGTCATCTGGACCGTCGTATCACACATACGACAGTGCAAACACATTTCAGAGAAAATCGACTTCAAAGTTTACTGTAATTTTCACACTTACATGTAGTTCCCCAGCCTTACAACATATTCATTGCTTGAAAAATACATGGTTAAAAAAACCCAAGACAATCGCTTGACATTGGTATCTTTATTTTTACACAAAACCAAGGATCAGAGAAAATATCACAAAACAACTACATGCTTGTAATTTCGGTCAACCCTGACCGCGATTTCAATGCGCACAGTCAATCTAAACGTTGTATCACTTTTTCACGTGCAAAGTCAATGTAGTGCCGATACGACAGTTTGACTATAAACTGTGCATTTGCATATTAAGTGCGCGCAGCTGTTGTTTGCTTTGCTACAGTACACGTTTCCTAATGGATTTGCGCATTTTATCAACAATTTGCATGGCCCCACAGTGAAAATCCACACATATCTTAGAAACTAAAATAAATTGCTACCTAAAAATTTAGTTATGAAAAGAATAGAACTTGTACTTACATTTTCTGCAAAAATCTAAAAATTTATTATTTTACTAAAATTGACTGATACAATGGTTCATATGAATGCCAAAGATATCAGGAGGGGGAGTCGGGGCTGGGGGATTTAAACAAATTGAGGGGTTTTTAAGAAATCATCTCTTACCTCTCTTTACCGATCTCTCAACTTTCATAAAGAATTCTTTGAAAAAGGACAAAAATACAAGGCCATTTGTAACCACACTTCACACTACAGAGTCTGCCAGACAAAGGTTGCATGTAAATATATATTCAGAATCTGATACATTTGAGATGGCATACCTGCAAATATTGACTCTATCATGAATGAGGAGTTGGCATATATGTGTTTAAATGTTTTCATTTCTCAAAATAAATCTGTGTTTGATTTCTTAAGTGGTACTTTTATGCTTGAACAAGCATCACAGTCATACTAACAATTAGTTTGGAGTATTTCTTTCATCATGCATTAGTAAACATGTTCTGATCATTAAAATAATTGGTTTGAAATAAATGTATTGTGAATAGCATTCATAACAGTAACATGTAAATGTGTTATTTGGCTTCAAATGGTATAAGGGGCCTAATGCTTTGTTTTTGCCAAATCATTGGTAGCATAAAAGTGATTACAAATAGCATGTTAACACTAGCCAAGTTATACTGCAAGTTTGTTTATAAATTTAAACAAGTGCACTGCAGGGCAAAGCTACGTTATTTACAAGGCAAATATTGAATAGTTGCTAACTTTTACAAAAGACCATGGTTGATCACCATATCTATATCATACGCATACATGCTTCTGTCAAAAGTTTGATCAAATGTTGCAATGCTGACCCCTTTTTCTCTGCCCCCCCCCCCCCCCGGTTTATAACTTTATACATAACAATGACTACCCTATCTCTGTCCTTTCAGATTTAAATAAGGGAAGATCAAAAGGTGTTTACACAAATGCCCAGTCAAAAAAAAAAACGGTGGTATATTTGCCAGTGTGAAAGCAAGTACTTGCGATATTCCCCCCCCCAAAAAAAAAAAAAAAAAAAAAAAAAAAAATCTCAATTAATAAGTTAGGAATTTCTCCAAGATCACTTGCAACATGAAGGTAAATTATAAAAAAAAAGGTAAGGCAAAAACAATGCACATCTTTTTTAATAAGAATGCATTATAAGTCATATGTTACAGATCACTTACAACAATGATAATTTTATCTTTTTCAAACAGATGTAAATGCACCTAACAAATTATTTGATATTTCAGCTCTTGACAAGCGATCGCAATTCACAGGTATTCTCCTGATCTGGGCAGGTGTGATTTTACCTTGAGCCCTTTTTTTCTTTCAGCATTTACAGGGAGGGTGTTTCACAAAAAAATAAAGTGCGACTGAAATTGCACTCAAATTCCTAGTTGCATATTACAGGCATACATATGTAAGAAAACACATCACAGCATTGGTTAGATCATGCTCATGATGCACTCTACTACAGCATATCAAGAGGGCAATAAGGCAAATTTTTTAGTCAGACTTTCACTCTTTTTTAAACAACCCTGTAGCTTTGCCACATGTAAAGCCTAATTGAGCAACTGCATATGCAATTCAAGCAGAAACACCTACATCATGGCTACTGATCTGATAGTCTGGAAAGCTTGGTTCATGCAAGGAGCTGCTCCTTGGTTCATGATTACATCACTGAATGCCTCACAAATAGTGCATTTGCACTCTTGCCAACATCCTGTCAGCAAGGTTTAAAAGGTTGGCTTTTTCTCCGGAGGATTGCCAATTTGCTGAAGCCTGATTTTTGAGGGACTGTTCATCTTGAGAAAATCATTCTAATCTTATTCAGATGATTTCTTTAATTCCCTTTCTGTGCTGTGTCCTGGGCCCTATTGCATAAATATAATCATGGTAACTATGCCAACCAATGAATACCTTACATTGAACCCTTGATTTTGATTGGCTGCTGAACATACCAAGGTGTTACAGTTAAAGGTCAAGTCCACCTCAGAAAAATGTTGATTTGAATCAATAGATAAAAATCAGACAAGCACAATGCTGAAAATTTCATCAAAATCGGATGTAAAATAAGAAAGTTATGACATTTCAAACTTTCGCTTATTTTTAACAAAATAGTTATATGAACGAGCCAGTTACATCCAAATGAGAGAGTCGATGATGTCACTCACTCACTATTTCTTTTGTTTTTTCTTGTTTGAATTATACAATATTTCAATTTTTACGAATTTGATGATTAGGACCTCCTTGCCTGAAGCACAAAATGTTAAAATAATGGAATTCCACATGTTCAGGGAGGAATGAAACTTCATTTCACATGACAATGACGAGAAAATCAAAATATTTCATATTTCATATAATAAAATACAAAAGAAATAGTGAGTGAGTGATGTCATCAGTTCACTTATTTGCATACCGACCGAGATGTGCATATAACTGTTTTGTGAAATGAAGCGAAACTCTAAAATGCCATAACTTTCTTATTTTACATCCGATTTTGATGAAATTTTCAGTGTTATGCTTGTTGAATTTTTCTCTTTTTATTCAAATCAAGTTTTTGTTGGGGTGGACTTGTCCTTTAACATTTGATGGCAAATGTAGCATAATTATTTTGAATCTCACATCAGACTGTGATCATTTAGGACATTCAAGCGCCCGGGGGGGGGGGGGGGGGGGCCACTTACATTGACGAGTGGATACCATGCGCGACCAAAGAAACATGTAAAATGGGTGTCTTTTTCAAATTAGGGCACGTTATGTACATAACGTAATAAGGGTATCAAAAACACTAAAATAATGAAAAAAGGGTATCTATTTTCGCTAGAAGAGCTACATGTTTAGGGTCAAATTTGCGAGGGTATAGAAAATTAGGACTAAAATGTTTTATAAAGGATGTACTTTTTGCCAACAGTCAACACTACGTGTTTGTAGTTAAAGATATAAAACCGATGACCGTGACATAACAATTAAAATATCGCTGTACTTGTTTAGGGGTTCAATTCAGGGAATACTTGCCAAGAGTATCGTTTTGTTTCCAATACTTTTTAAGGGTAGGGTTTCACACGCCAATACTTGTTAAGGGGTGCATTTTCAGAATATGGAAAATACGTGTTTAGGGTGCTTTTTGAGATCCCATGGTCGCGCATGGTATCCACTTGTCAATGGAAGTGCCCCCCCCCCCCCCCCCCCCCGGGTTCAAGGGGTCTCACATAAAGAAAAAAATGATGAAAACCTTTACTGAATAAAGCTTCTCTGAAGTTTGAGTGTGACTTATGAAAAAGTTGTAGATTTGCTCTTTTTACAAGTCACATTAAACACTTGAAGAGATCTGCAATCTCTGATAAGAATCCTGATTAATGCAAGACATTTACTGGCAGTTCCATATGTTTATATAAAATGCAAATATGAGTTGGCAATAAGTAGAGCCAATTCACCTTTTTTTATCAATTCCTAAATGGCTACATCCTGTTCTGAATGTATGGACATGGGTACTATAACACTGATTAAAGAGAAAGTTCACGTACAGGTGCACTTAATCACCTTGTAATTAGAGGGCCGTATGTTTGAATCCCACCACGGCCTAGCGTCCTCTGGCATAGCGTCAATCCACACTTTGCCACTCTCCACTCAGTTGTTAAACGGAAAAACCTATGTAATATGCCTAGCAATTGAGTCTTGGAATTCTTGTTGGGAATATTCTGCAGGGTGTGGAGAAGGGACATACATTGTGTGTGGGGTAATAATAATTGCACATGATGCACTTAGATAAACAAAATATTACACCCTACGTAAATTTAACTATCATTATTATAATTTATTAACTTTTACTAGTTAGAAACACATTTTGTGACCCTTGTATACATTTAAAGGACAAGTCCACCCAAACAAAAAGTTGATTTGAATAAAAAGAGAAAAATACACTATTAAAGCATAACACTGAAAATTTCATCAAAATCAGCTGTAAAATAAGAAAGTTATGACATTTTTAATTATCGCTTAATTTCACAAAACAGTTATATGCACATCCTGGTCGGTATGCAAATGAGGGAAGTGATGACATCACTCACTCACTATTTCTTTTTTATTTTATTATATGAAATATCATAATTTTCTCCTCATTGTCAAGTGAAACAACGATTAATTCCTGCCTGAACATGTGGAATTAGCATCGTTTAATTCTATATGGTTCAGTCAAGTTGGTCCTTATTTTAAAATCTGTAAAAAGTGAAAAAATTTATAATTCAAACAATAAAAAACAAAAGAAATAGTGAGTGATAGACATCATCGACTGTCCCATTTGCATGTCACTGAGTTGTGCACATAACTGTTTTGTGCAAAATAAGCAAAACTTTAAAATGTCATAACTTTCTCATTTTACATCCGATTTTGATGAAATTTTCAGCATTATGCTAGTTTGATTTTTCTCTGTTTATTCAAATCAACATTTTTCTGTGGTGGACTTGACCTTTAAGTTTCATGGGAATTAAATCATGTCTCAGGATAAACATTGCAGGCGAGGAAATACAGTTTATGTCCATAATGTCGCTTTAGACTTGACAATCCTGCAAAATAACAAAATCTTATTTCTTTTCTCAGCAACCAACCTATGATCAAACATGATTTCATTTTGGGAATTTTAGAATAATAACCCTTCAGCTGGAAGAACCTTCAGAGTCCAGGCTTATGATTCTTCGGAATATCAAACCTTCATAATTTATTTAACCTTCGATATAATGAACCTGCAGAATGATGAGCTGTGCAGGAACCAAGGTAAAAAAAGTGGAAATTATTTTGCTCTTTCCTAACCTGGTAGCTCAAGAATATGTGATTAATGTTTGCAACTTAAGCATCCAGGATCAAAAGTCAAATTATCAAGACTCTGAAAAATGATAGATCAATCTTGATACATACCTTCCCATAGATTCCAGTGTTGATTCTGTGATGTCATAAGTTGGTAGGACGATGTCTCTTGTGTCCGTCGATCCACACCAGGACAGGATAGGGAGAGGTCCATCTTCAGGATCCTTCTTCTCTAACGGCCAATCTCCCAGGTTGATAAAGAACTCCACATCTGGAACTTTGACCTTCAAATTTCAGAATTGAAATAAAAAAAATGATTTTGAGCTTATTTCCTCCTATACAAGAATCTTATACCAGCAGTGCAGAATTCCAATGTCACGGCATATAAATAAGATACTTTCTTATCCACTTTATGGGAGTTTATCTCTAAAAAGTATCATTATAATCCTGAACCTATCATTAAACTTGAACTCTCCTTTGCTGTCACAAACATATCCACCTGAAGCATTATCAGTCTAAATTGGAATCAGTTTATATTTGTCATATCACTCATAGATCATATGAACGTGTATGTCCTAAACAGTTATGTTGTGGACAAAATAAGATGTTATTGTATGAAATTTGTGAGTTTTCATGATTAAATATCTATGTGATTTTAGTTTTGATTTGTGATCTTAAAACCACTTCACAAGCATGGAATTCCGAATGGGCTGGAAATTATGGGGCGTAATCTTTATTTTTTAGCTTTCTGATATCCAATCAATAAATTTGTATGAAAATGAAGATGACCGTTTTAACAGACAAAAATAAAAACATAACTGAGAGAGAGAGTACTAGACATCCCGAAATTCAAATTTTCACAAAGAATCAACTGATAATATTCAGATCTTTAAAATTGATTGTCATGCTCAAGTAAAAAAAAAATTAACATTGGCATAAAAATTATATTCTGGATGTTGGTATATAAATAATACAATATACAATAATTACAAAATTATGAAATTAAATAATATATACATGATACAAAATTACACAACCACAATACAAGATAATACTAAACCAAGACAAACCTAAAGTAAGATTTAAAAAAAAAGGATTTCAAGGGCACTATATATTTGTAGGGTTGGAATGTTAAAAGATACCGGTATTCAAGAAGTTTTATGATTCATGCTATGGACACTTTACCAAAGCAATCAATTTCAAAATCAAAATCAAACTATAATTCTATAAAAAACCATAAACAAAAAGTTTAGCTACAATGAATTTGAAATATTGTTTGTATCTGTGTTTTATGACCTTGTTTATAATGAAAATAATATATATATTAGCTGCTGAACTACTCTATAGAAAATTTAACAAAGGATCGAGGCCTATTTATTGTTTGTATACAAGTTAGTTCATGGCCTCAGTTTAAATATAGCTTTTTTTACTCAACCACGTGATTCCTTGTTATTTGGATGTTTCCTGTGTAACTTTTTGTCTGTCAGAAATCTCATTTTGTTTGTGACATCAAGCAATTCAATATCTATCAATCTATTCACTGCAAAACAACATTTAGTCTCATCTCCACCAGCCAAAAAATTCATATTATCATCTCATCATTTCATTTCTGAGCAGTAAGTAAATGGGATTTCATTTAATAAACCTTGACTGTTTAATCCTCATTTGCTCATGTTGATAACAACTTTCTATTGTTTCTTCTCAACTGATAATGGACCCTTACTTTCCCCTTAAATATGTACTTTATTTCAAACGATGTGTGCTATATTATATTTGAACAGCCACCGAAAAGAAACAAGGTGGTTCACGAACCACGAGTCTTGCCTGATATCGCGATCGATAAAATATGCAATATGATCTTTTGACCTTATCATCGTCATGGACACACGTGTGGTATTACCCAAGGATCATATGTACCAAGTATGAACTTAATTGATGCAGAAATAAAGAAATGAAAGCAAGTTGAACAAAAATTTTAATATTAATCATGTTGTTTATTATTTAAGTATCTAAATTCAATGTTCTTCGGGTTTCTAAATGTATTTTTCACTCAAAAATGCACTGAATTGTCAAACTTACCTTTCTTGTGAGCGAGAGCAGGAAAGCATCTGAAAACATTTTAAATCCGACAATACTTCCTAACGTTTTCCTGTACACCTGTACAAAAGAAAACAAAAACAAATTTCACAGACTGGTTGAATGAGAACGAAAATATCTACTTACATTACATGGGCAGTACTTATTTGTAACAAAAACTGTTTTGGTAAATTCAAAGATGATTATTTTGTGGACTATATCCACCGTTTTGCAACACTGTCAACATCATGTTTGGGTATCATCAGTTTGGGAAGTCTTGAACATATTAGAGCAGACCTATGCCCCATAAACTTTTCTTTTACTTTAGGTCTTTTGAAGTCTTCTCATAACAGTTGTGTACATCAGTCTTTAAAGTAAACATAAAAAAAACAAGAATTGATAACTGCACTTCTCGAGGTACTGTAAAGAAAAAAATTAGATTGTGTTCTTTGTAACAGGTCTCAAACAACAAAGCCTATTGAAAATGGCTCGTATACAGCAAGAGTATAAAGAGAGAGTGGATTACGTTTACAAGAAATATAGGTAGTACTCTATATATACATGTATATACAGCACAAATACCCCCTAAAAACCCCACTTCAGACTAGGCCCATATCTATCTCTAAATCAAAGATTTCAAACCATCACACTCTTTATATTTCAAATTATCCTGATCATAAAAATCTAAAGACTATTTTAAATGGATATGCAATCAAATTATCTCACTATTCCTGATCTGGTAAATTATTGCGATCAAATTAACATGGTTAGGTCGATATGCAAATAAGATAGCGATTATTATTAACATTTTTTTTCGGATATTGTTTTATGAATTAAACAAAAAATTATTTTCAAATATGAATTACACAATACTTTTTTTTTCTCCAAATATGACAGTTCTTTACTTTTCATTGGATCTCGATATCTAATACAGGAATGGCGATGCAACATATTTGAGGGGGGGGGGTGTCAAATTTGTTTCACATTAAGGGGCATCATGAAAATTTTAATATATCACATTTCATACAATAAACTACAAAAGTGTTGAATGACATGACAGGGTAGTGTTATCAGTTCCCTCACTTGCATGTACCAACAACTTCAGGATGTGCATAGAACTTTTAGAAGTGTTCTGTGAAGTAAAAACTTCTTATTATTACATCAGAATTTGACAAATCTTAGGATCATGCATGTTAAATTTACTGAACTGGCTGGTGACGGTGGACCGCCCCTTTACAATAGTTAACTGGTACCTCAATAGTCCCATAATGGCTGTAAAATGTACCCCCCCCCCTTTGTGCTCGGTTTAATCCCGCTTAAGTAATCTTCTAAACTCTCCTTGAAATGAAAAGTAACTGTCTGCCTCATGAATAGGATCGTAAATACTTCAGTGACTAATAATGAAAGGAATAAACTTCATCACTAGCTGTGAAGGTGTAAAGGTCACATAAGATGGATTTGAGGGAGATTTTAGGATTAGGGAAAGAATAATATCTTGATCCATCTTTTTCTGGTGGTAAAATGGATCAACCATACAGTGAGATTGACTGGTATTATGAGACACCCTCTGATCATGAATACCTGTTTCACCTCTATGCTCTTATCTGTCTGCAATCACATCAATGGAAACTGCTCAAGCCCATTCAAAGTGACTGCTTTATTTTGGATTATTCAATTCTTGTCTTGGTAAGGTCTGTGTTTTTGGATAATAATGTGATTGTACTTTTGTTCATTAAAAAAAGCTTCCTTCACAAGTTTTGTTTAGGAACACCCCCCCCCCCCATAACCAATTTCATTTTCATTTTACAATCCTGAAGTCATATTTGCAAATCTATGATGCCGGGGGGGGGGGGCAGTCAAATACATGTGTGACCCAAAAAATGTGTTTAAAGGGATGTTTTTTTAGTTTTGGACGCGGGCTGCACATGCACTTGTTATAAATATAAGGGTATCAAAAACACTGATTTTTTTTTTAAAGGTGGTTTTGAAAGACTGGTCAATGGTCAATCGCGGGGTCAAACGTATTTAGGGTATGTTTTTTCCAAAGGTTTTTTTGTTTCAGACAAGCCAAACATGTTTAGGGTATGTTTTTCCCCGGGGCTTTTTCCTCCTCATTTCTGAAAAGAGTCTGGGCACAAGACAAAACTTGTTTAGGGGTCATATCCTAGCAACAACTTGCTTAGAGGCCAAAATGTGTAAATGAAGCCCACAAAATACTTGTTTAGAGGGTTATGTTGCATACAGAGAATAACTTGTTTAGGGGGTGTTTGAAAATAATTTGGTCACGCATGTGTACAGCAATTAATTTGACTGCCCCCCCCCCCCCCCTCTCCCGCCTCAGGCTATGATGTTCCTCAATACGAGGTGGCATGCAACAATACAGAAAATGACCTTGTTGACTTTTCATCCATTTTTAGCACATACTTGCAAATGAATCTTCTTGACAATAAACACGCTGTGTAGGGCCCTGTAACACAACTGATTACACACAATGACCAGTGCAATCAATTATAAAAGTAATCCCTACGATCAATCACTGTGCTATGTGTACATAGCAGGACCAGGGAAAACAAGAAAACATTTACGTGCCAGAAAGTCAAACCTTACATGTTTTCTACCAGTCTCAAGAAGCACTCTAATGTAAATGGAGCTGAGCCTTTTGAAAAGGGGGTGAGTACCATTTACTTGGACTGACACTTATTCACATTTTATTGAGAGTCCTCCAAGGGTAGTCGTAACTAATTCTATATGTCAACATACTTTTTGAGCTTCAGATCTATAATAAGAAAATTTCTGTCCGTTATGTTTGTATCAAGAAACTTTCACTCCTTTACATGCAGAAATCATTGTATGCAATTAATGAATGAATCTCAACTGGCTGCAGATGACAATGCGCTTAAAGAGGTAGCAAGTTTTAAAGGCAATATTGGTAAATAACCCAAGGCTACAATTTATTTTCAAAAAGTAATTTGACTTACATCTGGCTTATTTTCTTCTTCTTTTTTAAGCTGATTTCCACTTCAGCTTGTTGTCTTCCATTAATCATGAATACTAATATGGTTTGTACTAAACGAGCTCTGCGCGAGTGCTCCTTGAGTAAGTATGGAAAAGCACTATCTGTAATTCTCGCTACCCCAAATAGGAACAAAAATCTCATAATGCGCGAGACGAGATAATTTTCACTCCGTCGGGGCGTCATCACCACTTCCGGTTCACAGTCATGCTCGCGCGAGGTTGGTTCGCGATACTGAGTTTTCCACCACGCTGAAATCGATGCCAATCAGCGTAATATGTACAGATTATAATACTTTTTATTCAATTTGGTCAGTTTTGATTCCATTTGAATTATAAATAAAAATGAAAAATATAATTCACGTGAAAATAAGTTTTATTCATGTTTTTATTTGGTTATAAAAAAATTAAACAAAAAATTAATATCTCAAAATTTTGCATTCAGCGACCGGCCTGACATCACGATCGTATTCGACTAGACGCTAAATATATACAGCATTCATTCCGTTCAATTTTTCGTCGACCACAAAATGGATAAAAAATCAGTTTCGGAACTTAAAAAAATCTTAACTGACAGAGGAATACCTTGCAATGGAAAGCTTCGGGCAGAATTAGTGACTTAATTAAGCAGAAAAGGCCGTTAAACTGTATCGTGAAAGAGAGGGTTGTGATCACGAACTTTCCGAGCGAAAGCAACGTTGTGTTGTGCATGACGGCGCTGTTGATCTGAATGGCAAAACAGTGCATTGGACTTCCGAACAGGAAGTTGTAATACCGAAAAGCTATCCCATAATGCAATGCGCGTTACAGGGATTTTCCCGGATCTCGGGGAAATCGCTATTTGGGGTAGCGAGAATTGCATGTGACAATTCCTGTTTGTGAAATGATCAACTTGTGAAAATAATATAGCCGAATGTTCAGTGGCAGTTTTTCTTTACGGTAAACTTGCACCGAAGGCTGCAGCATCCACCAACATTATAAGCAAGTGCCTAGCCTACATCATCAAATTTCTTGAGATAAGTCTAACACAAGTCTCAGGTATGAACACTCTTCAGTATGCAAGACCCATTTAGCTCTTAGAGCTTACAAATTCAGACCATTTTCATGGACTTTTTCATCTTCAAATGGGTCTTGAGAAAAATCTAGCATAAATCCGAAATTTCTGAATCACTCTCGGGGACAAGCGTTCATCATTACACTCCTATCATTGGTCATTGGCTATCATTGGCTCCTACAGTCTACAAATTCAGATCACTTTTGACAAAGTAGGGTTAACTCCCGGAGGGGCCACTTCCATTGACGAGTGGATACCATGCGCGACCACGGGGTCTTGAAAAGCACCCTAAACACGTATTTTCCATATTCTGAAAATGCACCCCTTAACAAGTATTGGCGTGTGAAACTATACCCTTAACAAGTATTGGAAACAAATACTATTGGCAAGTATTCCCTGAAATGAACCCCTAAACAAGTAAAGCGATGTTTTATTGTTGTCACGGGTCCGTCGGTCGTCGGTTTTACCTTTACACACCATTATTATGGTTTAGTACGGCCCCACCTTCCACACCTCGCGCAAATCGGACTCTAAACACAAAAAGGACATCCTTTATAAAACATTTTGATTTTGTTTTATCATCCCCGCATATTTGACCCTAAACACGTATATTTTTCCGAGCGAAATAGATACCCTTTTTTCAATATTTTTGTGTTTTTGACACCCTTATCACGTTACGTACGTAACGTGCCCTATCTTGAAAAAGACATCCTTTTTACGTGTTTTTTTGGTCGCGCATGGTATCCACTCGTCAATGTAAGTGGCCCCCCCGGGGGTTAACTTGTCTGTGTCTGTAGACTAGTGTATCTTTGGGTTACTGGTGTCGATCCGTGACGTCATACTATTCAAGTGGGGGGGATAAAACAATAGATCATCCCCCCTTGAACAATAGATTCACAACATAAATCGACACCCATGCTTTGGGTAGGGTAATGATGATTAATGATAGCTGGGTCGAAGATTGGTGTGTGAAATCAAAGAGACAAATTTTTCTCTTTTTTTCCCATGATAGAGTCAGAAGCACCACAAGTTTGGCCCTACCTTTAATCAGTGACAATACCTTTCAACATCCAGACAATATTTACCCTCTCTCTATTCATGCCATCACCAAACAGTTTATTTAGTCTCATCTAAAGAAGGATTAACCGGTCTGCCTTTGATGTCACATGCATTATTGTCTTCAATTTTTTTTTTAAGTTTGAGGCAGCTAATCAAATGTGCCAACAACTGTAAGAATGTTTCTATATATAAAGCAATCATTTCAATGACAGTATTGAGAATCATAAGAGATGAGGTACAATGAAGGAAGATATTCAAATGTTAGTTCCGAATGCTAAAGCAACTATGTACAATGAAAAGAGGTGACTACAACAGATAGTCTGCGGCAAAAGACCCAGAATTGACACCATAATCAATATTGAGTCTTGAAACAAGTCTAGCTCAAGTTCACTGGCATCAATTTGAGATACTTTCAAAACACAAGTCCAGGTCTGGGCCTTTAGGCTGCACAATCAGACCAATTTTCTCAAAGGGAATGTTTTATTCCTGCAAACTCGACTGACAAAGACTACAACTGACTGACAGTGAGAATCATGAATCCTTTTGGAATTAACGGACCATGAAAAACCCTCAAAGGGAAAAATCGGTCAAGTGCAAGATTTCTCTGGAATATGACATCACTGGCCTTGGATTAACGCAATGAAGTGCGGTTAATGAAAGTACACTTGGCACATACAGTACATGTACTTCTCTGGGAAATACCCGTAACATTTGTTCACATTGGTTGCCCTTGGAATCCAATTCACCTCCACAAGCATAGTTAATTCACACTTGATTTGTGAACTCGTGCATACTCCTTTTTTACAATAAATACAGATACACAATACTTATACATGCATTATTTACAATTAGACACCATTCTCACTATGTTCCTAAAACTAGTTTACTAGAAACTAGTTTACTGGAAACTAGTTTAGTGGAAACTAGTTTAACGCGTAGTGAGAACGGTCGAAGCAGTATTGGAAGCGATCTTCCACACCAGTTCGGAAAACCACCTCGCGATGTAGTTTTCAAGATCGCTTTGCCTCGTTAAACTGGTTTTAGCGCAAGTGAGGACACAATCGTTCTTCGGTAAGCAATCTTCGCACATTTTGAGCGCGCTTCTCCTAACGACAGGTGTAGAATGCCTACACTGCGGTTTCCTATTTCGCGCAAAACGTGTCACCCCACTGAGAGCATTTCCATAGCAACAAGATTGCTTTACATGAAGTGATTTTGAAAACCACTTTCGTGTGATCAAGTGGGAACGCTAGCTAAGCGATCTTCCAAACTGGTTTCCTGAATCGGTTTCCAGTAAACTAATTTAGAAAGTGTAATGAGAATGGCCTCTTACAAAAGGGTGTGTCCTTAGATTCAACGAATTATGCTTTGTCTATGCTTAAACTCCAGACCCTCAATTTAATATTTCAAATGCAAGACCACTTTTTCAAAGGGTACTATATAACAGGCAGTGGCGGACCGTGACCCGAAGGAGACAAAGCATTGGAGGGGCACAGCATTGTTCACAAACAATACAGTGCCCCTCCAATGCTTTGTCTCCTCCGGGTCACGGTCTGCCACTGATAACAGCACAAATGGGAATAGAAAAAAAATGGCACCAAATGGTCAATGAGATGGACATTGAGGCCACTTGATGGGGCATCAATGGCCATGGCCTTTGATGGCCTGGGATTAATCAAAGTCATAAAACTTGGAATTAAGGTTGGATTAGCTATTAAGTTTGACTTGACCTACCTCCATGAACCCTCTACCTCCGATCCAGTAAATGAGAACAAATCCAAGAGACACCTTGCGGCATCTTACCACTTATTTGTAAACTGCTTCATCAGCAATTTTCATAGATTTATTTGCTCATTTGGAAGCTGATATAAGACGACACTTGCAAGTGAAATTGCTGACTATTTAATTAATGACATGCTCCCAAGAAGAGCGGTTCATGAAGATTTTTGTTGGTGATTTTTGCATATAGTTGATTTAAAGGGATGGTCCTAGCTGAAAATATCTATATCTTCATAAATAGAGTAAAATTCACAAAGCAAAATGCTGAAAATTTCATCAAAATTGGAACAAAGAACAAAGTTATTGAATTTTAAAGTTTATCAACATTTTGTGAAAAGTTATATGCACATCGTCATGAATATTTATTAGGTGGGCTGATGATGTCACATCCCCACTTTCCTTTTTCTTATGTTATTACATGAAATCATGAAGTTGTTTCATTTTTTCATACATGTGTAAATGATGTGTCTCCATTATGATGATATAAGTTGTGGCAATAAATAACTAATGCACTTAATCAGTTGTCAATAAACCTGATTTCATATGATAAAATACAAAAGAACAAATAGAGATATTACATCATCAGCCCACCTAATGAATATTCATTAAGACATGCCTAGAACTGTTTCACCGGAATAATGCAAATCTTTAAAATTCAATAACTTCCATATTTGTTATCCGATTTTGATGAAATTTTCAGCATTTTGCTCTGTGAATTTTACTCTATTTTGTGAGATATAAATGTATCTAACCTGGACCATCCCTTTAAGCTTCTGAAAATCCTTGCTTCTGATTGGCTGAAGGCATATATACCTCTGACGTAACAGTAAAAATCACTGACAAACCTTACCATAAAAATCTCCCAAGCTTTCTCCTACAAAACCTGAAACAAAAACAACATGACCTTGGAACCCCTCATGATTGGCCTTGATCCCCTCTCATTGGACTTGAAAATTTGTCGCGGTCTTTTTCTTTTTCCATTTTAGCTGTATTATAGAAATGTGCTCTGTATGAAAAGTTTATCTTTAGTTTAGGCAAGGAACACACACCAACTTCTATACAGTATGTACACTGCCAAAGCATAATAAAAATGTTGCAATTGCAAGACTAAAACAAAATAGGTAATGTGCAGTTCTTTGATCGCTCACCTTATTATCAATGATGGCATAGTGACACAAGCTGTGATGCTTTGCAAACCTCGACTCCACATTTTTATGAAGGGTAGAGAGGTCGATGGATGGAAAAATTGAGAAATCAATCTGCGTTTGAGAGTGAACATCAGGTCGACAGAACGTATCACTTCTCCACTGGTTCCTATCTTCCACTGGACAATAGCAGTTCTCGCATTTGACCAGTCCTTTTGGTAAAAGAAATAGAGTTGAATTGAAATTATTTTATTAGCATTTGCAATGTAGAAATATGTCTTCCATTAGGTTAATTATTTAAAAATAGAAAATAACACACCTTTAAGTGGAATTTAAGTAGGCCCTATATAATAATAATTTAAAAAAAACAGTTAAAGCCCTGGGTTGAAATCAGACAAGGCATTCTGTACTTCTGTTGTAGGTTTTCAACACAGCTGTACCTACAATACTCAGCAACCCATTTCCCCTCAAGATCCTAAAGAAAATTTGTATTTCATCTTCTCTAACAGAAGGAAATACATGTGGGCGGTTTCATTCACTCTTATGACAGCCAAAATTGACCATAAAATTTGGAAAATGGAATGCTTTGAGCTTGCCATCTTTTCTAAAGTTGCTCCTAGATCTGCCACAAACAATATTCAAGAATATATGAACATCCATATTCTACATACAGAAAAACAGATATGCTTTCACAGCATAATTAAAAGTTTAGCAAAAAAATACCCCCTGAAATGAAAGCAATAGCCCCCCCAAATTTTTTTTCAATAATCGCCCTGATGTGGCAAAAAAAAATAGCCCCTAGAAATAAGAAACATTTCCTACCCTACATCTACCTTACCATTTAATCTGTATGGTGAATCAGCCACATGTCTGCCAGCACTCTTGACTGTGATCTTCAGCCCATCGTAAGACTGGTAAAGACGATAACGTACAATGAAGGTGCCGTCATGACGATCGAGCATCTGTAGGTAGATACGCCCTCTGTTTCCGTCTATGGGCTTTATAGAAACTTCAAATGCATTACTGCCCGGTGAATACGTGAAACTGTAAAATGAAAGATCAATGCAAGGAGGAAAATATAAAAGGTACTTCTGATGGAATGCCTCGTCTCTTCTTTGTATAAAATCAACAATACCTGAACTTTTTTTAGGACAAATAGGAAGTCGTTAACTATCTGAAAAGACAATAAATAAGCGAGTATCTGATGGGCTTCATCAAATCAAAAAGAGACTCTCAGCTTTACTTTTTTTTACATAGATATGTCATTAATCAATTATATTTGTTATTAAAAGTAATAACAAGATAACAGTGATTCTCGTGTTCATTGTGTATTGAGAGACACTGTTTTTACTTCAAGTGATAAATCATTATGGTAATCTTTATCTTTAATGGCAAATTAGAATACTTGAAACTGTCATGTAATATTTCCTTTTCTCCTTGGTAAAATAGTTGTGAATACTAGAGGAAAGGTACATATGATTTATCCCCCTAGTGGGTAAATTTTGTAAAATGGAAATTGAGAAGCATGTCACCATATAGGGGAAACAGGACCCTGTTGCATAAAAGTTACCAATATGATAACTTTGCCATGCAATGGTATCTTTCATGGAATCCTTGATTTTGATTGGCTGATGAGTATTGTTACCATGGTAATTACCATTGGATGGCAAGGTTACCATAAAATTTTGTAACTTTTATGCAATGGAGCCCAGATCTGTTTGTTTTAGATTTGCTCCTGAAACAATTGATCCTACAGAAAATTCATACATTAAGCCAAACATAAACTTCAAAACTTACTTTATCATTAATTCTAATCCTCTCATCATTCTCAACCAAAGACCCTATCACAACCCTAACCTTCACATGATATTTTCAGAGAAATTGGCACCTCTAAGGGAATTGTTGTAGGAGCGAATAACTTGCTACCAATCAATTTGTTTTTACACAATAGTACTCTAACCTTCTGTCTCATTTCCACTGAATTTCCAAGACACATGTGTTGATCCATATTCATAAAACCTTAAAGGTCAAGTCCATCCCAGAAAAATGTTGATTTTAATAAATTGAGAAAAGTCAAACTAGCATAATGCTGAAAATTTCATCTAAATCCAATGTAAAGTAAGAAAGTTATGGCATTTTAAAGTTTCACTTATTTTTAACAAAACAGTGATACATGTATGCATAACTCAGAGATATGCAAATGAGACTGACGATGATGTCCCTCTCTCACTATTTCTTTTGTTTTTTATTGTTTGAATCATATAACATTTCGTTTTTTACAGATTTCACAATAGGGACCAAATTGACAGACCGTATAGTATAAAACAATGCTTATTCCACATGTTCAGGGAGGAATTAATTGTTGTTTCACTTGACAATGAGGAAAAATTTAGAATATTTTATTTAATAAAATACAAAAGAAATAGTGAGTGGATGACGACATCAGTCTCCTCATTTGCATACCAACCAGGATGTGCATATAACTGTTTTGTGAAATTAAGCAAAACTTTAAAATGTCATAACTTTCTTATTTTACATCGATTTTGATGACATTGTCAGTTTTACACTTGTTGGATTTTTCTCTTTTTATTCAAATAAACTTTTTGTTGGGGTGAACTTGTCCTTTATAAGTCTAGTTTGGCTTACTACATAGGCCATCGTACACATTTAGATGATTACAAGACTTATAAGGCTTTAAGAATTTTTGCTTATAATGAAACTACAAGCCAGTTCTTAATTAAAAATTAGTGGCATATTCCTTTGAGGTTTGTTTGGTTGCTTAGAAAAACAACACTGGATTTCAAATGAAAAGAGTGAGAATTACCACACTTGGCCTGAACTGAAGAAAACAGGACTTCAAAAACTTTTGACACAATCTGCTTGATTAGGGCTTTAATGGCAGGTTGTAAACACAAGCTGGAGTAAACCTGGGCCCATTAACACTATAAGCTTTGCAATGATTGTAGAACTAATTCTTCCAGTTGATTGCATTGACTAAAATGTAAAATCAATCATGAAATCAAGTGTAAGATTGATGATTAATCTTTGTGTTACATGCTTCTCATTGACTCATCACTGGAAGTGATCAATTTCCAGGTTCAAGCGAGACGACTGAATACATAATAAACATGTTGGCACATGGTGACAGACTGTCACTTTTGTCTGAGGGGCGAGTTCAAGTGATTTTCTGATTTTTCTGCACCAGCCCGAGGTTATAAATAATTGCGCTTTTTCTGATCCACCAAATCATCCCGATCTGAACAATCTCGAGATTACTTGTAAATGGAGACGCAATCATTTGGATATAGTTCGCTAGATTAATCTCAGGATTGCAATCCCGAGTAAACTTAGGATTATTTGCAAAATAACAATACTATCTACCAATTATCCCGCTAATTCGCAGGTTCAGAGCGTCACATCATAATGCATCAATGCCTCGTTTGAGCACGATTTGCTTTTCTTGCGCTGGTGGAGATGTTTTTTTTTAATCTCAAATTTAATCGCGATGAGGGCTGATCGGGCTAAAATCTTGAGATTGAGCAAACTCGGGCTGGTGCAGCACCGTCTAATGAGTTTGACCCAGCAAGTAAAGGTCATACTGAATACGATGAATACCAGGGAGAAAATGACATGGGGGCTTCGGGTGATTTGCCCCCCTCCCCCCAAAAAAAAAAAAACTGAATAAAACAGGATCCCTTGAAAATGAAAAAGAGTCCTGTGAAGTCCCCAATCACTGCAATGTTAAAGCTTATCCAGTATTGCAGATTTTGGGAGTAGACTGTGAAAGTTGATCTCCAAAATAAGACTTAAATAATTGTTTCCCCACCTAATATATATCCAAACTAGAAGAAAATATTTTTAATGTCCGTGGTTCAACAGAATCACCTTTCAATACAGACCTTTTTCAATGTTTCTTGCTTGCATTTTCAAAGCAATGAATTCATTTTTACAAAGTCTGACTATAACCATGTTTAAAAACAGTGGCTTAAACTTAAAAGTCATTTATTCTGAAGATTAAATTAAACACAGGTTGAACACACCTGTGATAAGAAAAAGGTGCTTTCTACGATTTAAAGGAATTATATAGGCCTACCTTCATTCAGGTTCTAAACAAATTTTTTTCTTGCAGCTAAAGCTGTTTTAATTGCAAACCTCTAGGTCAGACAGGAATCAACTGAGATTTTCAATCTAGTCATGGTCACTTAATTGCTGCAATATTGATAACTACATTTCACATTAATAATGCATACTATAGAGAGAAAATAAAAATTATTAAATAAAATATTTAGGGTTTTCCTCATGAACTTCATTTCATGCACTGACAGTGTGCAGGGTCTCCGTAGATTAGAGTTCTACAAACCTTCACAAAGTTACTCAATCGCTTTGAAAAAAGGTGGTAATTGGACACCGCCTAAACCAGCTGAACCTGACAGAGTTCAAATGACATACAGACGGAAATATGCCAGACTGAAAAAGGTCAATAAACTCTTTAGACAAAGAAATCAACTTACTTTGTGCAAAAGCTTACAGCTATAAAAGTTTTACAAAAGCAGCATGCCAATCAATTAATATTTGTAGGAAAAAGAAAACTGCTCCTGAACACCAAGGATATGTCATGTTTTATCTTTGAACATGGTTTTCCTTCACCCAAAAACAGGAGCATGACAAGGATCGGAAGAACCAGACATACAAGAAAAAACAGGAATTCAGAAAACTGTCAATCATGATTTAAATAATCATAGTCATTCTGAGTGAAGTATCAAGAAGTTCATTTAAATTCATAGCGGCAAGAGTTAATTTATTAAAGTATATTTACAAGCAGTGAATCTAGAAAACAAAATACTAATATGAATGATAGACAGTCAATCAATTTGGAACTGAAAGCTTTAAACTAATTAAAAGAAGGATGTGGTAAAATTTCAATTCCATATAATTTCAATTTATTTTCTGTTGAACATCCTACTTTGAAATTTTATGATAGCCAGCCCCATACCCCCCCCCCCCCCAGGACGGGAGGGTGATTAAATGAGAATGAAATTCAAGCCTTAATACTGAACCTATTTCTAAACATTCTTTTCAAATGCCTCATTCGTACAGTACTATATTTTACTCAGATTGCCTACAATATCATTCAAAATGTCAACCTCAAAACATCTTTTATTCAGCAATTTTATGAAAAACTGTTCTAATATTATGAAATGTATTGGTTTGCTTTTTTATTCTCAGCTAAAGTACAATCTATTTTGATGGTGTGTAAGGTTTTTGATGAATAGTGCTGTTTGTTACAAGTTGAACTTCTTTCTCTCTCTGTTTAAATGAACTTTGTGTTGGGGCACATTTGCTGTTTTAGCGGATGAATGTAAAACTTTGATAATGGGTAAATGGGATCTAAAAAGGAAACTATGTCTACAATAACAAAGACATTGTAATGTTTGAAATATATATTAATTCCCATATCAGACATATGAGCTGGTCATTTACAAAACCGTTATTGCCCTAGATTGTCTGAATACTGGGAAGGGACAGCTTATATTTGTACTTTTCTAGGTCTCTATGGCATATTGACTTTGCTTGCAGAGACGATGCAAAATATACCTTGGTATTTTCCCTGGTCTCACATCCGGGCATTTCAGGATGCGTAGAAAGAGATACACTTCATGATGCTCCGCTCAAACAATATATGATATAATAAAGACAACGCTGGATCAGGGCGCTGGATATGCATCCCTGGGGATGAAATATTACAATTACAAGTAAGTCATAATGGTAAAGTGCAGAGGCTAGCCCCTGACATAAACAGGACACAATAGAACCCTATTCTTACAAGAAAATAAATTTTATTTTCCTGATTTTTGCTCTAGATATCTGATTTGGATGATAACAAAAATATTGACTGGCTCTTCTTTTGGGGAACATCAAATATATTCCCTAAAAAAAAACATATTGCCCTAATCTAAAGGCTCTGTCTAATATGACATTGTTGCGGGGAAACATATTTGATGTTCCCTTCAAGGCCAGTCAATATCCCATTCCATATCCAATTACATACAAAAATAAAAAACTACCTGACCATATTACGATACTTTTCTAACTACATATGGGTTATCTGGGGTGTAGCAAAATTGTATATGGTTTGCAAATCGCAATGGACTTCCATTTATGTGGTTTCAGATAAAATAATCAAGAAATGGGTAGATCATAACAATACCGATCAACATCCTTGAAAAGGTGATACATCTTTATCTACTTTTCTTTTAAAAGATTTAAGAGTTGCTTTTACATGAAAGATGCACAATCTCCAAAGCTTATGGAAGAGATGATCTCTACAAGAATTAAGAGTTACTTTTACATACAAGATAGGCACAATCTCAAAAGCTCTCACATTTTTCAAAACGCAATCACAAGAGACATGGAGATGTCATGGTCTAGTAATGTCTACAAATGGGAAGTTTAGAGATCATCTCTTCCAAAACCTCAAGATCTTGGATATTTAAATAGAACCATTTAACTTGTGTCTCCTTTTGGACTGATTTTCTGAACAGGTCCTCGGAAGAGAAGGGCAGTCTTCTGTGATTTCCGAAAGCAAATCTAACTGTTTTGCAGCGGACAGCTTTCGTGCAGATCAGAAGTGGGAGAGTTATTGAAAGGGGTATGGGAACTAAATGGCACCAATAACTCAACAGGTGGCATTGATAAGGGATATGCATTATTCAATTATCTACTTTGCATTCAATTTACATAGGAGTTAAGTAATAAATGTGAGTGACAGGTAAAGAAAGAAGGTGCCTCCGTTCCCATCATGGCTGCAACATATCTCTAATCAGTTACAAGAGCATTATAGCATGAGCAAGTTAGGGTATTTCAAGATCTTAACTAGATTATTTGATTTAAAAAAATCACCTTCTTTCACTCCCAAAGATTGCCCCCCAAAATTAAAGTTTGCACAATATCTTTTTTTTTCTTCTCTCTTGTTAATTGATGAAGGAGTTTAAAGCTAATTATGGGAAAAACTCTTGTTATCCAACTTGAAGAAACTTAAATATATGTTTCATCATTCTTCATTAGAAGAAAAAAATGTAGGCCTAATAATAACCGATTTCAACTAAATATGGAAAGCCTCCCCCCCCCCCCCCACGGGAAAAAATGAAATGAAATAGGAAACTTTGAAAAGGAAATTTTTTTATCTATAGGTTAATATGCACTTGGTTTAACATCAGTTGGTCTACTTCTCAGGTAGTCTTATACCACATGGGCTAAACCCATTTGGTCTACCATCAATTGGTCTAATTTCTATTTGGTTTATGGTACCTATGCACTACACTTGATCTGATACCAAATTAATCTAATGTCAAGTTGGTCTAATTTCCACTTCATCGAATATCATTTCAAACTTTGTCAAATTATGAAACTTTGGCTCAGAAACAATACACAGACTACGTGGTGTACCAAATTGATATCAGATGAATTGGGTACAGCCTAAATGAAATTAGACAAAAAGTTCAATGGACTAAATGGCAATTGTACAGTTTAGTACATGTAAGTAGACAAACTAGTTTTTGACAAAGTAAGATTAGACCATGTTTGAAGAAATCAAACATGAAGTAGACAAAGCAAGTGTAGACTAATCAGTAATATACCATATTAAAATTTAGTGAGCATTATCAGAAACGAATAACATCAGAAAAAAACATTAGAGAAGATTGCCACAACACACCGAAAATTGAAAAATCTTATTGATTGCACGCTAAGTAATGAACATTTTGATTGGATGTGTGACGCTGTTCAAACAACACAGATAAAATGGGAGAGTAACCAATGTTTGAACTTGCTCTTGGTTGCAGATCAAATATTTGATCCAAGATAAACTGAGGAAATTTCAGGCAGTCTTGACAACTGAAGGAGCAGAAAGGTATTTTTGCGTAAGTTCTTGAGTAATCTAGTGGAAGAATCTATGGAAACGGTCAAAGGCAAAGTCTTCATTACTGTCCAGTTTGTTTAAATAAGGATATAAAAAATAAAGAGAAAACTTAAAGGTCAAGTCCACCCCAGAAAAATGTTGATTTGAATAAATAAAGAAAAATCAAGCTAGCACAACACTGAAAATTTCATCAAAATCGGATATAAAATAAGAAAGTAATGACATTTTAATGTTTCGCTTATTTTTCGCAAAACAGTGATGCATATAACTCAGTAACATGCAAATGAGACAGACGATGATATCCCTCACTCACTATTTCTTTTGTTTTTTATTGTTTGAATTATACAATATTTCATTTTTTACAGATTAGAGCATAAGGACCCACTTGACTGAACCATATGGTATTAAACAATGCTAATTCCACATGTTCAGGAGGAATTAATCATGGGCTCCCGATCCCATGTTTGTATCTAAATCTGTAAACATGCACATATATTTTTATGACTGATTGAAAAATAAAATTTGATTGATTGAAAAATACTAAGCAAATATGTACTATAATTTAGCATTGTAATAATCTTACAAGATGCCCACTCATCAAGTATGACTGACTAGAATTACATAACTCAGAATAAGTGAAAGGATATTAAGTTGAGATGCCAATATTTACTGTGATTGATCAAAAGGTTCAAGAGCTCTATTCTAATTGGGCTGTGGAACTGGTAGTTTAAGTTGAAAAATCAATAGGAAAGATTCTTTGGAGTAATCATGGAGATGGGGCAACAATGGGATAGTTTGGTAATTCAGTTAAAGTGAACAATAGCTTTGTGCCTTTGTTATTGGTACAATACAGTAAAAGGATCAAAAGCAAACATGCATTGTAGAAAGAAAGGGCAGTGGTACAAGGAGGGAGGGAGGGGGAAAGTCAGCAAATCTCCATGACTCCATGTGACTTTATTTTTAAAGGGAAGTTCACCCTGAAGAAAAGTTTGTTGTCAAAATAGCAGATAAAATGATTTAAAATATTGGTGAAGGTTTGAGGAAAATACATTAAAGATTAAGAAAGTTATTAGAATTTTAAGTTTTGGATTTGTGACATCATAAACGAGCAGTCGTCCCATATATTATGTAATATAAAATGCATGAATTTCCAATTTTATTATGGTTCATGATGACTCATCTTTATACGGGTGTGAAATGATTTGTCTTTTGATATACTGGAGGTATAACTAGTAAAAATAATTTTAAATTTTCTAAGAAAATGACATTTCATTGATTTTTTTAACGATACGATATGGAGAAAAGCTGCTTGCATTTGACGTCACAAATCAAATTATTTAAATTTTAAAACTTTTTTATACTTCAATGGATTTTTCTCAAACTTTCAACAATATTTTTTTTATTATTCTTTCATGCTATGCTATTTTAGCAATAAACTTTTTTGACAGGGTGAACTTTTCCTTTAGTTAATAAGGAAAACGGAGAAAAATTGGGGAAGAGGACTGGGACGTGTAAGTTCTTTAATATTCCCAAAGTTTCTGAATTAAGAAACAATTATGTAGCCTGCCTTGCTCCCCCCCCCCCCCTTCATTCAGAACAACCTGGCACAACTGTAATTTGCAGAAAAATTGTAATGATACATGTAAAGGTCCTTCAAACTTCTCTTGATGGAATTGGATCATGACTGTACCCAATAATATCAATTCCCTCATTCATTGGATGTGGAGGAAGAAAAATATATTAGTTCATCATTGAAACAAACAATAAAACAAATATACAGTGCGTCCACGAAAATGGAAACCGAGGATCGTTGATGATTTATGATTATCGCAACTTCGTCACAATAGACAAATGACCAATTATTAGATCAAGACTATACCTACTTATTAAATATATATTTTTTAGCATATCATTCTATTTCTAGCGCAGATCCAGGGGGGCAGGCCACAGATGCAAGCACACCCTATAAAAAATTTCAACAAAAAAAAAAAAAATGGACTCAAAGGCTCCTCATTTTCAGTGCTGCCGGCCTGGCTTCTATTTTTTTTTTGTTCCCTCATCATTTTTTTTTTTAGTGAAGACTTTCATTTTATTTATATGGGGACAAAGCATACCAGAACCCCCTAAAAAAATCCGGATCTGTGAATTGTGGCTCACAGAATTTACATCTGTTACTGTTATTAGTGTTACTAATACTATTACTAGATCTAGTAACACTAACAGTTAGACCTCATTCTTATCTTAGATTTAGATTCATTCAGCATAATACTCACTTATTATTTTCAAAATCAACAGCTTGAATGTAGAAAAACCTCGCAGGAACAACAAAATTTGTTTCCAGTCCAGGTCCAAAAACCAAACTTTTGAACGGGCAGGCAACACGCTCTCGATCGTAACCAGTCACAACATCTTTGACAGCGCAGCACACAAGGATCAAACACATGAACACCACCCCCGCCAGACTTTCGGCTGCAATGCGAACCATTTTCCGTGATGATAACGTTAGTCAGCTGCTTCTAAAAATCTATGTCTTTTAGCATTTTATCTAGCTTAAATTGAGAGTATGTACTGTGGAGACCTCACAGAATAGCAATGCATAAACAGTGTGTTTTGATGAGTCAACCTTTTGATCAGTTGATGATAGGAATGAGTAGAGAATTGCTTCACAACTTCGAGAGAACGGCAGTTTCATCACGCTTTAATAACATCGTCATCCCAGGCCCAGCTGACCAGGCTGAAGCCAGCGCACAAACCCAGCGCACAGAATATATTGAAGCAAGCCAGCGCACAAACCCAGCGCACAGAGCTATCGCGATACAAACCGCCCTACACCGTTTGCGTAGTCTAATAGTTGCAGACCCTAAATACAGCTTAAATTCAAACGTCTCGAAGATTGTCATAATGCGCACGAAAATGGTATTTAGATAAAAGGCATAGTTATCCAAACTTACAGATGGCTGAAAATATGGAATTTCAATAATGCACTATTCCACAATATGATTGCTTCAAATATTAGTATATGACTGATTTGTATAACATTTGAATATATTAAGAATTAAAGGGAGTATGTTTCTATATGACATGGCATGAGTGCAGCTGAAAGTAATTGAGATCAAGAAGAATCAAACAAATTTGGTAAAATGTAAACAAAATCGGACAAGGATAACAGAGTTATGATATTCTAAAGATCCGCATTTCGGCCAGTTCTATGTGCCTTAAATTTCTTCTTTAACATTCATTGGAGAAAAGTAATCTCTCCTGTATATTCCATCTTTTTTAATCATATGAATTTATGAATATTCAAATTTCCTCCCCCTAGAATAAAAAATATTGTATCAAACAAAATTTAATGCATTTGTTCATTAATTCATGGATATTATTTTAATATAAGAGACATTACGTGATTTAAAAAAACGCCTTCATGTAAGAACATTTTATAAGCGAAACGAAAGTTGGAACACGACATCATGATAACTTCAAATGGATAGTCATGACTGCGTGCATTTTATTTTCACAAAATACTGCTGACCTCAAAATTCTCTTTTGTAAATTTGACTCTTTTGTAAATGATGTCTATATTAGTATTATGATGAAAGAAGTTGCAACAACAAATAACTGAAGTACTGAATCAGTTCCAACTGTTTTAGTCCCAGGTAAAAATAAAGTGGTAGAAAATCATATAATAAAATACAAAAGAACGAGTGGGGATAACCGATATGATATCATCAGCCCACCTATATGAATATTCATGAAGACATTAATATCGATATCAAATTCTCAATAAAAATTACACCCCCTGCATTTCGGGGCATCGTAGACCCCGTCCCCCTTTTCTGTGCAAAAATGTTCACCCCTAGATCGATGAAGTGATTAATAAAGATCAATTTTGGTTGATTTTCAAGAAATAAAATCGTGATTTCGATTAGCGGCGAATTTATTACCAGACCAAAGCGGAATTGTTGGAATACTCGTACATAATATAGCACGCCAAAATAGCAAGTGCCGTTTTTTTCGTCAATGCACCCCCACCTTTCGGGGCATCGTAGACCCCGTCCCCCTTTTCTATGCACAAATGTTCACCCCTAGATCGATGAAGTGATTAATAAAGATCAATTTGGTTGATTTTCAAAAAATAAAATCGTGATTTCGATTAGCGGCGAATTTATTACCAGACCAAAGTGGAATTGTTACAATACACGTATATAATACATAGCACGCGCTATATTTTCGTCAATGCACCCCCACCTTTCGGGGCATCGTAGACCCCGTCCCCCTTTTCTGTGCACCAATGTTCAACCCTAGATCGATGTAGTAATTAATAAAGATCAATTTGGTTGATTTTCAAGAAATAAAATCGTGATTTCGATTAGCGGCGAATTTATTACCAGACCAAAGCGGAATTGTTGGAATACACGTACATAATATAGCACGCCATAATAGCAAGTGCCGTATTTTCGTCAATGCACCCCCACCTTTCGGTGCATCGTAGACCCCGTCCCCCTTTTCTGTGCACCAATGTTCACCCCTAGATCGATGTAGTGATTAATAAAGATCAATTACGCTGATTTTCAAGACATAAAAAGGTGATTTCGATTAGCGGCGAATTTATTACCAGCCCCCGGCCACCAAAGTGGAATAGTTGGAATACACGTACATAATATATAGCACGCCATAATAGCAAGTGCCGTATTTTCGTCAATGCACCCCCACCTTTCGGTGCATCGTAGACCCCGTCCCCCTTTTCTGTGCACCAATGTTCAACCCTAGATCGATGTAGTAATTAATAAAGATCAATTTGGTTGATTTTCAAGAAATAAAATCGTGATTTCGATTAGCGGCGAATTTATTACCAGACCAAAGCGGAATTGTTGGAATACACGTACATACTATAGCACGCCATAATAGCAAGTGCCGTATTTTCGTCAATGCACCCCCACCTTTCGGTGCATCGTAGACCCCGTCCCCCTTTTCTGTGCACCAATGTTCACCCCTAGATCGTTGTAGTGATTAATAAAGATCAATTTGGTTGATTTTCAAGAAATAAAATCGTGATTTCGATTAGCGGCGAATTTATTACCAGACCAAAGCGGAATCGTTGGAATACACGTACATAATATAGCACGCCATAATAGCAAGTGCCGTTTTTTCGTCAATGCACCCCCACCTTTCGGGGCATCGTAGATCCCGTCCCCCTTTTCTATGCACAAATGTTCACCCCTAGATCGATGTAGTGATTAAAAAAGATCAATTTGGTTGATTTTCAAGAAATAAAATCGTGATTTCGATTAGCGGCGAATTTATTACCAGACCAAAGCGGAATTGTTGGAATACACGTACATAATATAGCACGCCATAATGGCAAGTGCCGTATTTTCGTCAATGCACCCCCACCTTTTGGGGCGTCGTAGACCCCGTCCCTCTTTTCTGTGCACCAATGTTTACCGCTAGATCGATGTAGTGATTAATAAAGATCAATTTGGTTGATTTTCAAAAAATAAAATCGTGATTTCGATTAGCGGCGAATTTATTACCAGACCAAAGCGGAATTGTTGGAATACACGTACATAATATAGCACGCCATAATAGCAAGTGCCGTATTTTCGTCAATGCACCCCCACCTTTTGGGGCATCATAGACCCCGTCCCCCTTTTCTGTGCACCAATGTTTACCCCTAGATCGATGGAGTGATTAATGAAGATCAATTTGGTTCATTTTCAAGACATAAAAAGGTGATTTCGATTAGCGGCGAATTTATTACCAAACCAAAGTGGAATTGTTGGAATACACGTATATAATACATAGCATTTTCGTCCATGCACCCCCTACCTTTTGGGGCATCGTAGACCCCGTCCCCCTTTCCTGTGCACCAATGTTCACCCCTAAATCGATGGAATGACTAATAAAGATCAATTACGCTGATTTTCAAGACATAAAAAGGTGATTTCGATTAGCGGCGAATTTATTACCAGCCCCCGGCCACCAAAAGTGGAATAGTTGGAATACACGTACATAATATATAGCACGCCATAACAGCTCGCGCGATATTTTCGGCAATGCACCCCGACCTTTCGGGGCACCGTAGACCCCGTCCTCCTTTTCTGTGCACCAATGTTCACCCCTAGATCGATGGAGTAATTAATGAAGATCAATTTGGTTCATTTTCAAGACATAAAAAGGTGATTTCGATTAGCGGCGAATTTATTACCAAACCAAAGTGGAATTGTTGGAATACACGTATATAATACATAGCATTTTCGTCCATGCACCCCCTACCTTTTGGGGCATCGTAGACCCCGTCCCCCTTTCCTGTGCACCAATGTTCACCCCTAAATCGATGGAATGACTAATAAAGATCAATTACGCTGATTTTCAAGACATAAAAAGGTGATTTCGATTAGCGGCGAATTTATTACCAGCCCCCGGCCACCAAAAGTGGAATAGTTGGAATACACGTACATAATATATAGCACGCCATAACAGCTCGCGCGATATTTTCGGCAATGCACCCCGACCTTTCGGGGCACCGTAGACCCCGTCCTCCTTTTCTGTGCACCAATGTTCACCCCTAGATCGATGGAGTGATTAATGAAGATCAATTTGGTTCATTTTCAAGACATAAAAAGGTGATTTCGATTAGCGGCGAATTTATTACCAAACCAAAGTGGAATTGTTGGAATACACGTACATAATATATAGCACGCCATAACAGCTCGCGCGATATTTTCGGCAATGCACCCCGACCTTTCGGGGCACCGTAGACCCCGTCCTCCTTTTCTGTGCACCAATGTTCACCCCTAGATCGATGGAGTAATTAATGAAGATCAATTTGGTTCATTTTCAAGACATAAAAAGGTGATTTCGATTAGCGGCGAATTTATTACCAAACCAAAGTGGAATTGTTGGAATACACGTATATAATACATAGCATTTTCGTCCATGCACCCCCTACCTTTTGGGGCATCGTAGACCCCGTCCCCCTTTCCTGTGCACCAATGTTCACCCCTAAATCGATGGAATGACTAATAAAGATCAATTACGCTGATTTTCAAGACATAAAAAGGTGATTTCGATTAGCGGCGAATTTATTACCAGCCACCGGCCACCAAAAGTGGAATAGTTGGAATACACGTACATAATATATAGCACGCCATAACAGCTCGCGCGATATTTTCGGCAATGCACCCCGACCTTTCGGGGCACCGTAGACCCCGTCCTCCTTTTCTGTGCACCAATGTTCACCCCTAGATCGATGGAGTGATTAATGAAGATCAATTTGGTTCATTTTCAAGACACAAAAAGGTGATTTCGATTAGCGGCGAATTTATTACCAAACCAAAGTGGAATTGTTGGAATACACGTATATAATACATAGCATTTTCGTCCATGCACCCCCTACCTTTTGGGGCATCGTAGACCCCGTCTCCCTTTCCTGTGCACCAATGTTCACCCCTAAATCGATGGAATGACTAATAAAGATCAATTACGCTGATTTTCAAGACATAAAAAGGTGATTTCGATTAGCGGCGAATTTATTACCAGCCCCCGGCCACCAAAAGTGGAATAGTTGGAATACACGTACATAATATATAGCACGCCATAACAGCTCGCGCGATATTTTCGGCAATGCACCCCGACCTTTCGGGGCACCGTAGACCCCGTCCTCCTTTTCTGTGCACCAATGTTCACCCCTAGATCGATGGAGTGATTAATGAAGATCAATTTGGTTCATTTTCAAGACATAAAAAGGTGATTTCGATTAGCGGCGAATTTATTACCAAACCAAAGTGGAATTGTTGGAATACACGTACATAATATATAGCACGCCATAACAGCTCGCGCGATATTTTCGGCAATGCACCCCGACCTTTCGGGGCACCGTAGACCCCGTCCTCCTTTTCTGTGCACCAATGTTCACCCCTAGATCGATGGAGTAATTAATGAAGATCAATTTGGTTCATTTTCAAGACATAAAAAGGTGATTTCGATTAGCGGCGAATTTATTACCAAACCAAAGTGGAATTGTTGGAATACACGTATATAATACATAGCATTTTCGTCCATGCACCCCCTACCTTTTGGGGCATCGTAGACCCCGTCCCCCTTTCCTGTGCACCAATGTTCACCCCTAAATCGATGGAATGACTAATAAAGATCAATTACGCTGATTTTCAAGACATAAAAAGGTGATTTCGATTAGCGGCGAATTTATTACCAGCCCCCGGCCACCAAAAGTGGAATAGTTGGAATACACGTACATAATATATAGCACGCCATAACAGCTCGCGCGATATTTTCGGCAATGCACCCCGACCTTTCGGGGCACCGTAGACCCCGTCCTCCTTTTCTGTGCACCAATGTTCACCCCTAGATCGATGGAGTGATTAATGAAGATCAATTTGGTTCATTTTCAAGACATAAAAAGGTGATTTCGATTAGCGGCGAATTTATTACCAAACCAAAGTGGAATTGTTGGAATACACGTATATAATACATAGCATTTTCGTCCATGCACCCCCTACCTTTTGGGGCATCGAAGACCCCGTCCCCCTTTCCTGTGCACCAATGTTCACCCCTAAATCGATGGAATGACTAATAAAGATCAATTACGCTGATTTTCAAGACATAAAAAGGTGATTTCGATTAGCGGCGAATTTATTACCAGCCCCCGGCCACCAAAAGTGGAATAGTTGGAATACACGTACATAATATATAGCACGCCATAACAGCTCGCGCGATATTTTCGGCAATGCACCCCGACCTTTCGGGGCACCGTAGACCCCGTCCTCCTTTTCTGTGCACCAATGTTCACCCCTAGATCGATGGAGTGATTAATGAAGATCAATTTGGTTCATTTTCAAGACATAAAAAGGTGATTTCGATTAGCGGCGAATTTATTACCAAACCAAAGTGGAATTGTTGGAATACACGTACATAATATATAGCACGCCATAACAGCTCGCGCGATATTTTCGGCAATGCACCCCGACCTTTCGGGGCACCGTAGACCCCGTCCTCCTTTTCTGTGCACCAATGTTCACCCCTAGATCGATGGAGTAATTAATGAAGATCAATTTGGTTCATTTTCAAGACATAAAAAGGTGATTTCGATTAGCGGCGAATTTATTACCAAACCAAAGTGGAATTGTTGGAATACACGTATATAATACATAGCATTTTCGTCCATGCACCCCCTACCTTTTGGGGCATCGTAGACCCCGTCCCCCTTTCCTGTGCACCAATGTTCACCCCTAAATCGATGGAATGACTAATAAAGATCAATTACGCTGATTTTCAAGACATAAAAAGGTGATTTCGATTAGCGGCGAATTTATTACCAGCCCCCGGCCACCAAAAGTGGAATAGTTGGAATACACGTACATAATATATAGCACGCCATAACAGCTCGCGCGATATTTTCGGCAATGCACCCCGACCTTTCGGGGCACCGTAGACCCCGTCCTCCTTTTCTGTGCACCAATGTTCACCCCTAGATCGATGGAGTGATTAATGAAGATCAATTTGGTTCATTTTCAAGACATAAAAAGGTGATTTCGATTAGCGGCGAATTTATTACCAAACCAAAGTGGAATTGTTGGAATACACGTATATAATACATAGCATTTTCGTCCATGCACCCCCTACCTTTTGGGGCATCGTAGACCCCGTCCCCCTTTCCTGTGCACCAATGTTCACCCCTAAATCGATGGAATGACTAATAAAGATCAATTACGCTGATTTTCAAGACATAAAAAGGTGATTTCGATTAGCGGCGAATTTATTACCAGCCCCCGGCCACCAAAAGTGGAATAGTTGGAATACACGTACATAATATATAGCACGCCATAACAGCTCGCGCGATATTTTCGGCAATGCACCCCGACCTTTCGGGGCACCGTAGACCCCGTCCTCCTTTTCTGTGCACCAATGTTCACCCCTAGATCGATGGAGTGATTAATGAAGATCAATTTGGTTCATTTTCAAGACATAAAAAGGTGATTTCGATTAGCGGCGAATTTATTACCAAACCAAAGTGGAATTGTTGGAATACACGTACATAATATATAGCACGCCATAACAGCTCGCGCGATATTTTCGGCAATGCACCCCGACCTTTCGGGGCACCGTAGACCCCGTCCTCCTTTTCTGTGCACCAATGTTCACCCCTAGATCGATGTAGTGATTAATAAAGATCAATTTGGTTGATTTTCAAGAAATAAAATCGTGATTTCGATTAGCGGCGAATTTATTACCAGACCAAAGCGGAATTGTTGGAATACACGTACATAATATAGCACGCCATAATAGCAAGTGCCGTATTTTCGTCAATGCACCCCCACCTTTCGGTGCATCGTAGACCCCGTCCCCCTTTTCTGTGCACCAATGTTCACCCCTAGATCGATGTAGTGATTAATAAAGATCAATTACGCTGATTTTCAAGACATAAAAAGGTGATTTCGATTAGCGGCGAATTTATTACCAGCCCCCGGCCACCAAAGTGGAATAGTTGGAATACACGTACATAATATATAGCACGCCATAATAGCAAGTGCCGTATTTTCGTCAATGCACCCCCACCTTTCGGTGCATCGTAGACCCCGTCCCCCTTTTCTGTGCACCAATGTTCAACCCTAGATCGATGTAGTAATTAATAAAGATCAATTTGGTTGATTTTCAAGAAATAAAATCGTGATTTCGATTAGCGGCGAATTTATTACCAGACCAAAGCGGAATTGTTGGAATACACGTACATACTATAGCACGCCATAATAGCAAGTGCCGTATTTTCGTCAATGCACCCCCACCTTTCGGTGCATCGTAGACCCCGTCCCCCTTTTCTGTGCACCAATGTTCACCCCTAGATCGTTGTAGTGATTAATAAAGATCAATTTGGTTGATTTTCAAGAAATAAAATCGTGATTTCGATTAGCGGCGAATTTATTACCAGACCAAAGCGGAATCGTTGGAATACACGTACATAATATAGCACGCCATAATAGCAAGTGCCGTTTTTTCGTCAATGCACCCCCACCTTTCGGGGCATCGTAGATCCCGTCCCCCTTTTCTATGCACAAATGTTCACCCCTAGATCGATGTAGTGATTAAAAAAGATCAATTTGGTTGATTTTCAAGAAATAAAATCGTGATTTCGATTAGCGGCGAATTTATTACCAGACCAAAGCGGAATTGTTGGAATACACGTACATAATATAGCACGCCATAATGGCAAGTGCCGTATTTTCGTCAATGCACCCCCACCTTTTGGGGCGTCGTAGACCCCGTCCCTCTTTTCTGTGCACCAATGTTTACCGCTAGATCGATGTAGTGATTAATAAAGATCAATTTGGTTGATTTTCAAAAAATAAAATCGTGATTTCGATTAGCGGCGAATTTATTACCAGACCAAAGCGGAATTGTTGGAATACACGTACATAATATAGCACGCCATAATAGCAAGTGCCGTATTTTCGTCAATGCACCCCCACCTTTTGGGGCATCATAGACCCCGTCCCCCTTTTCTGTGCACCAATGTTTACCCCTAGATCGATGGAGTGATTAATGAAGATCAATTTGGTTCATTTTCAAGACATAAAAAGGTGATTTCGATTAGCGGCGAATTTATTACCAAACCAAAGTGGAATTGTTGGAATACACGTATATAATACATAGCATTTTCGTCCATGCACCCCCTACCTTTTGGGGCATCGTAGACCCCGTCCCCCTTTCCTGTGCACCAATGTTCACCCCTAAATCGATGGAATGACTAATAAAGATCAATTACGCTGATTTTCAAGACATAAAAAGGTGATTTCGATTAGCGGCGAATTTATTACCAGCCCCCGGCCACCAAAAGTGGAATAGTTGGAATACACGTACATAATATATAGCACGCCATAACAGCTCGCGCGATATTTTCGGCAATGCACCCCGACCTTTCGGGGCACCGTAGACCCCGTCCTCCTTTTCTGTGCACCAATGTTCACCCCTAGATCGATGGAGTAATTAATGAAGATCAATTTGGTTCATTTTCAAGACATAAAAAGGTGATTTCGATTAGCGGCGAATTTATTACCAAACCAAAGTGGAATTGTTGGAATACACGTATATAATACATAGCATTTTCGTCCATGCACCCCCTACCTTTTGGGGCATCGTAGACCCCGTCCCCCTTTCCTGTGCACCAATGTTCACCCCTAAATCGATGGAATGACTAATAAAGATCAATTACGCTGATTTTCAAGACATAAAAAGGTGATTTCGATTAGCGGCGAATTTATTACCAGCCCCCGGCCACCAAAAGTGGAATAGTTGGAATACACGTACATAATATATAGCACGCCATAACAGCTCGCGCGATATTTTCGGCAATGCACCCCGACCTTTCGGGGCACCGTAGACCCCGTCCTCCTTTTCTGTGCACCAATGTTCACCCCTAGATCGATGGAGTGATTAATGAAGATCAATTTGGTTCATTTTCAAGACATAAAAAGGTGATTTCGATTAGCGGCGAATTTATTACCAAACCAAAGTGGAATTGTTGGAATACACGTACATAATATATAGCACGCCATAACAGCTCGCGCGATATTTTCGGCAATGCACCCCGACCTTTCGGGGCACCGTAGACCCCGTCCTCCTTTTCTGTGCACCAATGTTCACCCCTAGATCGATGGAGTAATTAATGAAGATCAATTTGGTTCATTTTCAAGACATAAAAAGGTGATTTCGATTAGCGGCGAATTTATTACCAAACCAAAGTGGAATTGTTGGAATACACGTATATAATACATAGCATTTTCGTCCATGCACCCCCTACCTTTTGGGGCATCGTAGACCCCGTCCCCCTTTCCTGTGCACCAATGTTCACCCCTAAATCGATGGAATGACTAATAAAGATCAATTACGCTGATTTTCAAGACATAAAAAGGTGATTTCGATTAGCGGCGAATTTATTACCAGCCACCGGCCACCAAAAGTGGAATAGTTGGAATACACGTACATAATATATAGCACGCCATAACAGCTCGCGCGATATTTTCGGCAATGCACCCCGACCTTTCGGGGCACCGTAGACCCCGTCCTCCTTTTCTGTGCACCAATGTTCACCCCTAGATCGATGGAGTGATTAATGAAGATCAATTTGGTTCATTTTCAAGACACAAAAAGGTGATTTCGATTAGCGGCGAATTTATTACCAAACCAAAGTGGAATTGTTGGAATACACGTATATAATACATAGCATTTTCGTCCATGCACCCCCTACCTTTTGGGGCATCGTAGACCCCGTCTCCCTTTCCTGTGCACCAATGTTCACCCCTAAATCGATGGAATGACTAATAAAGATCAATTACGCTGATTTTCAAGACATAAAAAGGTGATTTCGATTAGCGGCGAATTTATTACCAGCCCCCGGCCACCAAAAGTGGAATAGTTGGAATACACGTACATAATATATAGCACGCCATAACAGCTCGCGCGATATTTTCGGCAATGCACCCCGACCTTTCGGGGCACCGTAGACCCCGTCCTCCTTTTCTGTGCACCAATGTTCACCCCTAGATCGATGGAGTGATTAATGAAGATCAATTTGGTTCATTTTCAAGACATAAAAAGGTGATTTCGATTAGCGGCGAATTTATTACCAAACCAAAGTGGAATTGTTGGAATACACGTACATAATATATAGCACGCCATAACAGCTCGCGCGATATTTTCGGCAATGCACCCCGACCTTTCGGGGCACCGTAGACCCCGTCCTCCTTTTCTGTGCACCAATGTTCACCCCTAGATCGATGGAGTAATTAATGAAGATCAATTTGGTTCATTTTCAAGACATAAAAAGGTGATTTCGATTAGCGGCGAATTTATTACCAAACCAAAGTGGAATTGTTGGAATACACGTATATAATACATAGCATTTTCGTCCATGCACCCCCTACCTTTTGGGGCATCGTAGACCCCGTCCCCCTTTCCTGTGCACCAATGTTCACCCCTAAATCGATGGAATGACTAATAAAGATCAATTACGCTGATTTTCAAGACATAAAAAGGTGATTTCGATTAGCGGCGAATTTATTACCAGCCCCCGGCCACCAAAAGTGGAATAGTTGGAATACACGTACATAATATATAGCACGCCATAACAGCTCGCGCGATATTTTCGGCAATGCACCCCGACCTTTCGGGGCACCGTAGACCCCGTCCTCCTTTTCTGTGCACCAATGTTCACCCCTAGATCGATGGAGTGATTAATGAAGATCAATTTGGTTCATTTTCAAGACATAAAAAGGTGATTTCGATTAGCGGCGAATTTATTACCAAACCAAAGTGGAATTGTTGGAATACACGTATATAATACATAGCATTTTCGTCCATGCACCCCCTACCTTTTGGGGCATCGAAGACCCCGTCCCCCTTTCCTGTGCACCAATGTTCACCCCTAAATCGATGGAATGACTAATAAAGATCAATTACGCTGATTTTCAAGACATAAAAAGGTGATTTCGATTAGCGGCGAATTTATTACCAGCCCCCGGCCACCAAAAGTGGAATAGTTGGAATACACGTACATAATATATAGCACGCCATAACAGCTCGCGCGATATTTTCGGCAATGCACCCCGACCTTTCGGGGCACCGTAGACCCCGTCCTCCTTTTCTGTGCACCAATGTTCACCCCTAGATCGATGGAGTGATTAATGAAGATCAATTTGGTTCATTTTCAAGACATAAAAAGGTGATTTCGATTAGCGGCGAATTTATTACCAAACCAAAGTGGAATTGTTGGAATACACGTACATAATATATAGCACGCCATAACAGCTCGCGCGATATTTTCGGCAATGCACCCCGACCTTTCGGGGCACCGTAGACCCCGTCCTCCTTTTCTGTGCACCAATGTTCACCCCTAGATCGATGGAGTAATTAATGAAGATCAATTTGGTTCATTTTCAAGACATAAAAAGGTGATTTCGATTAGCGGCGAATTTATTACCAAACCAAAGTGGAATTGTTGGAATACACGTATATAATACATAGCATTTTCGTCCATGCACCCCCTACCTTTTGGGGCATCGTAGACCCCGTCCCCCTTTCCTGTGCACCAATGTTCACCCCTAAATCGATGGAATGACTAATAAAGATCAATTACGCTGATTTTCAAGACATAAAAAGGTGATTTCGATTAGCGGCGAATTTATTACCAGCCCCCGGCCACCAAAAGTGGAATAGTTGGAATACACGTACATAATATATAGCACGCCATAACAGCTCGCGCGATATTTTCGGCAATGCACCCCGACCTTTCGGGGCACCGTAGACCCCGTCCTCCTTTTCTGTGCACCAATGTTCACCCCTAGATCGATGGAGTGATTAATGAAGATCAATTTGGTTCATTTTCAAGACATAAAAAGGTGATTTCGATTAGCGGCGAATTTATTACCAAACCAAAGTGGAATTGTTGGAATACACGTATATAATACATAGCATTTTCGTCCATGCACCCCCTACCTTTTGGGGCATCGTAGACCCCGTCCCCCTTTCCTGTGCACCAATGTTCACCCCTAAATCGATGGAATGACTAATAAAGATCAATTACGCTGATTTTCAAGACATAAAAAGGTGATTTCGATTAGCGGCGAATTTATTACCAGCCCCCGGCCACCAAAAGTGGAATAGTTGGAATACACGTACATAATATATAGCACGCCATAACAGCTCGCGCGATATTTTCGGCAATGCACCCCGACCTTTCGGGGCACCGTAGACCCCGTCCTCCTTTTCTGTGCACCAATGTTCACCCCTAGATCGATGGAGTGATTAATGAAGATCAATTTGGTTCATTTTCAAGACATAAAAAGGTGATTTCGATTAGCGGCGAATTTATTACCAAACCAAAGTGGAATTGTTGGAATACACGTACATAATATATAGCACGCCATAACAGCTCGCGCGATATTTTCGGCAATGCACCCCGACCTTTCGGGGCACCGTAGACCCCGTCCTCCTTTTCTGTGCACCAATGTTTACCCCTAGATCGATGTAGTGATTAATAAAGATCAATTTGGTTGATTTTCAAGAAATAAAATCGTGATTTCGATTAGCGGCGAATTTATTACCAGACCAAAGCGGAATTGTTGGAATACACGTACATAATATAGCACGCCATAATAGCAAGTGCCGTATTTTCGTCAATGCACCCCCACCTTTCGGTGCATCGTAGACCCCGTCCCCCTTTTCTGTGCACCAATGTTCACCCCTAGATCGATGTAGTGATTAATAAAGATCAATTACGCTGATTTTCAAGACATAAAAAGGTGATTTCGATTAGCGGCGAATTTATTACCAGCCCCCGGCCACCAAAGTGGAATAGTTGGAATACACGTACATAATATATAGCACGCCATAATAGCAAGTGCCGTATTTTCGTCAATGCACCCCCACCTTTCGGTGCATCGTAGACCCCGTCCCCCTTTTCTGTGCACCAATGTTCAACCCTAGATCGATGTAGTAATTAATAAAGATCAATTTGGTTGATTTTCAAGAAATAAAATCGTGATTTCGATTAGCGGCGAATTTATTACCAGACCAAAGCGGAATTGTTGGAATACACGTACATACTATAGCACGCCATAATAGCAAGTGCCGTATTTTCGTCAATGCACCCCCACCTTTCGGTGCATCGTAGACCCCGTCCCCCTTTTCTGTGCACCAATGTTCACCCCTAGATCGTTGTAGTGATTAATAAAGATCAATTTGGTTGATTTTCAAGAAATAAAATCGTGATTTCGATTAGCGGCGAATTTATTACCAGACCAAAGCGGAATCGTTGGAATACACGTACATAATATAGCACGCCATAATAGCAAGTGCCGTTTTTTCGTCAATGCACCCCCACCTTTCGGGGCATCGTAGATCCCGTCCCCCTTTTCTATGCACAAATGTTCACCCCTAGATCGATGTAGTGATTAAAAAAGATCAATTTGGTTGATTTTCAAGAAATAAAATCGTGATTTCGATTAGCGGCGAATTTATTACCAGACCAAAGCGGAATTGTTGGAATACACGTACATAATATAGCACGCCATAATGGCAAGTGCCGTATTTTCGTCAATGCACCCCCACCTTTTGGGGCGTCGTAGACCCCGTCCCTCTTTTCTGTGCACCAATGTTTACCGCTAGATCGATGTAGTGATTAATAAAGATCAATTTGGTTGATTTTCAAAAAATAAAATCGTGATTTCGATTAGCGGCGAATTTATTACCAGACCAAAGCGGAATTGTTGGAATACACGTACATAATATAGCACGCCATAATAGCAAGTGCCGTATTTTCGTCAATGCACCCCCACCTTTTGGGGCATCATAGACCCCGTCCCCCTTTTCTGTGCACCAATGTTTACCCCTAGATCGATGGAGTGATTAATGAAGATCAATTTGGTTCATTTTCAAGACATAAAAAGGTGATTTCGATTAGCGGCGAATTTATTACCAAACCAAAGTGGAATTGTTGGAATACACGTATATAATACATAGCATTTTCGTCCATGCACCCCCTACCTTTTGGGGCATCGTAGACCCCGTCCCCCTTTCCTGTGCACCAATGTTCACCCCTAAATCGATGGAATGACTAATAAAGATCAATTACGCTGATTTTCAAGACATAAAAAGGTGATTTCGATTAGCGGCGAATTTATTACCAGCCCCCGGCCACCAAAAGTGGAATAGTTGGAATACACGTACATAATATATAGCACGCCATAACAGCTCGCGCGATATTTTCGGCAATGCACCCCGACCTTTCGGGGCACCGTAGACCCCGTCCTCCTTTTCTGTGCACCAATGTTCACCCCTAGATCGATGGAGTAATTAATGAAGATCAATTTGGTTCATTTTCAAGACATAAAAAGGTGATTTCGATTAGCGGCGAATTTATTACCAAACCAAAGTGGAATTGTTGGAATACACGTATATAATACATAGCATTTTCGTCCATGCACCCCCTACCTTTTGGGGCATCGTAGACCCCGTCCCCCTTTCCTGTGCACCAATGTTCACCCCTAAATCGATGGAATGACTAATAAAGATCAATTACGCTGATTTTCAAGACATAAAAAGGTGATTTCGATTAGCGGCGAATTTATTACCAGCCCCCGGCCACCAAAAGTGGAATAGTTGGAATACACGTACATAATATATAGCACGCCATAACAGCTCGCGCGATATTTTCGGCAATGCACCCCGACCTTTCGGGGCACCGTAGACCCCGTCCTCCTTTTCTGTGCACCAATGTTCACCCCTAGATCGATGGAGTGATTAATGAAGATCAATTTGGTTCATTTTCAAGACATAAAAAGGTGATTTCGATTAGCGGCGAATTTATTACCAAACCAAAGTGGAATTGTTGGAATACACGTACATAATATATAGCACGCCATAACAGCTCGCGCGATATTTTCGGCAATGCACCCCGACCTTTCGGGGCACCGTAGACCCCGTCCTCCTTTTCTGTGCACCAATGTTCACCCCTAGATCGATGGAGTAATTAATGAAGATCAATTTGGTTCATTTTCAAGACATAAAAAGGTGATTTCGATTAGCGGCGAATTTATTACCAAACCAAAGTGGAATTGTTGGAATACACGTATATAATACATAGCATTTTCGTCCATGCACCCCCTACCTTTTGGGGCATCGTAGACCCCGTCCCCCTTTCCTGTGCACCAATGTTCACCCCTAAATCGATGGAATGACTAATAAAGATCAATTACGCTGATTTTCAAGACATAAAAAGGTGATTTCGATTAGCGGCGAATTTATTACCAGCCACCGGCCACCAAAAGTGGAATAGTTGGAATACACGTACATAATATATAGCACGCCATAACAGCTCGCGCGATATTTTCGGCAATGCACCCCGACCTTTCGGGGCACCGTAGACCCCGTCCTCCTTTTCTGTGCACCAATGTTCACCCCTAGATCGATGGAGTGATTAATGAAGATCAATTTGGTTCATTTTCAAGACACAAAAAGGTGATTTCGATTAGCGGCGAATTTATTACCAAACCAAAGTGGAATTGTTGGAATACACGTATATAATACATAGCATTTTCGTCCATGCACCCCCTACCTTTTGGGGCATCGTAGACCCCGTCTCCCTTTCCTGTGCACCAATGTTCACCCCTAAATCGATGGAATGACTAATAAAGATCAATTACGCTGATTTTCAAGACATAAAAAGGTGATTTCGATTAGCGGCGAATTTATTACCAGCCCCCGGCCACCAAAAGTGGAATAGTTGGAATACACGTACATAATATATAGCACGCCATAACAGCTCGCGCGATATTTTCGGCAATGCACCCCGACCTTTCGGGGCACCGTAGACCCCGTCCTCCTTTTCTGTGCACCAATGTTCACCCCTAGATCGATGGAGTGATTAATGAAGATCAATTTGGTTCATTTTCAAGACATAAAAAGGTGATTTCGATTAGCGGCGAATTTATTACCAAACCAAAGTGGAATTGTTGGAATACACGTACATAATATATAGCACGCCATAACAGCTCGCGCGATATTTTCGGCAATGCACCCCGACCTTTCGGGGCACCGTAGACCCCGTCCTCCTTTTCTGTGCACCAATGTTCACCCCTAGATCGATGGAGTAATTAATGAAGATCAATTTGGTTCATTTTCAAGACATAAAAAGGTGATTTCGATTAGCGGCGAATTTATTACCAAACCAAAGTGGAATTGTTGGAATACACGTATATAATACATAGCATTTTCGTCCATGCACCCCCTACCTTTTGGGGCATCGTAGACCCCGTCCCCCTTTCCTGTGCACCAATGTTCACCCCTAAATCGATGGAATGACTAATAAAGATCAATTACGCTGATTTTCAAGACATAAAAAGGTGATTTCGATTAGCGGCGAATTTATTACCAGCCCCCGGCCACCAAAAGTGGAATAGTTGGAATACACGTACATAATATATAGCACGCCATAACAGCTCGCGCGATATTTTCGGCAATGCACCCCGACCTTTCGGGGCACCGTAGACCCCGTCCTCCTTTTCTGTGCACCAATGTTCACCCCTAGATCGATGGAGTGATTAATGAAGATCAATTTGGTTCATTTTCAAGACATAAAAAGGTGATTTCGATTAGCGGCGAATTTATTACCAAACCAAAGTGGAATTGTTGGAATACACGTATATAATACATAGCATTTTCGTCCATGCACCCCCTACCTTTTGGGGCATCGAAGACCCCGTCCCCCTTTCCTGTGCACCAATGTTCACCCCTAAATCGATGGAATGACTAATAAAGATCAATTACGCTGATTTTCAAGACATAAAAAGGTGATTTCGATTAGCGGCGAATTTATTACCAGCCCCCGGCCACCAAAAGTGGAATAGTTGGAATACACGTACATAATATATAGCACGCCATAACAGCTCGCGCGATATTTTCGGCAATGCACCCCGACCTTTCGGGGCACCGTAGACCCCGTCCTCCTTTTCTGTGCACCAATGTTCACCCCTAGATCGATGGAGTGATTAATGAAGATCAATTTGGTTCATTTTCAAGACATAAAAAGGTGATTTCGATTAGCGGCGAATTTATTACCAAACCAAAGTGGAATTGTTGGAATACACGTACATAATATATAGCACGCCATAACAGCTCGCGCGATATTTTCGGCAATGCACCCCGACCTTTCGGGGCACCGTAGACCCCGTCCTCCTTTTCTGTGCACCAATGTTCACCCCTAGATCGATGGAGTAATTAATGAAGATCAATTTGGTTCATTTTCAAGACATAAAAAGGTGATTTCGATTAGCGGCGAATTTATTACCAAACCAAAGTGGAATTGTTGGAATACACGTATATAATACATAGCATTTTCGTCCATGCACCCCCTACCTTTTGGGGCATCGTAGACCCCGTCCCCCTTTCCTGTGCACCAATGTTCACCCCTAAATCGATGGAATGACTAATAAAGATCAATTACGCTGATTTTCAAGACATAAAAAGGTGATTTCGATTAGCGGCGAATTTATTACCAGCCCCCGGCCACCAAAAGTGGAATAGTTGGAATACACGTACATAATATATAGCACGCCATAACAGCTCGCGCGATATTTTCGGCAATGCACCCCGACCTTTCGGGGCACCGTAGACCCCGTCCTCCTTTTCTGTGCACCAATGTTCACCCCTAGATCGATGGAGTGATTAATGAAGATCAATTTGGTTCATTTTCAAGACATAAAAAGGTGATTTCGATTAGCGGCGAATTTATTACCAAACCAAAGTGGAATTGTTGGAATACACGTATATAATACATAGCATTTTCGTCCATGCACCCCCTACCTTTTGGGGCATCGTAGACCCCGTCCCCCTTTCCTGTGCACCAATGTTCACCCCTAAATCGATGGAATGACTAATAAAGATCAATTACGCTGATTTTCAAGACATAAAAAGGTGATTTCGATTAGCGGCGAATTTATTACCAGCCCCCGGCCACCAAAAGTGGAATAGTTGGAATACACGTACATAATATATAGCACGCCATAACAGCTCGCGCGATATTTTCGGCAATGCACCCCGACCTTTCGGGGCACCGTAGACCCCGTCCTCCTTTTCTGTGCACCAATGTTCACCCCTAGATCGATGGAGTGATTAATGAAGATCAATTTGGTTCATTTTCAAGACATAAAAAGGTGATTTCGATTAGCGGCGAATTTATTACCAAACCAAAGTGGAATTGTTGGAATACACGTACATAATATATAGCACGCCATAACAGCTCGCGCGATATTTTCGGCAATGCACCCCGACCTTTCGGGGCACCGTAGACCCCGTCCTCCTTTTCTGTGCACCAATGTTCACCCCTAGATCGATGGAGTAATTAATGAAGATCAATTTGGTTCATTTTCAAGACATAAAAAGGTGATTTCGATTAGCGGCGAATTTATTACCAAACCAAAGTGGAATTGTTGGAATACACGTATATAATACATAGCATTTTCGTCCATGCACCCCCTACCTTTTGGGGCATCGTAGACCCCGTCCCCCTTTCCTGTGCACCAATGTTCACCCCTAAATCGATGGAATGACTAATAAAGATCAATTACGCTGATTTTCAAGACATAAAAAGGTGATTTCGATTAGCGGCGAATTTATTACCAGCCCCCGGCCACCAAAAGTGGAATAGTTGGAATACACGTACATAATATATAGCACGCCATAACAGCTCGCGCGATATTTTCGGCAATGCACCCCGACCTTTCGGGGCACCGTAGACCCCGTCCTCCTTTTCTGTGCACCAATGTTCACCCCTAGATCGATGGAGTGATTAATGAAGATCAATTTGGTTCATTTTCAAGACATAAAAAGGTGATTTCGATTAGCGGCGAATTTATTACCAAACCAAAGTGGAATTGTTGGAATACACGTATATAATACATAGCATTTTCGTCCATGCACCCCCTACCTTTTGGGGCATCGTAGACCCCGTCCCCCTTTCCTGTGCACCAATGTTCACCCCTAAATCGATGGAATGACTAATAAAGATCAATTACGCTGATTTTCAAGACATAAAAAGGTGATTTCGATTAGCGGCGAATTTATTACCAGCCCCCGGCCACCAAAAGTGGAATAGTTGGAATACACGTACATAATATATAGCACGCCATAACAGCTCGCGCGATATTTTCGGCAATGCACCCCGACCTTTCGGGGCACCGTAGACCCCGTCCTCCTTTTCTGTGCACCAATGTTCACCCCTAGATCGATGGAGTGATTAATGAAGATCAATTTGGTTCATTTTCAAGACATAAAAAGGTGATTTCGATTAGCGGCGAATTTATTACCAAACCAAAGTGGAATTGTTGGAATACACGTACATAATATATAGCACGCCATAACAGCTCGCGCGATATTTTCGGCAATGCACCCCGACCTTTCGGGGCACCGTAGACCCCGTCCTCCTTTTCTGTGCACCAATGTTCACCCCTAGATCGATGGAGTAATTAATGAAGATCAATTTGGTTCATTTTCAAGACATAAAAAGGTGATTTCGATTAGCGGCGAATTTATTACCAAACCAAAGTGGAATTGTTGGAATACACGTATATAATACATAGCATTTTCGTCCATGCACCCCTACCTTTTGGGGCATCGTAGACCCCGTCCCCCTTTCCTGTGCACCAATGTTCACCCCTAAATCGATGGAATGACTAATAAAGATCAATTACGCTGATTTTCAAGACATAAAAAGGTGATTTCGATTAGCGGCGAATTTATTACCAGCCCCCGGCCACCAAAAGTGGAATAGTTGGAATACACGTACATAATATATAGCACGCCATAACAGCTCGCGCGATATTTTCGGCAATGCACCCCGACCTTTCGGGGCACCGTAGACCCCGTCCTCCTTTTCTGTGCACCAATGTTCACCCCTAGATCGATGGAGTGATTAATGAAGATCAATTTGGTTCATTTTCAAGACATAAAAAGGTGATTTCGATTAGCGGCGAATTTATTACCAAACCAAAGTGGAATTGTTGGAATACACGTATATAATACATAGCATTTTCGTCCATGCACCCCCTACCTTTTGGGGCATCGTAGACCCCGTCCCCCTTTCCTGTGCACCAATGTTCACCCCTAAATCGATGGAATGACTAATAAAGATCAATTACGCTGATTTTCAAGACATAAAAAGGTGATTTCGATTAGCGGCGAATTTATTACCAGCCCCCGGCCACCAAAAGTGGAATAGTTGGAATACACGTACATAATATATAGCACGCCATAACAGCTCGCGCGATATTTTCGGCAATGCACCCCGACCTTTCGGGGCACCGTAGACCCCGTCCTCCTTTTCTGTGCACCAATGTTCACCCCTAGATCGATGGAGTGATTAATGAAGATCAATTTGGTTCATTTTCAAGACATAAAAAGGTGATTTCGATTAGCGGCGAATTTATTACCAAACCAAAGTGGAATTGTTGGAATACACGTACATAATATATAGCACGCCATAACAGCTCGCGCGATATTTTCGGCAATGCACCCCGACCTTTCGGGGCACCGTAGACCCCGTCCTCCTTTTCTGTGCACCAATGTTCACCCCTAGATCGATGGAGTAATTAATGAAGATCAATTTGGTTCATTTTCAAGACATAAAAAGGTGATTTCGATTAGCGGCGAATTTATTACCAAACCAAAGTGGAATTGTTGGAATACACGTATATAATACATAGCATTTTCGTCCATGCACCCCCTACCTTTTGGGGCATCGTAGACCCCGTCCCCCTTTCCTGTGCACCAATGTTCACCCCTAAATCGATGGAATGACTAATAAAGATCAATTACGCTGATTTTCAAGACATAAAAAGGTGATTTCGATTAGCGGCGAATTTATTACCAGCCCCCGGCCACCAAAAGTGGAATAGTTGGAATACACGTACATAATATATAGCACGCCATAACAGCTCGCGCGATATTTTCGGCAATGCACCCCGACCTTTCGGGGCACCGTAGACCCCGTCCTCCTTTTCTGTGCACCAATGTTCACCCCTAGATCGATGGAGTGATTAATGAAGATCAATTTGGTTCATTTTCAAGACATAAAAAGGTGATTTCGATTAGCGGCGAATTTATTACCAAACCAAAGTGGAATTGTTGGAATACACGTATATAATACATAGCATTTTCGTCCATGCACCCCCTACCTTTTGGGGCATCGTAGACCCCGTCCCCCTTTCCTGTGCACCAATGTTCACCCCTAAATCGATGGAATGACTAATAAAGATCAATTACGCTGATTTTCAAGACATAAAAAGGTGATTTCGATTAGCGGCGAATTTATTACCAGCCCCCGGCCACCAAAAGTGGAATAGTTGGAATACACGTACATAATATATAGCACGCCATAACAGCTCGCGCGATATTTTCGGCAATGCACCCCGACCTTTCGGGGCACCGTAGACCCCGTCCTCCTTTTCTGTGCACCAATGTTCACCCCTAGATCGATGGAGTGATTAATGAAGATCAATTTGGTTCATTTTCAAGACATAAAAAGGTGATTTCGATTAGCGGCGAATTTATTACCAAACCAAAGTGGAATTGTTGGAATACACGTACATAATATATAGCACGCCATAACAGCTCGCGCGATATTTTCGGCAATGCACCCCGACCTTTCGGGGCACCGTAGACCCCGTCCTCCTTTTCTGTGCACCAATGTTCACCCCTAGATCGATGGAGTAATTAATGAAGATCAATTTGCTTCATTTTCAAGACATAAAAAGGTGATTTCGATTAGCGGCGAATTTATTACCAAACCAAAGTGGAATTGTTGGAATACACGTATATAATACATAGCATTTTCGTCCATGCACCCCCTACCTTTTGGGGCATCGTAGACCCCGTCCCCCTTTCCTGTGCACCAATGTTCACCCCTAAATCGATGGAATGACTAATAAAGATCAATTACGCTGATTTTCAAGACATAAAAAGGTGATTTCGATTAGCGGCGAATTTATTACCAGCCCCCGGCCACCAAAAGTGGAATAGTTGGAATACACGTACATAATATATAGCACGCCATAACAGCTCGCGCGATATTTTCGGCAATGCACCCCGACCTTTCGGGGCACCGTAGACCCCGTCCTCCTTTTCTGTGCACCAATGTTCACCCCTAGATCGATGGAGTGATTAATGAAGATCAATTTGGTTCATTTTCAAGACATAAAAAGGTGATTTCGATTAGCGGCGAATTTATTACCAAACCAAAGTGGAATTGTTGGAATACACGTATATAATACATAGCATTTTCGTCCATGCACCCCCTACCTTTTGGGGCATCGTAGACCCCGTCCCCCTTTCCTGTGCACCAATGTTCACCCCTAAATCGATGGAATGACTAATAAAGATCAATTACGCTGATTTTCAAGACATAAAAAGGTGATTTCGATTAGCGGCGAATTTATTACCAGCCCCCGGCCACCAAAAGTGGAATAGTTGGAATACACGTACATAATATATAGCACGCCATAACAGCTCGCGCGATATTTTCGGCAATGCACCCCGACCTTTCGGGGCACCGTAGACCCCGTCCTCCTTTTCTGTGCACCAATGTTCACCCCTAGATCGATGGAGTGATTAATGAAGATCAATTTGGTTCATTTTCAAGACATAAAAAGGTGATTTCGATTAGCGGCGAATTTATTACCAAACCAAAGTGGAATTGTTGGAATACACGTACATAATATATAGCACGCCATAACAGCTCGCGCGATATTTTCGGCAATGCACCCCGACCTTTCGGGGCACCGTAGACCCCGTCCTCCTTTTCTGTGCACCAATGTTCACCCCTAGATCGATGGAGTAATTAATGAAGATCAATTTGGTTCATTTTCAAGACATAAAAAGGTGATTTCGATTAGCGGCGAATTTATTACCAAACCAAAGTGGAATTGTTGGAATACACGTATATAATACATAGCATTTTCGTCCATGCACCCCCTACCTTTTGGGGCATCGTAGACCCCGTCCCCCTTTCCTGTGCACCAATGTTCACCCCTAAATCGATGGAATGACTAATAAAGATCAATTACGCTGATTTTCAAGACATAAAAAGGTGATTTCGATTAGCGGCGAATTTATTACCAGCCCCCGGCCACCAAAAGTGGAATAGTTGGAATACACGTACATAATATATAGCACGCCATAACAGCTCGCGCGATATTTTCGGCAATGCACCCCGACCTTTCGGGGCACCGTAGACCCCGTCCTCCTTTTCTGTGCACCAATGTTCACCCCTAGATCGATGGAGTGATTAATGAAGATCAATTTGGTTCATTTTCAAGACATAAAAAGGTGATTTCGATTAGCGGCGAATTTATTACCAAACCAAAGTGGAATTGTTGGAATACACGTACATAATATATAGCACGCCATAACAGCTCGCGCGATATTTTCGGCAATGCACCCCGACCTTTCGGGGCACCGTAGACCCCGTCCTCCTTTTCTGTGCACCAATGTTCACCCCTAGATCGATGGAGTAATTAATGAAGATCAATTTGGTTCATTTTCAAGACATAAAAAGGTGATTTCGATTAGCGGCGAATTTATTACCAAACCAAAGTGGAATTGTTGGAATACACGTATATAATACATAGCATTTTCGTCCATGCACCCCCTACCTTTTGGGGCATCGTAGACCCCGTCCCCCTTTCCTGTGCACCAATGTTCACCCCTAAATCGATGGAATGACTAATAAAGATCAATTACGCTGATTTTCAAGACATAAAAAGGTGATTTCGATTAGCGGCGAATTTATTACCAGCCCCCGGCCACCAAAAGTGGAATAGTTGGAATACACGTACATAATATATAGCACGCCATAACAGCTCGCGCGATATTTTCGGCAATGCACCCCGACCTTTCGGGGCACCGTAGACCCCGTCCTCCTTTTCTGTGCACCAATGTTCACCCCTAGATCGATGGAGTGATTAATGAAGATCAATTTGGTTCATTTTCAAGACATAAAAAGGTGATTTCGATTAGCGGCGAATTTATTACCAAACCAAAGTGGAATTGTTGGAATACACGTATATAATACATAGCATTTTCGTCCATGCACCCCCTACCTTTTGGGGCATCGTAGACCCCGTCCCCCTTTCCTGTGCACCAATGTTCACCCCTAAATCGATGGAATGACTAATAAAGATCAATTACGCTGATTTTCAAGACATAAAAAGGTGATTTCGATTAGCGGCGAATTTATTACCAGCCCCCGGCCACCAAAAGTGGAATAGTTGGAATACACGTACATAATATATAGCACGCCATAACAGCTCGCGCGATATTTTCGGCAATGCACCCCGACCTTTCGGGGCACCGTAGACCCCGTCCTCCTTTTCTGTGCACCAATGTTCACCCCTAGATCGATGGAGTGATTAATGAAGATCAATTTGGTTCATTTTCAAGACATAAAAAGGTGATTTCGATTAGCGGCGAATTTATTACCAAACCAAAGTGGAATTGTTGGAATACACGTACATAATATATAGCACGCCATAACAGCTCGCGCGATATTTTCGGCAATGCACCCCGACCTTTCGGGGCACCGTAGACCCCGTCCTCCTTTTCTGTGCACCAATGTTCACCCCTAGATCGATGGAGTAATTAATGAAGATCAATTTGGTTCATTTTCAAGACATAAAAAGGTGATTTCGATTAGCGGCGAATTTATTACCAAACCAAAGTGGAATTGTTGGAATACACGTATATAATACATAGCATTTTCGTCCATGCACCCCCTACCTTTTGGGGCATCGTAGACCCCGTCCCCCTTTCCTGTGCACCAATGTTCACCCCTAAATCGATGGAATGACTAATAAAGATCAATTACGCTGATTTTCAAGACATAAAAAGGTGATTTCGATTAGCGGCGAATTTATTACCAGCCCCCGGCCACCAAAAGTGGAATAGTTGGAATACACGTACATAATATATAGCACGCCATAACAGCTCGCGCGATATTTTCGGCAATGCACCCCGACCTTTCGGGGCACCGTAGACCCCGTCCTCCTTTTCTGTGCACCAATGTTCACCCCTAGATCGATGGAGTGATTAATGAAGATCAATTTGGTTCATTTTCAAGACATAAAAAGGTGATTTCGATTAGCGGCGAATTTATTACCAAACCAAAGTGGAATTGTTGGAATACACGTATATAATACATAGCATTTTCGTCCATGCACCCCCTACCTTTTGGGGCATCGTAGACCCCGTCCCCCTTTCCTGTGCACCAATGTTCACCCCTAAATCGATGGAATGACTAATAAAGATCAATTACGCTGATTTTCAAGACATAAAAAGGTGATTTCGATTAGCGGCGAATTTATTACCAGCCCCCGGCCACCAAAAGTGGAATAGTTGGAATACACGTACATAATATATAGCACGCCATAACAGCTCGCGCGATATTTTCGGCAATGCACCCCGACCTTTCGGGGCACCGTAGACCCCGTCCTCCTTTTCTGTGCACCAATGTTCACCCCTAGATCGATGGAGTGATTAATGAAGATCAATTTGGTTCATTTTCAAGACATAAAAAGGTGATTTCGATTAGCGGCGAATTTATTACCAAACCAAAGTGGAATTGTTGGAATACACGTACATAATATATAGCACGCCATAACAGCTCGCGCGATATTTTCGGCAATGCACCCCGACCTTTCGGGGCACCGTAGACCCCGTCCTCCTTTTCTGTGCACCAATGTTCACCCCTAGATCGATGGAGTAATTAATGAAGATCAATTTGCTTCATTTTCAAGACATAAAAAGGTGATTTCGATTAGCGGCGAATTTATTACCAAACCAAAGTGGAATTGTTGGAATACACGTATATAATACATAGCATTTTCGTCCATGCACCCCCTACCTTTTGGGGCATCGTAGACCCCGTCCCCCTTTCCTGTGCACCAATGTTCACCCCTAAATCGATGGAATGACTAATAAAGATCAATTACGCTGATTTTCAAGACATAAAAAGGTGATTTCGATTAGCGGCGAATTTATTACCAGCCCCCGGCCACCAAAAGTGGAATAGTTGGAATACACGTACATAATATATAGCACGCCATAACAGCTCGCGCGATATTTTCGGCAATGCACCCCGACCTTTCGGGGCACCGTAGACCCCGTCCTCCTTTTCTGTGCACCAATGTTCACCCCTAGATCGATGGAGTGATTAATGAAGATCAATTTGGTTCATTTTCAAGACATAAAAAGGTGATTTCGATTAGCGGCGAATTTATTACCAAACCAAAGTGGAATTGTTGGAATACACGTATATAATACATAGCATTTTCGTCCATGCACCCCCTACCTTTTGGGGCATCGTAGACCCCGTCCCCCTTTCCTGTGCACCAATGTTCACCCCTAAATCGATGGAATGACTAATAAAGATCAATTACGCTGATTTTCAAGACATAAAAAGGTGATTTCGATTAGCGGCGAATTTATTACCAGCCCCCGGCCACCAAAAGTGGAATAGTTGGAATACACGTACATAATATATAGCACGCCATAACAGCTCGCGCGATATTTTCGGCAATGCACCCCGACCTTTCGGGGCACCGTAGACCCCGTCCTCCTTTTCTGTGCACCAATGTTCACCCCTAGATCGATGGAGTGATTAATGAAGATCAATTTGGTTCATTTTCAAGACATAAAAAGGTGATTTCGATTAGCGGCGAATTTATTACCAAACCAAAGTGGAATTGTTGGAATACACGTACATAATATATAGCACGCCATAACAGCTCGCGCGATATTTTCGGCAATGCACCCCGACCTTTCGGGGCACCGTAGACCCCGTCCTCCTTTTCTGTGCACCAATGTTCACCCCTAGATCGATGGAGTAATTAATGAAGATCAATTTGGTTCATTTTCAAGACATAAAAAGGTGATTTCGATTAGCGGCGAATTTATTACCAAACCAAAGTGGAATTGTTGGAATACACGTATATAATACATAGCATTTTCGTCCATGCACCCCCTACCTTTTGGGGCATCGTAGACCCCGTCCCCCTTTCCTGTGCACCAATGTTCACCCCTAAATCGATGGAATGACTAATAAAGATCAATTACGCTGATTTTCAAGACATAAAAAGGTGATTTCGATTAGCGGCGAATTTATTACCAGCCCCCGGCCACCAAAAGTGGAATAGTTGGAATACACGTACATAATATATAGCACGCCATAACAGCTCGCGCGATATTTTCGGCAATGCACCCCGACCTTTCGGGGCACCGTAGACCCCGTCCTCCTTTTCTGTGCACCAATGTTCACCCCTAGATCGATGGAGTGATTAATGAAGATCAATTTGGTTCATTTTCAAGACATAAAAAGGTGATTTCGATTAGCGGCGAATTTATTACCAAACCAAAGTGGAATTGTTGGAATACACGTACATAATATATAGCACGCCATAACAGCTCGCGCGATATTTTCGGCAATGCACCCCGACCTTTCGGGGCACCGTAGACCCCGTCCTCCTTTTCTGTGCACCAATGTTCACCCCTAGATCGATGGAGTAATTAATGAAGATCAATTTGGTTCATTTTCAAGACATAAAAAGGTGATTTCGATTAGCGGCGAATTTATTACCAAACCAAAGTGGAATTGTTGGAATACACGTATATAATACATAGCATTTTCGTCCATGCACCCCCTACCTTTTGGGGCATCGTAGACCCCGTCCCCCTTTCCTGTGCACCAATGTTCACCCCTAAATCGATGGAATGACTAATAAAGATCAATTACGCTGATTTTCAAGACATAAAAAGGTGATTTCGATTAGCGGCGAATTTATTACCAGCCCCCGGCCACCAAAAGTGGAATAGTTGGAATACACGTACATAATATATAGCACGCCATAACAGCTCGCGCGATATTTTCGGCAATGCACCCCGACCTTTCGGGGCACCGTAGACCCCGTCCTCCTTTTCTGTGCACCAATGTTCACCCCTAGATCGATGGAGTGATTAATGAAGATCAATTTGGTTCATTTTCAAGACATAAAAAGGTGATTTCGATTAGCGGCGAATTTATTACCAAACCAAAGTGGAATTGTTGGAATACACGTATATAATACATAGCATTTTCGTCCATGCACCCCCTACCTTTTGGGGCATCGTAGACCCCGTCCCCCTTTCCTGTGCACCAATGTTCACCCCTAAATCGATGGAATGACTAATAAAGATCAATTACGCTGATTTTCAAGACATAAAAAGGTGATTTCGATTAGCGGCGAATTTATTACCAGCCCCCGGCCACCAAAAGTGGAATAGTTGGAATACACGTACATAATATATAGCACGCCATAACAGCTCGCGCGATATTTTCGGCAATGCACCCCGACCTTTCGGGGCACCGTAGACCCCGTCCTCCTTTTCTGTGCACCAATGTTCACCCCTAGATCGATGGAGTGATTAATGAAGATCAATTTGGTTCATTTTCAAGACATAAAAAGGTGATTTCGATTAGCGGCGAATTTATTACCAAACCAAAGTGGAATTGTTGGAATACACGTACATAATATATAGCACGCCATAACAGCTCGCGCGATATTTTCGGCAATGCACCCCGACCTTTCGGGGCACCGTAGACCCCGTCCTCCTTTTCTGTGCACCAATGTTCACCCCTAGATCGATGGAGTAATTAATGAAGATCAATTTGGTTCATTTTCAAGACATAAAAAGGTGATTTCGATTAGCGGCGAATTTATTACCAAACCAAAGTGGAATTGTTGGAATACACGTATATAATACATAGCATTTTCGTCCATGCACCCCCTACCTTTTGGGGCATCGTAGACCCCGTCCCCCTTTCCTGTGCACCAATGTTCACCCCTAAATCGATGGAATGACTAATAAAGATCAATTACGCTGATTTTCAAGACATAAAAAGGTGATTTCGATTAGCGGCGAATTTATTACCAGCCCCCGGCCACCAAAAGTGGAATAGTTGGAATACACGTACATAATATATAGCACGCCATAACAGCTCGCGCGATATTTTCGGCAATGCACCCCGACCTTTCGGGGCACCGTAGACCCCGTCCTCCTTTTCTGTGCACCAATGTTCACCCCTAGATCGATGGAGTGATTAATGAAGATCAATTTGGTTCATTTTCAAGACATAAAAAGGTGATTTCGATTAGCGGCGAATTTATTACCAAACCAAAGTGGAATTGTTGGAATACACGTACATAATATATAGCACGCCATAACAGCTCGCGCGATATTTTCGGCAATGCACCCCGACCTTTCGGGGCACCGTAGACCCCGTCCTCCTTTTCTGTGCACCAATGTTCACCCCTAGATCGATGGAGTAATTAATGAAGATCAATTTGGTTCATTTTCAAGACATAAAAAGGTGATTTCGATTAGCGGCGAATTTATTACCAAACCAAAGTGGAATTGTTGGAATACACGTATATAATACATAGCATTTTCGTCCATGCACCCCCTACCTTTTGGGGCATCGTAGACCCCGTCCCCCTTTCCTGTGCACCAATGTTCACCCCTAAATCGATGGAATGACTAATAAAGATCAATTACGCTGATTTTCAAGACATAAAAAGGTGATTTCGATTAGCGGCGAATTTATTACCAAACCAAAGTGGAATTGTTGGAATACAAATATCAAATTCATCATCTGAAATAGTAAAATAGCCCTAATTCTTCCGCCACATTAAAACATAGTTTTAAAGTCATTGATGTATCTTCCAATTAGGGCAAAGGAAGTTCAGTAGTTACCATTTCTAGAATCAGTGTTAGATTTGTAACCATATTCATACACTTTTGTCAATCAGGAATATCAAATTATAGAAAATCGAATGGGTTGGGTCGAACGAATATCTTTTGCACCCTGCTGTAATTAGTCTCATTACATCCGTATGAAGCGCTATATAAAGCGGATTATTGAATTTTAATTATTGTTACTGTTATTATTATTCTTATAGATTTCCCTCCAATTTCGTTAATATATCAACCGATTTAATGATGTAATAATGCACATCAACTAATTTGAATGCCCTATGAGATCATCATTTCAATAGCCAAATTCAATTCAATTTTCTTGGCATTCGATTTTATGGGTATCTCGTTTAAACATGTATAAAGAATTAACGATCACATTAAAATAGCTGAAGAAATGTTTTCAAATTTGCATCTGTACCCTCCTTGCGATCGTCTATTAATTAAAAAATAACTTAAAGTAAATTGATCATCATTAATCTCTTTATCGATCTATAGGGGTGAACATTGGTGCACAGAAAAAGGGGACAGGGTCTAAGATGCCCCCAAACGTATGGAATGCATATCACGTGCTATGTATATTTCAGTGCCGCACCGTGGGTCACGGCACCTCTAGGGGGGGGGGACCCGCAAAAAAATTCGAGTCACATAGTGAGCGCGCTTCGCGCGCTCAGTTGCCAGATATACTGACCTAATAGAGGTATTTTAAGGACAGTGCCATTAAAGGGATATATATATTTCAGTGATCAAATAATCCAAGCGTGAAGCGCGAGCTGAAATTTTTTTATATTCAGACCAAAAATTAGACATAATAAGCCAATTTTTGTAGTCATGATACGTACCTGTCTCGCTAAACAAATCAATGCGAGCGTAAAGCGCGACCTGTAATTTTTGTATATAATCATTAACCCCAAACAGGGATATTTTAAAAACTACATTTTAGTAATCCATTAAGGGTATACATGTCTGACCATTGTCATCTAATGCGATTGCCAAGTGCTTGCTGATTTTGTTAAAATTACATCCAAGCACAGAAGCACTTGTAGTCATTGTAATCATGACAAACGCATCTCACTAATCAAATATTGCGAGCGCGGAGCGCGAGCTGAAATTTTAGGAAATTCAGACCTGCAGAGGGGAATTTAAGGCTTGTTTGTAGGAATTCACGAAGACCATATGTATTTCACTAACCACAGAATGCGAGCACGAAGCGCAAGCTAAAAATGTTTGATATTCAGATCAGAAAGCATTTTAAGGACTGATTCGTGGATTTCATGAAGAGCAGACATATCTCACTAATCCACTTATGTGAACGTAAGCACGAACAGGAAATATTATGTATGAAGAACTTATAATGAGACAATCACTTTAAGAAGTCATCGAAATCACCATTTTATGTCTTGAAAATCCACCAAATTAATCTTTATAAATCAATTTTATCGATCTAGGCGAACATTGGTGAACAGAAAAGGGGGACGGGGTCTAAGATGGCCCGAAACGTAGGGGTGCATCTACGAAAATATAGCTATTATGTTACGTGTATTCCAACAATTTCACTTTGGTTTGGTAATAAATTTGCCGCTAATCGAAATCACCATTTTATGTCTTGAAAATCAACCAAATTGATCTTTATAAATCACTCCATCGATCCACTAGCGTACCTACGGGAGGGGGGGGGGGCAGGGGGGGACTCTGCCACCCCTGACGAGTCACAACCCATGCAAAGTACGTATCCCTGTCCCCCTGACAAGCTTGAAAGACTTTTTTTGCCCCCCGGCCTGACGAGCTTGAAGACCCTTTTTTTATTTGCTTGTAAAATTTTTGGGCGGACGGTTTTACCCCCCCCCCTGTGGAAAATCCTAGGTACGCCACTACATCGATCTAGGGATGAACATGACGAGCCACAGCACATGCAAAGGACGTATCCCTGCCCCCCCCCCCCCCTTGTATGTAATATACCATAATTATGACATATATATTACCTTATAATGAACAAGAGTTTCTTATTTCCAACTGCGTTCCTCTTCCTCCCCCCCCCCCCCCGTAGTTACGGCACTGATTCCAACTATTTTACTTTGGTTGGGGCTCGTAATAAATTCGCCGCTAGTCAAAATCAACTTTTCATGTCTTGAAAATCAACCAAATTGATCTTCATCAATCTCTTCATCGATCTAGGGGTGGACATAATTCTACCTTATTTTTTTCTCATCAGAATCCACAAACTTTAGTTGATGTTATTAATTCTGAACTTATTAATGTTACTGAATGGATAAGAGCCAATCGATTATTTTTTAACCTTAACAAAACAAAATACATGTTATTTAGTAATTCCATAGACAAGTTACCGATGAACATTATGTTTGATAATACCCCATTGGAAATGGTACCTTACACCAAATTTCTTGGAATAACAGTTGACAGTAAACTTTCTTGGAAAATTCATATTGAAAATATATCCAAACTAATTTCATGAAATATTGGTATTATTAATAGGCTAAAATTTTGCATTCCCTCCACATCATTAATCATGCTCTACTGATCCTTAATCTTGCCTTATTTAAACTATGGGATTCTTATTGGGGGATGATACCCATCAATATTTATTAGATAAATTGTTGCTTTTGCAAAAGAAAGCACTTCGTATTATTTATAGTACATGTTTCCGTTCTCATACGGACCAGTGGCGTAGCTAGGATGTTTTTCCTGGGGGGGGGGGGGGCACTGGGGGTGGTCCTTGCTTTTTCAGGGGGGCACCGGCCATTTTTTCCGGTGTGTGTGTGTGTATGTGTCACAAGGGCGGATCCGACTTTCGCCAATAGGGGACGGGGCCCGAAATTATCTTTACCTATATTTTCCCCCGATTAGTCACTTCTTAGTTTTATTCTTATAAAACAACATAAACATGAAATAATCTCATACGCCTTATAAAAAGTGCGAGCGCGAAGCGATTTTTTTTTTGCTTTCATGTATTTTGTCCTGAAAATTTAATATTCTGGGCAATGTTATGTGTGATCCTGAACAAGATTCGTATGTAACTAGATGGTTACTGCGAACGCCAAGTTCGAGCAGAAATTTGTATTAACTGTTCTAGCATTATCGAAAAGGGACCTGTTAAGGACTGCTTACAGTTACCCACGAAGACGGTATATATTTTTTTGACATTCCGACCTAAAAAATTGTCATTCTAAGCACTTTTTGTATTAATAAGTGGGATAGGTATGTAACTAAACAATTGATGCGAGCGCGAAGCGCGAGAGGAAAAAAAAAGAGATTTTATAGACCTAAAAGCAGGACACTCTATTCATATTTTGTAATCATAAATAGGATATAGTTAATTGGGTATCATTAATAATGCGATCGTGAAGCGTGAGCAAACAATTATTGTTATTCTGATGTGAAACTGGATAATTTAAGTACTGACATTTTAAATAAAGAACATGCATGCTATCGCGCATGTTTTAGATTTAGACCTAGAATCTGGGCATTCTGAACATATTTGTTTAATGGAACATAATGGAATACACGTAGACAATATGAACTTGGCAAATCCAACAATGTGACCACGCAGCGTGAGCTTAAAAATTATGTAGACCATAAAACGGACATTTTACAGAGCACTTAAATTTGTAAATGAAGAAAATAATGAAAGCTCGGTGTCCGAGCTAAAATTTGATTTGTATCTTGACTTCAAAACTAGCTCCATATCAGCCTATTGAGCAAGATATGAATCTCATCGAACAGGCAATTCTGGCGCGAAGTGCTAGCAAAATAAATATTTAGTAACATGAAAGATTTTTTTTTGCAAGTCTTCCCCTCACATTATTTCATTCACTCGTCTTCCTCCTCTTATTTTCCTCTTCTTCTTTTTTCTTCAGTCTTTCTTCTTCTTTTCCTTTTTCTTTTCTTCTTTTCTTCTTTCTCCTTTTTTTTTTTTTGCTCTGCCAATTTTTTTTTCTGGGGGGAACACCAAATCTCAGGGGGGGGGCACGTGCCCCCAGGCACCCCCCCCCCGTAGCTACGCCACTGATACGGACCCACTTTTTCTAGAAAGTAAACTGTTGAAAGTCAAAGACCTGTATTTACTACAGTTAGGGCACTTCATGTATAGTTATAATAATAATGCACTTCCCCATATTTTTGATGCCATGTTCCCTTAATATCAATTTTATCATAACTACCCCACGAGACACTCTGACGAACTTCACATTCCACTTTACAGAACTTTACTGGCCAGAAATACATTCCTATTCAACGGTCCTAAATTCTGGAACTCACTCGCTAATAATGTTAAAGACAATGTCTCCTTAAATTCATTCAAACGCAAACTCAAACTTATTCTGCTTAATTCCCTATAATTCTTCGCAACGGAACTAACACTTCATTATCTTGATTATAATCCTTACATTTTTCACTTTTATTGTTTTATCTTTTTTCATCTGATATTGTCCAGTTATATCATCTTTTGTTATTTCACCAGATCAAGCTGGTTCATGGTCAGCCCTTTCCCATTCTTAGTTTTACTACTTTTTAAAAAATAGTTGTTTTGTACTGTCCTGTCTCTTGTTTTGTCTTGTCTTCTATGTCTTGTCATCCCCTCTCTCTGTTTTTTTTTTCTTCTGTCTTGCGCAACATATCCTTTACAACGAAGACCTCTTTGTGTGAAAAGCTTTGCATTTGTTCAGTAATTATGTTTCCATCAATATGATTTCTTTTTTCTCTTTTTCTTTCCTGTAATACATGCATGTACGCATATAATAAGTCGACTATAATTTCTTCATTTCCAAGGGGATCCACACTTTACAAGCTTTGCTTTTTAGTAGATCCCCTCATTTCCATTTATGCTCGATATTATACTGTTTTTTTGTTGTCTGTTTTACGAAGTAAGAATGCCCTTCTGTAAAATTGTATTTGATTTGTATTGCTTTATATTACTTTGTATTATGTTTTGAATGGAAATGAAATAAAAGAATTGAAATTAATTGAAATAGATGGTGAACAGTAAAGGGGGACGGGGTCCAAGATCCCCAAAGTTAGGGGGTGCATCGACGTAAAAAACATGTGCTATGTACGTGTATTCCAACTATTTTACTTCGGTGGCGGCTGGTAATAAATTCGCCGCTAATCGAAATCACCATTTTATGTCTTGAAAATCCACCTAATTGATCTTTATAAATCACTCCATCGATCTAGGGGTAAACATTGGTGCACAGAAAAGAGGGACGGGGTCTAAGATGGCCCGAAAGGTAGGGGGTGCATCGAAGAAAATATAGCTATTATGTTACGTGTATTCCAACAATTCCACTTTGGTTTGGTAATAAATTCGCCGCTAATCGAAATCACCATGTTATGTCTTGAAAATCCACCAAATTGATCTTTATAAATTACTTCATCGATCTAGGGGTGAACATTGGTGCACAGAAAAGGGGGACGGGGTCTACGATGGCCCGAAACGTAGAAGGTGCATCGACGAAAATATAGCTATTATGTTACGTGAATTCCAACTATTCCACTTCGGTGGCGGCTTGTAATAAATTCGCTGCTAATCGAAATCAGCATTTTATGTCTTGAAAATCAACCAAATTGATCTTTATTAATCACTCCATCGATCTAGGGGTGAACATTGGTGCACAGAAAAGGGGGACGGGGTCTCCGATGCCCCGAGAGGTGGGGGGGTGCGTCGACCAAAAACCTAGCGCGTGCTATGTGTATTCCAACAATTCCACTTTGGTTTGGAAATAAATTCGCCGCTAATCGAATCACCATTTTATGTCTTGAAAATCAACCAAATTGATATTTATTAATCACTCCATCGATCTAGGGGTGAACATTGGTGCACAGAAAAGGGGGACGGGGTCTCCGATGCCCCGAAAAGTGGGAGGGGGGGGTGCGTCGACCAAAAACCTAGCGCGAACTATGTGTATTCCACTTTGGTTTGGTAATAAATTCGCCGCTAATCGAAATCACCTTTTTATGTCTTGAAAATCAGCGAAATTGATCTTCATTAATCACTCCATCGATTTAGGGGTGAACATTGGTGCACAGAAAAGGGGGACGGGGTCTACGATGCCCCGAAAGGTAGGGGGTGCATGGACGAAAATGCTATGTATTATATACGTGTATTCCAACAATTCCACTTTGGTTTGGTAATAAATTCGCCGCTAATCGAAATCACCTTTTTATGTCTTGAAAATGAACCAAATTGATCTTCATTAATCACTCCATCGATCTAGGGGTGAACATTGGTGCACAGAAAAGGGGGACGGGGTCTACGATGCCCCGAAAGGTGGGGGTGCATTGACGAAAATACGGCGCCTGCTATTATGGCGTGCTATATTATGTACGTGTATTCCAACTATTCCACTTTGGTGGCCGGGGGCTGGTAATAAATTCGCCGCTAATCGAAATCCCCTTTTAATGTCTTGAAAATCAGCGAAATTGATCTTTAATAGTCATTCCATCGATTTAGGGGTGAACATTGGTGCACAGAAAAGGGGGACGGGGTCTAAGATGCCCCGAAAGGTAGGGGGTGCATGGACGAAAATGCTATGTATTATATACGTGTATTCCAACAATTCCACTTTGGTTTGGTAATAAATTTGCCGCTAATCGAAATCACCTTTTTATGTCTTGAAAATGAACCAAATTGATCTTCATTAATCACGCCATCAATCTAGGGGTGAACATTGGTGCACAGAAAAGGAGGACGGGGTCTACGGTGCCCCGAAAGGTCGGGGTGCATTGCCGAAAATATCGCGCAAGCTGTTATGGCGTGCTATATTATGTACGTGTATTCCAACTATTCCACTTTGGTGGCCGGGGGCTGGTAATAAATTCGCTGCTAATCGAAATCACCTTTTTATGTCTTGAAAATGAACCAAATTGATCTTCATTAATCACTCCATCGATCTAGGGGTGAACATTGGTGCACAGAAAAGGAGGACGGGGTCTACGGTGCCCCGAAAGATCGGGGTGCATTGCCGAAAATATCGCGCGAGCTGTTATGGCGTGCTATATATTATGTACGTGTATTCCAACTATTCCACTTTGGTGGCCGGGGGCTGGTAATAAATTCGCCGCTAATCGAAATCACCATTTTATGTCTTGAAAATCAGCGAAATTGATCTTTATTAGTCATTCCATCGATTTAGGGGTGAACATTGGTGCAGAGAAAAGGGGGACGGGGTCTAAGATGCCCCGAAAGGTAGGGGGGGGGCATGGACGAAAATGCTATGTATTATATACGTGTATTCCAACAATTCCACTTTGGTTTGGTAATAAATTCGCCGCTAATCGAAATCACCTTTTTATGTCTTGAAAATGAACCAAATTGATCTTCATTAATAATTCCATCGATCTAGGGGTAAACATTGGTGCACAGAAAAGGAGGACGGGGTCTACGCGGTGCACCGAAAGGTCCGATGGTGCATTGCCGAAAATATCGCGCGAGCTGTTATGGCGTGCTATATATTATGTACGTGTATTCCAACTATTCCACTTTGGTGGCCGGGGGCTGGTAATAAATTCGCCGCTAATCGAAATCACCTTTTTATGTCTTGAAAATCAGCGAAATTGATCTGTATTAGTCATTCCATCGATTTAGGGGTGAACATTGGTGCAGAGAAAAGGGGGACGGGGTCTACGATGCCCCGAAAGGTAGGGGGGCATGGACGAAAATGCTATGTATTATATACGTGTATTCCAACAATTCCACTTTGGTTTGGTAATAAATTCGCCGCTAATCGAAATCACCTTTTTATGTCTTGAAAATGAACCAAATTGATCTTCATTAATTACTCCATCGATCTAGGGGTGAACATTGGTGCACAGAAAAGGAGGACGGGGTCTACGGTGCCCCGAAAGGTCGGGGTGCATTGCCGAAAATATCGCGCGAGCTGTTATGGCGTGCTATATATTATGTGTATTCCAACTATTCCACTTTGGTGGCCGGGGCTGGTAATAAATTCGCCGCTAATCGAAATCACCTTTTTATGTCTTGAAAATCAGCGAAATTGATCTTTATTAGTCATTCCATCGATTTAGGGGTGAACATTGGTGCAGAGAAAAGGGGGAAGGGGTCTACGATGCCCCGAAAGGTAGGGGGGCATGGACGAAAATGCTATGTATTATATACGTGTATTCCAACAATTCCACTTTGGTTTGGTAATAAATTCGCCGCTAATCGAAATCACCTTTTTATGTCTTGAAAATGAATCAAATTGATCTTCATTAATCACTCCATCGATCTAGGGGTGAACATTGGTGCACAGAAAAGGGGGACGGGGTCTATGATGCCCCGAAAGGTGGGGGTGCATTGACGAAAATACGGCGCCTGCTATTATGGCGTGCTATATTATGTACGTGTATTCCAACTATTCCACTTTGGTGGCCGGGGGCTGGTAATAAATTCGCCGCTAATCGAAATCACCTTTTTATGTCTTGAAAATCAGCGAAATTGATCTGTATTAGTCATTCCATCGATTTAGGGGTGAACATTGGTGCAGAGAAAAGGGGGACGGGGTCTACGATGCCCCGAAAGGTAGGGGGGCATGGACGAAAATGCTATGTGTTATATACGTGTATTCCAACAATTCCACTTTGGTTTGGTAATAAATTCGCCGCTAATCGAAATCACCTTTTTATGTCTTGAAAATGAACCAAATTGATCTTCATTAATCACGCCATCAATCTAGGGGTGAACATTGGTGCACAGAAAAGGAGGACGGGGTCTACGGTGCCCCGAAAGGTCGGGGTGCATTGCCGAAAATATCGCGCAAGCTGTTATGGCGTGCTATATTATGTACGTGTATTCCAACTATTCCACTTTGGTGGCCGGGGGCTGGTAATAAATTCGCTGCTAATCGAAATCACCTTTTTATGTCTTGAAAATGAACCAAATTGATCTTCATTAATCACTCCATCGATCTAGGGGTGAACATTGGTGCACAGAAAAGGAGGACGGGGTCTACGGTGCCCCGAAAGATCGGGGTGCATTGCCGAAAATATCGCGCGAGCTGTTATGGCGTGCTATATATTATGTACGTGTATTCCAACTATTCCACTTTGGTGGCCGGGGGCTGGTAATAAATTCGCCGCTAATCGAAATCACCATTTTATGTCTTGAAAATCAGCGAAATTGATCTTTATTAGTCATTCCATCGATTTAGGGGTGAACATTGGTGCAGAGAAAAGGGGGACGGGGTCTAAGATGCCCCGAAAGGTAGGGGGGGGGGCATGGACGAAAATGCTATGTATTATATACGTGTATTCCAACAATTCCACTTTGGTTTGGTAATAAATTCGCCGCTAATCGAAATCACCTTTTTATGTCTTGAAAATGAACCAAATTGATCTTCATTAATAATTCCATCGATCTAGGGGTAAACATTGGTGCACAGAAAAGGAGGACGGGGTCTACGCGGTGCACCGAAAGGTCCGATGGTGCATTGCCGAAAATATCGCGCGAGCTGTTATGGCGTGCTATATATTATGTACGTGTATTCCAACTATTCCACTTTGGTGGCCGGGGGCTGGTAATAAATTCGCCGCTAATCGAAATCACCTTTTTATGTCTTGAAAATCAGCGAAATTGATCTGTATTAGTCATTCCATCGATTTAGGGGTGAACATTGGTGCAGAGAAAAGGGGGACGGGGTCTACGATGCCCCGAAAGGTAGGGGGGCATGGACGAAAATGCTATGTATTATATACGTGTATTCCAACAATTCCACTTTGGTTTGGTAATAAATTCGCCGCTAATCGAAATCACCTTTTTATGTCTTGAAAATGAACCAAATTGATCTTCATTAATCACTCCATCGATCTAGGGGTGAACATTGGTGCACAGAAAAGGAGGACGGGGTCTACGGTGCCCCGAAAGGTCGGGGTGCATTGCCGAAAATATCGCGCGAGCTGTTATGGCGTGCTATATATTATGTGTATTCCAACTATTCCACTTTGGTGGCCGGGGGCTGGTAATAAATTCGCCGCTAATCGAAATCACCTTTTTATGTCTTGAAAATCAGCGAAATTGATCTTTATTAGTCATTCCATCGATTTAGGGGTGAACATTGGTGCAGAGAAAAGGGGGAAGGGGTCTACGATGCCCCGAAAGGTAGGGGGGCATGGACGAAAATGCTATGTATTATATACGTGTATTCCAACAATTCCACTTTGGTTTGGTAATAAATTCGCCGCTAATCGAAATCACCTTTTTATGTCTTGAAAATGAATCAAATTGATCTTCATTAATCACTCCATCGATCTAGGGGTGAACATTGGTGCACAGAAAAGGGGGACGGGGTCTATGATGCCCCGAAAGGTGGGGGTGCATTGACGAAAATACGGCGCCTGCTATTATGGCGTGCTATATTATGTACGTGTATTCCAACTATTCCACTTTGGTGGCCGGGGGCTGGTAATAAATTCGCCGCTAATCGAAATCACCTTTTTATGTCTTGAAAATCAGCGAAATTGATCTGTATTAGTCATTCCATCGATTTAGGGGTGAACATTGGTGCAGAGAAAAGGGGGAAGGGGTCTACGATGCCCCGAAAGGTAGGGGGGGCATGGACGAAAATGCTATGTATTATATACGTGTATTCCAACAATTCCACTTTGGTTTGGTAATAAATTCGCCGCTAATCGAAATCACCTTTTTATGTCTTGAAAATGAATCAAATTGATCTTCATTAATCACTCCATCGATCTAGGGGTGAACATTGGTGCACAGAAAAGGGGGACGGGGTCTATGATGCCCCGAAAGGTGGGGGTGCATTGACGAAAATACGGCGCCTGCTATTATGGCGTGCTATATTATGTACGTGTATTCCAACTATTCCACTTTGGTGGCCGGGGGCTGGTAATAAATTCGCCGCTAATCGAAATCCCCTTTTTATGTCTTGAAAATCAGCGAAATTGATCTTTATTAGTCATTCCATCGATTTAGGGGTGAACATTGGTGCACAGAAAAGGGGGACGGGGTCTACGATGCCCCGAAAGGTGGGGGTGCATTGACGAAAATACGGCGCCTGCTATTATGGCGTGCTATATTATGTACGTGTATTCCAACAATTCCACTTTGGTCTGGTAATAAATTCGCCGCTAATCGAAATCACCTTTTTATGTCTTGAAAATGAACCAAATTGATCTTTATTAGTCATTCCATCGATTTAGGGGTGAACATTGGTGCAGAGAAAAGGGGGACGGGGTCTACGATGCCCCGAAAGGTACGGGGTGCATGGACGAAAATGCTATGTATTATATACGTGTATTCCAACAATTCCACTTTGGTTTGGTAATAAATTCGCCGCTAATCGAAATCACCTTTTTATGTCTTGAAAATGAACCAAATTGATCTTCATTAATCACTCCATCGATCTAGGGGTGAACATTGGTGCACTGAAAAGGGGGACGGGGTCTACGGTGCCCCGAAAGTTCGGGGTGCATTGCCGAAAATATCGCGCGAGCTGTTATGGCGTGCTATATATTATTATGTACGTGTATTCCAACGTACAATTCCACTTTGGTCTGGTAATAATTCGCCGCTAATCGAAATCACCTTTTTACGTCTTGAAAATCAACCAAATTGAGCTTTATTAGTCATTCCATCGATTTAGGGGTGAACATTGGTGCAGAGAAAAGGGGGACGGGGTCTACGATCACTGGCGTAAATCCGTGATGATGGGTGGGGGGATGACTGAAATATTTTGGCATTTTTTTGCAATCATGTTTTTAGATATGCAAGGAATAGTCATTGATATGTCCACAGTGGCGTACCGTGGGTCACGGCATGGGGGGGGGGGGGGCACCAGCAAATGTTTTGAATGACTGAGTGAGTGACCTAATAGAGACATTTTAAGGACAATGTCATTAAACGGATATGTATCTCACTGATCAAATAATGCGAGCGCGAAGCGCGAGCTGAATTTTTTTAAATTCACACCTAAAAAGGGACATTATAATCAAATTTGTGTAATCATGATAGGTACCTGTCTCGCTTAACAATGCGAGCGCGAAGCGCGAGCTGAAAACTTAGATAATTCAGACCTGAAGTGGGGCATTCTAAGGTTTCTTTTTAGGAATTAACTAGGACCATACGTATTTCAGTAACCAAATGATGCGAGCGCGAAGCGCGAGCTGAACATTTTTGATATTCAGATCAGAAGAAGGGACATTTTAAGGACTGATTTTAGGAATTCATGAAGAGCAGACATACCTCACCAATCCACCAATGCGAACGTAATCACGGACAGGAAATGTTTCGTATATACGAAGACCTTAACATGGGGCAATCACTTTTGAGTCATAAAAAAGAAGCACATGTCACTACATAAAACAATGATAACTCAAGTGCTAGGAAATATATTTGGTTTATATTGACTTGAAAACGGGATGTTTTAGTACAACATGATTTTATATCTCGTTAAACAGACAATGCGAGCACCAGGAACAATGAAGACGTAGGCCCTGGGCAAATTATGTTTCATAAAGTTATGATAAAAATGTTTCTTATGTAATGTAACTTCACATAATTATAATATAACATTATAATGTATAATATTTTCTTCTTTCCCACTACGTTTCTCTTCCTTTCTCCCTCTTTTCTCCTTTCCCCCTTTCCCCGTTTTTTTTTTGGTCAGCCGATGGGGGGGGGGGGGTGTGCCCCCCATGTCCCCCGTAGTTACGCCACTGTATGTCCATATGGCAAATACCCCTCCAATATTATCATCTTGTTTACCCCATGATGGTTTAATGGTTTTATTAGAGATTACATTAAAAAAAATTGTCATTCCATCTTAATCCCTTCCCAAAGACCCCAACATTGATGAATTTGAAGAAACGGGGGGTTCTCTTCCAATGTTATAATAAGGACATAAGTATTTCGTTTGGAAATGGTGAACTGGCTCTTTATTTGCATTTTATGATTCAATAATATTATTTTATTTGTTAAGCAGTATTTTGGGAAGAATTTTCACCAATAAAACAATTATCTCTTGTGATTTTTTTTTCATTTCTTTCGTAAAAAGTGGGGGGGGGATGTTTGTACAGGCCATCCCCTCCTCCTCGAAAAGTGGGGGGATATATCCCCCCATCCCCCCCGGGATTTACGCCAGTGTCTACGATGCCCCGAAAGGTAGGGGGTGCATGGACGAAAATATAGCGCGTGCTATGTGTTATATACGTGTATTACAACAATTCCACTTTGGTCTGGTAATAAATTCGCCGCTAATCGAAATCACCATTTTATGTCTTGAAAATCAACCAAATTTATCTTTATTAGTCATTCCATCGATTTAGGGGTGAACATTGTAGCACAGACAAGGGGGACGGGGTCTACGATGCCCCGAAAGGTAGGGGGTACATGGACGAAAATATAGAGCGTGCTATGTGTTATATACGTGTATTCCAACAATTCCACTTTGGTCTGGTAATAAATTCACCGCTAATCGAAATCACCATTTTATGTCTTGAAAATCAACCAAATAGATCTTTATTAATCACTTCCTCGATTTAGGGGTGAACTTTAAATGGCTCACAAAAAAAGGGACGGCGTCTAAGATGCCCCGAAACCGACGCAGGTAGTGCATCAAAGTTGTAAATTTTACTGAGAATTTAATGTGGTCATCTACCCCCCCCCCCCTCCTGTTCCAAGGCCCATGTGAGAGACACTGATCCTTCATATAAAATTAATTAACAGATGCATTTTATTTAGGGAACAAGCAAAACTATATTGATACACATAGGAAACTCAGAAGACATAAAATGGTTGTATACTCCGTGCTGGAAATAAGATAGTTATCAATAAGAGTTGAATTTACAAAAGAGAATCCGGAAGCAATCATCAAACTCTGATACTGAATTTTGAAGTAAGCAGTATATTGTGAAAATAAAATGCACGCAGTCATAACTATCCATTTGAAGTGATCATGATGTCTTGTTCCAACTTTCGTTTTGCTTAAAAAATGTTACGTGAAATCATTTTTTAATCATGTGATGTCTCTTATATTAAAATAATGTCCATAAATTAATGAAAAAATGCATTAAATATTTTTGATACAATATTTTTAATTCTATAGGAGGAGGTAATTTGAATAATCACGAATTCATATGATTAAAAAAGTGGGAATATACAGGAGAGATTACTTTTCTCCATTGAATGTTAAAGAAGAAATTTAAGGAATATAGAACTGGCCGAAATGCGGATCTTTAAAATATCATAACTCTACTATCCTTGTCCGATATTGTTAACATTTTACCAACTTTGTTTGATTCTTCTTGATCCGTGTTATTTTCAGCTGCACTCATGCCATATAGAAACATACTCCATTCAATTCTTTATGATTATATTCAAATGTTATACAAATCAGTCATATACTAACATTTGAAGCAATCATAATGTGGAATGGTGCATTATGGAAGTTCCATATTTTCAATCATCTGTAAGTTCGGGTAACTATGCCTTTTTACTATACCATTTCCGTGCGCATTAATACAATCTTCGAAACGTTTGAGAATTTAAGCTGTATTTAGGGTCTGCGACTATTAGACTACGCACACGGTGTAGGGCGGTTTGTATCGCGATAGCTCTGTGCGCTGGGTTTGTGCGCTGGCTTGCTTCGATATATTCTGTGCGCTGGGTTTGTGCGCTGGCTTCAGCCTGGTGCCCAGCTGTCAAATTAATTCTTCTGCTGCGATTTTTTTCAACAAGAGCTGGCGCTATACACAAATATCGGAGAACTTCAGCAAAGGGATATTCATCGATCTTTTATCTTGCAAATAATGTACTCGAGTAAAATCATGTATTATTGACACCAACGTGTGCACGTGTACCGGTATTATAAAATTATTGAAGCTCTTTAAAATTAGAAGTCTGAGGCTTAATATATTGAGGAGCGATTGACGCTTGAGCAAATGTCATGGAACCTACATCGCTTATTATGAACGAAACACCGAAGATTGAATGATTTTATCTACACTATTTCCCTTTCGTTTCGAAACACACCAAGATCATATGAACAAACGTGATGATAATTATTGGAGACAAAATAATTTGAGACAGAGTTTAGCTGATCAGTCGAACGCAAACATAAAAAAAATCACCGAACTCAGACATGTCAGATTAAAAAAAAGTATTAAAAATGGAACTTACTGTAAACGAATGTGTTAAATATAAGAAGATTTTCATTAGCTTAGAGATGGCTCCAATGCAAAACCAAAGGTAGTCCATCACGGTACAGAGTCCTATGGGACCGGGAATCTGTATTTATTGATAGGGCATATTGAACACAGTCATTTCTAATTGTACAATTTCAATTTAAAATTAAAATTCAATTCGGTTTTATCAAAATATAATTATACTCATTGAAGTCATTCACAATCAACTGCATTACTGTAACGGATAAAACTCAATAAGATGCAGTACCCATTATTAAACCAATAACACAAAGGAAAAATATGTTTCAAAATGCATAAACATTATAACAACAAAGTGAAATTAAAAGTGCAGGTTAAAAAAGTTCAAACCAAAGAAACTACTCCAAACCGACCAATCACATGCCATTGAAAATAATGACGTAACTTTTAATCTGTGTGGGGTCGATCCATGGTAAATGATTTTAAGTGTATACACTGTTGGAAAATGTATCCTTAAAATAAAAGAAGTTCCTGCTGCAGAGTCTCGAGAACACCTGTAATCTTACCAGATTGCGTAAAATTACAGGAAATCGGTATTTGGTGTATGTAATCTTACAAATCTCCTTAAATAAAACACCTTTTTTCCCTTTTTTAACAGACCTGGTTCTGTTAAATTGCAGAAAAATTCATGTTTTATGAATTTACAGAATGATTCTATTATTGCTTTCTGCAAATTCTTATTTCCCCTGTAAAATCAGGGTTTTTTAACAGTGTACTTGATGATTTATTTTCTCCTTCTTCCTTCCTCTTTTTTTTTTTTTTGGGGGGGGGTGGGCTCGTTGATCAACAGGGAAGGTGTATGGGCCAAGTGCGCCTTAAAGTAAAATGTAAGATTTTTTTTTATTCCATTAAGTAAATGGACAAGGTAAGTTTGATAATAAAGGATAATAAAAGGGGCCTATAAAGAGAATGGCTACTTGTGCACCCTTAGTCGACCCCAGTGACATTGAACTTAATGCTGGTATATGAAACGTAATAGGGAATACCTACCAAAATCTTACCTAGTTAATCTTTGCAGAAGGTTGAGCGTTTACATGCAGTTCAAGGCCTATACAAAGTCTATAGGACGGATATGCATTATTTTATTTCATCAAGGAAAATTAATCTGTAAGAAAGTATCACATTATCAAGAGAGTACAGGATGACTCACAACAAGTTTTAGTTGAAGATATTTTATTAAACAGGGTAGGTCTGTATATACAGCATCAAAAAAATAATTTTGCAATTAATTAATTGATAAATGTAGGCCCTACTTATTTTTGGATGACAGAAAATGCGCAAAATTAATTACGTGAAAGGGTAGTGACGAGAAGAAATCCAACAGCCTATTATGAACACAAGTCATGATGTTTAAGCAATCACAAAATGAAAGGAGCTATTTTTGGACATGTGCACTCGCGAGTGAGCCAAAAAATAAAGACATGTATTTATTCATGTTATAAATATTTTGGCCTGTCAATCGTCAACTGAGTCATATCAAGAACATTCGATACAAATCATGATGTTAAAAAAGGAAATATGATTTTTTATCCGCACAAAATATATTTTTCGGAGGGGTACATTAATCTCAGTTAATAAAATAATGATATTCATTATACAATTCGGGCTGTATAAAGAGTAAATTAAGCAAAAAAAATCGATAAAAATTATGATGTTGAAAATGAAATAGGCCTAAATGGTGATTTAACGACAAAATATAAAGAAGTTTTATTCCCCCAGAGACATTGACATTCGTCCTTGACAAGAAAGTCACGTCTCAAATAGTACATTCACCGCGTTCTCATTATTTCAGATCCTTTGAAAGATAGTTTAAATTACATGGGAATCCTTGTTAAAATAATGCATCAGGGTATATATACTAATAGTAAACTTCAAAATTGCAAACCGAGATAAGAGAATATGTAAGATATTTATTCATAAAAAGAATATTTATTGGGGACTTGACAATCACTGTTATTTTTTTTTTAGAAAAAGGGCGATAAGTAATGTTTATGTTGTTTTACTTACTTACTTACTTACTTACTTATGGATACATAATACTGAACGAAGTCTTAAAGTCTCTGTATTCAGCTTCAAATTCCTTCTCCTCTTTAGGTTGGCCGGATCATGTCCTGGTGGGTCAGCGTCAAACTTGAACTTCACTGGTTTACATCTCCAATACTTGTCCAGTAAATTCTCAAAGCTGTGGACACTGGGTGTATTAACTAATGCATTACTGAGACTATTCTAAGGTTTTCATAATATGAGAAGGGGTAATTAAGCAGGGGTGGATCCAAAGTATTTTGCTTTTGAACAAGACGATAGGGCGTTATTTTTCCTCAAGAATTTGAATAGAAGGTTATATAGGGAATGACCCAAAAGTCTTCTTTGTCTTTTTTTCTCCTTTTAATTCTTTCAAACAAATTTCAAAACAAATTTTGAGACAGATTTTGATTCAAGATTCAGAAAATAATATTACATTTCAGCCTTTTCTATTTACTCTTCTTTCTCTACTCCTTTTTCCCCTTCGCTTTTTTTGGGGGGTGGGGGTAGGTCCATTGCCTCCCATCCTTGCAATCCCGCATAGCTGACCGTTCGTTCCTCACTGGTGTTGATCGTACCTGCTCTCTGCTATACCAGCACAAACAAGTTGGGTCATGGATGTTTGCCAATTAAAATTATAATCAATATATAATATTTCACCGTAGGCCTATATAGAGCCTGGCTTCCCACAATCCAAATTAATTTCATTTCACCAACCGTTGACATCAGAAGGAGAAAAAAGGGCTATTTGATTGTGATCACATCCAACTATTTTGTCTGAAAGGTAAGTATATCTTAACCACTCTCTCGTTTCTTTTCTATATATGTTTTTCATCTCTCATTATCTTCTCCTTCTTCTACTACTACCACCACCACTACTACTACTACTACTACTACTACTACTACTACTACTACTACTACTACTACTACTACTACTACTACTACTACTACTACTACTACTACTACTACTACTACTACTACTACTACTACTACTACTACTACTACTACTACTACTACTTCTACTACTACTACTACTACTACTACTACTACTACTACTACTACTACTACTACTAATACTACTACTACTACTTCTACTACTACTACTACTACTACTACTACTACTACTACTACTACTACTACTATACTACTATTACTACTTTTTTTTATTATAATAATTATTGTGGTATTACTTTTATTTCTATTATCATTTATTTATTCTTCCTACTTATCCTCTTCATTTTTAATCACATGTCTCTTAACTTGGAGTTCTACATTTTTACCAAATTGATTCAATGTCCTTTATAATTCCCGATTCAGTACGGTTTCTGAAAATAATCTGAATCAAAATATCGAACATCAATTTAAAACTCAATCATAACTCTTCTTTGACTTTTCTTCATCACTTTGTATTTTCGTCTTTCCTTGTTTAGTTTCCTATACTTTTCCCTTTCAGTGTATCACACTCATGCTGTTATCCGTTAAGTTTTGTTTTATTTATATACTTATATTTCATTTTTTTTTCCAATAGCCATACCGGTTGCATTATTAAAGGAGAATGAAACTCTTGGAGCAAGTTAGCTTTTGTGAAAGCAGAAAAATCAAAGAATAAGATCAACAAAAGTTTGAGTAAAATAGGACTAGCAATAAAAGAGTTATGAGCATTTGAATGTCAAGATCACTAATGCTATGGAGATCCTCCTATTGGCAATGCGACCAAGATCTGTGATGTCACACACGTACAACTCTCCCATTTGGACACTGGAAATATACCCCAAAACATCTCTTTTTGCTCATTCTAATCATATGACAAATAATTCATCAATGATATAATGTTGTGAAACCTCTGTACTTAATTGTCATCTCATAATTAAGAACACCTCACCTTGTGATAGACTCTATAAAAGTGAGAATATAAGTGAAATAAGTACTAAAGTAATGAGGGAGTTGTACGTGTGTGACATCACAGATCTTGGTCGCATTGCCGATGGGAGGATCTACATGGCACTAGTGATCTCAATATTCAAATGCTCATAACTTTCTTATCATTCATTCAATCTTCCTCAAACTTTCAACAATATGTTTCTTTGATTTTTCTCTTTGATATTGATTCAGCTGGTTTCAAGGGTTTCATTCTCCTTTAATTTTTTTTAAGTATGAAGATGATCAAAATGTTATAGACATAGTGGAAATTTGTTCGTAAAGTTTACAATTATCCCGTTCCAAAATTAAGCCCCCGTTTGTTTGTATGTTTTTCGTTCAGTGCCCGAGGCACATAACCACCGCTTTTGGGGCTATAAGTATATGCCCTATACCGTAAATATCATTTTTTTTAAAGAGGACCAAAAGCATTTCCTTATGGAATTCCAATGTTGTAGGCAGATCATCATCATGTTTTGCATCTAAAGTTTGCTAAAATCTTCAAAATTACATTTGCTCTCGAAAAAAGGGTATCATAGAACACTCGGATCTCAAGGGAACTATAGTATACGTAATAAGAATCTTATATTCTTTGCACATCAAGGTTTATCACGATGTTCCGTATCGTCTTCGGTGTCGTCCTGGTCAGCGGTATCGCTTTGACTCATGGTCTGTCTGAGGAACAGACCCTGCTATTTACGACTACGGGAAAACAGGAGCAAAACACCAACCTAATCGGAACGGTAAGCGTCAGCGAACGGGGACGGTATTGGATTATAAGATCCAATAACATACCAGACCACGACACCGGGACCTTTCCAACGAAAAGCAACCCAAATGGAATTCAAGTGCAGAGTTACAGGTCAATACAGCATTCATTATTTTACATTTTCATCAGGGCCCTGGGAAGGTTTTTAATGGGGGTGCAGCTGATGTAAATTTGACAAGCAAAAAAAAAATGGTTTCACTACAAAATAGAAGTCATTTACACACACAGGCAGCACCCCCGCTTCCAGTACCATGATGTGCCATGCATGGTGACCAGGGGCGGATCCAGGATTTTCCAAAAGGGGGGGGGGGGACACATTTTCCGAGGATGTGACAAGAAAAAAAAATTATTGATTGATCAATATTGGTTGATTTCATTCGGAAAGCCTTTGTAGGCACAGAATTGCATGGGGACGGATTCAGAAAATCATGAGAAATATTATTTTCACATTCTGGAAATAAACTGTAAAACTACATGTTTTGTTTTCAAACTCAAAAGCAAAGAAAAATTTAAACTAAACATACATTGTTGTGGGCGTACCGTTTTACCTACAAAACTAGTATGCCCCTTTAGACTAAAAAAATATTTTCAACTTATTTAGTTCATTTAAAACAAACTTTTCTGTAGCAGGGAAAATGAAAACTACTTATTGAAATACCTTTTTTTTTCAAAAAACTTTTTGAAATTGGTCTTTTTCTGCATGAAATTTGTTTGTATTTTGGTAATTTACAGACTAACTTGTCGGCCAAAGTCGTAAAATAACGATTAAACTCATTTGCAATATTAGTCTTGTCGTGACTTAATTCACCTTGCACATTAATAACCGTTTTTGGATCAGATTTCCCTTTACTTTTAAGATCTAATTTATCCACAATTTTAAAGAGTCATGTTTGTTTTCTTCGATTTGTTCTTGAAAATATTCGGCGTTTTTTGGCACTTTCTTTGAACTAAATTCCTTAAAACTTTATATTTTATTACAAGGTCTAAATTGTCAATATTCATTCTCATACTTTGTAAGCTACATTTCTCTCTTTAATTAAAGCAATAACTTCATTGTTCATCAATTTTTCAGTTGATTGCTTAATTCTTACCTCTTTCAGAGGTGCCCTCATCGTGCTCATATATATCTACTATTGATAAGAATATAGATCTAAAATTAGCCCAAGCCATAATTACATCGTTACATTCAGTTACTTTGGACCAGTCTGATCGGGAAATTGAAGTTATCAACATTATAACCTTTTAATCTCCTAATGGATACAGTTCTGTGGTGCCCAAACACGGACCTTACAAATTTTCTTGAGCAATAAATCAATGAATGATCACTATATACCTATATAATAGGTCAATAATACCAATTTGAATAATATGCCCTTCTGTATATACTACTTTGTAATCTATCAGGGAGGAAGTTGTCTGAGTTATACGTATGGGCAGCTTACAAGTTGGCATAAACCATTCAAATTCAGTGTATTCTCATATTTTTGGGACAATGCATGCATACTTTTTCGAAAGGCAAATATTTATGTCCCCAAAAGACTATAATCTCATCATCTTTTGTTAATTTTTTTTAAGAGTCAGAGAGTGATTCAATAAAATTATTATCTTTAGGGGGTCTGTAAAGAGCACCTGTATAGTGTAATGGGCTTTGTCCGAGGTAATAGAATATCGATCCCCAGTGACTCAATATTTTCTTGAAGTCAAATATTCTCTTATATTAAATGCTATATCGTTTCTTATGTGAAGACAAACACCACCACCTAACCCACATTTAAGATCTCGACGTATACAATAGCCATCTCTACATACAGACGAGTTTAATAACCGCCACGTTCCAGTGATCATAATAGCTATTTTATGTTTAGGAAAAAAGAAGCCGAAGTTCTGATATTTGTTCAAGATTGATCTCACGTTTAAATGAATGAAATACAACCGTTGTTGTCTCAAACGTTTCTTCAAAGGATAAACTGTTGTGTTATCGAAAGATTGGGTATTATTTACATGATCAGGGGGAGACAAAAGTGGTTCGGTATGACCAACATTAATATTGTTTGAATGGCTTGTAAGAATAGTGAATCACAAAAAGAGGATAAAGAGCATGTTAAACAAGTCCAACATTCAATAGGATTATAATATAATCTTGCATGTTTACTCCTGTTCGCTTATGCATTTACAAGCAGTTGGAATGGTGCCACTTGACAGGAGGCCATTTTGTTTTTTTCTTCACAGGCTTTTGACATTTTCTACATGGAAAATTATCATTTGGTCCAGGATTTGTTTCCACATCCCTGATAATAACAAAAGATAACAAAAGTGGTTTTCCATAATTCGGATTGAAAGGTTCTGAGTTCTGATAGTACTAAGTATGTGAACGGATATATTTTAAACGCTTTATCGCTGGTAGACTAACATATTGAGAACTTGTGTTGACATTATGAAAAAATAATTACAAAAAATAGAAAATAAAGTACCAAATACATTCATCTCAATGTAGTCCCACACCAACTAGCAATGATAAAAAAGAAACACATACAGAAACAATTAAACGTGGATAAAAAAAGAAACTTGATTAAAAATATACACTAAACTACAATACTACAAAATTAACTTATTCTCCAAGTCTAACATGAGGTTCCTTTGAGTGTAATTAGCGCCCAAACCCAAATTAGATCAAAAATATAAATCTTGTAATGGGAAATCAATTTCATTCAAAATAATATAATTAGCTTGGTCCCGAATGACAGGCGCTATAGGAATGATTTTTAATCTATGAATGTAAGAGTGTAAGCTAAAACTCTGCACTCACTATTTTCCCCATTTCGTGCAGATTTGAAGTACCGAAGAATCCCGAGGTCAATGATGTCTCAACCTGTCTTCCGATGGGCCCCATCGCGATCGCTACAAACGGCATAGTTATGTACAATCCCTGGGACGCCGACGGCGAGAACGCGGTGGAGGGCGAAGGCGCAGAGGTATTCGACATATGCGACGGCCACCCAGATATCAAAGGAAGGTGAGAAATAAAAAAGGGTGATAAATAATAATAATTAAAAATTGAAATAAATAGAATAATGAACGAGTGGATGAATAAATTAAACAAATGACTGAATGAATAAACGACTGTTTAATAAAAATATTTTGAGCGGAATCCTATTGTTATTACTGAGTTGATCTTTAGTGCACACTAGAATGTTAAACATCAGTTTCCCCGTTGTTAGAGTTCAAAAGAGAACGAATTGCCAATCAATCGTTAACAGAAAAGTATATAGAAGAAATTATAAGGATTTAAGAAATGTTTAATTAAACGACACAGGCCGGACACCCCCTTCCCCGACGTGATAAATAATAATGTTTTTACGACTTTTTAAAGGTGCGCCAATAAGCAAAAACACTGGCATACAGATTGGGGGGGGGGGGGGGGGGCTCTTGCCTCTCAAAAATTTTTAACGACTAAGAAAATAGAAAAGAAATTTTCTAAATATTACGTCAAAATATTTCACAAACTTGGATTTTTGTAATAATATTGTCCAAAAATTTTCTCGCAACTTTTTATCAATTTTACGCAATACGCCATATCGAGCCCCCTCAAAATGTTTGGCTCATTACGCCACTGAGTAAAAAAAGGGCGCCGCACGCCTCCCCCTTCCCAAACCCCCATGGCCCGTATTCTGAAGTCAGGTTTAACTTAGACCACGGTCTAACTCAGTGTACTAAAATTATGGGAAGCCAAGAAATCAAAAATTAAGTTTATATTCTATATTTCTTATGTGTAGTATTTTGTTTCCTTTTGCTTTCATAATGAAGAAAATACTTCAGTTATTATTCCCAGACAATTATTAACAATTTGGGTGTGATATGAGTTAATAAATTGAATGTTTATACTGTTAGGGATTTATGCTCCAATTGGCTCTCCATACTTAAACCACAACTTTAAACCAGGGTTTAATTTAAACCCGACTTCAGAATACGGGCCATGGGGGTATATTTAGTGGCCGCAAATTACAAAAACAGCCTAATATAATTATTAAAACAAATTGCGAGAGAGCCAGACATATTTGATAAGCAATAAAGAGACAAATTTGTAGGCAAAACGTAAAAAAAAAAAAAAAAATCCGCTAGCCGTTCGAGGAAACTTGCTTAAAAAATATTGTTACCATCTCCAAAAATTGAATTTTGTAGTTGTTATTCTGTTCTTTGGTGATTTGTTTGTCTCTTTCATTTTCGGGGAGGGGGTACGTTATATAATACTTAACTTATATTTCATTTTAATATCATACGCCAGGTACCACTATCACAGACAACCGTCAAGCTGCCTTTTCACCATCACCGAAGATCCCTCTCCGCTTGTCGGCGTCGCTTTCGACGGCTTTGCCATCTATGGACCTGTGGATGAGAACGGTCAGCTTCTGACATCGGACGACCTCGACGAATGTCACGGTCGTTACAACAGCAACAGCGGCGTCTATCAGTACCACACGACTGCCGACTTCCCTTACATCCTCGGTTGCTATCGTGGCACACCTACGATCGGCATAAATGGGAACAATTGCCGCAAGGCGTCTGATGCTGATGCGGAAGGCAACGTCCTATAACCCAGTCTAAGCAATGTCTGCTTTCGACAAAGCACAGGGGAGTGGTTCATGTAACAATCAAATTGTCAGATTGATTTTAACCGATTGATTTGCTTTGAGCCGATGGGATGATATGATTTCAGTAGCTTATAACAATAATCAGTTAAAATCGCTGACTTTAATTTGTTGTTTCATGAAAGAATCTCCAGATGTCGACAACTTCGATGGCAAAAATATCAGGTTATTGGGGAGGGGAATTAGCTGGGTAAGCAATGAGCAAAAAAAAAAAAAAAGATTAAAATAATCAGTCTTCAACTTCTATTATTCCCGTTTTCCCTTATGTAACTCTAATAAATTTGCTTCCTATATAACTCAAAACGAGAGTACACTAGGAAGGGAATGAATTTTTCTATAATTTATGATGAGATAATATCCCTTGACTTAAAAGTACCTCCAGAAGATGATATCTTGTAAGGCAAAAAATGGGAAGAGAATAGTCAAGTGAGATTTCATGTGGGGTACGGGTGTATGGGCATGAATGGTGTGGGTAAAAATCGAGAGTGTTTAAATGGAATCATTATGACATCACCAATATGGCCAACTTGAAGTCTTCATTGGTCAAGCTGCAGTATGATCACAACCGTTAAAAGTCACAACTTTCTTAATTCCGATGTTGTTCAAACTTTGTCCCATTTACTTGTCTGATTTTTATTCTTTTCTTTTTTCTCCCCTAAAACAACTTTCTGTAGAGTTTTATTTCACTTTATTTGGGCTGCAGTTAGATGGAGTAGGTATATAAATACTTCTTTATCGTGTTTATTATCACGATTATAATCTATATTACCTGAAATCATTTGTGTCTCTTCCATAATTTGTTACTATTTGAAGTGGGTTCGAAATTCTTTTTTTTTCTTTATAAATTTTGGTCGTGACAACTAACAAATACTTTGATTTTAATGATAAGAATATGCTTATTCCTATATATAAGCGTTAAAGCGTTTAAATGTTTTAGCAAATAACCTTCAATATTCTCTATAGTAATCGACACAATCCGGACATTAGAGTATTTATATCAGCCCTAAAAAGACCCATTTGAATTCTTTGTTTACTGTTTTGAGCCATGCGCATGTAGTTTTTCTTGTTCGGTTAAGGCAAATATAGCTATATTTGACCTAATTCTTGAATTATTATTGTTACTTACGTTTCTCTTCCTATGACATTTATTCCAATAAAGACGATATAATATCTGATCAATTAAACTGTAACATCAAATGTATTTGGACGTCATTTCCTGTATAAATATACATGTATGTATATTTCTTATGTTACGTTTTTTCTCTCACCCCCCCCCCCCCTCTCTCTCTCTTCGGGGTCGGGTCAACTCGGACCTCGGGACATCTCGGACCCCGGGCCGAGTTGTCCCACCCGTTTCGTGACTTTTTTCACAAATTTGTGAAACCCCGACGGACCAAAAATCTCACGAAATCACCACCAATGTCTGAGGGGTTACCTTTCCTTGGACAAGTTCGTTTAAAAAAAAATTGTTATTCGTAAATAATTTTAACGTTGGATCAATAACGAGGATTGAAAAAGCCATAACCCTATGAAATTTAATTGAAATTTTCATTATGAAATGATCAAAAGATTACTCATTGATAAATCAATATAAATTAATTTCCTTCGTTTACCGTTTAAACACATCTACTGGTTTTTATCAATAAATATTGTTATAGTAAGAATCCCAGTCTGAACTAAGGAAATTGAAACTGTAATTGGCTACATACATTGTACACAGGAGTGGCGCCAGGGGGGGGGGGGGGGGGGGGTGATCGACGCTATGATTTTCAAGAAGTGAAAAATAGAAGAAAAACAGGGGTGAAAGAAGAGATGGTTAGAGAAGAATAGAGAAGAAAGAAACAGTGCAACAAGGAAAAGTCTTGGCCATGCAACTCTAAATACCCACTACAATTCAATGGAGGAAAAAATGTCATATTTAAGTCAAAATATCCTGACATCGCCTCTGATTGTACATGTTGTAAGGCCTGCTAATTAGTTTGCCAACTGTCACCACCATCATTCTGAAATCAAATATGTTTAAAAGTATTTATGTTTTTACTTTTTTTTCGGGTGTATATAAATATCTAGATTCGGAATCAATGGTGGTATAGTATCGTTCAAATGAGGATATTAACAAAATGCCACGTTGGAGCAAAATGGGACAATTCGAAAATGTCTAAATAGTGAAACTGGATGGGGTTGAGACATGAATATGATAGTGCAATAATCTCATAAATACACAATGCATGCTATGAAGCCCATTTTCTAAACATCTGAATATTTATACAAATTATTATTTTAAAAGAATCTAGATAAAAAGAACACTGCAATTGCTGCTTGTCTGAATGACTTGCATTTATTAATAACCTATACAGTATTGTCAGTACGATGACATCGACTTAATGCAAGCAAGCACATGCAGTGACCAAGATTTACTAAACTTAATCGTTTATGCAATTACATGAATGGGTCGCGGGATTTGATTTGACAGTGTGAAGTATGTTTTTCGTCTAGACATATCAGCGCTGGAAAAATATAAACATATGAAAGCATATTCAACTACGAGCCAATAGTGTTTTATATATATATATTTATATATATATATGAATAATGGAATTGTCCATAACTATATGTACATGATAGTTATAAAAGGGCCACTCCTCCGCCCTTTAAAAAGATGATTTATCCCTTTCCACCCTTTCATTTTTAAAGTGTAGGGTACCTGGAAATTTATTCAGGAGGGGGAACTTTTTTCTGACAACTATATTATAAGGAAGAAAGAAGTCAAATAAAGGTCAACGCCATTTGCAGGGGAAAAGCAATTAAAATTCTGTCACCAATTAAAAAGATATATATCAAATGCAGAAGTATTTATGTCAAACATTCATGGCCATCTATACAAGTTTTATTGGTCGAATCGATAACATAGATTAATTAGAACGGCCAGAACCCTTGAAATCTAATTTAAAAATTCACTAGGAAATGAACAAATATTACATGACTCTACAGTGATGAATAAATTTCAATTAATTCTCCCGCCGCAATCTTGTCTGTAAACATCCAGTGGGGATAAAAGTACAATTGGTTTGATCAATATTTTCGTAAATGAAATTCCCAATCAAAACAGAACCAAGAAATTCAAATAGCGAGCGAAATAATACTTTCTGGTGATTAAAAATTCTGTTCAAATAAAAGCGTCGATGTTTTGTGGATGTAATTAGTGCCATGTTTGAAGCTTCTTGTTTCCATATCAAAAGTCCGCTGTTTAATGGAACGATCAAAATAATTTGTTTGGAAATTATTGTGAGTGATTTACCCAATAAAGAGATGTACTCACCACTTACATACAGATGTGAGATGGGGGGGGGGGGGGGGGCTATGGACCCCCTCCCATTTGTTTTCACGACCAAGAAAAAAAAAAGGATTTCAACATCTCCGTCATTCCGTATCTCCATTATTTTCTGATTATTATGTAAAAATTATTTTTTTTAAATACATTTTTGTATTAAAAGGTATTTTTATCTTTGCTTTCTTGCTTCACTCACTTGCAGCTTGTTAGAAATTATGTCCACTACGCCATCTCTGGCCCACTGAATATTTTTTCCTCATTACCCTAATTGCATTGAGATGAATAAATTGTGTTAATTCATGTATAATCAAGAAATCACCTGCAGCCCTTTGGAAAAGGGTCTGGTCTGAATTCAATAGGGCTTACAATGACACTACTTGACGCATGAAGGAACAGTTCTACATTTTTTGTCATTTCATTAAGTATGGAATAGCTTAGATTCGGCAGCCCTAAAAAGGTGAGACTAGTATAATAATATATTCACCATCTTCATCGCCATCATCATAACCAGCATCACCACTACCATATCTCTTCCACATCACCATATCACATCATTAGCAGCAGCTCAAACACCACCATCACCATCTTTATTATCACTGTAAGTACTATCAACACCACAAACAGCGGCATCAACACCATAACCTGCATCATTGCAGTGATTTCTTGTCACTTTAGAGGGGGGTGAGTCATCTTTCTCTCATAGGCTACTGTACAAAATTCATAATTAAAGCCCCCCCCCCATGATTTCCATCATCATCCACAGTCTATTATCGTTTTCATTATTACATCCTCATTTTCAAAGTCATTGCCACCACCGATACATCATTACTTCCTCCATGATTGTCATCATCGACATCACTATCGTCATTTTAAATGACCTGTGTGTCTCATAGGTAAAAAGCTATCTGAAACCCTGTAATGTTCTGAAAGTAAGACTCACATAGACATTTATTTCAAAATATGTATGAACAACAGCTTTAATCAAGGAGCAATACAACACAATTACTATGAAAACGGTACAAAAGAATGTCATGATTAACCAGCAGAAAACAAATGTACAAAAATACCTTCTGATTCATCTCAAACCCCAAGGACTAGAGGCCCTGTTTCACATATCACTTTATCAATATCAAATGCTGCACATCTATCACAACTTTGCTCTCAGCCAACCAAATTGCAGGACTTCAGTAGTTAATAACAGCAGCATGTACCTTGTCATTGATAATAAAAAATTAAATAAAGGTATGAATCGGGACGATGCTAGTCACACAAATGAAAGCAACACCAAACCGACCAATCATATGCAATTCTCAAACTAACTTAATAGCTTTGACAGGTCTAGAGTCGATTCATTGGTGCAACTGCAGCATACATGTACAGGCAGGTATCAGACAGATATTGAAAACGGGTACGCCCTATTTGATTAAGGTTTATAAACATTAAAGTTACATATTTACAATGGAATGTTCACCCGTTCCCCTATTCACTATCTAAAAAATATCTTCCACATATTTTCATGATAGAATAAATATGCAAGTCGAGGAAGGATTGGAAATATACCAACAATGTCACAATAATGGGAATAAGAGGAGTTTCTTGTCTGCACAATGTAATGACACAAACAGACGTCCACTTCCCGAGACATTCCACCACTGGGCATCTTTAATACCATAGTGCTCAATCAATTTTAAGACAGCGTTTTTACCACCCATGCAATTTCTTTGGTATATCACTGAGTAGTTGCTAACACATTTATGTGATGCTTGTAACTGGAATACACATAGCTAAATTGCATGTTGCGGCATATCAAATGTCTTGGGATTTCATGTGCCTTACTAATCCGCGAAAATTTCCTTCAAAATACTACCCAGACTACACCACTGCCAGTGTATCAATACCTTCTTCAATGGGTACAACTTTCTATGATGGCAACATTGTATGTACTTCTTTCTCAAAAGAAATTATCATTCATTCCACCAAACCGAGGCGGGTAATCCTCAATTAAACTGATCAGGGCTACATTTTCTAAGTACTCAAAGACATTCATCATCAAACAATTCTGTTTCCAAATATCATCCCTCTTAATTCTGCAGATTTATGAAACATTACTCACAGATTTCTGAAAACTGCAATATTGAATCACTTTTACACTATGTGCTAAGGGTTTCAAAGCTAAAACATGCCTCGGAATACAAGAATAAGTGCTATTTTCAAAGAAAACATTTCAATATTACTGAAATAACAGTCACAGTTGTATAAGAGATGAGAGCCAAAGGGACAGTTTCATGAAGCATTTGGTCAGTGATATTCACTCACAACTTTTATGAGCGACTGGAATCCCAGCATTTGATTGGCTGAGAGCAAACCTCACTGACAACTCCGCTTCATGAAACTCTTCCCACGATTTTACATCATCTGAAAATGTTTCTTCCCTACAAAGGTTCTCTGACTTATTAATATATGTATTTGAATTCTGGTGAATGAATGAAAAAGCACATGCAGCTGCTTTGCACCCATCAACAGTCTCTATACTTCGCAATCCCTCATCAGGAAGCCTGGTTTGCTTTACAGAATAAACCTCCCCCCAAAAACAGTGATTATATGATCTCCATCTACCATCATCGAAACATATCAAGGATTCATATTCTTGGGCAGAAAGTATTCATGAAGAGTTTTATGGGAACAATAAGGGAATAGAAGGCTACAAACCATGATTTATACAACAATTCAGGACAAAAGGTACATATGCGATGTGAAGTACTATGTTTATCTCCTTCCACCTCCTCCTCCACCACGGCCCCTACCACGCCCACCACGCCCTCGACCTCTTCCTCCTCCTCGTCCACGTCCTCTTCCTCCCATTGATCCAACTGAAAAAGACAAAATATAGTGACATACATACATTTAGTTGGAACATAAATGCATCTAGAGACTGGTAAAGGTTCAAGAATATGGATATTATTGAGGAATCATGAACCTAACAGAAACACTCTAATCTTAGAAAAGTGTAGGTGCTGTTGAGTTTCATTTTTATTATGCGTTGACTGTATGTGAAAATCAAAACTGTGGCTTTTTTAAATACTTCTTCACAAATTCTTTGATTGCATCACTAAATCAGGAACAATGAACAAAGAGAGTATCCTCAAATTTCCAGCCAGTTCCATCCTTGAGAAATTATTTTATTTCAACAAGCTCCATTCAGATGCTTTTTATAATAAGTCCAAATTTTGCAGAATTAGGGTTAAAAGGGGAAGTTCACAAATTTGTTTTGACAAAAGCGGACAAATGATAGAAATTGGCATTTACGGAATTCACATTTATGATGTGAATTCTGCTGGCAAGAGATCACAAAATAAAATTTTTACAAATTTGTAACTTTGTTGTTCATTTGATGTTTGCACCAAACCTTCAACATGCCTTGTATTTTGATATTTTAAGGGCAAGGCCACTTTCTATGTGACACATTTCTATGTTATAGGTTATAGCACAAATGGATAAAATTGAAAAGGGAAAAAAAAAAATTGTTTGACAAGAAACAGGGCAATATGACACTATCGATTGCAAAAAACCTCGATATTTTATCACTGTGTCACAAAATGTAAAAAAACAAGCAAAGAAATAAAAAATCTTGAGGATATTGGCCATGTTTCCCTTTTACTTGCAGAATGACAAATCTCCAACGTCAATGAGAGGGGCATGCAGGCCAGACAATAGGGCATCCCAGTCCACAGCCTTAGATCCATTCAAACCCTGCTTGAATTATGTTTCCCACTTTTTTTCTGCTTTTATCAAAACTAAGTGGGCTCTAAAGGCTCTATGAACGCCTAGCTTAGACGGGTAATATAGGAGCGCCTTGAGCACCTAACAAGGTGGATATGTGCGCAATATAAATACCCTATATTATTATTATTATTAAAGTGGACTGCCTTTTTGAGAAGACAAAATCGCAGTGACTTACATTGCTGCTTCTTCCTCATCTTCTCTCTGGGAGAGTCATCTACAAGCAGTTGATCCAGGGGGAGGCTGTCAGGGAGAATGTAATACCGGATGTTGTTGCCACGGATACTGAGAGATTCCAGCTGCTGCGTTTCTCTGTTCTTTGGTGTGAGTTTGACTGACTTTAAGTGAGTGTTCATGCTGACATCAACACCTATAGAAGAAAAAGTCAAGATGGGCAAACGGTATGAGATAAAATAATTTCAATACATAGGAAAGTGTTATTCTACTTGATCTTTTGTTTGTAAATGTTCATGTATGAAAATATATAAAGAACTTCATGACCTGCAACTTAATTTTCAAATTCTCAATGTACCAAAGGAGAAGCAATAATTGCTTCCATGATACCCCTCACACAATTTGGCATTTCACATTATTCTTAATTATACGCAAGATTTACAATTTTTATAACTTTCTTAATAGATAAAGCCTCTAGTATCTACTTCAAGATATTGTAAAGGCCCAATTAAAATTCCTACCAGAAAAAGGATTCCCATATGCTGACAACTAGTGACAAGCTCACAATATTCTTCATATGTTTCTGTGGTAGATAGGTGATTTTTCATTGATATTGATGACAGTGTCACCATGTACGAAACAGTCTCGGATAGTTTTTGTTTATTCTCTCTTGAAAAGAAAAGAACTAGATTAGTTTTATTTCCATGACAACTAAAAGACCATCATCTCTTTCATGGACTTTGTAATTCAGAAAAGAACTTTCTTTGTGGGTCGCTAGGTTTCATCATGAATGCACTCGCCATCATCCTCACTCCTGATGATAATTAGCGTATATGACACATGGTGACATTGTCAAACATGAATAATTAGTTGACAGTGGTTTGATGCTGTACATACCTGTGATTGTCCCATGTACTTGCGTTCCATTCTTGAGTTCAATGGTGACAGTCTCATGACTGAGCTTCATAAGAAATCTTGAGAAAAAAAAACGTAAGAAAAGAGACATATTTAGAAATAAGCCTTATATAAAAATTTCCTGCAAGAGAAAGAGAATGTGTACTACATGGAAAACAAAACACCAAAACATGCCATTTGCAAAGTTGTGAGTTAGAGACTTAAAAGTTAGAATGTCTCCAAAATCGCAAGACCTGGTGATTTCACAAAAAAGAGTTACTGTATTGTTACATTAAAGGAGAATTGTAAGAGAAATTGTTTTCATTCATTTGGTTGTTCATAACAAGCAAGTTAAGACTTGCATACTCAGTCCATACGGTCCAAATATTAACCACCTTTTTGCTCGGGCAACGGTTCGGGATGTCCTCACTCCGCATTTGATGTGTCCAGAGCTACCGGAACAAGCTACCAATATATCAAATATTATATAAAAATTTTGCGATCATTCCATCATGAAAGTAGGGATGATAATTGTTATCAAAATAAGACTTCAGACAGATGGCGCCTTTAGGTTTGTTTTCGCAAAATTGTAGATTGATGACAACCAATTATTGCCAATGGCAATCTAATAACTAAACTAACATGCAAACATGTTAGTTTGTCATTCGTTATTTTTGCTGTTCCTCTAATTATCTGCCACTGCCCAACAAAAATGGTTCTAGAGATCATTTGCAAAGTCGAAGGGTGTCTTGTGGTATCTGGTAAATCTTTGGCAATTCCCTGAAATTTTGCAACTAGATTAAAAGCAAAAGAAAAAGAAGTTGAGCCCGGTCAAAGTTTGACTTGCACAATGAAAAATCAGTCCGTATGGTCCGAATTTTAGACGCCATTTTTCTCAGGCAACGGTTTGAGATGCCCCAACTAAACAATCGAAGCTTATAAAAAGTTGATCGCAATCATTCTATTTTGAAAGTGGGGGTGATAATTGCACAACCAGGACATGGCAAGCACATTTTTTTATCACTTGCCCGACAGGGCAAGTGATGAACATTTTTTTGTAGAGGATGGCTGTGTAGATCTACTAAATGTATTGGATGTTTCAAATCAGAGACATACATACATTTTAGGCCTCTGCATCATTACTTCTCCATTCCAGAATTCATGACTATTTTAATAAAATGGAGCAATGAATGCAATTTTAGGAGAAAAGAATCTAGGCCTGTACTCCAACAAACATTTGGGTAAGATTCTTAAATTTAAAATTGAAATAATCGCCGATTAATGCAGATGCGGCAATGGCTACCGGTAATTAGAGTGACATGCCCACAATTTGACATGCTTTACTGCAATATTTTTTTCTTTAAAATATCTTTAAAATGCTGTTTTGAAGAACAATTTATAGATAATGAAATTTGAAACTTGATTAAAAATAATTATTATTTATAATCACGTGTTAGATTTTATTATTTGTTAAATAATAATTTTTATCTATTAATTGTTCTTTAAAACGGCATTTTGTAACATCGTTAATCGAAGGTACGTCATACATAAGCGGTTCAAGGGTCAAGCCCATTGTATTTGCGTTGATTACAAATGGATCGAGGGATCTGCACGAGATCGGTCTGGTAAGAAACATCAAATTTTTGACCTTTTAATTAACAAATTTTTGGAACCTTCATACGCCTAATGCGTATAGATGTGTATAGATAAGTAAAATCACAAACATTTACGTGATTTCTATCTTCAAAGATGTCTCTTGTATGTATATGGGAGGCGGCACTCAATGGTTCATTACATGCCGCCGCGCACAGAAAAATCAAGCCATAGAAGTCGTGTGTTGTGGACACCAGAAGTGGGATCGCAGCATGCGCGACCCACTAGTTAGAAATCCACTGCCAAATGCGGTTCATGGTGCGAGGTTAGTAATATTAACCTCACAATACGTGTGAGTGGGGAGGCGGTTCAAGGCTTCGTGATCAAATGACAATATCAAAATCATAAAAAAACATGATCACGGAGTCCTAGTGAAAAGGGGTAATTTTTCATGAGGAATCTGTTTATCACATTTTTATTGCCGCCAAGGTAATCCTTTTGCAGCAAATGTAAACAGAGGAAATTGGTTTCCCAAACTGGAGTCTCTGATATTGGATACCCAAATTCTTTACAAGTCTCTGATTGAAGAGAATCTCCCACATGGGAGACAGTCTCCCATATTTACCTCGGGCGAAGTTCATGCAGGCTCCACTCCACTTCAATACAGCTACACTACACTCCACCTAACTGAAATTCGGGACGGTGAATGACAAAACATCGCATGCGATCGGTGTGACCGAACACCTGCGATGTTTTGAAATTGGCCGTGAATAATACGTGTGAGGAAAAAAGATACTGGCCCAAAATCACCAATTTTGAGGATAACCGGAGGATGGACACGGAGTGAAATACGGATGAAGAGTAAGAAATTAAGCTATTTTACTTTCTCCTAATATTTTTTTTCTATAATTTTTACAAAAACATTTCCATCCCACCTTTGTCACTCGGAATATCCGAACGGGTTGACCGTCCCGAAGAAGTTCGGGTAGGTGGAGTGGAGCGTAGTGAAGTGGAGCCTGCACGAACTTCGCCCGAGCAGAGCCAGAGGCACCCACACGTATTGCGAGGCCGAGGTTAGTATTATACTAACCTCGCACCACGAACCGCGTTTGGCAGTGGATTTCTAACTAGTGGGTCGCGCGTGCTGGGATCTCACTTCTTGGGTCCACAACACACGACTTCTATGGCTTGATTTTTCTGTGCGCGGCGGCATGTAATGAACCCTTGGGTGAGCCAGAGGTACCCATAATTGGCCGTGCACCTAGCCAGGCGGCTTCTAGAGAGTAAAAATCATTTACTATCGTAAGGTTACTCTCATACGAAGCCAGGCCTTCTTCTCATAGACCCACACAATGCCAATGGAAGCCAAAACCTGAAACTTTCACCCCCGAGATTTCTACTTTCCGAGATTTCTACTTCCCCAACGTTACGGACGCGAGCGTCGCGTAACGTTGGGGAAGTACAATAAGAAACAAGATGGCGGCGTAAACATCGGGCAAGTCTCTTCCGTCTTTTCACAATATTTTTTCATTTTTTTGATGAATTCTTGTTTTAAAAATAACAACGAGAGCGTAGAAATGTCGGAAATGAAGTTTTATCCCATGTAATGATGTAGGCCTACATGATTTAGAGCTAACAAAAGTTAGATCTTTTAGAAGGAAAGTAGAAATCTCGGGGGTGAAAGTTTCAGGTTTTGGCTTCCATTGTGTGGGTCTATAGTAGGGTGTCTGGAGAAAAAAAATATTTTTCTTATTTCAAGAAAATATCACATTTTCGTTGTGAATTTTAAGAGAAATGACCTTCAGACTGACAGAAATGTAACATTTTTGAAAAAAATCCAATTATTGGCTGCAAAAAAGAAGAATGAAATTAGGTAAATTTTCAGCATTTCTCTGCCATAGACTGTGTAGTTAAGAAATGGACACACACAAATCAAAATTTTAAGCTTCCAAGAGCCGTTATAAATTTATTATTAATGCCAAAAACTTGTCCATAAAGAGTCCAATAGGATTTTTTATGCTCTATCTGATGGTATGATTTTTATAAAGATTTGGAAACCAGATCACAATGAAAACTTGCGACAAAGTGAAAAAAATTGTGCAAAACAAAAATGTCATTTTCCCATAGAAAACGCATGGAGAAATGGCAATCTCAACACACACAAAAATAAGGGTTTGCAATTTATCTCTAAATCCTTATTTAAAATGATCATATAAACTTGTCCTTACTGTCAAAAGAAGCCCCTGAATTTTCTCTTTCCATACATGCCAAACACAAATTAATAATCAATTCAGATCACATTTTTCTAGTAGCCTGAACTTCCCCGAAAAAATGTGCCATATTTTCCCCTAAATTAGCCTGTTTTATGCTGACAGACACTTTTCAGTGTGGCTTCAGACACCCTATCTAGTATAGATAGAAGGCCTGGCTTCGTATGAGAGTAACCTTACGCAACGTTCTCGCTACCACGCGTCACGGTTGGCGGGCGCCGACAACCCTGAAAATTTTCAGGGCAAATCCGCCAACCGTGAACTTCCCCGACAACCGTGGCCGACAACTGTAAAACAGGCCTAGATCCACACAAAAAACTGAATAATATATTTTAAATAAAAACAATCTGCTTTTCAGATCCTAAAATAAACTTGTCGATTATTTCTTCCAAGATTTCTTCCCGGGATTTCTTTGCTTCGCTACTATGCTGTATACGATACGACCTCGACTCGAGGCCCAATTTAACTCTCTCTCTCTCTTATGTGGGAAGTGCGAAGATGTTTACCTCGCATTTGCGTATCGCATTGCTCTCATTATTTACGTCTTTAAAATGGTAGTAAAATACGCTCAAAAATAAAGTGAGAAGAGAGGGGTACCGTGGGTTACTGGGTTGGGCAATGTAATTTAGATGTTACGAATTTCAGTTGATATTGTCATTTATTTTGTCAAAAGTAAAGTGTGTCAAAAAATAATAAAAAAATTCGATCGAAATTTAGTTTCATCTCGTCCCAGGCCCCAGCCTTATTATAGCTACATCTACATGAATTCATTGAATGCATTTCTGATGACACTGCCGTAGAACGAATTGAGAAAATTATTAAAAGATCACGTTAATAATGACAAAGCCACAGCCACATGAATGGATTGATATAATGTCCAACTCATTTACTCACAGCAAAATGATTATTCACATTTATATTCCAATTTTACTCCATAATTTCCAAAGTCTTGATCTCTACATCGATCTTTTGAAAGTGTTGATTAATTTCGCGACGGTGTGTCTACCAAGTTCTGTGTCACTGCACTAGCGCTCGCCATGGCCACATACATAATACAAATCGCACATGGCATCAAAATCTATCCGAGTCTTCCAAAATTAGATGGGATCCAAAACCGATTTGAATGTTTTTTTTTTCTTCAGATATTCATTGAATCTGTTATAATTTTCATAAGTAATAATCTTTATTAATTTTATTCACGCTTTTTATCATATTACGACTCGTTTTTTAATGTGAGTTATACGCACAGTGTATTTTCATTTGTATTGTTCTTTATTACTCTTTGCCTGCCAATTAGTCATTACAGTGAATGCTTCGTGAATTTGTTGTACAATTGCTTAACAACTCCCGGTAACAACTACGATTTAAAATAAAATATTATTTGAAATTAATTTGTGTAAAGGAGAAAGAGAATAATGGGAGGTGGTCGTGGGCAATGTAAATGAAAATGATGGGATGTTTGTGACTTTGTGGGGGAGGGGATTGGCGAAAAGAAGTCAATGTTCGGAGCGAATTAAATTAATATTCTTTTATGGATGTGTCTACTGTGATTGTGGCTGCATAATCTTTATGGCGAGTGGAAAATCAACCCTTGGACTTGGTCGGGAGGGGTACGTGATTCAATAGATTTCAATAAAAGTACACATTCAACAAAGTGGAATTGACAATTCATTCACAGATATTCATTTCAGGGCCGCGGAAACAGGGGGGGGGGGGCTGGGTGGGCTTCAGCTCCCCCACTTTTTTTTCCAAAACCATGTAAAAAAACAGGACCACCTGATTGCGTTTTTTGCATGGTGGTCAGCCCCCCCCCCACTTTCAAGACCTTTCCGCGGACCCTGCATTTCAAGTACGAATTATTGAAGTTGATATGTGTGAACGTTTTAGAGGATATGTATTTCGTTTGCCCACGCCCACATGAGTCGCTAGTATAATTTGAATATCGCTGGATGAATTTTTCAATTTCACTTATGTCGTTATATATGTTTTATATCGGAATTGTGTTTTATATATAGAGTTATTTTACAACGTCGTTAGCCTAATTACTGCGAGTGGATTATATTTATGAAATGAGTTGGAATGTGAACGAGACGCCCCAAAGCCGATGGCACGTGATCTAATTAGTATTCACTTTCTGGGTTGAGCCAATCATTGTGCTTGAAAACGGGTTTCCCCGAATTCCCGCCCTTGGAATGACTGTGTACCATGTGCGTGACCTGTTAACCTGTTGTATGAATGCGAATCAGCTGGTTTCGTGACCTCAAATATTCTTCATGTTGTTTACGCTGGATGGGGGCTATAAAAAGATCTTTCTGACTCTTTTTTTTTTTCAATTTTAATAATCTGTTCGTGAATTTCTGTAACATAACTGATGCAATTTATTGAATCACGTACCTCGATCTTCCCACTCATGATGAAAGAAAATATTTAAAAAATTTAAAATCGCCAAAATATACATGTAAAGAAAGATTATTCAGCCGTCATCATCAGTAGTAGTATAGACATGTCTATAAATATGCATTCGCTTCGAATATTGACTTCTTCACCAATCCCACACACACGCACGATCTCAACATCCCCTTGTCATTGTCCACGCCACGACCCCTCCCCTTTCGCGCTCCCCCTTCGACCATCCTAGCTACAACCCTCCCCCCCCCTCTTCCTCTCTTTCACACACGCTGTATTTGTAGGCCTACATAGTGCATTATTTAAAAATACAAATCTGCTTTCCTGTCAATTAAGCTTTACTTTCAAAACATTTTAAATCACAATTAATTATAATAAGAACAAAATCGTAATATTAAAGTATGATGAATGACTAAAAATATTTCTCCCGCTCGTGATGGACACATTCATTATTTTATAGGCGAGTATAGAACAATACAAATGAACATATAGGAATAATTGACAGTGAGTATAAATCTACTTTCCTGTCAATTAAGCTTTACTTTTAAAACATTTTAAATCGCAATTAATTATAATAAGAACAAAATCGTAATATTAAAGTATGATGAATGACTAAAAATATTTCTCCCGCTCGTGATGGACACATTCATTATTTTATAGGCGAGTATAGAACAATACAAATGAACATAGCAATAATTGACAGTGATAAACGAATCTTGATTGGATATTATTAGTATAAACATCATCAGCAGAAGTCTTAATTATGAGAGTCATAGTTTCAGTGAGTATCTGAAAACAAAACAAACATGCAAATTATATCGTCTCATGAATACCGATGCCCATTATTTGGAAGCCTCGGAAGTTTTCTTCCGAGGCTTCCAAACAAAGTCGGAACAATCTTTGGATTGAGTAAGGGCGTGGCGCGGCGCGCATGCGGTCCGTAGATGTAGTCGGTCATTGACACGCATTCACAAAATGAATCGCACTTTCTAAGGACGTAGCGATCTAGACATTGGAAAGTATGGAGTACGTTATCGATGTCATTGATGTGAATAAATCTATAAACTGTAAGTATAAAATGAGATTGAATTTAAATCTTTTCTTTTGACCTTTTTCATCAGTACTTGCCTTTCTGCTTCAATCGATCGCAATTCGCGCAACCGTTACGGCTGTGTGGCCGGAGAAGCATTAAATAGACATCAAATGTGGTGCATTTAGCAGCAATCTAAGCTCGTCGATATTGATATTTTCGATAGCTACCGCGCTCCGCGCGGGAGGGGGGACACCCCCCTCCCGCGACCCTCCCCCCCCGTGTAGTAGTAATAGTAGCTGCGCGGCTTGCGTATCATCGCTTCGCGCCGCCAAGCGTCAGAATGAACCTGGCGAGAACGTTGACCTTACGTTAGTAAATGATTTTTACTCTCAAAAAAGAAGCCGCCTGGCTACGTGCACCTCTAAGTCTAACTATTAGTATTACTGTATTAATTTATTATCAGTATCATTAATGATCAGCAGTAGAGGCGCACGGCCAATATGGGAGACTCTCTCCAATAGGGGAGACAATCTCCCACATTGGAGACTTGCTTTGCAAAAGGACAAAAGAAACAACACCAACAAAAGCATGATTTTTTCCACCCAAAATTTTGTCTCACTGAGGTCAGAAGCCCATTTGTTTTGTGTGTGATTGACAACAAAAATCCTTATCAAAACAAAAGTAGATGGTGAATTTTTAAAGTAGACGGTGAAAAGGGGTAATTTCTCATGAGGAATCTGCTTATCACATTTTTATTTGCCGCCAAGGTAATCCTTTTGCAGCAAATGTAAACAAAGGAAATTGGTCTCCAAAACTGGAGACTGTCTCTGAAATTGGATACCCAAATTCTTTACAAAAGTCTCTGATATTGGAGATAATCTCCCACATTGGAGACAGTCTCCAATATTGGCCGTGCGCCTCTACTGATCAGAATCGCAATGCATTATTATGGGATCGCAAAGGGGGCCGTTGCTCTCCAGCCCCCTTTCCGATCCCATTATGCATTGCGGTTCTGATAAGCGATAAACCATATTCGGAAACACTAGTCTACAGACGGTGCAGCCGTTTTGTCGTGACACAATTGTGACAAGTCGATATTAATCATATTAAAATATTATTATTAATAAAACATTGTAAAATATCGACAATAACGTTCGATGACACTTCATGAAACATCCTGGTATCTATCAGTAGATCTACATTTATTCCAAATTATACCAATATTGTACAAATATTCATCACTACTGACAAGGGCGAGCCCCGGTATTTAGCTTGCTAAAATGCAAGGGCTTCCATCCAACCTATCTTCACTACTTCAGTCCCACTCGTTCATTTTCATGGGTGTCATATAAACCGACATGTAATGTGAAAATAAACCATAAACCATACAAGTAAGATTAAGACTTTCATGATGCAGGTCAAATAGATCCATCAATTAATAATTATTGAATAAAAATTGATAATTACCTGACTAGCTTCATGATGATGTCGGATTGCGATCAGCATCCGACGATAAAAATTGGACGTTCAATCGACGCGCGTGTACCAAAACAATGGACTGTGGCTGACGCAGATGGCAGCAAACCAAGTCATGCATGCAGATGTCGCGCCCGCCGCGCCAGCGTCAATTTAGCCAAGTTAAAATTGCCCCAAGAAAAATCATTTCACTGGCATTTCCCGGTGGCATTTACTTGGAAGTGAATTACCGCTGACAGCCTGATCACGATTTAAAACTCCTGTTATGAAACAGGAACGGAAACTTAACATTTAAATTTTGATAGATTTAGCTATTTAGAATCTAATGATGTTATCTTTATTGCATTTATTTTTTCCATTTCCTTCAATAAAGTAATGATCTAGGAGCTAGGAGTTAACACTTGATCAAGGGAGGGGGAGTACTGCCCTTTAAAAATGGGATAAGATTGAAACCTTTGTGTTATGTTCTTTTTTATTGATGTATAGTATAGTGTTTGTAAATATATTTGGCGAGAGGGGGGGAAGGGGTGCAAGGGTGGATATTGGCTTAAGGTTTTACTTATATTCATTCTTCGAACGGATTTTTATCTCAAAGAATCAGAATATAATTTGTTTTACCTGATCCAAGACAAAGCCCCCACTTAATAGGGAGAGGATTGCATTTGATGGGACAGTGCCGCTGGTAACGAAGCCAAATAAAGAATTGAAAAAACTTTCAGAAAAATATGTATATAATTATCTGAATTAAAGAAATAAAGAAGGGACATGGAAACAAGAAATTAAGAGACAGAGACCGAAGGGAAAAGGGTAGGTGGGGGAGAAGGCACTGCAAAAGAGAGAATCCATGCATCCCCATCTTTCTCTCTCCCCAACTCTCTCTCTCCCTCTGTCCCTTCCCTTTCTATTTGAATTACTCTCACTCGTTTACACTTTATATTCTTTTCCAAAGGAGAATATTTGACTAGTCACATGACACATGTCATCTCTCTTCCATGCTCTTGTCTTTCTCCCGGGCTTTCTCCCTTTCTTTTTCTTTTCCCCATTACTTTTAGAAGTCACAGGGGCAGACACTCCTTGTAGCACTGTCCCTGCTACTGATCGAATATACAGCATCTCATTCAATTTAGTTTGTCAACTTCAAACATTCATTTTTTTTCATTCTCATTTTATCTTGTTCCTTGTTTTTTTTTTTTTTTTTTGGGGGGGGGGTGGGGGAGGGTAGTCTCTGAAATAGAAATAAGCAGTTTCTCTTGTCAGTTAACAAATATTTTATTTTCAGTAAACAGTATATCGAGTAAGAAACAATAATATAAAGATTTTTAAATCTGAAATATCTAAATAATACTTAGTTGCTTTTTATCTATGTTTTATGTTATCTCTATGAGTGGAAATAACTTGAAATTTAAATCTAAAATAAGGCGAAACATACATTGAATAGTATAAACAAAGGAGGTAATGCATATTTTCATTTATAATTTATATACACATGTTCTCATCTGTAGTGTAGGCACATTATCAAAATGCCACAAATGATCAATAATTCATAGAACATTATTTTATATATAATATATATAAATACTGGTTTTGCAACAATTTTTCTTCTTCAAAATAAACATTTACTCACAATATGTTGGAAATGATGATCTAATCAAGGTGATCTTTCTCTTTAAAAGTCAAGTCCAACCCAAGAAGTAAACAAAAACACTAAAAATTGTAGTAGAGAAGGATAAAAACAAGCATAATGTTCAAAATTTCACACGTGTTGTGCACATCAACTACTTTGAGAAAATAAGCGAAACTTTGAAAGGTTATATCCTTATTTCGACACCCAATTCTTCATAAAAAATTCTGATGAAATTTCCAGCATTATACTTGCTTGTTTTTTTTTTCCTTTTTTTAAAATCAATTTCTAGTTGAGGAGGACTTGACCTTTCAGAAGATTGATTTTGGACGGAGTATTTTATGACTCTTTCAACATGTGAGTCGATGCACGAAGTAATGGACAAGTCTAATTCCAAATGCTTACTTTCCCCAAAATATAAATATTTTCATAAAATGTAAATTGAAGTTGCATCAGAATCTACAATCATCGAAAATATGTTGCAATACATGTATAGCAGGGATGTACTTGTATCATGAATGAAAAAAATAAGAGAATTAAAATGCAATTAGCAGATATTATGAGCATCATAAATGCATATGCATTTTATTATTTCTGAATTATTGTTATATTGCTGGTTCACCATCATTTATTATATGTTAGGAACATCACAGACGTGGTCGTTATTTCAATAATATGGAGTAGTACTTTTCTCTTTCAGATGAATGCTAAAGGCATTTTCATGAAAGTCAGACCTGCACCTTTCACACAGGAGTGCTGCAAGCTTCTTTTCATTGCTGATCATCACATTCATAATACACAATATAAACCTTACGTGTGTCTTTCATTGAATAACAAAAACATTTCATACTTCTGTGCTTCTTTCTACATTTGTTTTCATCACAGTGAATTTCTGCTCTCTACTTCAAATGAATATACAATGAATAAAGTTTACAGAGAGGGAAAACATCATGGCTATGCTGCCGTACTTTGGCAAAATTAAGCAAGTTACAAAAGTATCATTTGGTGTAAATGAGCAATGTGTATTAGTCATTTACATAGGCGTCAATGCAATTTAACAGCATGTTTTCTTCAATATTTTTCCATAGAACGATAATTTCTTCCCCATATTTTGCCTGAACGTGCAACATACAAAGGGTGTTTCAGAAACAACAATAACTCAAATTTGACTGATGTGTCACTTGCTTCCTTTTGCCAAAGTTGGTCAGTACAGCTCGATCAATCGAGATAATGAAAGCTATTGGAAATTGAAGATGTTTCCCTTCCATCTTTAATACTGGAATGACAACCTGGTTGCCTTGCTGTAATGCACAGAAAAGTATTATTGTTTCTGTTTTCATAGTCACTGATAGATACTGAGGGAATTCATGCACATATCAAAATCCACTGTTTATGAATCCAGATCATTGTATAAAAAACAATGGAAACTCTTTATACACATGTACATGTTTTTGCAGTTCTAGATCTGGGGTGGTATTCTGGAACCATGTCATAAATTTTGTAATTTCTCTCCTGAGATGTGACACCGCTATGATTGTCACAAATCGGTATTCTGAACATTGTCCTTCCTCTGTCATTTTTCTCCCATATTCCCGCCCATCTTTTCGGAAGCAAACCAATCAAAATCACTGTTAGTTCCGAGTGGGAGCCCTTCTAACCAACAGGAAGGCCCGGTGGCACATCCTTGATATATAGCTGGCATCGCGTGACTGCGCGTATATTGACACGCTTAATTACAAATAAAAACAGGGAGCTGTGAAGGATTATTAGAAGAGAGATTTTTTAAAAAGAGGAAAACATAAAAAAGGAGGAATTAATATGTAGGGCCCAACTACTTGTAACATGAAAAAACATTTTTGAAAATAGTCATGGATGACGAGTGGAACTAAAACAACAATCCAACCTAAATATTTAGTCGGCAGGTTATCGGGATATTATGGTACCAAACGAAATCACAAAATTAATGACTACTAGGCTTTGTCATAAATGTTGTCATATCTTTTGCTTGTATATTGGGATTATGCGCATTCATGAACTGTGTATTTTTTTAGCGTGATAAAGAGAAGATGTAAAATTCAAGACAGTTTTAATGACAAAAGTTATGACATCCACCTGAATACAGATTCTGTCATATCTCTGAGAAAAGACAATGTTTAGAATACCCTCGGCCCCTAGCCTACAATGATGAACAATATAAATCTATTATATATACTATACATATTTTCACATTATTGTTCTTGTCCCCAATGAAGGATATAAACTTGTGGTACAGGTACAATTCATGCTGCAATAAGTATCAAGTCCAGGGTCCCGTAACACAAAGGTTAGCGATTAATTTTCACGATTGATTGTACATTGTAGTCAATGCAATCAATCGTAGAAAAATGTTCTACGATCATTGCTAACCTTGTGTTACGGGCCCCAGGTGAGCATTTCATGAAGCAAATAGTTATCATCACTGACTAATTTTTTATTTTTTCCTGAAATCCTTTCATCTGATTGGCTCAGAAAAATTTAGTCAGTGAAAATCACCGAGTACTTGCTTTATGAAACACTCCCCAGTTCCCAATTTGCGTCAACTGTCACACCTTGAATAGGAAAAGCGAAGCCAAGAACCAGGTATTAATTCCTCTGATCCTACCAGTTTAAAAGCATACAGGGGCATGTCATTATTCTAACAATAGTTCATAGGTTAGGGAATTGGAACAGATTTATGCAATGACACCCCACTGCTGGTGTTCACTGGACATTCTCATCTGTTGCCACGTCTTTCGATGCGTCTTCAAGGCCATCTACAAATAAAAGAAGGAAAGGACATATAGGAATAAAGAAAAGGTTCTATTAAAACAAATTTACATTAACCAATTGGGGCATTCCTGTTTCTAAATTGTATCACTTCATCTTGTAAACATCTATTTATTTTTTTTATCATGCAATACTTGAGCGGAATATTATTATCATATACTTTTTTTTATTATCAACCTGTAGTTCAATGTAGAAAGCAAAAAAATAAAAAAAGAAAAGATGGAAACAGATTGGAAAAAATTATGTTTTGTTCCATCAAGTTGAACATTCCTATTAAAAACTGTGATGAAAAGTTATCATCAGCCAATTGAGATCCAGTTGAAACTGTAAAAAAAAATGTCCCTCGACTAATGAAACTACACTCTATTCAAAGAAAAAAAATAACTAACATATCAAACACATAAAAATGTTTCGCAATTGGGTGCTGTTCAAAAAGCACCAATTTGCATCAGGCAAATAAATTTTCAATTTTTCTCGACATACTTCCTAAACCTGCAACATTGGAGAAGCTTTAACATTGCAAGGAATGGGGATTTTCCAGGATTTTTTTCTTATTTTCCAGAGCTCTTTTTAGTATTTGGAGGCGAAGTGCCCTGAGCCCACATGTAATTTCCTGATATGCAGTATAGAACCAATGAGATGTCTGTTTATGTAACATGTATCATACTGTGGAGCTGCCAGCATGAGTGTTCATAATCTGGTGCAGAAAGTGATAGCTGATATGCATTTATTTTGATTATTGGATAAAAACTCACCAGAAAACATGATTGAGATATCAGATAATCTCTTGATTAGACTTTGTTAAGATATTACACATTATTTCTTTTGTATTTTTTCCAGGTAGTTTCATGCCAAATTATCCTTTTACTGTCACTTCTAACTACTGGGGTCCCTTTTACAAAGAGGAAAATATATGGTTAACTTTGCCATTTTTGCAACTACCATGATAACAGGGCTCAGCAGCCAATCACAATCAAGACTCCAATGAAGGTTACAATAATGGCAAAGTTACCATAGTTTAAAGTCTTTATTAAATGTATCCCTGGTAGATATGGCCAATAAGCATTTTCCTTTCTTACTTCTGCAATCTCGACTTTCCTCTCCCAGCTCTTGACCGTCTTCTGAAGCTCATAGAGATCAGCTTTCTCCTGGACATACTCTACCACCTCAGGAACCTTGTAATCCTCAAGCTGATGTCGAAGCCTTCTGTTCAACTCTTCCGCTGAGGACCTCTCCTGGACACGTAAAGAGAACATAAATAACTATAATTAAATGTCATTATATAGACAACTGCTCTTTGGACTTTTGGCAATCAAATTGATGGGGGGGGGGGGAAGACAATAGTCAATAAACCATAGAAAATAGTGAAAATTAATTTGGAATGTAAAGATAACAAGTGGAACGCCTCTGGCAGTCTTGCCTGCAGTACGTGATTCAATACAGCAGCCGTGCTGACTTTGAAAATGACTATAGAATAATTATTCACAGAAAACACCATACATATAATGATAAAATACTATGTTCATTGACTGTAAATGACACTGAACCTTGATCGTGTGACCAAAGACTTGTGCAAGACGACCAGTGACACTTGATTACCCTTATGTCCACATTTCATGAACTAGATCCATTAACTTTCAAAGTTATAATGGGAATTCAACAAATATCCCCAACACAGCCAAAGTTCATTGACCTTGGTCATGTGACCTGAAACTCAAGCAGGATGTTTATGTTTAGCTGAGAGAAACCAAGATAAGTTTTATGAACTAGATCCATATACTTTTAAAGTTATGATGACATTTCAAAAACTTAACATTCGGTTAAGATTTTGATAGATTCCCCAACATGGTCTACGTTCATTGACCCTAAATGACCTTTGACCTTGTTCATGTGACCTCAAACTCTGACAGGTTGTTCAGTAATACTTGATAACCATTATGTATAAGTTTCATGAACTAGGCCCATATACTTTATAAGTTATGATGACATTTCAAAAACTTAACCTTTGGTTAAGATTTGATGTTGATGACGCCGTCATCGTCCGAAAAGCGGCGCCTATAATCTCGCTCTGCTATGCAGGCGAGACAAAATTTAAATTGCAATGTTGGATGATACTGCAGAATGATTTACATTATTTATCTGTTACCATAGCCTTAGCTGTGCCTTAAAAGTGATTTTTTTTTTTAGTAGGCCTGAGTCATAACAAGTTATTTTCTGACGGGTGCCTACCAGTGATTTCTTGAGGTGGAGGGAGACCGTTGCACCAGTGAAATAATGAAATACATAAGAAATTCATTGTCACCGCAGATGATGAAAATCAACCAGTTTTAGTACTTACTAATCTTTCTTATCTATATTAAAACTTAACACAAAATTAAATTTTAGTGTTCAAACCAAGTGAAACAATGAATTAAAGATTACCGGGGATGATTTTTCAAATATTCTTTTTTAAACCTATCAGCCCATAACATTTTGTTTTTATGCAAAAAGATATACACTCACCTCCTCTACAGTTTCTGTTTCAGCATCAATTCTTGAAAGTAGTTCATTTCTGGATGCGATTTCATTTCCTAATCTGTCCGATTCCATCGTGAGGGTCTGGAGTTTTTTCTGCAGTGAGTGAACAGCAACAGAGAATGGTGAATGATAGGAAATCACATAAACGGTTTTTGAAAATAAAAAAGGAGTGCAAATGTCAGGAAATGACCTGCATATTTAAACTCCCCCCAAACCATATGTTTGCAATAGTATTTATGACCAAAAAAAATGACTCCATAAAACAATTTACATGTATCATTCCTCTGAAAGAGTTCCTATTTTGCAGTAATTGCTTGTACCAAGACCCAATATACATTTTGATAAAATTTACCATTATGAACAGAGAAAAAAAAGGACTGTACATGTATATCTGCATTATTCATAAAATTTAGGCAGGAAAATATTAAAGGGGGAGCCTTGGGGCAAATTCATCCCAGAATGCCCCAAGATACCTGGAAAATAACACAGAGCTCCTTAAATTTCCACGGGGACATTCCACGGGGATGTAGACTGTAACACAATGTAGAACATTTTGGAGTTCAACATGTAGCTCCAGGGGGAAAAAAAAAAATCATTTTTTCCCCTGCCTCAATGTAATGGATTAAATTACCCCTAAAACAAATTTTCCTTTTCAGATCATTATCTATAATAAAAGTAGATCAATGATTGGGAATCTCAGCTTGGAAATTAAAAACATAAAAGATAAAACAGAGTAAATGGGCAAAACAAGAAGATTCTGACCTTGTAGGAGTTGAGGACTTGCAACGTGTTTCCAGCCATGAGTTTGAGTCTAAGAAGATCTTGGTTTCTCTCATCAATCTTCTCCAGGTATTGACTGTTCTCAATCTTCAACTGCTGAAAGTCTACTTCATGAAGCACCTCTCCCATCTCTTCTTTCTACAGATGAAAGCAAATATAAAATCAAACTCGTCTACAAAGACTGCTAGTGATAGGTACGAAAAGTGTTTACAAATATTTTCAAACTCAAAAACAGCAAAAATTATCTATATTCACCGTCGTTATTAATTCTGTGGTGTTGATAATGTAAGCAAAACGCAACAACTCTCTCTCGAGTCCTTATATATTAACCTAGATGGTTTACCTGAATTCTGGCTCTGGAAGCATTAGCAAATTTGATACTTTATAATGGTGCTTTGCAGCCAATAAGTCTTTAACTAAACAAATAGATGTGTAATTTTTTTTTCTTCAAATGATACACTGGAACTTAATGGGCATGAACTAAAAAAGGAAAAGAAGAAAGAAACAAATGACTATTGAACACATTATCACTGATGCTTAAAATGATTCCTTGGATTATCATATAAATTTTTCATACCTGCTTCAATTGGAGATGCAGTTTCTTCTTCTGGACTTTCAATGTGGAATTCTTTAGTCTTAGCTTTTCAATGAGAGCATCTCTAGACCGTTGCTTGTCCTCATAGTAGCGGATGACCTTCTCTGCAACAACTTTCTTGGTTCTGTCATTGACAGAGCCCTTTAAGATATCACGCTCAAACTCGTAGCGAGATTTCTTCAGCTCAGCGCACCTCGTATCTGCTTCCTCCATTACAGCCTGTAATACAACATGGTGGCATGCTTTTTGTAGAGTTACTTTGTGACAACATCAAATCAATTTAAAAAATCCATGACTAAACGAGGGGCTGTTTCACAAAGAGTTCAGTATGACATGTATACAGGGGTCAGATAAAAAAACAGATCGGGGACCACCCTATTATGTTGTCAACAATGATATAAAGCATTAAATACTATAAGAATGTTAGCGAATCAACCCCAAGAATTAAGCATAATACATGTAGGATCTAGAAAGGAAATGATCTAAATATCACTTCATGAAAAGGAGATAAATGATCATGATCTCTTTTCAGCATACATAAATACTGCCAAAAGAAATCATAAGACACAATTTGCATAAATACACAATAATTTTGTTTCTGTAACAGTGGTATTTTGTACTCTTTGTTAAGTAATTGAAAATTAATTGTTTAGATTATCAAATCTCAAAATGTTTATTAAGGTGAGTTGATTATGTAACGTGGCCTTACCTTGTAATTATCAAGAACCTTTTCTGACTCTTCTTTCAACTTCTCAATCTCCTCACGGAGTTCTTCAATTTCTCTCTGAGCTATATCACACTTCTGTTCGGAGGCAAGTTTAAGGTGTTTATCTATGCCACTTCCCTTGGACTTGCTGCGCTTACGCATCACCCTTGTATCGTGTGTTGACTGACTTGGGGTAGGGGCCACAGTAGCCATGGCAGCCATGTTGGGCTCCACACGCTTGAGGTATTTATCAAACATCTCTGTTTCATTCTGCAATGCTTTGTTGCCAATCCTTCAAAACAGAATAGGAAAAAAAAATGAACATGAATAAAATTGAGACCAGTTTAAAATGAAAATATCCAAAAATTTATTAAATTCTACTGTACATGGTTGTCTTTTGTTTATTCAAGGTTTTTTGATATGCTCATCATGAAAGAGATGGCCTTTTGTAAAGAAATTACTGTTTGTAAAAACAGGGTGAAAATGGTGGACTCTGTAATGGTGCTGGTCTGCACAGGAGCATGCACTGCCATGCAGCAGATTGAGAGAGGCCAATGTGTAGTGGCTTAATAAATTATGAGCTTTGGGTGTGTGCATGCAAGAAGATTTCTGAAAATTGATGCTTTCTGGATCTGATCGAAGTGTCCAGAGATACACAAAGAGAACAAGTGCAGGGCCTCTGGCAGTCTTTTCTGCATTACGCTATTCGATATTGCAGCAGTGCTGACTTTGAAAACAGCTGTTTGATTATTATTAACAAAAGAAAAAAAAAATTATATATGATAATAAAATATGTCCATTGACCCGAAATGACCTTTGACCATGATCATGTGACCTAAGACAAGTGCCAAACAATCATTCATACTTGATTACCCTTATGTAAATGTTTCATGAACTAAGATCCATTAACTTTTTAAGTTCTGATGTCAATTCAACAAATACCCCCAACAAGGCCAAAGTTCATTGACCTTAAATGACCTTTGATCTTGGTCATGTGACCTGAAAAATGCACAGGATATTCAGGGATATTGGTTACTCTTATGACCAAGTTTAATAAACTAGATCTATAAACTTTTTAAGTTATGACAATTCCACAAATACCCCTAACATTGACCTTTGACCTTAGTCATGTGACCTGAAACTCACACAGGATGTTTACAGATACATGATTGCCCTTATATTCAAGTTTCATGAACTAGATCCATAAAGATTCAGTTATGATGACAATTCCACAAATACCCCAACATTACCAAAGTTCATTGACCCTATAAGGCCTTGGTCATGTGACCTGAAACTCATACAGGTTGTTCAGTGATACATGATTGCTCTTATATCCAAGTTTCATGAACTAGATCCATAAAGATTCAGTTATGATGACAATTCCACAAATACCCCAACATTACCAAAGTTCATTGACCCTATAAGGCCTTGGTCATGTGACCTGAAACTCATACAGGTTGTTCAGTGATACATGATTGCTCTTATATCCAAGTTTCATGAACTAGATCCATAAAGATTCAGTTATGATGACAATTCCACAAATACCCCAACATTACCAAAGTTCATTGACCCTAAATGGCCTTGGTCATGTGACCAGAAACTCACACAGGTTGTTCAGTGATACATGATTGCTCTATCCCAGTTTCATAAATTATAAAGATTCAAAGTTATGATGACAATTCCACAAATACCCCCAACATGGCTAAAGTTCATTGACCTTAAGTGACCTTTGACCATGGTCATGTGACCTGAAAAACAGACAGGATCTTCAGTAATACACCATTACCCTTATGTCTAAGTTTCATGAACTAGGTCCATATACTTTTTAAGTTATGACGACATTAAAAACAACTTAACCTTGATTAAGATTTTGATTCCCCCAACATTGTCTAGGTTCAATGACCCTAAAAGACCTTTGTCCTTTGTCATCATGTGACCTGAAACTCAGGCAGGATATTCAGTAATACTTGATTACCCTTGAAACTTGAAACACTTGATATGTCAGGTAGCTACATGTGCATATAAATACCTCAGATTTCCTATGCATAGTTTCAAAATATATCAAAATTGTCACGGTGTCCATGTAGCATTGGGAAATATCACATTAAGGACACCCCAGTAGCATAGTGACAATTTTTTAATTTTCTTAAAAAAAAAGAAGATTATACTAGTACATAACAAATCTGTATTAAGCTACATGACCTAAGAATTAAATGTGCATATTGCATCAAGTGGTGGTCAACCTAATTGCCATAATTTGACATTTAGGACCAAATGTAAATTAATGCTACACGGACACGGTGTGCCTGTAACAGCATCATACTCTGTTCTGCTCAATAATTTCATAAAAATGAGTCTAAATAGCCCCAAATTTCCAGTAAAATGTATGCCTCTAAATGGGCATTTTCACAATAACTGACGTGACACAGCACAATTTTACACACTTTTCATTGTGTGTATGATTATCTCTAAAGCAACAAATGATGGTAGTTTGCTTTTAAGCAAACTCCCATCATTTGTTACCGTGAAAATGCCCAAATGTACAGCCTACAAACAATAAATAGGATATCTAGTGTAATTACTTGAGGGTATGCCCCAACTTTATACAAAGACCCAAACATGTTATTTCTAATCTTGCTTGAGTTTCACTTTCAACTCAATGTTTGTAACAAACCTTGAGTCTGACTTTGTCTTTTCCAATGTAAAAATGTGGATCTTATCTGTAGCACATTCCAACCTACATGTACCGAAACTTAAAGATTCAGTCTAAATTCGTTGGTGTTCAACTGGACTAGACTCTAGACCTAACGTTAGAGACTTAGACCTGTCTTTTCTTGTTGCAATTTCCTCCACAGAGATATTAGGTTAACCACCAAACTGAGCCTGAGGCCTTCCCCATTATTTAAGCTCCAATCAGCAGCTTGGCCATAGCAGTAGTGACCATCACACTATTCTGATCAAGGTGTATCATTCATATTTTTTGGGGTAATTGTTTATGACGTAATCGATGATGTTTTCACCTTATTTGTCACTTTCACTTTATCATATGGACCTTGAATGTCAGTATTTACTCTACAATAGTTTTTAAATTAAAATGTTGATATTGATCTGATTTGACATAAATTTTCAATTGCGGAATTCCAACTGAAGTTCTATGAGGTATCGGATAGAGTGCCCCCTGGCCTTCCTCGAGCTATGTTCGTGCAGGCTCCACTCCACTTCACTACCGCGTATCGAGTGGACCTTCCTAATATAATAGCAACACTGATGTGTGTTGCTGCCCTCTATGTTCGTTGCATACAATGTTTTGAATTCGGCCGTAAATAATACGTGTGAGGAATTTCATACTGGCCCAAAATCACCAATTTTCAGGATAACCGGAGGATGAAAACGGAATGAAATACGGGTGTAGAGTAAGATATTAAGCCATTCATCTTTTTCGTTATATTTTTTTTGTTTAATTTTTACGATTATCATGGTTGCCATCCCACCTTTGTGACTCGGTATATCCGAATTGGTTCACGGGCTCGATGTTCGGGTAGGTGGAGCGTAGTGTAGCGGTAGTGAAGTGGAGTGGAGTAAGTGGAGCCTGCACGAACATCGCTCGAGGTACCCTGGCCCTGCTCATGTTTGAGTGACATAAGGAATACAATTCTTTGTACTCCCGAGACGCCCTAGAAATGCACCTCGAGTGGGCTTGTCAGGATAACGTGCTGTACAGGGCAGGAGAGGTGGTCTTGCACAATTTCCTAAAGACTAGGTTCTAAGTCTAAGAACTTCTCTTTTTCTAGAGACTAGACCCTGGCTAGTGGCTAGACTAGTCTAGACTCTGTCTAGTCTCTTCCCGCGTTCCCTTTACTAGGGTGTCTGAAGCCACACTGAAAAGTGTCAGCATAAAACAGGCTGATTTAGGGGAAAATATGGCACATTTTTCCGGGAAGTTCAGGCTACTAGAAAAATGTGATCTGAATTGATTATTAACTTGTGTTTGGCATGTATGGAAAGAGAAAATTCAGGGGCTTCTTTTGATAAATTTATAACAGCTCTCGGAAGCTAAAAATTTGGATTTGTGTGTGTCCATTTCTTAACTACACAGTCTATGGCACTGGCAGAGAAATGCTGAAATGTGAAAATTGACCTAATTTCATTCTTCTTTTTTGCAGCAAATAATTGGATTTTTTTCAAAAACGTTACATTTCTATCAGTCTGAAGGTCATTTCTCTTCAAATTCACAAAGAAAATGTGATATTTTCTTGAAATAAGAAAAATATTTTTTTTCTCCAGACACCCTACCTTTTTAAATTTTAGCCAGGCTTTAAAGAGGGTGGATAGTTTTGGTAATTCCTCAAAATCGGCATGTCACCATTCTAATTAATTTGTATATTATATGAATGTGTATGTCCTAAAACAGTCATGATGTGGATGATATGAAATGAAAAGGTGTTTTTCATGATAAATTATGCTCTTACATGTGTGGATTTTACCTTGCCGGGATACCCAGCTTTTTGAAACGTAGCTGCATGCAGACACTCAAAGTGCACACCACCGCCTCTGCCGTGCGTGTGCTACGCGAGAACGATAATGTAGTCCTCGCTACACAATTGCGTTGTCAATCAGTTTTACCATAGAGCTATTACAGCTCTATGGTTTTACGAAGCTCATAGTCGTAGATACATTGCCGTTTCCAGACTTTCCTTGCATGATTGCATCACATTACAACGAACGGCAGAGCAGACTTTAGATCTAAACAGCCTTGATCGATATTAGGAGTACGTACCTCATTCCTACCTTCCTTGAAGTTTGAACTTGCCCTTGGCTGGGGGCCGCTTGCATATAACAAACCTCGACCGTCCCATCTTCCCCATTAAAAAAATGCAACCACGATATTAGCTGTTGCAAATAAGTATCTGCTCTCTGATTGCTAATATAACACTGGAACAATTTATAAATCAGAATGAATATAACGTACAGCACAGAATTAGAATTGGAGAAACTTCTTTTTTTGGTTCTTCTCCGACTTCCCGCGTATTAGCCTCAGCTCACGTTGTTTCAGATTGACAAAAAGTTTTATTTTACGATTCTAATGATTCAAAAGAAAAGAAAGGAAAATGAAACCAACAGAAAGAACCCTTACATTCAAAGAAAATTCCAAGATTGTGCATCCTGTTTATGTTTTGGAAATGCATTGATTTAATTCTCACTAAAATGATATATAAACAGTCTTTGGGTTAATTGTGTCTGAATTCGTAGACTAGTACAGTGTGCACGTTGGATGTATGTTCTGTGTATGCAGTAGGACTGGCCGGGAATTTCATTCACTTGTGCGTGGGTGTACGGTATGAGTGTGTGTGTTTGTGTTGAATAGTGCGTGTGGAGACGTTACGTAATAAGGTCAACAGATACATTGCATGCAATGATCTTGTATACCGGGCCTCCTAAAGGTCATGAAGAGTTCAGTTCACTGGTCATGTACATGGAGAGATCCTGCGTGTCCCGAGATAATTTGATTCAATCGAAACCATGGGCCTAGTATACAGCTCAGCATGCCGAGTTTCAGAAAACTGGCTATCCTATGGAATAAGTAATTTATTGGATAAAGTTCTGTAAATAATGTTATTCAGTTTGATCGTATATCTTTCCATAATATGGCCATTTCACATGGTAATAACCACTATCTCACTAACTAAATAGGCCTACCAAAAGAACAATAAAAATAATAATGTGGGTCGGGTGTAACGTCGATATAGGGCCTCGATTCCCCATAATTTTATTTTTTTCCTGAATATGTGGAATAACCGCTGAGGATTATATCTATGGTTCAGTCAAGTTGGTCCTTATTTTCAAATCTCTAATTGAAATATAATTCAAACAAGCCAGGGGGGCGGTGGGGGCGGTCGCCCCCCCCCCAAAAAAAAAAAAACGTCACCAAAAAGAAAAAAAGAGAAAAAAGAGAGGAGAAAAGGAAAAGGGAAGGGAGGAAAGGGAAGAAAGGTAGCTTTGAGGTTTTTTTTTCTTTTTATTCTTTTTTTTTTCTCAAAAGAGAAACTCCTTCACTCTTGCTCTAGATCATATGAATTTTGCTTCCGCGCTGCGCGCGGTTAAATGACAATATTGAAGATCTCCATTGTTCCCCCCACCCTTTCTCTAACCCTGTTTTTCCACCTCAGCTATATATGTGTTTCTTGCCGGGTAAAGTTCAAATGTATACATTAGGGCATGGTTAGGCCGAAGTATATGAAGTTATCTTTTTTTTTAATTGATCGCGCAACTTCTGGTCGGGTCGGCTCCGGTTGGGTGAAATCTTTATATCAATTTCTGCCGTCACCTCCATAAAGTCAACTTCTCCCGCTTTTCAGCTCATTACTAAACAACCATAATTTTTGGGGCAAACAGGTTCCTAATTTAAAAAGAGGAAGGTATAAAATTCGTATCTTATTAAATAAAAAAGTACAATATTTTTTATCAAATTCTATTAAAATTCATGTCATTTCCCTGCACATTCATCTCCTGTCCTGTTTTGCGCCCTCAGTTTGAAATTTTGAATGACACCAAAGTTTCTTTATAATTCAAAATGAAGCGCTTCAGGATAAGTCAAAGAAATTAGGTATCCTTTTTATATAATTTCAATAAATCACAGAAGTTTCAACTTTTTGCGCACTATTTTCCTTGTAATGAAGTTCAATAATCTTAGAAAATTAATTGAATTAGAGCCGATCGGGTATTGGAGATATCTGCATTTGATGAAACGTCTGCCCTTTGAAATTTCAGAGTTTCGTTGTTCTGCGCGGGGAGGAATATCTTCCTCCCGGCATATACACTTCTTCTCCTCTGTTTTGCGAGTTAAAGATATGCACTGTCGCTAAATTGTTTGTAATCAAATCTGATCTTTCCAAGGGAAGTATCCAATATGTGTTTGAGAATACCGTTTTCTCGGGACCCTTTTCATGGCAAAAAATTGATAAAACGCTTTAGTTTCCGCGCTTCGCGCGGGGTTATTATCATTTTAATTTCCTCCATTGTATTCCTTTTTTGTGCGTTCACAATCTTTTTTAAAAACAATGTTCAAAATCACAATATAGTCAACTGAATTGGAGCTGATATATAGGTACTAAAGACAAGAGAGACGGCTCCTTTTCATTTTAATTTATGAAACACCAAAAGCTTCGCAAGGGAGGGGAAAACTCCCCCTCCCTGCACCCACCCCCTAGGGAGCGCGCTTCGCGCGCTCTGTAAGTGTTGGCACGCTTCGCGTGCATTTACCGCCCCCTCCAAAATGAAATCCTGGCTACGCGGTTGGTAGTGATCGAGGGACATCATCAACTCTCATTTGCATAATACTGAGTTGTGCATATAACTATTTTGTGAAAAATATAGGCTATGTGAAATTTGGAAATGCCATACTGATTTAATCATTTTTACATCCAATTTTGATGAATTTTTCAAAATTATGCTTGTTGGATTTTTTTCTATTGATTCAAATCAACATTTTTTTTTCTGGGGTGGACTTGACCTTTAATTAAACATTGAACTGTGGGAGAGATGCAAAAAAAATGGCAGGGACAATGATTTACAAGCCAAGCGCTGATCGATTTTCAAGTCATTATCAGAAAAAGGAGGTGAAAGAACGGGAAGGGGAAAAAATGCAATGAAAGAAAGAAATTATATAGAGAAAGAAAGAACGTAGGGGAGGGGGGTTGGGTGGGGATCGAGCTGCATGGGAACGAGTCGTTGGGAATTTGTCTAGTCTGACAAACTTTATTATTGCAATTCTTTGTTTCTAACTTGACAACCAAACGATACACGTCCCTCATGAATAACCGGATATATATTGTCACTCGGACTGTTATGAGTGAGAGAAAAGCAAAAAAACCCAAAACAAACATGTTGCGATATCGGCCTAAATTAATTGCATCATAATTCATAGTGCATTGAAGTAATATTATTTCTTCACACACACTTTCTTGTGAAAATGCCTATTTGTTCAACTGCATGGCCTATCCCTTCCCCAATAGGCCTACCCCCCCCCCCAACCTCACCAATCGCATAGGGTGGACAAAATAATACTGCACGAGCAAGTATTTGGCCTTCGGCTGTATAAAACGTGTAATTTTTGTTTGTCAACGAAACAAAGTACGAATCTCTTGTAATGAAAAGATCTCTGACTTCATAATTTTATAAAGTCAAAACTTATTCCCAAAATATTTTATGAATGTGAGAAAGACCAGCGGTCGAGAATACAGCATATACGCCAGTTTTCCCAAATTTTTCTTTCCACATGTAAATTGGCGGATCAGGGCTGGGGGCGACCAAGGTATATTTTGAAAATTGCTCATAGACATACATTTTTATTTATTTACTTTAATAATTGTATGCATTTATTCATTCATTCATGCATGGTCATTTATCATATATTCTGTTTCATTTCCCCAGTGTAAGAGAGTCTTGCACAATAGAGCTAAATGTACGAAAATTGCCATTATAAAATATGGGCCCGTCTGTTTTGCTGTTTCCACCAATTTTTATTTCAAAATCCAAAATGATACATTTTCTTTTGTTCCACGTTCCAATAAATAAAAAATCTTACTTGACATCTAACACGAAACGAGTGACCATTTTTGAACTTTCTTCACAACGTAAAATTTTATAAGAATCTTTTTACTATAATTGGCGACCTTGCCTGACACAGTCCAATTCGATATTGCCATAAACTATATAAATCGCTCTTGTACCATGATTGGTATACCCTGGCCAAATGGCACTGGATGCATGATCAGTTTCAAGTTTCCAATTTGCACCTTTCTAATGAGTCTGAGCAGAAACACAAGTAAAGAACTGTATATAGCTCCTTTATAGAGGCATATTTACAAATGATATGTTGGGTACAGGGGCGGATCCAGCTTCGCTGATATGGGGGGGGGATTTTTCAGTCACATTTTCCACAATCGGCCGCTCGAAGTTGATTTATGTATGTTTATTTGAAGGGGTAGTCCATTAGCTGTATTCCTATAAATCAACATAAATATTTAATAATCTCATAAGCCTTATATAAATAGTTCGAGCGCGAAGCGCGAGCTAATTTTGTATTTGAAATTTTAACATTCTGGGCAATGTTTGTGAGCCTGAACGAATCGTGTATATATGCAACTAAATAATTACTGCGAAGCGTGAACAGAAATTTTAAATATACGTTTTGATCTGATCGAAAAGGAACCATGCACCTGTCAAGGACGTCTTGCAGTTAGCCATGAATGCGTTGCATATTTCAACAATCAAATAGAAGTACATTTTTACCTAAAGAAGGGAAATTCTAAGCTTTTTTGTAAACGTAAACAGGATATGTATATCACTGAACTATTGATGCGAGGGCGAAGCGCGAGAGTAAAAAAAAGAGATTTAGACTAAAACGGGACACATCATTCATGTTTTGTAAATAATGAAAAGGATGAGTAATTTGGGATCTTTCTAGATTAATAACATGAATAATGCGAGCGCGGATCCAGGGCGAAGTTCCCGGGTCCCTCTAGGAGTGGGGAAAATAAAAAAAGGGAAAAGAGAGGAGAAAAAAAGGAGGAAAAGAGGAGGAAGACAAATGAAAAAAATAAGGTGAGAAGAAGACTTGGAAAATACAAAAAAAATAAGAATCTTTCATATCACTATATGAATTTTTCGCTCGCACTTGCATGTTTGATATCGAGATACAAATAATCCTCAATGGGCTGATATGGAGCTTAAAATATCACGTTGCTTGATTTACAAATTGATTTTTTTTAATGTGCAGCCGTAGTCCGTTTATGGTCTGATCGAGTATCAATGCAGCTCGCGCTACGCGCTCGCATTATTTGTCAAGTACCCAATCTCTAGTCTTCGTATTTACAATAAATTCTCAAAATATTCTTATTCAGGTCTGATTGTCAAAACATATCAGCTCTGATTGTCAAAACCTATCAGCTAGCGCTGCGCGCTCACATTTCGATTGGTTAGTTATTTATCTCTATAACAAACTATTTAAAATCCCTTTTCATGACAATTTATTTAAAAAAAATCGGTTCGTGATTTGCGCTCGCATTAATTGTTAAAGATATATCAACCAATGCCTTCTATTCATAAATAGAAAAATACTTAGAATATCCAGTTTTCAGAAATTGATATTAACAAATTTCTCGCTCTTATTGGGCTTATTAGAGTAATAAATAAGATAATAACAATAACATTTCATGAATTGCTAATAACTATATTGTCTTTTTTTATAATTGAAAGAATTTTCATCTCGCGCTTGGGGACACTTAATAGGTAGATAATTTCTATTTTCATATGACAAAATGTCCTTAGAATGTTCCCGTCCTAGGTCAGAATAATTTCCGAAAAATATCCGCTCGAGCTTCGCGCTTGAATCATTTATTGAGTGCGATCCACATCCAGTCAGTTTCATTTTCAGTGTTTGAAATAGTTTTCAGATTAGAATTCTGCTCGCACTTCCCGCTCGCATTACGTAGGAAGATGCCTAATTACCCATCTTCACGCCTTACAAAACATGAACTAGTGTCCCGTTTTTAGCTCTAAATCTTAATTTTCCCCATCGCGCTTATCGCTCGTATTGTCTAGTTATATACCTATTCAGTTCAGGATTAATGCTTAGAATGTCAATTTTCTTGTTGGAATGTCAAAAATGTTCAGCCCGCACTTCGCGCTCGCATTATTCCATTCTTGAAATAGGCCATCATAATTATATAGGCCTATGTATCGTCTTCATGGCTACTACAATCAGAACAGGTCCCTTGTTTATCAGGCCAGAATATATATGAAAAAAAAATCTGCTCGTGCTTCGTATTTGCAGTATAGTTATTAGTTAGATGTTTTATTTTCAGGACAAAATATGACATTTACGAAAAATTTTAACTCGCGCATCACTCGCACTATATTGAATAGTACGTATAGGATTATACATTTCAGGGGTCGCGGAAGCGAGGGGGGGCTCCAGCCCCTGCTTTTTTCCATAACCGTGTTCAAAAAAGTAAAAATGACCATTTGATTGTGATTTTTTGCATGGTCACCCCCCCCAAAAAAAAAAAAAACATTTGACTCAGCCCCCCCCCCCACTTTGAAAACCATTCTGCGGCCCCTGCATTTATGTTGTTTTATAAGAATAAAGCTGACTGTTAGGTCTACACCTTCAAAGAAAGAAACAAACAAAAATCAACTCAGAGCGGTCGATCGTGGAAAATAATGGGTGAAAAATTCCCCCCCCCCATATTCGTGATATTGGCCGCGAAATTGATCTGCCTCTGCTATCATGTTAGCTCGTTCCATTCTTATTTCCTGTTTCCCTTGCCTCATTTGTTCTTTCTTTTCCTTTACTTGTTATCCTCTTTTTTTTACCTTTCCCTTTCTTCTTTTCTCCCTTTTCCCACTTCCAAATTAATTTCCCTTCCCCAATGCATGCGCTGAAATATGACGTGAAAGACATGAACACATCGTACACGCAAAACTGTGTATGAACAGAATGCATAGAGTTGGATAAAGCGTGAGAGAATGTCAGGCCGAAGCGCCGAGCTGAGCGAGCGTGACCAATGTCCATCGCATCGCATCGCATGCAGCATGCAGTATAATGTATCTCGCAGTTTCAAGAACCATGAACCAATCTTGTCGCACGTGGAAATTTGTAGCCAAAATTTTGACAGACTCATCTCTAATACGTTTTCATGAACGTCAAAATAAACTACTGTAACATGTGAACTACAGGTTGGAGGGACAGCATAAGGGGTAAGTTAGTCCACATTTTTTTAAATAATTATCTAACCCATCTAACAAAAATTCAACGGTTTCCTGTGCTCCTCGCCGAACTCGCTGGGGGAGAAACTCGACGGAGGCCATGCTAAAACTAAGAACAATGATCGACGAGCGGGTACACGGAATTAGCAGACTACGCTCGCAGGGATATTTCGGTTTGCTAAAAGTGGAACGGCTAGTGATCAACTAACAGGGGGAAAAATCAGTCGTGGACGAAAGTGGGCGCTATATAAGTGCGCATAAATTCAGCGAACTGTCTTTGAAATTCAGCCGAGGAGAATGATTTTATTTCTCGGAGTTTATTTAAAATTTAATATTTCCAAGAAGAAATTCTGTCAATTTCGCATTGAATCATCATCAGCAATCGTTATTCAATAGGAAAGATCCATTCAACTGGAATTTTTGTATCCTTTACCAACACTATCCACGAGCTTTAAGTTAGGCTTTACTTTTCTAACTAATATATAATATAGATTCAACAAAGAAATTATTCTGTTTTGAAAAAAAAGGAAAGCAAATTAACAAGGCAACAATAGTCAAAACTGACTATATTGCCTATTCAAAATAACAACAACAACTTGGCCTTGGTAGAGCTAGCTGCATGCTGCAGAGGCAGAGCGGTACGGTCACCGCCTGTTCACGCCCCCGGCCGTGGCCGGGCAAAGCCAATGTAACTTACTGGAGATCCTCAAGCAGTTGAGCCAGATCGTCGTCAGAAAGGTTGTATAAAGGATCATCTTGCTGATCTTGAGATGACGTTGTCACACTTTCATTGTCTGCCATGATCTCTAATTATAGTCAAAACACTATTTAACGTCAATTTAGGAGAATTTCGTTGAAAACAAAGAAAATCAAAACGTTTGTTATCCGTAATGTGAATTGGCCTAAATTAGAATTCCTATTACCATACAATTCGTGCGTGCATGAACTCCAATAGCGCGCGGATCTTACGGACCGTGTATATAAAATATACATATGTATGCATGACGCTCACGTACGCGCGCGTTACTCCACAAACCGTACACGTTGCTATGATGAACGTATACCTTGGATACCAATCACAGAGGAAGAAAAAATAAGCGTTATATTCTTTGGTTATATCCAACTCTACACGATACCAAACATTGTACGATAATAAAGTCCTCAAATCCTAACCATTGTTAAAATAAGGGTATATATTTTCTTAAATAATAGATTGCGGTACGACAGCAAATTGACTCTATCCCAATAGGGCACTTTACATCACTCTTAAAAGTGGACTCATGATGTATTTTCTTTGATATTCCATAAAAGGTTATCGTTCCTAATATTTTTAAAAGAAGTGTAACAAAAATCTCATCAAAAGTAGATCGAATTTTCTTACAAAAATATTGCCCATCAATTATAGATTGAAAAAATTAAAAAACAAAACAAGAACCCCCCCCCCCCCACAAATCAATTAATGGCCCTGGAAAATCTTGGGGGTACTGGGTGCTGACCGTGCTGCGTGTGTTATTCCCCATAGGCAGCACCCTTTGGTAGGTGTGGCAAAATGTAGAAATATAACCTACAATTTGTAGTGAAACACCCTTATTTTTGCTTATCAACTTTCCATCAGCACCCCCTGTAAAAAAAAAACGTTCCCATGCAGGGCCCTGAATCAAGTGTGCTCCGAAGGAATACCCACAACTCTACATACAAATTGGGGGGTTTTGACGAGAGAAAATACATTTAGAGTGAAATTCATTATTAACATTTAGACATGCAGCTTGGGCGGCAAATAATACTTTTACTCTTGTAATACACCATTGTTTACTTCAAGGTCAACTTTGCAAAGGTTAAGGTGAACCAATTGATATCTTTTGGCATATAGGGCCACTTTAATTGACGAGTGGATACAATGCGTGACCCCCAAAACACGTAAAAAGGATCTCTTTTCAAGATAGGGCACGTTACGTACGTAACGTATTAAGGGTGTCCAAAACACTAAAATAATGAAAAAGGGTATATATTTCGCTAGAAAAACTAAGTGTTTACAGTCCAAAGGGTGTAAAAAGACTAAAATACTTTATAATGGATGTACTTTTTGCCCCAACATTGCGTATTCAGGGTCCAATTTGAGCGAGGTGTGTGGGGGTGGTACTAAACCCAATTAAATTAAACGGGTAAAGCCGACGTCCGTGACAATTAAGATATCGGCGTTGTACATGTTTAGGGGGTCCATTCAGGGAATACTTGTCAAGGGTACCATTTTATTTCCAATACTTGTTAAGGGGTGCATTTTCATGGGAAATACTTGTCGAGGTGGCTTTTCGAAACCCCATGGTCACGCACGGCATCCACTCGTCAATGGAAGTGCCCCCCCCCCGTCTGTTGATCAGTCATCTCAATTCAAGCTTAACCATTAGTACTTCCACTATCCCTGCATCTCCTTCAGACTTCTCGATCTGACCATGGACCAACTCCCGCCCTCTCCCCCCACCCCGTCTAGTAATTTAAACCTTAGAAATAATCCCGATAGCAGTTTCTCCTTCTGCATACAGACGAGTCACTTTATCTGGACCTCTTCTCATTCTTACTCATGCTCATGAACTAATTCTTTGAAACGCTCAAACTCATGAACTGATTCTTTGAAATGCTCGCACTCATAACATAATTCTTTTTAAAGGTCGAGTCCACCCCAGAAAAATGTTGATTTGAATTAAAAAATACAGAAAAATCTAACTAGCATAATGCTGAAAATTTCATAAAAATCGGATATAGAATAAAGTTGACATTTTAAAGTTTTGTTTAATTTCCATATAATGGTATCCCCACAACTCATTGGTGTGCAAAATGAGACAGTTAATGATGTCCGTCTCTCACTATTTCTTTTGTTATTTGTTAGAATTATACAATATTTCATTTTTACAGAATAAGGGCTAACTTGACTGAACAATATGGTATTAAAATAATGCTAATTCCAAATGTTCAGGGAGGAATCAATCTTTTTTTCACTGACAATTAGAATATTTCATATAATTGAATACAGAAAAAATAGTGAGTGGATGACATCATCCGTCTACTCATTTGCATACCAACCAGAATGTGCATATAACTGTTTTGTGAAATTAAGCTAACATTTAAAATTTCATAACCTTATTTTACATCCGATTTTGATGAAATTTTCAGTATTATGCTTGTTGGATTTTCCTCTTTTTATTCAATTCAACTTTTTGTTGGGGTGGACTTGTCATTTAAAACATTAACTTTCTTTAAAAAGGTGCCTAGAGTCTCGCCTGATTTCATGATCAATAAAATATGCAATATGATCTTTTGACCCCTAGATGAACTTTTACTCCATCATCTTTAACAACACACATGTGGTATTTACCCAAGGATCATTTACCCAAGTGTGAACAAAAAAAGGGATGGACATGACCTCATATCATTTTACATTTTGACCCTTAGATGACCTTTGACCTCACCATCCTCATTAACACACATGGTATTACCAAAGATTTATTTGTACCAAGTATGATCATAATTGATGCAGAAATAAGAAATGAGAGCAAGTTGAACAAAAACTTGACCTTTTTACCCCTAGATGACCTTTGACCCCATCATCCTCAACAGCATACATGTTGTATTACCCAATGTTCATTTGTACCAAGCGTAAACAAAATTGATGCAGAAATAACTGGGAGCAATTTGAAAAAAAAAAACCTTTTGACTTAGATGATCTTTGACCCCATCATGTTCAATAACCATGTGGTATTACCTACAGATCATATGTTCCAAGTATGAACATAATTGATGAAGAAATAAAGAAACAAGAGCAAATTAAAAAAAAACTTTGTAACAGACCGACAGGAAAAGTGATCACTCAGTCTCTGCCGAACTTCATTGAGGCGGGACAAAAATACTGGTAACCCATGAACATACACCATTAAGAACAAAAGCATAAATACTTTGTAGTGTTGACAACAATAATTTTCAATATTTATTATTCATTATCATGTTTATGTACCATCAAATGAGTAGGGGAAAGAAAAGTAGGTATCTCAATCGACCCATGTGACACTTTACTTTGACACTCAGTGTTAACCATAAAAAATACTGAAATAAAATCACTTTCCTATGCACACCTCACAAACGGTGGACATTAGTATATATTTGGTGTTTTCAAAACTAACCAAATCACAAAAGAACATTACAGAGGAAACCATTTCCTCCAAATATTGAATGAAAAAAAAGAAAAAGAAATGTAATACATGTCAGGTTTACAAGAGCTCTACATGATGATTTGAAAAAAGGGTTAAATTTACAAGTAATCAAAAGGTATTCACAGAAAATAAGGGAAGTCTATATTCCCCTGACAAGTTTTCTTACTGTAGCTATAAATTACATTTGCTGTATACTATAGCACTGGTAGTCTGCTGCCCTCGCTTGCTTTTAATTTGCCATTGGTAGCAATTAATAAAATGCATATACTACAGAATGCAGCATCACTAACAATTCAAACTATAAGAAAGTCTCGCCCTACAAACAGTGCAGTGCTCGTAATTTCCAATATCCATCTAAATTTCACATCTCATATCCATTATAAACAACCTAGGAATGGGCCAACAGTATAAATAAAATGACAGAAACTACCAAAAATTCACATCTTGCTTTGGGATTTTACTAGCAACAGTCAAGGTTTTTTAGTCTCTTTAGTGAAGGGATAAAATAAAAATTTTCTCTATGTATTATCTCTGTCTATGAAATATACGAGTATTTAATTTCTCTCATGCTAAATAAAAAGAAAATGTTTCTATCTTCCCATTAAATGGGCACTGTCTTGAAATCCTGCATAATAAAACATAGGGGACACACTGATAATCACAGTACTGTATCACAAATATAATTATAAAAAAGGGATTCCAAAGTAATGGAAACTCATATTCAATTCCAGAGTACATTCACCTTTTATCATCTGGGTTAACTTCTATACATTGTGGTCCACTTTTGTAGCTAGGAAGAACACAATTTTGAATTTTCATTTTATTTTTCTAAGACAATTCTGAAGTAGAGAAAATGATACATTCAAGCTACATTCATCATTTTTCAGAATCTGATTAAGCAGCTATACAATGTGGTCCATGTTTGTGTTACTAGGAAGAAAGGTGGATCTATCATTTTTTTGCATCTCAATATTTTTTTTATCCAAGCCAGAATATAATCAGTGAATACTGACAACAAAAAAACAAAGAGGTAATAATTCAAGCTCACCATGTTATACAGAATTTCTTAAAAGAAATTCCACTTATAAAAATCCTACAAGAATGCCAAAAATAGTAGACTACACAGTAGACTATACAGTAGTGCTAAAAAGTTAGTAAACCCCACCACAAAATGCATTCCTTCATACTGAGTGTTGAATGTGGACAACACTACAATGTCGGGCAAGCTCAGAGAAACAAACTTTATTGAATGTAGTATTTTATCACCTAACAGTCTATAACATGGCAGAACTTGAACACTTTTAAATATGTTCATTTTCTGGTGAGGTTCACTATTTTTAGCACCACTGTTTAGTATCAGGCAAAGGTTCCTCTAACAAAAGCATTGAGAAATGATCATCCTCCCACCCCCACCAATCCCGAAATAAATTAGCAGGAATTTATAACATTTCGCTACAGTGTGTAAAGTTATTTATGCACTCAAACAAACTGGAAACCTGTAATGCTTAATAAATCCATCAATGCGTGAAGGGTAGGTTTGTTATTTTTTCTAAAGATTAATTGTAAACTTTATTTTTATTTTTTTTTTAACTGAAGTGTTTTCAGTTAAGAGTATCAGGTTGCATTTTTTTTAAAGAAGTTTTTGGAGACAGGCAACAATAAATATGACCCTCTCTCCACTAAAAAAATGCAACATAAAACAAGGACTGCTAAAAAAAAAAAGAAGAAAAAAAAAAAAGATGAATGATGAATAGTAGATCGCTTATAAGATATCACACCTAGGAGAGAACTCATTATTAAAGTTTCAAATCAAAGGCAGTTTTATAACCCATTCTTGTAGAAACGTTCAAAGCTTCTTGAAATGCAAATGAGGAATTCTCATTGAAATGAACTGCACTGACAAAAATATCAACCTCACGAATGGCAGAATCTTGAGATCTCCTCTTTGAAATAGTTTGAAATGGTTTAGAGTTCAGCCCTCACACAAGGTGAAATTTCTCTTTGAAATAGTTGTAGACATCTTTTAGAGTATATTAGAGAATACTGAAAATCTCAAACCATAAGCAGACATGTTTAAATTAAACCAACAAAAAAGAAGAAAAAGTGGTACAAAATATACAATCTTAGATTTCTACAAAATTCAGTTCATCTGTACATGTCCCCAAAATGATGGTTTGATTCATAAATACATAGTATAATAAAAATCTCACAATGACACATATACCCGACTGGCTGCGTAACAAATGGAGATTTGTCCTCCATATGAGGAAGTATACACCACATTAAATCAAACCAAGTTAACTTTTTTTTTTTTTGGGGGGGGGGGGGGTTTAAACGGTTAACATAGCCTGAAAAAAAATAGCATGTAATGGCTCATGAAAAATCTCTAACATTATCGCTTAATAGATTTGTACCGAATTTTAGCGAGGTTTCACAATTTTTAGCATTAATGATCTAAAAAAATGTGATGGAATTCACTTGTTTAAATAAACTGTATTCATTCCAGTCACAATAGCAGCTTCTGTAATGAAATTCTATAATGACCACCTATGTAGAACACTGTAACAAAATGAATTTTCTTAGGGGTTATAATAAATTTTCAACAGGAGAAGATTAATATGTATAAAAATGCCACTGTAAAAGGCAGGAGTGTAGCTAAGTTTGTGAAAATAAGTTACCATAATAAAAATCAATAGCTTCCTTCTTTGTCTAACCACAAACAAAAGCCCCGGCCTTCCAAAAATAGGCCACTATCAAGCTCTATGCATTATTAAAACAAAATCTATGAATTGGGAATAACCATCTGCAGACTTTCCAAGTTGAGCTAAATACATCTTTCACATGGAATGCCATCAATTTATAAAACCAACACATATTTTGCATGATTATTTCCCCCTGGTCCATGACAACATCTCTGTCAGGCAAAAAAATTGATGATTATTATTATTTTCGGGTGCTACTTTTCACAAGCTTTTTGGGCAAATCTGCAAAATTGGGGAAGCTTTAACGCTACAATGAATGAAGATTTTCCATGGCTCTTTTGAGCACTTAGGGGTTGAAATTGCCCGGAGCCCCCGTGCAATTCTTCCCTGCTGTCAATACTGTTATGCTCCAGACTGACTAATGTCATTTCCAATAACATACCATCAATCAGTCTGGAGTCAGTTTCGTTGGTGTTACTGCTGTATTACACTGGCTTGAGAAACTCTTCATAGAAAAGAAGCGACAGGGTGCTGTCTTTTCTCGACACAGTAATGACATTAGAATCCTTCTCTAATACAGACAAGCATTGATAGTGAATAAGATATGTTGTGTAGTCTATTGTCCGCAAGGAAACTATAAGAATCCCTGAAGTTATCATAATTTCAAATGTAAACTGTAATAAATGTAGCAAATTTTGGCTGGTGAGATCAAATGTAGCCCTGGAAAGTTTTTTTTATCAATATGTTGCTCGACTTGAATAGACATATTGTGCAATCATGGACAAAAGATGGTGTTCATATCACAAGTTGTCATAAGAGGTACTCTTACAATGGCAACCAAAGAGGTCTACAGCTCCCCAAGAGCAATTCTACTTTCAGCAATCCTATTCATTTATCTGTTTCTAGATATGGACCCTGTACAGAGCCTATGTATTCAGTCATCAACAGATTAACCCATTGGCAACTGAAACCCAGTGGTTCCTGTTCAAAGGCCACATAAGCTATAGAACTCAGTAGCCATACCCCTAGCCCACTTTCCCTTTACTCTTCCACTCAGTGCAAGGTTATCAAAACTACTCCTCCCTACAACACAACCCATGAAGATCTGGTAAATTGGCACTTGGTATAAACTGGAGTTGTCTATTCCAAGTTTGCCTACAAAACATTTGGTCTACCGGTAATTGTCACTTTAGTCCATTTACCATATCGTCTAATTTCAAGTTAGGGTACATGTATTATACCCTTTTTGTCTGATATTCACTAGCTTTAACACCACTAATTCTATATGCTTAGATGAACAGTGTATGAATCCAATTTTCATTTCACTAAGTGCAAAATAATTTGTAGACATGGTGGAAATAAGACAATGTGGGCATTAGACTAAATGACAATTAGACCAAGAATGATGAAACCAAATGAGTTCAGCACATAAGGTATCAGGACTATTTGAAAAGAAGACAAATGCTTCTAGACCATATGTAATGGATATAGACCGAGTATCTGCTGCCATCCCCTTACATCAATCCCAACTTTTTGTGATCTGTCTGAGCAAATACCTATATCAACATCACTGTAATATATATTGGTATATTATAAAAGATTCTTAGACTGAAAGTTTGAACGGTTACTGAACTTTCGCCAATTTGTTGCAGGTTTTTTTTAAACCATTGTAAGCTTGACATTCGGTACTCAATATTTGGTATGAAGTCAGTACCCACACTACATTCAGACATACAAACATACGAACAAGTCATATAAAAAAAAAAGAACAGATTTCCATTTTCTGTATCGAGGAAATTCATGATAAAATACAACCCAAACTTTATATCATAACTTAAAACTTGCCTCAAAATTTTCATTAAAATCATACAACAAAGTTAAAGGCCTCACAGCCTGTCAATGAAATAGTATAAAATCAGTCATGCCCATTTTAAATGCTACTATACAAGGCAATTACAGCTTGCCATGGGCATCATTGATTTCAATGAAAACTGCCACCAATCGACAACTTTTACATTGTTTTATCTCCTATCCTTTTCATTCTAAAATATAACTTGTTAATTTCTTACACACCATATACATTGAAAAAGGAAGGGACAAACTTGATTCCTATCTCGACACAGACTATTCACATTCAAAATCACCAAATCATTTGCTTGGGTTTTGTAGTTGCTCTACAAGTGCATGTAACCCACTTGCTACTCTACTCTACTTTTAGAGAAAAATATTGGTAATGCCCTCTTGCTATAAACTCAAGAGAAACAATGTAGAGAGCGCTGTCCTTGTCAATGCTTGTTGTTCTCTTGTGTCAAAATCAGGAATCCCAGAATATAACCCAGGCCAGGCTGTTTGGCATGGCAGATCAAACAACTCTCAAAGACACAAAAATGTAAACTGTATTCTTCAAGGATTCTTGATCTAAATTTAAGTGTTTTCTTTGCAAAAGCAAGGAAGGGTGTACAATGATGGAAACAATTGTGAAGTGGTGTAGCCAAAAGAATGGATCTTTTAAAATTTCAGCGTGGAACAAATGTTGGGAAGGGATCGTGATGGGAATGGAGGACCTCATCTTCTATAACCATAATGCTGATCGTGCAACAGAGATACTAGGGTAAGAGAACCATCCTTACATTTTCCCGTAGAAAACATAGCAATAACAGGAGCTGTCAAAATGAGCTCCAAAACAAGACATAAGTATCAGTGTTGACCCACAACCTAGCACCATCTTGCCTCCTCCCCCTCCCTCCCCAACACCTTCTCTATGTTTTGGTTAAACCACTGTCCAGAGGATACTGCATCTATGGTGCTACTGCTGCTGCTGGGCTGGGGTTGGGTATCGGTGAGACAGTCTGGGCTGTGGGTGTCGGAATCAAGGGGGCTCCAGGGATGGTGCCGGACGGCCGTGCTTTCGTGTCGATCGCTGTATGGAGGGGGGGGGGGAGAGGATGGGATAAGTTTATAGACACTTTAAAGAAAATAGAAAACATTGTAAATAATAAAGATTTTATACTCTAAATACTAGCTAATACTTATTGAAACTGTAACATTTTGAACCTCCTTTTACCATGGTATCATTAACGTCTTATATTGAAATTAAATTTAAAAACATATATATATATTTGCACCATGTAATAATTCATGATTGTTTATTCAGCAGACAGAGGTCCAATAAAATATAAAGAGCATTTATTAATTTCCTCTCTTTGCAGACTTCCGATATGAAGTCTATACTTCGTGAATCCAGAAATTAAACAATACATACATCACTCTTTCCAGAGTTCTCCATCATACAGAAGGTGGCTTTAGATTCGCAACCCAACTCCTGTGAAACGGTATGTTGCTATGCGACTTGCGTTACTCTCTTTACTCATGTTACATACGCAAACTCACTTTAGATTTTGTGAAGACGTAATTTTCGACAATAGCATCCTAAATTCAGGTGTGCAAGAAAAAAATTGTAATGTGCAGGAATTTTCTTAACATACAGTTTGCTAATTTTTTTAGATGACATAGCACAACCAGTCAGTGTGTCATAGATTTAAGAGAATGGTAAATTGTTTTTATTCACTTGGTTAAGAAGCTGTAGGTCTACATCTCAACTCATTTGGTCTACTATCAACTTGTTCCAATTGCTGTTTGGTCAGTAGGGGAGATCGGGGTTAGTTGTAACGCGGGGTAAGTTGAAACATTGTAATTTTTCTTTAACGCCTTGAAATAAATTTATGCAATACTGCCCTCAATTTATTGCTATTATCAACAGTCATCCACCATATTACAGACAACACATGTGCAACAAGCCTGGTGAAGTTAGAAAGGAATTTTTGTTTTTTCACCTTCTGAGTAATTTTTTTCTCTTTCAGAAATTTTGTATTATCTAGATCAAGTTGGCCTGTTTGGGGGTATAATGGACACTTGTACCAAGCTACAAAATAAGGTTATTAATATGCCATGGTGAACTCCCTTTTTTGTGCTATAAGCTTATAAATGTCAAATGGGCCTCTTGGGTTAGTTAGAACAAAATTGACGGGGCTAGTTGGAACATGTTCCATATTACCCCAAACATAATTATGAATAAAAACATTGGATATGAGAAAAAAATATATCAAATATTTCACACTCTTCTGAACATGTATTGTATACCATGCTTGTTTTGTTTCTCAGTTAGGTCTGAGTGTGCATTTAAGACCTATTGTAGGCCCCTAATGCAATATTAACCCTATCAAACTGGGGAGGGGTCAATTTGAGCCCCCCCCCCCCTCGACAAATTTCGTCACTACGCCGTCGCGCGAATTATTTTGACCCCACCGCTCGCTGACTTTTTACTTTCAAGTCTTGCGCATCTTTTGAGACCAAATTTGCAATGCCTGGGAGCGCGGTTTCGAAATTACGCAACATTTTGTATGTGCGTGTCGGACCCAAAATTGCTCAAAAACGTGATTCCATGTACAAGGTCAATGCAAATTGTGTTTTTCAACCAAAAATCATAAATATATGATTATTTTTACTTTTGTTGGTTCAAATGGATTTATTTTATGCTATTTATGAATTCAAAAGAGTCCCCGACAAAGTAAATCGTAAAAAACAATAAAAAACAAAGAAATACAAATTTAAAAATACATAAGAATTTCTATTTTTTGCAAATTTTTGTGGATATTTGTTATAAAGGTAAAAATTGATACTCTCACCAAAAATTAGCATTCTACTAGCTTAATAAATAGAGTTAAAGGCAAAACATACCCAAAAAAACGTCAAAATTTAGGGCAAATTTCATGTTTATTTGCATAATTAAAAAAATATAAACAATTACTTTTTGTCATGTAAATTTGATGCAGAAGTACATGAAATTGCTGATACACTTAGTAATTGCATGTAAAGTCAAATGCACAAAAATAAGAGGAATTCTACTAAACAGTCGGCTTGCGTTAGTGGCTGTATAATAGAAAACATAAAGTTTAACAAATCCACTTTTAATATTTTGAACTTGAAAAAATAAAGCAAATAGGCTAAAACCATGTAATATTACGATTGTAAGTAGTTTTGGTATAATTCTTAATTGACCATGCAGTGTTCCAACTTACCCCATACCATGTTCCAACTTACCCCGATATGGAGTAAGTTGGAACGCTTGCGATGGTCTTGTTCAAGGTGAATGTTTTCAGTAACCATCAGAGTTTTAAAAATTTATGGGGTACATTTGAAGCCCTTAGATAAATGCTTCAAGCTGATATATTGATATTTTCTCAAATAAAATCTATTTGGATTTTACAGCCATTTTTGTCAAAAATGTTCCAACTAACCTCCGATCTCCCCTACACCACACTTGGCTATATCCCACTTTGTATTATTCTCATTAAGTCTAATTCGGTGGATTCACAATATGGTGCGCCATCTATCGGTTGCATCGAACATGCCAATTTCTAACTTTGGGGTCGACATCGCGTGCAGGTGCAGGAAGCACAAAGTGCTTCAAAAATGAATACAATATAGCAAGAATTCATTAAACGGTCTAAATTTTGCAAAGTAATTTGCAGGCAAATTTCTCTCGTACCTCCTGGACCCTAGTAAACAGCATATCCGGTCGAGCTGCATCGGCAAGCGCTGAATAATCTTATGCATGCATTCACTTTTGTACTAGCACGCGCAACAGATGTCGACTTTTTCCCATGATGCATTGCGAATTTTGTCCTGTCCGCTGCAACTAATAAATGGCGTGCCGTATTGTTAATCCATCAAATTCCCAGTTCATCCAATTTCCACTTCATTTACTTTAAAATGATTATTTCATTTCATCATTAAAGATTCATGCAGAAAAATGGTATTAGTCTAAGTGAATATTAGGCGAAAAGGGAGTAGCCACAAATTTAGACCAAATGGTTAGGAGGCGAACTGGTAATAAACAAAGTAGGATTAGACTATGTGAGATGAGACCAATCGCAAAGTAGACGAAGCAGGGCTAGACCAATCAGTAAGTTATCACTAAATTCACCCAGAACAATTGGGAGAAACAAGTAATGCAAAACAGATCGAGAGCTTGCACAAAGCAACACGTTTCGCAATATAAAATGTGTCACAGAAGTTGTATCACAATTCTAAAGCATCCTAATTATCTCTTGAATGAAAGAATTATTCAAGCAAGACTTAAGCTCTGATAATATTATATTAGCTTTAGAACATGGAAAAGCAAGCATGGAATGTGCATATCTAGCAATTTAAATTCATGTTACAAGATAGAGGTGGCATTCGGTGTTATTTCTATTGCACTGAAATCACATACACTGTATTGCAAATACATGAATGAATAATGAATTGGAATAATAAACCATGCAAATATTAACAAATTCATCGGAATAATGCTTGTTAGTATTGGTGCAGAATATATGAAATTAACAAAATGTTAGTGCTGCTTTGAACTAATTAACAAAATAATACCAAAGCCATGACTCATCTTTAGATGAATTTCAGTATTACAAATATGGAAGGGAATGGAAATAATAGCGTTTTGTTGGTTAATCACTTAGTTTTCCAGTACAAGATACCATGATGGTTTTCAACTCAGACAAAAATTGCAGTAACAAAATTATTATATGATTTCTTCATATCTGGTACTAAAGTTAATAAACATAATTAGTAATATTTCAATGGAAAAGCTTGAATGCAATTTAACTTGTTAATATTAAAGGCTTAATACAACCAATGACAAATGAGAAAAATAAAAGTAAAAAATTGAAATACATGAACAAGTACTAAATGCTGATGTTCATTAAGACATGCAAGAAACTGTTAATTTTTCAATTTTTACTTTATATATTCAATTATATTTTAGGGGGTCACAAATTATGTTTGAATTTAAAACATAACAGTATGCATTGGCATGGTCGGTAAATAAATTTTCTTTGGCTTTTCTTTGAATAAAGATATTTCTGGTGTAAAGATAATAAGCAGTGGTAGGCAATGAGACAATTTCTGGTTTGAAGATAATATGTGCAGTAAAATAGAAAGGAAAGTGGTGATTACATGAAGCTCGTCAGCACTGACAAGATGTCATTCTCTGATAGTTACTATAGCAACAGTCAGATACCAGTGCTTTTGAGCCAACCAAAACTAAGAATTTCACTGAATTTTTCAGAACTGACAATTTAGTCAGTGTTGAAAATTGTCACGAAACACCCCAGGTGGTCTGATTGTTCAACTTGTAATTAAAACAAAGAAAATATTTTCGAATGGTGAAATAAAAACATGTGGGGAATATCGAGGAGATAAAAGAGGGGGGGGGGAGAGGAATGAATGGGAATCTAGGCATGACTTTGTGTTTCAAAATGAATAAGTAATTTAAAGTTAGGCAAAACTTTAGAGAGAAACATGATGATTGATGCTGCACAGATTTTGTTTTTCTTCTACTTGTACCAAAAATGAAAAGAATGTGGAAATATGAAATGGCATACCAAATTAAATGTGATTAGTGCGAGTCAAGGCAGAAATCAATACCCAATGCTACAAAATTTCTTTTTCTGACATTGGCTATATCTTAACCCTTCGTATTCCTCTAAAATGCAATATCTCTGCTTTTTTTGTTTGCAATTCTATATTTGTTCTTATAAGTTACTTAAGCACTGTCTATCATTGGCTTTTCAAGAGATTTGACATCTGTAGAGCATACTAGCCATCAACAACAGTTCTCCCATTAATCATCCAGCAAAGATTCATAAACAGAAGTTATTTAATTATTATGGAAAATTTTCCTTTGTCTCGCGTAATAAAGTCCTTATCTCTCTACCCGTGCTCTAACCTTGGCCAAATCATGCAATGGAAAGTTTGAAATCTGAATTGTGGTACAATTTAATCAGCTGAGGACCAAAAATGCAGCTTTATGACAGGGATTTCTAAAACTTCGCACTATTAAAGTCTGGTGTCAACTGAAATCTCAAGATGACTGACTTCCTAAGGACCCTCACTGCACCTCTGCTTTGCTTGCTTGGGGATACATCTATCTGCACCCTGACATGGTCTATGGTGTTAATTGGTGAGATTTGTTGATGCAATCATGCCCAGGCAAATTTTAGAATTTTTGCTTAATTACTGGGTATAAGTTGGATGAATTGTACTGGCTCCCAAATATAAACAATAGGCTTTTATGGAATAAAGGCCTCTCCTTTACCTTTACGAGCAGATGCTGGAAGAGGGAGAATAAAGTGGGAAATTGGGTGGTGGTTAAGAAATTACTACAGACATACAAACAAACATACACACACACACACACACAAACGTATTGCCTGTCGAGGACCATTTCACACTTAGAAGCTAGAATATTTTATAAAAGAACACATTAAAACTTGCTTTTGTTTATCAACGAAAAATAAATATTTTTTTTAAATAAAAAAGTATTTTCTACCAGCTACAAGTACAATCTACTTTGGATGTTTTCTTCCCCATGTAACATATAATATGTAAAGTACTGAGCTCCAATGTCAAAATCCATTGTATGTACATGTAATGGGAAAATGTGCACTTAGCACCCCAAATAATGCAGGTAAATTCCATAGTCCTCAATTTTCTCTGGTATTTTCAAATGATCATGCATGATCCCAAACAGACAATACGAATAGTGCAAACTACATTATCTAAGGTGCTTGTCTCTACTGGAAGCATATAGAACCTCAAAGGATTCTTGAGGGGAACGTCTATATATATACATATAACATTCATACTATTAGCAGCCACATTACATGACTTGGATTACACTGCTTTGACATGCATATACCACACCGCTGATGCGGTTAAGTTTAGCCATGCTTGTATATACACCACAAAGTACAGTAATTCTTTGAACTGTCAGAGACCTTTAGCCTATCATTCTTTCATTATTGGTAAACAAAACTTTTTTCTACTCTTTGAATTTTCCAAATTTCAAAATATTCTTATCCAATTTGATAATTAGGACAATCAAATTACGAAGAAATCTTGTACCTTATATTCCAACCTATTCTATATTCTATTCTAAAACTAATGAATCAATTGGTAATTATGTAAGCCAACCCAGTATAATACTATATAGAACTGTATGAAAAGAACCCATCATATTGAAATAATTGGTATGAAATACAGAAGATATTAGAGAAAAAATATTATTCATAACAAACACCATCAGAAAAATCACCCTAAAAGCTGATGAGATTGCCATTATATTTCTAATCAAAGTGAATGTTACACTGCAAAAAAATCAATACAATGGATTCACAATTGACAATGTCCATATCAATGCACTTCAACCTGTCTAGTCACAATCTTGTAGAATTTGAGACAAATTCATGTCAACTATGGAAAGCCAGTAGCAGCATAATCAGTCATCTAAAAGCTGTTAAAATCTTGTATCTCAACATTAATAACGTTTTGAGAACACCTTATAAAGAACATCATTTTAGAATTATGTGGCAATGGTGGCAAACATTTATAGGAAAACAATCTCCTAATTCATGCAGAGAACACTGTAGAAGAAAATTGCCACTCATGTTTTTTCTGAGCTATCGTTAAAATTTTCAGATTTTGAGATAAAAGATCTTAACAGCCAAGCCACAATTGCTGTCCTTGAACTTGGTTGGTTGTTCTTCCAATACACTCAAGGTGAGCGCTAACTGGAGGTCCCTTACATCAGATCTAGACAGATGCACAGACAAACTTGTTCTCGCTGGCTTTCCATAGATGACACTGATTAAATCAAACTTTCTTTTTTAATGGGGCCAAGAATACTGCATCGCATCATACTAGTACATAGAGAAATTATAATGAATGAAAAAATAAATAGCAAAATTTTGATAAAAAGTTTTGAGAAGTTAGATATCAATGTTTCACTTGGCTGAGAAATTTTGGCCATTAATGTCCCATAAAGTTTGGTCTTGAATAGCCATCAGGGACACTGTCGATTGTAAACCCACTATTATGTGTAAAAGCAAAACAGGAATCAGGAATTTGTCGAGTTATTTCAAGATTATAGGTTGCAATTTTCGACACGAGCTCTGCCACTCTTCCCTACAATTCACCAAACCATTGTTAAGACTTACATGCGCTGCTTGAATTTGTGGCGCTAGTTGAGGTGTTGGGTTGCGTACTCATGACTGGTGGCATCGATCTGTTCTGTTCCTTCACAACTGGGTCTAATGAGGGAGGGGGTAGGAAGAGGATGTGGTTGCGGTTGAGGGGAATAACAATTTACAGATATGACATGTTGTACTGGAAGTCATAAAAAGGCTAGTTTGAAGATCAAAAATAAAATAAATTACTCGTAAAAAGTTTGAAGGGAAACACAAACACAGTGCCAAATATTACTATTCATCAACCAAACCACTCAAAATATGTTTCATACTGAAATTCTTTGTGCTTTTAAATATTTGCTAAATTGCAGAATGCAAATCAAACTTTCACCTATTTGCTCCTCTGCTTTCTCTTTTTCTTTCGAAAAAACCTTTTGTTTGGGTTGGGTTCCTATTCAAATACTAATGCTATGCTCAAATGCAAAAACGATATAAATGAAAATGAAAATGTGAGAACATGATCCTTGTCCTTACAAAAGTATGGGTGTTCCATGGCTTCCCTTGCAGTGTGTCTCTCCTGGTGGTCATAACGTAATAATTTGTCCAGGAAATCAAGAGCCTCTGGACTGACTAGATGCTGGTTTTCACTATGGACAAACCGTTCCCATCGTTTATGTGAATGCCTGTAGATTGGGATGAAAGATAAAGGGGGTAATATGAATAATGCCTTCGAGGTGGATCCTAAGCCTGCTTATCCCCAAAACCCAAAGAAAAAGGGGGGAAGAAAATATTATAATAAAATAATACTTAATCAGAAACAAATTAAATTAAAATCTGATGCTTAGATAAAAAGACAGTAAGTCAAATCTAGCCAAGAGCAAGAGAGGGAGAGAAGGCAATCTACACGTAAATGGGCCTCCCTAGCCATCTGATGATATACCAGAGACTATAATTTGTATTCTTTATTGTAAAAAAAGCCCTGAAACCAATTTATTTTACCCCTGCATACCCGTGGCAAGACATAGGGCAATATTTCAACTATAGAAACAAACCTGGTTACAACCCTACTTATTGTTGTAATCATTACCTTCCTAAGATATCATTGAACCTCGGATCCAGTTCAATCTGATACTTGTCCAGGTACTCATAGAGCTCGTCTGTGCCAAGGACTTTGGTAATCCTCACAAGTTGGTCATAGTTGTCGTGGCCGTGGAAGAAAGGTTCCTTGCGGAATATCATACTCGCTAGCATACAGCCCAGACTCCACATGTCTAGTGAGTAGTCGTACAGCTGAGGAGAAATAATACAGATTGAGACAATGGTTGTTGATGGTTTTCTTTACAATTAATGCCCTAAACACCAACATGTGAAAATAATATACTAACATTTGTGCAAGGTGGTCCATTTTGCCTTATTTTTGTATTATTTCCAGTTAGGCTATACCCAATTTGTCTAATATCTACATCACTTCATACGATTGGATTATTTGTTCATGAACCAAATAGAAGACCAAGTGGAAATCGAGACCATCTGGGCATTAGACTAAACGAGGCATAGACTAACGAGGGATTAAACTATGTCTAGTGTTAGACCAAACTGAAATTTGGCCAAAATGATAGTAGACCAATTGGGTTAAGCCCATGTGGTATCAGATGATCAGACTATCTGAAAATTAGACCAACCAAAAAGTGAGAGTAAACCTTTTAGGTTACCTGGTAGTCGACTAGGAGTTCTGGACCTTTGAAATATCTTGATGCTACTCTGACATTGTACTCTTGGCCAGGATGGTAGAATTCTGCTAAACCCCAGTCTATCAAACGTAGCTAAATGGACAGAAAGAAATATGAATACATTCTCAACATTAAATGGTTACTTCAAAAGTAAGAAGTGAGTTTCCAAGTATTAGTGTTATCGAGAATTTTTTTTAAACCTCTGTTTGTGCGTTTACTGTGTACTAAGTCAATTGGACAAGAAATGAGTCACCAGCACTCACGAAATAAACAGCAGTGAAAGGAAAGGTGAAATATTCAACAATAATGCAGAAATAGTCATAATTGGCTATGTACGATCCATCTGCTTCCTGGTCAATTGACACAATTAGAAACTGCATAATGCTTTGGGAAGAACATACATGTACATCATTGCTTAATATAATCTAGGCACAATCATAGAATGTATTACCTTCTTATTTATGTAAATTGATCTAAAATCTCTATTTCAGATACACTTAGAAGGGAAATTACTCTACAAAATGACAACCCTTCCCTTCAATGAAATCAAAATGAAATGAATAAATAAACAAAATTGAATCATATTTAAGATATTTAAAAAAAAATTGTTTTAAAAAAAGGAAAGACTTCGTTTTTTACAAATCTATTTTAATGCCATTTCCATTGATTTGATTTATTTTGTTTTATATTTATCTGATTTTTCAAATCAACTTGATGATGTTGCTTGGGTGGACTAGGTCATAACGATAAATTCCTGGTGGGTGTTTCACAAAGAATTAAAAATGACTTAAGAGTCGCACTTAAATGCAGACGCGTACATGATATGCAATGCGCAATCTTATTGATCAATATGCATAAGTTTGTGTCCTCTTGGCATGATCTGACTAATGTGGTCATGCCTTTTATCCCGCACGCAACTAGACATTTAAGTGCGACTCTAAGTCATACTTAATCTTTGTGAAACACCCCCAGTTCTGGTAACGATCTCAAAATGAGTTCGAACAGAAATTATGTGAATGGCTACATGGAAGAAAATGTGTAATTGCTGAGAAATGAGAAAAAAATAACAAGGCATTCCATCAAAAGTCAGCTATTTCTCCAAGTAACATTAATAAACTGTCCCACATATGATTTCCTGTGTAAGTGATCATAAGTGTTGTCAGTTTTCAGCTAAGATTTCATGATGTCACAAAGATAAGTTCATGTTAGTGTATCAGATCTAGATCTATAACAAGAGAGTGACAATTAATCTTAATTTTAAAGACTTTCTCATGAATGAAATAAATGTTTGCTGCAACTACATTCATTTACCTTTCATAAAAAAATCAGAACATATTTGTTCACATACCAAAAAATGATGAATGGGGGTGTACATGCATGTGTACACATCTTGCAAACATTCATGTATGCACATTTTATGACATGAAGAAACAGCTTTAATAGAGTTGAAATTACCAAGAATGAATTACAGCAACTTTCAAGACCGAAATGTTAAATTACTTTCTGTACCCAAATATACTGTTCATATAGTTTTGAAATGCACCCACATACTATAACTGTTAGCTGTCATTTAGAATGATGAAGTAGTTAATCATGGTAGACAAATCTACTTCCTAACAAAAACATCTGTCAAAAGTGAGGCATTAATTTATATATATGAAAAAAAAAACCTGGGCTTAGTTTACAACCGAGGATGAAAAATAGAGTATTGATAGCAAGGTCAAATGAATAGTACTGATTTGTATGCTGGCTCTACACTATATTGGAATGTACACATGTAAAGGGAATCAACCATTTTCAAATTGGTATTGCATATGTGTTGGAATTACTGGCCAGAAGGGAAACTTGAGGAAACTGGTGACTTAACTTTAATAATATTTATAGTACTATAAAATGTTTAACTAATTATACAAATGGGTCTACATGTAACACCATACACTTTTTTACACTAAAAAGCGCAATCATAGTATACGTCTATACGAGCAAATGATTTCACTCTATTTTTTCAATACTGATTACACATGAAAAATCAGCTGTCTGACATATCAATTTTGGTTGGGGAGAAGGAAGGAACTGGCTGTTTTGAGGAATAATAACACTGAATCTTTCTTGATAAATACTTTGTTTACAACTGTCTTCCGAATGTGTCAATTTCCCTGCAAAAATTGCTTGAATTATCACATGATACTATTGATAATAACCTTTCAACAAAAAATTAAGTGGAGGTGAACACTAACTAGGTATTGAAGTGTGGATTCTAAGCACATGTTTACGTCAGCACAATCCCATTCCAGTCAACTCCAGCATCATTAAAACATAAGGTTCAATGATGAGGACAAAGAGAAAGAAAGATGGTTGGGGGAATAGTCTGCAAGCACAGACTCAAATTTGACACTTTAAACAATTATACCATGTCTAGAGTGAACTCCAAACTCTCCCTGAGGCAGCCACAGTACATACATGTAGTGAATGTAGTCTCACTACATATACTTCAGACTCTGTAACGTGCGATATGCTATTGCGAAAACCAAAGGTCTATGCCTGTAGACTAGTTGGAGGCAGTGGGATGGGAATCAGTCATAGAAGGCAGATAAGAGATAAGAAAAAGAGAGGGAGAGAGAAGGGTGGAGGAGGGGGTAGACAGCTACAATCTTTAGTGGTGGGAGGAACAGATAAAAAGAGAGTGATTGGCACAGATGCAATGCATAGAATAGTGCTTCATGACTGAAACACCATACTCCAAAATTTAATTCTAATATTGAAGGTGGGAATTGAACTTAAATCCAAATTTGACCCCAAACTAGAGGCTCAAACACAATTCATCAATTTCAAATGGAAGAGAAAAAATGGGAATATATGTCAATGACAAAAGGTGAAAGAAAATGTAGGAGTATTGAACAGAAAGCTGCACAGTTTAACACCCTCATTAAACCCTTCATAACACATAATCATTTTAGAAAAAACATAACACATAAATAATCTTTTTAGAAAAAATTAAAGGGGTGCTCCCGGCAGAAAATAATATGATTCGAACAGATAAAGAAAAATCAGACAAACAAAACACTGATAATTTGATTAAAATCGGACAAGGAATAATAAAGTTATGGCATTTCAAAAATTTGCATCATTCCGCTGAAACAGTTCTAGGCATGTCTTCATGAATATTCAATGAGTAAACTGATGTCATACCCCCATTTGTTCTTTGGTATTTTAATATACAAAGTTGGGTTTATTCATATTTTTTCCTTCAAAAACTAATAATTTGAAATAACAACTGATCTATTGCATTACATATTCATTGCTGCAACTAAGTTCATTACAACTGCGACATATCATTCTTAAATGTATGAAAAAATGAAACAATTATGATTTCCTTTAATAACATAAGGAAAAGGAAAGTGGGGATGTGACATCATCAGCTCACTTAATAAATGTTCAAGACAACATGCATATAACTGTTTTGAGTGTTCCAAAGAATATTGCTAAACTTTAAAATTTAATTACTTTGCTATTTGTTATCAGATTTTGATGAAATTTTCAAAATTTTGCTTGGTGAATTTTACTCTATTCAATTAGATATAAATATTTTCAGCCCTGAGTACCCCTTCAAACATGTCTTCTACACTGATACTCACCCGTCTGTTTTCATGATCTATCATGACGTTGTGTGGTTTGACATCACGATGCATGATACCCATACTGTGACTGTAATCTAAAGCCTGTTAACATAAATTGAAAATCACCTTTTAAAATCTGGAATTGCAAAAAAAAAATTAATAGAATTTCCCTCCAAAGTGCGATGCTCTTCAAATATGCAGACATAAGAACCAGTTTGCTCACTTCAGTTGTTGCTAAGAACTTATAAACCCAATTATGTTTATATTGATGCTCTTAAAGACATGTCATGTGCATTCTGCATAAAAGGGTTTTTCCCTACAGGAGTTTAGTTCCAAAAGGATCAACATCTACTCTCAATGAAAACCGATTTATAAGTATCAGAATATTATTCAGGTACTTGTATTCGAACAAAAGATTTAACCTCAATCTTGAAAGCAACCATGAAAGATGCACTTTCTAATATTTAATAGCGGTGAGTTGGCTCAGTGGGTAGAGCGTCCGTCTCACAACAAAAACGTCGGGAGTTCAAACCCCGGCCATGTCAGACCAAAGACATAAAATGATGTGAGATGCTGCTACCCTGTTTGGCGTTTAACATTTAAGGGATAGAGCCTCGTCGATATGGAGCTGCACAATGGCCACCGGGCTCGCGAAATATTGGGCAAAATTAATTTTCGGAATGTTTCTATTCTCAGATTTCTATTTCGAACAATAAATATTGAATTTTTATATTGCCTTTCCGTAGACACATTTCAAGCTATTTCATTGACTTTGACAAAACAATGATATAGATTTATGAAAGAACCAACTGGCTCATATTCTCAAGAGGTTTCATTTGTACCATGGTGAAAAACCATGGACTGTGCAGATTTCTTGTATTATTGCCCATCAATTATGCACCGTGCCAAAAGCTTGCATTTGTAATTGGATTTTTCTCAAATAAGTGTGATTATGAACAAAAATCTGTATAGTCAATGGTTTTATACCATGGTACATTGAAACTACTTTTGAGAATATGGCCCAATAAGTTTGGGGAACCATCCACTTAATCGTAAAACTGTCCAACAAGATTGACATGATTTTAAAATTCTAATGATCATAAAGCATAAAAACAGAATTTCTTACCTTTAGAAGTTCAAACAGGTAGTACCTGATTTCATAGTCTTTTAACGTTTGGTAAAGTTGCTGAATGGGTGGAACATATGGAGAAAGAGAGGGGAGGGGGATTATTTCTTAATCTATAATCTACACTCACGAAACTATTAAAGTATGAACATACCTGAAGTATTGCATATATGTCAAATATTTAATTTATACATTGTGCTCCAGAATAATGATGGAAATTCTTGAGTTAAAGTAATCACAGATCCTACCCACAAGAAAAAACCTATTTCTAATCTCAAACTTGATCAGCAAAAGCATGTCAGGAAATGAGATGTGCTACTACGAATTCCACTTAAATATTCATGTATACATCCACGCTCGCTGTATTAATTATCTGTAATGTCATAGATGGTAAAATGGGAGACCTGAAATATTTCACAGAGAAGGGGGAAAAAAAACATTCACATGTCATTCTAATTATAGTTCCATTGTTTTTACTGAGGTGCAAATGAGGGACCTAAATTTAGAAACTCCTGTCTGTGCAAGTGAGTTTATGGGCAAACAACATGAAAAAGATCTAATCTTAATAATATAGTTCCATTCATTTCCGCTTGACAAAAATAAAAGGGGAAACAAAGTAAATGAAAATATGTAGCAAAACACTACTATTAATGGAGTCATCGTTGTGTGAAGGGGGACCTGTCAACCTAGAAATGGGCCTATGTTTACCCATGAATTTGTTTTATTCGGTTGGTACAGTTAAAGGACAAGTCCACCCTAACAAAAAGTTGATTTGAATAAAAAGATGAAATAAAAAATCCAACGAGCATAGCACTGAAAATTTCATCAAAATCGGATGTAAAATAAGAAAGTTATGATATTTTAAAGTTTCGCTTAATTAAAAAAAAAACAGTTATATGCACATCCTTGCCGGTATGCAAATGAGGAGACTGATGGCATCATCCACTCACTATTTCTTTTGTATTTTATTAAATGAAATCCTGAATATTCTAATTTTCACCTCTTTGTCAAGTGAAACAAAGATTAATTCCTCCCTGAACATATGGAATTAAAATTATTTTAATACAATATGGGTCGGTCAAGTTGGCCCTTGTTGTCAAATCTGTAAAAAAATTTATAATACAGACAATAAAAAACAAAAGAAATAGTGACAAGTGAGAAGAGTGATATCATCGACTCTCTCATTTTCATGTCACTAAGTTGTGCATATAACCGTTTTGTGAAAAATAAGCGAAACTTTAAAATGCCATAACTTTCTTATTTTACATCCGATTTTGATCAAATTTTCAGCATTATACTGGCTTGATTTTTCTCCATTTATTAAAATCAACATTTTTCTGGGATGGACTTGACCTTTAAAAAGCATTTAGTAAAAATCTCATTAAAACATATGTATATGATTTTTCCTATGAAAATTCATTGCCTGTCAGTTTTAGAATGCATAAACAAAGGTGTTCCATATACATCTATGCGCACCCACTAATCTAAAAAAAAATTGAGGCGTTTACTTAAAATGCCCGATATTCAACATATTCACCATTTTGACTTGATTTTCACCTGTCTCTGATAACGATCTTGCACATAGTGTATACGTGGGTAAAGAGCCCTGCACCGACTTACATGACCCTTTTTAATGCAATAAAATTCTTTATCAATATCAGTGTAATAACATTTTTGTGCTCGTACATGTGTACATGTATGTGGGCTAACATCTTGGCAATATAATCGCAAGTTGTATGAATTTCCGAGATATGGTGCTGACTTGTCACTTCATCTTTGAAAATCAATACCAAGAATTGTACTTTACTAATCTATTTCTTCTTTTAATGATACTATTTAATATTGGGAGAGGTGGTGGTTTGGTATAACTTTGTCAGCTAGAATGAAAATAATGTTAGATCATTAATTACCAGCACAGGTAACATTTTTAACCAAAATTAGTTTAGAAAAGGCTAAAACGTGCAAATACATAGCGAGTATAGTACGGGGATACTCTCATATGAAAGAACCAATGAGATTTCTGTTTTTACTGATCTGTATGTGATCAGTGCCCATTCTATGAGGGAAATTCCAGACAACATTACTTATTTTACTAAAAAGTAACTCTCTAATGTGAGTGGAATGTCTAACGATGTCTCGAATTGACTACCATGAATTTAGACAAAATGAAACCACTTTCAATTGGTTTTATGCCATTATTACTAATGCTACCACTACTCATAATAACTTTTAATAAACTGGTTTTATCAACTGAAACATGCAAGTAGCTGATAAGACTTAAAAAAAAGGAAAATAACAGAAATTTTCTCAAGAGTTGTTCGGGTATCCTTACCTTGAAATCTGTGTTGTTGACATACTCGAATATAAGAGCTGGCGTCCGGGACTGGGTGAATGAAAATAGGGGACAAATAGAAATCTTCAGTTATATTTTTCTATACCAAAACTAAATGTAATACAGTAAGTACCAGACTATTATGTACCTCCACTATTGACCAAGTTATGGCCTTAAGTGGGTTAATTTAAGGCCTGTTATGAACCTTATATAAAAATGTTGTCTTAAACCAAAAAAATTAATTAAATGAAAAAAAAAATGGCCATGTCATCCTAATTTACAGTTGGTTTACTTTGGTTTTATTTTTGCAACTACATTGCTGCAGATGAATACAAAAACTATAAAAACAAATTTCAAACTAGAGTATTTTCAATCTATTGAATAGAACCTACTACTGTTGATAGATCACAAACAAAAATCCTTTCAAATTACAAATAACACATACTAGTAGTTCACAATTGTACAAGATTTTTTTATTTTTTTAAACAGTCAAGAGTCCCACCCTTTTGTAATTATTATTTACAATGTGTGTGTATGAATTTTCTTGAGAGTTACTTCAATGGGAATTCCGTCTTACGTGGAAGGAAAAAAAAATAACCACAGAGAGCAACAGTGCTGTAGGCCAAGGGGGGGGGGGCTAATTAGTATAAATGTGTATGTGCCACATTGAGACCCCCATTTTCTGCCTAAATTTCCATTCCAAAGCATCACCAATATAGAAATCCATTTATAAATTGTGGTTCCAGTGCGCTACCATAGCCGCTACCTTGTACGATATAATGAGTTCTGGAAACCCCAATTTTTAATGTGGTCAGTTCCAGAGCATTGCATTTTTTAGCAATCGTTTATCCACGAGAAGTTCCAGAGACCCTCATTTTAAGACCAAGATTTAGTTCCAGAGCCCCCTATTAACGACTTTGGTGTGGCACAAAGGTATCATTTTATAATTCGAGTCGCCCCCCCCCCCCCTCGGCTGTGAGTTTAAAAAAGAATTAGCTTGAAGTTCAATCGCTGTGCATTTATTTCACTCCCTATCACACTGCTGTACATATCACAATTTCATATTGAGGGAATACTTATTGTCTGAGCTGACATGTATGGAATGTGAACGGTAGTACACTGTGTGGGGGTATGTGTGCAGGAATGGGAGAGACTGCATTACATGGTGCACTATTTATGCGTGACAGAGAGAGAGAAAGAGAGATAGAGAGGGAGTGTTACAGTACGCTTGCCTTGGGTTGTGCATTCTGAATAAGATCTTCAGTAGTCAGTACACAATATAATGCCTATTATTGTACATGAGTTTTACTATTAAACAAGATCTCAGCTTATTTTATTCTCAGTATTAACAAAATTGAATTAAGAACTACAGACATGTAAATTGCTCTAATTTGTCATTTGTAAGAGTCTTTATTTTTCTGCTGAAAAGAATTAGCATACAGTGCTACACAAGTCTATTGTACATGCACGTGTATTATATTGTATGGGTTTTAATATCAAGATCTCAACTCCTGTACATTCTCTGCATTTCACTATGAAATTGTATTATGTGTATATTGCTCTATAAATCTGTCAAGCTTAGAAATCCTTCCTTTTGTGTTGCAAAGATTCATGTATACATACAAAAGTCTGTTAAGACTTGCAATTAATTATATGAACAAATGGTACCAATTACATGGGATGGGAAATATATCTATCTTTTTATCAAATGGGTTTATTGTGAACAAATATATTTTTTTCTTCAAGTTTAGATATTCATTTAAAACATACATGTATGATTTATGCTATTTCTTTCTTTTTGTTTGCAAACTATATTCATACAAAAAAAATCACTATGCTTTCTTCTTTTATTTGAATTTCATTTTCATTTCTTTCTTTTTCTTTATGTTGCACTGATTAAACATTGTGTACGATAATTCTTCACAGGAAATCGTTTCTATTAATCAAAGATCAGGCGTCATTTCGGACATTGTAACTTGCCTTCAGGCATGTTACCTACAGTGTAACACAGCACTGGCAAAAATATAAGTGATCACATGACATAACACTTAAAGGGATATATCATAGCAGACAAAACTCACCACTGGATCTTTGACAATGGCTTGTAGTGCTATGATGTTAGGGCCTCCTCTTAGGTTTTCCAGGATCTTGATTTCTCTCTTGATCTTCTTCTTTTTTACAGGCTAAAAGATGAAGGGGTAAAAAGGAAACAAAAATAACAATTAGCGTTTGAGGACAGGAGTGAAATAGCATTGTAAACTTTCACTCTTGCACAAGGGAAATACAAGAATGACTGTGTGAGAGACACTCAAGCTGATGCGACTTGAAAAAATTTAGGGGTAGATAGTACCTCACAGGACGGGGGATACAAAAACAACTCTATTCATCATTTTTTTTAATTTTCACTGTGGAAAATACTTGAGGTTTTACAAAGGCTATATCAGTTTAAGTAATGTATTATTACACGTATATCTATATAAATGCATCCAATGATGATCTATTTAATTTGAAGAAAGCAACGTCAATTCAACAATTGCAATTCAAATTGAAAGTATATTTGCAAACATCATGAAAACTACATGCATGTCTCCAATGGTTACACAATTGCGGAAAGATGAATGTAATAAAAATGAACAAATATAATATTTTCAACAACTGCAATTCCAAGTTCTGATCAGTGCCTATCCTCCAAAGAATCCAAACTCTCAAAAGGGCTGATTATATTATATAATATTATATAGTATATTTTGAAATTACAACTTTAACAGGGCTTCATTTTTGAGGCACGCGATCGTACATGCGCTCCTACCGCACTCGTCAAGCCATAGTCAAGAGCACTAAAACCAGCGCTTCTTGGTTTTTTCTTCGCAACCAGCACAACTGCAGAGCGTCGCTTTCTGACGTGTAACATAAAATTGCATATCGAGTTTTGAACTACGATAATCCAAGGGTACTATTTCTCAAAACACTGCGTGGCACCAGTTATCAACGTAACTTCGATACAGAAAAAATTGTGAATTGTTTTTTTTATATCCATTTTGAAGATAAGATCCTATATTTGCGAAAAAGCAAAGGTCGCAATCTCAGAACAAAACCACAGATTTCTTTATTTTCAGCACATTTTTGGAGACCCCACTTCTTAAATCTGAACTAAGCCGCTGCATGCTCTTGAAATATGGTGCAGATCCCGCAACAATTGTGAAATTTGAATTTTCAGCAAGGATTTTAGGTGAGTGTAGTGCCTGTGTATGTGTTTGGTGTGTCTTGCGGTGAATATTGACTTTACTACCCTGGCACAGATTATGAAATAAGTTGACATGTTGAATTACAGGCGCGTTACATTAATGTTAGCTATGAAGCTGTACAATGCATTATATATTTTCAAAAAATCATTTTCAAGTGAGTTTATATTAAATCAGAAATTGAAATTATGAAAAGAATTACGGTACTGAAACTGAAAGTACCTATTCTATTCAAATTTGATAAACTTCATCCTTCCTTAACCAATTCAATTTGATGGACAGTTGTAAGTTAGAACTAACATCCAGGTCAATGCACAAGACAAAACAAACAGATCTAAATGAACAATTAACAATAAATTAAAACATCATTTAACAATAAAAATGAATAGTAATTAAATAAACAATGTTAAGCATTAAATGAAGTTGTAAACAAGCAGGACAAACTGTGATGCGAAGCCATGCTCCTGCAAAAAAGAATGGCTCTAGAAAACTAAAAATCCCTCTGGTAAACCGTAAAATGAAAAATGGCTCTCACAAATTTCTCAAAATAGCTCTCGAGAAAAAAAAAAAGGGAATTTCAACCCTGCCCAGCTCAAAACTGAGCACTAACGTAGCTTCACCGGCCGGAGAGGCGGGGCATGCCAGCTGGTCATCGATCTGGGGTCCTAAAGCTAGCTACGCACTTTGCAAATCATTTTACACACCAACGCAGACGCGTTCAAAATGGGGAAAATACAAATTTAGAGGGTACAAATGAATGTGGGTCAATAAATGGTCTATCGAAAAACACTCAAATAAAAGAAACAGAAAGATAAAAAATATTTCTTTAATTGTCAATAGTGGTCATTTATTTGTGTTTTGCATAAATAATGAATAGGTACAGCATTTCATTCCAATTTTATGGAAAACAGATATTTTAGCAATTTCTATTAAATTGAGCTCCCAAAAGAGCACAGGAGAGTGGTTATAAGAAACTTGATTGAGATACTTGAAAAAGTAAGGAGTACAATTTATGGAGCTCCACCAAATTTAAAATGTGAAGGCCTGCATTATTAAACTAGAATGTGAAAAACAACTTATACATACATATCCACGACTCCACGCTCCTCTGATCATAATGCATGGCTCAAATATACATTATTCAGTCAGGTACAAATCTTCTTTTTTTTCCCTTTCTTCAAGTTTTAGTAAGTATGGCTAAGATAAACTTCCCCCCCCCCCCGATTCCTCAGATGAGTGATTGCTTTGTCACTGGACTTGGTCACCTTGAAAGCCCTTTTTCATATGAATGCAAGGCTGAAAATTGTTTTCCTTGACTCACTGACCAGTTTCCATTCAATTCACCCATGGTACATGTATCTGTATCTCATCTTACAATTCAGTCAAGCTTGAATCAATATTAAAAATAAGAATTAAGGAGTACTACATGTAGGACTTTCATATCCTGGTAAATTTAGGATTACAATATTCAATATCTTTTTTAATATCAGCACAAAGCTTACATAAAAATTAATCTAAGTCCATGTACTATATATAATAAGCCCCCAAACTGTCAAAAGAGCCTCCTATTGAAAGAAAAAATAACGAACATGGCACTTTTAGTCTGCTATATTGTCTGTGATTTTTGTGTGTTCTGACATCAGTTTTCACACAACATTGAAATTTAGCAGAAAAGTGAAATACCCCACTGTGAGTGCATAATATATCCAAATAATGGCTCCATGACATTTGCTCTGGTGACAATTTGTTCCGCTGTAAATTCCACAAATGTAATGACTAACTTCAACCCTGGATTCACTAGAACCTAAACTTAAATGTAACCCTTACCCTAACATAAAACCCTATTGCAACTTTAACCCTAAATCTTTAAATGAAAAAAAAGCCCAGAGCAATTGTTGCTAGAGCAAATGTTGCACCACCCAAATAACATTCACACAAAACTGAAATGGCAGAGAAGTGAAATACTACCCTTCTTAATTGTTGGTGAACTACATGTATTTAAACATTTGAAGTGTTTGCAGGCCTATCAATATGGCAGAATATCTTTATGAAATTCAGATAGCATTCATACTGACTGCATTTTAGGCAAGATTTCTAATACCCCCAACCGAACTGGGACCTCTCATAGTTGTACATACATGTATCTTTTCCATTTCAACTGTATGTCTCTCTGAACCTGTGCTTTGTGTTTGTATCTACTTCAAAAACCTCTCAAATATGCCATCATACAGTAATCGTTACCATCATATATATACCCTGTCAGTACTAATGAGGTGAATGTACAAACATACATGTATGGAGATGAGATCTGCCTGTAATGCACATACTGTACTTGAACTATTGTATTCATAAAGATATACAGTATATCTTAAATCAGTATTAATGCTAGAATTGTAAATACTGTGACACAAAAGTCAATGTTTAATCAACTTCATGTACATGCAAGTGCTTATTTAAAGACAACTAAAACCAATGCATACTTTGAAAGGTCATCAGTCATTTGGGCAAAACGTGTTCCATGGCGTAATGCCGCATCAAAATTCAAAACTAGTTTAAATATTTAAAAAAAATATTTTTTTCTGTTTGCTTCACCAGAATATGGCATTCAGTACTACATGTTCAAACGAGCATGTAGTGCAACGTTAAAAATTTATTTTTTTATTTCCAATTCATCTAATGCCAATTCGTTCAATTGTCGACTCGTCTACTATCATTTAGTCTACCATCAGTTCGTCCACTCACCACATGGTCTTCTTTCATTTAGTCTAATGCCATTCCGTCTAATAACCAGTTGGTCCAATAGCCATTTAGTCCATATACCATTTGCAGACCTCCCAACATTTCAACAACAAAAATCCTAGAATAATTGCAACTGTACGAGGGAGCAGAGCGGTAAGGGCATTTTTTTTTATTTTGGCCCCCAAATGGTTCAATCTGGTGCATACACTTGCATAAAATATATGCGTTTGTTATACAAGCAGGTTTCTCATGTATATCCTTACCTTGAACTAGTAAACAAAACCAAATTGAAAAAAGGTGAAAAGAGTAAAGCAAAAATGTCGATCTAGTGACAATCTAGTATTCAAATCATTCAGATATTAATTTTGATTAGGGCTACCATGAAAATAGTTTGCAGCAATATACTAATAAAATCAATTCGCAAATAGTTCTAGACATTGGGGTCTAGATCTATAACGAATTGAAAGTGGCTGTGAGCGACGAGGTCACCAGAGCGGTGCTCTTGCTACACGCTAGAAATTCATTACTCGCCATACGGCGTGCGTGTGCATACGTGCTATACAACCGTAACCTGCTGAATGAATATGTCTACTGCCCTCTTTCGATAAAGGCATGTACATGTACATTGCTCAAAATCTTATTTTGCAGAAAATAATGGACAATTAGCGGAAAATCCTAAAAGAATAAAAAAAGCGAAAATGTTGGGAGGTCTGCATTTGGTCCAATTAAACCAAAGTGTTAATTGTGCAAAATGAAGGAAAATAAAATGGGTATTAGACCAATATTAGACGAATGGTAATAGACAAACTGGTGATTAGACGAAGTAATGATTGGACCAAATGGTTGTTAAAGAAGAAATGTTGGACGAAATGGCATTAGACTAAATGAAGGTAGACCATGTGGTGAGTGGACGAGTTTGTAGTGGATGAATTGGCAATTTACCATTCACACAATCTAGCTTACTTGGTGGCCCTATATGTGCACCCACAGCACCTTGCAATAGTAGGGCACTCGCCGTGGCATATACATGTACTGGTGATCCAATACAAAAGTGAGAGATGGACTGTAGTCAAATAAACAAAGAGGGCTCACTAAGGAAAATAGGCATTCATTCTCTATCAAGGTGCACAGCCCATACACACATCAATATGCATTACCCGAGTCTTTCGCGCTGCCCGATAGATCCAAGTTTCCCCAATTTTACATCTTGTAATCAGTTCCTTGGACCCCCATTATGTGGTTTCATGAGGTATATGTACACCCCCATCAAAATATTCCACTGTCAAAATCTAATTTGAATGTGGGGGGGGGGTGTTGATTTCACCCTGAACATGTAGAATTACCATCGTTGCAACTTACATTTACTGTAATTCAATAAAATACTCTCTTATTATCAATCTACAAAATTTGAAATACATGTAAGTCTACATGTATTTCATTTCATACAAAAGAAATAAATAAAAAAATAAATAATAAAATGAATTCATTAATCATTATACAAGTTCAGAAACATTCCACAGAAATGGCATAATTGAATAAACTGTCAGAGTAAACTTTACTTTCTATTACTAAAAAAAAAAAAATCATTTTTTCTTTACAAGATGAGCAACTGTAACTTTGAGCACATGTTTCACATTTAGTCCTTAATCTTTCTGGGTATGTTTCTATGTGAATATGTAACTTACTCAAATTACATACCTCTCGTCCAAATTTACGATTCAATTTTAGATTTATCAATGTGAAATGTCATGCCAGTTTCTTTCGAAAAACAATTCATGTAGATCAAGATCAACTCACCTTCAAGATTTTGATCACACACTTTTCATTGCTGGTGATATTAACTGCCTCAAAGACCTCACTGTACTTCCCCCTTCCCAGCTTCCTGACGATCTGATAGTCATCCTGTTGCCTGCAACAGCATTGGAAGAAAAAGAAAAGAACGGCCATTAAGGCAATGATGCAACCCTTGATTGCAGAGGACATGGTCCCTTCCACCCCCACAATGTGTACATGGAGAGGATAAATGACACTACTACAGACAAGTCACAGTGAGCAGGAGTTGGCTCTCATGGACACAGACTGTTCACTCTTAATCGAATAGACATTCATATATCCAGTCTGGAGGCAGGACTGTATCTTGTTCTGTATGTGTTTTAACGACTGGTAGGGTGCCTGCATCTAGTATATCTGAGGAATCTGCATCACAGAGTGATGGGGGTCGACAGGGAGCATCATCAGATGGGGCCATGTTTTGCCTGGGCTTACGGCTCTTGGTTAATTGATCATTGACCTCTGGTCCATCCAGAATGTTAACTGGGTATATGATACATACAGGCTTGTACAGTGCAAAGACACGGGTACAGTCTGAAGTTACCAGTGCTGGCAGAGTTTAATATCACTCACAAGATGGTCCCTGGAAGCATAGCTTTCCTTTAACATGCCTGTTAAATCCAGTGAACTCTAAATATACATCATTTTCTAAATACATCAACACGTATGGATGACATGTGATGTGAGGGCAACGGTGGATAGTAAAAATAGGTAGAGAATAGTATGTAAAGTGTATGATGTCACATAAATGAGTTGGCTACAATCTGACTGACAATGCAAGGGGAAAATAAATCCATCCAGGGGGCTGTTTCATAAAGCTTATCGTAAGATATTAAAGAGCGACTTTAAGAACGACTGGCGATCCTTTCTTGTGGTAAATGATATTGACCATTAAATGTTCATTGGTGATTATTTAGAGCATAAGAAAGGTTCACCAGTTGTTCTTAAAGTCGCTCTTAACATACGAAAAGCTTAATGAAACACTGACACCAACCTGGTAAATGTATTTCTCTTTCTCTTATAACATACACTCATCAAGGGGATAGAATTCCTTGTTTAAAGGTGGTTCAGGTGACTTGTACTGGGGTGGGTGGGACTTACCAGCATGGAAGACAATTCGTTGTGCCGGTGCACCACACTTCCGCACACCTGGCCGGTGCAGAAACGCCCTTAACTGCCCTTCCTGCACCGACTTAACAAATTCAAGATAAGTTTTCCCTTTTTTATCATAAAAATTGAATAGATGAGCACTTCTCTTGCATATTGTAAAGTTGCATCAATCCCTCCCAATTTCAGAATTCTAAATGAAATTTTAGATTTCAATAAAAATCTCTCAATTTGTTCAACTCACAATTCAAAAATCCTGCATCTTTTTTTTCTTCTTTCTTTGGTTTGGAAGGTCAGGGCTCCTTGCGGAAAGTGTAGTGTTTGATAACAATTTAAAAAAAATCAAGCACAAATAAAAAGTTTGTGCTTTTGATTGTTGAAAAACAAGTCATGTTTAATTGTAGTTTTTCCTGAGCACAACAGGCCTCAGAAAAATCTTTAAAATCATGGAAATGGAATTCTCAACTCTCCAGTAAATACATGTAGCTGCTGAGCTTAGAAACCTGGGAAATTATGATTGTCATGTACATGTACTCAAACAGGGCAAAAATAAGCTCTCTAGATAATGTAGTCCTACTGTAGCCTTACTAGCCTACTCCACTTTCAGACACTGATCACATTGATCATGTACATTTGGAACACTTCTACTTCCAAGTAAACAACAAATGACACAGCCTGCTGCAAGTGAGGGGGTTTCCAAGAGACTAACCCCTTTCTTAAAGGTCGGGTAAACAAGGGGAAAGCTGACAGGTGAGATGAGCATATGCACTAAACATGAACTCAGAGAGTACCATTGATTTGACATATTTACAACAGTATCAAGGTCCCATGATATTGTGAAGTTGTGAAGGTATTCAAGGGAGATGCATCGCAAATCACCCCATGAAATTATACAAAATAATTGATTTCATATTACCTTATATTTACAGAATTATTTTGGGAAGGTACAATGTATGCACTGTGCAGAATGATAGAATGAGATGGACCATTATGATCACCATACTGAAGTGAACACCACAAGGGCGTTTCTTCTTTCTTTTTTTTTGGGGGGGGGGTAGTCAAATCTTTCATACATGGAGTTAAAGAGTGCAATGTACATACAATTGACTACAAATAAACATTGAAGGAAAAAAAAAGACTGAAGAAAACATTCTTTAAAAATCATCCTTTTAAACGAGAAAAGAATTAGGGCATAAGTCTTTAATAGAAAAAAAATATAAATATGATAATCCAAAAGAAAACAAATTGGCCTACAATATGGCCTATGTATACAAACACTACCATTGATAGAACAATACAAAAAATCAACACACAAGGATTGATCTACATGTACATGTGATGTACAACCCCTTTTCATACAATAATTGGAGTGGTCTGACATGACATGTACATGTAGCACAAGATAGGAAACATAAAGGAATAATGCCTACATGTACATGTATACATCAGGCACATACATGTAGGTCTTCATACAGTGCTTCCCAGAAAAAACGAAACCGAGATTTAGCGATGATTTATCATAACTTAATCATAGATAAAATGGACAAATGACCTACCAATGTAAAGCTTAGAATCTCCTCTTTCATCTGGTATTACTTAGATTATTCCTCATTCACGCATGATTGAGCAAAAACAATTCGAAGAAAGGATGCCAAAAACTCATTTGGCGAGGGGTATCTGAATTTCAAAGAGAAAATCACATGACTAAAAAGTTCAATATCTTCACTTTTCTTTGATACCTAAATCACAAAAAATGGTCAAGTAGTAAAAAAGTTATGATCCCTCGAAACAATGCTTGTATTTCCATAATTTCATTAAATAAACGTGTTTTCACCGGTTTCCCACAGAAGCTATCGCACGTTAACAAAAGACTTAATGCATGGCTGATCGTCAACAAAACGGAGTGTCGAGTGAGTTTGAACGCTAGTCTGTAAAACCTCTTCATTTTATGAAATTATTGAAATTCAAGGCTTATTTCAAATAACCAGAACTTTTTTATTTCTTGACCATTTTCTGTAATTGAGGTATCAAATAAAAGAGCAGATATTGAACTTTTTAGAAATGTGGTTTTCTTTTTAAAACCCAGATACGGCCCGCCAAGTGACTTTTTGGTATCCCCTTTTCAAATTGTTTTTGCTCACTCATGCGTGAATGAGAAATAATCTAAGTAATTTCAGATGAAAGAGGAGATTCTAAACTTTAAAATGGTAGGTCATTTGTCTATTGTATTTGCGATTAAGTTATGATAAATCATCGCTAAATCTCGGTTTCATTTTTTCTGGGACGCACTGTATATTACCGGTATACATCAAATGCACAACAATGAGTCTCATTGCCTTTTAGCTTCTACATGTACATGTATATGTAAGATCTTTGCTTGGACTTTGGGTATGCTTTGACTCAGATAAGCCATATGATCTTTTAAGTCATCTACCCATGATTAATATTGAAGGCATGCACATAGCTGCGACAGTGAGTATGGCTGGTCGACCCTTGTTACAAATACAATGCTACAAATACCACTGATACTTGCCTCAGTACCATTCATTACATGTTGGGCAGATATTGGAGAATAAAGACAACAACTGAACAGTCATAAGCACACTAACAGAAAGGATACAATCAATTGAACAATAAGTCTGACTGAGAGTCTTCAGCAAAACATGTACACTGAATGTAAATATGAGATACTCTACATGTATTCAGGTTACAAAACAGAGGAGATAAAACATCTACGAGACATACATGCATATTTATGTACAACTTTCCTTATGTGAATTTTTTGAGTAAATATGGACATATTTTAAACAATGACTGGCTGGATAGCAGATAATATTCAATTCACCATGTGGTCAACACACAAATATCTGCAATCCATAAGGCATAATTTCACACAAATTCATTCATTCAATCATGCACATACATACATGTAGATGTTTAGAATACAATTGCTCAACTAGGAAATGAACTGTCAAAACAATTTCATCTTTGTCATCTCAACATTCTTTCTTGGATGGGGAATGCTGGTGGTCATAATCACAACACTGTATAAATAACAGTGCACAAATCTGTATGTTCATGTACATTACATGTACGATTGGCTGTAAAAAGTGTTGTTCTCACAGAAATCAAATTTGGTACAGGTAATACATGTAGGTGTAGTTACAGAGCATTGGTAAAGTACAATGTACAATTATTATTCAACATCTGTCAAATGGGAGACAATCTGAAAGATCATAATAAACAATCTATTTTGAATAATAAATATACATGTGATTTAATATATTTCCCATCCATGTAATTTTCTTTTAGGAACAAAAGTGTGACATGTAGGCCTACGTCTTACACGAAGCAGATTATCTTATTGTTTGTAACAATCATGGGATTTCAAAAGAGATATCTACAATTATTTTTGCCTCTGAGTATCCAAATTTCATCATAACAAAAAATATAGGGGAAATAATAGGGCCTATATAAAATCCCTTGAAATTGTATAATACAGTACAAAATAAAACTGAAAATTTAAATATGAATTTTGCTAATTGATAATCCAACAAAAGATTTATTTGTTAAAGTGTGCAATGTATGCAACGTAGTAACATCACATTATACACATAATGAATCACCTGACTTTTATCATATCAATACTAACTGCTTCGTAGTGATTCTATTCATCTTTTTATCATCCTTTTATCACGGATGTGAATTTGAGAATGGTGTCATTCCTTGGCGACTACCAGACAAGTTTAGAGGCTGACAGGCCAGGTTTTTTAATTACACTGATAAGGGCACCTGGCATTCACCCAGTCAATAATTCTACATGTTCATGTATTGCAGTCTATCTATACAGTGCATCCCACAAAAAGGAAATCTGTTTCAAAGATACATGTAGATTTAACAATTATGTTTTTACCATAATTTGATACTTATGATAAGAGTGGAATCTCATCTTGAATTTTGAACCAACGGCTTAGCATATTGTTCACGCATGGCGGATTACAAACAATAAATATTGGGGCATATCAGAAACATTTTGTGCAGAAACTTGGGTGTGAATCTGAATCCACTCTCTTTTCAGGGATCAGTGAGAGAAACTAAAGAATACAAAAGAAATGCTCATGAGCCAATCGCCAAATAAGCAGTCTTCTTATCACAAACCAATCTTGTTCAATTTTTTTGCGCAAACTGGTTTTGACACTAAAATTTCAAACTCGTCTTGCTCAGTAATTCTTGAAGTGTTTGTCTCATGTTTGATATCAAAATAAAGTAGAATGATTGATTGTATGATGATGTAAATGAAATATCACAATACATTTGGATTTGAAGAAAAAAGACATGGGAATCCCGGTTTCCTTTTTTCTGGGACGCACTGTAGATCTACAGTACACATGTACATGTAGGTGTTCAGTGAAATATGTACATTGTACAATTGTAACAGTAGGGGAAGGTGGGGTAAGTTGTGACACTTTTTGCATTTTGCATGTTAAATTTATATGACTAATAATATTGTAGAAATAAGTACCTAGCCTTTAGATTTGAATCTTGGGAAATATTTTTCACCTATATATAACTTTCTACCCCCACACTGAAAGTCATTGTGACCTTTGAAAAAAAACCGATGTCAAATGGCTCAGCTTGCCCCATCTGTGGGGTAAATTGTGCCACCTTCTGGGGTAAGTTGAGCAACAAAAACTATGTACAAAATTTATGGAGGAAGAACCAGCATGTCAATTTTTCATTTAAAGTCTTTTCACTTGCTAATTCTCTGTAAATACTAACATCCTCTAAAAGTAAAAGAACTGTCATGTGAATTTGCTCCTTTCTGCCTGGATATCAATGGCTTTTTAAGGTTTTTTTTTCAATTATTATTATACATTACCATAAGAATTACTATGGCTCAACTTGCCCCATGTTGGCTGGCTCAAATTACCCCAGTCCTTAACTTAATGCAATATTTTCACATCCACACATTTCTTATGCATCCATCATGTAAAAGACTATGACAAGAATGAGAATCCATACCTGGACTAACAATATTGTTATTATTTCTTTATTATATTTAAATAATGCACTTATCTATTTCACACCCTTTTTTACTTTATTGGCTGAAATTTGTATTTTTCCCTCTCAAAAAATACATTTTATTTCAAAGTTGAAAACAATGTGGTGGGGTTAAGGGTTATGTAATGGGTCATCAATACATGACACCACCACAATGTCTGACTCATTATTGGCCTGGGGGTGGTGGCTCAACTTGCCCCTATGCTCAACTTACCCCACCTTCCCCTATGCATATGATTTCTTATAATTCTGAATCTAAATTGTTAGATTGTACATGCATCTATGATCAATTTAGAAGAAATCTAAATGTAGATAGAATACATGTACATCATTTCTATTTTGTTTCGACCATATCTCATCTTTAATAACTACATGAATTTCTCCCCCCCCCAAAAAAAAAAAAAAAAAAAAAAAATCTTAAATTTGCTATTTTTAAGTCAGGTTTATTGAAACCTCTCCCAAGTTTATTTTCCTCTCAAATGTACTAATCACTGACTCACTATTCCAGTTAATTTTCATGTATCTTTTCAAAAAGTTGAATAATCCATTACGATTGGTCAAATGGAACATGGCTTTAATTATACAGGCAATACATGTAGGTGCGTTAACAGGGGCCATATGAATACATGTAGTTAATAGGAAAGACACTCACTGCTCTGGCTATCATGGACATACATGTACATTGTACAGGTAAAAAAGCGAAGAAATTCAATTGTACTTTACGTGTTACACAAAATGTTATTTTCATGGTATGGATAGTCATATCTTAATTGCAGTGCTTGCTTAGTACGCATGCAGTACATGTAGTGAAGAAGATATGTTGATAGAAAAATAGGGATCCCTGACTTCTATTTTTACTAGGTTTTGATCTTACTGAAAGTTTTGCAGAAAGCAGGCAAGGGGCAGGATGTCCGAAGTGACTCTCTCTACAATACATCTAGATCTACTGAAGATTAAACATAGTGACCAAATGCAATGGACTTTAAGGACTGTAAAACAAGAAAACCGATGGTAAAGCACAACTACATGTATACACTAATACAGTGTAGGTTTACTAGGTTATACCATTTTTCACTAGCATATGCTGGAGGCCTAACTGTTAACTCTAGCTTGGGTAATAATTGATTCATCAAAGATCTACACTACACATAGGTGTAGATCTACACTACACATAGGTGTAGTGTAGCATTTGGCCAATTTTGCATAAAAACATGTACCAGAACTGCTTTAATATTCAGACACATTTGTGGAGAGAAACATTATAGTATACCAACAATTATATACTGGATTATTCAAAGAACATTTTATGTGTTACACAAATATATGCCTATCTTTGCTTTTACATCAATTATTTGCTGGATTTGCTGGAAATGTTCAGTGCTACCGTGTTTTTTTATATGATACCTATCAGCCCCCATTCATACTGAAAAACGAAGATCATCATTTTAAACTATTTAGAATATCACATTTTATTTTACCTGTAAAACCTGCTCAATGATCGTAAACAAAGAGTTAGTACACAGGGAGCAGAATCCTATTGGAGGCAAGTTACCAGCTCCGTTGTTCAAGGCTCTGTGCTGGGCCCCAATCAGTTTTTTGATGTACAGTATGTAAAAGATATGGATATTGGAATCAACATTGACTCAAAAATCAGCAAATTTGCAGAAACCAAGCTTATACATGCTGTACAAACTGACGATGACATACAAGGTATGCAACAGTCGATCAATCACCTCGATAGATGGGCAGCAAAATGGTTGATGAGATTCAACATAGACAACAGGGAAAAAATTATTTTTTTTGGGTGCTCCATTTTCAATTTTTTGTAAAATTTCAAGGGCTCCATTTCTACCTTTCGGGGGCTCTTTTCAAATGATAATTTTTTTGTATTTTGAGGAATACCTGTTCACTTATTAATGAATTATTACTTATTGTTTAATATTGTATGATTTTTTAAGTTATTTTTTTCATGCTTAGAATCGTGGGTGTGTGTGTGTTTGTGTGGGTGTGACTGTGAGTTGAACTTGGATATAAATGAATTCAATATCTAATATCTACTCCATCTATTCCAGTACAATAACCTGTACTTGGCCATGTTATAAAAGGCCCACATACCCTAACTTTTCCTAAAGTTCTTTGAAAACGCAGATCTCCATGAAAATTGCATTTCTCTATGGGGGAGTCTAAATTTGGTGAGAATGAACTCATTAATAACTTAAATATACATGACAAAGTAGAAATCATCAAACTTTATTGGCAGTTTTTAATAATATACCAGAAATGTAAACTCTGTCTGAAACAGAAAATCACCATCATTGAGGCCTTTACTGAGCGAATTGTCCCCCAGAGCTCTGGCAGAGAGACAGAGCTCAGACTGACTAGCTAGTACAAGCGCCAATGCGGGCGTGCATGAGCCTCCCGCCGGCCTTGTAAAATAGATGGAGCTTTGTTTGATGATTTATTGTCTGATTACTCTGATATTTACCTCATCCCCTAGAAAAATAAAACAAATTGGCCCGTATTCTGAAGTCGGGTTTAACTTAAACTCAGGTTTAAAATTGTGGTTTAAGTATGGAGAGCCAATTGTTACATAAATCACAAACAGTAGAGATATCATACTTCAGCTCATTTGGCTCTCAAATCATTCATAATTGTCTAGGAAGTATAAAAAGATTATTGTCTTCACCATCGATGAATCAGGAAAGAGCACAGTAAACATAAGAAACATACAACTTAATAAAAAATTGATACTTTTGGCTTCCCATACTTAAACCACAACTTTAAACCCGAGTTTAAGTTAAACCCAACTTCAGAATACGGGCCATGATTTTTAAGTAATACCGGTAATCAATAAATAAGGTAAGTTATTTTGGATGTTAAAAGGCCGTTTTGAAAAGCAAAGCCGAATGACAACTCACCAATGCGAGGTTACTAGACTCTGGGATTTATTTCCTGTGTAATTCAAATTATTTTATCACAGAATTGTGATATCTGTAGGGGAAAGGTGCATTAGAAATTGCATATGGTGGTAGTCATAATGGACCCCTATACATGCAACCGTTCCCAACCGTTGCGTTTATTTTTTTTCATACCATGTGTATGGAAAAACATGGTACAGAAAAAAAAAACCCAACTTCGGAATTTGAAACTGTGCTCCTCGCTTTTTCAATAATTTCGGGGGCGACATCTATGTCGCCCCCGAAAGCATGATTTTGGGTCATTTCGAGGGCGAATTCGCCCGCCGCCCCCGTGTATTTTTTTCGCTGATAGACAAGTGTGGTGTCATGCATTTTGGATCCAACAACCCTCACCATGTGTATTCACTGAATGGCTCTGCACTAAAAGAAACAGTCGAAGAGAAAGATCTCGAGATTCTTGTCAATAAATCACTATAAGTTGCTTCTCAATGTGCAGCAGCGGCCAAGAGAGGCAATATGGTACTAGGGATGATCAAGCGCAACTTTACATATAAAAACAGACAAGTGATCCTGAAACTGTACAAATCGCTGGTACGTCCACACTTGGACTATGCAATGCAGACTTGGAATCCATACCTAGCAAAGGACAAAAATACTGGAGAAGGTCCAAGCAAGAGCTACGAAAATGATCCCTGATATCCATGATCTATCCTATGAAGACAGGCTTGCCAGATTAAACCTCACTACGTTAGAAAGGAGGATAGAAAGGGGAGACCTCATTTAAACATACCAAATCATTACACAATATAGACAAATCAGACCCGGACAATTATTTCCAGAGAGTAAAGTGTGCCAGAACAAGAGGACACTCTTAAATTTGCCAAGCAACGATCTAGACTGGATATGAGGAAACCCTTTTTTAGCCAAAGGGATGTCAATCAATGGAATAAACTCCCACAGTCCACAGTTGAGGCACCAACACTCCTGCAATTTAAGACACAATTATTTTTAAATGGGCTCTAGTAAGAGCCTCCTTAACCCTGCCACTCTCATCTGTACATCCTCGTCATGAAGACAGTGAGATGTGGCCATCAAGGTAACTTCAAGGTAACTTCAACTTCCATGCATGCATTAGTAATAGTAAGTCTTAATATGGCAATAATACACAAAGAATGGATTCTTCTTGGTTCATGAAACAATTCAAACTACATTATGTAATAATGGTGAATGATGATCGATATATCCCGATGTCAGAGTACAGCCTTTTTAGAAGATAATTTTCACGCCCTTCTAAACTGGCAGAACCACAGTATCTCATGAAGCATATAGTGGTTTTTACCAACAAATTTGCTCTCAGCAAATCAGATGCAAGTATTCCAGTAGCTTTTAATGTAGCAGTTGTCTACTTGCTTCATGAAATGCACCCTTGGACAAAGACATCGGCTGTTGCAGATGCAGAAATCTTGTGCGATTAAAACAAACTTGATGCAACATATTGATGCAAGCTCCAGTCTGGTTAAAAGCAGATTGCTTTTGAATTTTAGTATTAAAACAAATATTACATGTTTACTTTAAAGTTTGAAAACAGTTTACCTTCATTTCTTTTTAATTTACACTGAATTTGAAAAAATATCATAAATACAGGGGAACTTTGCCCCTTTGACATTATTTTCTTTTGTTACATTTCATCTTTCATGACAGCTGATTAAGCTAGATGTCCTGCTCCTGGCTACTTTTTAATCATCATGCTGCAAGACATGACAAGTGTACATGATGCATGCAATCACAAAACAGCAAGGATACTTTCACTATAAAGCCCTGAACTTTGGGGCCGGGGGGGGGGGGGGGGGGGCATGGTTTTCCCAACGCATACAGATTTTCATTATGGTAGAGTATACATGTAGGCCAATTCCATCAATACAAATTCAGGTTTTTTTTTTTTTTAACACTTCAAATGAAAAGTGAACATACATGTAGACCTACAGTACATGTACACGTTTATGGAGCTGGAAGCAAATCCTTTCATGTCTGTGCTAATGCTATGTACGTATGCTACATGTAAGAGATGGCCCAACACTGAAATGCCCCGAACGCTGGCCTGTCTCATGCGTAAGTTGAGACACCGACTACATAAACCCTATCATGTTAAAATATGATTAGGCCTAGACGTAGACCCCATTTCTGCTAACATGCCATCTCATTTGTTCTTGTAAATTGAATTTGTAATGCACCACTGAAAGGCAATCACTGCAACCACCCTGCCTTTGGGGAATCTACATGTAGATCTATGCAGTACACAACAAACGTTTTAAAAACTCCTTTGAAATATCACTTTTGTAACCAAAAATACATATTTCCATATAGTTGTGATTTATTTTTCATTAGTACATGTAACTTGGGAGTTGGGGATAATTTTTTTTTTCTTCAAAAGAGCGCTCGAACAAAACTGTAATTTTGAACATTTTTGTGGAGGCCCTCTGTTGGTATTTGGTGGAAAGTAAAATTGCAAGAAAATTGTCATTCATCAATCTCTAAGTCCAACTTTAATCTATAAAACATAAGAGAATTCAATTTACTTCACATCCAAGTTATATGATGACTAGTAGTACTGGAAACTGACAGTGTAAAAAAAAAATTCAATTCCAGGAACAAGAGAAAATAAGCCAAACATTGCCAACCTTATTTCCCCCGCACTGCTCAGGGAGTCCTAACAGAGAACAAGGTTATCATACATGTAACCTTGTTCATTGAATGAGTGGAACATAGGCCTACCCAGTTGTGGTGTGTCCAGTCCAGACAATCGATTTTAAACAGCCGTTTGGAGAAGTTAACAAGCAAAGTTTTGATTTTTAGTAAAAAATGTTAGGCAATATTATAGAGAACAAAAATGAAGATTAAAAGATGATTAAGTATTTACTTAATTTTTTTTGTGTAATCCAAAGATTAAAAAAAAAGTAAATCTAAAAGTAAAATGCTTCAAAATTGACTAAAGCCAATTCAACAAAGATGTGTCAGAAACTTTGACACCCCACGCACATCATTCGTACTGTACATGCTAAGGGAAATAAAGTTTTCAATTCATTCAATAATGAGTTACGCACAGAAGTAGGCCTACCACTTTTACTAGTATCATTACTCATTAATATCAACCAATCTTTTCCCTTGCCTATGCCTTGATTGGCTTGAACTGAACTTTAGTTTTGTGAAAAGCATTTCTTACCCCCATTCAACAACATGTGATTCATAGTCCCAGTATTCTCTAGGTCTATGAGAGTTGACGTCAGCATAAACCCTCGCCCTGCTCATGCTGGCCATCTTGGAGTTCGGCTTGTTTTCTACAAAATTCGCCAGGCTGGAACATACAGCACTGTGCCCACACAAAGTTGGCACAAATGAAAATAGACTGAATGGGTGACCTCCTCGGCCAGTAGGGCTTGGATCCCCAAGAAAATGTGAATAGCTTGAAACAGGTACAAATGTACTCCTTCTGAGAAGCCTCCAAGCTCCTCGAGAAGCACAAATTATCGGTTGACGCCAAATTTCGACCAAATTAAGGAAGAATATTCAGAAACACGCCCTTCTTTATTCCAGACTTTGTGCACAAAACTTGTCACTCATTACGGCCTCGTGCTGGAGCACCACACAGCCACATATCCATGCAATAGTCAATGGGCCTGGTGCGCTCTTTTGAGAACTGCAAATTTATTTCACACCCCGCCTTTCACTGCCTGATCATTTTACCACTTTTCGAGTCGAATACAATGATGTAACCCGTTGCTATTCACGAGAAATACCTCCAAACTTAAGGGTTTATTTATCGATATATATACACGAAGTACTGTTCTTCAACTAAGTTTCACATCCAATATTGTCATAGAATTTCCCGGCTTCTCGCAAGATGGCGAAAGATGACCTCTCACAGCACCACCACCATTATTTTATCAGAGTGAGTGCGCGCGCCGCGCCCGCCATAGACGCACACACAGTACAAAGCTGCAGAAAACATACACACGCACCGTTCCATCCATATCGGATCGCCAGCTCCAGAGAATCATCAAACACAATTCTGAAATGTCTCCCTCTACTCATGAAGGAAAACCAATTTTACAGTCTTCTTGATTAAAAAATAATAATAATAGAAACAAAAAATAAGTATGCATAAACCGCAAAACTGCAGGCTCCATGGTGGAACATGTATCGTAAAACTTCGCCGGGGGGAGGGGGGGGGCGATGGCAATTATAGTCGCCGAATAGTCGCCCCCTAAAAAAGTCACTAAACTGGAAAAAAAAACAAAGGAGGGGGAAAGGAAATGCGAAGCGTAAAAGGTAAGAAAGGTTTTTTGTGGGGTTTTGGGGTATATTTTTTAGCTCAAAAAATAATAAAAAACCCAAACGAAACACAACCTCTCGCTTTCTAAATTCATATACAAGTTATATAATTCTGAGAAATTATTTCTCCTTTGTTTCTCTACCCCACTTTTTTATGTAATTAGGCCCAGTGGCAGGTCGATCTCCCGGTCGATCTACGGGGGATAATAATAATAATAATGATAATAGGCATTTATATATAGCGCCATCTATCTAGAAATATTCTATTCCGAGGTGCGTTGTTGTTATACCCCGGCTTTAGCTCGAGCTGCCTTTCAGCGCTCAGTGCATTCAAGGAATTAATCCTGCCGGGTCAGTCCCATTCACCTCACTTGGATTGAGTGCAGCACAATGTGGATAAATTTCTTGCTGAAGGAAATTACGCCATGGCTGGGATTCGAACCCACGACCCTCTGTTTCAAAGTCAGAAAACTAATCCACTGGGCCACAACGCTCCACGGATAGGGGGTTTACCCCTCCCCCCTTTGGCTGCCAAGTTTAAAAAATAATGTGCTTTAAAGATAATATCATTATGTCTGGACCCCCCCCCCCCCCCAAATATATTCCTTAACATGAACTGCCTTTTATGGCCTCCATTGCGTTAGTGGATGTCAGGAAAACATCTGTTAAGGGGATTCAAAATAGCAGCTCGCGGGCGATGCTCTTTCTGGTCAGAGTCAACCCCTCCCCCTTGAAAAAAAAAGCTAGATCCGCCCCTGAGGCCGAAATAGGGTATGTGAAGCCATTTTCTTCTTCTTTCAAAGTGTCTGTGCTTCTGGTTAATTTGAGCGGGTATTAAATTCTAAGATCTGCCATCCAGGTGCGTAAATCCGGTCTGAGCAGAAATGGATGAAAGCAAATTGAGATGATATTTCAAAATTTTGGGGACACTTACACATCAATGGCTTTGTATACGGGGTTATGTTCAAAAGGTAAATTGCCAATTCGTTTACTGCCATCCCGTCCACTCTAACCTTCATTTTGTCTATTGCCATTCCGTCTATCAACATTTCGTCTACCATGTGCACCTATTTCGCCCAGTCACCATTTCGTCCAATATAGCCATCTCGTATAATCATCAGTTCGTCAATATAACCATTTCGTCAAAAACCATTTCGAGTACCATCCATTTAGTCTAATTCCATTTAGGCTAATGCCAACGCATCCATTAATCAGTTCGTCCAATGTTCATTTAGTCCAATAGCCATATCGGCTAATATCAGTTGGTCCAATATCCAAATCGTCTACTTATCAACTCGTCCAATTGCCATTTCGTCTAGGTATCATTTCGTCCACCACCCATTAGGTCCAATAATCAGTTCGTCTAACAAACAAATCGTCTAATAACCATTTCGTACAATTCCCAAATCGTCCAATAGTCATTTAGTCTAATAGCCAATTGGTCCAATAGCCATTTTGTCTAACACTAATACGCTGCGTTATCCGAGCGGGGGCGGCGAATTGACTTCTTAGTTATACCTTGTAATTATTGAAGATAAAAACTGATTTAAAAAAATCATGATGACAACTAGACCTATACTTTCAGGAATGGAATAATGCGGTACAGCGATACAGCCCCTCCCCCGCTCTCAATGACATTTTTTTAAATATTATATACCATACGATATAATGGTATACCTCTGAGATAAAAGGTGCAGGTTGATGATCTTGGTGTCAAAATGCAGAGGTTCTTATACAGCTAGAACATAAAATAAAATAGAATTAAGTACCTATAGAATGCACATTAAACAATAACATTCAAGGTCAAAGCCTTTCAAAGGTCAATGACCTGTTTCTACATTATGCATCATACTGTATATCTCTGAGATGAAACGGCACAGGTTGGTGATCGTTGTGTCAAAATGCACAGATTCTTACAGGAAGGTCAAATAAGATAAAGTTAATCACCTAGAATGCATATTAATCCATAAAGTTCAAGGTCAAAGGTCAATTACCTTTTTACATAGGCTATATCGTATAATGGTATCTCTGAGATTTTCATGTAAAAAAACTATTTTTGCAAGAAGACAAAAAGGCACAAAATAATCATATAGAATCCAAAGTCAAAGGTCAAAAGTTTATAAATATCTATATATCATGCATGATTCCCCCCCCAAAAAAAAAAAAAAATTAATCCATTATATTCAAATTTTACAATAATAGAAAGAAAGATGGCTATATGTAATGAAAACCTGGATATTTAATAATTTCATTCTGAAATAAGGATAAATAATGGCCATGAAAAATATATTTAGGGGTTAGAGGTCAATCAACTATTTCAATAACGTCAGGGAATTCAAGTAAATAGGTCGATAACTTGAGCGTCGTGGTGCAGCAGTTCTGACTCTCGCCTTGTAATCAGAGGGTCGTGTGTTCGAATCCCACTATGGTTTAGCGTCCTTTGGCAAGCGTCAATCCACAATTTGCCACTCTCCACCCAGGTGTTAAATGGGTACCCGGTAGGGTGCGAAAGCCTATAGCATGCCTAGCAATTGAGTCTTGGAACTCTTGTTGGAATGCTCCCGGGGAGTGGAGAAGGTGCATACATTGTATGCGGGCATGCAAGGATCCTATGACCGGGGTAATAATATATCTGTATAAAGCGCTTATAGAGACGTCGTTCCGATGTGTAAAGCGCTATATAAATGCGGATTATTCTTATTATTATCATTATTATGGCATAGTGAATCTGATAGGAAAAAGACTGGCCTGCGTGGAAAATCAACACAAAATTAATAGTTGAATCCTTGATCAATGATGATGTCAAAATACAAGTTCGAGGTGAAATTGAGATCAAATAACAGTGTAAAAATAATCATGTATGATATAATTTGAAATGGTTAAGTTTTCCAAAGTAGCAGCATTTAGATATGCATTTTATAAATCTAAATCAAGGTACTAATTTCTCTGTAGCAGGTCACTAACCTCAAATGCTGCAATCAATACTGTAAACTACAACTTAATGGATAGGATAGGCATAACTCTCATGTCAAGCATCATCCGAGAACGTTTTCAAATAGCCAGAGGCAATGATGAAGAATTAAATATAAGGCAATCATTAGAGCTGCAGCTTTTATCATAGTAAATGAAGTTAAGTGTCTCAACTTCAGCAAAGATCAAACTCTTGAAACTCTTCTGACATTTTCAGGACTTTGATCTGGCCCATTCCATGAAATCCTATAACGTTCTGTCAAGGGTTATCAAACCAGGATCTATGCTATTATCGATATGTTGCACAGCTTGATTCTCAAGAACAGGAAGTAGTGCTGTAGGAGTTTTGTTAGGTCGATGGATGTGTACTTGTTAGCTATTATCTCCTTGTGAATTTCATTATTATATGCCTAATTTGTGCATGATAACAATCAGTTGTTCAGGACCAAATGCATGATCCTTGTACAAACTGATAGTAGCAATAGCATCATGGGTGATGTAAGGCAGAGAGCAGGTATGAAGTTTTGTCCTGCAGCATTAGCATCTCAAGAGATTGAGATTCTGGGAGCTCGCAATGAGAGTAATTAATAATAATAAGGGAATTCACCTTTGTTGAAGTTGAGATACGTAGTGTCAGACGGTTACACTTCGTAATTCCGAAACAAGTAAATTGCCTATATAATACCTCGATGTTCGTTAATCCGAAAGCGAAAAATGGTTCGTTAATCCGAACATTTGTGGCGTTATGCCGAAGGTTCGTCAGTCCGAAAACGAAATAAGGTTCTTTATTCCGAAGATTCGATAATTCGAAAACAAAATAAGGTTCGTTGTTCCAAAGGTTCGTTAATCCGAAAACAAAATAAGGTTCGTTGTTACGAAGGTTCGTTAATCCGAAAACGAAATCAGATTCGTTGTTCCGAAGGTTCGTTAATCCGAAAACAAAATAAGGTTCTTTATTCCGAAGATTCGATAATTCGAAAACGAAATAAGGTTCGTTGTTCCAAAGGTTCGTTAATCCGAAAACGAAATAAGGTTCGTTAATCCGAAAACGAAATCAGGTTCGTTGTTCCGAAGGTTCGTTAGTCCGAAAACGAAATAAGGTTCTTTATTCCGAAGGTTCGTTAATCCGAAAAATGAAATAATCGGTGGCGAAGCCGGGAAAACCGGAAGGGTAAGCATGGTGGAAGGGGGGGGGGGAGAAACACCGTTGCTGTTCAATTGTTATGAGAATGGGGAGTCAAAAAGAAAGGCGGCTGAGCAAAGAAGAGTAAAGTAGAGCAAAGCATTATTATTTTTACCTTACTAAACAATAACTGATAAAAAACACACCCAAAATTGTGATTTTCTAATCTAAAATGTATACGTTAAAATTGTTATTTCATTTCGAAAAACGGCTCATTTCATTTTGAAAAAAAACAAGGGAATTTTCCATTTTGGAAAAAATAGTATTTCGTTCCTACGGAGATTTTTTCGGAGGTGCAAGTGCCTCCTGCCCCCCCCCCCCCCGCTTTCACCGCCCCTGTGGGAGGGGCTGATCTATCGTTACTAGGGGCGTTTACGTACGCAGAATTCTCTCAAAGGGATGATCATAGGCTGTTGAGGCTAGTTCATGTTTTTCTCTCATTGCTAGCTCTGCAAATGTTTAATTTATTATTCATTTTATCTATCCGGTTTAAACATAGATTAATGTAAAATGATACAAAATATGTACAAGGACCAAACCAAACATGTTTAAAATAATTACAACTTAAAAGAAAGATTACTGAACATCAAACAAAATATAAATACATTCAACGAGAAAACTACTATTAACAAACACCAGTATAAGAGCAGAATTATTATCATAGAAGTTATTAAAGGTCAAGTCCATCCCAGAAAAATGAAGATTTGAATAAATAGAGAAAAATCAAACTAGCATAACGTTGAAAATTTTATCAAAATCGGATGTAAAATAAGAAAGTTATGACATTTTAAAGTTTCGTTTATTTATCACAAAACAGTGATATGCACAACTCAGTGACATGCAAATGAGACAGTCGATGATGTCCCTCACTCACTATTTCTTTTGTTTTTTATTGTTTTAATTATACAATATTTCATTTTTTACAGATTTGACAATAGGGACCAACTTGACTTAATCATATATTATTAAACAATGCTAATTGCACACGTTCAGGGAGGAATTAGCCTTTGTTTCACTTGACAATGGGGAGAAAATTAGAATATTTCATATTTCACATAATAAAATACAAAAGATATAGCGAGTGGATGACGTCATCAGTCTCCTCATTTGCATACCGACCAGGATGTGCATATAACTATTTTGTGAAATTAAGCGAAACTTTAAAATGTCATAACTTTTTTATTTTACATGTTATGTTTGTTGGATTTTCTCTTTTTATTCAAATCAACTTTTTGTTGGAGTGGACTTGTCCTTTAAATCAAATATCGCTATAGGGGCGTGTTGATGCATTTTGAAATTGTTTTGTCAAAGTTCAAAATGGCCATACACAGCCATCGTAGCCAACTTTTCGGAATGAGGGGGGACACTTATTTCACATTATATTTATATGTGCATGCATTTAATTATACAGATGTGGATCGAACTTTCGCCAATAAGGGGGGGGGGGGTTCATTCACATTTTCCCCAAACGGCAGCTCAAAGCTGATTTTTTTTCTTCTTCAAAGGGGTAGTCCGATCAGTGACTCCTTAGCTTTATTCTTAGAAACAAGATAATTGCATCTCATAATCCCTGATTGAATATTGCGATCGCGAGAAGCAAGCCAAATTTTATAGAAATTTCGGGAATTTTGTCTTGAAAATTGAACATTCTAATAAAAATGTTTGTGATTATGAACAAGACGCGTATGGAACTATAAACTAATTACTTCGAGCGTGGGGTGTTTGATAAATTGTCATAAAGAGGGATTTTAAGTAGTTTGTTAGAATTCATATATAACACAAGTATTGTTCGCAAACGTTCATTGATCTCATTCTTTGATTTTTCTGTTTTCATAAATGAGCTAATTTGATCTAAGGGCTTTATTCTCCTTTAACTCACATCATATGTATAATTCGAGAATAGCGTTGAAGCTCTGAAATGTAAAAATAAGCTCTGAATATTTCACCTGTTCTATATAGTTCGATTGATTTATCTATGATTATAAAACTTGATTTCGAAGAAAATAGAGCAAAAATGATGTAAAGAGAGGGATATGAAAAAGGAAATGTGTAATTATAGCCCTTCACTATATTATTCAAATAAGGACAGGCTATCTTCCAACAAATACTAGTATTACTTTATTTATGGCAAACTGATGGATCACGCCATCACCAATAATTTGATATCTTGCCATCAACATGGATTCCAGAAAAAAAAAATCGTCATTACTTACTCAACTATTGGAATGTATGACGATGGAGGTATAGATGGTATGACCGGACTAAAAGTTATGATGGAGCTAAAGGAGTAGATGTGTACTTAGATTTCCGGAAGGCACTCAACAATTAAGGCGCCCCAATGTAGGTTGTTGTATAAGCTCAAGCACAATCATGACAATGGTGTCCATGGAAACATTTTGAATTGGATAAAAATTAATGCTTCCTGACTGGTAGAAGACCAAGAGTAGTCCTTAGACATGCAGGGGCGGATCCAGCATTCGCCAATAGGGGGGGGGGGGCAAAAAAAAATTCACCCACATTTTCCCCCGATCGGCCGCTCAAAGTTGACTTTTGTTTGTTTATTTGAAGGGGGTATTCCCAACAGTCACTTAGCTATATTCTTATAAAACAACATAAATATATATTAATCTCATATGCCCTATTTGACTAGCGCGAGCTATTTTTTTTTTTATTTCATATATTTTGTCCTGAAAATGGAACATTCTGGGCAACGATTGTGATTCTGAACTAGAAATGAGTGTACCGTAACTATACAATTACTGCGCGCAGAAAATTTTAATATATATACGTTCTGGTCTGATTGAAAAGGGACCTGCTAAGGACTGTTTGCAGTTAGCCATGAATACGATACCTATTTCAACAATCAAATAATGCGAGCGCGAAGCGCGAGCTGAAAATTTTTGGCATTCCGACCTAAAACAATGGACATTCTAAGCACTGTTTGCAATCATGAACAGGATAAGTGTAAGCAATATGAGCTCGAGGGGAAAAATGAGAGTTAGACCTAAAAACAGGACACTTTAATCACGTTTTGTAAATCATGAAAAGGATGGGTTAGTTCCTACATTAATGCGAGCGCGAAGCGCGAGCAGATAATGTTTGATATTCTGATCTGAGACTGGGTAATTTAAGCAAGGGGGAGGCTGTCAATTTCAGAATTTTCACACTGACTTCAAACTGACCCGTGCTTGTCTATCCTATGCTTATGTAACATAGCATGTAATATTCAATGTGCTAACTTACTTGGTCTGAGTGGGGTTTTATACGTGTAACATGGGTATAAGGATATCAATGTTATATTAGACTCAGTGCCCCCCCCCCCCAATGCTTTGTCTCCTCCGGCTCACGGCACGCTACTGATTAGACTGTTCTTGGTTCTTGTTTGTTCCTGGAAATGTTAAAAAATGAAGCGAATTCCTGTGGAACCAAAAGTTTTTGCTGAAAACCTATATTGTCAGGGCAAAAATAATATATTTGTAATAGAAAACTGTTCACTATAATGAATTATATGTTTTACATTTGTTGTGATCAGGCCTAGTTGTGATGCAAATCTCACTAAACATGCTTGCGCGTGTTTTAGATTTAGACTTAGAATCTAGGCATTCTAAATACATTTTTTGATCATGAAAATCGATTATGCGAGCGCGAAGAGCGAGCTGAGAATATTTGATATTCTGATTTGATGTTCTAAAAAAGGTACAATTTAACTATTAGGAATTCATGAAAATGTTATTATCTTATTTACTGATGTAATAAACCTAATGAAGGCGCGAAATTTGTTGTTAAAGCCTGAAAACTGGACATTTTAATTAAGTAATTGTGAATAGGATGCATGTGTTGATATAATATCTTTAACAATTAATGCGAGCGCAAATCGCGAGACGAAATGTTTGATAAACTCTCATGAAAAGGGAATTTTAAGTAGTTTGTTATAAAATTGCTATAGAGGTATAGGCCTACCTTACTAAAAAATCAAACTGCGAGTGCGCAGCGCAAGCTGATAGGTTTTGACAATCAACCCTAAAAAGGGATAATTTGATAACTTTATGGAATCCACGAAGAGAATAGGTACTTGACATATCAAATAATGCGAGTTGTAAATGTTGATACTTAGACAATAGAACGGACAATTTTCAGAGCAATTTTTAAAATTAATTTGTAATCAAACAAAATGAGGAAAGCTCGATGTCCGAGCTGAAATATGTTTTGTATATTTACTTCAAAACTTGATATTTTAAGCTCTATATCAGCATATTTATTGAGCAAATAATGTTTTTCATCGAATATGCAATGCGAGCGCGAAGCGCGAGCAAAAATTTTATATATATAGTGACATGAAAGATTTTTTTTCATTTTCCAAGTCTTCCCCTTTTCTTATTTTATTTACTCGTCTTCCTCCTTTTCCTTTTTTCCTCTCTTTTCCCTTCTTTTCTTTTTTCCCTTTCTTCCCCCTTCCCCCCCCCCTTTTTTTTTTGGGGGGGGGGGGGCTCGCCCCCTGGATCCGCCTATGGAATTCCATCTGAATCTTTGGAGGAGAGGAGAATTAAAGCAGATCTTATTTAACACTTTTAAATATTTAAATGGGTACTATGGAAATTCAGCCCAAAGTTTCTTCTCTCAACCTAAAAAAGTTAAAGAGGTCATTCCAGAAAATTATAATTGTTCCAAAGCCGTTCCAGAACACAACTAACGGGCCATTTCTTCAGCAACAGAGTGGTCCATCAGTGGAACAAACTTCCACTTGGTGTGTCTGCACCTACAGTAGCTACCTTCAAGAAACTATCTAGCCCTTCCCTTAGAAATTGAGGGCTAATCTACCAAGAATACCAAGAAAGTATCCTTTTGTATGATTAAGACAAAATTAAGGGCGCAAAACAAGACAGGAGATGTATGTATATCAGGATATAGTAAAGTTTCATCGAATCTAGTCTTGTATTTATAAGCCTAATCTTGTTGAGAATCGGAAGAAGTAGCCTATTGGAAGTGGCGGTAGAAAATAGTTTACCCGTACGACCAAAAATTCTATGTCATCAGTTTGGAGGACAATGATTTTCATGTATACTTAAACTTCTACTTTTATTCCAGGTATCGGTATATAAAAATACACTGTATTGCCGTGGCCGGGGTGGAAAACGGGGTAGGTACATAATATTATAGGGTAGGGCCTATAGAAAGGAAGTGGGAAAACAAACGGGAAAGCTGCGGGAATGGCATATTATAAAATCAATTCTACCAAGCAGACATCGGGAACCAGGAAAATATATTTATGTATAAAGCGAAAATACGTTTTGTCTGGTTTTTTTTTTTAATTCTTCTTTCGAGAAAAAATAATGAGAAAAAAACCCCAACAACCCCCTCTTCTCTGTTCTCTCCCTTCGCTTTCCCCCTCCCCCCTTTTTTCTTTTGGGGACGTTGTTGGGGTTGTTGGGGCATCCCCTCTGGCTTCAACCCCCCCCCCCCCCCACATACACACACACACATACACAGGCGCTGCCCCTGTTTTGATGAGGAAGGGCACCGGCCCGGCCGTCGCGGCCGCCGGGGATGGGGAGCAATGAATGAAAATTTTAATACCCCCGAAATAACCTCATCGATTGATGATGATGACGAGATTGCCGCTTGGCGTTGCCATTCACTACGTAACTAAGCGACCATGGGTCTATTGTGATAAGTCACTAGTGCGAAACACACGTGTGTGATGTGTGTATTCTCGCAAAACACAAAATAGTGCTGTCAGTTAGCAACAAGACGCCACGAAGCACGGTTACGTTAGAGCGTTCTCTAAATTTTCAAACTCATTGATTACTTCAACTCGCCAAAATGTTCAAAAACACATTCCAGAGTGGATTTTTGTCCATATTATACAGCATAGGCAGTAAACCTTTGCAGATATGGGATAAAAAGGTGAGTTTGGATGTTCCAAATTAAAAATTGTAAGGTGTTTTTATTCAGCAGCAAATGATTTTGCAGACCATATTTTCTGTGCATAACAACGCCCGGGGTAGCGGGGTGGCTTCTGTCAGAACCATGGTCTATCTTGAGAAGCTTGCCAAAATGGGCAGACTACAGATTTTAACTTTTAGAGATTAAGACATGCAGCTGATTTATCTTGTGAGAAAGAATCTACTGCTTTTCAGTGTGTCTGGACAAATGTGTGGATAGACTCACTAGTACATATTTAGACAATATGTACCTCAGGCGATGTTCGTGCAGGCTCCACTCCACTTCACTACCGCTACACTACGCTCCACCTAGCCTGCACGAACATCGCCCGAGGTAGACAATATGCAGAATTTTTTTTTAACAGGACTTGGTTCCTATTCTCTGAGTCTTGTATTCCTTGAGTCGGAATTGGACCTTAAGTGGAGTAAGGAACAGGAAGATGATAACCACATGAAAATAGAATTGAAGATAAGAAGTTGAAATCAGGAAGTTAAACTTGTCTTTTAGTACCCCGCAGCTACGCTTCTCACAAATTAAGAGTAGATTTGATTTTTTTTGTGTGTGACTTTATTTTCATTTATTTGTTTTAGGTGAGGAATGGCCATATCAAAAGAATCACAGACAATGACATCCAGTCACTTGTACTGGAAATTGTAGGAACAAATGTCAGGTAAGTTTTTTTTTGTTCTATTTTCAATTTTGAAATGATTGTATTCAGGATTAATCTATATTTATTTTCAATTTTGACTTGTAGGAATTGTTTCCAGTGTTATTTCTTTGTTTAGATCAAGACCCTATTCATAATAAACTTGCTTCACATGTTTCTAATCTATATTTTACAGTTCAAATTTTTTCTTTGTATCCTCTCTTTGCACTTTATAACTTAGAATCTTCTATTATTATTGTCATTGTTATTATTATGATTATTATTATCATTATTGTCATTATTATTATTATCATTATCATTATTGACATCATCATTATCATTACAATTATTTTTAAGAATTTATTGTTGAAGATTCTCTCGTAGTTGCTAAAATATTAAAGATGTTATCTTAAAATTTTTTGTGACTGTTATCAAGTGAGTGATTGTTGTCATTATCATCATCATTGTCATCCATTTTAAATGTACTGTTCTATCTTTCTAGTGGTTGATACAATTTTTTATGTTCTTGGTATTCAGGAATTGGTAGTACAAATCATTGTAAGAGAGATATTTAAAGCATTAAAGAAATGGAGACCCCTAGATGTTTTTTGTGCAATTCTCTGTTGGTTGAAAATGCTTACCTGGTAACTCCATATTATAAAAATCTCTCATTTGCCCACAGCACAACTTTGATTGAATGTCCATCTGATGCAAAAAAGACCCTTGGTATCAAGCTCCCATTTTTAGTCATGATCATCAAGAATCTCAAGAAGTACTTCACGTTTGAGGTTCAGGTGCTAGACGACAAGAACGTCAGGAGACGTTTCAGGGCGAGCAACTACCAAAGTACGACGCGTGTCAAGCCTTTCATCTGCACAATGCCCATGAGACTAGATGACGGCTGGAATCAAATTCAGGTAGTTATTTACTCTCAATTTGTATTTCATGGAAGAACTTTGGTTTTAGAGGGATTTGTTTTCTGAATAAGAGGGTGTTGGTCTTCTTTTTTTTACACTGGTGCACTGGTTTGGGCTTGGGGGATGCTATCCCCTAAAAGATAATTAACAAAAGTTGATTTTCTTTTTCAGTAAATAAGTTTCCAACAACATAACTTTCATTGGAGTTTCTTTGATTTCTGGAATGAAATAAATGTATGTGATTGGCACTTTTTGCTTGGGGGAATGGGCAGCGAAGCCTTAGGCTCATTCATAACAAAGATGTATTAAAATGAAACCTCCTTGTTCTGAAGTGAAGTAATTATCCTCACATATTTAACAATGTTTTGAAATAATTTAAAATTTCAATGACTGTTAATTTCTTTGTGTTATGTACTTTCTTGATGTGTTTTAATGTTTTTAGACTTGTGCAGTATCTTTGAAATTGACAAATGAACAGAATTGTCTTTGATTACATATTCTTTGCTGAATTACGTTTTTTTCTCTTCGTAGAATTCCTTCTGAAACCGTTCATGCATGTACATACTCCAATTCTTTTGTGGGGGGGGGGGGGGGTTGGGGCAAAAGAAGGGCCTTGCACATTGAAGGCAACTTTGCTACTGTGGTAGTTACATGGAAATCATGACTAGGTTGTCTTTTGATCATTATCATTGTGTAGTGGTTCAGACTCTCACCTTGTAATCAGAGGGTCGTGTGTGTTTGATTGAATCCCATCGCAGCCTACATGTAGTGCTCTTTGACAAGGCGTCAATCCACATTTTGCCACTCTCCACCAAGTTGATAAATGAGTTTTGGAACTCTTATTGGAATGCTCCCCAGGGAGTGGAGAAAGTAAATGAATTGTGTGCATGCATGCCAACATAGTATTCAGCACTATAAAATTTTACTATTATTTTGTATAACATTGATGGAGACATTGGTTGCAGATCTTCAACATGAATATTTTATTTCTGAACAACAAAGCATATCGACATACATGTAGGGTCTACTTTCAGCACTTTATAATCCATATTTTTTCATTTTGTTTATATCAAACAGTTCAACTTGTCAGATTTCACAAGGAGAGCATATGGAACGAACTACATTGAGACCATTAGAGTAAATGTAAGTAATATCATTTATTTTTACAAAATACTAGATTTATGATTTAAAAATCAACACCTTTGTTTAGTAAAATCTTCTTACTTGATTCACGTACAGAACTTTCCATTTTTCTCAAGTAAGATTTCACCCTTCGAATTGAAAACAATTGTTATTCTTTGAAATTCTCATAATTTGAAGGAAAAAGTCTGGATGTACCATTAGCCTACACGAATGATAACTATAATTATTCAAGCATTTTCAGTTTCCATTAATAAGTATTATTTTAATATTTTTAATTATATTATTGAATTAGATATTGTATTGATTAGCTTAACTTTAACAACTTATTCAGGATTGGAGGTTAATGCAAAAGTGTCTCTTAAAGGTTCTCTAATAATTATACTTCTAGTTAATGTGTGCAGGCTATTTGAATTACATTCTTATCTTTTCAGTAAGATATCTAGTTAACTAATTGTCTGGCACATTTTGTTTTTTCTCCCCAGATCCATGCCAACTGTCGTATCCGAAGAGTATACTTCTCTGATAGACTGTACTCAGAAGACGAATTGCCTGCTGAATTCAAACTCTATTTGCCCATTCAAAAGGGTATGGCAACCAAGAATTAGCGGAGAACCTTGAACATACAAAAGACTTGCAATACCAAATCAAATTTGTTTTGGACAATGTACAAGAACATTACAATGTCGCTGGAAGACATTTTGTGCTTCACGCAAACTCATGGTGCGCCTTCTTCTCACTTTAGAGGAGAAAATTGTTTTATGAAATTATCTTCTTGATATTACTATGAATGGGAAATGTTGAATTGTTTGAAAAATGTTTTGGTGCAATTTGACTCAGTAAGGTTTTAGATATCAGGGTCCTAGGCAAATAGAGAAAGAAGTAAATGAATTCAGTGTCTAGAATTTATAATTATGTGCTAAGGAGAATATGCTTCAGCAAACAGATGTATGCACTTGGATTCATGTAATAACCAATGGATACCTTACAACTGGTTTATGACTCGATTTGGAGAGAAAAGTGTTCTAACATTTGATGTGAAAATTAAAACATGTTCTATACTACTGTCCAAATTTCTAGATATCATTAGGTAGCATTAAATTGTTATTTCATTCCTCATAAATATAAAAGCAAATTCACTCTAAAGTAGTAATGACATCATAGCAATTGTACAATTGACTACGACTTAAGCCAATTTGGCGATTGCTCTGAACTTTCAATAACAAATTGACATTTGTGTTCAAATAGTTATTCTGAACCTTAAATAAATAAAAAGCTATTTACAATATCATTACAAAATATGCAATACATGTTCTTTTACTATTGGGGCATAGACGAATTGCAAGGTGTGTAATGACCATAAGTTAGTGGAAATGTTAATTGAGCACATGTTTACTTGTTTTGAAACCTTGTTAGAAAATCACCAAGGAAAACAATATTGCACATGGCATTGGAATCAAGTTACAGTATTTTACAGACCCTAGTATAAGAATTGTTTTGGAAAATTTTTATCTTAATTAATTTTTTGATTGACAAGCAAATGTATTGACCTCATATTACCAAAGGACTTGTGTTTACTTTGATACAGTTATATGTTCAAGAAAATGTTGAAACTGTTTGTGGTGTATTTATTTATGCTGCATTGCCAAATTGTGGGTTAGGCATTTATTCTTAGTAATGAACACTGATTCATATATATTTGTGTGTGAGACACAACTTGTATGTCAAATGTAATGGATTTAAGATTTTTTTTTCATTTTCAATTTATTTTCTTTTTATTTTGGTGGTTGTTTTAACTGAAATTTAATGTTGAGGTAGATACCTCACTTGTATATACTTATATTAATAGGGTGTAAATATTTCTTTCATTCAAATTTTAAGTACGGAATAGCATGTTATGAGTCCATGCTTATATTGACTTAAAGTTGCATGTTTCTCTTGTTATGCATTGTTACAATTCATGTTCAAATATATTTATTTAAAATTCACTTAATACATGGTCTCCTTCTTGTATTCCATTTATTACTGCCCAGGCAACTGAACATTGTATTTCAAAAAGCCGTGGCCCTTATTCTGAAGTCCAGTTCAACTTAATGTGCCATGGTTTAGCTCTGTTAGAAAATTATGGGAAACCAAAATGTCAAAATTTTGTTAACATTTTACGTTTCCAACATTTTACGGTTTTCTTTTCTCTTGCATCATTGGGGTACAAAACTATTTTAAGATATTGATCTCCAGACATTTATGAATAATTTGTGTGTCATATTAGCTGATAAGTTGAACCTGCACTTTGAAGAATTTGTGTGATTGGCTTCCCATATTGATAACACAGCTTTAGACCTGATTTAAATTGAACCCTCAGGAGTTTGGGAAGTTGAGAAAACAAGTCAGATATATAAATACTATCTAATTGGAAAGTCCCTCTTTAACATGGCACAATACAAGAAATCATGAGATGTTGTCTGTTATTAAAAAAGTGATACCCCCCCCCCAAAAAAAAAAGAGAGAGAGAGAGAGATGCAAGGCCTTGTCAATCCAGTGGCATTTATTTTAAAAGGCATTGATTAAAGAATTAGGTTCTTATGCTGAGAGTAAATTCAAAAGATGGGAAAATTAGATGAAAAATAAAGGAAATACAACTTGAAAAGAGAGAGTGTGAACTGTGAAACATAAATCAGTGAAAGCATTGGAAGGGAATGTGATTGATAGAGAAAGAGAGAAGAAAGAGAAAAACAGAAGAATTGAATTGGAAATTAGGGAGATTGAAGAGGAAAGAGTGAATGAAATAGATGTGAATGGGTGGGGGAATATGATATGTGGAATGCGAGAGTAATAAGGGGAAGGAAAGGGAATAAAAGAATGAGGAAATAAGAAAAATTGAAATAAAAGTTGAGGGAACGGGAAGAACAATGCATGAAACTTGATGAGCAATATAGGAAAGAAGTGTTAGAGAGTGTGTGTGTGTGTGTGAAACATAAACTAGTTAAAGAGAAACTTAAAGATATGTAATTGAAGGTAAAGTAAGAGATAAAATTAAAGAATTGATATGGGCGACAGTAGCAAATCCAGTATTTCATGAATGGGTGTGGGATAATAAAGTTGGTACATTTTGCCACTATATTGTTTACCCCCCAAAAAAAAACAATGTCTATGGTTTTTGCCTTACTGTACCCCTCCACTCAGAAGAAAAGAATGAAAAACATTTTTTTAATGCAAATAGTAAAATATTTAAAACGCGTTGTCATCCATACCAAATGATAAATAAACCAAGAGTAATTGGATCATTTGGTTATGAGAGGTAATAGGTTAGTTTAGAGAAACTTAAATAAGACCAATTGCAGTTAGACCACTACACGGACAAATTGACTGATGGACCAAATGGTTATTGTGCAAAATGGTATCAGACCAAATTCATTTGTGAGATAATGAAGCATCTTGTCAGTGAAATTTACTCTCAACCAGTCAGAAGCAGGGATTTAAATAGCTTATACATCCCGCTAGACCTAAAACATGAAGTACTTGAGATTCTTGATCATGACTGACATACAGATATATATCAAATGAAATTTATTATTACCATCATAATCATCACAACCCCATTCACAACCAGAATAATCAATATCATCATTTTCATCAGCACTATCATCACCACCACCACAATCATCATCATCAACACACCATCCATATCATCACAGTCATTATCATCACTACCATCACCACCACCATCATCACACCATTATCATCAACTTTATCACCACCATATTTCCTTAATCATTCTGATATTTATGGACCATCCACACTATCAAAAATTCAAACAAATTTCACCAAAGCACAAAGTAATTCACTTCTATAACAGGCCAAGAACTTTCATGTTTATAAAGTGTATTTTTGTCTTGAACTATATAAAAAAGACAAAGTAGAATCTGATTGTACACAGATTACATGAACATAATTGACAATTCTCAGTGATTTAAAATAAGTTATCCTGCACTCCATAAGAGCAGAGCAATTACTTAAATAATAGTAAGAGTACAACATATATTATTATCTTATGCACAGTGCTTTTGATGGTGCATTTTGAATACAAAATCTTCAAAACCTAAGGCAAATAAGGTTGATAAAACCAAATAATAGAATAAAGATATGTAATTTAAAAAGACATCACATGGCACCATCTCATTAAAAACACTGTTCATAATACAAAGTTAATATGTAAACATGATCTAACTTCTTTTACATTTAAATTCAGAAAATAACTATTTGGATTATTAGAATCAGCACATGTCAAATCATGGTCTGATATGAAAAAGCCTGAAGAGAACATAAATATTTCTGAGTATTGTAACATGGTTACATGACATAATCTTTAGTTACATAACATATATATATTTACAGGCATATTAATGTCATTTTGAGATATTTATATACACAATAAGCTTACCCTAGATTACAGTACAAATGTCAGATAACTTTTCTAGTCTACTAGACTTGCATTGTCCTTCATTTGATATTTAGGCAAAGAGTGTATTAAAAGTAACAAATTCAATCATATTACTTTTTATAATTAAATAAATTAATGTATTACGCTAAATATATTACCTATTTAGGAAAAAAAGAGATGATTGATTCCCAGTTTCCCTCTAACCACCAAAGATTTTCATACATCAAAATGAAGAAAAAAAGTAGAGCATTTGTAATGGACCGTTTGAAACTTTGAATCATCAGTTAGCATAACCCTAGAGTTGTATTGAAAAACTAACTAATTTTCCAAAAATCATTGCAGAGCAATATAATCTTGTATCCAAAGGACAATTCCTTATCTTGATCGATTCATAATGGCTTTGAGAATTCATGAAGACATGCAGCCCATTTTTAGTCAGCTTTGGTGACATTATTGACATACATATTTAAACTCACTATACAATCTATGACCAAATTATGATGTGATGTTTAATAGTGACCAACTTTTTGTTCAACTAAAAATGTAGCAACAATTAGCACAAACTGTGAATACCTGTACTAAGCATGCAAAGGAGTGAATAGTAATTTAATGAACTTTGACTCAAGTGCCAGACTGCACAGACAAACACAGACAAAAATACAATATACCATACAGTACTTATGTTATAACAGCTACATTAACAATGAAATAAAGCATAAGGTGACTTTCAATTAGGCATTTTGTAAGTGACCAACATTCTTTGTTCATTTCTTGTAGATAGTCTTTGAAAGAATTTCAAATCAGATGTCACTCGATCATGGTTGCCCTTTCTCTACAGCTTTCAATTCAAGTACTGGTACATGCATATAAAGTCTTGAATGTATAACAAACTGGGGGTAAAAGCAGTCCTAAAATGAAGAGAAAGCTCAGTGTTACAATTGCATGCTTTTCATTAAGATCATTTAGCATGAATCCAAGATCTAAATAAGGAACCATTTCCATAACATCTGAAAAAGGGAGAGCAATGGAAATAGCAAAGGCCTGCTTTGATTTCAACATATTTTCTCGAGTTTCAGTCCATCAGCCTAGTTATGAACATATTCGTTCACATTAGACAATCGCAAATCTTTTCAATTTCCTTGGCAGTTATTGCTAAGGTAAGCTCACCTAATTTCCTGACAAACTAGACAGGATTTCACAATCATAAATATCATTTTGAGTTAAGACTTGCCTCACTAACACATGTTAAAGAGAGATACACTTTAAACTTTGTTACACCTCTCTTGGCGCAAATTGAAGAAGGGATCAACGACCCTGCTTTATCAAAACGATACGCAGATCACGACAGTAGTCGTACCATAGACGTTCGACTTCTCTGCATGAGGGCTGAAAAGTTGAATGAGGTTTTTGTCAACAATGTGGATCGGTTCTTCCCTATTGCTGACAATGAGTTCTAAAGTGTCTTTGCTTTCACTTTGAATGTCCATACCCATTGGGGGGTTTAACTCCTTTGGTTGGTACCCTTCTGAACAGGCAAGTAAAGTTTGAATTCTGCAGGTAGTTCGTCTTCTGAATACAGTCTGTCGGAGAAGTATACTCGTCGGATTCGGCAGTTAGCATGGATCTGTACAAGGGTGAATAAAATTTAAAAAACAATGGAAATACTAAGTTGAAAACTAAAAAAACTCAATGACTTGTAAATGAAATATATTTTTAATGCCTATGGTACAGAATCCAATCAAATGACCACTAAGGTGTATGTGCCAAAGGATTCTGGAAGAAATTGTGTAATTGCTGAGAAATATGAAAAACAAGCATGAATTTCGAGCACAATGTTAGGTCTTTTCCCAAGCAATATAATACTCTGTTCCACAACATGTGCTTATCTGTGTTGGTGATATTCAGTGTGATTATTTTTCAGCTTAGATTTCCTGATTTCTTTATCCTTTTTTTCAATCTTTTATTGATGGAGAGTGTTATTGTTCAGTTAATGTAGCTGTACCAGATTTAGATCTGTGATAACACTGATAATTACCCTTGGTTTTACAGTCTTTCTTATGAAATTGACATGTACTGCAAGTGCCTTCATTTATCTAGATTACAGTCTTATTCAGCATGGCACTAGGTTCAAAGACATTGAAGCAACACTGCATTGGTTTTGATCCTCACAAGATGCTCATATCAACTATTAGTAAATAAATAACACATCCATGGCCTTTAGTTGTCATTCAATCTATATCACATCCCACTCCTGCCACCAAAAGTATGTTGCATGCCTGGATAATGTTATAAAACACAGCTTAAAAATGAAATATCACTGGGCTTCATTGCTGGACTTTTTTTGCACCTTTTCAAATTGAATCATGCTCCAGAATTCCCTTTAAAGCTCAGAATACAAGGAAATCATACACATCAACACAGCAGATGGAAATATATATATTAATGTTCATCATTGCATTAATGCTTCAATGATTTGATATCTAATTTTAATAAAATTTCTTGGTGTTTTCACTTAAATGTGGGAATAACAAAACTAAATGAATCATATTTGGAGATTGGAAAAAGAGATGAAACATACCTGAACTCGCAATGTCTCAATATAGTTTGTTCCATATGCTCTCCTTGTGAAATCTGATAGATTAAACTGTGTGTTAAAGGGAGAAAAACAGGAATCGTTAATAGAAAATGGTAGTGAGATAACATCTGAATTAGGGCCCACAGAACCGGGGGGGGGGGGGGGGGCACTGGGTGGGTTTCAGCCACCACTTTTTTTAAACTGTGTACAAAAAAGTAAAAATTACCATCTGATTGCGATTGTTTGCATGGTCAGTCCCCCCCCCCCCACTTTCATATTTGTTCCGCTGATAGAGCTTCCTAGCATTTACAATGTTGAGTAGCATATCACTATTGAATAATCATCCATTTAATTGAAAAAAAATATATTACTAAGTCTAATTTTGTATACAATATCACTTTCAACCCAATAAAAGGGGCAAAAGTAATTATGCCTACTGATAAATTTCAATACATGTGCTATCAATATAATTTCATACTCAGATACATTTCTCAGATTTTTTTTGTTCGAAAGGGAATTGACAAAATGTGAATCGCTCTATACTGAAATGGATTTCACCCGTATTACCAAAAATTGTAGGGTATGAACTTGTTTGAGGGTAAAAATATACATTTTATAGAGATGATTAGGCCTCATAATAGGGTCGGCAAAGATGTAATAATACTAAAAGAGACAAACTTGGCATGTAAATAAGTGACATAAACTTATAAATAATAATCAATACTTTCAAATTATTTCAATAAAACAAAATAACTACCTGAATTTGATTCCAGCCGTCATCTAGTCTCATGGGCATTGTGCAGATGAAAGGCTTGACACGCGTCGTACTCTGGTAGTTGCTCGCCCTGAAACGTCTCCTGACGTTCTTATCGTCGAGAACCTGGACCTCAAACGTGAAGTACTTCTTGAGATTCTTGATGATCATGACTAAAAATGGGAGCTTGATACCAAGGGTCTTTTTTGGTTCTGAAGGACATGTGATGAATGTGGTACTAACATTTGTGCCGACTATTTCAAGAACTAATGACTGGATGTCGTTATCAGTTATTCTTTTTATGTGTCCATTTCTGACCTGTTAAGGGGGAAAAAAAATGAAAATTCATCAAAATCAGTAAAATTATATATATTGATATTCCTTATCTTTCATTAAGGCTTAAGTGGAATATATAACAGAAACAAAACATAATACATTGTACAATTCTTGACTCTAGTAGAATTTCATATGTACCGTCACTAAAATAAAAAAAAAGTTTCAATGGTTAATATACTATTTATATACTACTTATCAATATTAAGGTATAATTATCATAAAAGCTGTTTGTCACAATCAAGGGGAAGAAGGATATAAACTACTATGTATAGGCTATATCACAACAAAGAAACCAAGAATTCTATCAAGCACAACTTATAATAATAAAAAAAATCCTAAATAACAAATAATAATCAATCATAGCAACCAGAATTAAAAAAAAACATTCATGATTGACAAAATAACTTTAAATTTAGAGTTTAGAAATAATTTATCTGACAATGGAATAATAAACTCATAACTTTGAATTTTCCTTTCAGGCTGAATCAGAGTTAGGTTCTGAAAATGAACTAAAGTATTTTCAACAGATTTCTAATTTCTGCAATTTACTTTGGATTATCAAAAGTGAAGAGGGTTTATTGGTTTCACACATCCACATTTCTTCAGAATCACGATTCATAAAAAACATGAAAAGTGAAATTGGATTCTGGCTTCCCAAATTAACATGTACATGTATGTTGTATTTGGATATACAATTGAAAGAAATTGATTTAATTGAATCAGGTTTAAGAAACATATATATGATTCCTTTTTTAATCATATCAACAAAACAGTAGAAATCACAACCATTCCTAAGAGGATACAACATAAATCAGAGGCACCGGGACCAGCGGGTTACTGTTTGGCACATGATCGCTCCTCCATTGCTGCTGCTAAGCAACACCCCTTTCTCCGTGCATGCATACCACTACCACAACCAATATGGAGGGGTGTACTCGTTGACAAGAAAGGCGCGCATGCCGGATTCCCCATTATAATAAAATCGTCAAAAATACCCCAAAACTCACCTTCTTATCCCAGATCTGAAGGGGTTTGCTGCCGATGCTGTATAGAATCGACAGGAATCCACTTTGAAACGTATTTTTGAACATTTTCGGTTGATTTCTGAGTTCTTTGTCGCTGAGAAAAATTCCACACGTCAGGCCTCCGTGACCTCGTTGATTGCTAATGGCAAACTGGCGAAGCTTGTGTTGTCGTTACGGCGAGGGCGCTCCCCGTAGTGCTATCTCCATGGATACTCGTTGCACCTGCTATGAATGGAGCTCGCCGCGCAAAGGTTTTCTTTGGTGTTCTATGTCGAGGCGGATGGATTAGGCGTACAAATCAAACCGTTTATAAGTGCATACTCTCAGTATGATCATATCCAGCAAAATCGGTGCCTGAGGGTTTTCAATATTGCACCAATTAAAAAAACTGGGCCAAAACATGAAACGATGGGTAGCTCTAATCTTTCAACTTTTAGCTACTTAGATGTTCAGTGGTTTATATAGACCGAGTTTTGGTAATAGGGGGTAATTGGATGATTAGATCTGTGGAAAAGAAACCATATACAGCCATACGCAGCGGGGGGGGGGGGGCAGTTGGCCGGACTTAGCCCCCCCCCCCCCCCCCCCGACTGAATTTTGAAGAAAAAAAATCTTACTGAAAATTTTCACAAAATTCATCCAAGGTATGCATGAAATTCTTCAATTTCATTCTACAAAATGCAAGAGCGCCCTAATGACAAGCTCGGTTGCTGTAAAAAAAATTCGAAAAAGTAAACGCGTGCTGCACCCTCCCCCCAGCGAAAAAATTATGCGAACGGCCATGAAAGAAACCATTGCAAGATGTTTTTCTGTTCTTTTTTTTCTTTTTGTACTTCCCGTTCCTTTCCATTTTTTGTTATGACCAAAGTGGGCACTTGCCTAGGGCCCCTTACCCCTATAATTATACATGTAGATACGCCTGTGCCTATGCTTATATTATGCAGGGAGTCAGCTTTAGGCCCAGTATTTGAATTTTGAAAAATTAATATAGGAAAATGAATGTAGGCCCTACAGTGCAATTACAATCAAACAATATCTTATTCACATTGAATTCAATTATTTAAGATAAAATATACCGTGGATTGTGTCATTTGACAAGCAATTGTCTTATTGCACTGATGCATTTTCCCCTGGCAATTGTAGGCCCATCCGGAAGCCCATAGCTGCTCGAAGAGAGAGAGAGAAAAAAATTAGGGGAAAAAATCTCAAGACGAGCTTCGAAAGACCAGTTTATCGATTGGGCAAATGGATGATGTGTAAACCTTCAATTTTTTTTTTGTCAGAATCATGAAAATATACATGGAGGTAATTGGTATCATCCAGAAATGAAAAGGTTTGTAAATCAAGACTAACTTCGCACAGTGTTAGTGTTTGATACATTCAGTGTTTGCGCTCGTACCGCGAGACCAATCGGCCAATCCTTCGGTGTAAAATCATTGGGTTGGAGAGCAGAAAGAGTCATCAGTCAATGGGAGAGCTGCGAGAGCTGTTCAAAGTATTCTGATTGCGCGAACAATTATTGTTTGGATCAGCTTTAGCTCGGATTATATACGACGAGAAAGGATTGCACCCAATCAGTTTCTACACTCCATTCACGATTACGCTGAAAATAGCTTTTGGGGAATAGAGTGGGGATGAATAGGGTCAAAGCCATGCATGCAGGGCGCCTAGAAACGGATGTAAGGGGGGGGGGGGGGGGTTAGCTACAACAACGCCAACCTTCGATTTCGATAGGGGGTATTATGTGAACCTTTTTGCATTTCATTGTCCATAAGAGGAAATTAAGCGAAAATGAATACAACTGTTTCGGACAGAAAACCTGCAAATCCATGTACGGGGCAAATGTGCCCTTATCTATAGCCACGATCATAATCGCACCAATTTGATTTTTTTTGCTTAGCATAACACTTTCCATGGGGTATGATGTGAAAATCTGATTTTCATAATATGTAACCCTCGAGAGATTAACTAAAATTCAAAACGAAAATGAGTATAACTAATTTGGAAAGAAAAGCTTGCATTTTGTTAGGGGCAAATCTGCGGGCTGATCGACGATCCGCGACGAACATACTCTCATTACTTATGATTTTTTTTCTGGGCATAACATGTATTTTCATATACCCGATTTAACGGACATGATTATCACCTGGAGCCCGTTTCATAAAGAGTTAGAACTGTTGTAACTTTGCCATTATGGCAACTACCATGGTAACCTTGATTTTGATTGGCTGTTGAGCCCTGTTATAGTTGCCAATAATGGCAAAGTTAAAACAGTTGTAACTCTTTATGAAACGGGCCCCAGATTGGCGTACTGATTGGGGCGCTCGGAGGCCATGGATTCCAAACTTTTCACAACTAAGAAAAAAAAGACTAATGAATGAAATAGAAAGGATCGAAAAATGGGTGAAATATGATATAATTTTTCTAACATTATATCAAAATCTATCACAAAATTTTATTTTATTTTTTAATTAAAAGGGTCAACATTTTTGCTTGCTTCGCTCAATTCACACTTTTGAGAAATTTGGCGACATACACCATGTTTGGCCCCCTCAAACATTTCTGCTTATTACGCCACTGATTATCATATTTTATCATATTATATTTTAATTTGTAAGAAGTGTTTCAAAAGAACATTTCATGTTAATGATGATCGGTGAATAATTATGGAGTGGTAGAAAATAATCCTGAGCCAATCATGAGCATTTGGGGGCGGGGGGGGGGGGGCAAAAAGTGCTGCAAATGTCTCACCCAGGCTCTCCACGATACTAGTATTTATCCATTTATTACTCAAAATTTAGTTCAACTTTTATAGATTACATTTCTACTTTTCTTCAGAGTGGTATTCTTCGACAACATAAAAAATAGGGCCAAATATATTTCTTTCATAATCCCCCCACTCATGTACTCAATAAGAATCAATTCATTGACATCAACACAATATTACTTGCAAATGATGGGGACTTAGAGCCATGACCCCCTCCCAAGTTCTACGACCCATGGGGGGGGGGATAACAACGCAAGAAAATATGGTATGATGCCATTTTATGAATATCTACGGTAGTCAAAATCTATCATAAAATTTGATTTTACTATTTTAATATGATCATCCCTGTGATTTTCAAGTAGTGAACAATTATTAAAAACTCTGAAGAAACAGGATGAAAGGAGGTGTAAAAACGAGGCTATAACCATCTATAATTTGAGAAACAAAAATTTGACACATTAAGTCATCTCCCCCCCCCCCATAAAAAAATATATATCTATATAATAAATGAAAATACAAATGAATTAAAAAATAGATAAATAAATAAATAAAATATATTGGGTCAGTGTTTGGAGTGACGACCGTTATTGCTTGTCCAAGCAAATACACGGGAAAATGCTATTTGCTTATCCTCTAGTCAGTCACTGGTCGTTGAGGACTCAACCTTAAATGCTATGCTATAGGGACATTTACTGCAACAGAGGAACTTACACCTTAGGGCACCTATTCATCTCTATGTTAAAGGGATACTCCGAGCTGAAAATATTTATATCTCAATAAATAGAGTAAAATTCACAGAGCAAAATGCTGAAAATTTCATCAAAATTGGATAACAAAGTTATTGAATTTCAAAATTTGCATTATTCTCGTGAAACAGTTCTAAGCATGTCTTCATGAATATTCATTAGGTGGGCTGATGATGTCACATCCCCACTCGTTCTTTTGTATTTTGTTATATGAAATTAGGTTTATTCAAAATTTTCCTACCAAGAACTAAAACAATTGAATTGACAACTGATTAAGTGCATTAGTTATTTCTTGCAACTTATTTCATGATAATGGAGACACATCATTTACACTTTTATGAAAAAAGGAAACAATTATGATTTCATGTAATATCATAAGAAAAAGAAAAGTGGGGATGTGACATCATCAGCCCATGTAATGAATATTCATGAAGACATGCCTAGAACTGTTTCACCGGAATAATGCAAATAACTTAGTTATTTGTTATCCGATTTTCATGAAATTTTCAGCATTATACTTTGTGAATTTCACTCTATTTATCTAGCTATAAATATTTTCAGCCCGGAGCATCCCTTTAAGTTCGTAACGGTGATTATCTGATGGACTATATAAACCAATCACACACGTTATGCAAAGCGATTGGAACTATTCATACTCCAGAAACTCCACATGAAATAAATGCCTTATTGCTAATAGCTTTCTGACAAACAGTAACATTTCTAACAATTGCATTTATTCTAGATTAATGCGATGATAGGCCTATAGATGAGATTTTAGTTCAAGGCTTTTGTGTCCTAACATGCCCAAATTAAAAATGCATAAATAAATATTTGGAATAGAATGTGTTTATCTTATAAAATGTCAGAATCACAGTACATTCATTTTTTTCTGCCCAACTTTGGCAAAAGGAAAAAGTGACACATCAGTCAAATTTGAGTAATTGTTGTTTCTGTAACACCCTTTGTATGTTGCTCGTTCTTGCAAAATTTGGGGAAGTTAAATTGCATTGACGCCTATGTAAATGACGAACACACATTGCTCATTTACCACAAATGATACTTTTGTAACTTGCTTCCTTTTGCCAAAGTAGGGCATCATTGTCCTACCATGACGGCATAAAATCAATGATATAAAAAATTAATTGCTTCTGTCTGCTGAAATCCTCTTGAGAGGGTTTGTGAAACCAATGATGGATTGATACAGACCTGTGTATCACCCATTCAAGTTTCCACTTTCAACTAAATCTTTAGAATCAATGATAAAAAAACATACCAAGGGTGAATCACAAAGATACTGGGTAAATGCACTTTAATCTTTAAAGATATTTACACAAATAATAACATGTACACTGGAGCGGACAACTTTCAAGAAGCTATATTATCAATAATACCTACATACAATTAGCACATTATTGGCAAAGACTATCTTCTTACATTTTCATTTGTACAAATAATAACACTCATTCTTTGCATTGATTGTTTTAATAAATGATCTCTGCATGCATGTATCAAAGTACTTAAGTAAACACAAAGTACAGACAAACCTGTCTTAGCAGCCACCCTTTCTAAAGTGAAATTTAGTGTTTAGTGGTCAGTGACCACCAAAATTGTCCCCCATTTGAAAGGAATATGTTATAGAGCCTGTCCATGAAGGCCAACTGTCTGTAGTGGCAATTTTGTTTATTCCTTAGGTCAGTTGGCTGGTCTTAGACAGGTTTGATGGTAGTTGGAGAAGTTTGTGTTACAGTATCCATCAGAAGTTATACATGTACACCCCCTTCCCTCCAAAAGAAACATAAACTTTTCTGTGCAGCACTTCACCAAAAGATTATTTTGAACTCCAACTGTTCAAAGAGTAGATAAGCCATGGCAAGACACCATCATTTAGTATGACCATGTTGCATTTAAATTATGAAAGAAGCTGCAGGCAAAGTTATGCCTGGGTAATAATATCCAAAGTCCTTTGGAAGCACATAGAAATGCTAGATGATATTGATAATGTAATATGCACTGTCATTAATTAATTAATATTTCAATTTATTGTAATAAAAACAGAAGAAAAAAAAACATATCCATGGGAAGTGCACTCACTTATGATGAATTTGGTACAAACACAGTCATACAATGCAAAATTTGAATAACTGGGCTAATGTAATATTGATAAACATTATTATATTACCAAGTTTCAGATTGGAGCTAGGTGTTTCCTGTTCAAACAAAGCCTACATTATGACCAGACCATCACATAATCTATTATACAGATATTTAATTATCCTTATGGGAGGGGGGGGGGGGTTATCCATATCATTCATAGTATTTCTGTACTGCTAATTGCAGGGGAGGGGATTGCTGAATATTAAATTCAATCATTCGACAAGAGTAAATTCATCTAGATATTAAGTTACCAAACTAATTTATGTAAATTAATCAAAATGAAATATAAAAATGACATGAAATACTGTAGAAACAACAAACATGAATCTTGTGGGAATTGCTTAAACTTGAAGCATGGTTTATAAACTTTTTGTACAAAATTATTGGAAATTGCAAGATACTTTCCAAATTCAACACGATGCAGCATTAAGTGTTGGAATCTGAAAATCTTTTCAATAATGAACCTCATCATCTAACTCTCAGACAGTGTCACAGACTGCCATTTTACAATTATGTGTCTCAGACACTGAATATTGACCAGCACATTATATGCTGACACTAACAGAAAACAAACAATTAAAATTTGAACACGTTGAAAGCTAGAGCAATCTGTCAAGTACTTCTGTGTCCCAGCAGAAGAAATTACAAAGTCTAATATAGTTAAACAGCAGAGTGTGACAGGGCCTTTCTTTCTATATACATACACATGAACAAGATGATGGTGGACAGACAGGTGTACAAGCAGTAAAATTAAGATTTTTCTATTTTTCATTGTCCAAATATTAATTATAACTGTCACTTCCAATAGCATCAGCTCAATTTCCTAAATTACTCAAATAGATATTATGATCATGTAAGGACATGTAGTCTTATAAAAATATGTTGTAGAGAGAGAGAGAAAAAAAAATTACTTTAAACTATTCTTTCTTAGAATAAAAAAAAGGGAATCGTAAATTTTACAAAAATTTATAAAAATATTAAAATATCACAAGTAGACAGTATGAATAAAACCCAAGGGCCTACATGTATATCAGAACACCAAACATGTGATCGACATCTCCAGTAGGAGAGCTTGCCTGTATTACACAGACTTTCAAGCCCCCCCCCCAAACTGCAGGGGCCACGAGGCATTTTTTGTACACATATCATGGCTTAACACCTAGGTAACCAAATTACCAGAAAATAATGCCAGTTTCGCAGAAAAAAAGTGTGCCAAATCAGACAATATGCCAATTACAGATAATGGTAGTTGAATAAAAGAAAGCACTCTTGAATTATGAACTTCTCCCATTTAAGGACTATCAGCATGTTTGGTTTGGCATTAACCCTGAAGTGAGTTGACTTCTTTTGATCATGTGGAATTATACTTCAAATCAAATAGCAGTACATGAATTGAGCTACTAAACAAGATCACATGCTTCATGACTTAACACAACTTTATATAAAATTGGTTATTATTGAGTTGACAAGGTCCTCAGAATACTTTTCCTTTTACCATTCTGTCTTTCATTAGCTTCCACCGCGCCGACATCATATTTACCTTTATACGCCAAGTTTTCCTTAATAACAAACTAAAAACAAATACAGATAAAATCAGACAAGCATAGAACTGAAAATATCATAATGAATGGATGCAACATAACAAAATTATGGCATTTTTTTAATACTACTTATTTTTTATGAAATAATTACATGTACATACATGTACACCTAGTTGTTATGCAAAAAAGGGAACGATGATGTCACAGTAATGTCATCCCATGTTATAAAAAATATCACATCTTATATAGATTTGATGATAAAGATCTCCATCACATCACAATAAATTATAATGATTATATATGAGCGACCAAACCAAATTTTACAATAGGAAAAATTGAAATATCTGAAATATTTTTTTTTAATTTTAGAAAAAGTGAATGTGTGATGCCATCGGTTTATTTTCATATGACAAATGATGTGCACATCACTATTTTGTGCAAATAAGCAAAATTGAAAAATTTTATTATTTAGATTTTTAACATTTCACCCATCTCAAGTTCTTTAATATTTGCAATGCATTTCTTACAATATTCACCAACAATGTAAATCACAGTGAAGTGATTCTGATGTCCCAAAAGCAAATACCACATAATACATGCAATTTTTATCTATTAAAAGTGCTTAGCACTACAAGTCTTTCTTAAAAATTGATCCAATGGATAAATGTAACCACTAACTATTATTTACACAAATTTTACAACCTTGTTGGCAAAAGGTCAAATGTAGGTCATGTTGTGGTAGTGATGCTCTCTGGGACATTCTTACAGGACAAGGACACAGTCAAGGTATCAGTTTTAAGGACAACACGAGAGAGGGCTGGGTTAGGAGAACTGGACCCCAGGTTTGGGTTAGCACTGAAGAGCCCAAAAGTGGTACTTGGATCTGGGAGCTCATTAGCATGAGTCAGGAACAGGTCCTTCAGTAGCTCCAGCTCCTTGTGGAGCAAGGTGACCCTCTGCTCCAGGTCTGCATTCTCCTTCTTCAGCTCTGTCACTCGCATCTCCGTCTCGCTGGCCTTCTGTCGGCTCTTCTGCCGACTCTTCCGCACTGCCTCATTGTTGCGCTCCCTGCGGCGTTTGTACTCGTCGCTGTCCTTCTCGCACATCTTCTTCTTGGAACTGCTTCCTACCTTCCCGCCGCCAGCCTTGCGTTCATCTTTGGCCGAGTCGATGCCCGTAGAGTCAGGACACATGTTTTTTGATTGGCCAGTCTCCTGTCCTGATGGTGAGTTGCTCGTTGATGGCATGTCTTCAGTGACAACAACTACCTCTTTGCCTGTTACAGGTGGTACAAATGAGGAAGCGCTACTTGCTGACAATTCACTGGGTGGAGACTTGCAGATCACATGTACAACAGCCTCTTGCTTGATGTTGCGTCCAAGCAACGGAGAGGACTTAACTGATGATGCCATATCTTAGGGGCTACAAGGCTGACTGTGATGCAGATAGCTATTCACTGTGGCTGATCTGTATTCCGCACGGGATGGTAGGAAGCTAACTTACCACACCGCTTTACAGGGAGGCCATGGTGATGGCTGTGATGCTACCAGAAACCAAAGAAAAACCTGAAAATGATCAATGAAAAAAAAAATGATAAGAATCCAAACAATAAAAGAAAATCCTTGGAAAAATGAACAGGAATGACAATTTCAATGAGTTTATGGAATCTGTCTCCTGTTAGTCTAAACATTAAGCCCTTTGGATTTCTGTGGATGAACTGAGGTGACTGAGAAATCAATGGGTAACAAGGAGACGACAAGTCCAACCCTGAGCAAATTTGATTTGAAATTTGAATAAATAGAAAAAAATCGATCAAGCCAAAACTGAAAACTTCATCAAATTATTGGGGGACTCAAAGGGCAAAGGCTGAAAATAATAACACTTAAAGTGACAAAGTGAAATCTGACAAACAAAACACCAAAAATTTTGAATCAACATCAGGCAAGGAATAAAAAAGTTATGACATTTCATACATTTGGCATTATTTCTGTAAAATAGTTTTATGCATGTCTTCATGAATATGCAATGAACAAATTTATGAGAAATATATCCCTATTTATTCTTATAGAAATCATATTTATTCAAATTTTGTACACCAAGGATAAACAAATTAGATTGACAACTTCAATTAAGATAATCAATGCTGAAACTTATTATGTAACAAGGAAGATGGAGATCACACTCACAGACCATGGAAGTATGAAATGACTTTAAGATTTCATATCATAAGAGAAGGAAAGTCAGGACATGATATCACCAGCCCACCAATTGAATATTCAAGATGGCATGCATGTAACTGATATTTACAAAATATTGCTATAATATTAAAAACTTCAATAACTTTGTTATTAGATTTTGATGGAATTTTCCACATTCTGCTTGTTGGATTTATTTTATTTATTAGATTAGATCAAATTAATTTTAGTTCAAATGAACATTTAATAAGAAAGTTATTGCTCAGTTTCACTGATTTCTACAGAACAGTGTTGCACATAAATCCTGGTATGGAGTCATGTATGCAAGTGAGAAAGTTTGTGATGACACAAATTCAATAATTCTTTGGTATTTCAATTATTATAGCTTTGGTGAGAAAACAAACTCCTCACTGCTTGTCTAATTCACAATAAACTGAATGATGAATCTTTTAAATTACATAACATTCAAAAGAAGTTGTGAGAGTACATCTCTGACATCATTGGTATGCATAGGGCTGCGGGGAAGCTAACAAAATAGATTGCGCAAATTATGGGTGCAAGAGCACTGCCTCCATGCTCTGACTGTGCTTGTGAATGGATATGTTGCAAGGGGGGAGGGTTTAGAGCTGAGCTGAGCGCCTTCTGAGCAGCATTTGAGCTACATGTAGCCTTTAGACAAGGCCCGTGTCTGTTTTATGATGTTTATCAAATGCCTAAAACAGAATGAAGATTTAATCACGCGTTTAACCGGGTTTTTCTATAGACTCGGTTGGTGTTTATTTTAACAGCATTTGCCTTCTAAAAGAATATTTACTCCCTTCATGGACAGCTAGTCTCATCTCAGCCACTACTTGACGAGCAATATAGCCAGGTCACAAGGCCTTGTCAAAAGGCTATATTTCAGTGGCAATTTGTACAAAGAACTGAAAAAGAGAGTAATCTAAGCAACACGTCACCATACCAAGTTCCACATTAATGAAGGAGAGCTACATGTATCTATTTCAATCTTTTGGGACAGCAGAAATCTGTATAACTTGAGAGAAATTGAGGTACATAATACATGTTGCATAATCTGGTCTAAAAATTGCTTGAAACAAGGGCCAATATAAATGTTACAAAAGGTTATTGTCCTACCAGACAGGAGTCAATAACTGACCTGCTGAGCTGAAGAACATACTTGTGAATGTGAATCTTATTCCTATTTTTTTCTGATCACAAGAAATTGAAACAAGATGACCTGCCAGTCTACGTCTGTCACCGAGTCACAGGTTAATCAAACAAAATCTGACACTTTCCACAACAGGAATATATGCATCTCTTGAGAAACTGACTGGGGCTTGCATTATTAGTTTCTTGAAAGTCAACTTACATTATCATGGGTGAAATGTTCTTGCTCTTTTATGGGCCAAACAAAAAACAAGTTTTGATAGTCTATAATTAAGGGCAGGGGCTTAAATTTGGCCCTAGATATTTTGGTGCTTTTTTATTTCTTTCCTGTGCCGTAATTTAGATAGTCCCATAAAAAAAGACATGTGCATTTTCATAAAATATTGATTTCAATGTAGACAAAATTTCTATGAATTTATCAGATTCAATCAAATTTTCAACATTTTCTGTATTTCTCTCGAAAGTAAAAAAATATATGACAATAATCATTTTTAATCAGAGTTTATCCTTTTAAAGTTTTTCTAATAAACAATGTGAATGTCATGCCATTTATAAATTTTGGAGGACAAACACAGATTTACATTTAAGCTAATGTCTGCAGAACCAGGGGAGGCTGTTATAAAAAAACTGTGAAAATGACAATCAAATTATTTCTTAATCAAGTTTATGCATGTTCACCCCCCCCCCCCCGAATTCCAAACCTGTTCCCTGACCTCTAAGCTGTGCAAATTATTCACTCTCAAGTCTGGTGAGTCTCATCTAACAGCATGAAATTATAACCTTGCAAATCAGAATGGTAAAGGTGTTTTCATCTTAAAAAACTTCAACAGACACATTTTACTAGAAGTAGAACTTATCAAAATCTACACTTTAAAACGATTTAATTGATAACTCAGCATGTTTACAGTTTACACCATATCATTTTGACCAACATATAGCCCACTCCTACAGGAATGTGATGTTATTCTTCTTAAAAATCAATCACAAAAATTATGTTTTCAAAATTTCATTTTGAATGGGTTGTGTTGTGCCCCCCTTAATTATGGCGGCTCATTGTGTCACTAGTGAAAACAATAATCGATTTGTATGTTACAAAAAATTAATTCTTTCTCAGCATCTATTGAATACATGTATGTATTTTAAACCTTTCTGGAGGCAATACAGTGATTTTTGGAATTGATATGTTAATTATACTACATGCAGATTATTGGAATGAAATTTTAAATTGTTAGTGATGAAATATTGATTATACACATCTAAAAACCTTTTTAGTGGTAATACAGTAAACATTTTTTTTAATAATGCATTTATTTTTGGAGTGAAATTTTTTGAATTGTTTGATAGGTAATATTGATTACAAACATGTGATTTAAATCTTTTTGGACACAATACAGTAATTTTTAGGAAATTATGTTAATACATGTACTTCATGCTTGAATCCGAAATGAATTTTTGAAATGCTAAACTGCTTGTAATGAAATATTAATTACACACATCTAATTTAATTCTTTTTGACAGCAAAACAGTATAGCTTTTAAGATTTAACATGGTAATACTTCATGCTATTATTATTGGAAGCAAATTTTTAAACTGTAATGAAACGCTGATAACACACATGTATTTTAAACCTCTTTGGAGGCAGTAGGCCTACAGTAACTTTTTGGAATTAATGTTAACACTTCTGACTTTATGGCTTTAGTCTTGATGTAAACGAGTATTTACTTTCACTGTATATAATTCTTAAAAATGAATTACTATTAATGGTTTTATATGTTTAATATGGCATTTTTTATGTTTATTGACTTGAAGTTGTGAACAAAACAAATTTCCAATATGGATAAATAAAGACAAACTTGAACTTGATAAGTCATATGAATACATAAAAAAGTATCTACATTGATAAGACCCCCCCCCCCTCCACAATCTTTTAATTCTTGATTAAATTCACCAACATCTTTACCATGATCCGCAACGTGATAATGCAGCACAGTTACAGTACATGTATATCAGTGGATCGTATTATCTAACAATTTTCATAAATTCAATTATATCAAACACAATATTTTCTTTAAACGCATCCAACTTCCACCATTGATACACAAATATCTAAACAAAAAATAGATGTTTTATGTGGGAAAAGTTGGAAAATTCACAAACTCACCGATGAGCTATTATGACCATATTCTGTCATTTTGAGAAAATAAAGATTTTGAAAGTGTGTATATAAATATCATAATTTTTCAATTCAAATTCCCTCTTAAAGTACATGTAGGCCTAAGTTGCAAAGTTTTAAGAGTATCAAAATTATTTTCTGATGCATTAATACGTAACGTGCATTCGGTAATACAATCACTCACTATATACGTATGCTGCGCTGCGTTTTGGCTTCATCAGTGCTGGCCCAAACATTTGCTGACATCAATTCACACAGCAGGTGGCGCCATCCTGCCGGGATCTTCCCAAAGCAGTCAAAAGCATACGCGAACTGAGAATCTTCAGATAGTCAGAACATGGCATCTGCAAAAAGCATTGGATAACTATGGTATTTATGGGCAGCTGGCACCATCTGCAGCAGATAAAAATATGTCCAACAACACCCTCTTTAGTTCCGGGAGAAATTAGTGTACCTTTATTAAAATATATAACGTACCAAGGCAAGGCAGTGTGTGATCATGACCAGGGATCATGATACTGGTCATACATTGAATTTGCAAGAATTGTTGATAGAAATGCATTGTAAGTGGTGATCAACATTGACATTGCGCAATCATCATGTCTGACAAAAAAGACAAGTTGGTCTTGATCTCTTGATCAAATTTAAATTAGGGTTTTCCCCAAAAGTCCTTTCCATAATTTTCAACACATACAAAATAGAGCTTTCTCTTAACTTAAGTTATTACAGGCGCGAAAAACTGACTAGATCTAGGCCTAACAGTTAGATTTATATAGCGAGGAGTACCGGTACAACTACAAGTTGAACATGTACATGTAGTAAATGCATTGCAGTGGCTTAGCACTGCACACGACACAATTCAATTGCTTACCAAGTTGGGAGTGGTTGATGTCATATTTCTCGTACTATTAAATCACATTAAATTCGTACATGATGATAAATAGTATCTTAAATTGCATATAAGCTGAAAACTGCATTCATATTTGATCTTACCTCACTACATTAAGAGTGTTTTATCACCGTTTCTCTTCGCCGAAAGGCAGCGGTACGTGTCAGTTCTGCATCGTCTATGCAAATCTGTACACATCGCCCCGATCCAATTCAAAACAACACACGCTCGTTTTTCCAGGGGTATTGTGCAATCAACGGAGCTAGAGCGTGTGTGCAGTACCATGGTACGGTACATGAATACAGCGCTGGATGTACTTGTGTATGGGACACACAATCTGATACACACCCACCACTCGCAAAACGGGAATGCCGCGAAAAAAAGGTGTTACGCAATGTTTACGAGCGTTGACAGACAGACGAGACAACACAAAGCACGGAAAACGAGACCGGGGACGAGAAGAGGTGACAAAAGAATAAAGAACCCCGGTGAAGAACAATGAGAAAGTTGAAAAATTGAGAAAGAAGAAGAGGACGACGAAGAGAAAAAGAAGAGAATGTAATGGAGGAGGAAGGAAAAGAGGAGAAAAATAATAAGAGGAATAGACGCGAAAAGAGAAAATCCTGAAATGAAAAATATGGACAAGGGGAAAATAAAAAAAATAGGCAAAAAATGAATGTGAAAGAAGAAATAAAAACTAGGTCGCGATGCAAAATTATACCAAAACTAACTTCACAGTAAATACGAGATTTATTCCCAAACAATCATATTCTATTCTACCCTCTTCTATATTTTTTACCAATTTGGATTTCTCTTTCACTTCTCTCCTTCAACCCATTCCTTCATCTCCTTTCGATTCACCAATGTTATCTTCACCATCCAGAGGTGGTGGTATAGGGGGGGGGGGCACCTACCCCCACAAATCAAGTAGTGAAGTCAAATGATAGTGTGGGAAAAGAAATGTCTCAAAACCATTACCCTCATTACTAACTTGTGAAAATGTCACATTTCAGTTTATTTGCAGAATGAGGACCACCCACTCCCCCAAATCCCCGGCCCACATCAAAATCCCGGATCAACATACCCTGGCACCTTCATCACCATCATTATCATCTCCATCACCATAGTCACCGCAATCGTTATCATTACCATCACCATCATAGTTATAATCCTCATCGCCATCCTCATCACTATATTCACCATCACCATTTATCATCATCAGCATAAAATTCATTATAATCTTCATCATCACAATCATAATTATCATCATCAACATCATTATCTTCATTTCAAGAATGGACGGTAATGTAAAGGAATATAGTTTTGAGGACCCCCAAATTTGTCATAATTCAAATAAAAGTCAACAATCATTTTACTATATGTCCATACCTGAAAATTTGCTCAAAATACCAATGAGCAAAAGAAAGTTAGCAGTCACCTTTAATTTTGTTTTCATACATACTTTCCTTATTCACACTGTTTTGTAAAATTTTCAGGTTTGAATCTTAACAGGTATGGTGTAAAACCATCAAAACTGTATGATTATCATGAACGACTGATAGCTTTATCATAAAATGTATGGAAATAGAAATAAACTGAATATGAAATTCGCATATTTCTTATGATAAAATTTATGATCCACTCAATATGTACATAAGGAATAGCGAGTTTGATACTAATTGGCTCAATCTGTGTACAGCCCTGGTTATTTGGTGGACAGAGGCATAAAATTGTGCCTTTTATGCACGATTTGGATCAATCAAGCATACACTAATACAATAAAAAATGATTACAATTAAAATAACTGCAAGAAATAGTATTGGGTCATTTAATCAAAAATACATTGTAATGACACCCATTTTCATCATAAGATATCCTTGCAAAATAGCTTTTTAAATGAAATAATATTCAGTGCCTGCTCTGAAGAGCAAATTGTGGTACACATCAAAAAGGCAAAACTTGGAATGATCATGGAAAGCTTTGTACAATTTCTTTAATTACAGCAAACTACACAATCTAATGTCATAGTTTGACACCTATTTACAAATAATTCTACAACTGAATGGAGGTCTGACCCAAACAAGGCTCTTTTAAAAATGTCTCTTTTTAACAGTGCAGGCCATGTAGAACAATGATGGTTATTCCTTGAAGTTAAAATCTAAACGAACACTTCAGAATTTTATTGCTAATAATGCTATTAGGGACATCAGATGAGAGTAAAGTTTGAATCCAAAATTATTCACCAAGTGTTTTGAATATGGAAAAATATGACATAAAATTTCAAAATGAAAATAAAGAGAATTATAATTATTTTTTAACATATGGCAAATTAACATCTTTCCTCTGAATACATTCAAGACTGATTGTACTCTTTGCATGGTGTGAAGCAGCAAACATGTGGTCTGGGGGAAGGGGGGGGGGTAATAACTGTGCCACCCTGCCTCCATCTACCTGAATAACATGTCACATATCAACAACCAAGAATTGTACCAACACAACATAGTGCAAATTAAATGTTCTAAAGTGAACTTCTGATTCAATATTGAAAAAATTGAAACACACATGTAGCCTGTAAAATGACTGAATAGGAACTTAACAAAATATATGTAATATAATATACTTCAAACTTGTAAACATATCTATAGAGTCATAAACCTCAAGTGGGGGCAGATTGATAATATCATCAAAGATGCACTATTTGAAATTGAATGTAGATAAATATTTTTAAGCTAGAAACAAGAGGGTTAAACATTAATCATATTTTTAAAAGGGGGCAATTCCCATAGAAGTAAATTGTGATGTTGTAATGTATTTTCATCAACAAAGAAGGTTGGGATGTATTCGCTTCAAATGCTCCATTGTAAACCCACAATTTCACGTAAATTGTCCTACTGTATAGGGGAGTAAGGCTCACAGCTTCACACATACTCGGGGGAAAAAAATTCCTTGAGGTACACTTTGGGAATATATGTAAAATCATTTACAATAAATAAGCAATTTTATCGGAAAAAGAACAAACTTCTCTATCTGAAAACGAAGAACACAGATTACCGATAATCAATTGAAAACAGTTCATTACTGTGTCTATTTATACAAAAAAAATATTTACATGAGCATACAAATATAGATTTATATAGCATATCTCATCAAATTTATGAACAAATTCACTATAATCCACCAGCAACCCATTGCTTTTATCATGTGTAAGAATATTGAATAACTACCAATTCACCTACTTGAAGGAATTTGTCTTCTACAATGGTTGACTAATTCCTTCCTACGACATTGTACACCTGGTGGGTGTTTCATAAAGCTGTTCGTAAGTTAAGAGCGACTTTAAGAACCACTGGTGATCCTTTCTTTTGATAAATCAAGGCTCGACATTAGCGGTGGCCCGGTGGCCCGGGGCCACCAAAAATTCACCTCGGGCAACCATTATTGATAAAATGTTAAGTTTTGGTGGCCCGAATCGGGCAACCAATAATTTTCAAAGTAGCGCAATTTTTCTCCCAATTTTGCACGCATTTATCAACTTTCTACAGCTCAAATTGCAAGCCAGTTCGTCATGCGCCTTTTTTGTTGATCTACACACAAATACACACACACACAGTTTGCATATTAGGCCTACAGCTATAGCATACAGTAGCTATTATCCAGCCAGCCGCGCCGGCCGGCTGGCGTGAGCTTTGCATGAAGCCACTGCATACAGCTGTGCTCTAACTCTAGCTCAGCCTATTCAGACTCAGGGAGCTGCGATAAAAAATGTTGCTGCTGAGAAATCTTCCACAGAACTTTGAAAATCTAAGTCAAAGTCACCTTTTACACCAATGAAATGAAATTCTACAGTCTATATTACGAAAATCTGGTGTACCCTGATTATTTGCAAGTATTAAGAAGAGGAATTATGACCTCTCTTTTGACTCAAAAAGACCGATTTCCACATGAATTAATACACATAAAAACACATAGGCAAGTACATCACAGTCCCACGTGTGCATTTGTATGTATGTTGATACTTGGTTTCTTTCGAAGCTGTGTATTTTCTAGCCTTAAACAAACAGACAGTTTCTTTCTTTCTTGTTTATAAATGACTTCTTAAACCACTCTTGAGAAAGTAAATACTTTGGGAAGGCATTTCATTGATATGAAATGTGATTTTTTTTCCAACATTTTGGCAAATATAGTGAAGGACTTTTCTCACACTTTTTTTCCAATATAGTTTTTGCCGTTTTCTTTTTTTTTCTTTCATTTTTTTTGACAGTGGTTAAACCATTTATACCCCTTCCCATTGAATATGCCTGATTAAAAAATATGTTTCTACTGAAAATAAAATAATACAAACTAAAGGATATAAAAATAGAAATGTGCCATTCCCAAAATGTAAGTGAAAATTATATGCTTGGCTTTTAATTATATTCCAGTCAGAATAGACTGTTGCCACAGCTGTTAAAAATATATGTAATGGCTTCTTAATTTTCCCCTTTTCCCCATTTTTATATTAACTTTGTTTTATTAATTTTTCTTTAATTTTCTTTTCTTTTTTCTCTCTAATTTTTTTTTCTTTTTTTCCCTGTTCTTTGTTTTTTTCTTTCTTCATTTTCTTTCTTTTGTTTTATTTCACTAATTCCTTTTATTATTTTTGTTTTCTTTTTGTTATATACTTTTTGAAATTTATTTTCGTTTGTTTCTCCCTTTTATGCATTGTTCTGATTTTGCAGCATATTTTTCTGTGATTTTCTCCTTCTATATACTGCAAAAGAGAAAACAGAAATAAACTGGATTTGGGGCATGCATAATCTAGGTTTTAGGATTCAAAGAGGAAGGAAGGAAAAACCATTGTTTTGTACATCTATCTGAGTTTGCTATGCACTATTTATTTACTTTACCATTATCTCTATACAGAGATTTTTAAAAAAGTCCACACAACCTGCGAACAATACAATTCATTTATTCACTTTCAATCATTTCATTTTTACAACGATAGAAACAATTATCAATTAGCAAAGTAAAATAACAGCAAACAAGGTTTACATACAAGATGTATAAAGTGAAAGGAACTTAGTGGTAGTGGCTGCAGAATTAATATTTCAGAAGTTTGTTTTATTCATTTTTAATGTTTTTCTTTATATTTTTCGGGCCACCAAACTTTAATATCGGGCCACCAAAAAAAATTATTTGATGGTTTTGGTGGCCCGAACGGGCCACCACCAAAAAAAGTTAATGTGGAGCCTTGGATAAATGGTATATTCATTAGCGATGGTTTTCGCGTAAGAAAGGATCACCAGTCGTTCTTAAAGTCGCTCTTAACTTACGAACAGCTTTATGAAACGGCCACCTGTACTCTATTTGTGGTTGATATTGTTAAAATGGCATTGTCACATTTCTCCTGATTCTGGAGCAGCTTTCTAATGTTGCAGTAACATCAGCGAAACTGTGACTCCGAACAGGCAAAAGCTTTTGCATTAATAATAATAACGCAGTTCTTGTGGTGCGCAATCACATTATAAGAAAACACCCCTATGCGTTTGCAAAGGACTTGGATATTATTACCCTGCCTTTAGCCCCGCAGCCCTTAACAGTGTGGAGGCATTTCAAGGAGTAAATTCCTGCCAGGTACCCATTCACCTCACCAGGGTTGAGTGCAGCACAATGTGGATGAATTTCTTGCCAAAGGAAATTACGCCATGGCTGGAATTTGAACCCACGACCATCTGTTTCAAAGTCAGGAGACTAATCCTCTGGGCCACAACGCTCCTTATTATTACCAATGACGTATCATTTGTAAATACATATCATTAAAATGTGACTAGAAATTGCTTTCATTAGAATGCCAAACAGCGTGACCAAGTGATATAAAACATATCATCACACTGGCCAGATTATGTTCAAAAGTAAACACACTACTTATGATCTTTTTCATGAATAAAAAAAGTCAGAATGGGTAAATAAGTTCCATTAATGTCACAAACAAAACCATCATCTTATTGAGGTGCAACGATAATAGACGTTTATACTTGATAAAGGAATAATAATGGAGAAGTGGCACTGCTTCATAAACACAAGTCCCAAACAGCAACAATTATCTGGCATGTTCAGGGTTCATCAAAAAAAAGTAAACTGCAAGTATAGGACAAGCTTCTGTTCAACTCTCGTTAACAAAAAGCAAAATGTTATACATGGCTAGTTTCTGACTCTCAACTGTAGAAGTGGATTCTTCTGGACTCTGTAACATAAAGCTCAGTGATTGATTGTAGTGCCGATTTCTACTATAATCAATTGCATTGACTATTGTGTATGATCAATCATAACAATTCAGCCCACAATCAATCGTTGAGCTTAATGTTACAGGGTTCTGGAGTCAGGGTATCTCTGTTTCAAATAACCTGAGCCTTCTGCATCTAAGACCCAGTCACACCAAACAAACTGACACTTTTACCCCGGTTGATTCAACTCATATCAGCTCAATCAATGCAGCATGGACAGGCACCATTTCTGTACTCCAAGGGTAGCAACAACAAAATAATAAAAAGCATTCTCTTTCTTCACCTCTTACATCATATTCAGTAAATTTATAACAGCAACTGAAACAGCGTTTCTGTGTCAGTTTTTTTTCTTTGTATATCATTTCATATTCTATAACTTTGATCAATACTGCATAGAGGTCATTTTCAATTAATAACAACCTTGATTTTTAAAGAAGGTTCTGAATTGTTTATCTGTGTCTTGTGTATAATTTGTATGGGTTTTCAAAACCAAGATTGTCTTGGATTTTCAATGAATTAAATTGATATTCAATGAAGAATGCTTCCTGCATATTTCTAATTATCCAACATTTACAATATATTGCATTGCTTATCTATATTCTTCTACTCCACCAGTCTTTCTACAATCTTTAAGCAGGTTTCACCTATATGTCTTTGACATATAGCTGATTACGTTTGATCCATTTGCAATATTTGTAATATTTAGTGAGGACTTAACTTTAAGGATGCGTAGAGTCATATAATTTTAGTGTTGTGACTAGTGTCATACTTGACTTGCCAAACCAGCAGCACTCTGATGAACATGCACATGATTTCTTTTCTTCAATTTGTCATTGTTTAGATAAGAATAGATTTTGTTGGATTGACTGAGTAGTATTATAAATTTGATGTTTTATTGTTAATCAGTCTTTGTTAAGTTTAGAAATGTTTTTGGAATTGACCTGGGTATTACTGAGAGATGATTTCAGAATCTTGAAGTGAAGCTAAAGCATTGATAACATCTGGAAGAGAAGAATTGATATCAATCAGCTGGCCTTGATCCTCCGGGAGAATGACCTCAACTGTCATGTCTTGAGGAATTTCTTGATGTTGTTCTGTCTGTACCTCAACTATGGCGGGATCCATTTCGTTAGATTGGTTCACTTGCTCATGGTCCATCTCTTGAGTTGACTCAGGCAGCATCGGTGTGTCATGATTGACAGCAGGTGTTTCATTCAGAGAAGGTACAGATGGCACCACCTGGATAACCTGGTGTTTGTCTTTCTTCATAGTGGATGGGTTGAATGCATCAGGTGGACAGCACTTGGAGAGGTTCATCTTCTGATTGGGATGCTTCTTCTGGTAGTGCCGTTTCACAACCTGCAGATCAGTTGCCCTGTAGTCGGGACAGATGGCACAGCGGAATCGACGGCGCTCTCCAGTGTTGTGGTGGAGGACAACATGCCGACGTAAATGGACTGGCTGGGCAGCAGCATAATCACAGAGGTCACATTTGTGCGGCTTCAACTTCAAGTGGGCAGTTTGGACATGAAGCTTCAGGCTCTGCATTGTCTTGTACATCTTCCCACAGACATGGCAGGCTGCTTGCTTCTCAGTCGAGTGCTTCCTCATGTGGCTTATGATGTTTCCACGCTTGTCAGAGCCATAGTCACAGAGATCACAGGTGAATCGCTTCACAGAAGAATGTTTCCACATGTGACGGCGAAGATCACAAATACGGCGGAAGGTTTCATTACACACCTCACACACCAAGAAAGGGGCTCCCTTCTCTCTATGGATGACAACCCCCTGTCCCAGTATCTTAGTACTCTCGGCCAATGGCATCATAGGGTGCGTGTTCATGATATGATTCTTCATATCCTCCCTTTTCCCTTCAACCGTGTTGCACCAAGTGCATGTGTAAGGTCCAGAGTCTTCTTTAGCATGTCTCCTCATGTGATGCTTGTAAAGCTCGGCACCTATTATGTTGGTATCACATTTAGGACAATGGAAAGATTCACCTTCATTGTGGACCCTGGCCAAATGACTTTCAAGAGCCTTCTTATTTTTACCTTGAAAATCACAATGGGGGCATTTGCAGTCCTTCACCTTTGTATGCTTCTTAGTATGATCCTTACATAGTCCAACCTTGGGGAAGAGTTTCCCACAAACTCCACATTCAACATTCCCAAAGCGTAAATGTATATATCGTAATATGGAAGGGGTCAGTTTTTTGTAATTCAGATTGACAAAGTCTTCCCCAACTTCCTCTAGTTCTTCTTTGCTTACAATTTCAGTAGGAATACTGATCTTTGACATTAAATCATCAAAGATGGAGCCTGTCATCGCACTCTTAGGTGCTTCTGCTCCGGTTCTGCGCTGCGCCCATTGTACCTTGTCTGCTTCCAGTGCTTTATCCATCTGCCCAGCCAAGTAGATACTCCTTCGTAGACTCTCATTGATTTTGTCTTGAGGGTTGAACTCTCCTTCCTGATCAGCCCTGTGGAATCCAACATGCTCATTAAGTGCGCCATATGTCAAGAACTTCTCTTCACACATAGAGCAACGGTAGATAAAAGGATGCGTGTTCAAGTGACGTGTCAATTTTACTTCACCTTCAAACGCCATTCCACACATAGGACAGTTGCGGGAAGATGAGCGCTTCTTCACCCTCTTCCTCTTCTTTTTTTCTCCATTTTTATTCTTTCGTCCTTTAGCTTTCTTTGAGCCAGATTGTGGGGCATGATTCATTCTTATATGAGTGTAGTAGCTCTTCTTTGTCTTGCACTTCTGCCCACAAATATCACACTCAAATAAAACAATCTGACTCTTTGCTCGCCCAGCTGTGGCCATTAATGTGTAGAATTCTTTCCCTTTTCCTTCCCTGATTTCCTCCCGATGGCTGATGTACAGATGACCAAGCATGGTGCTTTGACCTTTGAACTTTACATCGCAAAGAATGCAACGTAAGGATGGAGCGTGGGTCTTCCTATGCTCATCAAGATCCTCTGCATCCTTTCCAACATAAACACATTGACCATGCCAGCACTTGAGTTCATTATCATTATGTTTCTGTATGTGAGTTGTCCAGCCACGTTTGTGAGTAGAACTGTATCCGCACTGCACACACATGTAAGGACGATATCCGATGTGAGAAAATATATGAGGAGTCATAACATTCTTAGTCTTGAACACCTTGCGACATATAAGACACATGAAAAAATCAAGAGCTTCCCCATTAGGACTCTGTAGTCCACCGTGTACTTTTTTGATATATTTGCTTAACTCATCAACTGTAGGTGGATCCTTGTTAGCCCACTGCTTCATCATATCATCGTCTAGTATATCAGATAGTGCTTGGTACTTGCCAATTAATGAATCAGGGTCAATTTTCTTTCCCACTTCTGGGTTGTGTATAAAAGGAACAGGTTCATCATCATCATTATCCTCTACATAATCATCTTCACAAAACTCGTAATCATCATCTTCTCCCAATACTGTAGAAGGAATATTTACCTGACTGCCTATCTTATCTATCTGATTGTGTGTCTCTTCAGCTTCACTATTCTCCTCTATGCTCTTATCCTCTTTGCTCTCCTCCTTTCCACTCTCCTTTTCATCCTCCTCTTTCTTGCTCTCCTCTTTTTCACCTTCTACCTTTTCACTGTCCTCCTTATTTCTCTCCATTTTGCTCTTCTCCTTTTCATTCTTCGCCTTCTCAATCATGTCCATTTCCCTTTTCTCATTTTCCTGTTCAGCTATCTGCTTCATCTCTTCATCAGACACTTTCTGTGCTTCCCACTTCCACCCTGTCACATGTTTTCTTTTGCAGAGTTTCCATGTGCCAGCTCTGTCCTCTGGTGGTATGTCTTTACTTAGATGGACACCTAGTGTAGGTGGTATACCATCATCATCATCATCACCATCATCATCAATGCCATTATCCATGGGATCCTCGTCAAAGCTTCTTACTTTGGTAGGGCTGTCTCCAAACTGCTGTGGAGATTCAGTGTCAACAAGATCAGTAGCAGTCTTGGGAGGTATTGGGGGAATCTTCTTCCCATCTTCCACCCCACTTTCTTTAATTTTATCAGTGTTTGTCGCTTCATTCTCAACAATGACCAAGTGAGATGTGACTGTTTCTGATTCTGACTCTTTCTTGTTCTCTTTGGGAGTCATTAGCGTTAACATTTCTTCTGCTCTACTGGGGGATTTTGATAATGTGCTTTCCTCTCCCCTGCGGGGCGATGACTTCCTCCTGTTCATCTGGAGACATCTGTGCATATTCATCTGTCTAGCACGATCAAACTGTCTATCACACTTGTCGCAGCGATACATTGTCTTGTTTCCCTCTGCAGCCGGGCTCACAACCCTGGTTGGCGGAGGTGATGCTAATACTTGCTGTTTTTGTGGGGATGCAAGCTTGGGTAAATTGACGTCTGGGAGCGGCAACATAAGCATAACACCAACTTTACCCTCGTGTGCTGTCCTTGCATGATTGGTCATCTGCTGAGGATCAAAGGAATACTTCTTGCATACAGGGCAGGCATAAATCAGCAGATTCAATTTCATCAGTTCATCTGAAAAGAAAAAAGATATATAAAAAATGTAATGGTTAAAGGACAAGTCCACCCCAACAAAAAAATTATTTGAATAAGAAGAGAAAAATCCAACAAGCATAACATTGAAAATTTCATCAAAATCGGATGTAAAATAAGAAAGTTATGACATTTCAAAGTTTCGCTTAATTTCACAAAACAGTTGTATGCACGTCCTGGTCGGTATGCAAATGAGGAGACTGATGACGTCATCCACTCACTATTTCTTTTGTATTTTATTATATGATATATGAAATATTCTAAATTTCTCCTCATTGTCAAGAGAAACAGTAATTAATTCCTCCCTATACATAAGGAATTAGCATTGTTAGACACTATATGGTTCAGTCAAGTCGGTCCCTACGGTCAAATCTGTAAAAAATGAAATATTGTATAATTCAAACAATAAAAAACAAAAGAAATAGTGAGTGATGGACATCATCAACTGTCTCATTTGCATGTCTCTGAGTTGTGCACATCACTGTTTTATGAAAAATCAGCGAAACTTTAAAATGCCATAACTTTCTTATTTTACATCCGATTTTGATGAAATTTTCAGTGTTATGCTAGTTTGATTTTTCTCTATTTATTCAAATCAACGTTTTGCTGGGGTGGACTTGACCTTTAAGGGTACAGTAGAACTTGCACAATGTTTCTAGTTTTGTTCAGGCAATTGTTTCATAAAAAATAAGGCAACTTTGCTGGGGCCTGTTGCAGAAAGAGTTGTGTTAAAAAAAATCAATCGCAAGTTCTTCATATACGTTTTTGATTGGTTGAAAATCAAGTTGTGTATGGCTTTTAGAGTTGTGTTTGATTGCAACTATTTCAGTAATGGGGCCCTGGAGGGTGGTTCATAAAGCTGTTCGTAAGTTAAGAGCGACTCTAAGAACGACTGGTGATTCTTTGTTGTGGTAAATGGTATGCACCAAATTGTTCATTGTGATGGTTTAGCGCATAAGAAAGGTTCACCAGTCGTTCTTAAAGTCGCTCTTAACTTACGAACAGCTTTGTGAAACGGCCCCTGGATCTGGTAACTTCTATGGTAATATATCTCATCAGCAGCTAATCAAAATCAAGGGAAGTGTTTCAAGAAAAGTTTTTGTCAGTGATTTTCACTGACAAAAGTACTCCAACATGGCCAAAGTTCATTGACCCTATATCACCTTTGAACTTGGTCATGTGACCTTTAACTCCGGCAGGACATTCAGTGACACACCATTACTCTTATGTCCCAATTTCATGAACTAAATCCATAAACTATCAAAGTTATGATAGCAATTCAAAAATTACCCCCAACATGACCAAAGTTCATTGACCCTGAATGACCTTTGACCTTGGTCATGTGACCCAAAACTAAGGCAGAATATTCAGTGATACACCATCACCCTTACGTCCAAGTTTTAAGAACTAGGTCCATATACTTTCTAAGTTATGATGACATTTCCAAATTTTAACCTTGGTTAAGATTTCAATGTTGACGACGCCGCCGCCATCAGAAAAGCGGCGCCTGTAGTCTCGCTCTGCTTTGCAGAAAAAAAAGGTAATTCCACATGTTCATGGAGAAATAACACATGACAATGAGGAGAAACTGGAAATATTCCATATTTCATATAATAAAAAACAAAAGAAATAATGAGTGCTGTCATCACTCACCTCATTTGCATATCAGCCATATGGAACAGGATGTACTACATGTACATGTGTAACTGTTTTGTGAAATTAAGCAAAACTTTAATATTCTAAATCCGATTTTGATGAAATTTTTAGTGTTATTGTTGTTAGATTTTTCTATTTTTATTAAGACACAACTTTTTGTTGTGGTGGACTTGTCCTTTAAATACACATTCCACAGAGAGCAAGACCTCTGAAAGACCGCTGTAAGACCATGGAACTTGCTTGATCTTTCAGAGGTCTTTCAAGCAACGTTCAAAGATCTCTGACTCTGAGGTCGTTTATAATTCCTGATTGATCTTTCAGTGATCTTTGTGGTCTCTATGATCTCCAAAACTATTTGAAACGGTTCAAAACAGCCTTCCAGTGGTCTTTCAAGAAAATGGTCTTTCAGTGGTCTCTTGATGAACTTGATGAAGTTCTTATTATGATCTTTTCATGATCTTTTGACAGTCTCTCAAGATTTTTGCGGAGATTACCGACTCTTGAGAGATCATTGAAAGACCAGAAAAGTCCATGGAAATAATTCTGAAAGATCACTTGTTGCATAAAAGATCTCTGAAAGACCATTGAAAGATCTCTATATCTCCATAGGACTAGTCTAAGCCCAGTATTAAAAGAAGTATCAAACACTTTTTCGGAGCTATTTGAGGGGTCTTTGAAAGACATTCCACAGAAATTACAAATTTCATTTATCTTGGAGACTGCTGTAAAACCTTGCCAATTTTTGGTCTTTCAAAGGTCTCCCTTCTGTGGAATGGGGGACTAAGAACACATGCTAATTGCTCTCAAAATGCATTTTCAACACAACATGAGGGCAAGCAAAATTTCATCTTTTAAAAACCAAAATCTCTATTTTTGTGTAACAATGACATCAAATATTAAGGAAATAATGTCAGATTTCACCCAGGTTTCCTTTTTTTTATTTTTTATATTCCCTATTTTTTAGTAGTAAAACTTTTGGGTCCAGTGGCCCCCTAGCAGGCAAAAACTTAAGTTTTCATTTTTGGGGGTTACTTTTCACAATCTACAATACTATCCATACCTACATTTATTTGGTAAGCTTTAACATTGCAGTGGATTGGGATTTTCTGGGATCTTTTTTTTATTTTCCATTGCCCCCATATAATTTTTCCCTGCCCACAAGCACCCCTACCCCTACATGACAGTGTTCTAATCTACATGCACATGCTTCAATTTTATGCTAATGCACTGCAAAATCTCCGGTGTTGATTTAACACCAACCCAGAATCTATATATGTCCACACCAGAGAAGTATTGAAACAAGTGGAATGCCTCTGGCCGTCTCACCTGCATCACACGATTCAATATAGCAGCAGTGCTGATTTTGAAAACTACTATAACTCGCACAAGATGTTCAGTGATACTTGGTTAGTCTTATTTCCACGTTTTATGAACTAGACCAATACACTTATAGAGATATGATGGCAATTCAACAAATACCCCCAACGTGGCCAAAGTTCTTTGACCTTACATGACCTTTGACCTGATCATGTGACCTGAAACTCGCACAGGATGTTCAGTGATACTTGATTACTATTATGTCCAAGTTTTATGAACTAGACCAACACACTTTCAAATTTATGGCTGTAATTCAACAAATACCCCAATTTGGCCAAAGTTCATTGACCCTAAATGACCTTTGACCTTGATCATGTGACCTGAAACTTGCACAGGATGTTTAGTAATACTTGATTACTATTATGTCCAAGTTTCATGAATCAGATCCATAAACATTCAAAGTTATGATGGTAATTCAACAGATACCCCCAATTCGGCCAAAGTTCATTGACCCTAAATGACCTTTGACCTTGGTCATGTGATGTGAAACTCACGCAGGATGTTCAGTGATACTTGATTAACCTTATGTATAAGTTTCATGAACTAGGTCCATATATTTTCTAAGTTATGATGACATTTCAAAAACTTAACCTTAGGTTAAGATTTTGATGTTGATTCCCCCAACATGGTCTAAGTTCATTGACCCTAAATGACCTTTGACCTTGGTCATGTGACATGAAACTCAGGCAGGATGTTCAGTAATACTTGATTAACCTTATGGCCAAGTTTCATGAACTAGGTCCATATACTTTCTAAGTTATGCTGTCATTTCAAAAACTTAACCTCAGGTTAAGATTTGGTGTTGACGCCGCCGCCGCCGTCGCCGCCGCCGTCGCCGTCGGAAAAGCGGCGCCTATAGTCTCACTCTGCTATGCAGGTGAGACAATAAAACCAGTTTGGAATCAAACCGATGCTGTTTTAATACTAATTAGTGTTGTATTAACACATATCTGGTGTTAGACCAAAACCAAACTGGTGTTGTTTAACACTACTCAGGAGTGGATATATATAGATTCCGGGCTGGTGTTAAATCAACACAGGAGTTTTATCAATTTGTGATTGAAACACACATATTTGGCTTTGTCATATCCTAGTTACTTGTTAAAAACAGAACTACAGGCATGTGAATAAGTTGTGAAACTGCTCTTTTCATCAACAGAAATCAATTTACATTTTCAATCAATTGCCAAATACAGGAGACATTTCAATGAAAACATTTGTTCATTTTTATTAAATACACAGCCAAATGTACAAACCTCTAGGATCTTTGCTGTAATTGTGTTCATCTTCCATTTCAACTGATGTCTCAGATAATAATAATTCAGTAGTTGCTTCATCCTGCTTCTTTTGGTCTCTTCTCTCAGCAGATTCTTCACCCGAGGACTTCCCCATGGCTCCACTGAATTTGATTGGAAGAGTTTTCTTTTTATTTGGAGCATGTTTCTTCTGGTTTACCCGACTGGTCTCTGTCTGTTTAGATTTCTTGCTCCTTGCGGGAGCCGAAACTTTCTTGATTACCACCGTCTTTTTTACTGTAGGCTTCTGCACTGTTTTGGATGTGGCTCTGGTCTTTCCTTGAGCGGGGGAATTGATTGCAGCCTTTTTAGCTGCAGGCTTGTCAGAAGAGTCTGCAGCAGGTCGTCCTCTCTTTCTGCTCTTCATCTTGGTTGCTTGGGATTTCTTTTGTGATGTTTACCAAACAGTCTGTCAAAGTGCCTGATCAATGGACTCCGGCAAATCTATGGAACAATAAAATAAGGGTATATTGAGTACCTCTAATAGGAGTAACATATCATTAGGTGATCTGTCAATCGACAGATCAACTATTTATTTCGTACGAATTTTCTTTTTTATTTCTTCTATCTATTTATTTATTCATTTTTATTTTTCCGCCCTTTTATTGTTGTCACAAAGTCTCCAAATCTACATCATCAATTATCTTCAAAATATCATCAGATATGGGGACTTATCATGTCATGTGTATAAAACAAATTCAAGGTCAAAAGGTCATCATGACGTCATCTAGACGCCATTTTGTAAATTCACATTTTCAATCATATCTTCATTATCAATTATAAAAAATCAACAATATTTTCATCACATTAACTTCAGGTCAAGGGTCAACTGTCAATGTCATCAAAGGTCATGTAAAGGTCACGACGTGCGCGTGCATCAAAATTTAAAAAGCTCAAAATCACTTTTTGACCAGAGTATGATTCAGGTCATTTTAAGCATTTCAAAAATTTGCGCGCGTGCACAGTTAAGCGCGCGTTCTCGCGCCTAACGGCACTATAGAGCATAGGATTGCCATTTTTTTTATATCAATGCATCGATAATATAATTCCGAGTAATTTGATACCTTGATCAACCTTCTACGACAAGTAATAACGGAATTAGCCTCCATCAAAGTTTACAGCACGCGCGCGCACGCAATAACCATAGACACAATATATGTGCAAAAACATGCCTATACAAAATTCAGGAAGTCTGTTGACCCCAAATTTTTTTTTCATATAGAATAGAGTATGGATGGGAGATATGATTTCATGCCACATTTGACCCTTAATTTCATCATGACGTCATGAAAATGGCATCGGAACTAAAAATTTCCACTTTGCTACTTATGACGTCATTATAGTTATGCAAATTTGACTCCAACTCCGTAAATAGTGGTCAATTTTCGCTCAGTTTTTTATATGTTGTAGCTGAGGACATACTCTTTCTAATGTGATGGCTATTTTTACATTTAAAGGAACGGATCATCCTGAAAAATGGCAAGTTATAGAGGCATGTAATTTTCGCTTATTTCGTGTGCAATCTCTATGGGAAATGACTTTTTCTCAAAACTGGATTTTACATTCCTCTTTTTCGCGATCCATATCTCCATTTCTTTTTGTCAGTTTTCTCTGAGCTTGGAGTATGTTGTAGCTGAGATTCTAAGCTATCGTAAGTGTGGTCTCCATTTTCCGATCAGATGCCGGGATCATGCCTGTATTGCACTTGCAAAATCGGATTTGAGATCCTCTTAATTTGCATAATACCCGATGCTGGTATTATGCGGATAATTGCAGCATCAAAATAATGTGGATAACTCTGGTCCTCCTCCGATTTAACGACCAAATTATGCTGCTATTAGCCACATAATTGGGCTTATGAAAGGGGTATTAGAATTGTTTTATTACTATATTGTTCAGTAAAGTTGGTCCTAATTGTCAAATCTGTAAAAAATGAAATATTGTATAATTCAAACAATAAAAAACAAAATAGTGAGTGATAGACATCATGGACTGTCTCATTTGCATATCACTGAGATTTGCATATAACTGTTTTGTGAAAAATAAGCGAAACTTTAAAATGTCATAACTTTCTTATTTTACATCTGATTTGGATAAAATTTCTAGCGTTTTGCTAGTTTGATTTTTCTTTATTTATTCAAATTATCATTTTTCTGGGGTGGACTTGACCTTTAATTATTTTTCTCATTTGTCTAAATTTATTTGAATAAATACACGCACCATTAGTACTAGACAGCTGGCAGCCGTCTGTTTCGAGGAGTTTTTTAACAGTTTAATTTTTTTCTTATTTCTCCTCATACACAGACGGCTCACGATCGTGCAGCCGCCATTAGGGGATTAACAATGTAAAATCCCCCGGCCCCGACAGGCTCATCGATTTTTGTCTTTATTAATTTCATGAAAATATATTATGATGGTGGGCCCCAAGTCTGCGCACCTAATAATTTGAGTTAAGATTTAACATGAATTTCTTCTTATTTCACAAAATCTTTCAGTTAATAATGTTCCTTATATTATTAAGTGTACCAAATTTCTCATTAAAAAATGAAAGAAAATATAGGATTTTCTTGAAAAAACCTTGGGCAGTCATTCTCAGATTGAAAAAAAAATTATACTGCATGTCTGCGCACTCATTCACTTTGAACACGATTCAGGGATTTTGATGAGAAAGGCTGCATTTTGAGGCCGTCACATGAAATGCCCTAAATTCATTATTTTTCCACCATTTTGAGTCGGATTTTTTTTTTGAATACCTGTCTATGTGTTGCATGTTTAAAGTTTGTGCTCGTTACGTATCTTCTTTTACTAGAATCGTGCAGATACGCATGTTCGCAGACAAGGGGCACTGCGCAGACTTGGGTAGCGATGCCACATCATTTTAAAATATTTACTGTATACATATGTTGTGACCATTCATTTTGAAGCTTGTGACCTGCTCTTCGCAATAAGACGTTTTTTTCTTAATTTATGCAAATTAGGCAAATATCTAATTAAATATGCACGCATATCATTAAAAATGTCTGCCGCTCATGCGGAATGTGTATTTGCCTTTGTAATTTCACCCATGCTAGTGATTTTGAGGCAATTAACCACCAAAATATGTCAATTGGCCCATTCTTTGATTAAACCAATATAAACTATTAAAAAAACAGTGTTTCATATAGTTAAATATGCAAATTTAAGATGCCAAAGATCCTATATGTAAATGAGGTTGTGATGCAATGATACGCATATTGTAAACATACATGTATGTTAAAAATATTTCTATTCAAACTACATGTATGAGGTAATTAACCACCAACAATATGTCAAGTGGCCCTTCCTTGATTAAAAAGTAGTATAATATATAATTCAAACAAAATATGCAAATTTAAATGCATATGCAAATGAGATGACGCAATATAGTATACATATTGTATATGTTACAATGTTTGTTCTTGTGTATGGGCCATTTCATTACAAATAAATTGGATACAAGTATAATCAATGATATGATGTTCAATTGCACAAGAACAAATTCATAGAATATTATCTTCTACAAAAATAGTAAATATGCAAATGAGATGAATATGTAATTAACAACTTGCCCAGCTGCATCCATTATTACCCTCAAAAGATGTATGCTTCTTCATGCTTTGTATCCATGTATATAATGCAATTTGATATCATTTTTTATAAAGTACTTATACTGTTTTCTTTTGTTTATATGTAATAACTGTACAATTCAGTTAATGCTGTTAACATTCTTGAAATAAAATACCATTGTTGATTATTATTATCATTATGCAAGAAACCTGCCTGATCACCGATCAATGAATTGGTTAATGGTATACATGTAGTATACCACACGTATCATCTGCTTAAAAAAAATAGGGTCGGGATTGGGGGAAGGGGCCGGTATGTTTGGACAAGTAAGGTAACAAAAAATAAATAACAAAAATTAGGGTCATGATGGGGGGGGGGCAGGGGCGGGGGACCACTTAAAGGTTGCAAAAATAATAATAATAATAATAATGGGGTCGGGATGGGGGGAAGACCAGGGGTCGGTAGGGTTGAACAAAGGTCAAGGTATAGATAAAAAAAAAAAAAAAAAAAAAAAAATGGGGTCGGGATGGGGGGGGGGGGGCCAGGGGCCGGGACAAAGGTCAAGGTAGCTAAAAAAAATAATGTCATGATAGGGGGAGGGGCCAGTAATTTTGGACGACTGAAAGGTAGCTAGAAAAAAAAATGAAGGTCGGGATGGGGGGGCATGGACCGGTGAGGTTGGACGAGTAAAGGTAGCCAAAAAAATGGGGTCGGGGCAAGGGCCAGTAATGTTTGGGGTACTTGTAACATAGGGCCCCCCCCCAAGAAAAATAAATTGGGTCGGGTGAGTAATGGCAATTGTGGGTGAGGGGGCGGGTTGTAATGCCACGCAGGGGCCTGGGGCAAATTATGGAAGGGGTAAACATAGATCTATAGTAAATTGGGCTAAAAAAAGATGGGGCCTTGGGCCATAATCAGGTTTTAAAAGGGCAAGAAAGGTCCATCAATATCTGTTACATAATCACCAAAAATTAAACACCCCTACTCAACAGACTACAGTCTCCACATTGACCCTAAATTTTCCAGATTGAGGACAGTGCAAGCCCCAGTCTTTCCCGCTGGCGGTATTTCGCGGTTTACTAATTGGTAACAAGTTTGGTATCATTACAAAGCTTAGAATTCAAAGAATCTAATGATGCTAGGAGTTTTTTGGTTTTTCATGTGTAGGGGTACGATAAAGGGGTCAAAACATTCATGTCATCATCAAATCACCATATCAACAAAATCTCAACAAATCATGATATCAAAATGCAAAAAAAAAAAATCTGATTTTTTAGACAGAATTTCAGAGCAAAAGTACTAAGCTAACGATTCAATTTGCCACTAACACTGGTGTAAGTCAAAATCTTGTGTGTCACATGATTATGACAGGAGCAGTACTTTCCACTTTCGGCTTCTGCGATTCAAAATGGCCGCGCGCATCGTCCGATCAGGCAGGTTTCAATGACACATTTCAAGTGCAAATTATCTGGCGATTCTAACCTCAAATCAGAATGTAAAGTGAGAATTTCGTATTTTAATTTGATAATCTGCGGATATTTGTGGGTCAGAGTGTTACTGAATGAATATTTAAAGACTGGAAAAGAGTTTTCTGAGACCATGTTTTACACGGGGGCAGAGCATACCGATGCAAACGCGCGGCCGGTTTGGCATCGCTAACGTCTTGGGGGAACTTGCCATATAAGTAGGGTGTCTGAAGCCACACTGAAAAGTGTCAGCATAAAACAGGCTAATTTAGGGGAAAATATGGCACATTTTTTCGGGGAAGTTCAGGCTACTAGAAAAATGTGATCTGAATTGATTATTAACTTGTGTTTGGCATGTATGGAAAGAGAAAATTCAGGGGCTTCTTTTGACAGTAAGGACAAGTTTATATGATCATTTTAAATAAGGATTTAGAGATAAATTGGAAACCCTTATTTTTGTGTGTGTTGAGATTGCCATTTCTTCATGCGTTTTCTATGGGAAAATGAAATTTCTGTTTTGCACAATTTTTTTCACTTTGTCGCAATTTTTCATTGTGATCTGGTTTCCAAATCTTTATAAAAATCATACCATCAGATAGAGCATAAAAAATCCTATTGAACTCTTTATGGACAAGTTTTTGGCATTAATAATAAATTTATAACAGCTCTCGGAAGCTAAAAATTTGGATTTGTGTGTGTCCATTTCTTAACTAGTCTATGGCAGAGAAATGCTGAAAATTTACCTAATTTCATTCTTCTTTTTTGCAGCCAATAATTGGATTTTTTTCAAAAATGTTACATTTCTGTCAGTCTGAAGGTCATTTCTCTTCAAATTCACAAAGAAAATGTGATATTTTCTTGAAATAAGAAAAATAATTTTTTTCTCCAGGCACCCTAATATAAGAACTGGACCAAAATAAAGATTGTTATTCCGTTTTGGCCTGAAATGCACCATAACGAGAAAAAATAAATAAAGAGGACAAAAACAGTGATTTACTTCAGCTGTTGCGCAACTCCCACTTCCTTGGTTTATACGAACAATAAACATATGGCCATTGACTCGAGTCCCTGTACAGATAGAGTTAGAACTTCGGTCTCATTTGGTGAGTGGAGCCAACGGAGTTCAGCGGAACAACCAATTTAACAACAGAGACCGAAGCTTTTTTTTACATGCGGGGGTCAATGTACTTTTAGCCCATTTCTACAAGTACAACAGTTTGGGCTCAAAACCTTAGACCTTAACCACTCTAGGCGACACCCCAATACTTACCCGTGCTAATAAACTGGGACTCCACTCACGCGCGTTTGGGCCTCCCTAGCTTAGAACTAAGCACTAATATCACCTTAAAAACTAAATCTACAAGGTATGTATAATCTATTTACAACTTTAATAATGTTTAATCGGTACTCACCGGTTCTTTTGTTGCATTTTCAGACCATTTCTCACAATTCTTCGTAAATATTTGCGGCAAATTTTGTCGCCATAGACAGCTTAGCATCCATCTTTATTGATAAATGGAGCGCCCTTTACGATAGTTGTTAATGCCGCGGAGAAATCGTTAGGCATTTTGGCCTGTGTTCAAGGCGTTCTTTCTGTTTTATTTTTTATATTGAAGATTGTGCATTTGTTGAATAGCGCCGTCTACGTCAGGTATGAGATCGAGTGTATAAATACACTCTTCCAAAATAATTATGATTCCGACCTGGCGCTGTTTAACTTCAATCTCTTTCACCTAAATTAGCGATGAATGCTAGCATTATAAAATATATATTATTAACGTCTGACGAAAAGAATAACCAACCGATCAGCTGACGAGAACGCGAATCACGTGATCTTCATATCAGCTTCGATCGCGAGTCAGAAGAGAAGAGCAGCTGCCCAGAAAATCAGGAAAAAGCCGTGAAAATGTAAGTTCCCCTTCATTTCTTTCATTTTTTTGTTGTTGCTAACGATGCATTTACACTATAAAATTATAATTTAAATAAGAGAAAGGAATATAGCTTGTACTTGTGATATAATAATATAAATATCCTGTTCTCAGAGATTTCTAACCAAAAATACTACTGATGTAGCCTATGAGGTCCATACATGTAATGTTGGACCTCATTGGTACTAGGAGTGATCTTAACTAAGACTAAGTTACAGAAAACGAGTATAATTTGAATTTTGGGGCAACATTCAATTGTTCAACAATGTATTTTGCCTTTTGGAGACAACAATTTGTTGTCTCCAAAATACTCATTGAGTCAGTGCGCGTAGAGCAATGATGCAATCCAATGGCAATCTCGTCCCTGGCTCTGTAGAGAGTAAGCCTACGTTAGGAGAATGATTTTTACTCTCCATGAGCTCCAGGAGCCGCGTTCCTGGCTAAGCGCACCCCCGGCCCCCGACCCGGCCTAACCGTCCATGGCCGCCTGGCCTGGCCACCATGACTGGCCGGCAGAGCAGAGCAGCTGTAGGCTAGTCAGTGTAGACTGAATTCTGGGCAGAGAATGCAATGGCATGCCATTACATGCCAATCTAAAACTTTATAAAAACAACAGCAAATCAAATGTATCCATCCACATACAATTTATTAGATATTCAAGATCTTACAGAGAAAAAAAATAAATGTCGAGTAACAGATGTTTACCTACCGAATAACCTGTAAGTTTTGGAGCTCTTTCAGATAATTCTTTTGATTTCTGATCCTTGCAAAGAAGTGACAGCGCTAATACCGCCATATTCCAATTTGTGCAGCTAAATTCACATCGTAGAGGGCACTAGACTAATTTTGTTTCGCCATCGTGCAAAAATTTGTGCCAAATAAAAATATTTTCAGACCTAATTATTGCTGTGATGATGGGATGATTGAAGCATGGCAATGCTTCAATGATCAAGATTATGCTGTCTTTGGATATACAATTCTGAGTTTTTCATTAGTTTGGGGACGAATGCATGCCTTGCTACGGTTGTCTCATCTTCATACAGGGACTGCAATTAAATTTCAGATGACGTCAAAAGCAGGTCAAAAGGCGTCAAATTTTATTCCTCATTCAGGGTATTCTACAGGGGCCGCGGAAGCGGGGGGCTGGGGGGCTTCAGCCCCCCACTTTTTTCCAAAACCATGTACAAAAAACGTAAAAATGACCATATGATTGTGATTTTTTGCATGGTCAGCCCCCCCACTTTTTGCTCAGCCCCCCCCCCCCCACTTTGAAAACCGTTCCGCGGCCCCTGTTCTAGGGTAAGGGGGGAAATAGGCAGCAGGGTTCTGCATGGGAACGATTTTTTAAAGTGACAAACAACAACAAAAAAGGGAGGGGTTCATTACAACATGAAGATCATTTTTGTTCCGAGAAATTTGACACTAAAAAAAAGAAAAAAAAGGCTTTCACTAAAAAAAGTAGGTAATTTTGCTTCTATTTTAATTATGCCATACCTATACCAACACACGCAACAACCCATCCCCTCAGGAAACTCTTGGGTGTGCTTCAGCACCCCAGCGGTGACACGACATTTGCTTCGACCGGAGGTACTATAGGGTTAACGTTTGGATTGTAATAAAGTTTTTGGATCAGAATAATGTGAATAATGTGTACGCACGGACGTTCAGAACAACAGCCACTGGCTGAAGTTCGTTTACCGTGTTGAAATAATTAAATGAAAGAGAAGGATTAGGGTTTATTTAGTTTTAGAGGTTTGATTTTATGTTTGCTTTAACGGGCAGATTTTCCATCGGAGCAATTGCCGCTGGAGCAAATGTCATGACCCCCCCCCCCCCCAACCAGGACCCCCGCTTCCAGGGCCATGCCATGCAGGGAGCCGTAACACAAAGGTTATAGCGCTTGATTTTCACTTTCACGATTTATTATAGGCCTTCATTGTGGTCAATGCAATCAATCATACAATAAAATTTTTAAAGATTATTGCTGTTTTACGGGCCCCATCTAGCTCTATTTTCTTATAATCTCCTTTCTCCTTTCTTTCCTTATCCCTCTCTCTATCTTTCCCGTTTTCTTCTTTATTTTCTCTACTTCTCATCATGAAGAGCTCTCGTCTTATTTACTCTGGCCTATCACTCCAACTTATGTGTCCGTAATCTGTACTAATTTATATGGTTCTCTCTTGAGGTGGGAACTTAATTTCATCAGCTATGGGGAATTCAATCTCCATTGATCAATTAATAAACTAATCAATCGACTAATAATCAAACTGAATATTTTAATATATACCGAAAGGGGGAGTTATACTGTAAAAAAAATATTGGGTAAAATTTTACCACCACTAGGGTAAATATTATGTGTCCAACCAATTTGGGGCAGTATTTTACCCAATGCGGAAGCATATTGTCCGGTAAGGTTTAAAAAAAAGAAGCAATTACTTTAAATGGGCAAAATTTTCATGACACTGGATAAATAAAAATGCCCAAAAGAAATGCCCAATGTTGGTTGGACACATAATTACTCTCATGGAGCGCTTTTACCCATTTTTTTTAGAGTGTAAAGATGACGTAATTTTTATTCATCATTCGTAGTATGGAGTTAAACAAACCAGACTCTTTTCTTCTTTATTTCCACCTCGCCCTCCCCTCTCTCTATATATCTCATACATTTATGTTTTTCTGTTCACTACTTGAAACTATAGGGGTGTTCACCCCCTGTAACTGCCCCTTTAGTCGTACGGAGCTCCTGTCTTATTTATTCTTGTAATTAAAGGTCAAGTCCATCCCAGAAACATGTTGATTTGAATCAATATAGAAAAATCCAATAAGCATAATGCTTAAAAATTAATCAAAATCAGAATTAAAATAAAAAAGTTATGACATCTTAAATTTTCCCTTATTTTTAAAAGAAGAGTGAATTCAGTGACAGAGTCGATGACGTTCCCCACTCATTATTTCTTTTGTTTTTATTGTTTGAATTATACAACATTTCAGTTTGTACAGATTTGACAATAAGGACCAACTTGCCGACTGAACCATAAAATGTTAAAACCATACCACATGTTTAGGAGGAATGAAACTTTGTTTCACATGACAAAGAGGAGAAAAATTAGAATGTTTCATAATAAAATACACTAGTAGTGAGTGGTGACGTCATCAGTCCCCTTATTTGCATTACGACCAGGAAGACTGTTTTATGAAATTATGTGAAAAATAAGGGAAATTTTGAATTTTAGTAACTTTTTTATTTTACACCTAATTTTGATGAAAATCTTCAGTGTTATGCTTGTTGGATTTTTCTTCTTTTATTCAAACCAACTTTTTGTTGGTGTTGACTTGTCCTTTAATTAATGTCCTAAAGGGATGCTCTGAACCGAAAATATTTGTATATACATAAATAGAGTAAAATTTACAAAGCAAAATGCTGAAAAATTTTCATAAGAATCTGGTAACAAATAGCAAAGTTATTGAATTCTAATATAAAATCATAATAATTGTTTCATTTTTTCATTCATGAGAGAAAATTATGTCTCCCTTATAATGAAATAAGCTGTAGCAATTAGTATATTCCAATATTTGTTGGTTCTTGGAGGAAAAAAATTGAACAAACCTAATTTTATATAACAACTTTACAATAGAACAAGTGGAGATCAGTGGCGTAACAGGCGGGGGGGGGGGGCAGGGGGGGCAAGCTGCCCCCCCTGGCGGAGCTCACCGGGAAAATTAAAAAAAAAACGGGAAAAATAAAAAAAAAAGGGGGGGGGGAAGAAAGGGAAAGGGAAAGGAAAGAAAAAAGGGGAAAGGGAAAACGGAAAGATAACGGGAAAAGGAAGGAAAAAAGAACAAGTGAGAAAGAGTCGCCCCGATATACAATTACATTAGCATGATTAGTATGACAGGCAAACAAAAGCGGGAAATAAAGGCAGAATGGAATTAGCCAAAATCTAAATTGGAAAATAAAGAATAGGGACAAGATAACGTACACTACCGGGCTACCGAGGATTGAGATAACGAGCGGGAAGAAAAATGGATGGTATATAGCATAATGTCGTATGAAAGTCTATCATAAACTTGCTAAATCTCCAAAGGCTCTGTCCAAGAGTCAAGACCCCGTGCAGTGGGGGCTCTTCATCTGTAACCTTTAATGGGTTCTATAACGGGCCCCTATATGGACCCTTCCTGCATTAAGCTTTACGTTGAAGGACTGGCGTACCGGGGATGGTTCCACAGCCAAGGGGAAATAAAAGAAAATAAAGGAGGCAGCGAAATGAGATGAATGAAAAAAAAATATGACATGATATTTGCTATAATGATGTAAAAATCTATCACATAATTAGAATTTCATTTTAACAGGCCATTTTTTTCTGGCTCGCTTCGCTCGCTGGCGACTTTTTACAAATTTTCCCACATTTGCTATGGTGTGCCCTTCACAATATTTGGATGATTACGATACACAACTGCATTGAATTTATGTGTTGTATTAAAGCTATATAAATATACACGCAATTTGATTAAAATAAGTGGCCATCTGTAACGGGTTTAAAATGGATTTGATATCAAGAGGTTCCGGGGCTCTGCCCTGGACCCCACCCATAAAGCACTGTTATATGGATGAGTTTGGACCATGGCCCCCAAAAGTTCTACAACCAAACAAAAAAAATAGGAAAGAAAGGAAAGTGTATTATATTTTTCTGAATATCACGTTAAAATCTATCTTCATGTTAGATTCTCATGAAAAGGTGATTTTTTTTTATCTCGCTCGCTTCGCTCGCTCGGGACCTATATTAAGCTACTTCTTGCAAGAAGCGCCATACTCGGCCCCCTCGAGCATATAGAGCTTCGCCCTGATGCTCACAATCATAACAAAAATCCTGTTCACCGTGGCGTACAAAAAAAGGAAAGAGAGGAGGGTGAATATGATATCCTCTTTTTAACATTATGTCAAAATCTATCACAAAATTTGATTTTTGCAATAAAAATGTCAAAAAAATTTGCTCGCTCGCTTATATATATATATATCTGCCCGATACGCCATATCGCCCCCTCAAAATTTTTGCCTTATGACGCTATTGCCTGTTCCATGATATGACCGGGAAATTTTTGGCTCTTGCCCCCCCTGGCCACCGACCCCTGTTACGCCGCTGGTGGAGATATGACATCATCAGTTTGCTCCTTAGATATTCACTTAGATATGCCTAAAAATGTTTCACCGGAATAATGCAAATCATTAAAATGCCATAACTTTGTTATTCCTTGTCCGATTTTGATAGAATTTTTAGTGTTTTGTTTGTCTAATTTTTCTTAATCTGTTCAAATAATATTATTTTCAGCCTGGAGTACCCCTTTGCAATAGGTCAGTGTTCATAGTGCGTGGTTTTCTCGTGAGGAGGGAATTAATTAGTTTTGATTCAAATTTCATTAGATCAACCATTGACCATCGGAAGATAAAAATCATATTTTTCGAAAATGGAAGAAAATAAGTGTTTATTGAAATGAACGAATGGTGATGATCAACTAATGTGACCAATAATCAATCACTCGACTATCAATCAATCACTATCAATCAATCAATCAATAAATATACAAATCAATCAACTGACCATCTTTTAATTTTTTAAACAAAAAAAACTTTTTCAAATTATTTTTTTACGGAACACCGACTGATGCACTTTGTGACTGCACCATATTATTTTATCACAGACATTACGCGAAGTCCTCACATTATAATGTTTTCAACAAAAGATGGCGCTAGACCACTTTGTACAGCGTGCTACTCGTAATTTGTGAACGAAGGGCATCGTGGTCTCAGGCACATTCCAAAACAACACGGCACTCCAGTATAAGTTTTCGCAAAAGCGATGGGGACGGTTTCTACAAGAAAGAAAGTCTATTGAAAATGCCCGTTAAATCGCAATGAGCAGCTGGGAGCACTGGCGTAAATCCCGGGGGGATGGCCTGTACAAACATCCACCCACTTTTTACGAAAGAAAAGAAAAAAAATCACAAGAGATAATTCTTCCTAACATACCGCTTAACAAATAAAACAATATTATTGAATCATAAAATGCAAATAAAGAGCCAGTTCACCAATTCCAAACGAAATACTTATGTCCTTATTATAACATTGAAGAGAAACCCCCGTTTCTTCCAATTCATCAATGTTGGGGTCTTTGGGAAGGGATTAAGATGGAATGTCTAATTTGTTGAATGTAATCTCTAATAAAACCATTAAACCATCATGGGGTAAAAAGATAATGATATTGGAGGGGTATTTGCCATATGGACATACAGTGGCGTAACTACGGGGGGCATGGGGGGCACACCCCCCCCCCCCCCCCCCCATCGGCTGACCAAAAAAAAAACGGGGAAAGGGGAAAGGGGAAAGGGGAAAAAGGAGAAAAGAGGGAGAAAGGAAGAGAAACGTAGTGGGAAAAAATAAAATATTATTCATTATAATGTTATATTATATCATAATTATGTTATGCTACATTACATAAGAAAATTTTTATCATAACTTTATGAAACATAATTTGCCCATGGCCTACGTCTTCATTGTTCCTGGTGCTCGCATTGTCTGTTTAACGTGATATATAATCCTGTTGTACTAAAACATCCCGTTTTCAAGTCAATATAAACCAAATATATTTCCTAGTACTTGAGTTATCATTGTTTTATGTAGTGACATATGCTTCTTTTTCATGACTCAAAAAGTGATTGCCCCATCTTAAGGTCTTCGTATATATATGAAACATTTCCTGTCCGTGATTACGTTCGCATTAGTGGATTGGTGAGATATGTCTGCTTTTCATGAATTCCTAAAATCAGTCCCTCAAATGTCCCTTCTTCTGATCTGAATATCAAAAATTTTCAGCTCGCGCTTCGCGCTCGCATCATTTGGTTAATGAAATACGTATGGTCCTAGTTAATTCCTACAAAAAACCTTAGAATGCCCCACTTCAGGTCTGAATTATCTAAATTTTCAGCTCGCGCTTCGCGCTCGCATCATTTGGTTAATGAAATACGTATGGTCCTAGTTAATTCCTACAAAAAACCTTAGAATGCCCCACTTCAGGTCTGAATTATCTAAATTTTCAGCTCGCGCTTCGCGCTCGCATTGTTTAGCGAGACAGGTACCTATCATGATTACACAAATTTGATTATAATGTCCCTTTTTAGGTGTGAATATAAAAAAAATTCAGCTTGCGCTTCGCGCTCGCATTATTTGATCAGTGAGATACATATCAGTTTAATGACATTGTCCTTAAAATGTCTCTATTGGGTCAGTATAACTGGCAACTGAGCGCGCTTCGCGCGCTCACTAGCGCACTCACTCAGTGATTCAAAATTTTTGCTGGTACCCCCCATGCCGTGACCCACGGTACGCCACTGTGGACATATCAATGGCAATTCCTTGCATATCTAAAAACATGATTGCAAAAAAATGCCAAAATATTTCAGTCATCCCCCCACCCATCAACACAGATTTACGCCAGTGGCTGGGAGGTCTGTGCTGAAAATTTGTGAACCGTAACAGCTGATCATCGTAAGATTCTGAGCTGACAAATAATTGCAAATATTGTTTCGTTTGTCCAGAGTCCAGGACAAAACTGCTGTTTAATTCGACAAAGACTGCTTTGTCATGAAGGGCTATTGACACTGATAGATTTACTATGTTGTAGAATCCGTCCCAGTCGATATTGCATAAACCCCCTTCTTTTTTACCTGAGACTCTCAGAGCATTGTTATTTTTCTATTGCCTTGTCCCACTCGGTCTTTTACATTTCCCTCTCTTGTTATGTGATTTCACTGGTCATTGATCCAATCCATCATATCTCTAAGATCCAATCGTATCTCTGAATGATTAGTATTATGTGCACGTGTTGTATAATATTTGATTTTATTTTATTAATGTTTTCTTCTGCATTCATAATATTCGTATAATACATTTTCCATTACATTAACAAACAGTTACTGTTTTTGTGCATGAATCATAAAGAAAATGGACTAAATAAAATATCATGCTAAACAAATATGATCTACTACCAAGTATTTACAATCTGCAGGAGGATTGTCATCGTAGGCAAACTGCTTGAAAAAATGACAATCCCGCATTAAAACTCATTAAATTAAATTATTTTATCCATTTATAAAGAAGAATGATAATATCAAATATATTGTCCGTAACTTTAATGATGAAGATGGATACGTCCTCTGTCCTCAACCTCCCACCGCCCCTTAGAGCTCTCTCTCTCTCTCTCTCTTACAATTATCTTTTTACATAAGATCTTATCCCTAGCATGTAAACCCTTTAGCTATTTTATCAGAATAGACATGTTAACCTATACATTTAACCAAGTAACTATTACACATACATGACATAATGTGTGTTTCTTTTTTGCAAGTTATCCGTAAATTTGCTATGTATAGGATACATGATATATATTTCACTTAGAATGTTATTTTCAATGTTGTTTTCCCTTTCGCTTCTCTCCCCCCTTCCCTCTCCCCACTCCCCCTCTCACCACTCCATCTCTCCCCCACTTTCCCTCTCTCCCTCGCTCGATATCCCTCCTTGCCTCTGTCAAGCCTCTATTAGTTTTCCCCTGTCATTTCTACCAGGAATATTTTCACCCTTTGTTTTTCGTCTTTTTTAGCAAAATAGTAATAGGCACTTCATTTGAGGTAAGTGAAGCATAAAACTTTAACATATAATGAGGAAAGCCGATGACGTCACACATTAATTATATATTTTTGATATCAACGATTTCCCCATGGAACATGGTAAATCATCAATTAATTGCGTACAGTGAAAAGATTCTGCACTAGCAAGGCTCTAGGGATCCAGGCGAACGCTACCGACTTAAAAAAAAAACACGAAATAAACTATTTGATACAAAAGGAAAGTAAAAAAAAAAAATTGTGATCACCATTATTGTTTAAATTCGATGAAATCATGAAAAAACATAATGTTTGTATTAAAAAAAAAACTGTAAAAGATGACGGACGAGAATATTGGAATAGGTCGATCATAAATTATTGAACTAGACCGGTAATGTTGAAAAAAGCGAGGAATATTGAACTATAGACCGAAATGATGATTTGGGCCAGTTCGATATGATCACGATGTTGTTACATAAATGAGTCTATTAAACGCTGCTAATCAGTATACTTCGAATGTGCTCAAAGAAAGCTTCTCTTTGCACTACACAATGTACATAATTGATATACTGATTAAACTATAAACCAATGGCATATTTATTATACACTGGAAAAACATGATGCGACAGTCTCTTCTTCTACCATTGTTTACTGAACGATGATTTTATTTGAATAAATCCCGAAAATGAGATGCCGTGTAAGGACACTACAGTGTGACCTGCTCTAGGCGATATCTTTCTATGTGACTATATATACTCATCTTAACTAAGATGGTGTGCTTCCTTTTCATTGGCCCGTATTCGGAAGTCCAGTTAAACTTATATGCCATGGTCTAACTCTGTGCTAAAATTATGGGAAGCCGAAAAAATTTGCATTTATGTTATATGTTTCCTATCTTTACTTGACCCCTTCCATTAGTTTCATTGATGACTAGAACTATTTCAATAATCATTCCAATTAATTTTATGAATGATTTGAGTGTCAAATGAGCTGATAAATTGTACTATTAGAGATACCTGTGACAATAGGCTTTCCATAGTTAAACCATAACTTTAAACCAGTGTTAATATAATAATAATAATGGTGGCTACTTATATAGCGCACATGTCCACCTGTATTAAACCCAGTTATGGGCCATTGACGCGAGTTTTGCCTCTATCTGTTACGAATGAGCTAACCCAGCCCACTGGCCCCAAACCATTCCAAGCTGCTTCACAGTGAGGTCATGTATGACGTAAGATGATCTTAAACGGTTCAGTGAGGTATGATCCGTCTTCAGGATGCCTCCCTTGGCGTCATCGAAGAACCCTCCTCCCATGAAACCTTTGATCATGGTTGGGATCACCCCGATCCGTCGAAGACAAAGCCCAACGAAAACGTCCTCCCAGGGGAAGAGTGGTGTCTGAAGTGCGGCAATGTAGGCTTTGTGAACCACGTCCATTGATATTACGTACCCTATCCCGATACAATATGGCGGATACTTATCATCCTTCGTAACAGAATATGGAACGTAGAATTTATTATACACATCTCGTATGATGTCAAAGTTGAAGGCAGCCTTGCCGGCCACAAAGTTCCGTGAGGGCGCTGTTCGCAGGTAAATTAGCATCTTGATCGTGTTGACTGCCATGTCATCGTCTGTCTTCATCACGAACTTGGCATTCTGGCAGTACCTGCTGGCCCACTTGAGACCCATCACGGTCTTGATAGTCAGGTTTAGGTAGGAATCAACGAAGTCCTCCTGCACGATGTCGCCGTAGTTGACGAGTTCGCGACTGAGGTCATCAGTGACCTCCCTACTTGACACAGCACCTACAAGGAATACGGTTTCAAGATGCATTTCGGTGCTCCGTCCTGTCATACCCCAACTTCGTCTTATTGCGTCACGACGTTCGAAATTCTTCGGCGCTGATGCAACAATCATTAGCAAGGATACACGCTTGAATGTCCCTTCGTCTGTGAGGCATTTTTGCTTCGGGTTTAAGATGTACCTGTACTCATGCAAGTCTATATACGATTTCCAAATAGTTGAATTTAAAACACCAGGATTCTTTATGTCTTTGACCTTCTTTAACCTTTCTCTATGGTGTCCCTTTGGATGAACCAACCGTTTATATCCAGGGACCAGTTCTCCGAAATCATCAGTTTCTTCAAAGTCCACACCGAAATCCAGCATCGGTCCGAGATATGTTGCATTGGTAGGTGAGGGACGAGGGCGCGTCACCAAGACCTTGGTTTCTCCTCGCTTATTTTTGGCAACCACCGTGCCCTTCTTAGACGAGATATTGTACTTCTTGTAGGCTTCTGCGTAGGTGTTGATTCGTTGAACCTTCGACATTGTCGGCGAAACTGCCAAGATCTTTTGCTTGGTCTCCAGCTCATGGGCAAACCTGGCATAGAACTCTCTCCCGATCTCATCTCTATCTCTTGGCAGGATCATTGAGGTGTTTCTCAACATTTTCCTGGATGCGTCAGTATTGTTGTAATTCCCACTGGTGTTGTGTAATCTCTGGACAACAGGCTCGACAGAGCCATATTTCCGGTTATCGGAGGGTTCATCTCGCTGCTGCAATCGATGTGAAAGGAGCTCAGATATGTCCCCTTCCTCCAGTTGGTACACCTGCTTGAGGAACGCCCTATCAAGGACCTTTCCATTCTGCTCCACTCCTTTTAGTTGCCTGCTTCCGAAGCTAATGTCCTGGTAGTTCTTCTGGTAGAGAAGGTAGAACTGACAGAGGACCGTCATGCTCATGGAGGAGATGACGAGGATGAAGAAGAATCGGACGATCTCCGTCATACGCATGGTCGTCACCCTGACCGAAGTCCTCAACCATTCATCAGGACTTCGCTTCTCCCTCTAGTGATGCCATTTTGAATAAGATCATCATGTATCTTGTTTGTCCTATCAATGATTCTATGGTGGATATAGGAGACCCTGTATAGCAAATGGAGAGAGAACAGTTATTAAAACATTGCATTATTATACCGATACTCTTATGGTGATTAGTTAGTGTGTTGGTTTCCTATAAATTCTTAGTCATACTTTCACGATGTTCAGGTGTGTAAAAAACTCAAACATTTACCAATAATAGGGGAATGGTCCGCACTGATCAGCATAATAAACTTTTTGATTGGTGGATTATCTTAATTGTTGCACCATTTTAAAGTGATTTGCTGTTATAAGTTTTTGTCATATAATATTCTGAACATTTTGTGGAAAATGAGTTTTATGTGCATAATTGTCTATTGTTGTTGTTTATCACCCATCGCTTGCCGCACAAACAGGGGCCAAAGAACGATTTTGTGAGTGGGAGGGCTTACAAGACAAGTTAAAGCATCCCCGGTTGCCAGTCGATAAAAAAGCGCAAGTTTCAATTAATGCGAGGGAGCGTGGCAACCAAGCATTTTTGTGTTATCTACTTTAAATGTACAATAACAACCAAGAAACAGAGGCAGGGTAATGTGTGTCTATGATTCACCCCCCCCCCCAAAAAAAAATAAAGTGCTTCTGTCATAAGCGATATATGTCATATTTTCAAGCTCAAAACTTCGCAGTTGGTGTAATATTTCTTTCCCTCCTTCTTCTTCTTCTTCTTCTTTTTCTTTTTCTTCTTCTTCTTCGTCCCATGATGTATTTCTTGATTTGAATAATACAGTTAATTAATTCCATTCAATTTCAGTTTAAGTACGCTGGACTCCGAAATAAACCCTTTTGAAATCATTTGAACATGTCAAATTCGATTTAAGATCCTCAGCTACGGTCATTTAGCATTCTCAAAAGATCTGCTAACCGAAAGTAAACACAATCATAATCACCAATAGCTGTACACAATGTAATTTCTTGCTGTATATTATTTATTCTTTCGTTGAGGACTTTGTGACGTATTTCAATTTGAAAGTCACAAAGAATTATGCTTATTCTGTGACCATGAATGCTAAATTTGTCAACTAATTGTTATATTATTTTCTGTGCATGCACGACCGACTGGTAAATCCTTTTCTTTTTATTGTGGCTTCGTTATTCCTCTGCACGCGAGAAGGTATAGACATGATAATTGTTCAGTTTGAGTTTGTTTCGTATGTAGTCCTGAAAGAAATTCTCAATTTGTAATGATTAACTTAACAGTGACCCAATGCAAAAAGAATTAATTAATTTTCACGAGTCGCGGCGTTCAACTGGAACTCTATTTCAAAAGGGCCCTTGATGGTAGGCCTTCAAATAAAACGAACCAAAAAGCCCCCAAATTAAAAGTCTTATTGTTTGAAGGAGATTTGATAATGAGGGCGCTAATGTAAAAAAAAATGCACACATACGCGCCGGCATGCCTGAGGGGACAGGACATAGGCTCCCCTAACAGAATATAGATGACGAAATAAAGTCCGGAGTAACTGTCGTCGGAGCAAATGTCGTGTCATCGTTCTCCGATGTATTTTATTACACTTCGGATAAGATGTCAAACGGTAGGTCCTTTCTTCACTATTAAGAATCTTTTCTTGACATCGCAGTTGGATAATTTTTTTTTTTTGAAAAGCCTCTCGATCAAAATGTAACTGAATATTAATGCCTATGAAAACACGTAACCATCATTCAACCAACTCATTCATGACTTTTTGCCCCAGATAACATGAACCTTTGGCTATTCATACGATGAATTATCCGTAACTAATAGAAGAATTAAAACAGATACCAATGACCTTGAAATATTCTTACTTTAGTTTCCACTTTACATAAGAATTGAGTCTCTGGTGAAAATGTGCCCCCTTTTGAAAGAGCGCCGCGCCTCGTGCACGGGTGGCCCTGGATTCGATCCCTGGCAGAGTCATTATTTTTTTTTTAAAGTGAATTGACTATATACCCGGGGTAAATAAAACGTTATGTTAGGTTTATTATTAATCCTAAATTTAGACAACAGTATTGTATGTGGAGAACCACAAGGGTCGCCACTTGGCCACCACATTTATTCATTTCATGTATTAATTACGTAATCGTTCGCCCAGCGTGTTTCCTATTTTGTATGAAGATAATACAAATACTGCATATTCTAACAAAATGTCGTGTAAAACTACTCATATTTTAGAATTTAGGTTGAATAATTTAATTATTTACAGAGTTGAAGGTTCTTCGTTTTACCGACTTTTGACAGAAACTTAATATGGATGCTCTACATAAACCAAATTGAGAAAAAAGTCGCAAAAAATTGGTATTATAATTATATCGCATAAGTGTTTTTTTTTAATCTTTCCCTTGAGTGCATAACCCCCCCCCCATTTTATGTTTTAAAACATATTTTCTAGAAGGAAAATGTCAACATGAACCAACTTTGGACAAAGCAAACACTCTCCCCAAAACACAATGCACACGCTTGTATATATAATGATGTGATATGATGTGAACATATTTGTATATTGATGATTTATTAATAATAACACAAAAACATGTTTATATTCATATATGTTTACATGCACAAAGTCAGTTTGAACACAAACATATTAACATCAAATGCTTGGAATATCTACAGTGCGATCTATCAAGTAATAATCTATTTCGAGGCGCACTATATTAGTAGGACATATTACACCAACTTTCGCTCGAGCTGCTGTCTCCAGCACACAGTACATTCAAGGATTTAATCCTGCCCTGAACCCTTTCACCTCACCTGGGTTAAGTGAAGCAGAATGTGGGAAAATTTCCTGCTCAAGGAAACCACACTACTTAAAAGTACATCAAATAGTATCGAACCTATGACCCCCTCTTCAAAAGAAGAAACTTACAGATAATGGTTGAATGATCCATTGTATAAAGTAATCGTGAGAAAAAAAGAGATTTTTCGATTGGAAGTTAAAAATCATGAAACAATAGCGGAACAATCCAGCCGCTTTTACCTCAACCCAACCAGCAGATTTTTTTATTCACTTTATTATTTTTTTTAATTTGATAACATCGCGAAAAAGAGGAAGAATTAAAAAAATAGAAGAAGAAGAAGGAGAAGATGAGGAGGGGGAGAAGAAGAAGAAGAAGAAGAAGGGGATAAGGAAGAAGACAAAGGAGGAGGAGGAGAAGTAGAAGAAGAAGAAGAAGGGGATAAGGAAGAAGACAAAGTAGGAGGAGGAGGAGGAGGAGAAGTAGAAGAAAGGGCATTAAACTCATAATAAAATATAATTTCCATTTATGCAATCTAATACAATTAAAGTTTAAGTCCACCCTAATGCAGAAAAATGTTGATTTGAATCAATAGAGAAAAATCCAACAAGCATAACGCTGAAAATTTCATTAAGAAAGTTATGACATTTTAACGTTTCACTTATTTTCCACAAAATAGTTAAAATGAACAAGACAGTGACATGCAAATGAGAGAGTTGATGACGTCCCTCACTCACTTTTTTTAATAATTGTTTGAATTATACAATATTTTAATTTTTACAAATTTGACAATAGGGACCAACTTGACTGAACCATAAAATGTTAAAACAATAGTAATTTCACATGTTCAAAGACATGAAAGAGGAATACAACTTTCTTTCACATGACATCGAGTGGAAAATTATAATACTTCATATTTCACATAATGAAATACAAAAGAAATAGTGAGTGGATGACGTCATCAGTCCCCTCATTTGCATACCAACCAGGATGTGCATAAAACTATTTTGTGAAATTAAGTGTAATTTAAAAATGTCATAACTTTCTTATTTTACATCCGATTTTGATTTAAAAAAAAATCAGTGTTATGCTTGTTGATTTTTTTTATTTTTTTATTGGGGTGGACTTGTCCAAAGAAAAGCCGCAACATTACCACTCAAATAATAGCAGCGAAATATAATTTTCATTTCAGAATTACAGTGAATGTCCTTGCTTTCTAGAATGTAGGGTATAGGATAAACTATGACCTATGTCATGAAAATAACGAAAGAGAATGGAAGGGATGTAGTCAAGGCCGACCTCGTGTCCACATTATACCGGCCTTGTCCTCGGCCCAAGTTACGTGCACAAAATCTATTGTTTCTCAATCGGCCTCCTGACTACTGAGGAAGTACCGGCCGAGACTACTTCCCTGGAAAATGGAATATACAGTAAAGGGATTTAGCAACATAATGCATCTTTGCCCTATAGTGTCGAATGACATGTAAGGACGAACACGAAGTTTTAATGATTTTTACAGAATAAATGACGCTATATAAATGCTGTTGTTAATCATCATCATCATCATTCCCATCATTATCATTTAAATGTTACAATTCCATGTAGCAAAGGGTGAAAAATCAAGCACACATCAGAGATATTTATTCAAGAAAGGAACGATTATTTTAAAGTTGTTATCGGTAAAGAAAGTTGATATAAAACGGCATACGTACCCTGTCATACAAAACTTTTGTTGATCCTCCAAAAATGCAAATGAAGTTGGTTGAATTAAAATGAATTATATTAACACTAGTTGTCTAATAATGAGCACGAAGGTCTATTATACGACCTATAGGCCTAGACCTACAATATATATATAATATATTATTGCGAAAAAGGGAGAGGGGTAAAAAAAATCGATATAATTCTTTCAGATGCTTCTTTTGTTTGTACGGGCAGGGGGCGGTCGATAGTACATTTAGTCTGACCCGTTTGAAGAAATGTAAAGGGGTCAGGCCAGTGTCTCATAAAGTTTTTCTGTAATAGTAACAAATGACTTAACGCACACTGAAACTTCTTTGGTGATAAATTACATTCTCAGTCTTTTTTTAATGTCACCAGTTGAAATTGAATAATATCATTATGTATCAAGTTTCATTGTTACTAACTAGCATCCGAGTGAATGAATAGTTTATCATTTTGTCAAAATCTGATTAGGTAATGGGATATTAATTCACGTTCACTATGTTAAAACCATGAATATACTTCTGAGCAAAAACAATTTGAAAAGGGGATACCAAAAAGTCACTTGGCGGGCCGTATCTGGGTTTTAAAAAGAAAACCACATTTTAGAAAGTTCAATATCTGCTCTTTAATTTGATACCTCAATTACAGAAAATGGTCAAGAAATAACAAAGTTCTGGTTATTTGAAATAAGGCTTGAATTTCAATAATTTCATAAAATGAAGAGGTTTTACAGGCTAGCGTTCAAACTCACTCGACACTCCGTTTTGTTGACGATCAGCCATGCATTAAGTCTTTTGTTACCGTGCAATAGCTTCTGTGGGAAACCGGTGAAAACACGTTTATTTCATGAAATTATGGAAATACAAGCATTGTTTCGAGGGATCATAACTTTTTTACTTCTTGACCATTTTCTGTGATTAAGGTATCAAACAAAAGAGCAGATATTGAACTTTTTAGTCATGTGATTTTCTTTTTGAAATTCAGATACCCCCCGCCAAATGAGTTTTTGGCATCCTTTCTTCGAATTGTTTTTGCTCACTCATGCGTGAATGAGGATTAATCTACGTAATATCAGATGAAAGAGGAGATTCTAAGCTTTATATTGGTAGGTCATTTGTCTATTTTATTTATGATTAAGTTATGATAAATCATCGCTAAATCTCGGTTTCGTTTTTTCTGGGACGCACTGTATTATGCTTTGATTTACTCCCATATAAATTATTGTAATATTGCTTGGTTAAATAATCATGATTATTTTATTACTAAATTATTGGTTTTGCAAAAAAAAGCTGTACGAATTTAACTAATTCACCATATAATGCCCACTCCTTGCCAATATTTTCTAAGCTGAACCTGTTAAACATATATGACATTAATAAATTGAATGTTGCCATATTTATGTTTATGTTGTCTAAAGGCTTTTTACCTACTCTGATAGCATCTAAAATTGTCCTTAATTGTAATGTACATAAGTATAATACACGCAATGCTGTAGAATACCATCTTCCTAAAGTCAGAACAAAATTTTCAAAGAATACTGTATTTTATAGAGGTCCTCATCTTTGGAGTACTATTCCAAATCATCTTAAGAATCAACTTTCTGTTAAAAAGTAACTTAATATTATACATGTTTACCACGACTTTTACTTTTTTATTTTTGTCCCCCCCCCCCCTTCTTACTATCATGTATTTATATTAGGGTCAACGCTCAACAAGGCAAATTGCTCTTTTTTTGACCCCTCATTCGACATAAATTGTTTTCTTTGTTATTCTCTTATGTTATTTTTCTATAACCATGTATTTATATGTTCATCATTGTTTTTTACTTATATGTATTGATTTTTATACAGTGTATGTGTTTTTATGAAGAATGAAATAAAATCAATTCAATTCAATTCAATCAAGTTTAAAGTTCCAATGTTTTTAACCACATATATATATATTTATATATACATACCTATTGAACGTCTGCTACCGGCGGTTAAGGATATATTTAAGGATATATTTATATTTATATATATATATATATATTTATATATATATATATATATATATATATATATATATATATATATTATATATATGATGTTCATTGCATATTATGAATTATCAAGTTGTCTTTTTTTGAGGGGGGGGGTGGACAAATTAATATGTTCCCCCTCAATACTTTCATTGCCCCCCCCCCCCATGATCGACACCTGTGTTTGTGATTAAGGTATGATGAGCATCGATAATTCTTAATTTCGTTTACTATTTTATTTTCGGACTATATTGAAGTGATGGAAGCGATGTTTAATTCTTTTTTTTCTTAAACAAAATAAAATATAATGTTGGTACCAATACTTCAAGTTCATCAGTGATGTACAGATGGGGGGGGGGGGGGGGCTTGGGAGGGGGCGCTCTGGCCCCCCCAAAAAAAAAAATCACGACCAAGAAAAAAAAAAAAGAAAAGAGAGAAGGGTGTAGTATGAAACCATTGTATGAATATTGTATCAAATTCTATCACATAATTGATTTTTGTAATAAAAATGTCGAAAATTTTTATTTTACGCGACACACTATATCTAGCCTCAGTCCTAAAATTGTTTGGCTCTTTACGCACTGATGTTCATTAACTTTGCTTATTTTAGTGTCAAATATTGACTTCATCGTGATATGATCATATGACCATAAATAATTATATTTTACATTAAAGTGAAATCCAACAACTCATAAAATGGTTGGAAAAGACAAAATAAGAAAAACAGAGTGGAGAAAATTTGAAAGAAATCCGACAAACAATAAGAACGTTATGGCTGCTTTATAAATTTCAAATTGGTAAATTACGACAAGGGGCAAGGACAACTTTCCCATAGGCCATGTATACTTCATTATCAGGATTTTGTGGTTTTGTCCCGAGCAGGACATATTCCCCTACTGGCCCAAGGGCAGTAAACAAAATGTAACCCTGCATGGTAGCATAATGTAAGTATGTCCTCGTGAAAGAAAAGTATAATTTGAAGTAAAACTTAATTGGAAAAAAAAATGATACTTTAGCCATTTTATACATTGGAGCTAGTAAGTGCAGGAAGATTAGTCATTGCCTTACATCACTATGACATCACAAATGCGGACAATATGAAGTCTCCATGTGTATAGTGAATACCGATTTTTACAACTTTTAAATATTGTTAACTTTTTTATTGTTTGTCCCGAAATATTGTTCAAACTTTCAATATCTACTTGTCTGATTTTCTTTTTTCTCTAAAAACAACTTTTTATTTGGGTTGGATCCCCTTTAAAAATTAATGCATGCGCAAACCGATCAAACCGATGGTTTGCGCATGGTTGCACATGGTGCATTTTGCACAGTCTGAAGGAGAAGACTATACGAAGTCCAATTAGTGCTAGGGATTCGGAGTCTAGTCACTACCCTAGACACGGTATACTCTGTATTACGCTCGCAGACTTTGATCCCGCGCACGCGGACGACGATGATCACACGTGGGGGTGTCCACGCATATAGCAAACATGAATGAGTTATAGGGCCTGGGTGCATATGGTCATCAGGGTTTTAGGATAAGAAGTCATTCTTGAACTGGACCAAGCTGCCACCTGTCAACCCCATCTCTTAGTTCTGGGAATCTATATAGCTGGGAAGTTGTCCTGTGGGCCAGCTCTGCACTGTACACCAGCTACACTACCTGACTACGTACATACCAAGAGAGATCAAGGAGATATCACCTTTCTTTGGACAGTTAGAGGTTAGTGCTATCAGTATCAGGGAATTGTTGAGAAATTTCATATTGTATAATATATATTGTCCGATTTTCTCAACTTTTTAAAAATCAACGTCATTGCATTCAGAGACTTATATACGCTTGCACGCAACCCCACTCAACGTCCCCTTAGGCCTTACTTATTAAGGCCTTAATTGTATGCTGTCAATTAGCCCGGACATTTAGCTCACAATAGCCTTAATGAATTAATCCATGTGTTTCTAGTAGCCCGTTCTTAAACCATTGGCCTTTACAACCTTTAAAAACCAATGAAACGCTAGCTTCGCAATCATCATAAACAGGACTCTCCATAACCCTGTTTGCATCAACAGGCATGCATGCATGATTATGAACCCATTAGCCGGCCAGCTGACCATTACCGTTGTACAGTTATACGGGTTGTGCGAGGGTGGTACGTACTACTAGTACTAGGGTCCGTTTGGGTAAAAAAAACAAGTAGGACCTACATCTAAGCATTACACAAAAGTATATATATATATCCTTGTATGTTTCATGTCAATTGTAATATATTGTATTGTACACAAGCCGGTACACAAGCAGTTTTCGGCTGAGTGAACGTGAACAGTGAAAGCTTTCGAGTTCAGAGCACTGTGGGACTTTCTGACCAGGGTCCTGGGAACGATTTTTTTTTAGTTGGGGTGCTGATGTAAATTGAAAAGCAAACGAAAAGAAGAAGAAGAAAAAAGGTTTCACTGAAAACTTAAGGTGATTTTGTTTACATTTTTTCAATTTTTAGACTCGATCTTTCCAGAATATACGCAGCAGCCCGCCGAGCTCGAGGCCGAGGAAAATCTTGGGGGTGCCCCAGCTCCCCCGCTTCCCAGGGCCATGTTTCTGACCAGTGCCCATAAGGGGGAGGAGGGCTTCCAACAACATCAACAAAATGAAACATTTTAATTATTGCTTCGATAAAAGTTTGGGGTCTAGGGGGGGGGGGGGGTGATCTGATCATGCATAAAATCACTCATACAATGTTTACTGAAAAATGAATAAGGGGGGGGGGGCAGTATCGTGGCCCCCAATTCAGCCAGAATTATGTTCAATAATTTCAGTTGAATACGTCTTGTAAAGATTTTATAAAAGAACGTGTCTGAAACCAAAGAATATAAGCTTGACCCTGTGAGCTTGATTGTGAGTGCCCATCAAGCTAGTGTGCATTGACGGCGGTTGTAGGTCTATGAATATTGATAATGATATCACAGGAGTGTTCCACCGTTTGCCTAACATATTGTATAGTGTAATATGTGAACATGCTAGCCTAACAATAAAGATGTTATGTTTCTGAATAGAAACATACTGTACTTCATTTAGTTATTAATTTTATTTAATTTTCTCACAGGAATTAGGGACCGGGATTAGGGACAAGATAATATTAACTCTGTGGTCCGTATTCTGAAGTCGGGTCTAACTTAAAATCAGGTTTATAGTTGTGGTTTAAGTATGGATAGCAAATTGTTACATAAATCACTAACAGTAGATATATCATATTGCAGCTCATTTGGCTCTCAAATCATTCATAATTGTCTAGGAACTGTAAATAGATGATTGTCTTCACCATCGATGAATCAGGAAAGAGCACAGTAAACATAAGGAACGTACAACTTAATAAAAAATTTGACACTTTTGGCTTCCCATAATTTAAGCACAGAGTTAGACCATGGTCTAAGTTAAACCTGACTTCAGAATACGGGCCTCAGAGTGTAAATAAAAAAAGAGTAATGAAAAAAACCCAGGAATTTTTGTGGTTACATAAAACCAACGCAAAGATTGTTTGAAATATTTTAGATTAGAAATACATTAGATTAGCAGACAGGTATACGTAACTGACCATTTTCCTTCCTTCCTTTGACTCAAACAATGACCACTATCTCCTAACTCTCTTTTGCACTGATGTTGCTGATCGAACATTACTGATATGATCCGTATTTATGACCTCGGCCACCCATAACCCAGAAGTGACTGGATGCGTTTATTTTTCTTCTAGTGCAACTAGCCACATTGAACTCGAATTGAACTAAATACAAAATATGAAAGTTACCACATTTTGAAGTTAAGCTTAATTTCATTTCATTATAAGCACATCCTGGTTTATCAAATGAGGAGATCGATGACACCACATACTCAATATTTCTCTGGTTTTGTAATATGAAATATGAAATATTTTAACTTTCTCATCATGTGAGACAAAGTTTTATTCCTCCCTGTACTTGAAATACCACTTGTAGTTTGCAATTTGACCCGGCCTAAATTGCTTCATTCTCAGACATATCTTCATATGCTTCTCCCATCCATCCGCCCCTCCGCTCCTCAATCGCCTCACAGTCAGAGACACAGTCACACTTCCTCTCGAAAATGTCACGAAACCTCGACAAGGTCACAAATCCAGCTTAATTGAAGTGTTAACTTAAAGCTTTAATGACATAAATCCCTTGAAGAACCGTATAGAGACGAAATCAGAGGCAGATATTTACAAGAGACCCAGACCCCATTTTGATACAAACTATGCTAATTATCGGAAAACTTTTGCCTGACCAAATCTGAACAAGTGGTATTGTAATAGGTTGAGCATTAAAGGGGAAGTTCACCCTGAAGAAAAGTTTGTTGTAAAAATAGCAGAACAAATTGGTGAAGGTTTGAGAAAAATCCGTTGAAGATTAAGAAAGTTATTAGAATTTTAAGTTTTGGATTTGTAACGTCATAAACGAGCAGCTGCCCATTATGTTATGTAATATAAAATGCATGAATTTTATTTTAATAATGGTTCCTGATGACTTATTTTTCTTTTCTTTTCATGATCGGGCGTGAAATGATTTGTCTATTGATATACAAAAGCTGCAGTAAAACCATTATCAAATTTCTGAGAAAATGACATTTCATTGATTTTTTACCATTCGCTATGTATATAGGAAGGCTGCCCGCATATGACGTCACAAATCAAATAATTAAAATCCTAATAACTTTTTAATTCTTTGATGAATTTATCTTACACCTTTGGCAATATTTTTGTATATATTATTTTCTGTTATTTTTACAATAAACTTTTTGTCAGGGTGAACTTCCCCTTTAACACCATTTTAAACAGTTCAGTGGTTCAAAAGACAAGAGTATTGTCAAATCTGTGAAAATTGAAATATTTTTTAATAAAAAAAAAAAAAACCACCAAAAATAGTGAGTGAGTGATACAAGACTCTCTCATTTACATATCACTGACTTTTGCATATTATAACCTCTTTTTTTTAAAGATCATCAAAACTTTTAAATGTCATAACTTTCTTACTTTACATCCGATTTTGAAAATTTTCAACATTGTGCTTGGTTGATTTTCTGTATTGATTCCAATCCAATTCCAATTCCAATTCTTTTTCTGGGGTGTACTTGAACTCTAATTTTGACATTATTGCCGCACAACAACTGGAGGTCAGTGGCCACAACATCGCGCGTGTTCTTGCACCCACGTGCACAGCAACTTGCAAATTTCTGCACGAAGATTGTAACCAAGGGCTTGGAACTGGGACCATTGGGACACACCATTTATGGCTTGCAGGCCTGGTTTTCTTAAAGGCATGGTCCGGGCTGAAAATATTTATAGCTTAATTAATAGAGTAGAATTCACTGAGCAAAATGCAGAAAATTTCATCAAAATCGGATAACAAATAACAAAGTTATTGAATTTAGTGTATCAATATTCTGTGAAAACAGTCGTCATGAATATTCATTAGGTGGGCTGATGATGTCACATCTCCACTTGTTCTTTTGTATTTTATTATATGAAATTAGGTTTATTTAATTTTTTTCCTCCAAGAACTAGAAAAATTGGATTGACAACTGATTTAGTGCATTAGATATTTATTGCTGCAACTTATTCCATTATCAGGGAGACATATTATTCACACAAATATGAAATAATGAAAAAATTATGATTTTATGTAATAACATAAGAAAGCGGAAAGTGGGGATGTCACATCATCAGCCCACCTACTGAATATTCATGACGACCGTTTTCACAAAATATTGCTAAACTTTAAACTTCAATAACTTTATTATTTGTTATCCGATTTTTATGAAATTTTCAGCATTTTGCTCAGTGAATTCTACTCTATGTATTAAGATATAAATATTTTCAGCCCGGACCATCCCTTTCACTGTTTATGCCTTTTAGGAGAGCTCTCTGTTATTTTATTAAACTGCACAAAAGGTATCTTTCCCTTGAAATAGGATCAATAACTTTTTAATCAGGTATAGTTGAGGAACCGTCATAATTATGCATGTATAAATCCTAACAGCTAGCTTTGTATTGTCGACATTCACCATGTTTTTGTCTCACCTGCAAAACAGAATGAGACTATAGGCGCCGCTTTTCCGACGGCGGGGGGCGGCGTCAACATCAAATCTTAACCGAAGGTTAAGTTTTTGAAATGACAGCATAACTTAGAAAGTATATGGACCTAGTTCATGAAACTTGGACATTAATCAAGTATTACTGAATATCCTGCCCGAGTTTCAGGTCACATGACCAAGGTCAAAGGTTTTGACCATGTTGGGGGAATCGACATAAAAATCTTAACCTAAGGTTAAGTTTTTGAAATTTCGTCACAACTTAGAGGCTGTTCTCACTACGTTCCTAAAACTAGTTTACTGGAAACTAGTTTAGCGCGTAGTGAGAAAGGTCGAAGCGGTCTTGGAAGCGATCTTCCAAACCAGTTTGGAAAACCACCTCGCGCTGTGGTTTTCAAGATCGCTTTGCCTCGTTAAACTGGTTTTAGCGTAAGTGAGGACACAACTGTTCTTCGGGAAGCGATCTTCGCACATTTTGTGCGCGCTACTCCACATGACAGGTGTAGAATGCCTATGCTCAGGTTTCGAATTTCGCGCGAAACGTGTCACCCCACTGGGAGCGTTTCCATAGCAACAAGAGCGCTTTACGTTAAGTGATTTTGAAAACCCAGGGGCGGATCCAGCTTTTTATAAAGGGGGGGGGGGGGTTGGGGTGGTATGCGAGGGAGCGTAGCGACCGAGTCCAAGCGAGCGGAGCGAGCGAGGGGGGAGGGTGTGGGAGGGGGGTGTCCCCCCTCCCACAGTAGGGACAATTTTTGAAAAATAAATACATAGAAATAGAATAAAATAAAATTACAAGTTTAAAAAAAAAGATAAGATTTAAAAAAATGGTCCCCGGATTTTTTTTTTTTTTTTTTTTTTTTTTTGGGGGGGGGGTTGCAACCCCCCCAACCCCCCCTCTAGATCCGCTTCTGAAACCACTTTCGTGCAATCAAGTGGGAACGCTAACAAAGCGATCTTCCGAACTGGTTTCCTGAATCGGTGTCCAGTAAACTAGTTTTAGAAAGCGTAATGAGAACGGCCTCTAAAAAGTATATGGATCTAGTTCATGGGACTTTGCCATAAGGGTACTAAAGTATTACTGAACATCCTGCCTGAGTTTCAAGTCACACGACCAAGGTGAAAGGTCATTTAGGGTCAATGAATTTTGACCAAGTTGGGGGTATTTGTTGAATTACCATCTTCAGTTCTTAACCTTCAAAGTATATGGATCTGATTCATATAACTTGGACATAAGAGTAATCAAGTATCACTGAACATCATGTGCGAGTTTCAAGCCACAAAAAAAATGAACCATCATAACTCTGAAAGTCTACGGATCTAGTTCATTAAACTTGGACATAAGAATAATCAAGTATCACTGAAAATCTCATGAGAGTTTCAGGTCACATGACCAAAGTCAAAGGTCATTTAAGGTCAATGCACATTGGCCATGTTGGAGGTAATTATTAAATTGCTCTCATAACTTTTCAAAGATTATGGATATAGTTAATGAAATGTGGACATAGGGGTAATCAAGTATCACTGACAAGTCTTAGGTCACAAGATCTAGGTCAAACATCATTTAGGGTCAATGAACGTAGTATTGTATCATTATATGAATGGTGTTTTTGTGAATAATTATTTTTTAGTAGTTTTCAAAGTCGGCACTGCTGCTATAATGAATCGCGTAATGCAGGTGAGACTGCCAGAGGCGCTCCACTTGTTAAAGTTCAGTGAGCATATTATATTTAGCAAAACTAGCAGTTAACAATACAGAGTAAATGTAGTTTCAATCCCCACTTGCAAGGACGAATTCTGGGTATTCACAATTAGAACAAAGTTATATAATTATGTAAATAATTCCATTGTCACTTCCAAAGAAATACACTGCAAAAACTCTGGTGTTGATTTTACACCAGCCCGGAATCTATGTCCACACCAGATTAGTGTTAAACAACACCAGTTTCCCTTTGGTCTAAAACCAAATAGATGTTCACCAATTAGTATTAAAACAGCATCGGTTTGATTCCAAACTGGTGTTGTTTCAAAATTTCTGTACATAATTCCATTGTCACGTCCAAAGAAATACACTGCAAAAACTCTGGTGTTGATTTTACACCAGCCCGGAATCTATGTCCACACCAGATTAGTGTTAAACATCACCAGTTTCCCTTTGGTCTAAAACCAAATAGATGTTCACCAATTAGTATTAAAACAGCATCGGTTTGATTCCAAACTGGTGTTGTTTCAAAACTTCTCTGGTGTGGACATACTGTATATAGATTCCGAGCTGGTGTTAAATCAACACCGGAGTTTTTGCAGTGTAGGTCTATTTTAACTCGAATAATTAAACTGTTCATTCAATATTTTCCCAATGCCTTTGAAGTTAGGTTTTGATGAGATCAATTCGAGAAACATGTTTTAACGGATGACAACAAACTATGCCTACATGGACTCGGTGACGGGGCACAGGATAAAGGCGAAGAAATGGGAACTCGGAAAGAAATTTTGCCGCAATCTTTACAAGCACTCAAACAGAGTTATGTAGTAAGCATTGAAGGGAATTACAAAATCATATTTCAATGTATTTACATGTACATAACATTATCTGTGAACTCTGAGCCACAAGAGAAAGATGTCATTGATTATAATCCACCATTTACCATGTTTACTGTTGGCAAGATATCTCTATTTGGAAAGACATAGCGTAGATAAGGCACGTGTAAACGGGTATATAGTCTATTTACCTTTGATAGTCCAGATCCACATAATCGGCTTAGGTGGGAAATTAGATAAACTAACGTCATGGATGAAGGAGAAGAGAGGGAGAGAGCGTATGGCAAGCCGTTTTAATAATTTTTTTTAAATTTTGAATCCTATTTCTTGATATCAAGAATTCGATTTCTTGATATCAAGAATTCAGTTCTTGATATCAATAAATCGTTTTGTGAAGTTAAGCAATGGTAATTCTTGATATCAAGAAATCGAATTTTTTATATCAAGAAATGGTTTTGTGTAGTTAAGCAATGGTAATTCTTGATATCAAGAAATCAAATTCTTGATACTAAGAAATCGAATTCTTAATATCAAGAAATCGAATTTTTTATATTAAGAAATGGTTTGTGTAGTTAAGCAATGGTAATTTTTGATATAATTAAGAAATCGAATTCTTGATATTTAGAAATGGGTTTGTGTAGTTAAGTAATGGTAATTCTTGATATCAAGAAATCGAATTCTTGATATCAAGAAATCAAATTCTTGGTACCAGTGGCGTACCCAGGATTTTCCAAAGGGGGGGCAAATTCGTCCGCCAAAAAAAAAAATAGGTCTCCAACCACTAATAAAGGATTTCGTACCAGAAAAAAAATTGACAAGCAAAAAAAAAGAAAAAATGTCTTCAAGTTCTCAAGTTTAAACACGTTTAAGTTCACTTGAGGCTCGTCAGGGATCAGTTTTGACTCGTCAGGGGGGCAGGGGTACGTCCCTTGCATGTGTTGTGACTCGTCAGGGGGGGGGGGGCAGTCTGCCCCCCCCCCCCCCCCTTAGGTACGCTAGTGCTTGGTACCAAGAAATGAATTCTTGATATCAGGAAATAGGATTAAATGTTAAAACGGCTTGCCATATGAGCGAGTCACATGTTAGGATGTGTGTATTCGTATCTGAGCAAGGAGCTTTTGAGTGAGGGATCAAGAGAGAACAAACACTGATGCTGGAAAAGATAGGTCCCGGGGGGGGGGGGAGTCAAATATATTGCTGTACACATGCGTGACCAAGGAATTTCCAAACACCCCCTAAACGAATTTTTCTCTGTGTGCAAAATAACCCCCTAAACAGTTTTTCGCGGGCTTTATTTACACATTCTGGCCCCTAAACAAGTTGTCGCCAAAATATGACCTTGGGGAAAAAGCTTGGGTAAAAAAAAACATACCCTAAACACGTTTGGCTAGTCTTTAAAAAAAGTTTTGGGGAAAAAACATACCCTAAATACGTTTGACCCCGCGATTGACCATTGACTAGTCTTTCAAATCCACCCTTTTTCTTAAAAATCAGTGTTTTTGATACCCTTAACGAGTCCACGCGCGGACCGCGTCCAAAACTGAAAAACACCCTTTTAAACGCGTTTTTTGGGTCACGCGTGTGTACAGCAATACATATGACTGCCCCCCCCCCCCGGGATAGGTCTTTAGTTCAACTTTGAAGGTCTCCATTTTGTTTCAGTCACGGAGTAGGATTGTAGTATTTACAATACAACTATGAAGAAAACTGAGTCCATTCACGCATGTTCGCTAACTAGTCCTAATAAAGACCCACCGCGGATGACTCAGTGATTGTGAGAGGACGGTGCGTAAGTGCTCTGGAAGAGTAAGGACATTGTCAATACAAGCTCCAAGAAGTATCAGGTAACAGGGGTAATCGTGTACAAGTTCTTTCCATGTACATGTATATAAGTTAACAATTTTTTTTGTTAGATTCCATTTACCTGAATTTGAGTTTAGCATTAATATTGTTGATAAATTCTTCCAATTATATATAAATTCTGCCCGTCATCTCATTGATAACTTAAGAAACGCAAAGATCAAATCAAATCAAATTAAATCATTTATTTCCACAATAATATAAAAACATTACAAATATGTACAAAATAGGAAACAAACATAATTGAAAAGGAAATGAAAGTGAACCGAGTAGGGTATTAAAAAATAATACAAAGAAATGTATATTGTGGGGGAGCCAAAGAAGACAAATAAGTCTTAAAATCAGGCACCTAACATAAAATAAACAGATAAGTGCTATCAAAATAGAAATTTCTTAACAATATATAGCATGTGAATATGGCTCTCATTCATAACTTTCAAAATAATAGTTAAGAAAAATCAACACAGTCATATGAAATCAAATAGCGTGACGTGTGGAAAAAGAATAAAGAATGATAACTTAAAGGTAAAGTCCACCCCAGAAAATTGTTGATTTGAATCGATAGAGAAAAATCAAACAAACATAACGCTGCAAATTTTATCGAAATCGGATGTAAAATAAGAAAGTTATGACATTTTAAAGTTTCGCTTATTTTTCACAAAACAGTTAAATGCACAACTCAGCGATATACAAATGAGAAAGTCGATGATGTCCATCACTCACTATTTCTTTTGTTTTTTATTGTTTGAATAATACAATATTTCAATTTTTACAAATTTGACAATTTGGACCAACTTAACTTAACCATAAACTGTTAAAATAATGGTAATTCCACATGTTCAGGGAGAAATAAAACTTTGTTTCACTTGACAAGAAGGAGGAAATTAGAATATTTCATATTTCATATAATAAAATACAAAAGAAATAGTGAGTGGGTGACGTCATCAGTCTGCCAATTTGCATACCGACCAGGATGTGCATATAACTGTTTTGTGAAATTAAGCGAAACTTGAAAATGCCATAACTTTCTTATTTTACATCCGATTTTGATGAAATTTTCAGTGTTTTGCTTGTTGGATTTTTCTCCTTTTTTTCAAATCAACTTTTTGTTGAGGTGGACTTGTCCTGTAATGACATAAAGAATACAAAAAAAAAGAGAAGATAAGTTTGATTTTCAAGCTCTACTGTTATTTGTTAAATTTGTATCAATCAGGTACTTTTTGAAATTACGTTTGAAGGAATGGAGTGATACTGAGTTTTTAATTTTTTTTTGGTAAGGAACTCCACAGTTTAGGGCCAGTGAATAAAAGTGGATTTAGCATAATGATGTTCAAACCTTTGGAAAATGAAAGTCATTGGGAGAACGGGTTTCATAAGAATGTAAATCTAGATTAAGGGGAAATATATCAGACATATGAGGAGGGTGTAGAGGATGTTTACATTTATACAAAAAAATTCCAATTTGTAGATTCATTTTATACATAGTTAATAGTTTGAGTTTATGAAATAATGGAGCAGAGTGGGAATAATAATATGAAGAATTGGAAATCAGGCGAACCGCTCTTTTCTGCAGTTTGAATACTCTATCAGATAGATATTTTGAACAACAAGCCCAGATAATGTTACAATATGAAATATGTGGGAGAAACAAGGTATTATAAATGGAAGGATGTATTTTAGGCGGGAGAACTCGACGTAAGCGATACAATATACCGACACCTTGAGATATTTTAACACAGACATTTTCGATATGATATTTCCATGACATGAGTTCATCAATACAGATACCTAGAAAATTTGAATGATTCATATGTAATAATTGAAATCCATTCATTTGTAATTTAATATCCTTAATATCATAATTAATGTTACTAAATACCATAACATTTGTTTTAGACATATTTATAACTAATTTATTGCATTTTAACCAATTGCTTGATTTTGCAGTTCATTGTTTAGCGTGTAGGTTATAAAGGAAATATCATTATGAGTAAAAAAAAAATACTAGTATTATCTGCAAATTGTATAAAAGTTAAAATATTTGAAGAGCATTGAATATCATTTATGTAGATAAGAAATGATAATGGTCCCAATATGGATCCTTGTGGAATCCCACAAACAATATTTAACATGACTGAATTAATTGAATCAACAGAGACAAATTGTTTACTATTTGTTAGATAGTTCACAATCCACTGATAGGGCGTTCCCCGTATACCACAATGATAAAGTTTTTGTTTTAGAATATGATGATCTATGGTGTCGAATGCTTTGGACAAGTCGATGAAAATACCTACGGTTGTTTTATTTTCAATGGAATTTGTGATATCTTGAGTAAATTTATTTAAAGCCAATGACGTTGAGAGACCCTCCCTAAATCGATATTGTGTACTATTGATCGCAGGTAACTATCATCATCCCTGTGCATCTCTCTGTAATCATGGTACGCGCGCGTTCATGCTTGTCAAAGTAATTTGTAAATTACCATTCTGCAGTATTTTAATATTTTTTTTAAGAAAGAAATTACGGATATCTCGTTTCGATTCTCGCGTGGCCTTTTATTTTTGTACGCCATTTGTTGATGAAATGGAATTCTATATGTCACAAATATCTCCTACATTTCACTAATCAGACGTAAATTATCTCGTGATATATAAATATAGCTGCTATCAAAACTCTTATGTAGCGTGTGTGGGTTTGTGTGTTGTTTGAAGGTGGGGGAGTGCGCGTGCGTGTTTACGTTGGGGCTTGTGTCCTTGGATGCAGGGGGAGAATGGATGGAGAGGGGTCATGAGCGGAAGGAGAAGAGAGAGAGAGAGAGAGATTAGGAAAAGTCCGGAGGTAAAAAGAGGTGAAGTGGGAGAGAGAACAAGAGATAGTAGACATGGCAGAAGAGATATCAACACATTCAGAAAGTAGTCTCTAAGCACACTCATAAAATTATTTGACACTTTAACCATTATCTAGCCTCTTGTCGAGGCCCTGGCGGTTGCTCCCCGATCGAAGCGAGGGATATCCTAATTCAATCAGGGTACTAATGGATAATTCGTTTTTCATTCCCGATCATCGCAGAGCAAAAACGGAAATCAACCTCATGGTTCGGTCTTTGAAAACACAAAAACGAAATCACAACGAGAAAAACCTGTTGTGATTTCGTTTTTGGAGATCAAAAACAGAAGAATGAAATCAGAAATACTTTTGGGCTCTTTCTGATTTCTCATTCTATACTTGTGTTTGTTATATATCAAAAACAAAATCAGAACACGCTTTCCGCTCCGTGATTCTGTTTGGAAAAACGCAGACAGCAAAAACGAAATCGGAAACTCGCTTTCCACTTCCTGCTCTGTGAAGGTCCGAAAAGAAAGTCTGCCCCCCACCCTGACGAGCTACCACCCATGCAAAGAACGTATCCTTGCCCCCCCTGACGAGCTTGAAATACCTTGTTTGCCCCCCCCCCCCCTGACGAAAATCCTGGAAGATCCTAGGTACGCTAGTGCTGTCTGCGTTTTTCCAAACAGAATCACGGAGCGGAAAGCGTGTTCTGATTTTGTTTTTGATATATAACAAACACAAGTATAGAATGAGAAATCAGGAAGAGTCCAAAAGTATTTCTGATTTCATTCTTCTGTTTTTGATCTCCAAAAACAAAATCACAACAGGTTTTTCTCGTTGTGATTTCGTTTTTGTGTTTTCAAAGACCGAACCATGAGGTTGATTTCCGTTTTTGCTCTGCGATGATCGGGAATGAAAAACGAATTATCCATGAGTACCCTGATTTAATTCGCTTTGCGAATTAGGATCCCTCGCTTCGCTCGGGAAGCAGCCGCCAGCGCCTTGACAAGAGGCTAACCATTATCAGGTCTGGAGTGAAGTATAGACTCCAAAGACTGTTTTTGTCAGCCGTGGTACACAGTGAATTTATAGTCTCCTTGCTTCAGACTCTGTATTATTTACGATGCGAATTGCGAAAAACGAGGGTCTGTGCTTGCAGGCTATTCAGAAAAGAAGCCTATGAGGAGGCGGTGGAGGAGGCGGGTAAGGGTATCGAAAGCCCCCGGCGAAAGCCAAGGGGATCGAGTAACGTAAGAAGAGTAGACGACTGCACGTCTCCATACGGAGTTATCGATATGGGGCCATGTTCACAAGAGTACTGAAAATGTATATTCAGTTTTTAATTATGGAGGATGTAGGCTAACGAATCGTGATGGATTCTGTTAGCCTACCAGTAGGTACCATTTTTGTGGGGCACATGAAAGGATTGATGGCTTAGCCAAATCATGGACCTATGGCCATACAAAAGACATATACCTGCCCCCCCTGACGAGCTTAAAAGACCTTTTTTGCCCCCCCTGACGAGCTTGAAGACCTTTTTTTTTTTTTTTTTTTTTTGCTTGTCAATTTTTTTTCTGGTACAAAAACCTTAATTTATTTTTATTGAAGACCTTTTTTTTTTTTTGCTTGTCAAATTTTTTTCTGGTACGAAAACCTAAATTTTTTTTATTGAAGACCTTTTTTTTTTTTTTTTTTTTTTTGCTTGTCAAATTTTTTGGCGGCCGATTTTGCCCCCCCTGTGGAAAATCCTAGGTACGCCACTGAGTACTGGTCTTATATTTCGAGGCCAGTTTGTTTCATGGGGACTTTTGGCGTTCAAGAATAATGGAATGGTAAAAATAAATCAGTTAAAGAAAACAAATCAATATATTTAAAGACATACTTTTTAAAGGATAATAATATTAAAAATAAGGCACACACGCATACAAAAAAAAGCTTATAATGATCATCATGTCGCGTGGAATATAAAGGCCTAATTGCTGCGTTACGATGGGAGGAATGCATCGGTAGCCAGGAGGGGGAATCCTACCCCTTTGACTCCTTCTCGGTGCCGCCACTACATAACAACGAGGAGTGATATTACCCCCATCATCTATCTTCCACAGCGCCTAAGGTCACTTTGTAACGAACAGCATGCAATCCTGTCGCATGGTTCCCATTCCATGTTGGCATCGGGCATTCGTGTACGCAGCAGCCAGACCAAGGCGAGGGGGCAGCGCTGATGACATCCGGGAAGAAGCTAGGTTGTGTGTTTGTGGGTGTATGTGTTATAGATTAGTCCTATTGAACTGGAGACAGCATGGTCTGGAGAGGATAAAGACCGTAAATATCTTGGAGATCTGAATCGAGAACCTCTCATTTTTTTAAGGCTATTTCTACTAACGTTGTGATATCAATTTCAGGTAAGCTGATTGCCCCCTTTATTTATTCATTTATTTATTTATTTATTTTTTTCATTTATTTATTTATTCATTCATTTAGTCATTGTTTTGTTTGTTGTAAATCCCCCTTTATTCTAACACATGAACAGACAGAACATCCGAACATGCCTCCTCGAGGTTTGTTAATCACGCGTGTATAAGAAAAGGCGTACATATTTAGTCCCGTCACAGGACAGGCGCGTAACGTGTGTTACGCGAAAAATAGTTGAGAACAAGGGCTATCATAATTATTCAGGCGAAGAGGCATATGCTGTTTTTTGTGAATATTTGGTTAAACGTTTCACTTAATTTCCATCGGGCTGATACTAATTTATTTGACTTGGCAAGCGGGACTTATAACGTAATAGAATAGAGGCTGTTAATCTCTACACAATCATAATTACAGACAGACAAAAATTATACACTATTATTCTTTTTTTAAATCGTCCGAAAACGGGCGATTCCCCCTAAATCACTATTAAAGACGGTATTAGTCACGATGATCTGCCTTGACAAGTGAAATGAAGTCAGAACAAGGGAGAATATAGGCCTAATAATCCATTCAAAACCTGGTTGGCGCCACAGAACGATCCATGTCATGTGCTGTGTATGCTATCCGACCTTGTTCGGATATCAGATCCTGATGTGAACATTGTGAGCCGATTGACCTCTTGGCCTTTGAGATGCAGTACAAGCACATGGGATGGATATGGAAATGATTCAGCGGCGTTACGGGAGAAGCGGTGGGCTGGACGAGGGAGGTGATAAGTCGGCATGACTGAGCGCAGAGTAACTCTGCCAGAGTTTCCGAGTGAATCAAATGGGCCTATTACTCTCTTGTGGCAGATCGAGAATAATTAAAAAAGGAGACCGGATCACCTTCACAACACAAAGCTTAGCAATGATTGTAGAACATTTTTTAACGATTGATTGTACATTGTAGTCAATGCAATCAATCGTGTTACTGTTACTGGAAAGTATGGAAATTTATATATATGGCATAAACGCGATGAGCCTATATACAGACAGACAAACAGAGAAACAAGACCTATTCATTTACAACACTGATCTATTTTGGTGTTGTGGAGCTTGATAAATACTGATGATATTCGGATGATATCTAGGCTATGTTCACTTTCCCTTCTTCTTGGCCTCCGGCGTCGCATCGCGTCAGCCGTGTGAACACGGTTGTGATGTGACGCCTTTATAGAAGGATGGTACATTCAAGGAGTGGACCCAACTCCCTGGTACATTGTATGTAATTACGATAACTTACACACGAGACGGTACTGTTCTTACCAGCTGTGTGAAAACATCCTCAGAGATACATGTTGAAGAAGAATGGTCACACGATGACGCATAACTAAGATGCCATCACTATCGGGGACTCCCACATGGAGAATGATTTACGTATATACGAGCAATGGAAAGAGGTATATAGGCTGCCAAGATGACATTAGGGCAGGAGGGGGGGGGGGGATAATCAGACGAGGACACCCCTACCGATTTTTCTCAGACCACAGCTATACTAGTAGTCGGCTATTACAAAGTGTTTTAAAAAATATGAAAACTGACATTGTCATTTAAAAGGACAATAGTATTTAGATATTTAAAAACAATGTTTTGCTACAAACCCACAAAAACAGATAAACTTACAAAGAATAGTAATGTGACTCATTTAAAGGACAAGTCCACCCCAACAAAAAGCTGATTTGAATAAAAAGAAAAAAAAAAAACAAGCATAACTCTAAAAATTTCATCTAAATCCGATGTAAAATAGAAAGTTAAGACATTTTAAAGTTTCGCTTAATTTCACAAAACAGTTATATGCACATCCTGTTTTGGTATGCAAATGAGGATACTGGTGACGTCATCCACTCACTATTTCTTTTGTATTTTATTATAGGAAATATGAAATATTCTAATTTTCTCCCCATTGTTAAGGGACACATCGATTAATTCCTCCCTGAACATGTGTAATTAGCATTGTTTAATACTATATGGTTCAGTCAAGTTGGTCCTTATTGTCAAATGTGTAAAAAATTAAATATTGTATAATTCAAACAATAAAAAACAAAAGAAATAGTGAGTGATGGACACCATCGACTGCATATCACTGTTTTGTGAAAAATAAGCGAATGCCATAACTTTTTTATTTTACATCCGATTTTGATGAAATTTTCAGAGTTATGTTTGTTTGAATTTTCTCTATTTTTTCAAATCAACATTTTTCTGGGCTGGACTTGACCTTTAAGAAAGAACAGAGCAATCATAATATTGGCTCTAAATAGAGCGATCCATCCGTATCTTTTTGATGAGGAAGGGGGCAGAAGAAGAGAAGGGTAGACCGTGTTGGTCGAATAGGTCCTCCAAGGAAATAAACCAAACAAAAAGAAGAGAAAAAAGAAGAAAAAGAAGAAGAAGAAGAAGAAGAAAATGGGAGTTTTCGCCTTCACTACTGTGAAACTCTCTACAACGCATCGATTCCTTTGAAAATGCAATTAAACTCAATATGGAGAGCTGAGAGGCTTTTCTCGAAAGTTTGTGGACTGGGACAGCATTATCCGATTCCTAATGTTTGCTGCGGAAGAACAATTGCAAATATAATGTTGTCCAGAGTCAAGAGCTTCTGACGCTGTCCCGGTCCACCAACTATCGACAAAATCCTCTCAAAGGAATTGGTGCGTAGTAGAGAGTACTCCTAATGCGGAAAGTCCGGATTAAAAGTCTTCACGGTTTTTTGGGCGGCGCCCAGACCTGGATCCACCCTGGAACCTTGACTTAGTTCCACTCTCGTGAAATCAATACAAGTGATTCAAGTAACCTTTCATCACGGTGTTGAATGTTATTTGTGTGCATTCACGTGTCGTCTCGCTTCTCGAGTATGGTATCTTCTTCTAGGCATATTAATTCAAACGTAGGCTATTTACCTTCCCACTCCCCTTCCAATATCCAATTGTATTAAACTCTTCTAGGAGTCTTTGGCAAGTGGAGTAGATATCAACAAGAATGGTGGAGCTACACCCTGCGGTTGAGCTACCGCTCTCGACGGATGAACTGGAAGAGTTAGCGGAGGACATGAAGGATCGGGCGTATGCAATGGGGGTACTAATCCGCCCCTCCAAACACCAGACGATACATGGACCCATTACGCTGCTCCCATCCACCTTCCCAAGACTTCTCTACAACAAGGCAATGCAGTTACAGACCGATATTAATCTCCTTATGCTGGGGATCAGCAAAGACGATGAATTCCTATATGCAGCACTTAAAAGGTAGGACTACATTCTAAAGTGAATGAGTAAAAAAATAATCATAAACTATCAAGTGCAAATGTATTGAAAAGTCAAGTGAAAGTAATCAACATAAGAAATGAATGACATTCATTTCAATTAATTAAAACAATTGTCTTATATTTTACAGTGAGAGATCTGATGTCATGGGTCTGCCTTTTGGGCTTATATATTTTTTTTGCCAGGTTTGAAATATATAGAACTGTAGAATATCTTAATTTTATTTTTATCATAACTGTGAGTCGATCTCTGCATTTTATCTTGTTTATCAGCTTCTAAAGCTGCGATATCACAGTTCCACGATGAGCAATATCATATTTATATTATTTGAACAGAAAATATTCATGGTAATAGAATACATATGTACATGATTGCCCTTTTACGTCATTTTCGCTCATTAAAGTCCTTTTCAATGTGTTAGGAATCTATGGTAACTTCAAATGCTTATCCCATTTGGAGTCATTGTTTTGATGAAATATCCTGATAGGTGTTCTACACTACTGTAAATCTTAGCTGCTCCTAGTATCTGATTGGCTAATAAAAAAAAATAGTGAAAATTTTGCTGAATAAAACGTTTCATGAAAGCCTCCCTAAAACTATGATTATTTGGTTAAAAAATCATGTTCCAATCAGAAATAATAGTAATGATAATAATGAATTATTCTTATAGGCCTACACCAAACAAATCACAAATTTCATGGGGTAAACACATGTCCAGACCACAGATATCTCATGTCCTGAAAGAGTGTTTCCCCAAAATAATTTGATTATTTTTTGTATCTGGTATGTGTTTACACTTGGATCATATTTAGGAGACATTATTTGTTGTGATGTAAAAATTTGATTTGCGCCACATGCATGAGTGAAATTAATGAATCCAGATGCCAATGATGTAATAATCCTAAACGAGTTGCAGTAAATATGGTTGAATTAATAGCAAAATATTTTTTCTTTCATGATAGTTCTTTAATAAACACCTTTTAGTATCTATTCCAATGTTAATTTAATTAAAAAGCTGTTTGACATTCACTGCAACTCCCTATTTTGCTCTAAACTATTGCGTTAAAGCGTTAAGCCATTTTGATAGTTATACATTTTTTGTGATATATCTTTGCAGTTTGTAGTAACATATTGATTATTATTATTATTATTATTATAATTATTATTATAACTATTATTATTATTATTATTATTATTATCATTATTAGTATTAGTATTATTATGATTATTATTATTATTTATGGTTAATTTCAAATTGTATCTTGCATAGAGTGGCTATTGCACAGGATTTAAAATCCCTGCTTTTTTTTTTTTTTTTTACCTTTATCAAGTTAATCATTCTTTTAGTGGTCAGTCTACCGTCCCACAGACTCTGAACGCATGACTCGGGCCGAGGCCAAGGTCGGCAAAATTTGTCCACGAGGCCGGTTTCGATCACATCCCTGCCACGTTGTATATTCAAAATATACGCCTTAATTTCAAATATCTCTTTAGGCAATGAATAGATAATGAAAGCTATATTAAAATCTATTTGTGTAATTGGCAGTGTTGTTCCTGTTGACGAGTTCACAAGACGGCTTTATGAGATGCATTTACAGGTTAAAAAGGAAGGCTGCTTCAAGGTATGTATTTCTCATGAACTTCCTTATATTTGTACATTGAAGTATCTTACTCATGGACATATCTATTTTCATACAATTCCTTTTGTGTATCTTTGATTGCTTTTCTTAATAATTATGTGTCACTCAAGTATCTTTCAGTATATTTTGTCCGTCGGGAACTTTGGTTATTTTTTTGTGGCATGATTTTTTTTATTTCATTCATTCATTCAGTACAATAAAAGTAAAGCAGCGCTTACAAGATACTAACAACATACATCAGAGTAAAATAGCATAAATGAAGAGAAACGCAGGAATGAAATAGAACCAAAGGGACTCGATGGACGCTGAAATCCTTGCTCCATGGTTCTATAATAGTGTCGTGTTGTTCTGTTTGTTTATGCCATTTTAATACAATATTTAAATATTGATCACACTTTTTAGCCGTTGATAATTTCCTTGAATATTGATCTCCAAGCATGTTGCCAAGTGCAAGCTTTAATTGAAGTGTCTGTGAGTCCTGAAAATTCCCAAACTAAACTATTTCTTGAGCCAAAGTCATGATGGTGCGGCCCAGGGAATCAGCTGTGCCTTTAAAAACAGTCAATGAGAGTTAGCAATATGTTACAAATGTGCTATGACCATAGGTAATTGATAGACCATCCATGTCTGTAATGTGAAGTTGTCAGTTTGTTTTTGGCCCCCGCCCCTTGTTGACTTGCCAAGCTGATTCTCCATGACAGATCCGACTCGGACCATTGGACATAATATCGGTTTATTCTGGACGATAATTCAGAACGACAGCGTGAAACACTGGCAGTTATCAGGGTTGTGAGTGGGTTGAAATTTGTGTTGAAGCGGGAGACTAGAGTTATGCTATATTGTCCAACTATGGCTGTTTTTGTAGCGACAAAACGGGGACAAAAGTTGTTCCAAAGAAGGACGTAGAAACGCATCTCCATGGTTACTCCATGACCTGTTTTCCGTGCCTGTTTCCCACACCCATTTATCAAAATATTAATTTCATATTTATAAAGCTTACAAACATCAGGTGCTCAAGGAAGACAATCTTTAAAACTCTTACCTATATAAGCATGAATAAACTGTAGCCTAATTGTAACCATAACCGAGGGTTGTCGATCCATGTTTGGGAGGGGGGGGGGTGAAAATATTGAAATTTTCTCCAAATCTTTACCAAATTGAAATACAGTATTCTGTTGAAAATGAAATTTTTGTATGTTTAGTAGTATTTTTTAGGCCAAGTTTAATGGTTTTATAGTGCTTTCCAATGCTTTGAATTTTTTTTTTCCAAGTTGTCGAAATTATTGGGGAAGGGCAAATAAACGTTTGCTTCCTAATATTATCGTTGGGGCAGTGGTGTAATGAGCAAAAAAATGAGGGGTGAAAGCGAAGCGAGCGAGCAAAATTTCAACATTTTATTACAAAAATCTTATTTCGTAATGAATTTAGACATAATATTAGAAAAATATCATGTTTTGCCCTTCTCTCTTACATTTTCTTTCCTTTAAATTCTTGGTCATGAAATTTTTTTTGGGGGGTCAAGCACCCCCAAACCCCCCCCCCCATCTGTACGCCACTTGTTGGGGGCAATCGTCTCGGCGCCAATCATAACCCAAACCGTCACCGTTTTCCATATATACCAATGAATAAGGCCCTCGACAATAATGGTAATAATGACGATGATGACGTTAATATAATAATGATAATAATAATTCTACATAAATATGCAAAAATGATAATAATCCTAACAACGATAATAAAAGTAAAATGATTGGTAAAATATTCCACATCTGTTTTCAGCATTTTCTCTTGATATTGTTTCATGACAGCCAGTAACTTTATGCATCAACCGGACCGATTATATGCTAGACTGTTGTAAGGAGATCGATGAGGAGTCTTTCCTGGACCTATCCATGGTTGAGATTAACACAATAGCAGCAGGGTGTCCGGCTCTTAGTACAAGATTAGTCGATGTACATAGGTAAGTATGGAAATATGATGACAAGCAAAAAGAGTTAAGTGTTCATCCCCTCTCGGGAAGCACATCCCCGTAAAAATACCCGAATTCTGGCAACAACAAAGGGAAAAAACATGTCAGGTGGGGGCGCTCAGCCCCACCCAACCCCACCCCTTCTACGCTAGTGACAACAAAGAATTTCTGCTACCACTAATACTGCAGAGATGGGTGATAAATGTTGTCATAACTCAACATGGTACCTTTAAAGTGCGCTCCTGCTGCCTTGTCGGGACAAGAGGATCATATATGATCGCGCGAAGATGCCAAGCATATTTCCCAATTTTCTATAGAATGCCTCAATATCTCTTACTACACCACTGGGGGTATTTATGGCGTCCACCCACCTCCTGCCCCGTGTTGGAATGTCCAAACCAACTTTTACTTTTCGTAATTATATCAAAGATGACAGGCTATAAAAACACTATTCTTATTATTTAATATTTTCTATTACAACTATATGAATATGTAGGTTTTCTTTGTGTTTTTTCCCCTATGCTGGAGTTTCTAGATTTATTGACAAGTCAAATAGGAAGTTAACAACAGTTAAATATGCTACATGATCCAATTATTATCATTTGTGACGATTTGAGACGAAAGGCGTTGATAACTGAATAAAACATAACGAGGACATAAACACGTATAGAGTGTCAAAAATGCAGGGGGCATGCAGCTATTACAAACAAAATACTTGAGTGAATGGTAGCCAATGACATAAATGATATATGGAGTATGTTATCGAATAGTCTTTAAAGCTTTGCGCGTTTTTTTTACGAGAAGCTGATCAGATCAGAATTGCGACAAAATATATGATTTAGGCCGAAATCGTTTTTGTCTCGCCTGCATAGCAGAGCGAGACTATAGGCGCCGCTTTTCTGACGGCGCCGTGGCGGCGCGCGGCGGCGGCGTCGTCAACATTGAAATCTTAACCAAGGTTAAGTTTTTGAAATGTCATAACTTAGAAAGTATATGGACCTAGTTCCTGACACTTGGACATAAGGGTATTCAAGTATTACTGAACATCCTGAGTCCTGACTGAGTTTCAGGTCACATGACCAAGGTCAGGATTTTAGGGTCAATGAACTTAGACCATGTTTGGGAATCAACATCGAAATCTTAACCAAGGTAAAGTTTTTGAAATATAATCATAACGTAGAAAGTATATAGTTCATGAAACTTAGACATAAGGGTAAAAGATACTGCCTTAGTTTCAGGTCACATGACCAAGGTCAAAGGTTACTTAGGGTCAACGAACTTTGACCATGTGGAGTATTTGTGGAACTGTCATCATAACATTTTATGGATCTAGTTCATGAAACTTAGACCATGGTGTAGTAGGTTCATGCTTAGACATAAGAGCAATTAAGTATCCCTGAACATCCTGCCTGAGTGTCAAGTCACATGACCAAGGTCAAAGGCCATTTAGGGTCAATGAACTTTGATAATGAACTTTGATAATGTTGGGGTATTTTTGGAATTTTCATCATAACTTAGAAGGTTCATGGGTTTATACATGCTGTTCATGAAACATAGACATAAGGGTAATCAAGTATGTTTTGCACACGTCTTAGGCCTCGTGATCATGGTCAAAGGTTCATAATGGGTCAATGGACATAGTATTTTATTGTCATATGAGTGTTTTCTTTTGTGAATAATTATTCAATAGCTGTTTTCAAAGTCAGCACTGCTGCTATATCGAATCGCCTGATACAGGCGAGACTGCCAGAGGCGTTCCACTTGTTTAGATTTTTTTCTTGCTTTTTCTTTTTGAATTTATCACGTGCGGTCATTGAATTATCACCATAAACGATTCCATATGAATTTATATAAATGTATGCATTGGAAAGATATGGGTCCTAAGACCGAAGGGGGCGGAGATTATTGTCACAATGGCAAAAAAGGTAGCATCAGGGAGTTGAGCATCAAAACTGAGGCACCAAGCCAAACAACATTACGAAATATAGCCATCTGTTGAAATCTATCATCTTTCATCTGGGTCACCCTGTCTCAACGCGACAGATGATATGAGTATAATCGAATCATGAATGAACTAACTGCCCCAGTGGGAGAACCTAGGATTCTTTTTAAAGAAGGGGATGGGAGTCGATGTTGGCACCAAATGTAGAAGAGAGAGAACCACACCTCTATTTGCCAATATATATATATATTTATATGTATATATATATATATATATCTCAAAAATAAATAAATAGATTAATTAATGATTAAAAAATAAAAAATTAATAAAAATTAAAACACTCCTAAAATGGGCAAATTTAATTTCTGGAATGAAATTTGACTTGGAATAATTTCAGCTGATAGTCAGTATCATCTGACTAAAATTGACTAGGATTTCTTAGTTAATTTGAATTGGAGAGACAGGCATGAATTGAGGGTTGACTCAAATCAATAAAAACTAACGCGGAAACATGTTACTTGGATTCGAAATGAATTGACTCTATATAGCTGGAGGCATTTCTACTGCCACGTGATACAAGTAAATAAACACATAGAGATGGTGGCGACAACGACGACGATGATGATAGTGATCAACATTTATCATTTAATTTATTATCATAATTTATATTTTTAACCCTAAAACCGTCGGGGGGTGGTTGTTGAATTAACCCCCCTCGAGATTTTCCGCAACCAATCCGCTGCGCGAAAATTTTCAACTGTGTCACTCGCTGAAATTTTACTTTGAAGTCTTGCGCATCTTTTGGGACCAAATTTATGATGCCCGGGTATGCGGTTGCAAAATTACGCAACATTAGGTGCATGTCAGACCAAAAATTGCTCCAAAACGTGATTTTGTGTACAAAGTCAATGTAAATTGAGTTTTCTCATCTTATTCATAAAGATATGATTATTTATACTTTCATTAGCTGAAATTAATTGATTTTTGCTTAATATGCTTCAAAAAGGTTCTGCTATGAATTTGTCGAAGAAATAAAGAAAAACAGAAGGTCAAAAAAACAAAGAAATACATGAGAAATTCATAAAATAATAAAATACATAAGAAATTCATTTTTTTAACCCGATTTTTTTTCCATTTATAATTGTTAGAAATGGTATAAAGAATATTAAAGCCCAAAATTAGAACTCTAGGGGGGGGATTAGAGCAAAAATTATGATTTATGAGTAACTTAGCATGATTAATTCGTACCAAAAAAAATCTAATTATTTCGGAAAATCTAATCATTATTTCTTTCTATCATTTATCATCATCGTCATCAGTAAAAGTAATCGTAGTAGTGGTATCATTATTCTTCTTTTAATTATCTTTATTATTGTTGTCATTGTCATCGCTGTTAATGTGCTATCTTTCTTGTAATTATTTTCTTAAATTGAAGGTTTAGTTTAGAGCAGCTTGGTATGAGTAGAGAGAAGGTATTAGATCGTGTACCAGGCAACTATGGAATGGAAGGGGTAGCAGATGGGATGGTGACGACGTGGCGACTATACGGAGAAACAAAGTAAGTTACCAACATTCTTCTCGACTTTGCTGGAAAATATCCACTCTCCTCGCCAAAAAAATGTAATCGAAAACGGAATCAGATGCGAAACCAATTTATTATGGCCTCACTATATATATATATATATATATATATATATATATATATATACATAGGCGGATCCAGATTTTTGCGAAAGGGGGGGGGGGGCGCACTGCCGAGCGGCGCACACATTTTTGCACTTCACCGGCGCCATAAAAGAAAATGTTGAAAAAGGTGTATATGTATATATAATATATATATATATATATATATATATATATATATATATATATACATATAGATATGACTCATGAGATAGAGACACATATCTCACCAACAAATTAATGCGAGCGCGAAGCGCGAGCTGAAATTTTTATAGTATACTGACCTGAAAAAAGGTGCCTGTTTAGGACTGTTTGTAGTAACTCATGAGGAGGATACATATCTCACTACACAGATAATGCGAGTGCCGAGGGCGAGCTAAAATTTCTTTATATTCTGACCAGAAAGGTTTATATTCTAAGCATTTTGGTACCAATGATTAAGATGGGTATCTAAAAAAAACAATAGATGCGAGCGCGAAGCGCGAGCTTAAAATTTTGATATTTCGAGCTGAAAAAATGACAGTTTAATGGACGTTTTTAACAGAGAACAAGATTATATCCAACAAAAGATTATTGCAAATCGAAGCGGGAGTTCTTTTGATTAGAACTGAAAACGGGACATTCTATTCACATATATTTAATCATGAAAAGTATGGGGTTTTGCTGCAGAAATGATGCGAGCGCGAAGCGCGAGCTGAAAATTTTTATATTCCAATCTGAAAAGCGGACAATTTGCACGACTTTAAATAAAGAACGAGTTGTGTAGCTCTATCTCAGTTGCTGATTTCTGTGTAACATTACCATCTTATTTTATTTTTGCACATGCGGAACTATTGGGGGAGGGCAAAACGATATGTTTGCCCCCCAAACCCAATATTTTCATTGGTGTGGCGATCGCCCCCTGCCCCCCCCCCCCCCCCCAGGATCGACGCCACTGCATATACAATGATACTACAAGTCATGATGAATCATTTGTAATACATCACCAATCCAGGTTTATATATCATCATTCAATTTTCATGTACATGATGTTTAGGCCTATATACAGAATTATATATTGTGATGGTTTTCACTAAATCTAATGCAATTTGTAATGATGAGTAATTTTTATCTAATTACTTTGATGAAACTGGATATAATGCTTATGAGCTGAATTCAGAAAGAGATCTTTCAAGACAGAGCTTTGGAAAAAGTTCTCCAGTTTTATAGGTATCGTTATCTTTGTTTTAAACTTCTTCCTGAGTGATCAGATGAATAATATTTAACTTAATGGAAGATGAAAATAAATCAAATTTTGTGGCGCTAACATTTAAACGTTAAAACAAAGGTATTGACAAACTGTATTAATAATACATTGAAAATGATATTTAGTGGTTTAAGGTCTAACGAATATACGTCTGCATGGTTGCGTAATTATACACTCCCGGTATATATATAAGCAACGTTTTGGACTAAAATATAAAATCATCTTCATAAAACACTAGAGTAGCTGTCTTACACTAAAGGCCATAGAGGTGGCACAATGTGGAATGTGTAAAGAAGAAAAGTGACTGACTTTTTTTTTACTTAAGGACGTTCCACAGTTATGTTTGTGCGCATTATGATCTGCGCATATTTTACACTCTGCGCGCTGACGTCACAATGGATGAACAGGTGATAAATTAGCTGTGGGTATGAATGGATTTTTCTCATCATCTGCACTCTAACTGCAGATCCGATGCGTTATTTTATGAAGCTAAAAAACTTTAATTATTCCGTGGACCATTTAAAAAAACATCTACAATTTTAAAATACTTTACTCTGCAGTGCTGCCAAAAATCACGAATATGACCCCGAGTTTGAATAAATGGTAGAGTGGTTTTGATTTTTTCTTCTCATAGATACAAAGCATTTGGCGCATTTTTGGTGTTTTAAAAAGCACATTTGCTCTAATGAAAATGCTGATAGTTTGAAAACAAGCACATGAAGCCCTATTTTTTAATGTTTGCACCTCTTAGGTATACCTTCCTCTACAACTTTGCAAATTTTGGTGTAAATGCCATGGATTTTGAATAAAGTGCAGCATTTATTGTACTTTTGTAGTTTGTTATTGAAATTTCACTTTTTTAGATTGGGTTTTTGTTATGTTTTACGCCATTTTTAAGAACTGACAGTGCTGTTAGACTTAAAATTGCAAACAAATAGCACTATAAATAGATTCTCCATTCTAACGATACACTTATTAACTCTCTTGCGAAATTTGATGACTTTTTCATGTATTTTGACTGAGTAATAGAGGTTTAAACTCATTGTAGTGATCTTGCGAGGTCTAAAAATGCCAAATTCCTTTGAATGTGCAATCCGTAAGAACATTCATTCGGGTGAACTTTGAAGCTCCATAGCAAAAAATCAAGCACATGGACCTATGTTAATTTTTGCATATTTCGAATTCAGGTTCTAAAATATCTACATGTATGTGCGAAGTTTGTTGAAAATGACATGGATATCATTTTAACTGTGGAACGTCCTTAAGCATTGGAAAATAAGATCAACATTAAAGGATTTGCTCTACACTTTTGTATGATTCTGGGATTTCTTAAAACAACAAATTAAAGATTTCATGACATCTGGGGGCAACTGTCCCGCCCAGTCCACTCTGTAAGGGCATGCGATAAGCTTTGTTATTCGTTATGACCATTCAACAATCAAATGTATAACCAGCTAGGTGCCGCTGATCATTCTTTACCGGCGCCGATCAAGATTTGGTTGGCAATATAGGCCCTTCTTCATTATTCTACCGGCGCCTATTTATTGGAACCAGGGGACGCTGATCATTCTTGACCGGCGCCGATTTAAATTTAGGTGGCGCCGGTTAAGACAAAGGCAGCGCCGATTTGTCTTGACCGGCGCCGATTTAAACAAGTAGTGCTGATTATTTTTACAGACGTCACGTAAGATTCAGGCAGCGGCAATTCATAATCGACTGGCGCCGATTTAGATTTAGGTGGCGCTGATTATTCTTGACTGGCGCCGATTATCCTTGATCGGCGCCGGTTAAGAACTCAGGCAGCGTCGATTTGTCTTTACCGGCGCCGATTTATAACCAGATGGCGCCGATTTAGATTTAGGTGGCGCTGATTATCCTTGATTGGCGCCGGTTAAGACTCTGGCAGTGCCGATTTTTCTTGACTGGCGCCGATTTATAACCAAATAGCGCTGATTATTCTTGCCCGGCGCCGATTTAGATTAAGGTGGCGCTGATTATTCTTAATTGGCACCAGTTATATGCAGGCAGCGCACTGCTATTACCGGCGAAGTTGTTGAGAAAAAGGTAGTTTTCTTTCCTTTATTTTTATTTTTTCAAGCGACGCACGCCTTTTCTTTTTTTTACTTTTTTTTTGAGCGGCGCCGCTCAAATATTAGGGGGGGGGGGGCGCGCGCCCCCTGCGCCACCCCCTGGATCCGCCGATGATATACACCGTACTGCTAGATCGTAGATTTGACAAACCAGAATTTGGTGATAGGAATCAATTCGAGCCAATGACGTTTCTCAAATGAATGGAACTATTTTATCATTAGCATCGTCGTCATCAACATCATTAACATTTTGAAATTGTATTTTATTGTTTCTTTGCGATCTTCCTTCTTTCCTGTTCGCCCAATTTACAATAGAGCCGTCATAGTATTTGTTGTACGACCGGAAGAGAGCAATAAATTTGATCAGAGATGGATGGAGTACGGTATCAAGGACCTGGATGATCGGGTGAAGGTCATTAGAAGGACACTACCAGAGATAGGCGAACGAGCCGAACTACGGGGAGACGAGAGAAGATTATTCATGTGAGTTTGTCCAATTTTATCCGCCCCCCCCCTCATATTTGATTAGTAGACAAACGAAATGAACCTCATGAAAAAGTCACACAGTCACACACACGAACCCGACACCAGACCACCAATGACATACAATCAGTATGATATGAGACTTCACTGTACACCTGATGTATCAACCTTGAACAAAAGAGGTCCTGAAACAGTACCCAACTAAATTCCTCAAAGCCTTGGTCCCAATCCACTGTGCGTGTTTTTAGTCCGTACGTTTTTTTTTTTTTGGGGGGGGGGGGGGGGCATGGCCGCCACATTTTTCTGAAAAAAGGTAAGGAGAGAGTGGCAAGAGAAGGGAGAGAATACGTCAACTGACGTCACTCCCACGGCCGTGAGCGGTTGCGTACTGTGCTTACAACCACAATTACGATTTCCGTCCGATTGCCTCGTTATCGTTCAGAGCCTGTACTTAGACGTGCTGTTGACTCACGGCGTCCTTGCTCACTCGAAAGTTGGAAGTGCTTGTAGGTGCGATGAACGTTTGCAGTAGAGGGCACGAACACCACCCGTACTGGGAATGAATCCATAGCCAGCGAAAGTTCCTCATATACAGTAAAGGAACTACGTCGTGTCTGAGTGCTGCCAAATCCGTACGGAGGCGGTATACTCATCGACGTACGGATCCCCAAAAGTTTTCCACGTTTTTGCAAGTAGACAGCACGCACTTGCATGTATGGCCGGTCGGGACCAGGGCTTTAAAAGTGGAGCGAAAAAATACATACATCGATTGGTTCTATTTCATGCAAACTTCAGAGGTAGTTTAATTCGTCTCTTAGGGCATTATATTTGTCAACAAATGTGTCTCTTCTTCTCTCGAGTGAATGATAACTTCGTTCGTGTGCCAGAAAGTGGAAACACAATCAATATATATCCAAAATGCAGATGATAAAAGGCGACAATTAACACGTAAAATCAATTATGGAGTTTTGGAAGTTTACATTTTAATTGGCTCTCAAAGAGGTTAAGTTATTGTCTTCATTTTTGTGTGTTTTTAGTTCTCTGCGTTTGGATGTTCGCGCGTCGGTGTCGTCTATACTATCTTATGCTTATTTTTCTTTGCAGAGATGATATGGAAGTTGCGATACTCTATTTTCGAACAGGATATTCACCGATAGACTATCCGACAGAACTGGTATGATTTGTTTATTTTTCTCATGTTAGTGATGATTATGTATCAAAGTGATGATCTCCTCATCAACATTGTCATCATCATGGCCAGCACCAGCATTATCTCCAGGTGGTGGTGGTGGTGGTGGTAATGATGATGGTGATGATGATGATGATGATGATGATGTGTTGATGGTAATGGTGATGATGATGATGGTGATAGTGATGGTGATGATGATGATGATAATGGTGGTGGTGATGATGATGATGATGACTGATGATGATGATAATGATAATGATGGTGATGATGATGGTGATGATGATGATGATGTTGGTAATGTTGTTAGTGATGATGGTGGTGGTGATAGTGATGATGATGGTCATAGGGATGGTGGTGGTGGTGATGGTGGTGGTGTTTACGGTTATTATGATGATGTTATAGGTGGTAAGGATCAATGTGTTAATAGGTAAAATTGAATGGTGTCATTTACACAGATTGATGCACTAGTTGTATTAAACATAAACATGTATTCCTTCAAAACATGTTTTAGTCGAAGATATTTCATTAAAAAATGTTATGACCATTTCATAATCTACATTAGATGTGAACAAACCTTTAATAGATGTGTCTGTCATGGTTTCCCGGGGGCCGTTTCATAAAGATGTTCGTAATATAAGAGTGACTTTACGAACGATTGGTGATTCTTTCTTGTGGTAAATGACATTCACCATTATATGTTCATTGGTGATTATTTAGTGTGTAAGAACGGTTCACCAGTCGTTCTTAAAGTCACTCTTAACTTACGAACAGCTTAATGAGACACCCACCTGGGGCTTCTTTGTTCTTTTATTGAATTCATTATTGGAAGAAGGACTTTTTCATAATATTAAACTTGTAATTTGTTTCAAATTTCTGTTCTAGGAGTGGAATGCCAGGTTAATTGGTGAAAGGTCGAGGGCAGCCGTGTGTCCATCTGTGGCTATGCAGTTGGCGGGGACCAAAAAGATTCAACAAGTTCTTTACGACCCTGGATCTATCGAACTCTTCATTAAAGGAAAACAGAGAGTCGATGATGTGCGAAGCATATTTACAGGACACTATACTCTAGATCTTGTAAGTAACCAGGAGACGTATTATCATCTTTGATGATGATGGTGGTGATGATGATGATGATGATGATGATGATGGTGAATGATTATGACGATAGTGTTGATGAATGAAGATAATGGTGAATATGATGGTAATGGTGATGATGATAATGATGATAATGGTGAATATGATGGTGATGATGACTATGTGTATGGTGAAGACAATGGCGGAGGTGCTGATGACGATGAAGACAACGATGATGATGATGAAGAAGAAGATGAAGATTAAAATGAATATTAAAGCGATGATGATGATGCTGATGCTTATGAAGATGATAATGACAATTCACAGCGATTATATTTTCAGTGGTTACTGTCCTGATAAACTCTGGACTGAATTTGAATCCTTACGATTTATTTTCAAATCCTCATTCCGATTTAAATGTTAATTCTCAATGCCATTTGGTTTGGTCACTATGACCACCGCCAAAATAGATTCATTTAAATCCATGAAATAAATAGAATCGAACGTTCAATGTTATTTTTTAAATATATTCACTTTGCCTCATGCTATTTCTTTGAACAAATTGAAAAATAAATACCTTGAATAAAAAAAAAATAAAGCAAAAATAGTCTGAAAAAACACTCTCACCATTGAGAAACCAATCCAAAATAAATAGACATCCATTTACGAATTCGGTCCTTGATATGTAATCACCGGCGGCATTTCCAGATTTTTTTGTTTGTTCTCGAAACGGAATACAAAATCTATTTTCTCTTTTTTTTAGATAAACAATTGAATTTTTTGTTCTATTCACAGACACCTGCTGGTGATGAGGCTGCTGAGAGAGCTATTGCAAACCCGATGAAGTACGTCATGAAACCACAGAGGGAAGGAGGAGGTAATAACATTGTCACATCGGCGAAACCCACTTCGTTGTGACTGTAGCATTTGAATCAACTTGTTAATAACAGATTATTAAGCTGGCGAATTGATTTATTGGTAGGGTCATAGTAGGCAGTTCATCTTCTGGAACCTGAAAGTATAGTTTAAATTCATAATTTTAAGAAGAATGTTGGGTCTGGAGTCTTAAGTCTGACATGACATACGTTCTCGATGAAAAGTTTGGGTCAGAGATTAGTATCGGACGCCAAATTGAAAAATCTGACGAGCGATTCAAGTATTGACTGGGTCGCTTTGGTCGTCCGATTTCCCTTTTCTTCTCGATATTGAAATCGAGAGGGCTTATCCAGATAAGACTTAATGTTTGCAAGAAATGTTGTATATGTTAATTTGCTTCTTCCTTAGAAAATCTAACTACTGTGGCCAGTTTTAAAAAGCGTCAAAGCCTCGTAAATGGTTCTTTTGAGAGGGACGTAGAGGGGAATAGAGGCAGGCCCAGAATTATCGGGGGAAGGGAATGTCGAGAACGGGAGTCGAGTGGAGTAAAGTTGCAAGATTGTTATGGTAAAATATAGTATTGAGTGGAGAGACGTTGTTAACATTTAAAAACAGAAGAAGATAATGATAGATTGGTAGATGGATTCATCTGTAGGCATCTATTGATTGCCTCCAAATACTTGGATTTTCATGAAGGAACAGATAAAAGAATGTTCACCGACCAACAATGTTTATGCGCTATTTATTTGGCGCAGGTAATAATTTGTTCGGGGAAAAGATGAAGGAAGCGCTGGTGAAGCTTCGTGGATCACCGGAGAGGGCGGCGTACATGCTAATGGACAGGTTCAACTCTCCGGTCAATCATAACTATTGCATGAAGTGCGGAAGCTCGGATCTAGAACTCATGACTGTGGCCAGCGAGTTCGGTCCTTTCGGAACGTTAGTAAGGTAGGAAAACAAGTTAAGGGAATTGAAATTGTTCAAGGGCCTGATGCAAAATTCAAGTTTTGTTTGTTTGCAACTGCTTATGCAACGGGCCCCTGTTAAGATAGTTTTCTGATTTTCATGTAATACCAATGAGAGAAGGGGCGCGGGGGGGGGGGTTAAACGAGAGTATTTGATAAAACACTGTTTGCCCCCCCCCCCATCAATATTGATTGACACTACACAAAAGAAAATAATACATTTCTGGTTACTTGTGTCCAATTTACCATACTCGAAATTGATCATAATCCAACGTTTTCTTACAGTTACAACAATGAAGTGGTGTTCAACAAGGCAACCGGATACCTGTACCGTACTAAAGACATTAAACTCGATGAAGGAGGGTTGATGGTCGGGACGGGGTTCCTAGACACACCCTATCTATCATCTGCAGAGGTCATCTGTCCTGCAGCAACCCAGAATGGATTTGGCGAACATTAAACTCAAAAACTTCAACCTTGAAGATATGAGATGTTCGGGATTAAATTCTTGGAGAGGACAACTCCCATTCGTCTACTATAGTAATCTACTAATTTTCCAATGTTAAGTATTTAGCTGTCTGCAGAGAGAAATTGTGTCCGGCTATTTGATTATCTATGACTTCACAGGCCTTTTCCCTTCCGGGTATCTTGCCATCTAAGTTTTAATGAGAAGTAATTCCCCTATATATATATATATATATATATATATATATATATATATATATATATATATATATATATATATATGATTATGATTACACAGTATAATATATATATTTTGTTCAAGATTTTTTTTGTCAGTTGTTGGGACACTGAAGGGACTCTGCGATAATCGTACGGTGTTCGTACATTAATGCAGATTTTCCTTGGGGCATGAAAAGATTGCAAGTCTACAGTACCGAGCTCTGTCTATAGATCTCGGCACGAAAACGTATGGTATCGTATAATCTATGCGCAGAGGCCGAGAGGACCGGTATTATGTACGATATATTTCCGATCTCCACACAGCCTTTGTATGGCTATGCCCGCGTGCAAGACATCTTTTGATGCTCGTATACGCCGTAGACCATCGTCATATACAATACCAGTCTCCAATATGCATTAACAAGAAAATAAATATACTTATATTTAGAATAATTGAGAAAAATCATTACCATTGCATCGTAAGTCACGGCTATTACACAGGGGCGTCCATCCATTTTTCAGATTGGGGGGGCAAAATCATGAATCAACGTTCCAAAGGCGCTTGATCACACAAAACGAACAAACTCACCCACACACACATAGGCCTATATTTTATATATTTGCATATATATATATATATATATGACTCACGAGAAAGAGACACATATCTCACCCTCACCAACAATGCGAGCGCGAAGCGTGAGCTGAAATTTTTTAGTATGACATGAAAACAGGAAAATTGTACCTGTTTAGGTTTGTTTGAAGTAACTCATGAGGAGGATAGATACATGTATCTCACTAGAGAGCGAGCTGAAATTTCTTTATATTCTGACCTGAAAGCTTCATTTTTGGTACCAATGATTAAGATTGGTATCTAGAAGAACAATTTTTATATTTAGATCTGGAAAAAAAAGACAGTTTAATGGACGCTTTTAATAAAGAACAAGATACAGTGGCGTAACTACGGGGGGGGCATGGGGGGGCACGTGCCCCCCCCCCCAATCGGCTGACCAAAAAAAAAAAAAAAAAAAAAAAAAAAACGGGGAAAAGGAGAAAAAGAGGGAGAAAGGAAGAGAAACGAAGTGGGAAAGAAGACATTATTGTTCATTATAATGTTATATTATTTCATAATTATGTTATGTTATATTACATAAGAAACATTTTTTTTCATAACTTTATGAAACGTAATTTGCTCAGGGCCTATGTCCTCATTGTTCCTGGTGCTCGCATTGTCTGTTTACCGAGATATATCATCCTGTTATACTAAAACCTCCCGTTTTCAAGTCAATATACACCAAACTGCCAAATATATTTCCTCGCACTTCGAGTTATTGTTTTATTTACAAAGTATGCTTCTTTTTCATGACTACTTAAAGTGATTGCCCCATTTTAAGGTCTTGATATAAAACATTTCCTGTCCGTGCTTACGTTCGCAGTAGTGGATTGGTGAAATATGTCTGCTCTCCATGGATTCCTAGAATCAGTCCTTAAATGTCCCTCTTTCTAATCTTTAAGGTCTTGATATAAAACATTTCCTGTCCGTGCTTACGTTCGCAGTAGTGGATTGGTGAAATATGTCTGCTCTCCATGGATTCCTAGAATCAGTCCTTAAATGTCCCTCTTTCTAATCTGAATATCAAAAATGTTCAGCTCGCGCTTCGCGCTCGCATCATTTGGTTAGTGAACTACGTATGGTCTTCGTGAATTTCTACAAACAAGCCTTAAAATGCCCCTCTTCAGCTCTTCGCGCTCGCAAGATTTGATTAGTGAGATGGGTATGTTAATCATGATTACAAGTGCTTTATGTGCATGTTTAGATGTAATTCTAACAAAATCAGCAAGCGCTTATTGGCACTCGCATTAGATGACTATGGTGAGATGTGTATACTCTTAATGCATTCCTAAAATATAGTCCTTAAAATCTTCCTGTTTTGGGGTCAATATTTACAAAAATTTCAGCTCGCGCTTCGCGCTCGCATTATTTAGCGAGACAGGTACATATCATGATTACAAGAGATTGATTATAATGTCCCTTTTTAGGTCTAAATATCAAAATTTTTAAGCTCGCGCTTCGCGCTCGCATTATTTGACCAGTGAGAGACATATCCGTTTAATGGCACTGTCCTTAAAATGTCTCTATTAGGTAAACCTGGCAGCTGGGCGCGCGTCGCGCGCTCACTTAGTGACTAAAAACTTTTGCTGGTGCCCCCCCCCCCCCCAATGCCGTGACCCACGGTACGCCACTGACAAGATATACATCCAACAAAAGATTATTGCAAATCGAAGTGGGAGTTCTTTTGAGGTTTAGAACTGAAAACAGGACATTCTATTCACCTATTTAATCATGAAAAGTATGGGTTTTCACAGAAATGATGCGAGCGCGAAGCGCGAGCTGAAAATTTTTATATTCCAATCTGAAAAGCAGACATTTTGAGAACGATTTAAAATCAAAATCGAGTTGGTATCTCAATCTCGCTAGCTGATTTCAGTGTAGCATTACAATCTTATTTTGTTTTTTAGTTGCACATGCGGAATTATTGGGGGGGCAAAACGATATTTTCATTGGTGGGGCGACGCCTCTGTGATTACAGAAAAAAACTTCGTGGTGCTACAAACGCAATAAATGCCTTCAGCGCTTATTAAGTCGTCTGTTTTAAATATACCCTATATAAAAAAAGAGAACTGCAAATTCAACCCAAAGAGAACCCAAATTCTGTCGCCGACGGGGCGAAAATGTAGGAAAAATAATTTAGTTCCCAGACTGAAGAAAATGATTGCATTATTTTGTGTGGATCGGTTTGGTTTTGGAGTATGGCGGCAACATTATACAGGTATATGAAAAAAAAAGTTCTAGAAGAATATGACAGCCATCGATTATTGCCATCTATATACGGAAACAAGAAAAAAGAAAAGAAAAATGAATATATATACGCCTATACTTGTCATATTTTAATATTAAATTAATGGTATACACCTCTTTTTTATTTTTTATCTCACAGCATACGCACCAGTGCAATAATATAATTGAATTTTAAAAACATATTATATTGTCGGCGCGCGGTTGTTATATTTTATTTATAAATACGTTTTATATAAGAATTTCAATTATTTTAATCATGGTATAACTTCAATCTATCTCAGGCAATGGATATTATGTCGTGTAAGGAATAGTAACAAAGAGGCTAGTAGGTAGATAGATATGAATGAGTATCTTTTTTCTTCATTTCAAGTTAATTAGTCTGAAGCGTAAAATTATGTTGGAAGACGATTAACATTTGTGACAAATAAGTACAGCTGTATGTCCAGAAAGTAAGTCTCTAAACTTCGTGAAATATCCTGATTCTTTGTTTTCTTCATAATATAGATTATGATAGTTGAGAGAGAAAAAATATGAATGCAGGTCTATGTTGAATCACGTTCATTGTACAACTTTTCGTGTTGTAAATATTATCACATTGTTATTTCGTCGAAGTCACGTGTTATATATGCTTTATGTAACTGCAGAGTAAGTTTACATGACGTGCTATTGTTAATCTACATTTAATGTTTAATGTTTAAGACTGTTATTTTCGATTAAAACAAATTATCGTTCGGATGAACGCGGATTTTATCTGTTATACGTTAAGTAGAAATATCATATAGAAGGCACTTAGGTCCGTATTCTAAACTTAGGGTTAATTTAAACTCTGGTCGCAAACATGAAAGATTCAATTTGACAGCAAATTTTGGCGGTCACTTCGGGGATGATAAAAAGAATGGTTTTATTCTCCATTAAAGCTCTGAAAAACCCAAAATAAATACTACAAGTGGTCTTAGTTAATCTAGATTTCAAAATACGGGCCTTAATATGAAGTTTTGTTTCATGTCGTATGAAAGAAATACTGTACATTTTAAATAGATTTGTTCATCTATTTTATCAGGGACTATTGATTGAATTATGCGGCATGTCATGAAAATAATATTGCACAGACAGTTGGGACTATTGATTGAATTATGCGGCATGTCATGAAAATAATATTGCACAGACAGTACTATTTATGAGCCCCAAGCATCAGCAGGAGTCTATATTGTGGGATGGCTATAATATATAGGGGTCGAATAGCCGAAAATAATGTGCCTTATCAGGAATGCATATAATAGCCGTAAGGACACCGCATATCTTACGACTGGTCTACGGTCCGATTGGAACAACTCGCATATTTCTCATTTTCTGAAAAATGTGAATGAAAATGAACTTTTATTTGTGGTCGAAATGAACTGAAAGAATACTAATATAATAACGTTGGATGATTGCAAGCCTTTATATTGGAGTAAAGGCCAAATTAGTTTCATGTCGTAGGCAGTCGTACGATTGCTATGACGTCATTACGACTATGTGATTTGCTTTTACTCTAATAAGGATGATATAGCAAAGTCACGTATTTGAACATATTAGGTATTCGTTCGATTATTAACATTACACAGTAAGATATTTCATGTCTCAATAATTACATCAAATTCTACTACGTTTTATTCCAATATCGGGTGGCATACCAATTGTAAGGTGTGCGGTAACCATAGAGATATATACTATCTCTATGGCGGCAACCTTAATATTATTGTTGACGTACAATGCTGAAGTACTATATTAACTATATTGATGTTATTTTGCTACTTGTGTGTGTGTGCGCGCGCGCATGTGTGTGATTCCCTGCGAGTTTATATGAGGAAATATCGGTCCCTATATTTGTATTTGCAATACTAAATCAGTAGGCCTAAGATATATCTTGTTCCACATACTACATGTAGTAAGAGTCCTACTTTATGATTGGTCAAACGTAAATCATACGTGGTTAGGCCTAACTGAAGTTTTGCGAGTCACTGAATTAGGAAATAGAAGTTCGTCAAGTCACCGTCATCAAAATTTGGTCATTTTGTTTATTGCTATCGAATACTTACGAAGTTACGAGGAAAATATCTTTTGAAAGTCAATTATCCAATTTGAGAAAAATTGCAATATTTTTCCTTATGTATTGGAAGTGTTTTTATACAAATTTTATTCGAAATAGATCCTTTTCAGCTGTGCCTTTGAATCACAACATTTAATGTATTTTTGTTTACGATACGAGCAACTTTCATGCTGTTTAAAAAAACCTCATTGAATGTATCTTTGTGCTGAGTTGTAGTGTTATATATCTATATGTGGTATCATCTGAATTGTATATAGCTTAAAATTGTAGAAATTGAAATACTTTATCAATTTCTTCATTCATTATATAAGCACTATGTGCTTGAAAATACACAAAATATTAAATGTATATTTTTGTGGTATTTTGAAGTGTTTACAATTGTTTTTTGTACAAAGGACTTGGTAAATAAAAAAAACAACCGACATGGTGCCTTTTTTTTAACTACGGGATTAATGTGTTTTACGTGTCCTTTCTTTAGTATACTGTTAGCACGTCACTGCCTCAGGCCACGCGATCGAATCAATGGTGTAGAGATAAATGCTGGAATAACAAAATTGAAATCCCTTCATGAATTGCAAAAGATCTCTTTCACGAACTTTTTTTTATTTCAAAACCCTAAATAAATATGACATTCATAAATTACATATAGCATCTGTGATATTTCGTACTATTCATAACATAATTCAATGGTGTAGAGATAAATGCTAGAATAACAAAATTGGAAACCCCTTCATTAATTGCAAAATAAAATTTGAAGAATCTGTACAAACTCCCCTTTTAGAGCTCCTTCACGACCCTTGTTATTTCTTCCCAAAATTACAGATATAGCATCAGTGATATTTCGTACTATTTATAACATAATTCTTGTAAAATATCCCCATGTTTTTAATAAATCATTCCGTTCATATTCACAATACTCGTTCAAGTAATAAATGTCATTATCCCAAGGTTAAAACACATATTCTCCTAAATTAATTAAGGCACTATATGGCCCACGCATTTGGAATAATCTCCCCGATGAAATTAAGTACTTAAACAATAACGTCTTTTAAATTTAAGTTGAAAAGGAATATAAATGAATATGTGAGGTAATTTGTGTTTTCTTCTTGCCGAAATCTTACACGTTTACCGCACCCCTTCTTGTATGTTTTCTGGTGTTTTTTTATGCTGTGTGTACTTTTATTCAATGTCGTTATTATATATACATTTAATTTTAATTCAATTAATTGGGAACTTCTATTGACAGGGTTTTTTTTACAAACTTTTCTGTAGTTTCCTTTCTTCTCCAATATTATTTATAATTCCTGTACATATTTCATTTTTTATGCTGAGAGGAAATAAACAACACTGAACAGAAAGAAATAAATACACAGCAAAAGCTGTGGTGTTGATTGGTGTACATAGAATACCACACCAATAATTTTCTAAGGTGTTTAATTTGGTGTTAGTTCATCACCTTTGGTTGTTTCTTTTACACTCTTTGGTGTTATGTTCAATCTGCTCAAGGGTGTAATTTCAACACATCAGGTATGGTCCTCTATGGACATACACAACGATGTCAGTGTTTTACAGCTTTTAAGTCACATTTTACCCCCCCCCCCTCTCTCTCTCTCCTAGACTTTATTTTCGGGGTTAGATTGGGATTTTAATCGGGTCCTTGGTAGATCACGGATGAAATAAAGAACATGAAATCTAGATGAGCTACTCGACGATGCTAGCATTTTCTATTTATATTTCATTTTATTTCGGTTCGTTTATTTCAAACATTTACAATATGTTTTGTTCCATACTTAATTATATAAGCAATGAGACGCCAATGAAAAATGTTATATACATAAAAATCAAGATAATAAAAAAAAACAGGTTGGGAATGGAGGAGGCTGCTAAAAGCTGAGCTTGTAGAGTGCAGTCTCCTATCATAGTGGAACCCATCCCCCCAAAAAAATTATAATAATAATAAAAATGAAGATAAATAAATAAATAAAAAATAACATAAAAACCCACTAAACTACAACGGGATGACAACTCGAGCGTAAATCTAGTTAAATGTATAAAGAGAAAGACAATGAAAATGAAAAAAAAGAGCAATATATCCGAGCAATGCTGTAATTTCTCTGTTTATATCCGATTCGTACACTGCAAAAACACCGGTGTTGATTTAACACCAGCCCGGAATGTCCACACCAGAGAAATGTTAAACAACACCAGTTTGGCATTGGTTTAACACCAGATAGGTGTTTTTAAAACACCAATAATAAGTATTAAAACAGCATCGGCTTGATTCCAAACTAGTGTTGTTTTAATACTTCTCTGGATTCAATACTACAGGATTCCGGGCTATAGTAGTAAATCAACACCGGAGTTTTTGCAGTGTATCTAGAACTACATATTTCTAAGAACAAGTATTTTTTGCTAAGATGTCACACCTAGGACCTATACTCAGTAAGCCACTAGCCAATGGTTTCGCTGCATAACAGTGCAAAAGAGTAGACAGTACTGGACAATCTATTGGCAATCAAAATTATTGAAGGTAAAACAAAAACATAACTTTTATTTTTTTTCGAAATACTCCTCCTTCCTGCACGCGAAAAAGTACCAGCGCTAAATAAAAATGCGAACCCAAAATTTGTCTATTTTTCAAAAGCGTCCTGAATCTTTTTATCCTTCTGCATTTCTTTGTTTAAATATGGAATTTCTAACGGCTTGTTCGATATATGTTCCCTGATCTAGGCTATCAATACCCATGAAAATAATATTCGAGAATGATTTGACCCTATTTATCTTAAACAACGCATTGTGTAGGCTGCTATGTTAGACAGTGCGGTGTTTTCGGGGCAATGGTCTTTGTAGTCTATCCACTTGAGGACTATTCCATTCAGGAATTTGAAAATTATATAGGCCTACATTGAATTGGATTTTTGTAATAATAAAGTGCTCCAACAGCTAAGATTCCCTCTGAAAGTGTTCACCATAATTAATATTCCATTCTGACTTTTAAGTTGGGGGTTGGCTCTGACATTAAAACACCTTCCCCTACAATATATACCCTCATATACCTCGTTCTCAGTTAAATGCTAAAATTTCTACTCTTATAAAATTTTGAATTTCGCTATTGAAAATAGGAAATCTTGTCGCTAGTTCGCCGCGGTCCTTCGTGTATACATAATTCAAACTCTTTTCTGCTTGCAAGTCTAATTGCCCCACTTATCATAAAGCAATATTGTTAAAGTAAACAGTAGAAGCCTGAAGAAAGGAGTCATTGACCTGACAATTAAAGGTTATTTCGCAGGTTCTTTCAGTGTATGATCACATTATTTTGATCTCTGTATAACCATGGAGTTCGATGATATAACCCCACAAAGCAGTCTATAGTCATATACTATTTCCCCTCTGCGGCTTATTTGACCTTGTCCCTTAAATCAAATTAATGAATATGCAAACAGAAGTAATGTTTATGTAATGAAAGCCTATTTTCGAGCCCTTTACTTCTTCATCATCTTTCATCATCATCATCGTTCTTATATTCATCATCATCTTTATCATCATAGTTTTATCATTATAATCATTCATCCTCATCACCACCACCACCATCATCATCATCGTCGTCGTCGTCGTCATCATACATCATCATCATAGTCGTTGTCGTCATCATTCATCATCATCTAGTCATCGTCGTCATCACTTATCATCATCATCACCATCATCATCACCAACACCATCATCAACATCATCATCGTCATCATTCATCATCATCATCATCATCATCATCATTGCCGCCGTCGTCATCGTCGAACTCCTCCTCTTCTTTCCACTCCTCTCCCTTCCGACTCGCTCCCCCCCCCCCCCCCCCGCTCTCCCCCTTTCAAAGCTTTTGCAGGCCTACAAATAATATTTATCGTCTACACTGTATTATACAACTACATTTGTCAAAGTTCAACTGCGATAAGAAAGATAAAGATACACACTCACAAACGAGTCCCAATTATGTAGGGACCTGTGCTGCACTGAATGAGATGGTGGGGAGGGGGGGGGGGGCTGGACCCCAAGTTCCACAAACAAGAAGGAAAATGAGAAAAGGAAAGGAAATTGTAGAAATTATATAATTTTATTGATATTCTGTTAAAATCTATTACATATATGTTTTTAATTGAATGAATGAATTTATAAATATTTATTTCGCTTCAATTCCGACAACAGCAACAGTAAATCAATGCATTACAAAGTAAATAACAAAGAGCAAAAAGTAAATAATTACAGAATATATGTATTTATATAATACATGTACTACATTGTTATTGAACATTGGAACATGGGTGAAATAAGATGGAAAATAAAAAGGTGGTGACCTACTAAGAAGCTTATCTTGTGGGCCATAATCGGGCCACCAAAGGCAACCAATTTTTTTTTTTTAATATGCTGTGCCCAAGCACCAACATAATTATTTGGCTCATTGTACGCCTCTGCTGTCCTGAACAAGAAATAGACGTAGGCCTATATCGACATATAAGCAAGTGAAGTTCTAGAATATATTAAACGTACAGAGCAGGGGCACTATATCCAGTGGATCTCCGCCCACACCCTTTCTGGGTAATCCGCTATATGTAATGTGTATTGAAAATAAATAATTTTGTGATACTTTATTAACATTTTAATTTTGAAGCCATTCATAACTATTCCATAGTTAGATGTATTCGGAGATGTAATGATTGCATATATGTAATCTTGAAACCAACTTTAGTTTGGTGCTAATTGCATGAATTGTATATGCCTTGCGCACTGACATAGCAACACATACGTGTTTGGTTTATTTCATAATCCATTGTAAACGCACTGTTTTTCCTCGGAAATAAGCCACCCAGTTACAGTGTTCTGAAGTCGGATTTAGCGAGAGGTTGTAGGGGCTGTTACAAGGCTAACTACTTAAGCACATATGCCATCGATGTAACAAAAACTGGTTAGAGTTACAACCCTTGCTCTCAGGTTTGAGGCCAACAGAAGACATAGAGATACTGTATATACTAATAAAGTAATACATCTCTATGGGCCAAGAGTACTCAAAACCTCAAAAGGGTCAAGCGTACACAAAGTTCCACACTCTTTTATCTTGCGTACGTGTGCGAGTTGTATTGGTATATACATGTATATTTTTTTTTTGCAGGAGTTTCTGCATTTATTGTAAAGTCAATAATAAAATTTACAATACATAAACATAATCGTTGAAAATACATTGTAAAGTGACAAATTTATAGCAGTGTTATAACAAAATTTAGACATGAATACAATTTAAAGATAAGACAAAGTAGTGAAAAACAAACGCAGTGGCAAACTATATAAGCAAAAAAATGCTTGAGTAATAGCAGCCAAAGGGGGATCAGGGGCTACATGGAAACCAAATATTATATAGGTGTAGGTCTGGAAGAAAATCTTACGTCACAAATCATCAGAAAAGGAGAAAGAAGAAAACGGGAAAGAAGAAATGAATACAATGCAATGAGTACTCAGTTTCCTGTATGTAGCTTCAAGATCGTGTGTGCGGCAGCATGCACAACGAGCTATATCCATATTATATATGTCGATGGCATAAACTAACAAACCAGGGGCCACGGAAGTGGGGGGCTGGGAGCCTAGTCTGCTGGGCAAACCCTTCACTCGAGTTAAGGGTCTGAATGTGCAGCCTACTCATGCCTTGTGTACTGAAGGCTCTCTCGCTCATATTGGAACAGCAAGTTTTGTATGTGCTAGTCTTTGCGTGGAGGCACACTTATTGATCAAAGTTCCAATCAGGGTCTGTGCCTGCAGACTACTGGGAGCCTCCCTCCCCCCTCCACTTTTTTTTCAAAACCGTGTAAAAAAACGTAAAAATTACAATAGGATTGTGATTTTTTGCATGGTCAGCCCCCCCCCCCCCCCCACTTTGAAAACCGTTCCGCGGCCCCTGCAAACCATTCATAAAAACGGATCGACAAAAAGCGAGAAACATCAATCTTTGTAGGCTATGACTTAATGGGGTATCTAAACCGTGTGTGATTGTGAAGTTGATTTAAAAGAAAAAGAAGAATGAGAGAAGAAAATATTTGAGAAAAATAATGCCGAATAAATCTGACAAGGAAAAAATAAAAATCATGGATCGCAAGCAAATTGAAGCTCACTAAACAAGGGTATTTGTAATCGTTGAAAGAAAGAACAGTATCAACCATCGATATAAACTTAGGTGGATATAGCTGCTACAATGACGCTCTTTAGAGGCCAAAAAGGTACTCCAAAAGGTCAAGGGCGCCCATAACAAGTTCCACACTACGCCCAAAACACCAGCACTCTTTTCTATTGCGTGTGCGCATTCTTGGAGTTTTTCAGTGACTCTACTCCTTGGGACTACTCATATTGATTGGAGTAATTACGCGTTTGTATGGCCCCATATATTGTTAAATGAGTAGTTTGAATAGCTTTTCCTTTGCTTCAAGGACGTGGGTTTCATCCAGCTTATGGATGTCGATGGTATTATAAATTCGATCGTTTTCCTTTCCTTGGCGTTTTGGGGTTTTGCACACCCTCCACAACAATATAGTGTGATACAACAGCGCGAATCGATCGAGTCGCCGTTCTAGAAATCAGAAGTATCAGTGGAACAGTATTCATAGTGCGTATTATTCATAGAGATGTATTACTATTACTCTATGGTTTTATTATGGAAATGGCGTATGCCCTTATCGTGGGTGACTTCGGGACTTCGTGCAAAGATCATTCTCGATTCGCCAATCGCGGAGTACCGTGTGATCGTTGATGGGGAAAAGTGCACACGGTAAATGTATTTGTGCACACGGCCCGCTCACCTGTGTCGTCTGCTGTCCACAGCGATGCAGTCAGACCGCTGGTCCCTTAGTCTAGTTCTAGACGATATTAAACGAATTTGTTTTCACCGATATATATACGTTCTATTCCGTGCGTACGCCCAGCCGAGTGTGCGCGCAAAACCGAAAACCTGTACTCCGAGAAAAATATCGTCTAGAACAGTTGCTCAGCGGTGACGTCACTCCCTCAGATTTTTGAGGGAAAGTCGTTAAAAGTGGACACGCCTCCCGTTCAGCCGCTAGTCTTTGTTAACAGCAGGGAAGATTACTGGGTTGAGAAATATGGTGTGATCTACCGATAAAATGAATATTAATTACCTAAGAAAGGACTTTTTGTTGTAAATAATTTATAAAAGAAATCAAATTAAACACACAAAAACATCATAAATGAATCGGATCGTGTATGTTTCCCCTGATACCTACAATAAGGTTTTTGAGCGTAGACTATCGTATATAGATTACATATACAATACACACACACACATAATCAATCGGATCGCACGAAGCAGCACAACATTAGCCATAGACTTGTGTACTGTACCGTCTGCCGTGATGTTGTATCAGGGAGACTCCCAACTCCCTGGTTGTATTGTGTACTGTAGGCCTATACATAATTATACAGCGCGCGGTTTCCAAATTCAGTTTCTTGCGTGTTTACCAAATCAGACAAGTCTTGATCACTTATATCTTCGTTTTTTTCATATATGGTGTGATGGCGACGGGTAATTAACGTCATTCTATCAGAGATTCCATCCTGCATATGTCCAAACAGTTGGGAACAACGACTTTGAAGATCCAACAGAACAAAGCTCTCGAAAGTTTCCTCCGAGGCCACGATGTCTTCTTGAATATACCTACTGGGTATATATGGAAAGAGGGTAGCAACTTTATATCCTTCAAAATTGACACTCCCCTTGATTTGGGTTAATTATGTAATTTCTTCATGATGCCAGTTTAATTGAAGTCACATGGCCCCAAGTTTCCTAAATGGAGTCACTTAAAAAGCAAGAAATTCTATATTTCCACATGTAAAATGACAATGACAATTTTACACATTTCCTCATAAAGTTGTTCCACAGAATTGCTTCTTTTGTTCGCATGACAGTAATATATAGCAGGAAAATAATGTCAAAGTCATTAAAGGTCAAGTCCACCCCAGAAAAAATGATTTGAATAAATAGAGACAAATCAAACATGAATAATGGTGAAAATTTCATCAAAACCGGATGTAAAATAAGAGAGTTATGACATTTTAAAATTTGGCTTATTTTTCACAAAACAGTTCTATACTCAACTCGGTGATATGCAAATGAGAGAGACGATGATGTCACTCACTCACTATTTCTTTTGTTTTTGTTTGAATAATACAATATTTCAATTTTTACGAATTCGATAATATTAGTGCCCCTTTGCTCGAACCACAAAATGTTAGAATAATGGAATTACATGTGTTCAGGGAGGAATGAAACTTTTTTAACAGACAATGACGAGAAAATCAAAATATTTCATAAAATAAAATACAAAAGAAATAGTAAGTGAATGATGTCATCGGTCCCCTCATTTGCATGCTGACTAAGATGTGCATATAACTGTTTTGAAAAATTAAGCGAAACTTGAAATTGTTATAACTTTCTTATTTTACATCCAATTTTGATGAAATTTTCAGAGTTATGTTTGTTTGATTTTTCTTTATCTGTTCAAGTCAGTTTGTTGGGGTGGACTTGTCCTTTAACTGGCAAGTTTGATCTGAAATGTACTGTTCTTTCATAATATGGCTGACCAAACAATAATTGGAATTTGCAGTAGAACAAGAATACAGTAATTGTCTCCCTTTTGCATTTATTGAAGTTGACTGAGTAAACTCTCTCTGGAACAAAAAAATCCTAAAGAACCATGACCAAAACAAAACTCACAAGTCGGTCATATTTGTACGTACAGTATAGCACTTTAAACAGTGGCGTACCTGGAATTTTCCACAGGGGGGGGGGGGCAAAACCGTCCGCCAAAAAAATTGACAAGCAAAAAAAAAGTCTTCAATCACAAATAAAGGACTTCGTACCTGGAAAAAAAATTGACAAGCAAAACAAAAAAAAGGTCTTCAAGCTCGTCAGGGGGCAAAAAAGGCTTTTTTTTTCAAGCTCGTCAGGGGGCCAAGATAGTCCTTCGCCCCACCAATAGAAATAATTGGGGGGGGGGGGCAAACATATCGTTTTGCCCCCCCCCCCTCCTCCAATAATTCCGCATGTACAAAAATAAAATAAGATGGTAATGTTACACAGAAATCAGCAAGCGATATTGAGCTACACGACTCGTTCTTTGTTTAAAATCGTGCTCAAATTGTCCGCTTTTCAGATTGGAATACAAAAATTTTCAGCACGCGCTTCGCGCTCGCACCATTTCTGTAGCAAAACCCCATACTTTTCATGATTAAATAGGTGAATAGAATGTCCCGTTCTCAGTTCTAAACCTCAAAAGAAGTCCCGCTTCGATTTGCAATAATCTTTTGTTGGATATAATCTTGTTCTTTATTAAAAACGTCCATTAAACTGTCATTTTTTTTTCAGATCGAAATTTTAAGCTCGCGCTTTGCGCTCGCATGTTTTGTCTTTTTTAGATACCCATCTTAATCATAGGTACCAAAATGCAGAGGATATCAAGCTTTCTGGTCAGAATATAAAGAAATTTCAGCTCGCCCTCGGCACTCGCATTATCTGTGTAGTGAGATATGTATTCTCCTCATGAGTTACTACAAACAGTCTTTAAAAGGCACCTTTTTCCTATTTTCAGGTCAGTTTACTAAAAAATTTCAGCTATATATATATATATATATATATATATATACGAGTGTGTGTGAGTTTGTTTGTTTTGTGTGATCGAGCGCCGTTGGAAAGTTGATTTATGATTTTGCCCCCCCCCCCCAATGTGAAAAAAAGGATCGACGCCCCTGTGTATATATAGTAAAAAAAAATTGCATCTCAATTAATATACACAAGTATTGGCCTCATCGCAATAAAAGGGTTGGGACACGAGATTTTGAAATCGCACATAACATGCATAATTTGTGTTACTTTTTGCTTGTTTCTTTCTTTAATAAGTTTTTCAATCTCTCTCTATATATGTCTAAGAAAGATTATATGTCTAAATTCATGTATATTTTATGTTGTAATGATATATGTTTAAGTGGATTTCAGGGAATGGTCGTACGCAGCAAGGGGGAAGGGGGGGGGCAAATTCCCGATCAGTTGTTGTGAAAACACATTTTTCCCCTTAACATTTCATGAAAACTATGAAAAATGTGCAAATGTGAGATGTGTCCCAAATACTTTTATTACACTTTATAAAAAAAATAATCGCCGCATGAGCAGCTCGGTCCGTTTACTCTATCGTTTTTATTTTTATTTTTCAAAAATATGTTCGAGTTTTGCCCCCCCCCCCCCCCCCGGAAATATTATCTGCGTGTGGTCATGCAAAATGGCATGACTGGAAATCCTACATTTTGAAAAGAGCATTTGACAGGGTCAGACTTTACCCCTTTTTCAACATTTTCTTTTATGGTGCAAAAATATGTGCGCCGCTCGGCGGTGCCCCCCCCCCCCCCCCTTTCGCCAAAAGCTGGATCCGCCTATGCAAACTACATGTAAAAGTTACACTGCAAACGAATAGTTACTAGCAATTTAATTAACTGGCAAGGTACATGTAGATCTGAACATAACGCTCTTTCATAATGGCTGCAAAAAATATATTTCATAAATACTGTACTTCAAAGGTAATGAGAAAATGTGCCGTCAAGTTTATTTATAGATCCAGACCGGACCCGAAATGAAATTGATAAATTATATACCAATCGAAAGCTTATAAGCTACTAAATACAGCAAGGTATGCTATATTAATTTTCACCGCTTCCCAGCTGAGTAATTTGCTTAAGAATATTCCAATTATCGGCCTTCGAACCCCGCTTAGAAAATAGGCTTTATTGTGCTTTTCACCTGCCTCGAGACCGTGACGTCACGTTGTGTAAGAAGCGTTGTGATTCCATAGGTTTGTACACAGAAAAACAGGGTGATTTTTTTGCTTTCCAGATAACGCATTTCATTCTCTTCACTTCTATCACAGAGGGATATCACATATATTTTTACCCACAAGCTTGAAATTATGAAATCTACAGTTTTGAACTAGTTTTTGCCATATTTATTTCCTGCTTACTTGGCGCAAATTTCAATTCTATCTGCATTTAGATTATGTATAATAACTTTTCCTGACATAGCAATTTAGGCCCAATAAGAGCCAAACAAAGAAATCACAAAAAAGGTAGTGAATAGTTGTAGGTTTACAACAATTTGAACAGTGAATAATTTTGAGTGCCATTTTCATCTGAAAACGAAAAAAAAATGGATTCATAACATGGAAATGGAAGAAAATACCCAATGCTTTTGTACACAAACCTACAGAATCACAACCCTCCTGACACAACGTGACGTCATCATTTCCAGGCGACATGGGGGTGCTCAATCGAAGCGTACTTTGGAGGAGTAGTTTCTTTGATTTTTATTTAATATTTTTAACTATTGGAAGAATCATTACCTTTATTTTAATATATGATTGTTTTTACACCGGTCAGGGTCTTTATCGAAGAGGCTTCGTGTACATCATTGGCAATATCATTTCCTGGCTACCTGTAGCTAGATAATAATGTAGCTGAACAACAAAAAATAATTGTACGCATTATCTATATGTCCATGTAAAGTAAATAAATAAACTAAAAGTTCCAAGGACAATTGCAAAGATTTTCTTCCAAAATCTGATGCACGCATCAAAATCCGCATTTGTGAGATTAATCTACTTTTAAAAATCAATAATGATTTTTATTCTGTTTTCCTTATCCCTTTCACAGCTCTGTACTAATCTGTACAAAGTACATGTACTTCTCAACCCTTTTTGTCATCTCTCTGCCCATGGGTGTCGATCGGTATTCTTGGTTGGGGGGGGGGTGATTGACACAAATGTTTTTGTGGATGGGGATCTTTCAACATTACCCCCACTAAAATCACAAGTTAGGACATTTGAGAGTGGTTGATATGCATGGTGTTCTTGGAAATTGCTTAATTGTTGCAGTGTACTTTACTTATATAATTTTTTTTTAAATTAAATTTGTGTTACAAGTAAGCTTATTATAAACCCATACGAAAGAAAAATGACAAAAAATGTCTGGACCATGTACAAAGTGATATGTTTATTGAGCATAATGTATACAACTTCTCTCTTAAATCTAACCCGACTGGCAATATCTTTTTTCTTCTTAATGCATGATGATAAAATGCACATTCGGACAAAAAATATAAGATTAGCACAAATTACAAACTGTGTGGCTTCTCGTGTGCCATCGGGCTTACCGTCATTCCTTAGACGATTTTAACCCTGGATTTTAACATGTTTTAAATACTTTATAAGTGCATGAAACAAAAACAAACATTAAAACAATCAAAACTCAACTGTCATGTCATGATATTTCTCCAACATTTTCTTGAACCATCAGCATGATCAGTGTGTAATATCAGCTAATATACATTATGTGTTACAATGAAATTTACGTACCGCATGAGTGTGCTCTTATAGAATGTAAAACTGCCATCCTTTTCCAAACTCAAAAGATATTTCTTTTTGCCAAAATAAGAAAAAAATAATCAAGTTTAGTTATTCAAGTCCATAACAATAACAAGAATAACATGAAAAAAAAACATCCGATGTTCATATCCTCATATCCGCTTTAGAGAGAAATGAATGATTATTCTTTCTGAAACCATCAATTGATTTCACTTATTAAAACATTTGTAAAAATATGATCATATTATATTGAGCTCACTGAACCTCAATATTTTCATGAGAGGTATCTGATGGGGTCACATGATAAAATGTTTTAATATCAATTACATCCAACCGCATACAACAAAGGCACCATATATGAGCTACTGATCACCAAACGACTATATATTATGACTTTTTTAAAGTGAAATTTTTGCATTTGATGTGGGCTCACTCTTTCATGACTATAGGCACCTCATTTCCACATAGATAGATAATGAGGACATCGATGCTCTCCTGCAAAATATTATTGACCAAAAGTTATCGTTCAAGCATGGACCTACTAGGTCCATGGTTCAAGTCAAGGTATTTGGATATACAAGTAGGGGTGACTTTCGTTTTGTGCACATCTTGCTTTTGGTATATTTTCTTGTTCAAAGGTTTACTGAATGCCGAACTTAATATATAACTAACATGACATACATCGGTAAAGTGTGTATAACCAGGCAAATAAATGAAGTGATAAGCCTATACTCTATAGAAACGCAAAGGTATTTTTCTTTTTCTCTGAATTTTCTGGGAATGAATAAGAAAAAGGGTGAAATAGAACAACATCTATTTCAGGTAGTCTCAATAATGTCCGAAAATCTTTCGCCTCATGTCAGACCTCATTGCAAATAACTTTTTATGAGCGGCGATCCCTGGCGATTTACTTATTTTACATAACAAAAAGGAAGTGATATTCAAAAGGGTTGTAGATTAAATGGAACAAACATCATGCACTTGGATGTGGGAGGGGTAAATCTGAGAAAAGTTATTTGTACTTTTTCAAAATTTACCCCTCTGGGATTTACGTCCATGGGGTTTTCCCTGTTTATCTTGCCACCCTTTTACTCCCGTTTATTTTTCCACCCGTTTATTTTTCCACCCTTTTGAATTAATTGATTTATTAAAATGTATTTATTCACCACTACCTGGTGGGATAGAACACCCTATCAACAAAAGTTGTTTTTAGTTCGTCGGGGTCCTTTTATGTCATGTGTTAAAACTTACATAAACATTTAAATTTTTGTCATCTTGAACCTCCACCCATCTGTTTTAAAGTCCTGGAAAATAATGTTTTTATTTAATAACAATATACACACATTGCGACGGAAACAAACTGATTGATGGCATACTATAATCATCACTATAAATATCATGATCATACTTTTTCATTTTTCATCATCATTATTATAATTTTTCTACCCTAAATTATTGGGGGGGATGATAATACAGGCCATCCCCCACTTGAAATATTAGGGGGGGATATATCCCCCCATCCCCCCCCCCCCCCCCCCCGTGATCGACACCCATGTCTTTGACAGTGAAATATGTGAAGAAGACTTTGAAAATGATATATTTACAAGTGCCCACAGTAAAATGTACCGTGATGTGATCCATTCACAAGAATGAGAGTTTAATTACATGTATGAGTCTGAATTTTCAATACCCATACTAAGACAAAATGCCTTTATGTAATTACATGTGTAGATGAAGAAGAATATAAAATATATCATTCAAACATGTACATTAATTATTCCATCTGAGTAAAGTGGAAAAACTATAGTCTGTATTGTTTTGAAGTTTGAAATTTGGTACATTAGCACCTTCTTTCATATGATCATGATGGTAACATCATACCCACAGATTTAACCAAGATATGCACATAGAGTGAAATAACTATTATGCATGTAACAGTAATTTCCCAACAATGAAATTTCTATTTGTAGCCTTAAAAGTAATGAACTATCTCAAACTGTCGTATGATACATGTACATGTATTTACATCACATAGATCACGGACGCTCACGTCCCTGCATAGATATACTACATCAATCCCACGTGCACAATGTATGCAAATAACGAGTGCAAAACGTAAACAACGGTTCGGCGCAGCGAGATTGACAAGTAACTCATGCATATTCATGAGCACTCGTCCGTTGACCTTTGACCTCTGACGTCACCGCTGAGCAACTGTTCTAGACGATATTTTTCTCGGAGTACAGGTTCTCGGTTTTGCGCGCACACTCGGCGGGGCGTACGCACGGAATAGAACGTATATATCGGTGAAAACAAATTCGTTTAATATCGTCTAGAACTAGACTACTGGTCCCTATGCTAATGAGCAAAAAGGCCAGATTCATCCAAATAATCTCGTGGCTGAATCCTCCTCCTTGCAAAATCTCGTGATTGCGCGGTTTTCTTTCTCTAAGAATTTACCTGTTTTAACCTCAAGTTAAATGAAATATTATTGCACCATCAGATAGAGTAAATGTTATTCTTTCATATTGATCATTTATTTTGTATACAATATTTTGATAAATAAGTAAATTTCTGGCCTGAAAATGTGCCTCAAAACTGAATTTTCTTCTTCTGTCTTCTTTTGCAAATTGTGCAAAACTTTTTATTTTGAGCCTCAATGATATATATATCACCATAAAGCTGAAGTTCTATACTTTCTCACAATGCAACTCTTTTTTTTTTCTTTTTTTCCATTAATGATTTCTGCTTTTTTTAAATATTTTTTATATGTTTTATTGATTTTCAAAGGTTTACAATCATCGGATCAATATACATGTAACAAAAGAAAAAACAAGCAGCAAAAATAAAAGTAAATAACAATAAGAATAATGATAAAACGTATAAAACACCAAAACATAAATACTGCAGCATAAGATACCAAATAAGCATTATACACAATATATATATATGTACAATAAAAATATACAGTACATGTATAAGAGAATAATAATGCATTGAATAGCATTTTATAAACTTTGTTTGGACATACATGTACATAATTCCACTTAAAAAGCCAAACCCAAAGAAAAGACAATTATTTAAAAAAAAAGACATAAATACTCTCATAAACATTATAAAGTAAATATATATGAAGATGGAAATGTACACATGATACATGTATAAATTTCATGTGCTAATAGCAATATCAGTGTTCATATGTTAAATCTCCATTTCTGAAAATGCATGGTAAGTTTATTATTTTTTTGGCAATACCATATTCAAGTTTTTTATTACGTGGCAATAGTAGGACGTGCAATTCACTTTCTCTGAAAAAATCAGGAAAATATCAGGAAAATTCTGTAAATTATACCAATACCGCGTTGTTAGTCTAAATTGTGCATTTGGAACATCGCTATATGGTCAAGTGACAGGGTAAGCGAACATTTGTGGGCTTTTTAAGCACTTCACACTTACTTTATGTCGCAGGTCGCACCTATATACGCACCGTACTAACATTCAAATTTCCCGCCCTTTTACCAAAGGCCAATCATGGCGACTGGGCCGGCGGCATCCGAGCCGGACCACACAATAACGAGTACGGATGAAGATAATATTTGGATGATACAAAGACCACGTCGAAAAAAAAGCACTTCGTACCAACCAGAAAAAAGAAAAAGAGAAAAGAGTGACGAGATTACAATTGAAAATATTAATCAAAATGCATCGTCAGACTCTGACTCGAATACATCATATCGTACTCCAGGTTTTACTTCGACCAAAAGATTGTCTGATTTCAAGCTATTTATAGCACCTATAGATAGACAGAAGAAATTGAATTTAAGGAATATTGATCCCTTAAAAGTTAAAAGAGCGATCAGAGACGTGAGTTCACAACCAGTAGAGTTTATCAAACCAATTAGCACTGGGTTGCTGGTAAAGTGTATCAACCTAAAGCAAATGAAATCCATCGCACAGATGCAAAACATTGGTAATATACCAGTAAAGGTCACGGAAAGTAGGTCGGGAATTAAAGGAGTGATATATGGTGTCCCAACTGAAACATCAGAAGAGGATATTCTTGAAGAATTGAGGGACCAGAAAGTGACAGCAGTAAAAAGAATAGTAAAGAAATATCAGAGAAACAAAAATGACAAAGAAAGAGAAGATGTTGATATCAATCAGCCTACTTTTATTCCCTTGAGGAGTGTGATTCTTACTTTTAGTCGGGCAGATCTCCCTCAGAATGTCAATCTAGGCTACCAGATGTTTATAGTAAAACCATATATCCCTCCTGTATTCAGATGTTTTAAGTGTCAAAGGTATGGTCACACTGCTGATATATGTAGATCTCAGATTAGATGTGTTAGATGTGGAGATCACCATAATTTTGATCAATGCCCAAAGAAATTGACACCAATATGTGCCAATTGTGGAGGTGAACACTCCGCTGCATTTAAAGGATGCCAGCAGGCAAAAAAAGCAAAAGAAGTACAAGAAATAAAGATAATAAGAAAGCTAACATATGCTGAAGCATCCCAGGTCTGGAAAACACAAAGTGAAAAAAGGGTCACACAGACAGTCACTGAAGATGCTAAAGAATGTTCCCAATCAGTACCTAAGTTAAGAGAAAAAACCAACTTAACAGATGACCAGAGTAAAGTTACAAATACACAGGTAGAAACAGTTTCAAGTGAACTACCTATGGAGACTAACCTCCCTGTCGACACCCAACAAAGGGATACGCCACTGTCTGCAGTTAAAGACCAGGCTACCAGGTCAGCCGGTACATCGGCAAAGAACACCACTCCTAATTTTATAAGTCTAGCTAGTGATGAGCAAATTGTTGTTTTTATATGTCAATTGATTATGTCATTAACTGAAGGGAGAGAAGAAGAAGAAATAAATGCTTTAATTTTAACCGCTGCAAGAAGATTGCGGCAACAAAAAAAGGAAATCATAACTCAACAACGCAGGAACTAACGCTTTCCTTGCCCTACTTTCCATTCTTCAATGGAATTCTCAGGGCTTATTAGGGCACGGACAAGAGCTACTTAATCATCTAAAAATAAATAAAGAATATGATTTAATTTGTGTTCAAGAAACGTGGTTTTATGATAATAGTTCACTTTGTATTCCAAATTATACATGCCTCCCAAGAAATAGGGAAGGTCAACGAAGAGGGGGTTGTGCAATATATATTCATGATAGGATTAAGTACGAAGATCCAATCAATGATTCAAGTCTAGAATTACAACATGTGAACATATATGTCACCAATAAAAAAATATCTATCATCAACTTTTATAATCCATGCAAAAAATTAAACGAATCAATTCTAAACACATTGTTGAAGAATGTTAATGAAACAGATAACCTAATAATCTTAGGTGATTTCAACGCTCATAGTACCCTCTGATGGGGCAGTGACAAAACCGACAGAAATGGACAAGCCATTGAGCAATTTATATATGAGAATAACTTAATAGTATTGAATGATAAAACAGGAACTAGACTTGATCCTTGTACTGGAAAGCTTTCGTGCTTAGATCTATGTATGTCCTCCCCATCACTGGCCGGTAAGGCGATATGGAAGGTTATGGAAGATTCCTTTGGGAGCGATCATTTTCCAATTATTATACAAATAACATTTGGAAAGAAAGGTAAAAATCATGAAAATCTAAGTAATCAGGCCAAAGATAACATGCCTCATGAACATATTTCTTTCAAGAATGTTAACTGGCCCATATTTGCATACAAATGTGAAAATATCATAAAAAATGAAATAATTAAATCTGAAGATGGTATTAAGAACATTTTTTATTCATTTATGGAACGCTTGAAGGAATGTATTCATGAAGCAGTCCCGAAAAAAAGAAAGACGGGGAAAAATCCTGTCCCATGGTGGAACAAGGAATGTACTGAAAAGATTAAAGAAAGAAATAGAATAAGAAACCACCTATCAAGAAAAATCACACTTGATAGAATTAACGAATACAAAAAAAAGAAGGCAGAAGCCCAACGAGTTCTCCGGAAAGCGGAAAGAGAATATTGGCAAGCTTTTTGCAGAAGACTAGACAGATTCATGCCAGAGACAAAGATATGGTCATGTATAAAACGTTTAAATGGTGTACCTGTCAAAAAATCACAAAATATGCCTATTTTGATTGAGAAAGGTAAAGCCATTACGTCCTTAACAGAGAGAGTAGAGATTTTTGGAACTTATTTCCAATCCTTAGGACAAAAAAATAAAGATTCCAATAAAACATTAACCAAGGAAGTACAAAATTCTTTCTACCAAAATGAACATGTTATTAATGAACCTTTCTCGATGAATGAATTTGAGAAAGCAGTTATATCTAGTAAATTTGCTGCTCCAGGAAAAGATAATATTCCATACATTGTATACGAAAATATGCCAAAAAGCACAAAAGAAATTATGTTGACCATTATTAATAGAATATGGGAATCCGGGGATATCCCGAGTTCTCTAAAACACTCAATTTTAGTACCAATCTTGAAATCTGGTAAGGACTCAAAAAATGTTATCTCCTATAGACCAATATCACTTACATCTTGTTTTGCCAAAGTTATAGAGCGTATGATAAAAGACAGATTGCAATGGTACATGGATAAAAATAACTTATTGCCTAATTTCATCAGTGGTTTTAGAAAAGGTCGTAGTACTACTGACAATATTGTTTTATTAGAAAATGACATTCAAAAATCTATCAATTGCAGTGAGCACACTCTTGCAGTATTTTTGGATGTCGAAAAGGCTTATGACAGTCTTTGGATTGATGGATTACTGTACAAACTCACTCAATGTGGTATAGGAGGAAAAATGTTACATTTTTTAGAAAATTATCTAACAGAACGTACCTTTCAGGTAAGAGTTACAAATACTGAATCCAGAACATTTCAAATCCATAACGGACTCCCCCAGGGGAGTGTTCTGAGTCCCCTTCTATATAATGTCATGATGAGAGATATTCCAATTGATCCTGAAGTGACATTATCCATATATGCTGATGATTGTGCAGTATGGTTTTCTGGAAAAAATGTAGAGAATATTAGATTAAGGATACAAACTTATCTAGATGTATTATGTACCTGGTTTAAAGACTGGGGCTTCAATTTTTCTATTGAGAAGACTGTTCCGGTATTTTTTACAAAGCTTTCAAACGTTACCCCTCCAACAATCAAGTTTGAAGGGAGTATACTCACTTATAAAAATAATCACCGTTTCCTTGGAATGATATTTGATAGTAAATTGTCTTGGCATCCCCATATAGAGAACGTAGTTTCAAGAAGTAAAAGGAAATTAAATATATTGCGAAGTTTAACAGGAACTAAATGGGGAAGTTCATCTAAGTCCTTACTTATGGTTTACAGGGCAATTATTAGATCAATTTTTGATTATGGTTGTCAAGCTTATGATAGTGCTCCAGTAACTACAAAAAAATTGTTAGACTCGGTGCAATATCAGGCACTCAGAATATGTGCTGGTGGGCTGCCATTAACATCGTTAGTTTCACTGCAGGTGGAAATGGGAGAACCCCCTTTAGATTTAAGAAGGCAAATGTTATCAAGCAAGTATAGACAAAATATAGAAAGACATAATAATCACCCATTAATAACACGAATCAAACCATGCTGGCAGTTCGATTATCTTAAAGGTAAGAATGTTAGTAAACCGTTTGGTTACAGGCTCCAATCCAAGATAGGAAAAGAAATTAGTATCGAAAATATTATTTCTCCATCCTTTCCACCTTGGTTATTTTGTCCACCAGTTGTATCTACTGAATTGAGTTCACAAATCAAGAAATCGGATCATCCAATACAATTACAACAATTGAGTTTGGAATTGATACATACAAAATGGTCACACCAACTCCATATATACACTGATGGATCCAAAGCCCCTGAAAAGGGGATTAGCTCAGCTGCTTTTTATGTACCTTATTTTTCCTGTTACCAAGGCAAAAGACTATCGAATTTCACGTCCTCCTATAGGGCTGAATTAATTGCGATTGTTCTCGCACTGGAATGGATAGAATATTTAGATATATATACAGGTGTTGTTATTTTCAGTGATTCATTAAGTGCACTTTTATCTTTACAGAATCGGAAAGACGATCCTATCATTACAGAAATTCTAACTATTAGTACAAGACTCAAATATAAAGGTATAGAGGTATACCTGGAGTGGATCCCTGGTCACTGTGGAATAAAAGGAAATGAAATAGCAGACTCCTGCGCAAAAAAAGCTTTATCAAACAAAATAGAAATTCATAATCAAATAACATTATCAGAAATTATGCAACTTATTTCAAAAAGTTGTAAGATAATTTGGCAAGAAAGATGGAATAAAACTAACTCAGCACTGAAAGAATTGCAACCATCAGTGCTATCCACATATAAATGTAATCTAGGAAGACAGGAAACTGTACTCCATCGTCTCCGTTTTGGAGTCGCTGGTCTTAACCAAGATCTACTAAGATTAGGGATCCATCCAACAGGGTTTTGTGATAGATGTCCTGAGGTAGAAACTGTCAGACATTATCTTTTACATTGTCCAAAATATATAATTGAAAGATCAATGCTCCTTGTAGAATTGAATGAATCACAGCCAGGACAAATAATGGAGTATTTAAAAAAAGATGACCCAGGGATACAGAAAGCATTTTTACGTTTCGTTTCAAGAACGAAACGTTTTAGTAAGGAGTGATGTACTATTTTAATATTGTATTGTCTATAAGAAATATGAATGGATATGCTTGTACAAGTCTAATGTGAAAAGAAGAAAAAATATATATATATACATAATAATGTATGATATAATATATACAATATGATATGTGTGGCGTCGCGCAAAAACCAGACTATTGGTGAGAGACAATGAATGCGCTAGGACGTCATTTAAATACGCGTGTCATCAAACTTTTGTCTGGCGCGCGTCGCGAGGAAAAACAAAACAAACAACCCGCGGGAAATAAAAAAAAATGTCAGGCGCATTTTTATTTTTCAGAACTGTGGATATCGGCTCGATATATTTGGTGGCGGGTTCGGATACATGTTGATTGAATTTAATTCCCTTGGCTGAAATCCATGAAGGTAAGTTAAATTATGTTGCAGATTGAGTTGTTTTGTTAAATTAATTGATAATTGCGATGCGAGGAACATGGGCATGGCAACTAAACACGTGAATGTGAATTTTGTGTTGCGTGTTTATGTGGATCGATCGAGAGAGAGCTTTTTTAGGAACGTCTTTAAACGTCAAATTACATGCAACTGCTGCAGCGATTTGCGGTATTTGTCCGGGACTTTGACGGCCTTTTTAAGATCTAACTTATGTATGCCTAGGCTATCAACTAGATCTAGATCTGCACCTACTTAGATAGGCCTTCGTTACATACTTGTAACCATTTAAGTAAAATCTATCACATGCAACAAGTTTTTAAAAAATGTATATAAAAAAAATCAAAATTGGACAAGGAGTAAAAGAGCTATGATAATTTAAAAATATGGATTTCGGTGAAACAGTTCTATGCATGTTTTTATGAATTTACTTGACAAACTGATGCAAAGATGTCTCACCTTGTTACATGAAATTATGTTTGTTCTATCCCCCCCCCCCCCCTCCAAGACTAGATATTAATTAATGCAAAAAGGTGACATATCATTCACACACGTATGACCAAATAAAATAAGTATGATTTCATGTTTTGTTATAAGAAAAGTTAAAGTGGGGTGTCATCATCAGCCCATCTAACGAATATCTATTAAGACGTGCATATAACTGTTTTTATAATGCATGAAAAACCCTTTTAGATCTAGTTGTTTTCAGATTTTCATGAAATTTGCAGCATTTGCTTACATTTGATGAAATTATTTTCAGCTCGGAGTACCATTTTAAATCGGTTAATTATGGACATTTTTCAAATCCCCTCTCCTAACAAATTCTTATTTGTCGGACTTCTGATTTCAAAATTTTTTTTTCGGAGGGGGTGGGGTCTATTTGGTATGAGCTTCACCAAAGCTGTGCAAATGATATCGAAATTATAACTCGAAAACAGATTGTCACAATTTATAAGAAATTTATAAAAAAATAACAATATATTTTGGGGGCGGGTGTGGGGGGTATTTCTTATTTTTTCTACAATCTGGTCGAGCTACATTACATGAGGTTCGCCAACTTTCTACACAAAATCATTCAATATTTAAAAGAAAATGAAAAGACATATTTTTTAAAATAAAAAAAAATTATAGTTTTAATTGTTTTTTTTTTTTTTTTTTTTTTTTCTTAAGTAGTGTTTTTTTTTAAATAAACTTTAACTCTGAAAATTTGTTAACTAATTGGCCTTGTTTTCTTTCGTTGTGTTAAACATGTTAAGGGCACGGGATCTACAGAGCAACTGTATTAGTGCAGTGAGGACAAGACATCACCAACATACAGCTGACAGCAGCCCTTCAAGAAGTACTTTAAGACTCTGATATGGGATTCACCATTACCACAGCTTCAGGTAGCTTTCCATGCTTTATCCATATTCTATATGGAAATAGTGTGCCAGTTTTGACCCTTATCATGTCAGTTGTAACCATAGAGATGTATACTAATAATACATCTCTATGGTTGTAACCGATTTTTCCACGAATTAATTGCCGTTTTATAAGATATTGTTTAAAAATTAATTTTACCACTATTAGTACATGAAATCTAGAATTATGGAAAATATAAAAAATATAAAATGATAAAAACAATAAAAAATGAAAAAAATATATAGAATTTGGATAAAGGCTCATGCAGAGAAAGCTTTTTGCAAGTGATATATCAAAATTAAACATTTAACTATGAACATCTCATGAATTTTGGAGGGATTTTTTTACCTAACAATAGTTAAATCTTATTATTTTTGGTAGAAAAATATGACATCAGGGAGTACTTCCACCTTTATTAGAAATACAAGTAACATTGACACAAAGCCAAAGAGTGAAAAGTTAATGTATTTTAAATATCATGTTGTTGATAAATGTCCATGAATCATGAAGATATGAGAGTGTAATGTGACTGTTTTTATAACACATTAATATCGGTGAACTTTTCAATTGCATTCATCAAAAATGTAGATTTGAGTCATCGGAACGTGGCATTTTTAAGACTGGAACATGAAGAAAGCAAACAATGCAGAGGAAGAAAATTATCCCCTTTGGTGAACCCTGCTGACATAGTCTCTCAGATACTGGATTTTCCAAATGGAGGGAATATGATATATGGAAAGATCTTAGATGAGGACAAGGCACCTCGCGGCCTCCCCGGTAGGAGAGGAAATTAAACAATGAATACATGTTTTACTTTGAATGAACAAACTCTGAAGTTTTTCGATAAAAAAATTAAACTTAATTTGTAACGTTTGCTAACCCGTTAGAAGGATGTCATTGTAGAAAATTGAAATATGGTAAGTTTGCTGCTGTAATAAGAAGTTTGTGATAATGTTAAACACACACACTAAGGGGAGATTATCGTGTTTTACATCCTTTTTAGTGCAAATTTGGACAGTGGAGAGCGATGCACATTCCTGAGTTTTGCTAATACTGCTGCATAGAAGAGAGTAAATGTATGTAGTCTCTTCCATATCAAGAATTAAACTCTGATATTATTTTTTTATTCAAGCATAAGATGTTTACAACGCATACCATTACACGTGTACAGAGTGTAGCAGAGAAAAGATGACTATGTATTTGTGAGTATTTGTTAGTTATAATACCTGTCGTATTAATATGTGGAGCCAAGTTTTTATGCACAGTTTTATTCTTCTTTTCAAACGAAGTGACCTAAAAAAAATCCTTTAGTGATCCAGATAATTTGGCAGCAATTTGTGAAATATATTTTCATGACTACCCCATCCCTAAAAAGAAACCAAATGTGGTCCATTTCATTAAATGTTGATATGATCCCTTGCTCGAATGAAAACTACCATGAAAACAGTGAACCTTCTGCTTCCTGATTCGCTAGTTCAATGAAAGTTGATATTTCATCAAGAGTTGCTGTCATATTAAATCTTTATGAAATGTAGCTCGCATCAGCTTTTCACCATTGTGTATTGCCACCGAAAAAACTTGGTTTTGCAAAATTGAATTTTGTTTGTGGTTATTTTCCAAAGCTTAAGCATGATTTTTTTTAGATTTTACTTTGCGAGAAAGTGAAGTATGGACAAACAGCAAGGTGGTGTCTTTTTTTTTTGGGGGGGGGGGGTGGTTAAGGGCAGGGAAAAATCTAGGATGGAGGTGGGCAGGGGCTTTGGCCCCACTTTTTTTCCCCAGAACGCATGTATAAACATGTAAAAAATTACCATTTGATTGTGATTTTTTTTTTGCATGGACAGCCCCTCCTATTTTCAAAAAATGTTCTGCGGCGCCTGTGGGGGTGGGCACCCCCCAAAAAATGATAAGCTGCCCCCCCCCCCCAACACCAAAAAATCAGATATATAACCCAACCTCATCTTCCCCTGGTCATTGGATCTGGGAACCTCCTCCCATTTTAAAACTACGCGCTATGACGAACTATATATAGTATGACAAATAGTCTCCATAAGGTCTTTTTTTCATGTAATGTGAGTGTGTGGGTGTGGGTTCTAGTGTGGATGTGGTTGAATATGTAGAATAATTTGTTTTATTGTATTCGCCTAGCTGTGTATATATACAAATTATGTCTGCACTACAAAAGATCACCTCGCCTATGCCAGGTATGTTGGGCGTTACAAAAGAACCAACATTTCCATATCATGAAAGATGAATAATAAGCCCGACTACCATGACGACCCATACAGCCAGGCAGGGGGGGGGGGTACCCCTGATTCAATTGGCCATATCTCTAATTTAAATATGAATTAGACTCTAATATTTTGTATACACATTGTACATGTGTCCATGTACCAGAAAACATAAAAAAAACAAAATCCAAAATTTCACCTATAATACCCATTTTCCCAGGATGGCCCACATATATTCTGCACATATAACTAACAAAGCCCACAAGTGTTTTCGCCTTGTTGTTGTTGTTGTTTAAAAAAAAGAAACAAATTATTTTAATGTTTAACCCATCTGTAAGCACAGGTACACTAGCGCCCCCTCGTCTATGCATGGGTGACCTAGGCATTTATGTCCGAAAAATCGGCACAATGTACCGTGCTGACCGGTATGATTGCATCTTTGAAAGGGCAGGGCAAGCGCAACTAGTTGGAACTGAGCTGAAGATAGCGGTTTGTTTTTGGTGAAGTTTTGTTTATATGCCATTTTGACAAGAGTTACTGCAAACTTTTGTACATATCATAATTATCCTCTTTCATATCAGAAGGATACAAAAAAAATATTTTATATATGTATACATCATATTGGTAATAATATTATTATGTGAGAAGTGAGATTTTTTATTAATAATGTCAATGGCGACAATAGTCAAATATGACTAATCGCCACTCAAACCAACATAAGAAGAAGAAGAAGAAGCAATAAAGGCTTTATAACCTTCAAAACTTAGTGGCTTATTTTGAAATTTGCATCTATAAAATAATATTTAAGTAAGAGAAACAAAAAAGTTAGGAATTTGTCAGACTCAAAACCAAACATTTGTTCAAATATAGAGACAGTTTGTAGTTTATCAATTTTCTTAGCAATGGCACAATGCCACTCTAGATATGTGGCACCTTTTAATCGGGTCAAGATCACACTTTTCCCACCAAGGTACAAGACGAGATTTCTGAAATTTTGTAATTGCATGAAATCCAGAGTTATGATTGGCTGCACTAGCGTACCTGGGGGGGGGCTCAAACAAAAATAAAGTGTGAAAATAGCAGCTTTTGTCAGGTGAAAATTATTATTTTGTAGCATATTTTAGATCAAAATTTTAACCTATATTACAAAATCCTTTTAAAAATCCAAACACATGACCTAAAAGAATGATTCTTCTTTACAAAGATACCAAAAACAAAATTTGGTCAATATTTAGAGCAGCAATGGCTGAATAAAAAGAGGTGTTTTAGTCCGCACCAAGCTCATTAACAATGCAAAAACCCTCTAGTCATGAATATCACTTGGATAAAAGAAGCTATACTTTTTCAGGGCTTGCCGACTGAGTGTGGAGTACCATGTGATCGTTGACGGGGAAAAGTGCACACGGTTCATGTATTTGTGCACACGGCCCGCTCACCTGTGTCGTCTGCTATCCAAAGCGATGCGAGCATTGAGATATAAAATATATCTCTATATGCATAGTACAAAGTTCCCATGCCGTATATGTATTCCACAGAGGCTTTCCGGAATATCTGCGAAAATGGTCGAATTTCAGCCGGCGATTGAGCTTCCAGTGTCAAAAGAGAAATTAGAGGAATTAACTGAAGACACGAAGGATCGGGCGTATGCCATGGGGGTACTGTTCCGTCCCTCCAAGCAGACGGTACATGGACCCATTACGCTGCTCCCATCCACCTTCCCGAGACTTCTCTACAACAAGGCAATGCAGTTACAGGCCGATATCAATCTCCTTATGCTGGGGATCAGCAAAGACGATGATTTTCTCAAAGCAGCTCTTAGAAGGTATGTATTTACTGGGAGATGCAGTGAAGTAATGATCGGAAAATATTGTTGGGTCACAACGTCGCGTATGGGGCAAAGAGCTGCGAGCGAGCAATAAAAAGACCTTCTTTATACAAAAGTCTTATTTCGTGACAAATTTTGACAAAATAATTATTAAGAAAATCCTTTTCCTTCTTTTTCTCCGTTTTTTTCTTCATGGTCGTGAACATTTTGAAGGGTCCTTGTGCCCCATGCAGCTTCCCTGTACGCCATGTGGGGAGGTGTACAGTAAATCACTGTGGTCTTTTAAGGCCAGGAAACCTCCTCCTTTGTCATAAACACACAACAAATTAATTAATTAACCTTACTGATATAATATAACTCAATGTCCCTATAGGCTATACACACCATCACACGCAACAAGCAGTTATTGCACTCATTCTACTCGCTAGCTGTTATGCATTATCATGATTATGGTCGACTTATTTTTTTTAACTATCATATTCAAAATCAATTTTATTTAACCCTGTTAAACAAAGGTTGTTCTTGACATCATGACCAGGAAGCTTACCAGAGGCTTGTCAGATATAGCAACAACTAATACATGTAAATTTGTTCCTGTTTACCATTGTGATGACAATGTAATTCTTTTGAATTGTATGTTGTATCGTCATGATTGTATTTTATGTTCGTGATTGTTATGTATGCATGGACCTGGTGAAGGATTGAACATTCAAATCCCAAGCACACTTTCACACAAAAAAATTTACAACCTGAAAGATAACTCGGAAATCTACCAGACATAGCAACACGTAAATTCGATTCCAATATGTTTATTTATTTATTTATCTTTTATTTTTTAAGTACAAAATATCAGCAGAAAGCTGTTTTCATCAATAACCTGATATCATAGTATCGTGTTCAGTGAATCCACCGTTACCATGTTCCTTGAAAAAGAACCATCTAAAGATTCAAATTAACTTTATCAACAGGCCTATCGGTCTATGGTCTGTATTTTTTCAATGATTTTTCTTGTCTCAAAGTTACATTTTTTTTGTTCTTCCTGTCCAATGTCCTGTCCGTACAGAATTACCGAAAACTTTCGTTTTCGACGTGCCATGCATGTGGGCACTCGTAGGGGAAAGTGGCTGCAGCATTATTATCAAATTTCATAACAAATATGATAATAGTTATTGACATAATAACTTGCCCATTTCGTATTATAGTGATCGCTTTACCCTCTCAAATTATCACCACGCTTACAAATTTCTCAGGGCGCGAATCTGGACGGGGGGATAGGGCGTTTCGATATTTCTCTTTCAGAAGTCTCTTTTAAGTTTTAAACAAATTATCGCTGGAAAAAAATTGGCGGTGCCCCTTCCTGTGAATGAAATCCTTGATCCGCCCTTTTCATCATCCATTGCATTTTTCTCAAGACTACATTGAAATTTCATAAGTTAATGGATGTCACAATAGGCATGATCATGATGGTAGGATTAAAAAAAAACCCACAAAGACAAGGACGCGATAATTAATGTACACTAAAGCGATAAAACCAATTAATTATATTCTTAGTTCTTATCAGCGGTTAGGTTATGGATTAGTGGTATCATGGAAATAAATCCTACCTCAGTAAAATTGCTCATATTGAGGGGGTGGTACTGTCAAGGGTGAAGCAGGGGATGAGCATTATTTTTCGAATTATGAATAAATCAAGATGGAAAATACGAAGGGAAAAAATATAGCGGATGAATAAAAATGGAAGAAAAAAGAGCATGACAAGAGATAATTTGGTTTTGAAATAATACAATACCACTGTTTCATCAATAGATAAATCAAAATCACTTCAGTTGAGGTAATAGCCCCCACCCCGGGCGCCCACCTAACAAAATAGACCCTGCAAATGCCCCGGCTGGACAAAAATTATGGGCAGAGCCTGTGAGCAGTCGGAAACAATCATGCATATTACCAGTCCTGCATATTACCTATTGTCATTATGCTATGGGTAGTTCTCATGTCATTTTCAAAATCTATTCATTCAATGCATGCACATAATATCTACATGACTGTATTAGTTTTGAAAAAATTGTACGAAATAGATAGCATGGGAACAACGGCATTTGATCTTTATGCCATGTGAAAAAAAATCCTGTACATAAGTATGATCGATTAAGACGGTTTTGAAAAAATATAAGGAATAAATATATGTGAAGGTTTTGCACCCCCCCCCCAAAAAAAAAATGTGAGAAGAGAAGAAAAATTGTATTCATATTTATTATTCATATATTCGATCATCTCATTATTATGATTCATAAATAGCACATATAAGACCAGAATCACAAGGGGTGATAGGCAAAATGTGTCATGTATGATTATCTTATCTTACACAAGAATATTTGTCTTTCTTTGATGAAACTTAGTAGTATCATTTCGACAGAAATTATCAAAACTAATAACTTTGTGTATGATTTGTTATCACTATGTCTGAGAGAAATTGGGCTACTTATCAGTCTAATACCGCGTGGGCTATATCGGTCTACTTAAGGGGGGGGGGGGGGTGGCATGGGTGTCGATTTATGTCAAGGGGGGTGATCTATTGTTTCACCCCCCTTGAATAGTAAGACGTCACGGATCGACACCAGTGGGGGTGGTATCTATTGTTAGGTGATTTAGAGCATTTTGAAATCAAAACCTTCGATTGTTTCATTATTCTATTCATCTTACCCAGTGTATTCCCCGTTGATGAATTCACAAGGCGCCTTTATGAAGTGCATCAACAAGTTAAAAGAGAAGGATACAAGAAGGTGAGTTTTGGAGTCAATACATACGTGCTTGTTATCCCGTTATCTTTTTGTCTCAGAGATGTACTAATAAAAATAGGAAAATGAAAATGAATGGTATATTTGAAATGGAATTGAATTAAATGGGATGGGACAAAAATGAAATCGAATGCATGTCTAAAAATATATGATTAATATATCGTAGGTTTAAACTCTATTCATGAAAAAATAATCAAAGGAGCTTATACCTTGGTCACATTTGTTCTACGGCGGCTGTACGGCGAGTCGAAAACAGTCGTTTTATTCATTTTTATTTAAACCACCTATATGTAGCTGGTACAAAAAAAATGTTAAAACGGCTGTTTTCGACTCGCCGTACGGCCGCCGTAGAACAAATGTGACCAAGGTATATCACCAATACACATTTTCTTCAATTTCTTTTTCAAACACTATACGATATAGCGTCAGATGCTTTTCTTTTCTAATTTAGAATTTTATTGAAGGTTAAAGATTACATGCTCTCGAAAGAATGAGAACTGCATCCTAAAGGTGCAAGTCATTATATTTATGGATGGAGTTCTTTTTTTTAAAGATAGATAATATCCGGGGGCAGATGTTCGCTAATATACTTTCCAAACAAATTACAAATATGCCTCATTGAGATTATCGGATTTAAAGTAGAATTATCTTTTTTTTTCTTTAAATAAAGCTTTTCAGACTTTGTATCAACCGGACGGACTATATGGTGGATTGCAAGGAGAAAGATGGCGAACCTTTCCTGGACCTATCCATGGTAGAGATTAACACCATAGCAGCAGGGTGTCCAGCTCTCAGTACAAGATTAGTAGATGTACATAGGTATGGAAATAGAGTATCACTGAATGGAATATAAATGAAATGAAATTGAATGGAATTAAATGGAATATGTAATGGAATTTGGGTATTTAATTTCCCTTTGTTTTCATAAGGTGATTTATGCACAAAATTTGGTTAAACTGAGTAACTTATTACTTGACTAACTAACCGGCTGACACACTAACTGACTAATTTATTTATTTTACATAACTAACTTTTGAATTGAGGAACTATTAACCAATTGACTAATTTACCAATGGTATTGACTAACTTATTAACTAATTGATTTAATAAGTGACTTATTTAGTAAACGATTAAATTAATAACTAATTGACTAACTTACAAACTGACTTACTCATTATTGACTAAGTTACCAACAAATCAACTTACTTATCAAGTAAGTGACGAATTTATTAAATAATTAAGTGACTGTCAGTCAGTCTGTCAGACATTTCTGCCTACATTAATATTCTGTCAAATATTTTTGTCTGTCAGTCATTCCGACGGTCTGTCAGACATTTTGTCGGTAATTATGACTGCCAGTCTATCAGTCGGTCTGTCTGCCTGTCAAACTTGTTTCTTTTCAGTCATCCTGTCGGGCAGTCAGTATCAAAGTCAACAAGTGAATTTATAATGACAAAACCGATAAGCTGAAATGCATATATAAACATTCGATTTTCCAGAATTAATTGTATATTCTCCAATAATGTCGATCTTAATATTTGTGATTGGCATCCTGATTTATTTCTTATTTTGTTTGCGAGTAATTCAATGTTTGTTTGTTTGTTTGTTTTATTTCCGTCATAAAAATACATAACAATATATATACAATAGATACAAGGAGTAACATACACATACATAATGAAATAAATTATAAACATTGATTAAAAAAGAAAAAAAAAAGAAAAAAAAAATGATTGATTGAAACATGTTAAGAAAGTTAAAAGATCAAACTTAAGACAGGAGACGGTTGGATAACCCATATTCAGCTGCACCAATTATATGTGCGGCTGGTCTTCCATGGGGACCAAGTAAAAAGAGAGTCATAGGGAGCGGAAAATGAGAACAGAAAAGAAAAGACAAAAGAGGGAAATGAAGGAAGAAAGAAAAGAAAAGGTAGAAAAAAGAAAGAAAGAAAAAAGGAAAGGAGAGAAGAAAAAAAATCACTATCAGTTTGCTTACTCCTGCCCCACTACCCCCCCCCCAAAAAAAAAAAAATCAATGTCTCAAATGTGACAACGCTGATCTAAAAGAATTTAAGGTCATACAATTACGAATATTATTTAGGATACTGTTAAACAACTTAGTCCCCCTATAGAAAAATGTGCGTTTGCAATAATTAGTTCTGGGTTTGGGGAGGCACAAATTATTTTTTCGAAGATGGTAAGGTCTTGAGGTGTAATATTTTGTTAGATATTTGGGAGCCAAATCATGGAGGATCTTAAACATCATTGTTTGAATATGAAAGTTTTGCCTAGACTTCAGGGTTTACCATTCCATTATTTCATGAATTGAGTCAGTAGAAACATGTGACCGATTATTAATATTAAGGATAATTCTACCAGCTCTATTTTGCAACTTTTGTAGCTGATCTGTATATTTGTCATAGGAAGATTGACATATTACATCAGCATAATCCAAGTTGGGTAGTATAACGCTCTGATAGATAATTTTCAAACTATTCCTATTGATAAATTTACTTAAACTACGGAGGAACGAGATCATACGACCCACCTTTTCACTTAAGTGGATAACATGAACATCCCATTTCAGTTCTGAATCAATATACACACCCAAGTATTTCAGCGAAGATAATTTTTAAATCTAATCCAATGTGTTTTTTTAGCATATGTCTATTTCCAAAAAGCATGCACATTGTTTTGTCATAATTAATTTTAAGTCCATTCATGTCCATCCATCTATCAAGAATGAGCAACTCTCTATTTAACGTTGATTGAACTACGTGGGGATCTTTATGAGAAAAGTAAATCACAGTGTCATCTGCATAGAGATGGATGTTGCATGACTTGAAAATAGTAGGTAAATCATTGATAAAAATTATGAAAAGCAGCGGACCTAGTATCGATCCTTGAGGAACCCCTTGCCTGATTGGTAATTCTTCAGAGTTGCAGTTATGAATACATATTACAATTTTTCTGTCTGAAAGGTAGCTATGAAACCAGTTCAAATTCGTTTCTTTAATCCCAGCTCTTTTAAGTTTTTCAAGTAGACATTGAATGTTTACCATATCAAAAGCTTTTTGGAGGTCAATGAAGACCGCACCAGTGTATTTTCCATCATCAAGGTCTATTAACCAATCCCTTTGATTAGGGCGGTTGAGGTAGAATGTTTAGGACGGAAGCCTGATTGGTCCAAAGTGATAATGTTATTACAATTTAAATGTTGTACGAGCTGTTTATGGATTAATCTTTCAAGAACCTTCGATAAACAAGAAAGAATAGAAATCGGTCTGTAGTTATTAGGATTTGATCGATCACCTTTTTTGTGTAACGGAATAACTTTGGCAATTTTCCATTTCTTTGGAAAGACACCTTGAACGATGGATTCATTCATAAGATAGCTAACTGGACGTATAATTTCATTTATGGACATTTTTAGGATATGAATGGGTATTCCGTCTAAACCCACGGATTTCTTATTTTTCAGTTGTAGTACTTCTTTCAATATATCATTTTGACTTACAGTACAAAGTTTCAATGGATGTTCAACTGCCATACCAGTAACGTTTTCATCATGCACTAAGTCATTTTCTGTCGCAGAGGCCAGGTTCAACAAATTACCTATATTTGCAAAATATTGATTAAATTGGTTGGCCATGGTTTGACTTTGACTGGATTGAGGTGGAGACGAAGAAATGTTCTTGGGTAACAAAGAAGATAATGTTTTCCATGAATTATTCAAATTTTTATCTTTGGTTAGTTGTTCTGTATAATAATCTTTCTTAGCCTTTCTGATCAGAGATGATACTTTATTCTTTAATACACGATAATCTTTCCAAAAATTCTCATTTTTGGTTTTGATAGCCTTTGTTTTAGCCATGTCTCTTTTCTTCATTGCTTGAAATATACTTTCATTTATCCATGGTGATTGCATTTTTCGAACCCTCTTTGTCTTAAGAGGCAAATGTGTATTTACAACTTCTAGGAACAGCTTTTCAAATTTATCAGTAGCTTTATCGATATCATTTTCCGACTCAACCTCAATCCAGTTTTGCTGAGTTAAATCAGACTTGTACTTATTGATATCAACATCTTTCAATTTCCTGTAGGTACAATACTTGACACCAGAATGAGTATGATGGGATTTCCAAACGAGATAGCACATCGAATGGTCACTAACACCATTATGTATGACACCAGAGGACTTAATCATAGAACTATTGTTAGTTAACATGTGATCAATAAGAGAGGCAGATTGACTTGTAACTCTGGTACATTCAGTAGTATTGACAAAAGATAATGAGAATACGTTGTTAATCTGCTTATATCGTCTCGTGGTACAATCGTCAACCTCTTTCAATATATCAAGATTGATATCACCCATGATAATAAGATGGCAGTCTAGAGTTTCCGAATATTCCAAAAAGTTTTCATAATGGTCCAAAATATCAGACTTAGAATTCGGCGGTCGATACCAATTTAAGAGCATTATTGGTTTAGAATTTTTTATATTTATGACAACAGGTATGGCTTCAAAATCTGACATAGGAGAATCCTCAATTATACTGAACTTTACACTTTCATAAATATAAAATGAAACACCACCGTCTAACCTATTCATATCTTTACGAACAATGTTGTAATGTGAAACTTCTATTTCATTATCAGTTATGGACGTATCAAGTCTCGTTTCATTGAGAGCAAGTAAATGTATGTCATTACAACTCAAGATAGTGCGTATCTCATCGATATGTTTATAAAGACTCACTACATTCAACTGAGTAAATTTAATTCCTTTACCTGAAAGGCACGAGTAAATAAAGTCACGTGTAAGAGAATCGTTACATTGGGCAGATCCATGCTTACCATGAACATCATTAGCCTTACCGGTTACATCAATATCAAAGTCAAAGAATGGCAAATTTTGCATAATACACCTAGGGCATTCCCAGTTATTAAAATGATGGGACACATTATTGTACAAGTTCAGTGGTACGCCGGCACAAGATATATGTACCCATTTGTCACACGAAGTGCACAAAAGACCTTTATGATTTCTCTTAACGGCTAACTTACATAAAGCACATGGATATTGTACAACCATTTAATATAACGGTATCGAGACCGAGATTTATATTAAAAAAAAAAAAAAAAAAAAAAAAAAAATCATAATCACGATTATGAAATTGAAATGAAGATTAAGTGAAGTGTTCCCCCAGTTTTTGTTTTTAATAGTAAGTTTACTTGTTCAAAATATAATAATTTAGTACCAATTATTGTTCAGCAGTCTTCTTCGAAATAACCAAACATGCTTTTCACCCTTTTCTTACTTTGTTCTAAAAATAAAGGTTTAGTTTAGAGCAGCTTGGTATGAGTAGAGAGAAGGTATTAGATCGTGTACCGGGCAACTACGGAATGGAAGGGGTAGCAGATGGTATGGTGACGACGTGGCGATTATACGGAGAAACAAAGTAAGTGCTTAACCGTTCACGGGAAATATATTGATGAATGTTGGATTAATATTATATTGTATGGACTTTGAACGATGAGGATAATTATTCAAATTAAAACAACACGAATGAACCCAATTGAGGTTGATGGTTTGATGAATTATGAAATATTTTTCATCCTAGTATAGTTATGGATTTCATATCTTCAGTAGATCTGAAACAAACGAGTTTCGGAAATCACATTGTCTTCGACATGGTATAAACGTGAAATGAAAAAATAATCGTTTGCTTCTGGCTTCATCTTTTATGATCTTTCTATTAATATTATCTCAGTTATAACTGTGGAGGTGCGTTGCATGCCCGGGTGTTTTGGTGCCTGGTCGACACATGAAAGCTTGCGGTTTGATTCCCGGGTATATAAGACACCTTGAGCAAGGCATCATTATTGTCACACACTGAATGAATGACAACACTCTATATCTCACTGTATGCTCATAAAAACGTTTACCCTTCCCCCTTTTCATGAATAGAGCAGTCATATTATTTGTTGTACGACCAGAAGAGAGCAACAAATTTGATCAGAGATGGATAGAGTACGGTATCAAGGAGCTTGATGATCGGGTGAAGGTCATTAGAAGGACACTACCAGAGATAGGCCAACGAGCCGAACTACGGGGAGACGAGAGAAGATTATTCATGTGAGTTACTGTGTCATCAGACAAAAAAATATACTAAAATATGGATTCTATTGGTTGAATATAAATGAAATGTTGAACCCAAGAAACCCTTAATGTATGCGTAGTAAGAATCTTATATAGGCCTAGGTTCAATTCCAAATCCATCGTCAGTCTCAAAATTAAACACAATTAATTCATTGATTAAACGGAAATTTGTAATGATTTCTTTAACTGGCATGTTCTTACATCTCCCCATTCATTTTTTAGGGGCCCTACACTCGATTGCTAATGGGAAAAAAGTACCTTGCAAGTTGCAACGCCCCATGAAAGCCGAAATGTCATTGTTTTCCTCGTATTGGAAAATGACTGTCATCTATTTCAATTTTTTTCCTTTTGCAGAGATGATATGGAAGTTGCAATTCTTTACTATCGAACTGGATACTCGCCCATCGATTATCCGACAGAACTGGTAAGTTTGCCATAAGATTGTGTCTACTTTTCTATGCCAATTATTGAAAAAGACAATGTTAGTTAGGTATTGTGATTTATTGGTGTGAGTACGGATCACTTTATTTAAACATAGATGAAACAATGTTGTCTACCGCATGGATTTTCCTATCATTTTTCTCATTTCTCTTTTTTTTTTTTTTTTTTAGATTACTGCATGCTCTCTATCCTCTCAAATTGGCATTTTCCGAGTGCTTCATTATCCTTTATCAGGATAATGTATGCTTCAATGAAACATATAACTTTGCTAATATACCGTGCTGGTTTGACTGCCTATTGCTGAGATATTCCCCAGGGAGTGGGTATTGAGCATACACTGCATGTTACTGGATGCTATCAAGCTAGAATGTGATAGAAAAGGTGAAGAGTCTGCCAAACAATGAACGTCAAACGTAGGCCTACCCATTTTAAAAGCGAATGTGATTATCAGGTCTATCATTCTTGGTCTCTCATTTTATTCAATATCCCCAAGGAGTGGAAGGCAAGGTTGTTAGGTGAGCGATCCAGGGCGGCTGTATGTCCTTCTGTGTCTGAACAGCTAGCAGGGACCAAAAAGATTCAACAAGTACTCGCCGAGCCTGGCTCGGTCGAAAACTTTATCGAAGGAAGGGAGAGAGTGGACAATATACGGAGCGTTTTCTCAGGACATTACACACTGGATCTAGTAAGTTTTTCCGCACCCCAACAATTTTGTGTAGAAGGGGAAGGCGTGGGCAAGTCTATTGGTGGGCGTATTAATGGTTTATTAACTGATTGGATTTAATAGTTCTCTAGCAGAAATATATTCCAAAGGGAAGATGTGGGTGTGGGTGTGTCTATCAATTGGCGTGGTAAATGTGTATTATCTTCCGAGGTAATACCTTCAGATGTGATGATGTGGGTGTGTCTATTTGTGAACGAGCCGCAGTTGTTTACCACCTTGGAATGAATACCTTCCAAGTTGTGTTGTGTTTATGGGTGTGGGTAGTCTATCGTTGGGCATGGTAATGGGCAGGGGCGTCGATCCATTTTTCAGATTGGGGGGGCAAAATCATGAATCAACGTTCCAAACGGGCGCTCGATCGTACAAAACACCCCCCCCACACACACACACACATTGGCATATTATATATATATATATATATATATATATATATATATATATATACATATGTATATATGACTCATGAGATACAGACATGTATCTCACCAACAAATTAATGCGAGCGCGAAGCGCGAGCTGAAATTTTTTAGTATACTGACCTTAAAACAGGAAAAGCGTACCTGTTTAGGACTGTTTGTATAGTAACTCATGAGGAGGATACATATCTCACTAAACAGATAATGCGAGAGCCGAGAGCAAGCTGAAATTTCTTTATATTCTGACCTGAAAGCTTGATATTTTAAGCATTTTTGGTACCAATGATTAAGATTGGTATCTAAAAGAACAAATCTCTCTCTAAAAGCTCGAGCGCGAAGCTGAAAATTTTGATATTTCGATCTGAAAAAAAAAGACAGTATAATGGACTTTTTTTTTTTATAAAGAACAAGATATCCGACAAAAGACTATTGCAAATCGAAGCGGGAGTTATTTTGAGGGTTAGAACTGAAAATGGTACATTATATTTTTTACCTTTTTAACCATGAAAAGTATGGGTTTTTGCTATAGAAATGATGCGAGCGCGAAGCGCGAGCTGAACATTTTTGTATTCCAATCTGAAAAGCGGACATTTTGAGCACGATTTGAAATAGAGAACGAGTTGTGTATCTCAATCTCGCTTGCTGAACATTACAATCTTATTTTATTTTTGCACTTCCAGAATTATTGGGGGGGGGGGGCAAAACGATATGTTTGCCCCCCCCCAATATTTTCATTGGTGGGGCGATCGCCCCCCCCCCCCCTGCCCCCACCCAGGATCGACGCCTCTGGTAATGGGTTAGCTAATACAATAGCAGCTCTTCCAAGGGGGTGATGGGCACCACAAAGGTTTATTAACTTAATGGATTGACTATTTCATTTGAAGAAATGTATTCTGAGGGGAAGATGTTGGGGGGGAAAGTTGGCAAATGTTTATTATCTCGGATTGAATACCATATAAGGGTTGATGTAGGTGTGGGTGTACTTTAGTATGGCTGTCAGTGAGTATGGCAGGTTACACGTTGGATTCATTACCTTCAAAGTCGTGATGTGGATGTGGGTGTGTCTATTTGTGGGTGTGGCAATAGTTTATTACTTTGGGTTGACTAATAAATGCAATCAAGCAGTGATATGTTCCATGGTGATGTCGATAGGGTGTGTATCAACGAGTGTGGGAATAGTTTATTACCTTGGATTGCGGCAAAAAACAATTGCAGCTACATCTTCCGAGTGGAAGATGTAGGTGTGGGTATGTCTATCAGTGAGTGTGGCAATTGTTTATTAAATTAGATTGACTAATAGTATTTTACTATAGCAGTAATACTTTCCGGGGAGAGTAATGCCAGTGAGTGTGACATTTGGAAAGTAAATTTATATTTTAACCCCCCCCCCCTCACTCTAAAAAGCATATTGAGAAATCTTGTTTATACCCAAAGGACCGAAGGTCAGACATGACATGTTCTTTTTCTCACTAATTCAGTTTTACAACTAAAATCTTAACTGGTGTAGACAAATGTTATATTAATAAAATTGTAAAATTACTTCATAGTGTTGCCAACTCCACCAATATTAATTGATAGAAGCCTTTCCCAATCTTTTTCATGTAATATATAGACACCGGATGGTGACGACGCGGCAAAGAATGCTATTGCAAACCCAATGAAGTATGTTATGAAGCCACAGAGAGAAGGTGGAGGTAATGTTTTATGTCTACTGATTTATGTGATTTCTTGCATTTTGATATTAGCTTTTATATAGCGTGATATCAATCTACAACTGCTCAGAGCTCTTCACAATTCCGTATCAAATTAGTTTTAGAGTAATTTTTTTCTGATAAATGGCCAAGAACCATACAGCATAATTTTTCTCAAGACTTCACAAACAAGTAAACAAATGATAGTGTTCTTTTCTTTCACATTACATGGAATTTGTATATTCAGGAAATAATCTGTTCGGAGAGGAGATAAAGCAAGCCTTAGAAAAGCTCGGCGGATCACCAGAGAGGGCAGCCTATATGCTGATGGACAAGTTCAATCCGCCAGTCAATCTTAATTATTGCATGAAGTATGGAAACGCGGATATTCAACTTGGGAAAGTGGCTAGTGAGTTTGGTCCCTTCGGAACATTAGTGAGGTAGGTGGAATCGCCGAATCGGTGGGAATAAAAAAAAACCTCTCCAAACATTGACATCATGTTCAGACCTACAATTATAGAAAAATACTGATCATCTTAATTTGATTTAAAAAAAAGGCTCCCACAACTTATTCCTCGATGAAAGAAAGATTCTAAAAAGAAATCAGTTTTATAAAAAGAAGTACTGAAAAATTCAAACTTGTATCTTAAAGTGAAATTATAAAACCTTTGTCATGTATTTCGTCATGAAGCAGGGTTTTAATGGTAAGAAACAAATGGAGATACCTTTAAAAAGATGATAATTCAACCTCTTGATTTTGAAATAAAAGAACACCCGGTTTGATAAGATACAATCTCTAACTTTAAAAATGTTGATTTAGTTTATATGTTAATAAACTCTGAAAGGGTTTACTTAGGTTAACACTTATAAAGTTTCTCGATTTGTTGCAGCCACAACGATGAAGTGGTCTTCAATAAGACAACTGGGTATCTCTACCGAGCCAGAGACATCGGCCTGAACGAAGGAGGGCTTATGACCGGAACAGGATTTCTGGACACACCTTATCTTTCTGATTCTCCCCAAGCTGTGCAAAATGGAGTAGACAGAATCATAAAATGAATAGAACATGGATTCACTTCATGGACACATACACTATATGTGACTGAGTTTGGTCACTACATCTGTCAGAGTCTCCCGGAGTAGTCCAACATTGTAAACACGCTGTTTTAAATTTTAAGCACATCACTGTAACAACTATTGTTCGACATTTTAAACAACCGAATTTTTATATTTTTTCCAAACGTTCTGACTTAAAGTTGTAACAACTTGTCTGAAGAATTTAAACAAAAGTTTAATGATAGTTGCTAGAGTAACAGGTTAAAAAAACGTGCCTGAAATTTTAAACAGTGTTTTTTTTCAGTGAAAATGGCTCAATGGAATAGTTCCAACTCATAGACAAGTCTTGCCTGATTTTGCAATCAATGAAATATGCAATGTGATCTTTCGACCCATAGATGACCTTTGACCTAATGATCCTTAAGAACACATGTGTGGTATTACCTAGTGATGATGATTTGTACCAAGTGCAAACACAATAGATGCAGAAATCAAGAAATGTGAGCAAGTTTAACAAAAACTTTATAAAAGGATGGACATGACCTCATATCTTTTGACCCCTAGATGAAGTTATCATCCTCATGAACACACATGTGGTATCACCCAAGGATCATTTGTACCAAGTGATGAAGAAATGAGAGCAAAAACCTGACCTTTTGACCCCTAGGCGACCTTTGACTCAATCATCCTCAAGAACAAATTAGGTATTACCCAATGATCATTTTTACCAAGTGTAAACACTATTGATGCAGAAATATATACGGAAATGAGAGCAATTTGAACAAAATTTGACATTTGGACCCTTAGATGACCTTTGACACCATCATTCTAAATAACACATATGTGATATTACCCAAGGATTCTGAGGGCAGCTCAGAAGTCATCAAGGATGGCCTTAAGTTCCCACTGTCTTTTTATAAGGACTATATCCTACCTAGTTCCAACATGCCCACAAACTTTGAAAACATATTTAATGCTAAAGAGTAGAGGAATCGTTAATGATTTAGTCTATTCCAGTAAGAACATACAGAAAGAATATTTTTTTCACCAAAGAATAAATTAATATCTAAAAAAAAAACATGCTGTATACATTCCATTGTGAAAGACAGTTACTTTAGTTTTACAGTGTTTGATCCAAATGTATGATGAATTATAATATTATGAATAATGATAAATTTATCATGTTAAACAGGGTCTGCTGGTAGATGAGATATTGGAATTGAAGTGGGTACCCTGGGTAAAATAGTTTCTTCTCTTCTCATTCTTCTTATTATTATTACTTCTATTAATCAAATTGTAATAGACAATATGTTTCAACAGCTGTTGTGACTACAGACAAGTCAAGTTGAATGAGGGCTAAAATCAACTCATGAAATCAATACATTCTTTTCATTTTCTTTTCATATAATGTCTTATCATTTTGAGTAGATTTTGGTAAAGTTTTGTTTGATTTCATTCAATCATGATTTCCAAGTATATATTTTAACAAACAAGTACATGTAGTATTTCTCATGAACAGATGATTTCAATCCTTAATCAAATATGTTCATCGTCAGAGTGCATGTTTAGAAGTAAAAAAATCTTATCTTCAATTAGAGAGAAATGATGTATTGGGCTTGGTACATTTTGACAAAGATTCTCTGTCAAACCTCCTCCTTTATTCCTCTTCATCTCCTTTTCTCCCTTCTCATTCATTGTATTGCCCCCTTTTCATTTTTTTTCTTCTCTTCTTTTTTTTTCAACCTCACACCTTCATTACAAATCATACACTTGTCGACATCAACTGAGTCCTGTATTACAAAGAGTTGTGATTGATCCAACCGACCACAACCATGGAAAAACAGCATGTCACCATCTAAACAACAATTTGTTCAAAATATTTTCTAGATATGATGTATACATAATCATATATTCATCATTCTCTTGGAAATTCAGTGTGATTCTCAGTTTAATAAGGAGATTCAGCTAATTTCCTTTAGAAAAAATTATGGTATGAATGGATTTCCAACTGTTGAGATTGATTGGATCAATTGTAACTCTTTGTTAGACGGGGGCCCAGATTTTTAAAAAACTGTTTTGAGGAGTTTTCAAAAAAGTTTGTCAGCCAGTAAAGTCATACATAGTCTAAGCATATAACCACTGACAAAAAGACTGAATATTTGGTCGACTTTCAACCATGAACAAGGGCGTAGGCTGGGGAAGGGTGCACGCGCACCCTCTCGCTGAGACAGAGGATTTCCGACCACTGGCAAGTAAAACAAAATTTGTACCCCTTCTGCTGCAATCAATAGCTGATTTTCCAAACTTTAGTTCCACCTCTCCAAGATTTGCACCCCCAAACCACTTTAGTTTTCACCTCTCCAGGATGTGTACCTCCCCATGCTCAAACCAGCCTACGCCCTTGATGAATTACATCACTTGTGTAACTGACTTAACAATGTGAGAATATATCAAACACAGTGAAGACACTAAATTATAATTTAGAAAACTTAATCGGTATGTTAAGTAAATAAATCATGTTTTATTCATAAATCAATGAATCAGATATACATATCAAAAGTTAATCACATACAATATAAAGACTCCCGATGGTAATTATAAAATATTTGCACAGAAAAAGAATCAGACCATAATGGAAATAATGGTAAGAAATTACAAAATTCAAACAGGGCCAAGTCCAATCTAATATCAAATTGTTTGAATAAACAAATGAAATTTAACATTCCAGTAAATATTCAATTATTTCATTTCATTTTGTTAGAATAATGTAAAAAGTGCTTTCCCTTGCAACATGTTGAATGATCCTAACATTAACTTATTTTGATGTCAGACCGTTACATAATAGACTTGGTCTTTAAGTTTTATTTCGATCATAAATCATTATGGTTAATCATGAATATCATTACTTTTAATGAGTTGCATTGCATAAAAACTTGTATTAGGGTAACTTTAACATTAAAGCAACTTCCATGGTAACAGGGCTCAGCAGCCAATCAAAATATCAGTTTTAGCGGTAATTATTATAATGGCAAAGTTCTTAAAATTAAAAGTTTTTCTTAAAATGATAATTTTTTTATGTGACCAGATTATATAATTCGAGAAATAAAATCGTAATTTTTGTGCAGTACATTGTGCTTTTTAGTCAAAATACTATTAGGAAATATTATATCAATACACATGTGTAGTTGAGAAGTACAGTTTATTATTTAAAAAAAACATGTGAGATGGGTGATGCAAGGAATTTGAGTCAAAAATTGAATGGGAATCAACTACAAATTTGCTTTTCAGTATAAGACTTGTACTTGATTTAGGGACTCACACTAGATTTTAGATGTGTGTTTATTGCAATACCCCATATGATATTTGTGCATAATGATTGTCTTTTGTTTCAAGATATAAACAAAATATGTCTATGTTTCAGGCTATACCTTTACTTTTGTAATGTTTTGTTGTGTAAGTGTTTTATATAAAGCCTATTTTATATTTGCTATTTCTTATTAATTTTGTGTAAATGAAAAAAAAAGTATGGATACAAAATGAACAAAATAGAACGAAATAGGAATATAAATTTCATACAGAATTTTTTAGTTGTGCAAGAAACAATGTTTACACATTATACTTGAATAAATATATGCAAAATATTTTTCTTTAAGATTAAAAAAAAGAATGATAAAGAATGAGCTATCTTCCTTAATTATGCATTTTCATCAAGAAATCATCCACTGACAAATATTTTGGCAAGTCTTACCAAACACCAAGAAGAGATTTAGATTGCATTTGAGATTACTGAATACAAATTATCTATTACAGTTGTATGTCATTCAATTCGTATCACTTCATAAAGATTTAGGCCTATGCATATATTTGGCGATCAAATAATAAATGGTCTTAAGAGCATTTTCGAGAATAACAAGAAGACATTCATTTTTTCAATAATAAAAATATCAGAATGACATATTTTAGAACAAAAGCAAGTTGTCAGTCTTCTAATTATTCTTTGATCATAACTAAACAAACTATCGTCTAACAATTTTTTTCAATATTAATTTCATATTTCATGTCACAGGTTATATAACCATACTTAACAAAGAAGAGAATACTATAAATCCCATTGAAAAAAAAAATGGTAAAACTTTGAAATATTATTCTTTCCTATACTGTAGCAATACATAGACATCTCTTTAAGATGAATGAAAATGACCTATTGTATAACTGAGAAACAATTCAATAAAGCAAAATCGATGACATAATGATGTTAATGCGTCGTGTTTCATGTTTTAACTAGTATTCAGAAAAAAGAAAAAAAAAAAAAATATATATATATATATATGAATTGTTTGTAAGTGATTCCAACACAAATATTTACCACCCTTTAACACTGTAAAAAATCGTAATTTGAATGATAATTCCAGTGAAAAATAAGGCAAATGACAAATATTTTGCACATGTGAAACCATAATAGAACATGATTAGAATCACGAACGCTAATCACAGTCACGATTACAATTGCAATCATTATTACAATGATGATTCAAGATTCACGTGTGAAAAGGCCCTTAGTGATTACACATCTTAATTCCAACCACAAATAACTATAAGATTCTTTCTGAACAGACCATCCTGTACCCCAGTACAAAAAAATGGCAAAGAGTTTGATGCAGCCATATAATCTTTGATAATACTACTACATGTAGCTTGTGCTAGGTTCCTACTGACATAACAACCTTTCAACTTGATCGTAACCCAATCATGCTATTTTTTAGTCTGATCATCATTAATTTATTCCAGTCAGCATTTTCCTCTTATGAAGTGTTACTGACTCTCCCGCTATGATGATGCTCTTTCCTTCCACTTCTCTATTATAACAATGATTTGTAAATAAATTTATTTGTAAAAAATAGAAAATTATAAGATTGATAAACCAGGGTAAAATACTGTCTTTAATATGAGATTAGAGATAAAACAACATTGAAGAAATCACATTTGGAAGCAAAAAGAGGCAGCATTTAATACCCCTTTCATACTGCACTTTTCCCTGTTGAACTTCGCCGGTGAAGTTTGCCAGCGAAGGGGAAAGTGTCTAAAATGAAAAGTGAGGTGGAGAACTTCGCCAGTGAAACTGTTTCCCCGGCGAAGTTCGCCGGTGAAACAGCCAGTATGAAAGCTAACCGGAGAACTTCTCCTCTTAATGACGTCAGAGGTCATTTTTTTCACCCCGAAATCCCCTGAACTGAGATTCCGCGCGCTAACTAGCTATTATTTCCGTGGCTAAATGTAGAAGGCCACACTTAGCTTTATGAGCGATTCCATCATTCCATAGAGTTAAATACCCTCGAACATACAGTTTTTTTTTTTCACTAACGATATTTATTATTAAAGCGTTATTTTACATGCTGAAAATGCGCTTAAAATATCAAAATACTTTGATTTATTTTTGTTTTGCTACTAATAATTCTAGAATATGTTTTTTTACACATTTTTTGTAATCAGTACGAAGCGATGTTTACAATTTTCTTTTCGTTCATTCTCATTCTGCATGGACGTGCAGAGTGAGCTGATCAGCAGCAGCAGCTGAGAAGTGTTTACCAGCCGTCATCTCCAAAACTTCACTGATAAAATTAATTAGGTATCTGCCCGAGAAAATCACCCGTCGACTTTCGCCGGGGAAGAGATGTCAGTACGAAAGGGTACATTTTTTTTCTTCGCCGGGGAAGTGAGGAATACATGCTGGAGAAGTCCGCCGGGGAAAAATGAAGAGGCCAGTTTGAAAGGGGTATTAAAGAAACAATGGGGCTGTTTCACAAAGAGTCAAGTGTGATTTAAAATCATGTTTAAATTGGCAGTCACACGGAAATTCCCAGTTGCATATATAACACATCACTGCACTGTTCAGATCATGTCCAGATTACACATTAATATGCACAGTTTCGTGTAAGCATGAATTTATGTCACACTTAATGCTCTGTGAAACTGCTCCTTCTTAGGACTTAGTTCTGCAAAATCACATTGAAATATAGCCTTTGCATTGACATGCATGTACTGATATGTGTACAATGCCACTCAAAACATAACATGGCTCCTGGGGTATGTATCACAAAACTAAGAAATTGATTGCATAGATGAGTAACTCCACATAATGATCAATGTGATTATTCATTAAAAAATCATCCATATCACATTACTTTATTACTACTTATAATTCATGCACATCATCATGAATATTCATTAGGTGGACTGATGATGTCACATCCCCACTTTCCTTTTTCTTGTGGTATTACAAGAAATCATAATTGTTTCATTATTTGATAAATGTGCGAATGATATGTCTCCCGTATAATGAAATCAGTTGCAGCAATGAATATTGAATGCACTCAATCAGTTGCCAATCTAATTTTTTTAGTTCTTGGAGGAAAAAATTTGAATAAACCTAATTTCATATAATAACATACAGAGAATGGAGATATGAGATCATAAGTTTCATGTAGACATGCCTGTTTCATGGGAATAATGCAAAATTTTACAATTTTATAACTTTGTTACTCTTTGTCCAATTTTTTTAGTGTTTTGTCTGTCTGATTTTTCTATATCTCTTCAAATCATATTATTTTCAGACTGGAGTACCGCTTAATAATGACTAGGTGAAAGATTCATTCAATTTCAGGTCGCAGAAAATAAATGAAATGCAATAAACATGTACTATTATACCAATGATTCAATGTGATTTTGATGAACGAATCGTGTGACCATCAAGAAATGCTGAACAGGAACCTGGATAATCTAGGTGACCATGGAGCATCAAGTTAAGAAAGGACTGTCTAAACAGGATGATCCTGAAGCCACGCCCCCTTCATTCTCATCAGTGCTCTTGGTCCGAAGGAGATGACCTTTGCTCTCATTCAGCACAACTTCACCGTTATGACTGTCAAACAATATATGAAAAGGACAACAAAAAATAGACATTAATTGAATAGAAATATACTTATTTAATAGGTCTTTTTGTTATACATGATAGCTTCTTCCGTGGTTTTAAAACAATGTTTTACAGGAAGGACCAGCCTATGCTATATAAGGGTATGATAAAGGAAGGGAGAGAGGAGTAGAATAGAACTTATTTGTGTTCTTAATGAAAAAAAAATGGTATCATAAAGTGCATCTCAGAAAAAAAAAAAACAGAAAACAAATTATTATTTACATCATTATAAAATTTAGATTTTCTTTATTTTGATACCTAATATATTAAAGTGTTCACTCATAGATGAGCAAAAATACATAGTGAATCCGGATTTCTTAAGGATATAAAATTGCAGAAGAAAAGATGGCTCATCAGAATGTCTTTTGTGTTCTTTATTACCTATTCAAAACTAATCTGAGAGTGAATACATTTTCTCACATAAGTTTCCATGCAAATTAATATTGGCTTTCCTTAGTATTAATTATCTGTAATCTCCCGTGTGTGAACAATCTTTAAAGCTTTAATTAGAGCTGGGGCCTGTTGCAGAAAGAGTTGCATTTAAACGCAAGTCAAAATATCAAGCACAAGTCCCGAATACGGGTGCTTTATTGAGATTTTTTGAGTTACGTTTGATCGCAACTCTTTCTGCAATGGGCCACTGGAGCAATAAGCTAAACTTTTTATGATATAAAGCAGAGGAAATGCCAAACTTGCTGAAAAATAAAGGAGCAAGAGGTGTTCGAGGTCATATATAACTTTAGAAACTAAAAGAGCTCAATTAGTTTCTCCATTGCTACACTAACATGATCATAAGAGCTTTATGATTAAAGGCAAAGTCTCACCCCGAACATTTAACTGATTTGAATAAATAGAGATAAGAGAACTAAAGGTAAAGGGGAAATATTTACCAAAATCTGACGTGAAATACGAAATTAACATTTATGTTTTTGAAATGTTTTCATTATACAATGGTACATGTCACATGACATGTTTGGTATGAAAAAAAGGATGAGACAATGACATCACACACATTTCTTACACTTGTATGTAAACACATATGTTAATACTATACAAGTTTCCAGAATGTAAAGATGGTTGAACCCCCCCCCCCCCCTGGAACATAAAAAGCTGTCATATGGTTTCGTTGTAAAACTTATAATGGACAGCTTTTTTATAATCATAAAATCTATATCAAAAAATAAAATATCTGATATTGAGTGTTTGCCCGATATTATTGGCTTGCTTTACAAGGATACATGCGTAGATCACTGAGAGTAAATTCAATATATGCAGTGCATGTATCACTGCATTAAGCAAAAATTGAAAACTTATAAATGCACATTATGCAGTAAATCTTTTTTACTCCCAACAAACCCGATTAAATCTGTAGCCTTTATACATTGCACTTTTATCAAATTAAGGTGTATTTGGCCTTTAAATGGTACTACAATGTACTTCAGCTTCAATTACAAGTGGTGCATATTACTTTCCAAACCAATTATGCCTCTGTAACTTTTTCTTTTTCTTCCACTCCATTGACCATAAGAGCTGCAAATTGCACCTCCAAAAAGGGCAAATTTCTCTCAGTTTCAATCAGCAGAGTTTGAGGTCCACAATTTTAATTTACGACACAACACAGCTAGTTATTACTACAAACATAAAACAAATCTTTTGTTTATACTTAAGCACACATAAAAGCTGTATAATGAAGAAAGGGCTTTCATTTTAGTTTCACTCAATTCCTCAAGTTTTAATTGCAAACTCCTATAATAACTACTTCATTACCACTTGCTGGAAATAGAAAGAACCACATCACGCTGAGACAATAAGCTGAACAGAAAGGTGATCAGAAGTTGGTCTCCAAGATTGTACCTACAGTGTGAACCCTGCAGAGAGTGCCAAGATCACAGCCATATTGCAAGATATTAGAGCTCAAACGGCGAGAATTCTGAGGACAATGTCTTGTGGGTGGCTAGGCAAAATGCTCAAAAGCGACACAGATATGAGCGGTCTATTATCTTTATGCTTGGTAGCGAGTACTGGGGTTGGTATCACCTTCATGTCTCTTCTTCCTTTGGGTCCTGATGCACCACCTCTGGTGCTCTACATCACCGGCAAGTTAAGCTTGTCTACCATTACCTTGATGATCATTGTGCAGCTGTTCAGATTTGTAAAGGACAAGGGGAAACATCATGAAAACCAGACAATCTTCTGGCCAATGCGATGCAGCCATTGCGCAGCAATCCTTGGTTTGTCCACAAGCAGATCTTCCCACAGGTCACCTGTCGTCCAAATGCTACGCCTGAACAGCAGTGTTCTTAATGAAAACCCTGTTTTCCAAAGTCCTAGACATCGCATTGGCAGACAAACCTCTCCCATGCCATCAGGTCGACCAAGCAGTCCTCAGCTTTCAGACGGCTCCTTGAGCCCTGTGTTCTCTTCTGAAGAAAATCTTCAATGTTCATCCATCTTTAATCCATTTGACACAAACCAGCAGTCGGCTCTGGGCACCATTCCACCTGAACTTCCCCAGAATAGTTTCATGGACTGCAAGAGAAACAGATCTTTCTTAATAATGTATGGAGTATTATTGATCTTCACATCACTTGGTACAGCTTTGGGTTTAATTTCCAGTATAACCTGTTTCCTTCATCTCCAAGGGAAAAACTTTAGTAAAATAACAATGGCAAGCTCAACTGTCCAAAGCTTAGTACTAATTACCTTGATACCTATATCAATGCAGTTTGCTGTAAACTACTACGATGCAGTGTTTGCCACAACCATTGAGAATGTCTTCACCGTGGTATTGTTTGTGTCTGGAGCAGCATGGATTTCTATCTTTAAGATAGCGAACCCAGTCAGTGCACTCTTGAAGTCTCCCTACAGTTTACCAGGTGAACCATGCGAACTGAATGGCACTTATGCTAAAATAGAGCAAAGAGCTGTTCTCATGTTGACGCCATTTAATGCAGAATGTGCCATAATCGCTCTTTGCATTCTGTGGCATATATGGTTATCTTTTGTGCGCAGAGCTTCGTTACCGCTTGCCTCTGACCGTGTGCCTCAAACAGATATCTTCCAAGGTGATAACTGTATTCAACTTATCAAGAACTACCTCGTCCATTGCAGAGCTTACATGATCCGTTGCAAGGTTCGTCAGAACACCTTCCTGCATCCGTCAATCCAAGACCTCCACAAGTGCTTGAGGAGGACCTGGGTACTCACCACATTATTCTCTATTTTATATCTCATTGTAATTTTTTACAGTGATCTGGTTGACCCTTTCAAAGAAAACCCTCAATACAAAGCAGAGATAATATGGAGCATAGACCTTGTATTTCTTCTTCCTTTCTTTATCTTACACATGCATCAGGCGTACGTCTCGCGTCACTCCCAAGAGACGTTCACTTCCATTTCCCCAAGGAAAGCAGAATCCCATGATATCTTACTCTTGCTGTGTTCTTGTGGAATCTTCTGTCATTCTATCATGCGACTTACAGCTGGCTTAGGACTACTCCTTGGTGACCAATCAGAACCCAACCTGAGTCACCTAACAGCACTGTCTATCTACGCTATCGTCTACTCCCTGGCGATCATCATCATGATATGGCTGATGACAGCTTTCATACTGCAGGTGCAAGGGATTCACATGGCAAACATTTGCGAAATCAAGTGGACCTTGGTGTTTCTCATCAACATATCCTTATGCAACGGAGCCCGCTGGCTGTGTGAGAGCATCATCATGAAGAATTGGTACCTACAGTGTGCATTTTATGGTGAGAATGCAGGAAATGCTGTAGGCACAGTACTAGAACCATTCACCACCTTGTACGGGCTTCATGCAGCAATGGTGGCTTACGAAGCCTACAAGACGATCCTCAAAGAAGCCGAGGACCAGTACGCATCGGTAGAAAACTTGGTGCTAGTTGAAGATCGTTATTAAATGCATGATCATTGTTTTATAGGGGAATGGTATATGTGGGAGCTAATATAAATATTTTCTTACAGTTTTTACATTGACAGCGGTTTGGAAGGATAGAAAGATTAGCTCAGAATATGAAGGTTTCTCAATGAATGGTATTATTAAGCCATATGACTGAATAATGCAATTCATAAAACTGTTCTGCAGGATCCTTTCTATGAAAAAAAAAATTATCTTGCAATTCACATCACTTCCACATTTTCACAAACATAAAGCACATGATGACACCTTTGACATGAATTTTTCAAGACACACTGTATAGTATACTTTTATAACATGTAAGGTGTTGTAGCTCAGATATAAACAGTATAAATATGCAGTCTGCTAAATGCCAATTGATACTACACTGGATATCTCTATTTAGTTGTTGTATTAGTATCATACATGTAGCTCATAAATAATAATAATATTTGTAATGCGCCAAATCCACTCGGCAGAGTGCCCAAGGCGCAGTGAAAGAAAGAAAGAACGAAAGAGAAAAGTACAAATATAATAGTAATAGATTCAGGAACAATTAAGAGTAAGAAGCATTGAATAGATAAGTCTTAAGGTAACGTTTAAATGTGTCAATAGAAGTGCATTCACGGATTGCCAGGGGAAGATCATTCCAGACAACAGGGCCAGCATGAGCAAAAGCCCGAACCCCCCATGTCTTAACGGATTTGGGAATAACTAGGGAACCTGAGTTGGATGAACGTAGGGACCTGACAGGAGTGTATTTTTTTATTAGATTAATATTGTACTGTGGAGCAGAGCCGTTAATTGCATGGAATACCAGGAGAAGGATTTTGAAAGTGATGCGATCGTTGACCTTTAACCAATGAAGAGATTTCAGAATGGGTGTGATATGAACATGTTTCATAATTTTTTCTACAGGTAAAAGAGCTTAGAGATGAATGAAAGTATTTGCAGTAAACACTGATTTCATGAGAAAGTCTGTGAAACCAATGTTAATCGTCACTTTATCATTGTAAATCTAAATCTGGGCCCCATCTTACAAAGAGTTATGATTGATCCGATCAATCGCAACTATGGATGGCCAGCAACATCAACATGCATTATTCATGTTTGTTCAAAACATTTTCTAACTATGATGTATATTCATGCATTCATTGTTTTCTTGAAAATTCACTGCGCTTCTCTTTGTTTACAAAGGACATTGTGCTAATTTCCTGTAGAAAAAGTTATGACACTGATGGATTTCCATAGAGTTACGATTGATTGGATTAATCGTAACTCTTTGTAAGATGGGGCCCTGGTAAAGTTACATTACATTGAAATTGTTACAACTTGCATTTATCTTTAATGGTTGTTGTGCATTTCAGCTGTTAAAGTTAACGTTTTTTCCCGTTATCTTGAAGACATCATTGTAAATCAAACAGTGCTTTGTAAATATATCTCATATTGTCTTAAATATTTTTTACATACATATACTTGTACTTCCTTATCTCACTTTAAACATGCATTCCATAACATGACAACCAATACCAATTTGTATAAATGTTTGTATGAATGAAAACAATACGTAACAAATTATTTTGGTAAGTACCCATGGGTTGATAAGCAAAATAACTGGGAACTCTTATCAGATAGTCAATCTTTTTGCAAGCTATATAATATGTGCTAATGTGAGCTTATCTGTGTTGGTAATTTCAGTGCACCTGGGATTAAAACCTAGATTACATAATTTCACAGCACTGAGCTGTATGTCAGATCTTTCTTGATCTGTATCTCTCATGGTATGATAACATGTAATTAAGAAGCCTTTTCCTTCAATTATTTCTCACTGCAATAAACTTGAATTAGCTTTAAACCAGGCCATCCTGAGAATTGCAAGTTTTGATTAGATTATAAACATGTGATAAGATGAGGATACTTCAACCAAGTGCTTTTACTCTCACTGAGTAATTAAACACTGAAAGGGATTGATTTACTTTGCTGAAGAGAGAGAAAATTTGCTTGAGCGGAAATTGAAGTCATAAGCAGGGCTATCAAAATGTCTAATCACTGTCCAAATGACCCCTAAAAGTAAACCATTTTGCTATATTGTCAACCATTTGACAATATGCTAGAAAATGCTTTTTCAGCAAATTCTCTACTCATTGCTGAAAATTCAAATTTTACATCTTTACATCATTGAAATGCCCATCTATTGACCATAATTCCTTGCAAGAATCCTGACTTAGTTGGAAACTACATGTACCAAAAAAACACAGCATATTCCCTTTTTCATTGACTTTGAAAGTTTGACTTTTCAAATTTTCAGCTGATGTTAGACTACAAAAATATGTACATGTGAGACTGAACTTATTGATGCTTCTGGAATCCTTTCCTTGACTTGAAAAAAAAAATCAAATCAGATCCATGATGGAGTCATAGGGCAAGTCAATAAACTCCTGCTTTACCCTGATCATATTCGCACATGATATTGGGTTGGGATGTGATGGTGTTTTGGGTATCATTTTTTAATAAGGTGAGGATACCAATAACAATTCGGTTGAGATTCAAGCAAAATGAAGAAATACATCCTTACCTTATAAACGTTCCAAATATTCCAAGCTCACTTATGACCTTTGACAGCTTGAGGTCATCGAACCCCCCACATGGCTGCAGGTAGTTCTGATGGATGGGGGGTAGGATTCGATCCATCAAGATATAGCCCTCCCTCTCTTGTTGGCCGGCCAACTTTTTAAGTGTGGTACGCACCTCGTCATCGTAGATGTTATTACCTGATGTTGGAGAAAAGTTTATGCGAAATCAGTATTCTCTTACGTCACCTGGTGGTTTCCCGCAAAATTATAATCTCATCTACTCTTCTAATACTTCTTCATTGAGGACGCTGCACACCTTATGATTGGCCAGCAACCCGGTTTTGAAATAATGCATTTTAACATTTACATGTATGCCAAATTTCTAGATATGGAAGATCTTACTCTGCAAGGTCTAAATCATCATATTGTACACTTATGTTCAAGTCCACGACAATACTGCCCTTTTCGGTTAAATAAAAGACAATTCAATATCTAATTACAACGACGTCACATAAATCCTATGATAGGGTATGTTTTGAAACAAATTTTATCTTTTCTCCAGAATAAAGCTTGCAATTATCCAAAATATTCACAAGGATATCAGTATTCTAAAAATTAATTTGAAGCTCAAATAAAAATATTCTATGCATCCATATTTTCAGAAAATAATGAAAATGCGATATGTTCCAATACAGGATCGCAGTCGCAAGTTGTGTGGTGGCTTTTAGTCACCCTTTCAGGTTTATCCTTTCATAAGCATCTTTCATATTTAGATATTTATAATATAAAATTGGCTAACTCCATATCTTACAAACAAGTGTGAGCTAATTTTCCTGTAAACTATAAGAAATAATGGTTATTAGACAAACTCGTAATCACACTAGGTCATAATAAGACCATAACATTAAACATTCATGAGACCATCTGGCAAATAGATCAATTTGTCATATGACTGAAAATAAAACCCAGTGGTCATTAATCTAGAAATTAGATCTTGTGATCATTAGACTGGAAATTAAACCAATTAAACCAAGTGGTCATGAGATCCTCTGGATAGAAGACCAAGTGCAAGTTCAACAAAATGAAGCATAGACCGAAAGAGTTAAGCTTCGATAAGACCAAGTGTATTGAGACCAATCATGAATAAAATGGTGTACTTACCTCCGCCCTCTCTTTGTGGTTTCATGACAAATTTCTTTGGGTTTTCAATCCCTCTGAGGGCAGCTTCATCACCCTCTGGTGTCTAGAAAGACAGGAAAGACAATTACAATCTTATTACTTTTTTGGATTGACCTGCGTTTATGAACAGAAGCTCACTTTTAAACTATGATTTAAACCTAAGGTCATCTATTCAAAGCTAAATATGGAATGTGACACAACATGAATTTCTTGTCTCTACCTTGATATTTTGATTTATCATCAAAATATTTGGTACTCAAAATAATGAAAACTTTCCAAGAATGAACAATGAATCAGCTGAAAGGGGTACTCCAGGCTGAAAATATTATGATTTGAACAGATAAAGAGAAATCAGAAAAGCGAAACACTGAAAATTTGATCAAAATCGGACGAGGAATAAGTTATGACATTTTTAAGATTTGCATTATTCCACTGAAACAGTTCTAGGCATGTCTTCATGAATATTCAATGAGCAAACTGATGTCCTATCCCCACTTGTTCTTTTGTATTTCATTATGTATAATTGCATCTATTCCCTTGTTTTCCTCCAATAACTAAAACAATTGGATTGACTACTGATTATAGTGCATTAGATATTCATTGCTGTAACTTACTTCATTATAAGGGAAACATATCTTCACACATGTATGAAAAAATAAAACAAATCTGATTTCATGTCATAACATAAGAAAAGGGGAAGTGGGGATGTGACATCATCATCCCACCTAATGAATATTCATGATGACGTGCATATAACTGTTTTTACATTATAATGTCAAACTTAAAACTTAAATAACTTCGCTATTTGTCATCAGATTTTGAAGAATTTTTCAGCATTTTGCTTTGTGAATTTTACTTCATTTAATTAGATATGTTTTCAGCCCGGAGTACCCCTTTAATGTCAAAATTGCTTAGTCCTGGGGTGTTTTTATTATCGTCCTGATGGGCGAGATCTCAGCAATGGACTGCATGACTGCGATAGAAATGTGCATAATCGCAGAAAATGACATAATTAACAGGGTTGCTTAGTTGAATTTCACTAAAGCATTTTTTTTATTGCATATAAATTGAATATACTAATCAAATGAACACATGAAATTAATAATTGGATGTAAACCTATGAACAAAGCTCCTGGATAGCTTAAAGGACAAGTCCACCCCAACAAAAAGTTGATTTGAATAAAAAGAGAAAAATCCAACAAGCATAACACTGAAAATTTCATCAAAATCGGATGCAAAATAAGAAAATTATGACATTTTAAAGTTTCGCTTAATTTCACAAAACAGTTATATGCACATCCTGGTCTGTATGCAAATGAGGAGACTGATGACGTCATTCACTCACTATCTCTTTTGTATTTTATTATATGAAATGTGAAATATTCTAATTTCTCCTCGTTGTCAAGTGATATAACGATTAATTCCTCCCTGAACATGTGGAATTAGCATTGTTTAATACTATATGGTTTAGTCAAGTTGGTCCTTATTGTCAAATCTATAAAAAATTAAATATTGTATAATTCAAACAATAAAAAACAAAAGAAATAGTGAGTGATGGACATCATCGACGGAGTCAGCTAGTTGTGCATATCACTGTTTTGTGAAACATAAGCGAAACTTTAAAATGTCATAACTTTCTTATTTTACATCCGATTTTGATGAAATTTTCAGCACTATGCTAGTTTGATTTTTCTCTATTTATTCAAGTCAGCATTTTCCTGGGGTGGACTTGACCTTTAATTCTACTTGGATCTGCTTAAGTCAGTAAATTGCTCAGAACTGAATTAAATAGGATTTAAAGAGGCCAAGTCCAACCCAAACAAAATTTGAATGGAATAAATAGAGAAAAATAAGATTTAATTCTTAATTTAAATATTAAATTGAACAACCCTGGTCTAATATTATATCGATGAAAAGAAATGTATTGGTTCCATTTTAAAGAACAGTAAATGCTTTCCCCTTTTACATATATCAAATCCCATCATGAAAGGATTCGTCTAACATATATAGAAAAACAAAAACTACTAACCAGATCCAATGTGTACTGGCCTGCAAACGAGGACCTAATGAAATCTGCCATCTCCTTGTCATCGACAAACTGTTCTAGGACCCCTGGCTTGGCCAGTTCCTGCTGGACCTTCTTAGTCCCAACGAGATGCCAAGAGATTGACGGACAGACCACAGCTCTAGACTGTTCTCCCATCAGCTTGCCATTCCATTCCTGTCAATTGATGAAATTGATTTGACTGAAATGGTTCATTGAAAAAAAATGCAAATAGCAGCCAAATTACATACAGTTCACATACATCCCCCCCCAAAAAAAAAAATGTAACCAAGAAACATCAGTGATTTATCATAATTAAATCACAAATATCATAATCATTGTAAAGCTCAGTCTCCTCTTTCATTTGGTATCACTTCGATAATTCCTCATTCATGCATGACTCACTTGGCAGGTGGAATCTGAGTTTCAAAAAGAAAATTGCATGTCTAAAGAGTTCAATATCTGCTCTTTAATTTGATTCCTCAATCACAGATAATGGTCAAGAAATAACAAAGTTTTGTTTATTTGAAATAACGCTTGAATTCCAATAATTTTATAAACTGAAAAGGTTTTACAGGCTAGCAGTCAGTCTTTAGACTCGACACTCTGTTATGTTGACAATCAGCCATGCATAAAATGTTGGTCAACTGTGCAATAGCTACTGTGGGAGTTCCGTGAAAACATGATTGTTTTAATGAAATTAAGGAAATACACCACACTTCAAATCAGACGCATCCAAGAATGAATCAACGGTGGTACGCCAGGCTTCGCAATCTGACATGAGAGTTGGTGAATCATGTAATAAATTATTTGTATCCCTACATACGTTATAAACAAAATTTAAAGGTCTCCGTCCTCTCGTTTTATGAGGGAGGCGCAACAACCATTATTTCAAAGAAACAGAACTTCGTGATTTCTTGACCATTATCTGTGATTGAGGAATCAAATTACAGACCAGATATTGCACTTTTTAGACAAGCAATTTTCTTTTACGCCAAAGCGAATTCTGGTATCCTTTCTTCAAATTGTTTTTACTCACTCATGTCATCATGACTTTTGGTTTGATGTCCATGCAACTGTATATGGAAAGGGTCCCAATAGCTAATTTGTCTTAATTTGTAGTTCTAAAGTAATCTACTCCTTTACTTACATGTTCTGAATGAAAATGAGTGGGGACATAGCATGATCGGTAGTACAAAACTCCAACCTCTGAACCATCTCTGAAAGAAAAGAAAAATACTGGTAATGAATTTAATCAAAGATCTATTATACATTATTGGTTTCATAGCACGAGCATACAGAAGTGAGCATCTACATGTAATGCATTTCATTAAAAAACATTTTGTACCATCAAAATCGCATCTAAATTGATATCTCGTCAAAACAACCACTTTCTCCACCCTGGAGACCATCTTCCCACAAAGACATTACAAAAAATTAATGAAGATATGTGTCTGTCTGCTGTATCATAATTGTGTAAGTGTTTTTCTTTATAGACATGTGTGAGATCTGATCATTTACATCTGGGCCGGTATTCAACTATGACCAACTTCAACCCTGGGTTTAACAGTTTACCCTACCCTAAACCTAATATAAAACCCCATTGAGACCCTAACCCTACACCTTCGACGAAATTAACCCTAAAAGGCCCAGGGGAGGCGGATTCTGCCCCCCCCCCCTGGCTGTGAGAGGGGGTCCAAATAACCCGGCTCTTTTAGGGTTAAGCCCGGTGCAATTGTCGCAGGAACAAATGCTGTGATACCATATTAATACCTACTTCTGGATTCCTGTAACACAATGTATAACGATTGATCGTTTGATGGATTTTCACAATTGAATGCACATGGGGGTCACTGCAATCAGACATAGAATTTGTTCTGTGATCAATTGTTAGGCTTTGTGTAACAGGACAGAAGCTAATTGGCAACAAAATATGGATAACTTTCTTCAAGGGGGGGGGGGGTTGCTAAGCTTGATATTTCTAAAGGGTGCAGCTCTCAAACACATCTTTTCACAGGATGCAAGAAAAAAAAAAGACTTGAATATCAGGAAAAATAACCCCTGCCCACTCTAACCTTAAAACCTTTAAACTCACATGAATAACCTCCTGTCCTTGGTGAGTTGACCCCTTTGACCGATGTCACCCATTGTTCTCCTGATGACCTTTACCCTGTGGTCACACTTTGTGATTGCATATTCCAGGAACCTTTGTTCAAAGATGTTGGGTTCTTTGGATGTGACGATGAACACTACTGAGGCACTATGTACAAAAGAGAACAAGAGCAGAAAGAATATAAATAATCCAGGAACCTTTGATCAAAGATGTTGGGTTCTTTGGATGTGACGATGAACACTACTGAGGCACTATGTACAAAAGAGAACAAGAGCAGAAAGAATATAAATAATTCAGGAACCTTTGATCAAAGATGTTGGGTTCTTGGATGTGACGATGATCACTACTGAGGCACTATGTACAAAAGAGAAAAGAGCAGAAAGAAAATAAATAACATGATTCCTACAGGGGTCCTCCCCCCCGAGCAAAATCACACTATATGTTTCCTGCCATACTTCTTAAAGTGTTTACACAGCAAATAACTATAAAAAAAAACATTTCGAGTCCTGGTAAAATAATGTAAAATGATAAAGAACAATTAAAGAATAAGAAACACATGATGGCAATTTTATCTCTTTTTTTCCCCATTAAACACAGGACTACTACTACAATCTTGTACTCCCTTTGCAAAAAAATGTTGAAAAGGTAGGCTTTTTCCTTCATAATTATGTTCACATGTAGTGGGTATAAATGCATGGTTGAAATAATGCATTCTGGGAAATAAACCACTGACTGTTTAAGTGGTTCAGGATTTTAGCCCATGTCATACAAAGTTTCAATGTCAAACTGGCTTTATTGATAGAAAAGTTGTGGATAGGTGGATTAGTCCTTTGACTTTGAATCACAAGGTCCAGGGTTCAAATTCCCACTGAAGCTCCAAAGTCCTTTGGCAGAATATTTGTCTACATTTAGCTCCTATCTTCCTAGGTGGTACCTTGAAAATATGCAAGTCACTGTGGTTATCCCCAGCATTGTGAGTGTCTCACATGACCAGATAAAATATTCCACAGGGAGTGCAGAATGTACATAATCATACAAGGCAGCATTCAAAAGAATTTTGACATTTTGGCCTGTGTTCCAAAGTCCAGATTAACTTAAGCCCATGGTCCAACTCTGTGTTAAAATTATGGGAAGCAAAAAATTTCAAAATTGCATTAACATATAATATGTTTTCCAATCTTTGATTGGCTCGTCATGTTTTAATGATAAAGATAACCATTTCTATAATTATTCCAAGGAGCTTCCAACATTCCTTGATTATTCCAAGTCTGACCAGTTATGAATGATTTGAGTGTCAAATGAGCTGACAAAATAGACCTTGTACAGTTTGAGATACCTGTCACATGAGGCTTTCCATAGTTAAACCACAACTTTAGACCAGAGTTTGAATTAAAGCCGAATTCAGAATACAGGCCTTTGATTGCAATTTCCTTTAAAACTCACCTAGGTTGACCATAGAGGTGGAATGCTTTGACAATGGCTTCAGCCAAACCTTCAATAGCTTGATTGTCTGGTATACACGAAAGCTCAAAATCTTTGTGACATAACCTTAGAAGAAATCTGAAACAAAGATGATTTATTTTAGTGTAGTAGGTTTCACGGTACACCATGCATCTTTCTTAGGTAAGTGTTGGTCCTGAAAAGGACCACCCAATCTCGACGTTTCGACAAGTGTGTTCTTGTCGTCCTCAGGAGAATGATTTATTTTGATATCAATGAAAACTTTACACAGTAAAATCAAAGCAGTATACTTTATTGTCAATTTGATTTTCATTATAAAAGAGTAAGTTCATTTAATACTCATCATGAAGTTATCTTTCTATTTCAGTGTAGGCAGAAACAAAATAATTTTCCTACTTTTGTTCATTCCTTATGACATTTTGAAACTTGCAAAGAGAACCCTTTTTTATATATTGGGGTGAGCTGAACCTTGGAACTATTTTTTTTTTAAGTTTTAAGCTCAATATAATGAAACCTGGTAACCATTGCATGAAGGTTGTCATCAAGGATTCCACTTGTTTTGTATAAAAGTGAATGACAATATGATACTGATGACAACTTTTGTGAAACCATTGAGGAAGGCCTTGTATTACACAACGTTTGTCATCAATTGCAAATTAGAAAGACACATTCTAACAGGTTTAGATGCATGAAACAATGGTCACGAATGGACAATATTAATTATGTGGTTGATTGACAACCTTTGTGATACATGGAACAGGGGACTCTCATGGCATCCATTATTTAAAAAAATATGTTCTATAATCGATTGCTAAACTTGGATTATGGGGCGGAGGTCAGTGCAAATTATCTTTGAAGTACATCATAAAAGTAATAGAAATTCTCTTTCATATTCACTCTTCTCTTTCTGTCGCTCTCACAATTACCATTATTCAGTTACGGTTTCTGAAGTCCAGCCTTTAAAATGCCATTGGCCTATGCTTGCTTCCCCATATCATCATTTTTCTCCTGTTTATACTTATTTGCTTGATTTTAGTTGCAGCCTTTCATGCTTTATAATTCATACTTGTACCTATTCCTCAATATTACACAGTGATTTAAGTTTTAACTTTGATTCATTGTATGTTTTTAATCAGCATTGAAATCAAATGAATGACCCAGAAACATGAAATGTCGACACCATTGACTAACCTATGTAATGATGCAACATTGCCAGCGAGGGCAGCAAACGAAGCAGCTATTGTGTTCATTTCAACCATGGAAAGCGCTAAATTACCAGACTCTCCCCTAGCAGTATCAAGCATGTAATCTGTTCTTAACAGACCCAATTCAATATCCTGTAAATAAAAAAAAATCAATATCATTAGAAAACTCCAGATGCCATGAATCTTTTTATTTTACACCTGTTATGTAGGCTGTAGATAAATAAACCAGGAAAATATGTTTTAACAACAGAATAACAAGCTTCAAAATTTTATGAAAGAAACGTTTGAAATTCCATGACCTAATGACCTAATAATAATTAACAAATTTCAAGCCTTTGAATAGAAAATTAAATGATTAAAAAAAAACAGAATTGCAAACCTTGAAATTCATATATTTACCAATGAATAACAAATTGACAATCTATATTGGAGGCTGAATTTATTTAGCATTTACATTTCACTATATAAAAATGATATTCTTGACAAGTGCAGTCCACAACATATTAATAATTGTGGACTTAGACCACATTCTCACTATACTTTCTAAAACTAGTTTACAGGAAACCAGTTCAAGAAACCAGTTTGAAAGATCCATTTTGCTAGCATTCCCATCCAATCCCCCAAAAGTGGTTTAAAGTAAGTATAAAAAAGCAGTCTTGTTGCTTTGGGAATACTCTTAGTGAGGTGACATGTTTTGCATAAAGTTTGAAACCACAGTGTAGATAATCTACACACAGTGTGTGGAGTAACGTGCTCAAAATGTATGATGATCGCTTCCCGAAGAACGGTTGTGTCCTCGCTCATGCTAAAACCAGTTTAACGAGGCAAAGCGATCTTAAAAACTACATCCTGAGGTGGTTTTCCAAACCGGTTTGGAAGAATACTTTCAAGACCACTTCGAGCGTTCTTGTTACACATTAAACTAGTTTCCACTAAAGTAGTTTTAGGATGGTAAAGAGATCAGGTCTTAGAATTAGTGATAGGGGAAATAGCATGTCAGGAGTACTAGAATCACCATTATCATTCTTTAAAGAACACCGAAATTCTTACCAATATCAAGTTTATGAAATAAATTTCTCAACAAATTTACAGAATTTTGTGATTGTGTAAGAGATTTTTCCTCTGTATATCTCTTCAGTATGTTTTGAGTAGGGGAAGATGGAGTAAGTTGAGCCTAAGGGTAAGTTGAGCCGCCACCCCTAGGCCAATAATGAATGAGTCAGACATTGTGGTGGTGCCATACAATGTATATTGATGACCCATTGCATAACCCATAACCCCACCACATTGTTTTCAACATTGAAACAAAAAGTAATTTTTCAGAGAGAAAAATACAAATGTCAGTCAAAATAGTAATAAAAGGTGTGAAATAGATAAGCGCTTTTTACCAACACGCATCTTTAAATATAATAAGGACATAAGAGCAATATTGTAAAATCAGTACGGATCCTCATTCTTGTCATAGTCTTTTCCATGATGGATGCATAAGAAATGTGTGGATGTGAAAATATCACATGAAGTTCGGACTGGGGTAGGTTGAGCCATGGTAATTCATATGGTAATGTGTATATACGGTGTATATATATATATATATATATATATACATATAAACCTTAAAAAGACATTGATATGCAGGCAGAAAGGACCAAATTCACATGACAGTTGTTTTACTTTTTGAGGATGTTCATATTTTTAGAGAATTAGTAAGTGAAAAGACTTTTTAACAAAATTGCCATGCTGGTTCTTGTCTCATACCTTTTGTACTTTTGTACATACATGTAGTTTTTGTGGCTCAACTTACACCATGGGTGAGGCATGTTGAGCCATTTGACTTTTTTTTTCAAAGGTGACAGTTACTTTCAGTGTGGGGTTAGAATTAGGTAAAAAGTGTTTCCCAAGAATCAAATTTTAAGGTAAGGTACTATTTCTACAAGATTATTACTCATATCAGTTCTAACATCCAAAAAGCAAAAATGGCTCATCTTACCAAGCCTTCCCCTTCCCCTATGTACATGTATCTCCCCCTTCCCTACTTTCTATCCTCCTTGATCGGCTCTGGCTCTGGAGCCTCTCCTCCCCTTCCAAAGTTCATATCAATTTGCCTGGGTTTTCCCCATGCATTGTCTAGTCTTTCTGTCTTTGTATTATAACAAGCAACCATGTGCAATAAACCAATGATCTCCTGCCATGGATATCCAACTTGATCAGATAATTTGTGTGAAAGGGGCAAAATACTGAAAACAGAATTACAAAATTTGAAGAAAAAAAAATGAGACAAATAATCAGCATTTTTATGCCTTTTCCTAAATTCCAACACAAATTTCAAATTTCAACTTTATTTACTTTCCAGTATTGATAAAGACAAACAAAATACAGTCATGAATTTGCATAATATATCTAAATAATTCACTTTGAAAGTTAAACTTATTCCCATATGATAAATGTGATAGGATCAATATCTGCTTTTTATAAACAAAAAAAATCTATTAGGATTGAGTTACCCTTTAAACCCATTTCAAAGGATTTCACCATGGCTCCCATATGTTGTAATTTGATAACATGATATTGCACAATAACAAAACAGCTTTCAATATTGTTCATTACTCATGTGCTGCTCTCAAATTGAAAGAAATGCACCCACAGTCCTCTAGTCCAAGTGAATTTTAAACAGTCGGGTGAAAATAGTGAAAAATTTGATGATTTTTTTTTAGGGAGGAGAGTCCAGAGCTGACCAGGTGAGTATAAGTTTGATTCATTTTCAGTTTTAGAATTTACAAGACATTTATCTTGGAGTGGTACACTCTACATGTATCTATCTGATTATCAAACATAAAGTGAAAGCTCTGTTTCTTCCTGGTGAGGTCTCTTTCTATTTATTATATCATGTACCATTATTATATGAATACTAAGGTAAAGTATAGAAAAAAAATCAAAATTGGAAAATAAGAGTTCTGAACAGATAAAAAAAAATCTGAAGGCTGTACATAATACAAGTTAAAGTATCAATAATGAAAAAAAAAAAAGAATTTAAAAAAATCTCAACTTTCTCATTTTGTAAACAAATCTATCTATTTGATAATTTCTTGAAGTTTGACTGATTCCTAACATTGCTTTACAACTTTTAAACAGTTCAGTTCCTTCATTTTGCAGTGTGTACCATGTACTTGTGCTGCACAGAAATCGTCATGAATATACTTAACTTGTGATTACCCAAAATAAAAAGAATAATTAATAGTACTTAGAGAGACAGTGCACCTGCTTAAATACAATAATGAATTGTTGGGGGAACTTTTTTTTAGATGAAATTGCTCATCAGGCATGTGGCAGATGTGAGCACAGCATCATAATTAATCACTCATCAACCATGAACAGTACTATTGTTACTGTTGGCTGGCAAATATATAGTATCACTGCTGCACATGCAGGTGAATGCGGCGTTCATTTTCAATTTCACATTTTACAAACTACTACAAAGTAAATATCTCTGACTCCTGAACCATGAACAAGGGGCAGCCCTTCCAGTTAACTCCCAAAGGGGGCAGGGCCGCATGACATTTTCTTATGCATACACCCACTCAATAGACCAGTTCGTAGTTACTTCATGGACAATTTTGGTCAAATGACCTTTCATTTCTTTCATTATGATAGGCAGATTTCAAAGCAAGATATAACGTAAGCTTGCCTTTACATAGCAGGATGAAGAAATTGAATAGACCGGGTGACTAGAATAGCACACCAATGAACACTTTATGAAGGTATTTGTTGCATTCTTACTTTGAATGCATATCATAGCATGTTGCACAATGTACTTGGCAAACTGTGAAATACCAGTCGTTCGTGGACGCATTTTTGTTTTTGGTGGATGTAAATGAAAACCACAATCAAAAAGAATATATGGATAATCCAGACATCAAAGTTGGTGCTTATCTCATTAGGTTTTAAACCACCATGTCACTTTAGTACAAATGACCTTCCTCTGATCATGAGTAGAATCTTTTGATCATGCGAAGAAAGGAACTACGAACTGGCTTATTCAGACTGTGGCATCACCTCCTCCTTTCAAATATGTCATCCATCCATAACTTCCCAATTATGATGTCATTTTAGAATGAACTGGTATGCCATTATTCTCATAACTATGTCATGGGTGTGTATCATTATAAGCTCCTAGTTAACAATACAAATGAATGGAATGAGACGTATCGAATGGAATTCCTGATTGTTTTTCTAAGAAATATCTTTTATCAATTTTCAATCTTGTAAGAATGACAATATCTAAAGCCTACTAGACATTGGCAATAAAGTGGGGACGTACTTTGAGTACTGAAAAATGAAACAAATGAAAAAGAACAGTCATTATTTGCTTAAAACTTGCAAAGTCATGAATAAGCCCTCTCCTCCCCCTTTCTGCAAACATTCACATATACATGTATGCACATAACAGACATGAGAATTTAAGAACCCAATATTACTATCATTACGATTATCATTACCTTATAACTTTCTGATATCATTTTTATTTTTGTAATAAATTCCACATGGGTTAAACATGGTTGAGTTACCAATAAGTATGTCATAATAACATTAATAATATTACAACATTTGTCAATAAGGCAAATTATACCAAAGGAAAAAGTGATTGAACCCTAAACCATGGATTAAAAAAGCCTGAAAAAGTACAGGCAGATAAAAGTCACCATCATTAATTGTGTTTAGAGATTTTTTAAACATATTTTCTTTTCTAATCCCACACATGTATTATGTGCAAGAATGACAGTACAATAGCATAATGTTAGGGATCATGTGGATATTACTTACTTTTGTTGCCTTTTCTTCATGTACTTGTTGATATATCTTGAATAGTCTGCCTGTGAAATCATCCCCTTCTATTGTTCTGCAAAAGAAACAAAATAAACAAAATTAAAATCACTTCAGTCACTAGTCATTACAGATTCTTTGTAATTTCAATGAAAATCTTTGTTAAAGCCATGTATGATGTTATTTATTTTTTTCTTCTAAATGACAAAAGTTTTTTCCGAATGAATACACTACACCCACAACACACCCACCTGACCTGGCATCAAATTTTGTAAATCGACTCAAGCATTTATCTATTTCTCTAGATGTGTATATTGTATGTTCGCTATGATGTTTTCTTTTCTCCCTTTCTCTCACATTTTATTTGGGTCACTCTCTTTATTCCTTCTGTTCATAAACTTAATTGTTTTCTCTCATGCAAAAGTTAACAATTTTTATCTGTATTGTGCACCTTCTTCCTCGATAATAAAAAATGTAGGCAAGATCATTATATAAACAGCATATAGCTAATATCAATAACTTGTTAATATTATAACTTGTTAAAGATGTTTTAATAGATTTATGAATACAATAAAAAAATAACTGACTCATATGATGCACTACATGCCACTCTATTCTTTTAACAATCAACTGCATAATGACATAGTTGTATGTTGTTAAAGGTTTTCAACATTCAAACAAGGTCTCCCACCAGGTAACCACTTAAACCTCATCTGGGTCAAAGTTTTGAAGGTACATTCCTTGTAAATGAGCATAATAGTGGAGATCTTTGAACCCGGAGTGGTATAGTTTGGTGACTCACAGTTTCCACTCGACCACAAATATTTTTACAGTTTGGATGAAAAATAAAAAGCTTCAAAAATGCTTTTTATACTAAAACAGACTGTGGGAATAAAGACATTTGAATTTTCACACGGCCACAGTAAATGTTTGACTCCTGATAAATGACATTAACAATTCGGTATGAAAGAGTGAAAGAAACACACTCAATGGCATAGTAAGTGCCTGGGTGGCAAAAAGTGAACTGAATCACTGGAACCCACAGGTCCCTCCTTAGACCTTTGACCTAAAGACTCACCCTTTCCATAATAATCTCTGACAGAAGATATGACATCATTTGATGTGACCTGACTGTATTTTGGTGTCATCTACCCAGACATCAAACATTTTTAATATCATGTGAATATTTCCAAAGTTATCATGTGGAAACAAACTCGCATATATGAGCTGTGACCTTTGACCTGCGGACTCCGAATTCAAACTTAGCCTGTATTTTGAAGTCATCTACCTACACACCCAAATTCTTTTTAATCCGTTGAATATTTCATAAGTTATAATGCGGAAACCAACTCACATATTTAATGAGCTGTGACCTTTGAGCTCGCATATTTATGAGCTGTGACCTTTGACCTGCGGCCTCTGAATTTGAACTTAGCCTGCATTTGGTGTCATCTACCCAGACACCAAACATATTTAATATCAGGTGAATATTTCCAAAGTTATATGAAAACAAATTTGCATATATGAGCTGTGACCTTTGACCTGCAGACTCTGAATTCGAACTTAGCCTGTATTTTGAAGTCATCTACCTACACACCCAAATTTTTTTTATCCGTTGAATATTTCATAAGTTATAATGCGGAAACCAACTCACATATTTAATGAGCTGTGACCTATGAGCTCGCATATTTATGAGCTATGACCTTTGACCTGCGGACTCTGAATTCGAACTTAGCCTGTATTTTGGTGTCATCTACCTACACACCAAATTTTTTTAAAATACATTGAATATTTTATAAGTTATCATGCGGAAACAAACTCGCATATTTAATGAGCTGTGAACTTTGACCTGCGGACTCCGAATTCGAACTTGGTCTGTATTTTGGTGTCATCTACTTACACACCCAAAAAAATTTAAATTTGTTGAATATTTCATAAATTATCATGCGGAAGCCAACTCGCATATTTAATGAGATGTGACCTTTGACCTGCGGACTCCAAGTTCGATGTTAGCCTGTATTTTGGTGTCATCTACCTACTACACACCAGATTTTTTTTAATCCATTAAATATTTTTCGAGTTATTGCGCAGAAACCAAGTGGGGGGACGGACGGAAGAAAGGACAGATGGACAGAGGGCAACGCTTAATGCCCCTTCCGGACTTCATCTGCGGGGGCATAAAAAACGCCTTACACTCCTTGAACTTGGATTTAAAATATTGTATTGGAATGCTCCCAGTGGCTGAGCAATATAAATTGGCAGATCTATAATTGGCTAGTATATTAAACGATTTCACAAGGTCTGTAATTTCTCTAAAAAGCTTCAGTGCAAACCGAGCATAATATGTAGCTTTGCTGAAGCAGGCAACATTTCAAAGGGGTTAGTTATGGATGGTTTGTATGTTCTGTGTACAATAAACACTATGACCACCTAAAATGCCATTTGGCAACCTAAAAAATTGTATAGCTTGCCCTGACAACCAAGGAAAAAATTAATTTGAGAGCCATGGCCATGCAATATTAATTCTGGGCGCATGATTGACTGAAAATATCTTTCCATATACCATAGAAAAACTTTTTAATTTTCACATTTCAAAATTGAAATTTTAAAAATCCATAACTTTGGTTTGACTTCTTTGATAATTTTTTTTCCAAACCATCAATATGTTGCTCTCATTTTTTCCCATTGATATCAGGGTGAGCTTCTCCATTGATAATATAAGACCCTTCTTACCTTGACAATGTTCTTGTTAAGAACTCTCTGTTCTGACTAACTTTGTACAAAAGCAAATTAATGGCCACCTGAAGTCTCTTGGCCTTCTCAAAGAACATCCTTGGAAATGGAGAAGGGATGAGTGTGTAGGGAGCATGACAGATGACCTCTGACCTTTCTGGTCGATGGGGCATCCTCATGACCACACCATGGCTTAATGCAAAGTCCCTGGCTTGGTCCTGCATATCATTCAGAAGTGCCTGGTCTAACGGCAATGGCATGATGGGGTCCAGTGATGGATCAGACATGTTGTTCAAACCTGTTTTCTCTGTAAATAAAACCATTAACAATACCATTATTTTTATTAGAAGCAAAAGATAAATATCAAGGAAAAAAAATCTCGACAAGTTCTCTAAGATGGAAACAATGTGTAGGGATGGATGCCTATTCGAAAAATCAGCATCGAGAGAGGAAAAAAACTCTAGAGCATTGTAACTTATGGCGGCCACAGCAGGTGGGGGGTCCAAAGAAATAGCAAATTACCAGTATTCCTTAATTCAATTATTTTACTATTTCTAAATGACTGGTTGCAACTATATTTTTTTTCCTCTTTTGATAGTTCTGTACATTTTGATTTGTTTTAGCCACCTTAGCCCTTATTGGAATTCTAACAACAAAGAGGATTTTCATAATTTCCTGCTTTCTTTGCATGTAAATATTTAGCCAATTTGTGACATGTGATGGTTGGTACTGCATTACAAATGAAAAGATATGACAGGGTCGGTCGGAGGTGTCATAAATATTTAGACTATTGTCCTTGAGCCTGGCAGAGGCTTCAGAAGATCTACATGTAACTCGGGTAGATTTCCGCCACCAAAGGTATCAGAGGTTAGGCGCCTGATCAGGGAAAGTGTCATGGATCACGGCGGGTAAAAAGTTTGTTTTTTAATCAAAGAAGAGTAAAAAACATAAAAGTTCGCACTTACATCTATTCTTCAGACAATCATCTAGAGGCTCCAACCCATCATCAAATCAATTTTGTTACTTTTTACCCTTGCGATTCTTGTCTCTTATCAGACGTTGGAGCTCTGCCTCCTTTGACAGTGCTCCCAGACTCCAAATTACAGAAGTTAAAGGGGAAGTTCACCCTGACAACAAGTTTGTTTTCAGAGAAAGTCAACACAGCAAAGAGAAATTTGAACACAAACTGACTTCAGATATAAAATCCAACTCCAAAAGCTTGTGGAAATATGTTCAAAGCAAAAATAAATTCAGACAGGGTATTGGTGATTTGGAAAAGCCTGATGGAACCATTGCAATTGATGATGCAGATAAAACTGAAACACTGAACTTATTCTTTGCATCAAAATTCACTAAGGAGAATTTAAACTTTGTACAAAATCTTAAGCCTCAGATATATGATAAGTAACTTGACACAGTTAGCTTTACCCTGAAAATGTGAAAAATGCCATCATGAAATTGGACCAATCTAAATCTCCTGGACCAGACAGTGTTCATAATTGCATACTTAAAGAACTAGTTGATGAGATTTCGCAGCTGCTAGCACACCTGTTTACCGAATATTCATATCAAATTGAATGGTCCGCGAAAAATGGAAAGAAGCTGATGTGACTCCTATTTTTAAGAACGGAGATGAAAAGAAACCAGGAAATTATCGTCCAATCAGCTTAACTAGTTCTCTTTCAAAGTTAATAAAGACAATTGTACGTGATGAAATTGTTAAATTCATGAATGAGAATGATCTTTCACTGATGAACAGTACGGATTTAGAGGACGTAAATCTTGTGCTACTCAGCTGTTGAATATTACCGAAACATGGACCATAGTCCTAGATGCCAAGGGAAACATTGATTGCTTGTATTTGGATTACAACAATGCTTTTGACTGTGTCCCACATGCTAGACTTCTGAATAAAGTAGAGGCACATGGTATTACAGGAAATCTGCTTAAATGGATCAAGTCATTCTTGGGCGGAAGAACACAACAGGTTTTGTTAAATGGTACCCCATCAAGTACATCGGAAGTTACCAGTGGCGTACCACGAGGAAGCGTGTTGGGGCCGACTTTGTTCTTGATGTATGTCAATGACATTCCAGATATTGTTCACAACAGTGCATCGGTAGTTAAGCTTTTTGCAGACAATATCAAAATTTTTGCACCAGTTCACTCTATTAAAGGCTGATGCCGAAGACCTCCTGACAGATTTGACAAGACTCGTGGAATGGTCTCTCAAATGGCAATTACCATTCAACCAAGAGAAGTGCAAGGTCATTCATTCTGGTAGAAAAGATTTGTTGCTTCAACTATTACATGACAGACATGAGTAAACTAAACCTATCACTTCTGTTGAAGTAGAATCCGATCTAAGTGTAACCTTTGACCGGCAGATGACATTTTCACAGCATGTGAATAGTGTACTGCAAATCGCAAGCTTGGAATCATCAACCGTACTTTCTCTACCTTAGATAGAATGCATGTACAAATCAATCATAAGGCCTAGTCTCGAATACTTCACTACGATGTGGCATCCAGTTTTAAAAAAGATATCTCCAAAATAGAAAAAGTACAACGTAGAGCAACACGCCAAATCCATTCCATTCACAATCTTTGCTATGAGAGGAGACTGAAAGCAGGGTTGACAATTTTTTTAATTAAAAAAAATCAGATTTATTTGATTTAAATCAGATTTTTTAAAATTTAAATCAGATTAAAAAAAAAAAAAATTTAACAAAAATTTCTGATACAAAGTTGAGACGAAAAAAAAAATATAACCCAAACAATGAAATCATTTTCAAAATCAAGATCATTAACTTCTATTTCGTAATTAAATCCAGTCAAAATATAATAGAATATGTAAGTCATGGTAAAGATGCTGTTTTCTGCATCCTCTCGTGTAGGGTATTTAGCTCCTACTGACCGGTTTGGTCCAAGTTGAGGAACTGCCTTTGTACAGCTAATACTGCAAAGTTAGTGTTTCTATTCCAACATAAAACATTGGACAATGCAGATTTTGTGTATTATTGCACTCAGTTCAACACATTCAATGAGAAATGTACAAAAATAAATGCTCTTTTTTGGCAAAGGGCACTCACTATATGTACGGTTGTTGCCATGATTTAGTGAAGTTTGGCATGAGCATTTTATGTGCATTATTGAATCTTTCTCAGTGTATCCGCTGAATGAAGCACAATTGTACAGAAAGTATGAACAGGCCTTGGTTCAACCCCCTCTTGGCTAAATTCTCTGTTTTTTATTGTTTGAATTATACAATATTTCATTTTTTACAGATCTGACCATAGGGAGCGACTTGACTGAATCATATAGTATTAAACAATGCCAAATCCACATGTTCATGGAGGAATTAATCATTGCTTCAATTGACAATGGGGAGAAAATTAGAATGTTTCATATTTCATATAATAAAATACAAAAGAAATAGTGAGTGGATGACGTCATCAGTCTCCTCATTTGCATACCAACCAGGGTGTGCATATAACTGTTTTGTGAAATTAAGCGAAACTTTAAAATGTCATAACTTTCTTATTTTACATACGATTTTGATGAAATTTTCAGTGTTATGCTTGTGGGATTTTTCATTTTTTATTCAAATCAATGTTTTGTTGAGTTTTCCAACGTTCTCGCTACCACGTGTCACGGTTGGCGGGCGCTGACAACCCTGGAAATTTTCAGGGCAAATCCGCCAACCGTGAACTTCCCCGACAACCGTGGCCGACAACTGTAAAACAGGCCTAGATCTACACAAAAAACTGAATATATAAAAAAAAACAATCTGTTTTTCAGATCCTAAACTAAACTTGTCGATTATTTCGTCCACGATTTCTTCCCGGGATTTCTTTGACTCACTACCATGCTGTATACGATCTCGACTGAGGCCCTTATGTAGGAAGCGTGAAGATGTTTACCTCGCATTTGCGTATCGCATTGCTCACATTATATACGTCTTTAAAATGGTAGTAAATACGCTCAAAAATAAAGTGAGGAGAGAGGGGTACCGTGGGTTACTGGGTTGGGCAATGTAATTTAGATGTTACGAATTTCAGTTGATATTGTCACTTATGTTGTCAAAAGTAAAGTGTGTCAAAAATAATATAAAAATTCGATCGAAATTTAATTTCATCTCGTCCCAGGCCCCAGCCTGCTACATCTACATGAATTCATTGAATGCATTTCTAATGACACTGACGTAGAGCGAATTGAGAAATTATTAAAAGATCACGTAAATAATGACAAAGCCACAGGAATGGATTGATATAATTTCCAACTCATTTACTTACAGCAAAATGATTTATTCACATTTATATTCAAAGTTTACTCCATAATTTCCAAAGTCTTGATCTCTACATCGATCTTTTGAAAGTGTTGATTAATTTCGCGACGGTGTGTCTACCCAGTTCTGTGTCACTGCACTCGCGCTCGCCACGGTCACATACAGAATACAAATCGCACATGGCATCAAATTCCTTGATCCGCGGGGATCCGAGTCTTCCAAAATTAGATGGGATCCAAAACTGATTTAATTTGAATGTTTTTTTTTTATTTTCAGATATTCATTGAATCTGTTATAATTTTCATAAGTAATAATCTTTATTAATATTATTCACACTTTTTATCATATTACGACTCATTTTTTAATGCAGAGTTATACGTACAGTGTATTTTCATCTGTATTGTTCTTTATTACTCTTTGCCTGCCAATTAAATAATGAACGCACCTGTCACAGTCCTGAGAAATGTTTTTAGTCATCACAGTGAATGCTTCATGAATTTGTTGTACAATTTTTAACAACTACGATTTAAAATAAAATATTATTTGAAATTAATTTGTGTAAAGGAGAAAGAGAATAATGGGAGGTGGTCGTGGGCATGTAAATGAAAATGATGGGATGTTTGTGACTTTGTGGGGGAGGGGATTGGCGAAAAGAAGTCAATGTTCGGAGCGAATGAAATTAAAAATCATTTATGGATGTGTCTACTGTGATTGTGGCTGCATAATCTTTAAGGCGACTGGAAAATCAACCCTTGGTCTGGACGGGAGGGGTACATGATTCAATAGATTTAGATAGAAGTACACATTTAACAAAGTGGAATTGATAATTCATTCACAGATATTCATTTCAGGGGCCGCGGAAACAGGGGGGGGGGGGCTGGGTGGGCTTCAGCCCCCCCACTATTTTTTCCAAAACCGTGTACAAAAACAAGAAATGGACCACCCGATTGTGTTTTTTGCATGGTCAGCCCCCCCCCCCCCCACTTTCAAGACATTTCCGCCGCCCCTTCATTTTAAGTACGAATTACTGAAGTTGATATGTGTGAACGTTTTAGAGGATAGGCCTATGTATTTCGTTTGTTCACGCCCACATGAGTTGCTAGTATAATTTGAATATCGTTGAATGAATTTTTCAATTTCACTTATGTCTTTATATATTTTGTATCGGAATTGTGTTTTATATAGAGTTATCTTTACAACGTCATTAGCCTAATTACTGCGAGTGGATGGTATTTATGAAACGATTTGGAATGTGAACGAGACGCCCCGAAGCTGATGGCACGTGATCTAATTAGTATTCACTTTTTGGGTTGAGCCAATCATTGTGCTTGAAAACGGGTTTCCCCAAATTCCCGCCCTTGGAATGTGTGCCATGTGTGTGACCTGTTAACATGTTGTTTGAATGCCAATCAGCTGGTTTCGTGACCTCAAATATTCTTCATGTTGTTTACGCTGGATGGGGGCTATAAAATTAAGATCTTTCTAACTTTTTTTTTTCATTTTTAATAATCTGTTCGTGAATTTCTGTAACTGAAAAACTGATGCAATTTATTGAATCACGTACCTCGATCTTCCCACTCATAATGCAATAAAATATTTTTAAAATTCAAAATCGCCAAAATATACATGTAAAGAAAGATTATTCAGCCGTCATCATCAGAAGTAGTATAGACATGTCTATAAATATGCATTCGCTTCGAATATTGACTTCTTCACCAATCCCACACACACGTACGATCTCAACATCCCCTTGTCATTGTCCACGCCACGACCCCTCCCCTTTCGCTCTCTCCCTTCGACCATCCTAGCTACACCCCCCCCCTCTTCCTCACACTTTCACACACGCTGTATTTGAAGGCCTACATAGTGTATTATTTAAAAATAGAAATCTGCTTTCCTGTCAATTAAGCTTAACTTTCAAAACATTTTAAATCGCAATTAATTATAAGAACAAAATCATAATATTAAAGTATATGAATGACTAAAAATATTTCTCCCGCTCGTGATGGGCACATTCATTATTTTATAGGTGAGTATAGAACAATACAAATGAACATAGCAATAATTGACAGTGATAAACGAATCTTGATTGGATATTATTAGTATAAACATCAGCAACAGAAGTCTTATGAGAGTTATAGTTTCAGTGAGTATCTGAAAACAAAACAAACAAACATGCAAATTATATAATTTGGGGACCCCGTCTCATGAATACCGATGGCGATGCCCATTATTTTGAAGCCTCGGAAGTTTTCTTCCGGGGCTTCCAAACAAAGTCGGAACAATCTTTGGATTTAGTAAGGGCGTGGCGCGGCGCAAGCTCAAGTCAAAGGGCTACGCATGCGGTCCGTAGATGTAGTCGGTCATTGACACAGTCAGACGGCAGGTCCCAAGAAAGTGGCTTCTTTTTTTTCTTTTTTTAATGAGTTTTATTTGCAAATTTACATTTTAACAAAAATATCTCAGAAACAGATACATGATTCTTTTACATTCATATAGATAGACACCATGCTAGGTTAAAGTAATATACAACAGATCTAATTCAAAACAACAAAAAATAGATATATGCCCTTTACTCTTTCATAGTAATTATATTCCACTTTTTTCTGTGAAACTTCTTTGGCTTCTTTCATCTAAGTGATATTCATGACTTGAGATGTTTTGCATATTTAATGAGCTTGATGCGGACCGAAACATCTCTTTTTATTCGGTCATTGCTGCTCTAATTGTGCATCGAATTTCATGAATTTGGTATCATTGTAAAGAAGAAGAATCATTCTTTCAGATCATGTGTTTGAATTTATTCAAAGATTTTGTAATATAGGTTAAAATTTTGATCTAAAATATGCTACAAAATAATTATTTTCACCTGACAAAAGCTGCTATTTTCACACTTTATTTTTGTTTGAGCCCAAATGATTTTTAGATCATGATAAAGCTGAATATGTATGCTTTAAAATGATATAGGTTTCAAAATAAGAATTGGTTTAATCGGGTCAAGATCACACTTTTCATTTGCCAAGTACATAAAACAGCTTGAAAACAAGAATACTGCACTCTGATTGGTCAAAGAGACCACACACTGGCAAATTGCAACGGTTCCAGTGCCTGGGTTCATGGGAAGGTCACACTTCCTCTGTGGTAATCTCCTCAAATACCCCGCGCCTGTTGTTCTGTGAACCTTATCCAGCCAATCAGAACTCTGGATTTCATGCAAGTACAAAATTTCTGAAATCTCGTCTTGTACCTTGGTGGGAAAAGTGTGACCAGTGCCTGGGTTCATGGGAAGGTCACACTTCCTCTGTGGTAATCTCCTCAAATACCCCGCGCCTGTTGTTCTGTGAACCTTATCCAGCCAATCAGAACTCTGGATTTCATGCAAGTACAAAATTTCTGAAATCTCGTCTTGTACCTTGGTGGGAAAAGTGTGATCTTGACCCGATTAAAAGGTGCCGCATATCAAGAGTGGCATTGTGAGAAAGTACAGAAGTTCAGCTTTATGGTGATATAGATATCATAGAGGCTCTAAATAAAAAGTTTTGCACAATTTGCAAAAGAAAACAGAGGAAGAAAATTCAATTTTGAGGCACATTTTCAGGCTAGAAATTTACTTATTTAACAAAATATTGTATACAAAATAAATGACCAATATGAAAGAGTAACATTTACTCTATCTGATGGTGCAATAATATTTCATTTAACTTGAGGTTAAAACAGGTAAATTCTTAGAGAAAGAAAATCTCACGAATCACGAGATTTTGCAAGGAGGAGGATTCAGCCACGAGATGATTTGGATGAATCTGGCCTTTTTGCTCATTAGCATAGGGACCTGCGGGCTGACTGGACATAAGAAGCAACACGCATTCACAAAATTAATCGCACTTTCTAAGGACGGAGCGATCTAGGCATTGAAAAGTATGGAGTACATTTATCGATGTCACCGATGTGAATAAATCTATAAACTGTAAGTATAAAATGAGATTGAATTCAAATCATTTCCTTTGACGTTTTGAAGTTATCAGTACTTTCTTTCTGCTTCAATCGCAATTCACGCAACCGTTACGACTGTGTGGCCGGAGAAGCATTTAATAGACATAAAATGTGGTGCATTTAGCAGCAATCTAAGCTCGTCGATATTGATATTTTCGATAGCTACCGCGCTTCCGAACCCTCAGAAGTTTTCTTCAAAATAATGGGCATCACCATCGGTATTCATGAGACGGGGTCCCCAAATTATATAATTTGCATGTTTGTTTTGTTTTCAGATACTCACTGAAATCGGTCGCAGGTCAAACCGATCGCGATCGCATGCGATGTTTTGAAATCGGCCGTGAATAACACGTGTGAGGAAAAAGATACTGGCCCAAAATCACCAATTTTGAGGATAACGGGAGGATAGAAACGGAGTGAAATACGGGTGTAGAGTAAGATATTAAGTCAATCATCTTTTTCTTTATATTTTGTATAATTTTTACGATTATCATGATTGCCATCCCACCTTTGTGACTCGGTATATCCGAAATGGTTCACGATCCCGATGTTCGGGTAGGTGGAGCGGAGTGTAGCGGTAGTGAAGTGGAGTGGAGCCTGCACGAACATCACCCGAGGTATCCCGTTTTTGTATGTTTCAGGCCAAAACGGAATAATAAGTCTTTATTTTCAGTAGAGGCGCACGGCCAATATGGGAGACTCTCTCCAATAGGGGAGACAATCTCCCAAATTGGAGACTTGCTTTGCAAAAGGACAGGAGAAACAACACCAACAAAAGCATGATTTTTTCCACCCAAAATTTTGTCTCACTGAGGTCAGAAGCCCATTTGTTTTGTGTGTGATTGACAACAAAAATCCTTATGAAAACAAAAGTAGACAGTTAATTTTTAAAGTAGACGGTGAAAAGGGGTAATTTTTCATGAGGAATCTCCTTATCACATTTTTATTTGCCGCCAAGGTAATCCTTTTGCAGCAAATGTAAACAAAGGAAATTGGTCTCCAAAACTGGAGACTGTCTCTGAAATTGGATACCCAAATTCTTTACAAAAGTCTCTGATATTGGAGATAATCTCCCACATTGGAGACAGTCTCCAATATTGGCCGTGCGCCTCTACTGATTTTGGTACAGTTCTTTTTATATATTTTTATGAAATAAAGAAAAAAAATCGATGAGCCCCGTCAGGGGGATTTTGCATTGTTAACCCCCTAATGGTGGCTGCACGATAGCGAGCTGTCTGTACGAGGAGAAATTTTAAAAAATGTAATAAAATGTTAAAAAACTCCTCGAAACAGACAGCTGCCAGCTGTTTTTCATGCCAACACAATTTTCAGAAAACCAATCATGTTAGCTAATAGTATCACCGTTTTTGTGCTAACACGGTTTTCAGAATACCGCCCCTGACCCACCCATGGGTTCATATCGTCTCGCGTGCGAAGGAATATCAGTCATATGCACGCGACACACACGACACATCCAAAATATACTGGGCTTTTGCCCACATAAAATATCACGCATAATCTGGTATTTCACATTCTGCTATGACACTTACCGAATCATTTAGATCCCTCCGTGACTTCTCCTTGAAGTTTCTTTTTAAAAATATGTATATTTTCTTGATCTTTAGTGAAGATTTCACGGAGATAAAAATTGGTCAGCATGGATATCAATTTTCGCCTGAAGAGGGCGCGCGATTTATATTCATATCAAAGACACGACAAGGGAAAGACTAGGCACCTACACTATTTTACATATTTTACACGCAAATCAACGCAAGGCATTACGCGAAGTCCGTGAAGTGTCCAATCTTTTCATTGTATAGACTTTGGTATAGTGCCTTATTTATTTGACGTTCGTTAAAGCTTGTACTGCTGGTTTCGTTCCAGGCATGTGTATTTTTTCTTTTTTTTTTATTAGTCATCGTTTTAAATTAATTGCAAAAAAGTAAATAGTAATCTTGAATTATGTTTTTGAAGGTATTTCATTTATTGGTGCCCATAATTAGTAAATTCATTATAAGAATTGCGCATTCAAAGAATTTAGACACAGTCACAGTTAATATAAAATTACCGAGGAGCTGAATCAAGGTTGTGAAATTTATTAGCGCCACCAACAAGCTTCCTTGTATTTCCTTAGAAGAGACAAACGAAGTCACTTGCTAGGCCGAGGTAAGCGAAATTTGCTCTTTTTGTAATGAAATTACTTCATAATCATATGTATAATTTTTTGATGTATTGGCTTGCTACTTACCGGAAGGCGGAAAGAGCCCCGAAGCGTAGCGAGAAGGAGTTACGGCAAATATTACTTCAGCAATGAAGCTAGGGCGGCCCAAATGCGCGTGAGTGGAGTCCCAGTTTATTAACGCGGGTAAGTATTGGGGTGTCGCCTAGAGTGGCCTAGAGTAGACAGCTGGCAGCCGTCTGTTTCGAGGAGTTTTTTAACATTTTCTTATTTTTTTAATTTCTCCTCATACACTAGACCAAAAGCTTCAGTCTCTGTATTTTGGTTGTTCCGCTGAACTACGTTGGCTCCACTCACCATACATAGACTGAAGGGGATGGGGCCCCGTACCTACAGCCAACGTATAGTGAACTAGCGTTTTATAGATCGCGATTTAAAACTGTTTTTTAAGCAAAATTGAAAGTTTCATGGTTTCCATTATCAGGGAAATATAAATAACTTAAGTAATTGCATACCTTGGGCCGGAGTTATTGAAAAAAATCCTCTGGATGATTGAGAAATCTGTCATCTAAGACATTTTCACCTGACCTGACGGTTTTTCTTGCAAGTTGCCATCTTGAATGACGTCATTATCGTTATTAACTTAATGTCTCAAATCGATATATCGCGATTATAACTAGTACTAGTAGTAGTAGTACTAGTATAACTAGTATCGTTTATCTTCGGTTTCGTTCGCATATGGAGCAGATCGTATAATATCGAAAGCAATATCGATATCACATTCGTGATTGTTGACGTTCGTTTGTAAATATTTTATAGTTTGGCTGCCATTTTGACCATTTTTATCGTGTTCAACCCAATTAAACATCGGTAAAGTATATTTTTCATGCCTTTTTCATCTATATCGTTTAAAGTATTTAAATATTGAAATATCAAGTTTCAAAAGTTTGTTGTTTATACATCCTTAGATTGTAAATTCGATGTGTAAAATTACATCAAACTTTGGACTGTGAATTGACAAAAGGGAGGGAATGAGAACACATGCGAGCCCACACGTACACTCTAGGCGACACCCCAATACTTAGCCGTGCTAATAAACTGGGACTCCACTCACGCGCGTTTGGGCCTCCCTAGCTTAGAACTAAGCACTAATATCACCTTAAAAACTAAATCTACAAGGTATGTATAATCTATTTACAACTTTAATAATGTTTAATCGGTATTCACCGGTTCTTTTGTTGCATTTTCAGACCATTTCTCACAATTCTTCGTAAATATTTGCGGCAAATTTTGTCGCCATAGACAGCTTAGCATCCATCTTTATTGATAAATGGAGCGCCCTTTACGATAGTTGTTAATGCCGCGGAGAAATCGTTAGGCATTTTGGCCTGTGTTCAAGGCGTTCTTTCTGTTTTATTTTTTATATTGAAGATTGTGCATTTGTTGAATAGCGCCGTCTACGTCAGGTATGAGATCGAGTGTATAAATACACTCTTCCAAAATAATTATGATTCCGACCTGGCGCTGTTTAACTTCAATCTTTTTCACCTAAATTAGCGATGAATGCTAGCATTATAAAATATATATTATTTACGTCTGACGAAAAGAATAACCAACCGATCAGCTGACGAGAACGCGAATCACGTGATCTTCATATCAGCTTCGATCGCGAGTCAGAAGAGAAGAGAAGCTGCCCAGAAAATCAGGAAAAAGCCGTAAAAATGTAAGTTCCCCTTCATTTCTTTCATTTTTTGTTGTTGCTAACGATGCATTTACACTATAAAATTATAATTTAAATAAGAGAAAGGAATATAGCTTGTACTTGTGATGTAATGTATAAATATCCTGTTCTCAGAGATTTCTAACCAAAAATACTACTGATGTCGCCTATGAGGTCCATACATGTAATGTTGGACCTCATTGGTACTAGGAGTGCACACGTACACCCTACCGTCGGTAAATCACTAAATGGGGATTACAGTAAAATGTCAGAAATTGTTGAATAAATCCCCAGAAACGACGGTTATTCCTGTCTACTCATACACATATTTGGTGAGTGAAGCCAACGGAGTTCAGCTGAACAACCAACATAACAGAGACCGAAGCTTTTGGTCTACCCCGGCCCTGCTCATGTCAATTTGTCATTTAAAAATACAATTACAAAAACAAACGTGAATATAAGCAGGCGGGACCGTACACTACAAATTTTCCAAATTAGAAGTTATTAATATATTAAGACCGGTAAGCTAAGACAGGTCACAAATGCGAAAATTACTTCATTTTGTTAAAACTCGCAGGCACATCCTTTCCAATAAATAATTAATGACCTAATGAAATAAAATTATACGATTTTCATACCCGATATGTAGTGATGAAGTCCGGACGGCCGATGCCTGGATTGATTTATGAGACAGGGGCCGATTGCACGAAAGGGTCTTTGCAAGGACCGTCTTTCGTGTCGCCCATCTTTTATGATACGCCATGTAAAACGCATTTCAAATAAATTATCTGCAAATATATTTTATTTGTCCGTTAAAATAAACAAAATATTTGTTTATATAAAATGATGTGATATCTCATGAAATCGTATAAAATTTGATTTAAAAGCAAGCTTACGAATTTTATTTGTTTATCATAAATTTCAGAAACACCCCGCTTATAGCGCATCATAAAACATGGGCGACACGAAAGACGGTCCTTGGAAAGACCCTTTCGTGCAATCGGCCCCAGATCACGCAGCTCAGTAGTAGTGACGTAATGACAATACGAAATCACGAAACGCTTTAGGGCGCCTAGGAAGGGGGGGGGCAGGCTACGGCGGTATACGGGGAAAACGAGGACCCCCGATTCCCGACGCGACGCAGAGATGGGGCCAGAGTAGAAAGTGGGGTGAAAATGGTTTAGGAATCAAGTTTAACATATTTTTTATGGAAGCAGATTGCTGTCTAAGCTAGGTATAATGAAATCAGATGGGGGCTATAGCGCGCTGCATGCGGGCGCGCACTCCGTAGAATTTCAACAACAACAAAAAACCCGGGAGAAAAGGAGAAAAAGAGAATGAAAAGCATGAAGAGAACCGTATACAGTGCGTCCCCAAAAAGCTATACACTTTCAGAGACTCCAACTCTCCCGACGAAAGGCAATTTTCCCACTGAATCTCCCGTTCTCCCGCTTGAGATTTAATGTCTCCCGCCCATCTGTTTCTCCCATAAGATGTTTCTTCCCCTTAAAATGGTCTTTCTCCTGCCCAAACACCTGTTTAAAAACTGGAATTAAATTTTCATATCCAAGCCGATTTCAATTAGGTATATAGAGCGTCAAAGCTGTGCGCATGCAATCTCTTTAATTTAGCGGGCGCGAGCTCTCGATCATAATAGCATCATCCATAGCTAGAGTTAGGCCCTCCTCCGTTGCATATACCAAAGAATTGATAACATGACATGACATGAATTGATTACTATGTATCATTAGAAAGTAAAAAGTGAGGAAATTCCTCCATTTTAGTTTCTAGGAATGCCATGTGAAATAATTAGAGAAGCAGTATAATATGCTGATAACCAACTTTAAGCAATCTTACTCCAGAAATTATCATCAGGGGCCCGTTTAAAGGACTAGCAACTGTTGTAACTTTGCCATTACCATGATAAGCCTCTTCACGGTTGTAAACTGCGCGCGAGCAGAAAAGGGTCATTTGAGATCAACCAACGAACGTAGAGGGCAGCAACACACAAGCGTCAGAGTTATTAATTATTATAATGTTAGTAGTTGCGTGTTGAACGGGGGGCATTCTACGGGATATTTTGAAGTTAATAGAGGAGTAAGGCAGGGGGATCCACTCTCTCCATATTTATTTATCATAGCGATTGAATTATTAGCTCATTATATTAGGAGAGATGTTAATATTAAAGGGATAGGATTTGGGAAACGGGAAATAAAACAAGTTCTGTATGCAGACGACATTACATTGTTTTTAAAAGATATGAACTCGATCCATAGAGTAAAGAAAATATTCTCAGATTTTGAAAATTTAAGTGGATTGAAGATTAATATGGATAAAACAAACTTTTTATGGTTGGGAGAAGAAAGAGATAGACCTGGTTTACCACTTCTTGGACATTGGTTACAACATATTAAAATCTTAGGGGTATATTTCGCACGTGATTGTAAAGTCAAAGATGACTTGAACTATAAGGAAATCTTGAGTAAAATTAAAAGACTTATTGGTTGGTGGAAGCAGAGAGATCTTACGATGTATGGTAAAATAAAACTTTTGAAAATGTATGCATTTTCAAAATTAAATTATGTTTCTTCCCTGATGACAGTCCCAAAAGACGTTTTTAAGGAAATAGAAAGAATTTCTTTTAATTTTATTTGGGGAGGAAGATAGAATAAAACGCAAGGTTCTATATCAAGACTATTCTGTTGGAGGACTGAGAGCTCCAAATTTTGAGGTCTTTGTTAAGACCCAACGAATAATGTGGATTAAACGTTTGCTAGATGGAGGGAAAAGTTCGGGTTGGAAAGCAACCTTCGAATATTTTTTTAGATCTTTAGGTGGTCGAATCATATTTCTGTGTGATTATGATACGAGTAGAATGAATTTAAAAGGTATACCATTATTTTACATAGATATGCTGAAGGCATGGCACGAATTTGATAAGTGTAGACATTTTGGAGGGAAAAGTAATCCCATTATTTTTAATAACAAGCGTCTATGCCTTAATAATAAGACCTTTTTTTATATTGAATTATTTCAGAAAGGTATAGTTAAGGTCTCGGATATAATAGTTGGAGGTAAATTAAGACCAGTTTCATACTGGTATAATTTGAAATTTTCATCTGAAAACTTGCTCAAAATTCAAAAGATATTTTCAGTAATAACAGAAGAGTGGATACAAAATGATTTTATGGAAATGGATACAGACAACTTTGAAATTCAATTGATGATATGTGGGCATGTTCAGAAACTATGTGATATAAAATCTAGACGAATATATGACCACTTCATTGAAAATTTTCAAATTGATTATGTATTTCATGTTACAGATGGGCAATCCGAATATGATTTGGGAATGGGGGAACTGAAAGAAGTATTTTTGAGACTGAAATGTGCAATGCTATGCAATAAACACAGAGAATTTCAATACAAACAATTACAAGGGGCTGTGTACACAAAAAGGGAACTTTTTAAATTCGGTTTTGAGACAGATAATTTCTGTTCCTTTTGTAAAAAAGAAGTTGAGTCTTACCAACATTTATTTTTTTATTGTCCTGAAGTTAAGCGATTATGGGAAGAGATGAGTAAAATATTTCAACTGAATGAACTTGGCAGTGACGTTTGGAAAACAATTTTCATGGGGATATCTGGAAATACTACAAGAGTAGCTTTAATAAACTGTATTATATTCTTAATTAAGTATATCATTTTTAGTTCAAGAAAACAGGGAATATTACCAACCGTACAGAAAGTGACACATTTGGTTAAAGAGTATAGAGATACGGAATATCAAATAGCGTTTAAAAAGGGGAAGCTGGGGGTGCACTTAAGGAAATGGGAACAAATCGATGCATACCTTTCTTAATACTATGGATGTATTGGTTGCTTCATTTTGTTTCTGTTTTGTTTATTTGTTCAAATACAGATAGTTGTACCAGAGCAGTATGCATTGTGTGTGGGTGTACGTGTGTAGATGGATGTGTGAGTTTTGTGCCGGGGAAGAGGGGGGGGGGGGGGGGTATGGGAGCTGTGAGTAGTGGTGAGTTGAAGTGAGCTTGTGTGAGTGTCTGGGGAGAGAGATGAGGGGGGAGGGGGTATGGGGGTAAGGTGAATGTGTAGGGACGTTTTAGGATAACCTTCCTCTAATTAACCTTTAAAATAATATTTTATCCTTTTTTTATTTTCTTGTACAATTAATATTTGCAAAAGAGATTATTTCTATTCTATTCAGGGAAAAAGTCATTTTTTACAAAGTACGTTGTTTTTTTTTGTCGATTGATACGGGTTTTTCCCCTCTGCTTTCACATTGTTATAGAAGAGAAATTTGGCAGTTTAATTTCATTTGTAATCATTTTAAAAATATTCGTAATCTCATTGATATTGATATATTTATTTGTTTGATTGTTTATTGATTGTATACATACAAAGAATCTTCATTTATATGAATTGTGATTGTAAACTTATTAATTTGAAAGAGGAAGAAAATAAAATATTATTCAAAAAAAAAAAAAAATTAATAGACAAGCGTCATGACAAGCGTGTTGCTCTAAGGAAGGTCAACTCTTGGGTCAACTCAATACGCGCATACAATGCATCCGATGCGTGGGTTTTTTTATTTTCGCCGTCCATGCCATGGTCTCGGACTCGGAGTTGAAATTTAGACCCGGATTTCGGGGATACAGCGCCTTTATTTCAGATTTATAGACTTAAAATTCAAATGACATTTAAAATTTGAAATCATAATGGTTAGTCGCGTGCATTTGAGTGTCCGAAAGTCCACACACACAGCTTCAACACAGGGAACAGTTGTTTTCATGAACGTAATATTGCAGAAATCGGAATATATCTTTATAACTATTAATAATCTCACACCAGATTGATAATAGTGTGAAAATTTTATAAAATTCCATTAATTTAATGTAAATATTAACAATTAAGTCACTATTTACGTCTCGCTGTTGATTTGAAAGTGTCCATGTTCACAAAATCTTGCTATATGGCAAACAGTCGAACACCACCCATATTTTCGAGACACCAGCACCTTTGTTTCCCCCCTGGAATATCCCTAAGGGTCAGAAAGGTCGAGATTGATTGTCATCTCAATGCTAAATGGATTGCCTGCAGTTTGATGTATAATACTTTATGACTGGTATAATGGTTACATCTCATTTTTCTCCCAAACTTTGAGATCGAGCAGGCAGAACATGGCATATTTCTGTGTACAACGTCAAGTGACTAACGTATGGTAATTTCTGTTCCTAGACCCTTTTTATTTGAAACAATTAATACAGTCCAAAGAAACTTAATTAACACATTCAATGTTGAAAGTAACAATGTTCTTGTACTATAAAGCTTTGCCTACTAATATTTATAATATAGCTACAGTTTGAGGAAGCGAATATCGAGCCCGGAATTGATTTTGATTTGCAATAGGGTCTGCGTATAAGTTATACTATATACTAGCAGGCTAGCATCGTCTGCTACGTAAACCAAATGAGCGATAATGACCGAAACTAACCAGTAACCTTGAACAATCATCGTTGATAAACATCAGCCCTGAAGCCATTACACTTCAAATCAGGCCAGGCAAATTAGACGTCATTGTCTTAGTTGCTAGAAGATCTATGACGAGTCGCCTGAAGCCCTAGCGCATCATCAGCGTCACTAGCTATATAGCTACACGACCGGCCCAGACTCGGCGCACCCAGACCAGAAAAATGACCTCGATTATTACGGTGGTTGTCTATGCATTTATTGGTGGTGCAGCGAAATTTAGCAGAAGAAAATAACAGACCAGAGGTATCCTCGTCATAGACTTAATATTCCAAAATGAGGAAAACTGTCAAAATCATGATTATTTAAGGTAAAATATTTTCTTTAAAAATAATAAAAATATTTTTAATATTATATTGTTCGACCACATCTGGATTATGCAGTCGCTGCCTGGGACCCTTACACATCCAAAAATATTATCTCTTCCCTTGAACGAGTCCAGAGACAAGCAGCCCGATTTGTAACAAATACATATGTATATGAAAGAGAATCAAGTGTTACCCAACTTCTAAATTCACTCAAATGGAATTCTCTCCAAGAGAGACGCGAAGCACATCGTTTAAGCTGTTTCTTCAAAATGTTACATGGCAAACTCGATATAGACGCCCATGGGCGGAAATCCCAGGGGGGACAGGGGGGACGTGTCCCCCCTACCAAAAATAGTAGGGGGGACGCAATATCAAATGTCCCCCCTACTATTTTTGGTATTTTATGATGGAGAAAATTGCATCATTCACATTCGAAATAATACGTGTATTTCGGACTAAATGACCTTACATTTTGGGCGAAAACCTTTGGTTTTTTTGCTTGTCAAATTTTCCAGAGTAAATAAAATAAGATGAGGGGAAAACTTGGAAAATATGTCACTATATAAAATTCGCGCTCGCATTGCCTGTTAGGTGATTTTTCAATATGGAGCTTAAATATCATGTTTGGAAGTCAATATACATTATACATTTCACCTCGGAAATCATACTTTCATTATTTTGTGTGATTTACAAACGGATTTTAAAAAAAGTGATATGTAAAAGTTACAGCTTTTATGGTCTGAATATTGACATTTTCTACTCGCACTGAGCGCTCGCAAAATTCGATTTATTCAGTACCTATTATTTTTGTGTATTCCATTTAGTTTGAAAATATCCCTTTTCAAGTCTGATTGTCAAAACGTAGCAGATAGTGCTACTCGTATTCTGATAGGCGATTTATGTATGTCTCAATATTGATTTTCATGACAGTTTATCAAAGATTTTGGCTCGCGATTTGCGCTCGCATTGATGGTTAAAATGTTTTAACTGATGCATTCTATTCCTAATTACAAAAGTGCTTGAAATGTCCAGTTTTCAGGCCATAATATCATCAGATTTCTCGCCCGCATTATGCATTAATAAATAAGATATCAATTTAATGATTAAATTGTCCCTTTTGTTTCATCTTGCGCTTAGTATTACAGGGGCCGCGGAAGCGGGGGGCTGGGGGCTTCAGCCCCCCCCCCCCACTTTTTTCCAAAACCATGTACAAAAACGTAAAAATGACCATACGATTGTGATTTTTTGCATGGTCAGCCCCCCCCCCCACTTTGAAAACCGTTCCGCGGCCCCTGAGTAAGAGGAATAGGAAGATAGTTATCATTTTCATATGACTTGTCCTAAGGATGTCCCGGTCCTATGTCAAAACTCAAATAATAATGAAAAATATCAGCTCTTTATTAAGTGTGATCCATATCCACCTCACAATTTTCCTACAAAGTGCTTGAAATATATAGCTGAAATTGACTCTTTTTTTCAGATCGGAATATCAAATAGTTTAAGCTCGCGCTTCGCGCTCGCTGATAGATGCATGTGTAAAATGCCGAGATTCTATAGGTCTCAATCTGAAACACGCTCATGTTTATTCAGATATTCAATTTGTTCTCTATTTAAATCATTATCCAGTGTCAGATCACAATATCAAAAATTTTCTGCTCGCGCTTTGTGCTCGCATTATTAATGCAGAAAGATCCCCTATTACTCATCCTTTTCATGATTTACAAAACATGAGTAGAGTGTCCCGTTTTTAGGTCTAAATCTCGAATTTTCTGCTCAAGCTTCGCTTACACCAATTGTTTAGTTATATAGCTACCCTGTTCACGATTACAAAAATTGATTAAAATTTTCGATTCTTTTTGAAAAAATTTCAAAAATTGTCAGCTCGCGATTCGCGCTAGCATTGATTGTTGAAATATGTAACGTCTTCATGGCTAAGTGCAAGCAGTCCTTAACAAGTACCCTTTCGATCAATTCAAATTAAACGTATATGAACATTTTCTGGCTGCATTTTGCACTCGCTTTATTAATGTAAGGACCGGGTGTAAGAAAGACCCCAATTACTCATCCTTTTCATGATTTACAAAACATTAACAGAGTGTCTCGTTCTTAGGTCTAAATCTCAAAACCTTCCGCTCGTGCTTCGCGTTCGCATCAATTGTTTAGTTATATACCTATTATATGTTTAAGTTACAAAAAGTGCTTAGATTTCCAGTCTTTAGGTAAAAATTTCAAAAAATTTCAGCTCGCGCTTCGCGCTCGCATTATTTGATTGTTGAAATATGTAACATCTTAATGGCTAATTGCAAGCAGTCTTTAACAGGTACCTTTTCCATCAGTTAACCTCTGCTCGCACTTCGCGGTCGTAGTAAATATTTAGTTGTATATACATCTTTTTCAGGATAACAAACATTGCCCAGAATGTTCAAATTTTAGGAAAAAAATACATAAATTTTCAAAAAAAAATTTGCTCGCGCTTCGCGCTCGCATTATATAAATAAGGACAACGATATCATATATTTATGTTGATTTATAAGGATAACGCTAAAAAGTGACTATGAGTACTCCTTCAGTGAAACAGACAAAAATTACCTTCGAGCTGCCGATCGTGGATTAACATATGACTGAAAATGTTTTCGCCCCCCCCCCCCCTATTGGCGAAGGCTGGATCAGCCCTTGTTGTCCCCCCTACCTTTCGGGACAGATTTCCGCCCATGTAGACGCCCGAGCGATACACTAAACCTAAACCAAATAGGAACAGACGGGGACATTCCTTCCAGTTTGAGGTACCATCTTCCAGGCTCGATGTGTACAAGAACTCCTTCTTTCCCCGCACAATTGTATCGTGGAATGATCTCCACCCTACCCTGGTATGTCAAATTGACCCAGATAAATTTAAAGCTGCGATTTTAAAAACTCCCTAAATCCACCCTCAACCACCAGTTAAAATTCCATTAGGAGTATTTTGGAGGAACCACAACCAAGTACCAAGTACCCAGAATAACCGATCTAAAATTTTTTCATTAAAAAATATTTAAAATTAACAAATGAAAAAAAATCAACTCTACAAAGTTCCCCAAAACCCACCTTATAAGAGCCTACCTTTTTAGAGTGGTCACAAAATTCGAGCGGAGTTGACCTTCCTTAGAGCAACACGCTTGTTTGTTGCTGCCCTCTACGTTCGTTGGTCTCCAGTTTGCTTGGGGATCCAGGCGGAAGAAACTTCAGATCAGAAGGTGCTTGGGGTTGGAGTCTCTGCACTTTTGAAATGGCTGCCAAATAATTTTTTTATCACTTTGGGGGAAAACACTTGCATATATGGAAGCCAATAAAGTCAACTTTCAAATGATAGCTAAAAGTTGGAAAATTATTCATGCTTGAGCGATCACATGCCCACTGAAACAAAGGGTATGAAAATTAGGCTGGGCGCTGAAGCGTTCAAGGAATAAATCCTATACCGAGCTAGTTCCCATTCACCACCTGGGTCGATCGAGTGCAGCACGTGCAATATGTGGATAAATTTCTTGCCGAAGGAAATTACGCCATGGCTGGAATTCGAACCCACGACTCTCTTGTTTTGAGTCCGGCCACAACGCTCCGAAGTATAGATCTATCACAATATATACAAATAAAAGATATATATTGACTATATATATATTCAAATTATATGCAAATTACTATCTAAGCGGCATCAACATGTAAATCAGAAAAGATGAGGTGAAAAGAGAGAGGGGGGGGGGGGGACAGAGAGAGAGAGGGGGGAGTGAAGAAAGCTGCGGCATGAATATGGTGGAGTGATTTATAGGACAAGTCCATCCAAAAAAAAGTTTATTTAAACACAAAGAGAAAAATCCAACAAGCATAACGCTGAAAATTTCATCAAAATCGGCTGTAAAATAGGAAGTTATGACATTTCAAAGTTTCGCTTAATTTCACAAAACAGTTATATGCACATCCTGTCGGTATGCAAATGAGGGAACTGAGGACATCACTCACTCACTCTTTTGTATTTTATTATATGATATATGAAATATTCTAATTTTCTCCTTATTAGAAGGTGAAACTAGTTTTCTTCCTCCATAAACATTGGGAATTGCAATTGTTTAACATAGTTCAGCCAAGCTTGTCCATATTATCAAATCTGTAAAAATAAAATATTGTATAATTCAAACAATAAAAAAACAAGACATAGTGAGTGAGGGACATCGATCGACTCTCTTGTTTAAGTGTTGCCGATCTGTGCATATAACTGTTTTGTGAAAAATAATTTATTTTACATCCGATTTTAATGAAATTTTCAGCCTTATTCTTGTTTAATTTTTCTTTATTGATTCAAATCAACATGGGTGGACTTGACCTTTAATACAAAACTTGTGTGAGGAGTGCATGCAGCAGTTAATGTGTACATGAAGGAGTGGAAGTTAGGATGAAAGGGTAGAAAAAACGAGGGATGTTCTGTAAGAAAAAGGGGGCTGGCTCCTGAATAAGAGTGGAAAAAGTGCACTCGTTAAGGATATCAAAATCACTAATTTTAAAAAAGGGGTAGTTTTGAAAGACTATATAGTGGTCAATGGTCAATCGCAGGGCGTCGCAGGGTTGAACGTATGTATGTTTTTTCCCCAAGCTTTTTCCCCCGGGGTCATTCTGGCGAAAACTTGTTTAGGGGCCAAAATGTGTAAATAAATCCTACAAAAAACTTGTTTAGGGGGTGATTTTTTGTTTGTATTACCTTTTGGGGTTTCGACATGTCAGCGTGGGTATTCCCCGAATTTTATTAGCTTCGTAGCTTTGGCTTTTCTGCGCAAGCGCAATTCTGTTTGTTTCCGAACCAAATCGAAACCGGATATCGCAACCCCAAAATAACGACCTTACTTAGCTTGATTCTGGCCTGCATTCACACGGAAACTTTGGTATATCGAGATAATCGAGGGACAATCATGACAATTGTGAACCAGACGTTGGCTTGGCTACGTTACACAAGTTGGATAACATTAACGGTACTTATTACAGGTCCACAGCACAGTCGAGTCGTGGCGTGAACTACTAAAATGGTTGGTTGGTTGGTTTTAGATGATTTTTTTAGATGATGGCGCTATTCCATCGAGGGTTTTTTCTCCCTCCCCTGTACAGCTTCGTCATCCTTTTGGTTCTGCTAGTGCTAGTGCTACTATTACTAAGTCCATAAAAAAAGTAGTGCATGTATTATGTATATTATCCTGTATATTATCCTGTAATTATTTACTTTTGTTCTTTGCTATTTCAGTATTTGCTTCAATGCTTGTATCGCAATGATTTACTGTTGCTGTTGTTGTTTGATATTATTATAGGAATTTAAAGTTAAACAATAAAGATTCATTCATTCGTTCATTTTATGTTATGTTATATAATGTCTAGTATGATTTATTTAGATGGTTAACATGGTTAATATCTTGTAATCTTAGTTAGTGTTTGTGTGCACGTTTTGGTCTAGTTGACATTACGGCTCTTGTCTTTGAATCAGGGGTAGGATGGGGGGTCGGGTGTCCGGACACTTTATATTTTTGAAGCCTTCATTTTTGTCTTTGGATTACACTAAAAATATGAATTCAATAGTTGTAATCATCTTCCAGTTTGTTCTCCATAATATTTCCTTACATTTTGTACGAAAAATTGATGAAACTTCGCTTGTAAATTTTTCCAAATGACTTTCTAAAATTGATCGTCCGGACACACAACCTGTCCGGACACACAACAACTGGGTATATATATATATACGTGGCTTTGAGTTTGAATCCCAGCCATGGCATGTTTCTTCACAAAATTTACCCACAATGCACTCGACCCAGGTGAGGTTAATGGGTACACGGAAAGATTAATTCTTTGAATGCTTTAGCACAGATATGGCGGCTCAGCTGTAGCCAAGGTAATGATACCAGTTTTGAAGTGCAGTTGAGTATACATGTAGATGCACATAGTATTACTGCGCTGTATAAATGGACAAATAAAAGTGAGCCTCCATAAATCTCAAACAGTTAGTTAGATTTTATTCATTTGACATATTCAACCACCAATCAACTCCTTGCCTTTCACTATTTAGGCTACCCCCTGTCCCATTTTTATATGATTTTTATAAACATTTATAACAATTAATTGAAGTCAGTGGGTGGGGGAGGGGCCCGGGGGGGGGGGGGGGGCACTCAACCAAAAAAGTAGTAGGCCTACTAGGTATGTGCCGCGGGCGAGACAAAAAACGGGGGCCTTGGAGCGGGCTTATTGTAAAAAGGAGGGTCCTCGGAACGGGCTTCGGAACTACAATGTTTGTGAAAACGGGGGTCCTTGGAACGGGTTGCCTGCGTGTGAGTGCGTATGCATCCCTATGGAACGTGCATGCAGCTAGCCCGGCGGCACGGGCGCCGGGTGCGCTAGCGCAGAGGCGATGGTCGGACAGCGCTCTGTGGCCGCTTTTCACCAAAATCGCGGCTCATTGTAGCAGATCAATGTGGCCGGAACGGCGAAACGGAAAATATGCGAAGCTTTGGAGCGGATTTCTTTCTTCTTTTTTCTCGATAAGAAGATAATGCTATGCTGGAACGGCTTTCTTTGATCTTTTTCTCAATAAGACAAAAATGCTATGCCTTGGAACGGAAATTTGAGTGTAAATATGGGGGTCCCCTCCGCGGCACATACCCACTATGCATGATATACTGAGTGCCCCCCCCCCCCCCCCCGGGGGGAGGGGACTGTGATTACATGGTGGATACCATGTAACAGATTCGTACAAAGGTTAAAGGGGTACTCGGGGCTGAAAACATCCATAGCTAAACAAAAAGATCAATCTGTCCAAACCATATTATTTCCAGCCTGGAGTACCCCCCTAAACTTTAAACTCCCTATAGATACAACACCTCTGTTCAGTATATAGAACGTTAAAAAGGATTCCAGACGGTACATTGAACAATTAACCTGGATGACACCTGATCCAATTCAACAGTTCGATAAAGAGACCTCAACAATTTGCATAAGTATAAACAAATAAAAATAAAAACAAAACGGTTCAAGAAAAGCGACGAAAATGCTATTCTCATTCTTGACTGTATACGAAACTAAAATACATGGACGGCGTGTATACGAAACTAAAATACATGAACGGCGTGTATTATTATTATGCAGTCAATTCATGATTCTTAGCTCCATATTAATTATAACATACATGTAATAGTCCTATATACTGTCTGTATATCAGGAATGGCGTCAAAATTCCACTTTGTGCTTTTGAAACGCAAACGAATAGATTCGTACAGAGGATAATGGGGTACTTGGGGCTGAAAACATCTACATCTAAACAAATGGATCAACAAATAAAAAATATGGTTTGGACAGATTGATCTTTTTGTTTAGCTATGGATGTTTTCAGCCCCGAGTACCCCTTTAACCTTTGTACGAATCTGTTCGTTTTGCTTTTCAAAAGCACAAAATAAGGGGAATTTTAATTTGGCGCCATTCCTGATATACAGGCGGACAGGCGGTATGTGGGGCTATTATGTTGTGGTTAAATGGAGTTAGGAATCATGAACTGACTGCATAATACGCGCCGTCCATGTATTTTAGTTTCGTATAATTACAGTCAAGAGTGAGAATAGCTTTTTTCTCGCTTTTCTTGAACCGTTTTTTTTTTTAAATATATACTTATGCAAATTGCTGAGGTCTCTTTATCGAACTGTTCAATTGGATCAGGTGTCATCTAGGTTAATTGTTCAATGTACGGTCTGGAATACGTTTCATAAACTGAACAGAGTTGTTGTATTAATAGGGAGTTGCTGAATTTGCTTAAGTGGTTCGCTGAACGGAATTTTGACATTACTCCTGGTATAAAGGCAGTGTATATGGGGCTATTCTGTTATGATTTAAATGGAGTTAACAAGTTAAGAGTCATGAATTGACTGCGTGATGTGACACACGTCCATGCATTTTGTTTCTTATATAGCCACGGGGAAAATAGCATTGTGTTATTCTATCTTCATGGGTGCTTGACTAGATAATACAGTATTTATATGCATGAGTAGCTTATGATCAGGTTGAGATTTCACAATTTCTTCCATTATGAGTTTGTTTGTTGGTTTTTATTTTTATTATTATTCGTCATTCGGCATGACTTAAATACGATAAGGACTTTTTGCTATGCAGAATGAAATCTGCATGCTTATACGAGAAATACGAGAAAAGAAATAATTTTAAAGGAAGACGAGGAGACCTAAGTGAAGCAATGCTTGTAAATTAAGGTTCCTCATTACGAATTCAAAGAACATTGGATAAACAACAAAGAAATGGCAATATAATATAATATGATAACTAAAGAGAGAGGCGGGGAGAGAAGAGGGACACATTTATGTACAAAAGGGACAAAAAAGGGGACATGAGGACAGAGACCAGCCAGGTCCGGGAAAGGGGGGATGTTAAGTATTGATAATTTAGCATTAACTGATAAATAGCACACGAAAAATAGGCTTTACGAATCACTTCCATAGTTACTCAGTAAATAATATAGGGTATACATACATCAACGTTTTTACCTTGACACATCTATAAATCCTTTTTCTTTCCTTTAAAAAAAAGTGTTTTTGAAGAAGATCGAAAACAACTTTGTTACTGTCTCTAAATATTAATTGGTTACGGGAGGGCCTTTCACGTGTGGTCCTGTTGTACATAAAGATGGTTTACGGTACTTGTGTGTGCGATTGTATCCCTCACACACTTTTGCTTTTATTTGAAAAGGGTTATACAAAGTTAGTTGGGTGTAGTGTGGGGTGTTTTGGGTTTGGGGTCTGCTCGCAGTCTGGAAGAGGTATTTATTTAAGTTCGTCTTATCTTTGTTTGGCGGTAAAATTGATATATGGTATACGAGCTCACGGGAGACACAAATGTATTACTTGGCTTCATTTGTTTAGTACAATAAGAAGTTTAGTTACTTACAGGGGTTTATAATGCCAAATTCTTCTTGGATTACTTAAAATGTTAGAGGGTTAAGGGATAAGGTAAAAAGAACACGCATTTGGGAGTGGTGTAAAAGAAAAGGAAGTGATGTAACGTTTTTACAGGAAACATATAGTACTATAGAAGTACATGTAGAAGAACAGTGGACAAAAGAATGGGGTGGGCCAATGTTCTTTTGTCATGGGTCAAACCACAGTAGGGGTGTTCTTATATTGCTCTCCCCCAACTTAAATTTTAAAAGGGATGTTGTTGTAATTGTTACAGGTAAAGAAGGGAGATACATTATACTTAAAGCAGAAATACAAGGGGTTAAAATTTTGTTGGGAAATGTGTATTTTCCTACAAGAGACAAAGTAGCACTGCAAGGTGATCTTTTAAGTAAGCTAGATAAAAGTATTCATAAAGTTTTGATTCGGATTATTCGATAATATTAGGAGGAGATTTTAACACTGTAATGGACGGGAGTATGGATTATGAAGGGCCAAACATATAAAACTCTAGGTTTAGTGCAGTTTTGAAAGAATTTTCGAATAAGTATGATTTAGAAGATATTTGGAGAAAAAGGAATCCTAATGCTCGACAATTTACTTTAAGACAAAGGTCGCCTTTAGTCCAAAGTCGTTAAGATTATTGGTTTATATCATGCAGTTTAGAAAAATGAGTGAATAAGTGTGAAATCTTAGTATCAGTAACCCCGGATCATTCGGGCATTATTCTACAATTTCAGAATTTGAAAGAAAATTTTGTTTACGGAAATTCGTACTGGAAATTTAATAATAGTCTTTGTATGGATAAAGATTTTATTAAAGAGATGTATGATATGATATCTGAATTGAAAAATGAATGGGCACCTAGGTTTTCGAATAAATTAGTCTTTTGGGATTTCTTAAAAATGAAAATGAGGGAATTTGCTATGAAATACTCTCGGGAAAAAGCAAAATTACGAAAACGCGAAATAGAAACAGTAGAGGCTGAAATCAAGACTTTAGAAAAGCAGATAATCGAAGGTTCATCGAGATCTGTGATTGATAGCATTAAATTGAAAAAAGATAAGTTAAATGAATTATATAATTATTCTCGGCAAGGCATTAAAGTTCGCTCTAGAGCAGATTGGTTTGAGGAGGGGGAAAATTATATTAAGTATTTCGAATAACTGTAAAAATAAATAAGAGGAAAAGTGTTATTAAAGAATTAGTCAATGAAAATGGAGAAATTATTAGGGACTAAAATAATATTTTAAAAGAAATAAAGATTTTCTGTGAAAAATTATATTATTTGAAAAATGAAAGCTGTTATTATAAAAGTTTATTTTTTAACGACGTCTTAAAGTTACCGTAAGTGAACAGAACAGAGAATTATGTGAAGGTAAAATAACAAAAGTAGAATGTTTTAAGGTGTTAAAAGAAATGAAATGGAATAAGTCACCTGGAAATGATGGGTTTCACCGTAGAATTTCATGATACACTTTGGCCAGTGTTAGGGGATTTGTTGGTAGAAGTATTAAACGAAACATATATAAGAGGGGAATTAACAGTTTCTCAAAAACAAGGGACTATCACATTGATAGAGAAGGAAGGAAAAGATGCGTTATATATTAAAAATTAAAGACCCATTACGTTATTAAATGTAGATTACAAAATATTATCTAAGGTTTTGGCAACAAGGATCAAACAGGTTTTAAACAAAATAATTCATTATGATCAGGTGGGATACATAAAAGACAGAAATATTGGGGAAGCAGTTCGACTATTAGATGATATATTATTTTACTCTAGACATTACTTGGAGCAAGGACAAGGATTTTTGATTGCGGTAGATTTTGAAAAAGCGTTTGACTCTGTTTCTCATCAATACTTATTGAAAGCACTCAATTTTTTTGGTTTTGGGGAGTCATTCTGTTCTTGGGTGAAAATACTGTACAAGGATATAAGAAGTTGTGTTATGAATGGAAAGTATTCCACCGGTTACTTTAATGTAGAAAGGGGGGTCAGACAAGGTGACCCACTGTCGCCCTATTTGTTTTTGATTGCGATAGAATTACTGGCACATGAAATAAGAAAAGACAAAATCATTAAAGGGATAAGTTTTGGGGAGTATGAAATAAGACAGGTATTGTATGCCGATGAACAATTTTTTGAAAGACATGGATTCAATAAAAAGGTTGCATTATATTTTTGAAGAATTTGAAAAAGTCAGTGGCTTAAAGGTATAAGGACAAGACACACTTTATGTACATGGGTAAGGAAAATGGAAAAACAAATGACCCTGTATATGTATTTGGCAAATATGTTAGGGAGGTCAAAATTTTTGGAGTTATCTTTTCAGTTGATTTTAGATTAAAAGATGATCTGAACTATAAAGAAATATTAAGTAAAATAAAAAAGCTTTTAGGTTGGTGGAAACAACGAGATTCGACTATTATGGGAAGAATACATTAATTGAAAACATGTGCATTGACAAAGTTAAATTATGTTTCATCCATCCTTGTTGTCCCCTCATGGGTGTATATAGAAATCGACAAATTATCATTTGATTTTATATGGGGAGAGAAAGATCGTATTAAATGAAAAATTATGTATCAGAATTATAATTGTGGTGGGGTTAAAATGATAAATTTTGAAATATTTGTTAGAACGCAGCGTATAATGTGGGTAAAAAGACTTTTGTATGGAGAAAGAAATCTGGGGTGGAAGTTATTTTTTTATTATTCCCTAAGTTCAGTTGGAGGAAGGTTAAATTTTTTATGTGATTATGAAATGAAAAAGATAAAAAGTAAGTTGAAGATTCCATCGTATTATTTGGAAATGCTAGATGCTTGGCAAGAGATCAATAATTTAAGACATTTTAATGGTTCTAAAAATCCAATCATTTTCAATAATAAGAATATTTGTATAGAAAATAAGACGATATTTGATAAAGATTTATTAGAACTAGGGTTAATTAAGGTGGAACATATCATTGACAATGGACATGTTAAACCAGTCGCATACTTTTTGAACCTAGGTATGGGAAATGATCATTTGTTTACAATAGGTGAAATATATCATGCAATTCCAAGTGATTGGAGAAATGATATAGGTTCGATACAATTTTGTGAGATAGACTTAAATGACAATTCCACCCCAACAAAAAGTTAATTTGAACAAATATAGAAAAATCTATGAAGCATAACACTGAAAATTTCATCAAAATCGGTTGTAAAATAGGAAAGTTATGACATTTTAAAGTTTTGCTAAATTTCACAAAACAGTTATATGCACATCCTGGTCGGTATGCAAATGAGGGGACTGATGACGTCACTCACTCACTATTTCTTTTTTATTCTATTATATGAAATATGAAATATCTTAATTTTCTCCTAATTGGAAGGTGAAATAATTTTCTTCCTCCATGAACATGGGGAATTACAATTGTTCTAACATTTTATGGTTTAGTAAAACTGGTCCTTATTGTGGCAAATCTGTAAAAATGAAATATTGTATAATTCAAACATTAAAAAAAAAAAAAATAGTGAGTGGAGGACATCACCAACTCTCTCATATGCGTGTTGCCGAGTTGTGCATATAACTGATTTGTGAAAAATAAGCGAAACTTTTAAATGTCAGAAGTCATAACTTTCTTATTTTACATCCGATTTTGATGAAATTTTTAACATTATTCTTGTTTGATTTTTCTCTATTGATTCAAATCAACATTTTTCTGGGGTGGACTTGACCTTTAATTAACTATAATATAAACTTGCTTCTGTTGGGGAGGGAAATTAGCTTTAAAGGAGGTACCATCAAGCAAAAGATATTATTTTATTAAAGAATTGCAAAAGTCATATGATTTACAGATAAGAGATGGACAAAATAATTATAATTATACAGAGAAAGAAATTGGTGAATGTTTTTTTAGACCAAGAATAACATTGATTGGGAGACAGAGAGAATTTCAATTTAAGCTACTGCATGGGGCAATTTACACTAAAATTAATTTGTTTAGATTTGGATTTGTTGAAGATAATCTCTGTTCGTACTGTAAACGTGAAACGGAAACATATTCACATATATTTTTGTCTTGCTTAAAGGTTAAACTGATATGAGAAACTTTGATACAGCGATTTGAATTAGATGAAATAAAGGACTTGAATTGGCGGGATATATTTGGTGGTCTGTCAGGCAATACAAATAGAATAAAAAGTTGTAATACTATTATCTCTATGGTAAAATGTAAATTATTTATATTTAGAAAGGAGGGGGTATTACCAACCATTAACGATATACATAAATGTATTTTAGAATATAAGGATCAAGAAAAGAAAATAGCTATTAAAATGGGGAAATTAGGGCGGCACTTGCAAAAATGGGAAACAGTAAAATTATGACAAGGTGAAGTTTGCAAGTCTTTATTTACTTTCAATATTTGTAATGCTTCTCCTGTGAGCTTGTTATATTCAAAATTGTTCATCGAATTGCTTTGTACTTATAAATATGATTTAATTATGATGAGTGTGAGCAGATCTTCTGGACAGTGGTGTGTTGTGTGTGTGTGTGTGTTGGGGGGGGGAGGGGGAGGGTGAAGATTGGTGTTTAAGCATTTTTATAAAAACTGATTTCATTGTTTTCTTTTAAGATATATATGATTCATGATTGTATTAAGTTAGTGAAAAAAAGTGAAAATATGAAATGTAAAGTATTATGATTTGAAATGTTAAATTGAAATGTTATGTAACTATTTGTTCATGAAATCAGAATAAAAACAGTATTCAAAACAAAAACAAAAATACCAAGTATTTTGACATGTTTTTTTTCTTTTTACCCCTAATGGTTTATATAATATCTGTTTCTCATTTTCCTTTTTTTTTTCAAGCTAAGAAATCTGAAAATACCATTGTAAAGAATCTGGAACATTACCATGGCAAATCAAGGATATGACTATAACAGTTGTGTGCCACTCCGGTCTCCGCTACCAAGGAAAGACCGCTCATCTTATCCTGATGACACATTCATGGATCAGAGAATAGTTGATCTTCACTACAAACTAGAGCAGAAAATTGAAAATGATTCCAAGAACAGGATGATTAGAGTTGTGTTAGTCATGTTCGAGACTCTGTGTTTGGAAATTATTCAATCGGATTGGAAAGATTCAAGCTTGATGTTGGTTTATATGATTGTGCCTGTACCACAAATATTGTTACAAAATGAAGAGGTTAGTTCAATTCATTTCATCTGTTTAAATGTCAAATTGCAGTTGTATGGAAAAGTTGATTTGATGGTCTGTGTAATTCAGTCAAGAATAGTAAATACTTATGAAATCCATTGGATATGCATTTAAGAAATACTCAAGGCTGCCTCGTAGCTCAGTCATATGACTATGCGGTTTAATCCATAATACTCACAGATCAAAGGGCCTGGATATGCTGGATTCAAATCCAAATTTTTTTGAATTGGAAATGAAACAGACAGACTTTGTAGTCTATTTCAAAACCTCAAAACAAAGTTATGGGCTAGCTGAGTTATAAAAAAAAATAATACACAACCAGGTGAAAATGAGATCATGTTATCATTTTGTCACTTACAGGCATGTACAGATACTGTCCAAATGCGTGCATTGAAAGATGCTATCGGGATTCTCTTCCGATATGGTGTAAACCTATTGAAACCTGATGTTACATCAAGCTCAACATGGAGAGTGATCAGCTTCGACAATCCAATGTACAACTCAAGAGTTTCAATCCTGAAGGTGAGTTCATAGGACTTTCATACTTCTACCTGTTAAAGGTAGATGTTCCCAGGATTCAAGAGGGATCTATAAATTGGATATAAGTACACTCTGCACACAACGCCAGTTGCCCATCGGACACAAACATTGATAGGCAGATACCATGTTCTGAACTTCTGAATGCCCAAACTCTTACGATTCTTAGTTTGCGAACGCTTCGGCTGCTGTTTGAACATCCTGGCATGTTGGCTCCGACTCCTTCTGCTGTGTGAACTGTGAGGTGATGTCAGGAGATGTTTGGGCCAGTACCGATGTAGCCGAAAGCAGCGCAGCGTATATGTAGTGTGCATGTGCTATGAGACTGGCTGATTATTGACAAATGCATACAAATTTGATGATCTTTGTAATGGAGATAGTGGCAAGTGTAGCACGTAACAAAATCATGATATATTGCCCTCTTTAATCCCAGGAATATATACCTTTAAGATGTAAAGATCATTTGAAATATATAATTTGAAAAAATAATATTCAAGATGAAATATGAATGGATAGCTTTATTTATACCATAACACTGGAAAGTGGAAACCAACAGAAATTTGAATGAAATTCATTGGTTGATGTAATTTCGAATTATACAATGTATACTTCTGTATTTGAGAGAAAATTGAAAAATGTCATTGGAAAAGATGATTGTTAGGTATTATTTTCACACAGGCTCAAATGTATTCATACAATGAGAATGAAATGTGTAAATGATCATGTTTCATAGTCTGTACAGAAATATCCTGATTTACATAATTTATTGGATATGACTGTATCACATAATGTGTATGATTCATCATCAGGATGGGAAATAAGTCATTATCTGGGTGCTATTTTTTTACGTGGGTGTAATAGTACCTTAATTGTTAAAATTGATGGTTGCCAAAAAGGCTTTAATTCAGGGAATTTTAGGGGCAATTCAGGCTGTGATAAGGGCAAAATCACCTGTTGCCCATATGTGTTTCCTTTTCTGTTCATCATGCATTTTATTTATTTTATTAATCTATTTAATATCTCCAGGGTCACCAAAAAATACTATCTCTTTATGGGTACACCAAAGAAATGAGCTATGGATTGAGCTACCCAGATGCATCGCTTTCTCCAAATACTGAAACTGTTGCAAAGGTCGCTGCAGATTTGGCAATTGCATACTTTGAAATTGATTTGTACATTACGGGCAAACATCAATTCCCAAGAAGAATTGACAATTGGCTTATTCTACATGGAACGCAATTCCCTAATAGGACAAAAACGTTCAACTACTCTCATAAACATTTTCCCACCACCCCTCCAAGTTATGGAAGCTACAGCTCTAAGAATTTGCTTCCAGATGAGCCCATAATGCAACAGACAAAAAGAAGTGCAGCTATTCCACATGTTAAAAGTAGTTACCCAGTGCGCGAACCTGAGGACTTACCTAAAGTTTTGACTGCAAGTGTTGGACAAGAGAAGCAGTCTAGCATAGATGATGTAGCAGGGAAAACACTATTGCCACAACAACCATCCCAATCAATGCCATTTTACAACCAAGGTAATTTGTTTCAAAATTGTTTGTTATGTGAATGCATACATAATATAATTCAACCACAGAAACAGTTGTATGAGTTCCCACTAATTCCCGCTAAATCACTACTATACTAACAATGTTTTACGTGTACTTATCAATTTGATGTTGTTCTTGCTAGCCGTAGCAACATGTAATGTACATGTACACTAGATTTCATGTATTGCATTAGCATAGTAATTCATGCATATACAGTTGAGGCCAGAAGTTTACATACACCCAGGAAATTCAAATAAAAGTTGACACTTGCCAAACATCATAAAATTTACTGTATCGTATAAAATATTTGTGCTATCATGCCCCTTTATCACATTGCTTTGTCATCAGGAGCTGAAAAATATTTAGGTTTCATAAAAATCTTCTTATTGTAGACTAATTAAAAATAAAAACTTGACAAAAACATTTCATATCTGTGCTTTGATACCAAATTCGTCTTGGTAGTATTTATATTTCTGAGGATAGAGTAAATTTTACGATGTTTGGCAAGCGAACAAATTTCACTGAATTCCATGGGTGTATGTAAACTTTTGGCCTCAACTGTATGTAACAAGATTATGGGATTACCTTTGTATTTTGATCACTCAGTAAATGGGCTCATTTTTTTTTTTGGGGGGGGGGGGGGAAGTGGGTGTTGGTTACATTGTATATTTAATTTTTCACCCCAAGGTACATGTAATTATTTGTTTATTTAGCCTAGGTTTAGATGAATTTTACAACTCATAAAAATTAATTATTCATACCCAAATTTAATTTGGTGAGTGAAGACGTGAAATGTTCCATAATTAAATGTTCGTATGTTTGGTAATTGATTATTAAGGGTAATAAAGCTTCCAGTTCTCTGCAATGTGAAAAACAGAAAAAAAGTCACAGAATTCAGGAAGAACGCAATATTTGCCAAGTTTGTGGAAAACACAATTTTTCAAACCAAAAAATTTTGAAATTTACAAATACACTGAAAATCAGGGCAAAATCCATATCCAGTGCAGTGCATGCAGCAATGGAAAATCTGCCGATCAAATCCAAACTGTAGTATTCAGCAATTGTTCCATATTACGTTACGTGTATAATGGAAATTTAATCATACATTTATAGGTTAGCACAATTTTATGTTAAGAACACTGCAGAACTTTTGCATTTCATACTAAGGAAAGTCCACATCTAATCTAGATAACTTAATAATGATATCAATGTACTGGTAGTGTATGCGTTTCTAACACCTGTGTTTGTTCTTTAACATACATTACCCTGTAGACACAAAGTTGAGTGATTGATTGTACTATTGATTTTTTTAAATGAAATTGATTGCATCGATTATCTGTGTTATCGATTGTAAACATTAGCCCTAATACAAATCTCTAGAAGCTCTGGGTTGTGGGTCATTGATTATTATAATTGTCTCAATTTGTGTGTGGTATTACTCTTTATTGGTTTGATGTTTATTTGTGATTTTTTTTTAAAATGATAATGAATTGTTCATTTTAAGCACTTCATTTATCAAAATTTCTTTAGTAATTTATCCAAGTGTTTAGTGTGTTATTTTATTTATTTGTAATTTACTGTCATTTTTTTTTAATATTTGAAATGAAATTGTTTTATTGTTATATTTTTAGGGTTGTAGCCATTTTCTTTTACAAATCATTTAAGATAAAATTGTCCAAACTGTGTGTGCTTTGAAAAGTTCATTTGGTTTTAACAATGATAATTTTTTACACATCTTGTTTTATAACAAATTTAACCCAACTTTGGCTTATTCATAATCATAGCCACTCTAACATTACATGTTGTTATTTTTTTCCTTTGTGCTTTGTAACAGGATTGATTTTAGCAGACTGACACGTACACAGGCATATAGATCAAACTTTGAAAAACTCTGAAATATTTTGTCTTTTGAATGGATCTTCCAAGTTGTTCAAATATCACTGACAGATTTAGTAATTTCTTGATTTAATCTTGGATTTGTACAGGACTGTTTCCCAACCAGAAGGCAAAATTTCTGCCCCTGGACAGGTCATTTGATCAGAGTGCATTTAGTTTCTACTCAAGTTGTATCCATTGTATTCTTTTTCTATTTAGGCCTCGTGTAAATAAACATAGGGTTTTGTGGTCATTAGTGTGGTTAATTACATATATGTTTTTGCACATTATGATTCATCATCTTTTCATTTTTATTCACAAATCATGAACACTGTATACTTTTAACTCTATACATTATGTTAATAAAACATTTAGCTTAATGTTTGTACCCTTGAGTTTTTGTCTCGCCTGAACGAAGTTGGGCAGAGACCTAGTGATCACTGTTCCCATTGGTCTGTTACAAAGTTTTTGTTCAACTTACTCTTTTTTTTTAATTTCGATTGTGTTTACACTTGGTACAAATGATTTCTGGGTAATGCCACATGTGTGTTGTTGAGGAATATCGTGTCAAATGCCGTCTAGGGGTTAAAAGGTCAAATAATATGAGGTCTTGTCCATCCTTTTTACAATTTTAAATTGTTCAACTTCCTCTCAATTCTTTATTTCTGTATCAATTGTGTTTACATTTGATATAAATTATCCTTGGGTAATATCACATGTATATTCATGAGGATGATAAGATCAGAGGTCATCTAAGGGTAAAAATATCATATTGCATATTCTATTGATTGCCCAATCAGGTGAGACTCGTGGTTCGTGAACGTGAAAATAACGCTTGCGTGTAATTTTCAACCTCTACTCCAAGCAGATGTGTAACTACATGTAAAGTATCCAAGAATAAACTTAGAATTGAAGAATAAACTAAAAACAGATCATACTTTATATGATAAAGAGGAAAAATACTCGAATAGTGGAAATGACATGTTGAAAACTTTCCAAAGAATGAGAATTATAAAGAAGATCTTGTAAAAAAAAAGAAACACTTGAAGAGGAGCTGCTGTGAGAGAACAGAAGAAAAGAAGACTTTACAGCATAACAAAGAATCCTGAAGATTTATACAAGAAGGAAAAAAAGATACTTTTGTCTTAATTCAGCTCACAAGGCATTGTTCATGATACAAAAAATCATTTTGGAGCATGCATAGAATATTCTTGATTTACTTTAAAGAGTTCATTTTGTAACAGACTTAGATCATAACTCCATCTCCAGATGCTCATTTCCATAAACTCCTACGTTTCATACTCAATTGCGGCATTTAACTTCTTGATCTAACCATTTTCTTGCTGTTGGTTTGATCTTCAAGTGAATATCAAGTTGACAAAATGCGGTATCTGCAAGCAGAACCCGGCAAACATGAGATGCAATGTGTGCTCCCAGCCTCGGTGTCAGCGTTGTGATGAGCTATGGCACAAACATCCTCAGAGACAGGGCCACAAACGAGAGCCGATCATTCTGGAAGAACTTGGTGAATATCCAAAGGCATCAGAGCCTGCTGCAGACATTCCAAGAGACTCCAGAGCACGTGCACTTCCTGTAGTCATTGATAAGGCGGCCATCAGGAAGGCCCATCTGCCAGGAGGCAGTGCTGCAAGGACAGATAACTTGTCTCCGCTTCCAGAAGAACCCTTGTCCAGAAATACAATGGGACCAGCCAGGACCAATGACCTATCAGACTCGCTGCCACTCCTACAGGGCAAGAAGCTCATAGCGGAAACTTCTTTGGTGAACTGTGACTTCTGCGAGACAAAGCCAGGAAAGAAGAGATGCACATCGTGTGGGGAAACATACTGCCTGGAATGCGATGACAAACGACACAGCAATCAACACAGAAAGAATCACATTAGACAGGATGTAACACAGGCATGTATATCAATCTTGAGGAATTTGAAATTTGAAAAAAAATTCATAGAACCAAACAAGAAAGTGTAGTAAAAGTTGACCCTAATAAAAGAAGTTGACCGTAGAGAGAATTAATCTCACTTCAATTTACATTAAAAAAATAGAGCAAAGTTGTTTTTCTCATGATTATTTCGTCCAAATTGGTTAAATATATAATTTTAGTTTTCCTCTGCACTGAACACAATTGCACCCATTTTTGGCGGTCTTTTTTGGATCCCCTTGCATATTTGTTTTATCATTATTAATGGTAACTAACATAGAATTGTTTTATTTGATTGGTTGATTAGCAATGTCACCAAGGTATTTGCCGTTGATTTGCAGAGTTATGATAATTGTAAACTTTAATGCAATCTGATCTTAGATTCAGCTTGATGCTGTCAATTTAATGTCTTATGAAAATTAATTTGTGGGATATCGTTAGCCTTTTGATCTTGAGTTTCATGATTTTGGAAATGAGTTATTCAAAGTTAGGTTCATAGAAATAAGTGTTTTTCAACCATTTTGATCAATTTTTTTTTGTAATACATTTTTTTATGCTAACAATCAAGTTACCAGTGCTCATTACCACTTGTTGGGAATATGATTCACTTTAAAAACAGAATCCTGTATAATAAGTTTCCTTATTTAGAACAATTATATACAGTTTTGGTTGTGCTTGATTTCTCAGCCAAATACGTAAATTAAAACGCTTGTTTCCTGGTTTAGAGTGACACAGTGCTGGAAGGGGATATAATTTCAATAGTAAATATAAATTATAATGCATTTTGACTTATTTACCCCAAAATTGTTTCCTTGTTATCACTGCAACACACTGATGATACTGGACATTTTCAAGAAATACACAAACTTCCTTCAAAATGCAATTCAATGAGAGTAAAATGTATCATGTTCAATATATCATAGTATCATAAATTTGTGGAAAGTTGTAATATGGGTGATTGTAGAATGTAAAGTAGTTCATTTTTGCATGATTTTCTGTCTTGGTGAATATTGTGAGTCTGCAAAGAAAATTCCAAATCCAATAGAACACTGAGGAAAAACCTCAGAAAATGTGGAAATTAATCAGTAAATTTCTCAATCAAGGATTTTTGTTTAAACATATATAGTAATCAGTATTATTCTTTCCTGATATGTACATTAATGTGTTGATTTTCTTTCTATTTCTTTTCTTTGATATTATTTGTCTAGATTATTCGACCAGGAAATTTACCTAGCAATCAGGTAAGACATACTAGTCAGGTCAATATATGGTTTTGACTGTCCTTGTAACTTTTCCTAATGTATTATTTGACCCTTGAAACCAGGGTTTAGACACCAAAATCATATCTCCCAGGCTAATATGAAATGACGTATGTCCGCTGTGAGTATCAGCAGCCATTTTAGAATCAGTTTTTGGAAGCCATCTTGGATTTTTGGACCTACCAGACCACTGACTGTCCTGACTAACTTGTCCCAATGTACTACTTCACCCTTAAACCTATTTCATAGAAATCAAATTAAAGCCACTTACCGTAAGTAATAGATGACTTGTGGATTTTAAAGCCTACGGCAGCCATTTTTGGCGCCATCTTGGATTTTTCAGGTACCCTGGAGTGCTTATATTCACTCTAAACTGTATCAATAAATCCTTTCACCCTATACTATTATAGACCATTGAATATGTACCAAAATAAGATGTCTGGGGTGAATAATGAGATAATCAGTAAATGGCGGCCATCTTTGACACCATATTGAAAATAACCACTTTCCCAGATGCAGATTTTAGTAGATTTTTATTATGTAAAAAAAAGTAAAAGATTACCAAAATCCGTTGAAAAAGCTTTTGTTGCAATTTGTTTGGGGTAGGGGTAATTTGGTTGTATATTGACCCGACTATACGTGATAAGGAAGTAGCTAGCTGTTGAAAATTAAAATTCCCTAGTTTAAGTTTAAAGACTTGTTTTACAAGGTGTTGAGGTTTGGCAATCATTGAATGTGATCATATTGTTGATGCATTGTGTATATAAATTTCTATAGCAGTCTAGAGTGTTGGTAAAGATAAGAAGGTGAAAAAATAAAAAATGAAATGCGTTAGAAGAACGTTTCAAACATACATCTTCTGAACATGTTTACCACTCCTGTAACACGTGGCTTAGGATCTATGCATTTTGGTCGGGGAGATAATACAGATTAATGGCAAACCCATTGCCTGAGAACTGTATTCAAAGCCGCCTTCAGATTTAACTATGTCATGCATGACAAAACAATCTTTTGTTAATATTTGTAGACAAAAGATTTCTGCCTGACTTACACAGGAATTTGTGATATTGTAATGATTGGTCATGTTTAATTCTTCTTGTCTGATGATGTGAAATTTTAAAAAGGCATTCTTTTTTTAGACAAAGCATGCAAAGAGAAATGGTATAATATTTCCTGAAATATTAATCATATCACACATATATGTGTGTATTCTAAAAATAATCATGAATGAATACATTATAAAACCTGTTTTCAACTTTTGTTTCTTGCAGGTAATTGGAAATGTGTCTCAATTTAGATCTAAGAAACACTAAATTTTAGCTAAGTTCAAAAATTGTAATTGATAAAGTACAACTAAGTAAAAAAAAATTCTGCACACAAAGGTTGTTTTTGTTGTTCAATTGGTTTTTAACGGTTAGAAAAAATTGAATGAAAAAAAAAGAATATGCACATTCAAAATTATCATATCACTATAATGTTTTTTATTTTAATTTTTTCAGTAGATAAGGCCTTACATTTTAGGAGATTTTTAGAAATATAAGGCTTTGATACTCAAGTGTTTTACAATCATCACATGACCAATATGTGGGAAGTTTTCAAATAAAAAGTGAAATATTTATCCTATGAGTACCATTTGAAGAATGCCTGAAGTGTAGATAAAAGAAATCCGCTGATATAATGGCACTGTGTTGCACTTCAGATTTGCAATATAATTTCAGTACATGTTAACATGTTTGTTGGACTTTGGACCTGTGATATTGCATATGTTGCATTCTATTATGTTGAGGCATGAGGGAAATTGCACAATTAAGATCAGATAACATATGGTGTATCAGAGATAAGATTTTTATTCCATATTCCAATTTTTGTTCTGGCTCCGCTCCCAATAATTTGATTGATTAACCCTCTTCTCAATAGCACAGGCAAAAATCAGATAAAGCCACTACAGTGTAGCTCTTGACAAAGGGACGGTTTTATTTTTTTTTTGCCTCTCTGTACTTTGGATACATGTTAATGTGCGTTCATGAATCTTAGAAAAAAGTTTACAGCCTTTGCAAATAAACTATCACAGCCACAGACAATGGATAGCCTGAAGTAATTTAATGCCTTGGGGGGGGGGGGGCAACTTTTGCCATTGTTCTTATGATTTACATTGACAGGTGGTTTCACAGTTTACATTATAAAATGGTGATATGGATCCAAATTGAAGTGATTGGTTGAAATCTATGTCGCCAGTCATTTATTTAAACTATAGAAAAATTGATAATGACTGACTGGTGCTAATGACTAATTTTATTGGCCGGTCATGGTTTTGAGTTGAGAATGATTTATCAAATGATAAGGATCCACAATCCACATCACTGTCTTTTACAACATATACTGCAATACACATCATTTCACTCAGGCATGAGAATAGTTACTCGTACTTGTTACATTTGAAATTCAAAAGGGTGAAGAATGTTAAATTACAACCATATGGTCCAAAGGCATCAAAATGTAGTACCCTATCATTATTCAATGATTATTTTCAGAAACATGTAAAATAATTTTATGTCTTAGTTTTATTTTGAGCCACCCAGTTGAAAATGAACATGTATGGTGTTTCATTAATCAAATGGCTAAAAATGAAATGTTGTTGAGTTTGTTTATATTTTCATCATGCTGAGAGTACCTGAATTGTAATTATTATACCGTTAAATTTTGGAAAATTTTATATCAAGTATATCAACATCATTATTCACATTAAAAAAACTTTATTTACAGTATCTCCATTGATATCAATGCACCCTGAATTGAAGAAATGAAGCTTCTGTTAGAACACAACACTAGTTTCTGTTAATCTTGATCAAAGTTGATTTGTATCAAACAGCTCAAGAGCTTTGTAGAAAATGAAACTGCCTGAAGTATCATGAATTTGTATGATACTGAAAATAAATAATAAGAAAGGAAACTGCAAGTATGTGTGGTATCAATCAGACTTCAATTATTTTTTTCTAAGAATAGTATTATGGCTGTATAAATGGCTGTATGAGTCTATAGTCTTTATTCATGGCCATTTAGCTGTTGTGGGATCATATAACCGTCATATTTGCTTTGGGTTCAAGTATTAAGTGCTTTAAAGGGGATTGTGTCACAGCCACTTTGAATAGCACCCACAATGCATTATTTTGGTTTAGTCTTGTAATATAGGTACACCCACAAGAATGAAAACAAATTTTCTCAGCCACACTTTAAGCATTCTTACCAGAAACATGATGGCAAAATAGCAAAATGATAACTACATCCTATTAACATCCTTGTTTTCCAGTAGATCATGTGACCATTACATTTATTAAACAAAACTTCACATTTTAGTTTCTGAAGGGATACCCCCTTTAAGAATTTCCACTATTGCATGTATGATGTTCTCCTCATGGCATTAATTGGTATGATTTAAAATATTTTTTTCCAATTAATTGAGTGCTCTGTAATATTTTATAAGTACCTTATACTATAATATATTTGTTATTATCTATTTGTTTATTCATTGAATACTCTAATGATCATGGAGATGCTATTGCTATTTTACTAAATTAGGGCCTTTGTTTCCCTTTGTCATTAATAAATTGAAAACCCATAGAGATTTTGTGATGAAATGAAGTTAAGAGAGGGTGATAGATAGTGATTGAGGAAATGGCGAATGCCATTATTATCTCCTTGATGAGCTATTGTTATTAGTCATATTAATTGCCACCAGTACATATTGCATCAAAAAGTCTGTGTCCTGCAGACCACAATACCGTTGTGCTTCGGTGGTCTAATATATAGAATAAGGAAATTGTATATAAAAGTCAATATTGATCTGAAATAGTTGTTTGCCATTCTGCTGAGCACTGATTGTTGGAATTTTTTTATTTAATCACATGTTAAAATGATCTTAAATTTCTCATGTGACGAAGCAAAATTTTTGCAATATTTATCATGCAGATTCTAAGCTGCCATATCTGATAAATTTGTTGAAACTCTAGTACACACTGTTAAGGTTCATTCCTGCTCTACTTAGTAGCCTTGCCAAAAGTCAGAGCTAGATTATTGTAATCCTGCTATGAAATTAATTCTGTTATTTCTTGAAGCAATGAAAAGGGAATAGGAATCTTCTGAGGGTATGAATTGACTTTGCATTTCAACTTTAAATTTTGTAGACATCTTTTAGATGGATATTGAATATGACACATTTTGTGGGCTTAAAGTCTGGGGTCTGTTTCATAAAATTTCCTATTATAGTAACTTTGCCATCCAATTGTATCTTCCCTGGAATCCATGATTCTGATTGGCTGTTTAGCATTGTTACCATGGTAGTTACTATTAGGTGGCAAAGTTATTTCAATCATGCAACTGGCCCCAGGACTTGGGGTTAAACCACCCAGACTGATCTAGACCCCTTCTTTTTGCCCATTGTCACAAATGGATTCCATTGCTTGTACGAGTGATTCTAACCCGTATAATATACACAAGTTTCAAGTTTGGTATGAATGTATGTAGATAAATAAGTCCAGTCTAATAAAGTCAGGCAATTACCACAAGGACACACAGACAGACAGACAGAAGGGTTAATATATGCCACCTTCCCCTCCCTGCGAGGATTGTATTTGTTTGATCTATGTATTTATTTAATGTAGGCCTAATTAATTTACGATGATTTACAACTGACACGTCTACATTATGAAAATTGAATCCCTAATAGTTTACTTGTTTTGGGGAGTATATAAACACTATTCAGGCATTGAATGAGACCAAAATTTCATGAAATAACCTTATATGGATTTTCTTACATTCAACAAGTAAATCTTTGAAAGTGTTTGAAAGGATTTTGTTGAAGAAATGTGAACATTTTCTTTGTGAACCCAAAGACGGCTCAGTCTGATTGAGAGGTAAAATTTATATTTCCACAAAGAATAAAAGAAAAATTATATATGTTCACTACACAAAATGTTCAAATGTTTCACATTTAATCTTCATAAATTTCAGGAAAGACAAAGAAAATTGGAATTTGAGATATTTTCTGTAAAAGGGAATAAAAGTTATAGCCAATTCTATCATACTTCATCCCATCACATAAAAACAAAAAAGGCCTTTACAATATACATAAAGCAGTTTGATATTGCAAATGTTCGTAATTTTTGCTCTTCATTGTAGGCCTACCGTACTTCATTGTTGTTCTTTTGCAACAATTTCACTTTATCATAAATATTCTTTTATGAAGGGAGTAATTATATTTTATTCAAGATTTTGATTTCTTATAATAAATGATTGTTTTGATCGTCTCTTCAAGAACCTTGATTCAATGGTATCAAGCTACTATTCAGCCCCTGGGGTAGGTTGTGATGATGCCTCTTTCATCAACAGCGAGGAAGGTCTGGATCTCAGAGCACCTCCTCATGACAGGTATCTACAGCCAGTGGAAAAGGCCACTGTGGATTCGGGTGTCCATACTGAGCTAGGACACAATACACCCCAAACTAAGGAATCGCCCAGTGAATTCATACCTCATTTACAAGGTGAAGGGATGGCACCACAGGGTTCATCTGGAGCTGTTCAAGAAACCAAGTTCCAAGAAGAACTTGGCAAGATTACTGCTGAAGACATTACTACCATGGAGAAATTATTCAGTGTGCGAGGTCTCAGAGAAAGTGAAATGGATCCGGGTAAGAAAGCAGCGCTGTTGCGAGAAGAGCAAGAACTCACAAGGAAGCATGAAGAGTTTCAGAGGAAGTTGAAAGCACTTCAAGGTCAGTCATCAGGCACTCCTGGCACAAGTCCACTAGGTGTTCAAAGTGGTGCTGCAGTTACTGTAGGATCAGCAGGGGCTGCGAATACAGTGGTACCTCAAGGTATGGTGGTTTCCTCTGTGACTTCAGCAGGCAACATGACTCCATCAGTCAGTCCTGTAAAGATCAGACAAAAGTTCCCAGATGCTGCTGAACCACAAGAGCAGAACTCCAGAGACATTGTCCAGGGTGATCAAGAAGAAGGATGGACCTGTCAACACTGCACTTTCCTCAACACTAACATGGAATCAAACATCTGTGAAGTGTGTGACAAAACATCCTTCCCCAATGCCAAGATCCAGCAAAAGCAGAAACCGAAGGGAGCAAAATCTGAACAGTCAAATCCTGAAGTGAAGGTCCAACCTCTAACTAAAGCAGAAACTAGGCTAAAGAATGCAGAGTATTTTCAGCAGCTAGAGGCCGAGGTAAGATTAGATTATTTTTAGGGTGGATACCTTGTATTCACTTCAGTGTGATTTTGTATCTGGTTACAGTTGTTGTGTATGTAGGATGATTTTAAATTGTACCCCTCTTTGTGGTGGTAGGTTTCAGAATAGGATCAGGGCTCAAAGAAATGTTTTGTGCCCCATATCAAGCATATGCCTGCCAATGAGTTGAAAATAAAACAAGACATAATGAAAATAATAAAGTCACCACAGCTATGAAACCACTGACAAGCCTCATATAGAAAAAAGTTGTTTATGTTTCACTCTGAATAAAATTAACAATTCGGACAGTTGGCTACATGAGACAAGTGTTTTTTTCACTAAAATTAATTTTCTTTTTATAAAACCATTTTATATAAATAGATGAATAAAAAATATGTAAATAACATTCAGCCTTTCAGTTTATTAGGCATAAATCCCTTCTAGGAGGCTAAAAATTCAGACACTCCTCTCAATCCTGTTTGATGGCATATTAGACTACTGTAATATAAGAATTGGTAGTTTATAACCTGAATTTTCATTTTTTATTTCCATTTTTCAATATACTTGTTTCCTGTATAAAAAAAAAAAGATGTTGGCTGAGAAACGGCAAGCCAAACAAGAATTCCACAGCAAACCTGAAAGCTTCCAAACTGAGTTGGCCATTCAGGAACCAAAGAAAACTGTTGCAAAGTCCAAGCCACTCTCGGATACCGACCTCCTGGAGATCGCCCAGGCAATCCCTACCAGTTACTTCACCAAGCTTGGATTTGAACTGGGGTTTTCTCACAATGAATTGAGGAGACTTCAAGTGAAGGATCCAAGGGGCATTAGTGGGGGAGCCACCTTTGAAATGCTGAAGATGTGGACAGGCGATGTGAGGGGTCAGGAGCAAAGACCAAAGCTGAAGGAGGCCTTGTTGAATGCAGGACTACGTGCCTATGTTGAGTTCCTTGACGAAAACAGATTTATTCGAGGTAAGATCTAATATTTTCAAGAAATACGAAACAGTGGAATGATAGTTTCTTTATTTTACTATTCGATTAAATTGTTATGTAGGTGGTTGTGCTTGAATTAAAAATGATTTTAAACCCAATCCTTAAAACTTAATTGAAAAAACAGAAGTAAAGCATGAATGGGCAATTTGCACTTTAAATCCGTGAAGGGGATTAAAACTCTCTCTGGTTCAACCTCCTGTGTAACTTTGAGTATGTCGTCAGCTCTTGCTTTCTCACACCAAATAATCAATGTGTAAACTTGAAGAAATCATGTCACTGTGTGTAATCATGCCACATGGTGCCACTATCCATTTGTATTCTGCCAAAATCTCTAACATCACTTTTCATCTCATATCCAGATGAACCCTTGGTATCTTCTCCCAGACCAAAAGCCACGGGTAACGTGTCAAGCCGACCAAGCAGAATGTTCGCACCCAGTGGAATGACTTCTGATGCAGTCTCTGATAAAGAACTCATGCAACTCGCAAGGATGATTCCAGTCTCAAAGATACATGATCTTGGGTTCAATCTTGGGTTCTCATATCAGGAAGTACGATCCCTCATGCAGTATAACAGGATGGATTCATATCATGCCATATTTAATATGCTGCAGGACTGGAAAATGCGGACCTCGGGTCAGCACCGAAAGTTGAACTGTGCCCTGATTGAGTCTGAATTAGGTGGTCTGACCTTATCCGAGCCTGTTCCATCACCAAATGGTAAAGTTTGTGATGTTTCCAAGAACCATATCTGGATAACCCTTACAATAATCATATTATTTAGATTGAATATGGACCCATATCTTTGTCAATAGCTGTCAGGTTTGACTTCCAGACCATAAGATGTGTATTCAGTATGCATAGCTAAAATTGAAATAAATGAAGATTAATTACTTTTTTTAAGACACACATCACTGAAGATAACTTAATAAAAGTCTTTACCATGTGATTGCTTGGATTTCCGCAATGTTTTTCCAATTCTAATCCTCAAATTTCTCTATAGACAGAGCAATAGCGGATCGGGAAAGCCTTAGTTTACGTCCCTTGTGGTAATGTCATGGGTGTGACTTTTGTTACCATTCACTCTATTGTTTCCAGATGTAACCAAGCAACCTAGAGGCATCACAGACATGGAGTTGCAGGAGTTGGCTGACTCTCTGAATGCTTCCGATATCAGGGAGCTTGGGATGTATCTAGGGTTTGGTATGGCAGCTATATCTCGCTACCAGCAGCAAGCGGCCATGGGGTCTCCCAGGGAAGGAACGGTCAAGATGCTCCAGGACTGGATAGAACAAGAACCTGAGATCGACCACAGGGAGTGTCTTGCCAACGTTTTGGACCAAATTGATTGTATGCGCCTTGGAGAGAAGATCAGGACATATTCAGGTGTGTTACTTCATGTGTGCATCAATCTTAAAACTTATCTGTAGTTTAGTAAATCCCCCCCACAAAGACAAAGTACAATTTGCTATTCCAATTCATTTCTAGCTAATGCATGTGCCTCTGCCGGCTATGGTGATCTATACTTAGAGCATAGATTAAGGAATTTAGATGGTGGTATCATAAAAGTATATTATTATTTATTGATTGGTTTGTAATGTGTTCACGTTCCTGATAGAATTAGAGTTTCAGACCGGTAAGGCACTATCGGAATAGGGAAGGAAAGATTCCCGACCTGACTCGTCCTTATACCTGATGCGTAATAAACATGTAGTAGTGCCTGTAACCCGAGTGTGATCTTACCAATGATTCAGTGTGAATTCTCGTCAAAATGTGTTTTTAAAGAGGGAAAATAAATGACCAACAAATCGATACTTATCTTACAGAATCTACTCACCATTTTGACACCTTTGAAGAGAGCCTACAGCAGCAGTTGTCACATGCCACTAGTTTTGGCGATCTGTCTTATGTAAAGGATGAGGTCAAGATGAAATATGAAGAGAAGCGCACGGCATCGTTAAAACTCATCGCTGAACTAAGGGTAAGTATTTTTTCCAAGCTTTAATGGATTGATGTGTTGTGGAAAATGTTTTCTCTTGCAACTTGCAGTTTTGTTCTATTGAATATGTTTTCAGTGTAGCTGGTGGGGGGGGGGGGGGCAGGGATGGGTCAAATCAGATGTCATTGTACTTGGTACATAGAGAGAATTATTGTGCATTTTCATAAACTTTCTTTGATTTATCAAAGTCTAACGACTTTGTTGTTGGATGTATCTTTGGTCTCATTTCACATGATGCAGAATCTCAGTTTTGCCGTCCTGGGTCCTGTAACAAAAAGATTAGCCATCGATCGTATGCTTGATTTTCTTGATTGAATGTTCATTGTGGTCAATGCAATCAATCGTGAAGGTATCCTTCTGCAATGATTGCTAAGCTTTGTGTTACAGACCCCTGATCTGTTTTTGATTCTTTCCATGCATCATGCATGAAAGTGGGATTTTCTTGACTGAATATTACTCTTGGAGGAGGGATATGGTATTGGAGAATAGGTGTTGGTTGTTAAGCAAGGGCTATAAAATGTACTTCTATGTGTAAATTGGAATGGATGCAAGGATGGTACTTTTTTGTGTCCTGGTATGTCTTCACATGTACACATTTTGAGATACATGTAATCAGTGTTGTAAAATATGTTATCTACTGAAAAAGCACTAAAATATCTGGAAAACAAAATAATATGTTGTTTATACAACTAAAAGAAGCTTGCACATAAATATTGTTGCTAAGCTGGTATGTGCTTTAGATTGCTATAGCAAATATGTGCCACATAATAATCCCACATAACATAGATCCTTGTGCAGCCTACTTCTAATGCGCAGGAAGGGGAAGGGAAGTGAGGCAGGTGGGGGTAGGGTGAAGCTAGATAAGATTTTATATCTCTACTTATATGCTAACTTGCATAGACTATTTATTATGTCATGTGTGCCGTATATACATGTACATTATTATTCTTATTTTAGAATGAGGTGGCATGCATCTTTTTGAAGCAACCTATCCCTTTATTCTGGCTGGCTTCTTTAATGATAATTTTTCATAAATAACTGTACCTCATTTCATGATTCCATTATTTCAAATCTAGATTTCAACAAAATCTTCTTTTGTGTATGTGTACCGGGTACATGTTGATCTATCAATTTCTACTGTTCTTGCTCTGGCTTGACTTCCAATTTGAATTTTTATTCAATCGTCTACATTTCCCTTCAATATTTATTTGTTCAAAATTCAGAGAACAAAAGCTTTTGATACTTGTTCCTTTCTGTGCATTTTATGAAACATGGAAAAAGCTACAAAAACTGTTATTGAAATTTTCAGAATTTTATGATGTAATTCATACCATTCTGTTGATTGTTGTTCATTTGCATTTATTTGTAGTGAAAAGCCTAGAATGTTTTATTTTGTGATATTTGTATTTTCTGTGCCCTTTTCCTCCTAAAATTCAATAATTTTTGTTTATAATTTGCACCCTTCCCATTTATAGGGGTGCAATGTCCATATGGCAGGTAGGAGTATATTTCATAAGTGCAAGTGTACATATATATCCAGAAGCAAAAATAATTGTGTGAATCTGCATTGCTTATTGATAATTTCTCTCCAGTGATTATTTTAAAATTTATGTTGACTTTGGATTTATAATTTTTGTTCTCATCTGTTACTGTCATCTCTTATACATATTTCTGTCCCAACACATTTCTTTATCAAACATCTCTTTCTAATCCACCCATTTGGTCTGTTTCCATTTTTCTTTTCACTATAGTATCATATCTTTCTGTTAACCAGATTTTTATCCTTCTGAACTCCTTTTAGTGTCTTTCTATGTTTTTTTCTTATCTATACATTATTTGTCCATCATCTTGCCATCTTTCTTTACATAATTTTTCAATTCTTTCATCAACTTTTGGGGTCTTTCGCAAAGAGTACCAATAAAGTGACACTTTAAAGTCATGCTAATTCACACATGGTATTAGACTCATATTCTCATTGACGTCTACATGTCCTCTCGGGCCTGTTGCAAGTAAGTTGCAATCAAACGCAACTCGAGAAAATCAAAAGCAACTTGACTTTCAACGAATCAGAAGCGAACATTTGGATTTGTGCTTGATTCTTTTGAGTCGCGTCGCACCGGACCCCAGACCAGTGAGATGATTGCGATATACCTCATGCTACTACTAGCAATTTAGGAGCAACTTTAAGTTGGACTTCAGAATTTGTGAAACTGAAATAACGTTCTTAGTTTTCTTCTTTCGGTTCTCATATTTCATTCCCGTTCTTCTTTGTTCATCCTTTTTTATCTCTCTATTTTCTCGCTGTTATCATCTATCTGTACTTTGCGACCAGTTCCTTCTGTTAGTAGAATGATCATGTACAGTCAACCTTCCCAAATACTTAATTGCCATTTGGTCTAATACCATTTTGTCTTATTTCTTTGTTTGTATTTATGCCTTAACCCCTCATGCAAAAATCCATTTGGTCTTTATAAAAGTCTCTCTGGCTAATTAAATAAGTTTAGGATTATTTATCTATGATTGTCTTTTTGTACAGAAAATTCCTCATTTTGTCTAATGTCCAGAAGACTGGCCACTTTGTCTAATAAGAAAGCCAAATAGGGCGCTTGAAGAGACTTGCAAGTAATCCAGAGTCAATCACAAGTATCAGAATTGACAGAGTTTGTAATTTTGATTGATGGTCTGACTTCCCACCTCTTATATTAATCAATGACAATTGAAATTTTTAATAATTTTCAAATGAATACCTTGCTTCACCTTGCAACATGTCTATACCAATCAAATATCAGATAAAGTAGGTATGGCCCATCTGACAAATCACTAAATTTTTAGTTGGATGGGTTGTCTAGATATAAGATTGGACCATTTAGAATGGGTTGTAACATGATTCAGGATTAGAGATTTATATCAAGTGGCAATTGTATGTCAAAGGTAAGTCCAAGAAGATTATGAAAGGTTGACTGTATATTATTGCTATAGAGCACATTCCTATGGGTAAATGGGTCACAGCACTTAGTATAGTACTGCACCTGTAGTTTACATTATGGACATTAAATTATGCTTTTTAATTTGATGGCCATACAACATGTGATTCATATTGTAAGATAACAACAGAGGAATGAGATCTTCATTAGCTGCACGATATCACTATTTACGGATTCAATTATCCCCAGAAGTAGATCATAATAAGTTGAAACATTGTGTCCCCCATCAATAAATGACCAATGAAGTTAACATTCCTTGTTTGCTGCTTTTTTTTGCTGGAGGGGGGGGGGTATTAAGTGTCAAAACTTGTAAGACCCTTTCCCATGGGCTCTGGTGTGTTGGGGATATGTGGGTACATAGCCTGCTGTAACTGAATTCACTATGAGCTAGTTTTTATAAGTGTGGCTATAAGGTAACATATTGTCTTTTCAATTCAAAGTCTTCAATGATTCAATATTACAATCGTATCGTGCAGCCCCAAGATATCCTCTACTGTTACTCAATTGAAACGAAATATGTCAAAATTATACTTATCATGAATACAGAATGATTATATACAGTGTATTTAGATTGTCTGTATAAAGGTTAATTCAGAGCCTTTATGAATTTCTACAAGGAAATTGCACTTCTCTTTTTCATTGGTTTGCAATGATTACTAACAACATAGCATGATTATTATGATTATTCCATCTTTCTCTTTCTCTATCTCTGCTTTAATTGAAATGGAGATCGAAAAGTAAAGTTATTTGTTTCGAGAAGTCTTTAAAGACGTCCTTACTAATGAGCAAAATTTAAAGCTTCTCTCACACACGTGATCGATGTTTTTTTAAAATGTTTTTGCTTCAACAACATGGCGATGCAAGGTTTGAATGCTTTGATTTCATTCATTGCATGTTGCATGTTACATTACTGCTTTCATTATCCCATCAGAACTCTACACATTCTCTGATATTGATAGGTTTGCCTGTGAAGTTCAAATGGGATGAAATGTAAGAGATAGCAATTATCAGTTTTAATGTCAATGAGCATTGTGGTAAGTGATGCTCATGTAATATTGTACAACGCCTACTTAGCTTGTTGTATGCGAGCAAATGGGAGGCTGAATGTCAAACATTCGTACCGTTGCACAAAAGACGTACCATCCAAAATGTACCGTCCAAAATGTACCGTTGCACGGCTTTAGGAGGTGACGTCACAATACAACTTAATTCATTGCGCTCGGTAAAAATGAACAATACGCGTATAAGCCAGCTGGCTAAATGCGCAAGGCTGCCCAAGGTCATGTGCGCTTGTGGGATTTTGCTTTCTGCTTTCGGTATTTTTGCTCCCTTTTCATAGATTACTATAGGGATAAACTCTTTGTTTTTTCATATTTTCGCTAAATTCCGAGGCGTTGTACAACACAAATAGCGAATATTCTTATTCGTGCAATGGTGCGAGATTTTGCATTCGGTGAAAGAAAGAAACGCTCTATTCAACTCGGCTCACGCCTCGTTGAATAGAGCATCTTTCTTTCACCTCATGCGAAATCTCGCACCATCGCACTCATGCCTATTCGCTATTTGTATATTAACTGACAGAACGGACATGACTTTCCATGCCAGGGAAGCATTTCATGAAACAAAATGTCAGTGATTTTCACTGACATCTGTTATAAGCTACTGAGTGATATCCTTGCATCTGATTGGCCAAGAACAAATTAGTCAGTTAAAATCACCTTTTGCATCATCAAGCATTGCTTAAATCCCTTCACAGCTGGCCTGAGGACGGTGAGGTCTAGGACTAAACACCAGAACGATCACCAGAGCAAACAACAGATGCAGAACTATTATTACACCAAAAGCTTCGGTCTCTGTTATGTTGGTTGTTCTGCTGAACTCCGTTGGTGGTGGCTGCACGATAGCGAGCCGTCTGTTTACGAGGAGAAATAAGAAAAAAAATGTTAGAAAACTCCTCGAAACAGACGGCTGCCAGCTGTCTAAACTATTATGTGCTGAATGATTCACATAGAATTGTCATCTGCATCAGCTGTGTTCGGTTCAGTGCTTAGTTTTCCAATCTTAGTTAGTAGGATGATTCGGATGAAATATATTTCTTCTACTAATTTCCAAGATTATAGGAGACTAAGCACTACACCCAGAACTACACTTGTAGAATTGCTAAGATTCATGAAGACTGTATACATCTTCTTTTCTCTCTCACATGCACAGGAGGCTGAATCTCAAGGAATACTTCCTGGACACATCAAGTGCGCCCTCTACTTGATGGAGGAACAAGGCGATGACCTTGCTGACCCGATAGCCTGGATTGATGCAAACTGGACAAATGTCATCAATGATCTTGCACAAAAGGCTACCCAGGAACTCAAGGAAAATCTTGAAGTGGATGTCGACAAAAGGTATGTATAACTCTCTGCAAAAAGCAAGTGAAATAATTTTCTGGTTTCAATCTATAATTGATATTAATGTTGTTTTGCTATATTATCGTTATCTGTGTTGGTTTACAATTTATAAATATAGGCATACTACCAATATGCTCTCATTATAATAATTCTGTTTTTTTTTAAATATATTAAATTCTTAATATTCAGCAGCTGTCATAACTGCATAGAAAATATCTTAGTAGTCTAGTGTAACAACAATTTACAAAATCGTACTTCCAGAAAATGTACCCTAATTATGAAAAAAAATAATATAAAAAAAATCAGCTTTTATAATTGCATAGAATTTCTTAAAGGTATGGGGTTACACTATTTGTAGAAGTATGAGGGCACATATCATGCATTAGCTTTTAACCAAAAGCCGCTTGTTGATTTCAGTATGACCTCAAATACTCCATTTTAGCGTTTGAATCATTTTACTCCTATCTTGTTCCGTTCTATCCTAAAGCTTCCATCAAAATCATATCTCTTCCGAATATCCTGTGCTCTTAAAGGTCATTTTAAAGGTAAATGCTAGTTTTGGTAACGATATCAAAATGAGTTCATACAGAATCCAATGAAATGACCACCAAAGTGTCTGTTTGTATAAATAAAACGCAAGTGCCAAAGGATTCTGGAAGAAATTGTGTAATTGCTGAGAAATCAGCAAATAAGCACAGGATTCGGGTAGAGCGTCGGGCCCGACGCTCAAAGCAATAATTATACACAGTCCCACGTGCGCTTATCTGTGTTGGGGAAGTTCAGTCTAAACATTTTTCAGCGTAGATTTCAAGATTTCACAAAGTTCAGTTTATGTAACTGTACCAGATCTAGATCATCGATGATATACTGACAATTAAGCCTGGTTTCACAGACTTTCTCATGAAATCAGTGTTTACTGCAACTACTGGAATTTCTCTTTAACACATGTATGTGTACGTCATGTGAAAAACATTGAATCATATGCATCTTTTGGAGAAAAAACATCAAATCATATGACACTTATTAAGTAAAAAAATTGAATCAGATGCTACTTTGAAGTGAAAAAATGAACAATATACAGCTTTTGAAGTAAATGTAGAAACATAGAATCATACTTTTGCTTTAGAAGAAAAAATGTTGAATCATTTGCTACCTTTGAAATAATGCAATATAATCATTTTATTAACCTCTATTTGAGAACTTTGTGTCTGAAAATTGATATTCTCTGTAAACTTTTCCAATCATAGGATAATTGATCTTGTCCAGTTGAGTGTGGAGTCAGCAGAGAAATGCCTTGAGGATTGCTCCGGAAACATACAGGAAGCTGTCAAAGACTGCACTCAGACGATACAGGAAAAGGTTAGTCTTAACATTGATGATTCAAGGATACCATTAGTTTTATCACAGTATTATCATATCATATTGACACAAAGACAATGGCCGATATACAAAACTTTGGAGAGTTAGCTTTCATTGGGATTTAGACTTCTGAGGAGCTTTTCATGAAACAAATAAAGATTTTCACTGATTATTTGTTATAAGCTACTGAAATCCTTGCTTCTGGTTGGCTCATAGGAAATGTTTCAATTAAAATCTCTGACAAGTGCTTCATGAAAGTGCTTCATGAAATACTCCCTGAGTCCCTGGTGAAAGATGTGTACATCATCCACAGTGGAATCTCTATTTATGACCAATAGATGCTATCTTCCTCCCCATCTCATCAGGTAAAAACATGATATCACTATCACTCAACGAGTAATGCCTGAAGCAGGCAAAGGAATGTATGTGACTTGATTTGATTGGATAATTGGCTAAATCAATAATTTGCTGAGCCTCAAAAGATGTTGCTCTATTACAGGGATTTTCATCACTTTTCACAGAGTTCGCATGTCAGCAAATTATTTGTCTACCGGTAATCTAAATGAAAGCTCAAGACAGATTGACTTTAACATAAGTGTACTAAGTTTATTTTGTAACTAATACAGACATTTATTAATCTACAGTAATTATTATTTATTCATAACTATAGAATAAAAAAAATCAGCAGTCATAGAAAAATACCAGTGCTGCAATTTTGAAGAATGAAAATTGATCAAATCAGAATTTAAAAAGAAGAAGACCTGAATGTACTTGGTATGGTTCTGTTGTAGCTTAATTCCACATAATGATTTTGCAAACTGTTAATTCAGGAAGTTTGGTTACAAATCCAGAAAATCCAGTAAAGTTTAGATAGATAGATGTATTTGTTATCTCTAGATTGAAAATCTTCCTGTTCAGTGGTTTGTGTGATGTTGCAATATTCCCCACCAAAGTTTGGCCAAATGACAGGAAAAGTATGATATGACTATACCCTCTGATAAACTTTAAAGTTTGAGGTCCTGTGGCGTGGACCGATGTTTTCTTGCTAAATATGTTAATTGTACAGTGTATGATAAATACTATAAATTGAAAATAACTGCATATTCACTGTTACTATATTTATTATCTATTTACGGTCAATTTGCAGGAATTGATCATTAAAATTATTGTAATATTGCAATAATGACACATGGCTCATGTGACATGTAGTCTTAATGCTAAGTTACATATTTACGATCGAACAAACAATGAAGACAAGATAAGAGGACAACAGATATGAACTTTAGTACTAAATCAGGAGGTTGATGACTTGTGATATATTGATAGCTTGAGTTACAGCATATCCCCTTGTTATTGTCCATACATAGTTCCTTAAGGATTTGAAACTAGGAGAGGAATAGGATTTTCTTTGCTTATAGATATGTTTACATGTGGTTGGTATCATTATCATAACTCTTTGTTAAATAAGAAGTTTGATCAGGATGTTGTGGCTTATACTGAATCTTGAATCATTGATCTTTGGTTGCCACAGTGAAGCATGTAACCTCGTACCCTTGCCATGAACATCAAATATCGTAAACTTTCATGTTGCGTAATGTTGAGCCATGTCACATAATAGAACTGACAAATTCGAAAATTGCAAGTTATAGGTATCCTTTGTAGCAGAGAAAAAGTGCACAATTGGCAAAGGATTTAGGCATCCCTTTCCTCTCTACAAAAAAAATGATTGTGAAGTATAATTATGATGATAATGACAGTGATTATTGTATCTGACATTTTTGTGTATTTTCATACATGTAGATCCTAGAAATCCAAGAAGTTGGTTGCTACTCTGTGGATGACATTGTTGCCATTTTGAAGCAGGCCGATGTTAGGGGTGATCCTGAGAAGGCCCTTGATGCCCTCCAGGCCAAGGCCATGGCTGAGTATGCAGACAGGGTCTGGAAACCAATGCATGGAGACGACAATGAATACTTCCAACAGGCTATCAAAAATGATGATGTGAGCTCAACTTCTGGGTGGTGTTTCACAAAGATTTAAGTGTGACCTAAAATCCAAGTTGTGCGTGGTATAGACGGCTTCACCGCATTGGTCAAATCACGAAGAGGATGAACACTACTGCATAATAAGCAATCAGATTGTGCGTTACATATCTAAGTCACACTTATCTATTTGCAAAACACCCCCCCCCCCCCAATTTATTAAGCATTTACACTGCATTCAATATTTTGGATGGTTTATGCTATTTTCATGTTGATTTTGGATACCCTATTGCATACTAGAACAGAGTGGCTCCTGAACAAGGCATATGGGGATTACAAATAAGAAAGGCTAACCCATTGCATGCTGGATCTGGCTTGTTTCTGTACAATGCTTAGGGGAATTACATAATTCAATATTCAACCAGTAAACACATTGCCTCCTGGAATTGGGTGTCAATGTTCAAAGCCAATGGGATTTACTGAATTCAGTAGTCATCTGGTTAAGAGACTATTTTGGCAACTGGAATCCCTCTCTGCGTCTTTTCCTGTCTAAGTCTCCCATTTCAGCATAAGAATTCTTGTCGCCAAAAGGGACTTTGACTTCATCAAAGTAACTTATTCTTTTATAAACCTGGAACTGTCAATAATTTTAAAATCATTACTTTTTTATTTTGTCAGGAAGTAGTCTGTCAATATTTACTTAATTGACATTTGATGCGATCATTGAATGACTATCTGAGGAAGTATGTATGCTGTAGTGTCCTAAATGTGTGCTTGGTAAAATGTTTGAAGTTATTAATCATCATTGTTACCTCCTTTATCCCTGTTGACAGCGCTCTATTAGGATGTTGATGGTTGAATATAACATGTTCAGCTGGGGCCGCGCCCAGACCGCGGCTAAGCTGATCATACGCAGAGAGTTTTCGGTGGATGACGTGGTGACAGCTGCAGAGGAATGCGGAGATCTTCGACGTTCAGAAGAGTTCTTAAAGCAACAATGTTCTGTCTGCTTTGATGATTTACCAAGAAACAAGGTCAGAATTTCTAATATTTGTTTTTTTTGTCAAGAACACTTTAGTTTGTGTCTGTGTAGTAGGGAAGGGAGCAAATTGTTAATAATTAAACAACAAAAAGTCCTTTCTCATGCTGTTTCCCATTACCTCCATTCTATTTGTCTTCCTCTGATTGTAATATCAACTTCACGGTCGCCCTCTTTTTTTTCTTTTTGCTTGTCACTCATTATTTCTTAGCTTCCTAATTCTTTTTACCATCTTTTTATCTCAAGAACTTCTACCCAATCTCATCTTCTCAATATACTCTCTCCCTCATATGATGTAAACTTCAAGAGAATTGCATAAGACGCTGCCCTGCTCCTCTCCCCTTCTTTGTGTGTCTCTTTCTCAGTCCTATCTGTCCCTGTCTCTAACTGTCTCACTTGATTTGTCTTGCTCTGTCTGTCTCCCTCCCTGCCCATGCCTATCCCATATTCCCTTTTTCCTGTCACTCTTTATTCCTTGATTCTTCTTATTCATCATCTCTCTTGGGTCTTTGAAAACTCAACCAGTTAGCATTGTCCTCAGAAAAGATGTCATTTAGGAATGGTGTCCTGAAGGTAGACCTCACCTCTTGCCCTTCTCTCCCCCTATCCCTTCACTCTTTTTTTATCTCCTATTTTGTATGCAGTTAATTCAGGGACTTTCCCTAAAATGGTCTTGAGGGGCTTTCCCTAAGAGCAACTTCAGGGGTTTTACCACCCATTGTAACTTTGCAATTGCTATTTCTTTTTTTTGCAGCTGATATCGTTGATCAATTGCCAGTGCATGATGTGTCGGGGTTGTGTCATCCAACATTTTGAGATCATTGCCAAGGACCAGAGTATCATGAAAGGAAAATGTCCGACATGTGACCAACCTGACCTAGATGATCCTGCGGTGGCAGCAAATTATTTTTCATTCCTGGATATACTTGTGAGCATATTTTCAGGAATATACATTCTTTTATAATTATAAAAGTTATTTTGAATACCATAAATGCTTACAAGTGAAATAGCTTTATTTGTGTATGTTTCATATCATATTTGGCCACCCTTGATAAGACTACTGATACAAACCATTCTTTATCTTCTACTGTACCTTGGTGAGCACAAGTCAATTGGTGGTGTTCCCAAAGTTAATCACAGACTAAGGGGGTGTTGCAAGAAAATATTTGCAATCAATCGCAAATATTCTGTTGCAATTTTACAATTGATCACTTTTATCTATAGCAAATCAGATTACACTCCTTGTTTTATGGAGCAGATTAGCAATCAATCGCAAATTTACAATTAATAGCATGGCATATGCTTGGTTTTGGAAACAAAAATAGACTTGCAATTGATCGCAAGTTTCTTGCAATGCCCCATAAGTCTAATGAAACTTGAGTTTAGTTTACTCTTTTATTTACTGCTGTGTTTTATCACCCACGTTCAATATTCATGATATAGATAATCCACAAATGATTCTCTCCACAAACGCGTGGACTAAGCTATAGAAATGAAAAAAATTGATTGTCTATTCCACATACTCAGAATTTTGCTTTATGATTGGTAAAAGCTTTGTGGAACTGTTCTTTACAATATGATTAGATAATTTGCACATATCAGTTCCTGAAGAACATGAGTTTGATGCAATGTATAGGGCTAGTATCTTGGGTGAAAGTTTGTTGCACTATGTATTATCACCTGCACCATGTACTATCCCTATTTGCTACCAATTGTATATTTTCAGCTACGGGAGATGCTGACTGCTGAAGTGTTTGAGCTATTCCAGAGGAAGCTACGGGACTGGAACCTGATGCAGGATGAAAATTTCTGCTGGTGTGCTCATGTGAGTCCTTTATCTACTCTGTTTTTTCCTCTCTCTTTTTTAAGATTAGTGATAAAGTAAAGTTGTGACCATGTGGTTGTCATGCAATTGGGGAGCGTGTCATGAGCGTAAAAAGCTAGTAAAGCAACTGAAATGTGGTTTGTTGTGAAATACTGACAGATTACTTGTATTTTAAAAAGAGTGTCCTAACTGCTAAGATATGTACAGAATACAGAGCAATATTATTCCTTTGAAGGACACCTGTCAGAACAAATTACTTCTAGTATTACTCTGTTATCAATATGATATTGATTCTTTTCCATTGCCATTCTGGTTTCATCATCGGAGCATAGGACAGGGGCAAGATGCAATGTCCACTGTGTAACAGACTGTTTACTCCCATCAGCATCGATACATGTGCATCATCAGAATCACACCAAATATTTGTAACTCTGTGAAATCACCGTCTCTCTTGCAGTGCAATTCTGGCTTTATCAACGGAGCACCAGACAGGCGCAAGATGCGATGCCCGGAATGCAACAAACTGACGTGTTTCCACTGCAGGAAGCAGTGGATGGAACAGCATGAGGGAATCAGTTGTGAGGCCTTCCAGCAATGGAAGGAGAACAACGACCCTGATCTACAAGCACAGGGCCTGGCTGCTCATCTTAATGAAAACGGCATTGGTAAGTTCAGATTTGTCTCTTTTGAAGTGGTATCGTTCCCGTAACAGGTTTTACGTTTTTGTACTGCACCAAGAATGACAGTGGCCAGAGCCATAGCTATGGTTATGATATCCAAACCTTTTTGAATGCTTGTGTAGATGTTGGTATACATATGTTACACAGTGTGGACATTAGTAAGAATTACAATGAAAAGGTATAGTTCTTACACACCCAAGGAATCCATAAGGAAGGGTGTTTTGACTGTTTCGGAGGCACACGTCCTTAGGACGTGTTGCAAGAAAATATTTGCGATCAATTGCAAATATTCTGTTGCAATTTTACAACTGATAGATCCATGTTAGCTGTAGCAAATCAGATTAATTTTCTTGTTCCAAGGAGCAGATTAGCAGCCAATCACTAATTTGCAATTAACTTCAAGACATATGATTGATTTAGGGACCAAAAATAGACTTGCAATTGATCGCAAGTTTTTTGCAACACCCCATAAGTGTTGGTATGTATTCTTATGGCAAAGAAAAATGAAGTTTATTATAATTTTTTTTTAAGATAGTGATATTGATCCTATATTTCAATAAACCATCCTCATCTGAAAAGAAGGAACAGAGTCATAATAATTTACATATGACTGCTCATCACTGGTCATTAGTATGTTTACATACACTGCAATATAAATTTCCTGGTCACTTGAGCCAGTGCAAAAATATCACTTTTACAAGGATTCACTTATGACACCTAATATGACCTGCAAGTTATAAAAGAATGATCAGTCCTGTTTCTGCTGTTGCTTTTGGTGTTGATAATGACGGTACTATATATTCATTCTTTTATGTCAATATTTGTACAGAGTGCCCTCGTTGTAAGATGAGGTATGAGCTGGCCAAGGGAGGATGTATGCATTTTAAATGTCCACAGTGTACTTTTGAATTCTGCTGTGGATGCAATCAACCAATTAAAAGAGGAGAAGTAAGTTCAAATAATGCTCATGTTTTGTGAAAGAAGACAATTGTTTTGCAGCCGAGTGTTGTTTTTTTTTGTGTTGATAGTTTTGACTTTGAAAATCTGTTTTCATTAGTTGTAAAAAATATTTTTAGCAAGAAATTATTTATGTGAAATAATGTATAATATATATATATTTATGTGAAAGAAAATATTTATTTTTCCTTATACCATGTTAAGCTCCATTCTGAAAAGAACTGAAAATGTTCTATGTTCATAATTCTTCCAAATATCTACGACCAATGGCTTTGATACGTCACTTGATATTGACTATTTTTAGTATTCATGTGCTACATAACGGTGTATTGTACTGTGCAATATCGTCACTGTGCTTGAAGATAAGGGTGAATAAGCATGCATCACACTAAAAGATTAAGGCAACTGTGTCTTTTCATCTAGAGAAATTTCTTTAGATTAACAATTTCTGATGTGGAATATATAGCAAACAATCACCTCTAGGTTTCTGGCAATTAGAAAAACTATTTCTTTCTTGTAAATTTCATTGTAAACTCTGTCCTTCCTCAGTTTCTCTTTGGAAAGAAAAAGAAAATGAAAGATATTTTTATCTTATCCACATCATTTTGAACATGGTGGTTGTCCCTAGACTTTCACCTTTGGAAATGCTTTGCTTGCTATTGATCCATCTATATGAGTGGAACTATGCATATTAATGGTACTTTTGACCTATTTCTTTTTTTTTTTTTTCAGGCTTGTGCCAAGTTTGCTTCCTGTCTCAACAGGGGTCTCCATGCTCACCATCCAAGAGACTGTCTGTTCTATCTCCGGGATGAGGATATCGCTTATCTCCAAAATATTCTTGAAGTGAGTGTCATTCCTCCCCCATTTCCCTCTCCCATCCAAAGAAAATGACAGTCAAGTAGTTCAATTTTTGTTGTAGAGTAGTAGTGGTAGTGTCAGCAGCAGCAGGTGGTAGTTTTGGTAGTAGTAGTAGTAGCAGTAGTAATAAAATTAGTAGGAGAAGTAGTAGTAGTAGTAGTAGTAGTAGTAGTAGTAGTAGTAGCAGTAGTAATCAAATTAGTAGGAGAAGTAGTAGTAGTAGTAGTAGTAGTAGTAGTAGTAGTAGTAGTAGTAGTAGTAGTAGTAGTAGTAGTGGTAGTAGTAGTAGGCAGCAGCAGTAGTAGTAGTAGCAGCAGCAGTAGTAGTAGTAGCAGCAGCAGCAGCAGTAGTAGTAGTAGTAGTAGTAGTAGTAGTAGTAGTAGTAGTAGGCAGCAGCAGTAGTAGTAGTAGTAGCAGCAGCAGCAGTAGTAGTAGTAGTATTAGCAGCAGCAGAAGTAGTTAGTAGTAGTAGCAGCAGCAGCAGTAGTGGTGGTGGTGGTGGTAATGGTGGTAGAAGAAGAATAAGACAAGTAGTACTACTAGTAATTCACATGGGCACAGAGATGGTCGGTTGTTATATTAAGATAGTTTGACTGATAATAATTTTGAGAAGGATCCATGCAATTTATTGAGATGACTAATATATTTTCTTAGGATGAAGGAGTGGAGTTCAACAAGGAACCCCCACAAGGAGCTGAGGAGAATGAGGAGGGAAAATGTGGAGTCCAGGAGCAGAAAGAAGGCCCTAATGGCCTGGAAGATAATAAGTGCGGGAGGAATGTCACACCCGGGAATGCTGGCCTCTGCAGGTTAGTCAAAATCTTCCTTTTCTCCACTGTTATATAAAAGAATTGAAAGGGAAATTCTCTCCCTTCATTTAGTTATTCATAACTTAAGAGATTAATTACAGATGAAATATAAATTGTGAAATGAAAGAAATGACAAGTAAAGAATTGATTTACCATTGAAGAAGAAAAGAAAGTTATATATATCTCAAGTAAGTCTTGTCTCATCCCCCCCCCCCCCATTTAAAATGTGATACAGTAGTAGGTTTATTTTGACTGCATATTTAATGAGGCTGTAGAATTCTTAGTATTCTGAAATTTACATTATCACTTTTACAGATCTGTTTTCAGATTCATATATATTTATTGGTTTTCTCAGGACATTTGTATTTTAGGCATTTCAGCATAACATACCAACAATATGCAATATACAGTATAAAATTTACCGTAACATGGCAAACTTAATGCATAGTAGCCTCTCACCATCATAACATAAATATAAATATAACCATATAATTTATAAACATAAATAAACTCTAAATATTGACGAGATAAGAGGTTTCGGATTAATTTTTTAGATAGCAATAGCGCTGTATCTGACATAGGTTAGAGTTTTCTTTTTGGTTGTGATAACGGTACAATGCAATGGACATGATAAAAAAAAATATATGACCATTCAAGTAGCAAGATGCATTTTAGCAACCAATTTATTGCTTTGATTTTATTTAAGGATCTGTAGAAATCATTCGTTCTTATTACTGTTTTATTTTTTACATCTTAAACTGATTTAATTTGAAATGTCATGTAATGAAATACTTTGACTTGCTCATATCCACATTGACTGCACTGTGATTATCATGTTTTCTATGAGTAAAGATCTAACTCATAGATTTCATGAATTTGTAAGCTTTCAGTGTTATGTTTGCTTTTTCTCTACATATTCAATTGAATTTTATGTTTGGGTCACCTACAAAAATCAAGCTAGGATAAGACTGGAAGAAGAACAAGCATAATGTTTCATCAAAAACAGGTTTAAAGAAGAAAGTCATAGGATTTTAATGTTTTTTGTGATCAGAACACATTCTTCAAATTGGCATTATCTGTAAAATATATTTTTTGTTCCTGTTATGAAAATATTTTTTTATTTTTCATTTGTCTCTTCAAGGATTCACTACATTGAGTACCTGGTTGGATTGATCAATGGCAAAAACATTGATCCTTCCAAGAATTTCCCAATCGCACAGCTTGAGGTCATTTTGAACCGTGAAGAGATAGCAGTTCCGATTAGGCGGCCAGGGGAAGCAGATCCTGATTATAGGAGGCGTCTGCTTCAGGTATGTGTTATGAGATTTTAGATTTAATTTCTCTACTTGTAGATCTACAAAATAATGTTCAATTTTTTTTCTAGGCAGGGGCATGTATGTATATAAAGTTTAAAATCCATTTTGTTATTGGCTCAAAGCCCTATACGAAGGACATTGTAATAAGTGCGATCAATGCATTATTTTTAAATACCCCCTAGATAAGCAAACAAACACCCTTCCCATGCCTCAGAAAACACTCCTAGCTGGCCATTAAGAAATATTTATAGCAAGAGATAGTAAAGAAAGTTTGAAATTGAAAAGCAATGTCTAGACAGATATATTGTATAAATACTTGGGGGTTCTAATGGTAAATAGATGTACAATGTAGTATTAAAAACTTTTATCTAGTGAGCTTTCTGGTGAGCAAGTTATTGAGTGATTTCATCTTGGAAAAAAAACACATTGCATTTGATTTCATAAAAGTCATAGTTTATGGTAACTAGGCACTAAATTTTGCCTACCATGAGAACATTGCTCAACAGCTAAGTAAGGGTTTTGTGATAGTTGTCAATTACAATTAATTTACAATGAATTGAAGTTTTGTGCAACAGGAACCATATATATAAAAGCCATTTTCCTTATGAATTAAAAAAGTAAAATATTCCTATACATCTTGCTGCACTAATTCCAGGTAAGGTAAATGGGTACAGGCATTGTGTAGGATTTCCTCAAAAGACTGAGCGCCAGAATCAGGAGCCTAGCCTGGCACTTGTAAACACAGGAACATGTTGAGCACCAAACAAATTGGATATGTTTGCAATATGAATTGTTTTTATTTTTTCTTTTTTTTAAGGAGGTGCAAACTAAACTTCCTTTAAAAAAATTATCAAGAGACAGAGCAAGATGAAGGAAAGAAACATCGACATTCTACAGTGAAGAAAAAGAGAAGCATAATAGGAGAAGAGAAGAATGTAAGCATAGGTGAAGAAAATAGGTGATATTGGAAGTGGAATGCAACTTGCATTACACTTTCAAGATGGCAGATGAAGAGCCCATGACATGCCTGTTGGATTGCTCAAGGAACGCATGGAGTGCATGCACTCTGCATGCAAAGATGAAGCTGGAGGGAGGAAGACGGATTCATGGACGATTGTTGGTGAGTTTCAGGGATGCTGAGGAGATGGGGGAAGAGCTTTGGGACAGTCGGAGGCAGCTGGGGAGTGGTGGTAGGGATGATGAAGGTTCAGACTGGAGGGAACAGAGAAGGTTCGTGGGAAGAAGATGGAGTGGTCTAGAAGCTGTGGAAGTGATGGGGATCAGCGGGTGTACATGTATAGGAAAGGAAGGGAAAATGATTGATCGTCAGAAGATGCTAGATCATCACCGGAGAAAAATGGATGAAAGTACTGGGTTAGAGAGAGCATGAAAGATAACTTTGGCAAGGAGGAGAGTTCCAGAAGGTGCCGGATTGAGCAGAATCGAGGATTATGATGTTCAAGGGATACACTAGAAAGATGAATAGCTTTAGAGAAGCTAGAGGAGGAGATAAACATAAGGCACAAAGTCCCCAGACTCCTGAGATACCGAAAATTACATTTTCCTGGAATTTCCAGAAAAGCGCAGAATTCAATGAATTCCATGGAAACACAATTTTTCATACCCAAAATTTAATTTTAGAAAATGCAGTGAAAATTGTGAAAATCAAAGTAAAATCCAATGCAACAAAAAACCATGTATCAGTGCAAAATCTACCAATGAGATCTATATGGGTTGTTAAGACTGTGTTCACAAAGCTTTACCTGCATACTGCTGTGCTTGTTTGTATAGGCCTATAATGGAAAATTAACATTATGCTGAGATTTCACTGTCTAGGCCTACAATTACATTATCACATGTTTTGTGTCGCCGAAGGGCACAGACATTGCATTTTAGAACACAGAATTTTGGGGACTTTATGCTAATGGTCTGAGGTGGTTCTGGAGAATGGTAATGATTCCAACAAAATGGGACTGGAAAAAAGGGGTCATTCAAGGATCCAAGTATGACACTAACAAGAGAAATGAGAAAAAATCATGCTAGACAGACGGTCTTTAATGACTGCCAGTCCAGTGATCTCAACTTTCAGAGGGTAGAAGAAAGTAGCTCTATTACTATAATCATCTCACTTTCTACAAATTCATTTGAATATGTACGGAGTATTATCTTTGATTATCAAAAAAATATATACGTGAAGTATAATATCATCATTTGAGATTTATATTTTATCTCAATTTAACAACAGAAAGTGACTATAAACTACTTTTAACAGGACTGATAACTATTCTTTATAATAGTATAATATATCAATAATCGTGTAATGTACTTATTTTACCATAAACTCATTCAAACAGAAACATCTTAAATCACAGTCATGAATTTGAATCAGTAAAAACAAGAAGGTGTGATAAATTAATACTTGTTTTTTTAATGAAATTCATCAGAGGAACTAAAGAAACAATTATAAAAGTGATTTGCATGCTGACAATCATGACTTCATTTTATCAGTTTTGTTTAGTTTCATTTACAAATTGACTAGCAAGCTTTCATGGTTTTTGTGCTATAGAAAATTGAAATATGCGTCTTTATAGATCTATATGACATTAAATAGATTTTAACCCCCCCCCCAAAAAAAAAAAAATGTTAAGACACTGTATATACACGTTCTTTAATTAGAACAAAAACCTATTCTTTCCATGAAATACATGCAAAATATTCTCCTCTAATTGTGCTTTTATAGAACTATTATGAAATATGAAAGAGATACACTGCTATCCAACATAATGAAGACTTTGGTATACACTCGCGTGACTTGGATACATGTTTTATAAATTAAGACATACTCTTTAGTGATGAGTTGATGTTAATGGAGAACGTCATTAGGGTATGTGATGTTCAAATTTGCTCTATACTTGACTTTTGACTTTTTTTTTCTTTTCTTTTTTTACCTACCGGTAGATCACACTTACCTTTTCCATCTAATTAATCAAAATGAGACAAAATGAAAAAAAAAATGATGGTGTTGTACACCATTCTGGAATTTGTCAAGTGTATGCTTGAATATTTTGTCTAAAATTCTTGAATTAAACATTCATGAAAAAATTAAGTATACTTGAATTTGAATTAGAGCAAAAATACAATATTCTGATTAAATATATATTGATTGCTGAGGAAGCCATGTTATTAATGACACAAGTTTCAAATGATTCATGTTTCTATGTGCTTCCTTTCTAAGAAGCCGTGTTTATTTTATTGATATTTTTATATACGGAGTTGTCATGGAAATTCAGCATGACACATGAATGGGACTTTTACTTCTAAATAAGAGGTAAATGCTGAAGTCTTACAGGAATTGTGCTCTTCTGAAAGAAATGACAAGCTGTCAGAAAATTATCAGCAATCTGGTGGATAGTTCCCCTTTTCTGATCATTCAACCTCTTAATGTTTTTCACATTGCAAAGAAAAAAATCCATTTTTTAGGAACCTATTTACTGGGGGCATACCAATAATGTCTTCATCATAAATGGTAATCTATTTGGAATCGGCAGTCTGGTTGATCCTTATCTCTTTCATCAATTTCAATTCAACATAAATGTATTATCATCATGCCAAGAAATAATGTATTGTACTCGAAACATTTTTTTCACCCATTAGGGCTTACATGTACTTTCCTTAATATTCTCTATATATTAACAATGAAATGCATGTAGTATTTCAGTCACATTTACCAGCTTCTGATGTGAACTGTGACTTGATTTTGTAAAAAGGATTGTCCTGCATCGGTTGCAGTTGTATTGATTAAAATGATGAAATACATGTGAATAAAACTCACAAATGATATTTAGATTTGAATGTGAGAATCATTCTGTAATGGTTCAAGGATTTTTATTTTTTTATGTGCCTCTTCATCACATCCACAAACTAAACTTGTTTCCTGCAATAATTCTGTGGTACTATTTCAAAAGTTTGTAGCAAATGTTAAATCTTGCCAATCATTTCCATGCTATACTGCCTTAACACATCACAAGACAATGCAATAGTCCATAATCATATGTGCCATTTTCTTCCATGTACAAGAATTGGCCTTGATTTCGTCAACCAGAGCTCTAGAGATTCATATTTGTATCATTTTTTTCTTAATATTAGTTTTATGTTTTGTGTATCACTATACAGCAAACTTTTCAATTATGAGAAATTTGCCACAACAAATATATCGATATGCTGCAAGTACTTAGTATAACCTAAATCTTGCATAAACAAGATACAATGCAAGAGTTAAATATATACAATGAGTTATTAGTTATATGCATTACATTTAAGTGTTATTGAATTATTATTATGCCATTTTGTTCTATTATATCCTATTTTATTGTCTTTTTATTATACTAGATTATCCTTTAAGTATATTGTTATTTTATAATGAACATGTACATTTTCTGCTTAAAATGGAAAAAACATATAGGATATCTACAAAGTACAATGTATACAACATGTGCCAGTGCTAAGTCGCACACTGTGAATTATGTCAGGTGTAAATTTGTATATAGAACAATTTATTTCATGTGTTATGGAAAATTTGCAAATTCCAAAAGACTGTACATAACATGACTGACTTTATAAATGATTCATTTGATATCTGGAATTGATCTCATAAAGAGAACACTCAAAGCATGTGTAACCTGTACATACATACATTTTAAAAGATTGTATTACTCTGTTTGCCAAAGATTTCTAAGCCAGTTTGGCTTTTATTTTGCTTTGTAGGGCCATTCTTTTTTCATGTGACACTTTTGGTCACACGCAGAACCATCTAATTTTGATCATTGAGGGTAATTGATATATATCTCCCTTATAAAAAAAACATTTATTTCCTATTGAATAGACATATTATTACTATTTCTAAATACTCATTTGTAATGGTCTTCCTAGACCTAGTTTCACTCATGACCAACATATATATTGTATTGTCTCTAAAACAGAAGATTGACCACTAAAATGGTCAAGTGAGTAATTAATTTTGACTTGGATTGCACAGGATTCTCACGTAAAATGTACCGGTGAGAGTGTAATGAAAATCTAAAGTAGGTGACGTTTTATACTGAACAAGACAAATACAGAGAAAAACGGGATTAAATAAATAATTTTGATCAGGACTTTGGTCATGTGACTAAGAATGGCTCTAAATGGCGTTGAATTACCAATTAATGGGAGGCAGTGAATGGAAAGAAGGACAATTTGCCTCATACAAATATCTGCCAATATATTTCCAAATTTTGATTCAGGTTCCTTATTTGAATGTGAATACAAGGACCACTGTATATACTATACATCCTGTGAACATCATGATATTTTATAAATATGTTTGATTTTTTCTTCAAGAAGCAATTAGAAAAATTGTATGTTGTATATTTCTTTTTTTTTTCATTCACTTTTCATGTGTAAAGCAAGAAGTGAAAAGTTCAGTCTCTTTTTATATTCATGATGTTCCTCTTGTAAAGGTGTATTAGTGCCATCGCATCATATGTGTATACATGTATATAACTATATTATCCATTTGGAAAAAAATATGGAAAACAGCTAGATACACAAAAGTATATAAGTATGGATAAAAAGAAAAAAATACATCTAAAAAATATAGAAAAAAACTAAATGTTTGGAAAAACTCCCCATGAATAAAAAAAATAAAAAGTAGGCTTTACTCTAATAAAGCAAAAAGTAAAAAATGAATAAACAAATCTAAACAGAAAAAAACTCCTTAAAAAAAATAACAAAAATTAGGCTTTCTGAAAGCCAGAAAAAAGTAAATACAAAAAAAAGAGGAAAAAACATCAAGTGCAATATATCATACATCTGTTCAACAATTTTGTTGTATGTTTGAGAATGCATCAAATTTATTTTCTATATAAATTAGTCATGGCACTATAGTTGATTCACCCAGAATAGAAAAAAACCTTTATTTTTGTATGTTATCATAAGTTGTATAAGTTGTATTTTCTGTATACATAACCTTGTTTCAAATGAAGAAAATCATCTATATCTTAAAGCCATAAGCTTATTAATAAGTTTAAGTGTTGTATGGGAATGATTATTTTGACAGTACTTGAAAAGAAAAATCTCAGTATTTTAGTACATTATATGATTACAAGCCCAGTCATAAAACTAATTGTGCCTTTAGGGTGATAATGTGCAACTAACACCTGACCTTAAACATAACATTTTAGTCAATTATGTCATGCATTCTTATTATATTTCATTAGTATATATGCATATTATATCAGGTATATGTGCTCCATGATTCCAAAATGACAGATAGGTTGTGATGACCTGTAAAGATTGAAAAGACATATTTGCTATGTTGGCCTCCAACTGAATGAATAGGTATTTAAATCTGCAGTGTATGCTGTTTTATTGATTTTTTTAAAATTGAAACCAATGTTCAGTGTACTTCTCCATTACGATGACATCTTCATGATAACACTGAGTGTTCAGTCTGAAAAATCTAAATATGTAGTAACGTCTAATATGATACTGTCTGGGATACAAGTGTGTTTTTTATTCAACTTTTTATGTACATATGTTCTTCAACTGATTTATAGACATATCTTGATAAACAGCATTGTTAAAACTTTAGAGCTGTTCAAATTGAATTTTCAACTGTTTAACACCATTGTGGAACAAAAATTGGTAGATGGAGCCAGACGGCTTTGTTAAAAGGTTGTTTTTGACAGGGCCAGTAGGAAAGTTCAATCTAATTATATTACATTATATCATTCATGTTGCAGTGGTAAAGGAACCATGCATACTACGGTACTGTAATTTAGTATAGTTTATGATTTGTGTGTCTCTCAAAAGACATAATGGTAAACTGAATGCTGTTAATATGGTAAAAGTATACTGTACTTATGAAAAAATTCTGCTGTGAAAACTGTTACTGAACCCAGATGGGTAAATTGAACTTTGTTTTTTTATTCAAGAATAATGGGATGTGATCATACTAGTATTCTACTTTATTTCAGTCTGTGGTAAAAGGCTGGTTGCTGGAAAAGTGCTTTCCAATCCCATTCTTTCATCTAATTTTTCAAAGCCCTAAACATATATTTTATTAATTTTAATTTTTTTTTTTAATTCATTATTTTTTATTTTTTTTAAATTTATTTATTTATTATTATTATTATTATTTTTTTTTTTTTTTGGGGGGGGGGGGTGGTTAATGGCTTGGAGAAGGAGACTTATTTCTGTGTATTTAATCAAATCCCATGCAGCTTTTAATTAAAAATCATATTGCATCATATTTGCCATGCATGTATGTACTACAAAATATATATATCCTACAATTATATGGATACTCTGCATAAACCTCCTGTGCTATTAACCTAAGGCATCCTTATCCTTCATAAAAGCATTTATTTTCAACGCAAATCTGATATTAGCTAACATCGTCAATAATTTACAAGTGTTTGATGATTCTCGATCTGTATAAAACATAATTTATTTTGTTATATATTATTTCCCTGGAGTTTAACTACAATTTTGAAGATGTGCAAATTGCCATTTATCAAGATGTTATTTTGATTTAGCTATTATCAGATGTAAATATCAAATTTGATTTTGTTTTTATGTAAAATGTAAAGCATGTGAATGAATAGAATTTTCCACAGCTCTAAACTGATATATTAGCACTTCATAGATAGTTTATAAGTTGATAAACAAAGAACCTCCATGATTGCATCTTGGGTGCCATGGTATGTCTACTTTCATTGTTAAAAATCAGTTATTTTCTGCTTCAACCTTTATTTGCTATCTAACTATATGTGCATGTAGTCTTTAGTTTGATTCTGTAGTGCTTTGTAGCTGTAGTTTCATAGATGCTCCATGTAAAATCTGATGCTCACACATTACTTTCTGTGTGTTCATGATCTCGTTAAAACTTCTTAAAAAGTATATTCTATCAATTTTGTTTGTGTATGAATTGTATATTCAAATATTGTTGTGTTTTGTAGTTCACATATATCCACTCATGGCTTTTTTTTATAGTTTATAGTGCTTTGTAGTTTTAGTTTCATACATGTAGCTGTAGCATAATGAAAAGGAGAGCTGGAGTATAAGTGCAAGAGATTTCTGTGATTTTGAATTTATGGGCAATACTGCAAATAAGGGGGCTTATTAAAAAAGTTTAGTGTCTTTATTACATATGATTTCAGAAACTGTCATGAAACTAGATATTTTTTCATGTTAATGCAAAAAGCTTAGTAGTACATAATGAATCTTTAGTTTGAACCATATAAGAAGTACAGGGCTGTTTTTATAGCCTATAAATATAATTCATTTATAAATGAAATACCAATCATGTATCAACCCCCTTATTTATTACATAAACCATTTACAGGTAAGTGTGTACAAATGTTTTCCCTTTTCCCCTTTGATTGGAAGAGGTATTTGAATCTATTTTAGTTTCAATTTATTCTCCAAGATATTCATTTGGGAGAAGAATCTATATTCTATCAATTTTGTTTGTGTATGAATTGTTGTGTTTTGTAGTTCACATATATCCACTCATGGTTTTTTTTTTTTTAGTTTATAGTGCTTTGTAGTTTTAGTTTCATACATGTAGCTGTAGCATAATGAAAAGGAGAGCTGGAGTATAAGTGCAAGAGATTTCTGTGATTTTGAATTTATGGGCAATACTGCAAATAAGGGGGCTTATTAAAAAAGTTTAGTGTCTTTATTACATATGATTTCAGAAACTGTCATGAAACTAGATATTTTTTCATGTTAATGCAAAAAGCTTAGTAGTACATAATGAATCTTTAGTTTGAACCATATAAGAAGTACAGGGCTGTTTTTATAGCCTATAAATATAATTCATTTATAAATGAAATACCAATCATGTATCAACCCCCTTATTTATGGCGTAAACCATTTACAGGTAAGTGTGTACAAATGTTTTCCCTTTTCCCCTTTGATTAGAAGAGGTATTTGAATCTATTTTAGTTTCAATTTATTCTCCAAGATATTCATTTGGGAGAAGAATCTAATTTGAGGAAAAGATGGAAGCATTGGGAGTTTTAGGTTTTTGTCTTTGTTTGATGTATCTTTAATTGAAACTTTCATGATACATGCATTTGAAAAGAAATTCTTTAAAAGGATAAAACCTCTATTTGTAGACAAGAGGCAGTAAACAAAAAACTAGTTAGTATATCAGCCAAGGTTTATTACCTAGAATTTACATATTTGCAGTTTAAGATTTAGTTATCAGCACTGGAAAACAGATGGGGGGCCATAGATCCCCCCCCAAAAAAAAAAAAGATAAATAAAATAAAATTCATGACCAAGACACAAAAGGAGAAAGAGAAAAGAGAAGGGTGAAATATGACATCACTTTCTGAATACTATGTCATAATTTATCTCAAAATTAGATTTTTGTTATAATAAATGCCGAAATTTTTGCTTGTCACTTCACTCACAACCAAATTTGCCTGATACACCATGCCTGGCCTTCTCAGTATTTTTGGTATTACACCGGCCCCTGCAATTATAAACTAAAGATGAGCCTTTAAACTAACTATTGCTAATTACTGGTAGTATGCACATGTACATGATTAATCAATTCTGTATACTTTCATATATACCTAATAATATATTAGTTATAATTCACAGATTTCTAATGGCATCATCGAAGTACAACATTGGATTGGAGTACAGGCCAACATCAGTTGACGACTCCACGTCTCATACCATCTCATTTCAGAGTTGAAGTTTCACTAATCTAATTAGATAATTAACCTAAGCTAAACTATTAATCTTAAAGTGTAAATTATTTTTTAGAAGATGTCCAACCATAATACTGTGTGTGCCAAAACTTTTGAAATGGCTGCCAAAGAAAGAAAATATATGATTTGGGGGAATGATTTTATGAAAACATGGAAATCTCAGTCAGCTCTCATATACAGCACCAAACATTCTGAAAATAATTAATGTTTGGATGGACACTTTTGATTTTTATACAGTCCTACGGGACGTATTACGGTATCACGCTCGGTGACTGTCTGTCTGTCCATCCGTCAACTTCTCCTTGTAAACGTGATAACTTTAGTTTAACTTAACCTAGGCTCATAATTTGGTGTGTATGATACTAGCATAGATCCCAGGAAGCCTATTGATTTTGAGGTCAAAAGGTCAAGTTCACAGTGACATGTTTTCATCTTACCCTTCTGCAGTCCTTTTAAATGCGATAACTTCAGTTTAACTTAACCTACATGTAGGCTCATATAATTTGGTGTGTATGATACTGGCATAGATCCCAGGAATTCTATTGATTTTGAGGTCAGAGGGTCAAAGGTGAAGTCGCCACCTTCCACTTTTCTTTCTTGGCCAATAACGCCATTTTCCGCGTTACAGGCGGGCGTATTATGTGCTTACCTTAGCGACACTCTTGTTGTATATTAGGGTGTGCAAGAATGGGCCTTCCTATATTTGCGAGAGGAAGGTATTTGGAGCAGAGCAACAAATCTAACTTTAGGAAATGATAGAATTCGGGTAAAGGAGATGATTTGGATATTTTGGAGTGAAGAACAATATGTATTCAAAATTTGCACCAGCACACCCAGGAAGAGAGAGAGGAGGGGGAGCATGGAGTCCTCTTAAAATAATAATAGTTACATTTCTATAGCACTTGTGTTTCCAAGTGCTTGACATTGTAATTATTACCCTGGTCATCTGATCCTGACATGCGCCTGCACACAGCCTGATGTACTTTCTCCACTATCTGGGGAGCATTCCAGCAAGAGTTCAAAGACTCAATTGCTAGGCATGCTACAGACTTTCGCATCCAGGTAACCATTTAACACCTGGGTCAAGAGTGGCAGAGTGTGGATTGATGCCTTGCCAAAGGATGCTAGGCCGTGGTGGGATTCAAACACACGACCCTCTGATTTCAAGGCAAGATATCGAACCACAACACCATGACGCTTCCATACATACATCACATTACCTACATATCGGGTACACTACACACATGAATAAGTTTTGGATTTGTAGGTGTCATATGAAGAGTTTAAGTTCATGAACTGTCCATACTACTTCCCTCAAATCATGAATCATATACTATTATTTTACATTTTATTAATTGGCAGCCATTTGAGAGAGAAAATGGGTCCACTTGGTCACATCATTTAGGTTAGATTGAGATCTTATAGAAGCGAAACAAATCAAATATAAATTTATACACATTTTGGTAGACAATTTCAGTGCAAGGGGAAAACGGGGCAGTCAATAGAGCGCACGAGAAAATGCTTGGGAAGAGTGCCCGACAGCATTGAGTTAGTAGACATTCGTGTATCATCATTATTGTAGTGTACAAAACATGTAAAGGGAAATGGTGGAGGGGTGGAGGAATAGGTGATTTTTTTGTTGACATTTTAAGATTTGTTTTTCTTCAAGTTTTTTTTTCTAAAATTAGAAATATATCATAAGGTTTCTGGGAAAGAAAAGGTAGAATTATCCTCATGCTCCGCCCCTTGTGTCCTCTTCCAAAACCCCTCATGTTTATACACAGCTGCTTGCATTTTGAGAAGTTTTACTGAAGTGTCCTGTCTTCCCCTTGTGATGTCTTTGATTTAAATGCATTTTAACCTACTGTACTAGATGTACCCATGTTTGGATAGTGTATTAGCGCAAGGCTTCATGTGTATAGCTCAACAAATAATTTTTTGTAGCACTATATATTAGTTTGTGTGTTGTATCAAAATTCAAACTAGTATAGGTTATGATTCACACATACATGTACTTGTATTCCAAGTGTTTATATACATAAGTAGTTGTAGACTGTTAGTATATTACATTGTTTGCTAAGTTTATTTTCATTTAGTTTTAATTAACAGTTTGTAAATTACAGTGGAATCGTATGTGCAGGTGTTACTGGTTATCGATTTAAAGGAACAGAATAAAATATATTTGAAAAAAATTAACCAAAAAAGAAAAAAAACAACATCAGAATGACATTCTGTTTTAATTTTGCCTCAATTTTGTTTTTATTTTGGGGGGCTGGCATAAATCTGAGTTGTAAAGAGGGAGGATTGAGTGATTAAAAGCTAAAAAGAAGTGTTTGATTGCTGAAATGGAGGGGACAAAAATGGGTCAGTCAGGTTATTTTTTTTTGGCCTTCCCATGTCACGGATGATGTGCTACTGCATCTTTTGCCAGTTAAAAATAGGCAAATCAATGAAAATTGCGGTAAGTCTGCACATTTTTTTTGGGGGGGGGGAGGGGTGGTTAAATTTTAATAAAGATATACAATTTGGCAGGTTTTACAAAATTCGGTCGGATTACAGCAAACAGTTTTTTGGGGGGCCTAATTGTAATATCTCAAATCAAAGGACACAAAACATTCATGATGTAATATGTATGTAGCTAAACATGTATGATACATAACTGGAATTTATTCAAAACTATCAGTCTTATTTTAGCTTTTGTTGAAATATGATTTGCTACCAGAGGTGGGGGGGGGGGGGGTGTCTGAAACTATCATGTGAAGAGACTACCCATTGCAGGGATGGAGAGGGGATAAATTCCTCTTATACCAACATCAAGGTTCATTACCCGTGAACACAGATGAAAAACCAAACGATTTTTACAAAAATTGAAATAAGTTGAAAATTAATTTTGAACGCTGAACTCTCACACTCCTGTTATTATCTAATGTGCCTCTAATGGGTTTCACACTCAAACATTTATTTCAACCACACACTAAAAAAAAATCATACTCTCTTATTTCAACCACACACAAAAAATCTTCATATTTGCCAACCATTGCAAAGTTAGTTCCCTACATAAAATTTGACTTTGTTCCTTCAATTCTTATAACCATAAGAGTTTCCCCGACTTGTTGGGTATAAGGGAAATTCATACAAACTCTCTGGCCGGCATTCTCAAGAGGTTTCAATTATACTGTGGTACAAAACCATGGACTAAGCAGATTTCTTGTATTATCATGCTTTAAAAAGGTGCAAAAGGGTGCATTTGTAATTGGAATTTTCTTTGTGCATAGGGTGAAACAAATGTAATAATGTACACAAATCTGCATATAGTCAATGGTTTTGTACCACAGTATAATTGAAACCTCTTGAGAATAGTCCCTTCACTTTCTTGTTCCTTGGCTAGTTTGACTTACAAGGTCAAATATTACTTCACAATTTCATATATTGATACAATCATACTACTCATCCAACAAAAACTTTCACTACAGTTTTCAAAAGAGTAAAAGAACAAATGTTATATCATGAAAATCGTTTATTATACAAAAGAAATCTTGATGCAATGACAAATATACCTGACAGGCGACATGTACAAAACATCAGGAACATTTACAAGGGTTCTCTCCGGCGATTTCAATCAGTCTAGATGGTTCTTTGAAGATGAAAACTTTTTCTCTGATTCGTCAAAATACATATCGTTTGTTATAACACAGATGCCAATACAGTACTGCCATTAAAAAACTAAAACCAGCTTGCTGCTGAGAAGATACTGGTTTTAGTCATGTTGCTGCCATAGACATGGGGGGGGGGGGGGGTGTTTTACAGAATATGACAATGTACTGAAGGAAAAAAAAAATTGGCATCTCCATTATGACATTTTTGAAAAAAATAGCAAACGACATAATGCACCATTCATCGTCATCTATCACCTAAAATGCCATAAAAAACAGTCCTAAAAGAAGGTCCAATTAAAAAATAATTTAAGAATACACTGATTTTGACTACCAATCTTCAGAGGTTGAATTTTATGAACATAATCCAGTACATCTTTTATTCATTTGGCATGTGTATGTAATCCAGAGCTACTTCTGTTGCTGCCTCCCACTTCCCAAGATAATTTGAGTTTGAAGTCATTTGTAAACTAAAAAGCTTCAACAATAAAGAATACAAAGGAATGCTTCACATAGGGTGTTAAAATAAAAAAAATTACAAGAACAGAAATTCAATGATATACAAGCACCTTATACCCCCCCCCCCCCCTCCGGTCGAGAAAACAGCAAATTGAATTGAATTTGTGACAAATACATGGATGCCCCGAGTATGTCAAAATGCTTACTAGTAATACTGGGCACTCTATTCAATATGTATAAGCTTAGTAACAGCTCTCGAAGAAAATGTATGTCAATTTACAATATCTTGTCAAAATATTTATTTTCCTTTCATAACATAATCAAGGTATCTTGTACTTCATATTTTGACATAATCTAATTTTAGACTGCTGAACAACCAACGAAATGGACTAGACGTCTTAGGGGGTGTTGACAAAAAATATTTGCGTGCAATTGTAAATATCAATTACAAAAACTGTAATTGATACATCAATTGCAAGGTCAGTCATCAATTGTAAATATGCACTGTACCTAAAATGATAGAAAATTTCACCAAACACCCCCTCAGTGCCAAATCCATTGCAGCAATGTTACGCTGGAGCCGATGTCTTCCTTGAATAAAAAACATTCATCCCTTCTGAACTGAATGGCGCTCTCTCTCACAGGATATTGAACTATTTACAAAACATTGATGATGATCAAACACTAATTCCTCGGGGGTCCTGTATGTGAAATGGAAAAAAAAGAGAAAAGATGGTTCAGTGAGAAGAAATGAAGAAGATTATGCAATAAGCAACATGACAATGAGCAAAGCAGGTTTCCATTGCTCCTTTGATTGAAAATGACTTGTTCTTTGTCTACAGACGAAGCTGCCCAAATTGGATCTCCCAAGACCACACAAATCTGTTAACTTGGAAGATGCAAAATATTACAAGAACTGAAATATAGCTGTAACTTGGGTGGTAATTTGATTTTTATGCAGACTTCAGTAAATGTGCTTCAAAATCTGCTCTACTTACAGCAGTATTGATGCTGGTCATTCTAGTCGTCACTAAGCACACTAGTTGGGTGGTCATTTTATTGGATTCTATTAGAATTCCTTTTTAGATTGATACAACAACTGAAATTTATGTAAAATAAAGAGGGTTTTTCTAAATCAAAATCATAAGTAACTTTTGACATGGGAATAAACTAATTGTATTAACAGAAGTTACAGTGATATTTCTTACCTCTCATGCCAGGGGGCGGTCCCATACCCCCCATTGGGGGCATTCCTCGTCCCATAGGTGGCCCTCCTCGGAATCCTCCTGGTGGTCCCATACCGGGTGGTCCCATGCCAGGTGGTCCCATACCTGTATCAAGGGAAAGAGAAAGATAGAGGGGGTGAGGGAGAGGGGTATGAGGGAAAGAGAGAAGGGAGAGGGAAAGAGGTGGGAGAAAGGAGATGGAGAGGGAGGGGAGAAAGGAGATGGAGAGAAGGGAGAGGGAGGGGAGAAAGGAAAAAATGGAAAAGGTGAAAGAAGGGATATGAATTTAAAGGAGGATAAAAAAAGAAACATCGTGTTACAGAGCATTTTGTATCTTTATCTAATATTTAAATCATCTATTTGACTTTTCACTTGTTAAATCCAACTTGACCAAAAAAAATTGTGTAGATGACATCCAAAACTAATACATGCGGTACTAAACTTCCTGATAAATTAAACTTTAAAAAAGGAGAATGTAAAACAATGTTTGTCCTCGAATGGTAATCGGAGCAAATTAACAACAACAACAAAAAATTAACAGAAAAATCTAACTCAAACAATGGAAGAAAAGTTGGAGTTTTATATAAAAAACTTAAAAATACAACATATATCATCTGAAAAATATGAACAAGATCCTTTTATCAATGATAAAATTTGATTGCAGAGATAACTTACACAATAACAAAGACAGAAAACAAAATAATAATCAAATGAGAATTAAATTAAGATGAGCAAAGAGGACCCAACACACACTGTCCCCATTCAAACAATTCAACAAGCAAACAAAGAATGTTTGCTTCACTGAACACTCGAAATGAACACCAAATTTGGAAGCAATCACCAACCCTGGTACTGCAGAATATAACCAGCTCGAGAGGTACTCGGACCAGTGGGAGATGGCTTGACTCCATGTGCTACAATATGACAAAACACCACATGTCAAATATTTGTAGTTGATTCCTGATCAACGATATATCACAAGACATGAACAATCCAGGTGACATCATGATGATAATTGAAGCAAATGTTGAAGATGATCGGTAAACTATCACTTCTGAGGTGAACTGAATGTAACTATCTTTTTAATAAAACAATGCCGAGGAAAGATAGCGAGTACAACCAGCTCAAAATAAAGGTAGTTTAAAGGTAAAAGAAAGTAGTTGCAGCAAACAATCATTTCATGAGAAAGTCTTAAAATCAAGGTTAAATGCTACAATATCATCAGCGATCTAGTTCTGGTACGTTGAAATAAAGTTATCTTTGGGAAATCATGAAATCTTAGCTGAAAACTGATAATTCTGATGATCACTAACACAAATATATGGGACAGTGTATTAATATTGTTTGGAAAAATACCTGATATGTGATGGAAATCCATGCTTATTTAGCTCATTTCTCAGCAATTACACACTTTTCCAGAGCCATTTGGCACTATTTTTTTGTTTATACATACTAGCACTTGGGTGATTATTTTATTGGCTTCTGTTTGAACTAATTTTGAGATCGTTCCCACAACTGGTATTTATCTTTAATTTCCATCACCTCACTCCATTATTGATGGGGAACAGGAAACGTACACTTTATCACTGGACTGACTTTTGACCTGTCATAAAGCAAGATTCTCAGTCAATTTACAATCAATCTACACACTAGCACCCGGGTGCTATATCACATCAATAAGACATACGTGCATTAGGTAGGGCTGGGACTAAAACCCGGGTACCCGGGTCCCGCCCGGAAGCCTCGGGTACCCGGGTAGAAAAATCAATACCCGATACCCGAAAATTGCTCACCAGTATAACGTACATGTATTTGATTTGTAATGCGTAGTGTAAGACATGATTGTAACTCATCACAAAAATACACAAGTCTCATTTTGAATCTCACTAATTACCCTCGAAATATCCATAAATATACTAGTTTTTCAATTGATGATGATGTGACCGAGATCGTTCAATCATCGCCATGTTTCTTTTGCAGCGCAGTGACGTCATCCAGCCACTGCGACGCATCCAATTTATGAATGAAAATATAGTGAGCATGCACATTGCAAGCTCCAGCCCCAAGCAGTATTCCGTCAAAACAAGTCTGCAATACTCTGTCACCTCGTACCAAAATCGACCTAGAATTCCACTTTCCTTTTTTTAATATGAATTATGAAAGGTTTTCTCAGAGGATCTGTTTTTTCACCGATACCACGCAGGTAAGCAAATTTTATTACTTCTTGCTTTTCCGTCAAAATCTTACGAAGTAGCGTCGATATTGCATCGTGTTTGTGAGTTTGTAGAATCTATGGCTACGTGAACAAAGTCAATTGATTTCCGGGTTTCGGAGCATATGAAGCGCCAGCCAATCACGTTCTTGTTACCATTTTCAATTCATCATACACCAAAAATGGTAACACCATCGTGATTGGCTGGCACATTTGACGCTCCGAAACCCGGAAATCAATTGACTTTGTTCACGTAGCGATAGATTCTACAAACTCACGAACACGATGTAATATCGACGCTACTTCGTAAGATTTTGATGGAAAAGCAAGAAGTAATACAAATTTGCTTACCTGTGCGGTATCGGTGAGAAAACAGATCTTCTGAGAATACCTTTTATAATTCATATGAAATATAGAAAAGTGGAATTCTAGATCAATTTTGGTACGAGGTGACAGAGTATTGCAGACTTGTTTCGATGGAATACTGCGTGGGGCACGGGAGGCTTGCAATGCGCATGCTTACTATATTTTCATTCATAAATTAGCTTGCATGCATTGGCTTGATGACGTCACCTATGGGGTTTTTCCACCAGTCATATTTCAAGCGAAATGATTTTCGGGTACCCGGGTACCTGCCCGAAAATTACCACGGGTACCCGAAAAGAAAAAAACCCGAAAGTCCCAGGCCTAACGTGCATACATACCTAATAATGAAATGATTCATATCAAATTCATTGGTCAGTTCATTATCAATCATGACACTTGGAACGCCAATATTCCAAGTATTACACCATGATTATACATCAAACATCAACAATCCAGTTAGGTCACAATTCATCCTAAGTTTACACAACACCGGACAAAGGTAATCCTAGAGCTACTTTATGAAAAACAACACTGATTAAATATCCCATTCTGCTCCACTTTTAATTTCCACTCACAATTAACTACCACTACACACATTCACACATGAAAAAGTTTGATTTTTTTTGTTTTCTATCTCTTTCAAGAGAAAAGGTCACAATGAAATAATAAGCATAAATTTGAAGTTCAATATGACCCCAGACACAAAAAAATATTTCTTTTCTATTTTCCCAGAGACTATGGTGGACTAGGGGGGAGAATTTGAAAACTACCCCTTGTACATATTTCAGGAGGTACAAAACCGATCTGAGTGACAAAATGTAAAAAGAAACAACCCATACATTAGCATTAAGTTCAACAAGAATGGTAAATGTTAATTAAAAGAAGAAGGAAAAATACCCCCACCCAACAAAGAAAAATCTGCTTTCTTTATGGTTCGGTGTACATTTCAAAGCAGCAAGAATTACTAAAAGAATATATGAAACTTTGATTACCTGGAGGTCCTCTTGGTGGTCCCCTTGGTGGAAAGCCTCCTGGTCCACCTGACAAAAAAAAAAAAATCATCAACATCACCTTCATGACTCATCACTGGCATCATCGTCAAACACAATACTACTATAGTGCTATTCCATTTATGGGGGGGGGGGGGGGTGCAAGTATGCCTAAAAAGGGATAATTTATGCGCTGACAAGGTAATGCAACTTGCCTTTTACATAAACAAACATTTTTCTACAGAAGCACCCCCAGTTACAGTGCACTGAAGTGATGAAGTCAGACTAATTTATACAGTTCAACAAAATAATTTTCTCCAATCAGAAAAATTAGGAACTTGCAGGATGGGAAAAGAAAATGAAGATGTACATAATTTTATGGTACAGCATAGACAAAGTATCGAAAAACATTTCCTTACCCATAGGAGCCATGTGTGATTGTGATGGGCCGCCGACCCCCCTGACGGGTCCAGACAGTCCTGCTGGTGCTGACATCGAGGCAGACGCTGCTGGGATACCACGTCCAGCAGCACGGGCCATACCAGGTCCACCTCCACCACCAGGCATAGGTACTCTTGGACCCTGAAGTGAAAGAGACACAAATGTAAAGAGGTTATCTATTCAAATTGCCACGTTTGGTCCACATTTATTTTTTCTACTGTACTTTCTGCTTGGTCACACAGCACAATGTCAAATCCTAACTGATTTACCACTTTGTTTGCTAACCATTTAGCCCATTTATCACTTTGTCTATGCTCCAGTTAGGCTACACCCATTTTGTCTAATATCCACTTGGTCTACCACCGCTTGGTCTTTATGGTTAGATGAACCGTTTGTGATTATCATTTAACAAATAATAAAACAGTAAAGAGAAGCGGAAGTTAGATCTGGACAATAGGCTGAATGACACTTGACCAAGTTTGTATTAGACAAAGTGACACACCAGTGTTTAAACCAAACTGATAATAGACCAAGTGGGTTACGCCATGATGGTGCTAGACAATTAGATAAGACCATCTGCTTTTAGTTCGAGTGGATACAAATCATCTGTAACAGTAGCGACTCTCATTAAGAATTGGTGGCGCCCTTCTCGATGGCTGCACTGTTAAATATTTTGCTCGTCAATTTCGCCTGAATTTTACTGATTTTATCGAACATTCGGACTTTCTGGCAGCAAAAGTAGTTGTTAATATCATTGTAAGTACCTTCGGACATACTTGGAAGTATTTTCCTCTCATCTGCCTACGAGAACATGAGCATTTTCAGTTCAAAAAAAGTTCGTCCAAATTTTGTTGGCGTATGTGTTTTATATGTCTTCATTACATGTACGTTGATATATTGCCTACTCGCAATGGCCAAGCATTCCTATTCACGGGACGAGCTATTACGCATCAATGAGCTTGACATTGTCAATCACGGCCGTCAATCTCGCCCTTTCACCGCAGATGAATGGCAGGTATTGAAGGATTTGAACATTGCCCGGCGGACAAAGCGTGGCTATCGAGGGGGTATAATGAGGCGCAAGTTCAATATACAAGTTGTTACAAACCAGCGTCCTAGTCTTCCAAGAATATACCCTTGTACCCCTAGCTGCAGATCTGAAAATCTTATTCTCTTGACAGACAACCCGGTTCATCGTCGTTCTAACCAAAAGGAAGACGACAAACATCTTCGAATGTGTTTGTGGAACGCCAGATCAATGACCTCTAAAGTAACTCAAATCTGTGACATGATTCTAGAGAATGACCTAGATGTTCTCATACTTACTGAGTCGTGGTTAAGAGGTGATGATAATGATCACCACATCATCGCAGATCTGAAGTCTACTTTGCCAGACTATGACATTTTACAGGAACCACGGAAAACTGGACGAGGAGGTGGTATATGTGTGATATATCGTTCATCGATCAAAGTAGTTAAGAACACTTGCCACAGATTTGACTCCTTCGAAAGTCTAGATATGACTGTCCGAACATCGTCTGCATCGGTAGTCAGAATCTACGCCATATATCGACCTCCACCATCACCACAGAACAAACTGACATTTCTCATGTTTTTGAGAGAATTCTCATCATTGCTTGAAATGATATCAGTCATCGACCATACTCCTCTTATCCTTGGAGATTTTAACATCCATGTTGATGATAGGCAGGACCGTGATGCTGAAAAGTTTATTAATGCCCTCGATTCTGCTGGTTTTCTGCAGCATGTCAGCGTACCAACACATAGAGTTCACCCCAGGGCTGTGTGCTCTCTGCAATCCTATTTGTTCTATATACCAATGACTGTCGTTACCTTTCTCAAAATGTCTCTATTCTCAAATACGCAGATGACACAGTTATAGTTGGTCTAATTAAGGAATGTGAACTGTGTAAAATGGTTTACCGACTGGTGTAATGACAATTTCTTAGATCTCAATGCAACAAAAACCAAAGAAATGATATTTGACTTTAGAAATAATAAACAAGTAGAACCAAGTGATTGTCGTGTTAGAATCAATGAAGAGGAAATTAAAATAGTTCATAAGTTCAAATACTTAGGTACCATTATTGACGATGGATTAAAATGGGGAGATCAATGCAATTCAATTTACAAGAAGGCAATACAACGGATGTATTTCATAAGAAAATTGAAGTCATTCCATGTTGACCGCACCATAATGGTTTTATTCTATAGATCACTTATTGAAAGCATCCTCATATTTGATTGTGTGGTTTGGTTCACAAGCTGTCGCAAAAAAGATCTGAATATACTAAGTAGAATGGTCAGACAAGCAGAAAAAATAACAGGACACGACCTAAACTTCACTGATGTATGTCGAAACAGAATACTTGAAAAGGCAAAAGAGATACTATACAATAATGATCACCCATTGAATGTAAACTACGAAAGGATGAGATCTGGTAATAGACTACGGTCAGCACGTTGTCGAACAAATAGGTTCTTAAACTCATTCGTGCCAAGCTCAATCCGAATGCTGAATGAGGAAGGGATTGTATAAGAATAATGATATGCCTAATAATGTAAATTTACCTTGTCGGGTAGTTGATGTTAATTCTTTAAAACAACAATATTGAAAATAAAAATAATATGTAAATACTGATAACAATAACAATTACAAGTGGACAACGCTGTGAAGATTTATAGTACTGATTTATTACAATTCTAATGTAATTTCAATTCAATATCCGATATCTAACTTTCAGTTCAGATTTCCATTTCAATCTTAATTTCAATGTCAATAACATTATTTTTTTCAAATGCTACCCAGTGGGTAGCATTTGCACGTGTATATCATAATTGACTATATGTGATTGTTTGATTTTCTGTAAATATGTTCATTTTCTATGCTATGTTATGTATGTTCAATACCATGTAAAAATGCAAATTTCCACTTATTTATTTATCTGGACAATAAATACTACCTTATGAACCTTATTATGAACCTTATAGAGCAGGGCATACACTGGACCTTCTTATTACAAGGAAAGTTGATCAGCTTATATTGGACCTAGAGTCAATCACAGGACTGTCGTCTGATCATGATGCGATCTTAACTTCCATGAACCTAGAACGGCCCGTGTCTTCAAAGAAAGTAGTAACGTGCAGAAAGTTACGTAGTATCAACTTAGAGAAATTTAGAGAAGACATCAAAAATTCTGTTCTCTCTAAATCATGTGCGTCTAACCTATCAGAAGCAGTTGATGAGTATAACAATGTTCTCCAGGATCTCCTTGACAAACACGCCCCCGCTAAGTTAACTTGTGTATCCTTGAGGCCTAGAGCCCCATGGTACACGGAAGCGGTCCGGAGATCCAAGCAGAAAAGGCGGCAAGCCGAACAAAAGATGGTGAAGACCGGACTTGAGATTCACAAGGAAATATATCGTGATGCGTGTAAACAACATGATGAAACCTTGAAGAAAGCAAAGACCGACCATCTGACCGCAGAAATAGCCGGATGTGACACTAAACAACTGTTCAGATTCGTCAGAAGATTTTCCAATCCATCTCGTGAATCGATCCTTCCAGATCATGACGATGACAAGGAGTTAGCTGATAGATTTGGAGAATTCTTCCACAACAAAATCCAAACGATAGTAAATGATGTACCTGGTTCTTTAGTGGAAGCTTCTATGACATCTACACTTATGCACAGCTTCACAGAGTTTGAGCCTGTCACTGAGAACCAGGTAAAGATGATCATCCGCCAAAGCCCTTCAAAGTATTGTGACCTTGATCCGGTACCAACGTGGCTTGTGAAAGCGTGTCTCGATGAACTGTTACCTTATGTAACTCGAATCATAAATTCATCCCTTTCATCGGGAACCATGCCTGATATGTTAAAGTCAGCATTGGTTATGCCTCTCCTGAAGAAGCCAAAACTGGACCACAATGATGTGAAAAGATACTGGCCTGTTGCAAACCTCATGTTCATTGCTAAGATCTTGGAGAAAGTCGTCTCGGTACAACTACGCGCCTACTTGCATGAACACGGGTTGTTCCCACTTATGCAGTCTGCATATAGACACTTCCATTCAACAGAGACCGCACTTGCCAAATTGATGGATGATCTCCTTCTCGCCGTTGACAGGGGCCAAGAAGCGATTCTTGTCCTACTAGACTACTCTGCAGCATTTGAGACAATCAACCATGAGCTACTCATTCACACACTGACTCATAGATATGGCATTCAAGGAGTTGCACTGAAATGGTTAATATCCTACCTTGAGAATCGCCATCAGAGGATCAGAATTAATGGAACAAATTCTAAAATGTTTCCTCTCCCCTGGGGTGTCCCCCAAGGGTCAGTGGTTGGCCCCCTGGAATTCATCTTGTACACAGGTCCACTGACTTCTATCATTGCTGCTCACCAAGGGATTCATCATGTAGTATATGCTGATGACACTCAGATATACATTGTTGTTAAGCCTGGTGATCAAACGGACGCTGTGGGTAAACTACAGGGATGCTTGGATGATGTTCGACGGTGGTCAGTTGACAACCAGCTCATGCTGAACGGATGTAAAACTGAAATCCTCCATGTCACTTCACAGTTTAGGAAGACCACACCACTCTCCGGTCTGCGGATTGGTGACAATGCTACCTGTTCCACCTCTGAAACTGTGCGTGATCTGGGCGTCACACTGGATGACAAGCTGACTATGAGACAACACATCAGAAACACGTGTCGGTCTGCAGGGTTTGGATTATCCAAAATAGGAAAGATAAGGAAGTATCTGGATAGAGCGAGTGCGGAAAGACTTGTACATGCTTTCGTCACAACACATCTTGATTACTGCAATAGCCTCCTGATCGGACTTCCCAAAACTCAAATAACTCCATTACAGCACATCCAAAACGCCGCCGCAAGGCTCATAACACGCTCAAGGAAATTTGAACACATCACCCCAATTCTCCAATCCTTGCACTGGCTTCCAATCCAACAAAGGCTACAATTCAAGATCCTTCTCCTCACCTTCAAGGCCAAGCACGGCATCGCACCTGCATATCTCACTTCACTGATCACATCCAAAGCGACTACTGGTTCCCGTACACTTCGTTCTTCAGCACATGCACACCTAGATCTCGCACCTGGACCCCGCACCTGCACGAGATACGGCGATCGCGCCTTCTCTTCAATTGCACCCACTCTCTGGAATAGACTTCCTACCCAAATCCGTGATGCTCCTTCTGTGAATGCTTTCAAGAGCAGACTAAAGACATTTCTGTTTAATTCTTCCTTAATTTCTTAATATCTTTATTATGTGGTACTTAAGTTATTTAAATTTCATTATTATTATGACTATATTATGATGCATACATTTAAGCAATTTTTGTGTATTCAATGATAGGGCGTAACATTTTCACCTTAGCCATACTTAAATGAATAGATTGAATTTGAACTGATGTAATAATAATACCAGAACATGCTATCAGTAATGTATATAATTATGTTGAACTCAGATTTTTGTTAAGTTATATACATGTTTACTAATTTGTTATTGTAAAGCGCATTGAAATGTTAATGTAATGCGCTATATAAATGTAACTTTTATTATATTTATTAAGATTTAAAATGTTCTACCTGGATCACCTCTGCTGTGGAGATGAAAATCAAAGCAAATAGTTTGTCAATTTTTCTCCCAGTATTATTATAGGTCTGAATTGCAGGTAAATTTCTAGATCTATTTCCCAATACTTCACAGCAAAGTGTATCCTGGCTTTCTCTTAAGAAGGGCCTTTATTCAACAATATGGCATTTTCCTTATAACACGAACTGCATCATTGAAAGAGGGGAAGTTTACGCATCGTGGAGAAGCAGTTATGATCTACACAATTCATACCAACGAGGTAAGAATGAAATCTGTCTGGCCAGGAGTAGTTGCACTTGTGTGGCTGTCTTCAGAAACAGGTTTTTACTTTACTTACCTGTCACATCTGGCTACTGATGAAGAGTGTGACATAACCAACTCATTTCATTGGTTGTTATTCTCAGCCTTCTGATTTATGTCTTAAAGTACAATGTAGGGCTGGATAGCCGATGTAACCAGTCCAATTTCTTGCAAACAGGTGGACCACTAAAAAATAAATACCCAAGAACTTCACAGGCAAAACTGACAATTAAGTCTAAATAATTTCAAATTCTTTAAATTTGAAGTGGGGGCCCTGCCCTGGACAATACAAAGTACAGCTGCAATTGATGGAGAATGAGTGTCCTGTTGAATGACACAAAAGCACTTACTGAGTCTTTTGCTGGCCCTTCTACCGTCATGGAAACAAGATGTTCTCCTCGAAGCAGGACCAGGCCAAGTACTCTCTTCTCCTCTTTAGCAGGGGCCTTGGCACTCTTGGCTCTAAGCTTTCTGAACTCTTCACAGTCACCAAGAACAATGTTCATGTGTTTGTCAAAGGCAAGGAATGTACCTGTGTGGAAGGAAAAACAGTTTTCAATCAGAATTTCGTCGAGATGATAAATACAATCGAATCTAAATTCTTTACGTCAGTTGGATGACCTGTGTAGCCTATCTCCCCTTTAAAGTAAACATGAGGTATACATGTATAAATAATCACATTGAAACGGGTCACTTTTTAAATAAAAATAAAAAAACTTTTTACATACTTTACTTTATTGGATAGGTTAATGTCAGTATTAAAACCATTTCCTTCTTGATTTATCTGTAACTTCACATTTCAATAATTAAGTTAATAAGTTTATTTTTACTTTTCTACTTCTTTAATAAAGATGTTTATTCGCATCTTACCAAATGGCAAGACTATAACAACACTAGGCCACTTTTAATGAGAAACATTTATACCTAAAACCTTTTCTAATGCCCCTAAACCCTTTTTCTTGACAATACACATGTAATCCTGTAATGTCACTATAAACTTTTCAAGAATATTCCGGTTTTTAATCAAGTTTGTATTTTCTAATATAGGACTGGCTTGATTGAACATACCCCACCCTAAGAAAATATTTTAGCCCCTCCATCCTTGACTAAGCCCTAAGTCTCCTCCACTTGCTTCTCTGCATATCTTTAGTTGCCCCTTCACCTCCATCTGGCCACTTCTTTATCAAAGCCCCACCCCCATCAAAGAACCCTATAACACAGGGATGAAAGGTGTGATTCCTTTTCCCTGACAAATGATAATTCATATTCACCAAATAGTGAATAAATATTAAGGCACAATAGCAGATTTGTTGTTTCGTCATACTTTGGGCCATCACTATCTTCTTACCAATGAATGTGCGTCCATCCTGCAGGTTAACTCTCATCCTGTAGTTGATGTACTGCACCATCTTTGATGTCCTGCCCACCACCTGGAACAAAAAGATAAAGATTTTTTTCCCTTTTTATCCCAGAAAACAAAACGAACATGTACTTCCATAATAAAAAAAAATTCTTTCACATAATTCTTTTACATAGGCCTACATATTTTTTTAAACATACAATTTAATTCAATTTCAAATTTTTAATGAATAATGAAAAGAGCACTAGTGATGCTTAATTCATAAAATAATTTATATACCTCTTTTTATTGGTGGGGTTATTTTTCCATAAAATCAACCTTTTTCAAGATAAAAATATTTCTCCACTTCACCTCTGAGAGACATTTCATCAGCAAATTTGCAACCATGCAGTGTCAATTTTATTGCAATCAGTCCATTCCAAGGGTAAATCCAGGGGTAAAATCCATGATTTTGACTTCCATATGACCCTCGCTAATTTTGGACTCCAAAAGATCGATGACCGAAAATAATCTCATAAGGGGGAAGTTATTTTTGGCTAAAATGACAGTATGTTTAATCTATCACAAAAAAATCTGCAATGGCCACTGTGGGGTTTCCCCACGGCAAGAAATTTGACACCATTCCAAATATGGCACTCTCCCAAATATCGGACATCTTGGCCGGTTGAATTGGAAATGTGTGCTGTAAAAGCGCACTTGCTTTTCAGAACAGAGGCCCATGAATCTAAGCAAAGATATCCGATTTTTAGAGCCAAAAGCGGTCAGTTTGGTAAGTGAATAATAATTATTTATTGATTTCTATATAAAAATTGATAGAAATAATCAAAATCGGCATTTGCAAACCTGAAATTCAGCAACTATTAGGGGTTTTAGAGCGCAATTGAAATCGCCGAAATTGATCGTGGTGCCAAGCTGCGTGGCGCACACCACTCCTTCCTTGTCCGATATTCGGCAAAAAACTAGCTTCTGATCAGTAGAGGAACTTGTCCATAAATTGGGATTGTCCCCCCAAAAAAATAAAAGAAAAAGATATCCTCTGTCCTCATGTCTTGATAAATTGAGATTGTCCTTGTTTATGGGAACATAGATGGCAATTACAGGGAGTGCTAAAAATAGATTCAGTGACCTCAATGCCCCCCAGTTCAATGTTTACTTTATACGACTTGTCGTCTTCCAATAATCTTGTTATGAAACCTGAATATGTTTACTTGACTAGCGCACTTGATCGGTGTCTGCACTTACATAAACTTTCCTAGATTTCTTGTGTGGAGAAATCTTTCAAACTGAGACAGTCCCTGTAATTGTAAACTGGGACAATCCTAACCCAGGACTCGCCCGTGTATTATTAGGCAGAGGATACTCTCCAAAACGGGGTAGAATGGGGTCGCAATAGCACCCAAATAAAAGGGGAAAAAATGAATTTTTACTACTAATTATTTATAATTACGTATTAAATTTTAGTATTTGTGAAATAATAATTTTTATCTATAAATTGTTCTTCAAAACGGCATCGCTAGTTGGATGTATGTCATCACAAAGCGGTTCAAGGGTCAGGTCTATTGTCTTTGCTTTGTTGACAAACGGATCGAGGGATCTACGGGAGATCGGGTCTGGTAAGAAACGTCTCATTTTTACCATTTATAGTGAAATAATTTTTATCCCTTTATACGCATTAGGCGCCTGAAGGTTCATAGATAAATAAAATTCGACCCTACAAACCGATTTCACCCTCTAGTCTAACTATGGATTTCCTAGGAAAATCCATCTTTGTGTACATGTGTCTCTTATACATATATCAAGGCTCCACATTAACTTTTTTTTGTGGTGGCCCGTTCGGGCCACCAAAATCATCAAATAATTTTTGTTAGTGGCCCGATATTAAAGTTTGGTGGCCCGAAAAATATAAAGAAACACATTAAAAATTAATAAAACAAACTTCTGAAATATTAATTCTGCAGCCACTACGCTTAGTTACTTTCACTTTATCATCTTGTATGTAAACCTTGTTTGCTGTTATTTTACTTTGCTAATTGGCTTGTGGTAAAATATAAATTGTTTCTATCATTGTAAAAATGAAATGATTGAAAGAGAATAAATGAATTTTATTGTTCGCAGGTTGTGTGGACTTTTTTTTTAAATCTCCGTATAGACACACACTCATATTGGTAAAGTAAATAAATAGTGCATAGCAAACTCAGATAGATGTACAAAACAATTGTTTTTCATTTCTTCCTCTTTGAATCCTAAAACCTAGATTATGCAGGCCCCAAATCCAGTTTATTTCTGTTTTCTCTTTTGAAGCATATTATAGCAGGAGAAAATCACATAAATATATGCTGCAAAATTAGAACAATGCATAAAAGGGGGAAACAAATGAAAATAATTTTCAAAAAGTATATTACAAAAAGAAAACAAAAATAATAAAAGAAATAAGTGAAATAAAACAAAAGAAAGAAAATGAAGAAAGAAAAAACAAAGAACAGGGAAAAAAAGAAAAGAAAAAATTTAGAGAGAAAAAAAAAAAGTGAAAGAAAAATGAATAAAACAAACTTAATTTAAACATGGGGAAAAGGGGAAAATTAAGAAGCCATTACGAATATTTTTTAACAGCTGTGGCAACAGTCTATTCTGACTGGAATATAATTAAAAGCCAAGCAAATAATGTTCACTTACCTTCTGGGAATGGCACATTTCTATTTTTATATCCTTTAGTTTATTTTTTTTTCAGTAGAAACATATTTTTTAATCAGGCATATTCAATGGGAAGGGGTATAAATGGTTTAACCACTGTAAAAAAAATGATAGAAAAAAAAATAAGAAGAAAACAGCAAAAGTTATATCTGGAAAAAAAGTGTGAGAAAAGTCCTTCCCTATATTTGCCAAAATGTTGGAAAAATTCACATTTCATATCAATGAAATGCCTTCCCAAAGTATTTACTTTCTCAAGAGTGGTTTAAGAAGTCATTTATAAACAAGAAAGAAAGAAACTGTCTGTTTATTTTTGGCTAGAAAAGACACAGCTTCGAAAGAAACCAAGTATCAACATACATACAAATGCACATGTGGGACTGTGATGTACTTGCCTATGTGTTTTTATGTGTTTTAATTCATTTGGAAATCGGTCTTTTGTAGTCAAAAGAGAGGTCATAATTCCTCTTCTTAATGCTTGCAAATAATCAGGGTACACCAAATTTTCGTAATATAGACTGTAGAATGTCATTTCATTGGTGTAAAATGTGACTTTGACTCAGATTTTCAAAGTTCTGTGGAAGATTTCTTAGCAGCAACATTTTTTATCGGAGCTCCATCTAGAGCACAGCTGTATGCAGTGGCTTCATGCAAAGCTCACGCCAGCCGGCGTGGCTGGCTGGATAATAGCTACTGTATGCTATAGCTGTAGGCCTAATATGCAAACTTTGTGTGTGTGTATTTGTGTGTAGATCAACAAAAAGGGCGCATGACGAATTGGGTTGCAATTTGAACTGTAGAAAGTTGATAAATGCGTGCAAAATCGGGAGAAAAGTTGCGCTTCTTTGAAAATTATTGGTTGTCCGATTCGGGCCACCAAAACTTAACATTTTATCAATAATGGTTGCCCGAGGTGAATTTCTGGTGGCCCCAGGCCACCGCTAATGTCGAGCCTTGCATATATGGACAGGGATTCAAGACTCCACGATGAAGAAATATATGTCAAAATATTAAAAAAAACATCATCATCATGATCATGGAGTCCTCAAGACTACATGTAAGTAGATCCTAAGTAAATAAATTCTGTTTACCATATTCTTCCAATTGTTTTTTATGACATTACTACAATTCAACATTCATACCACAGAAAACATAGATCCTACATGAATTATATTTGATTCAATGATTGTATTTTTGTTTTGGATCAAATGACTGAATAAAATGAACTGAATTGAATATAAATTAAAAAAAATAAAAAGTGTGGATATTTGGGCACTTTACTCTACAAGTTACAACCATTCCCGATCGCGATATTCAGAAACGCAGGGGCATATTGACCTCAAAATGTGACTGAATTTACTTGCCATGACAATTTTGCAAGCAATTTCTGACTCGAAGTCGGCCAGTGTGAAATTGCATTGGCGCCGTAACATCACAAAATTTGTGAAGAATTAGATCAAGTGCAAAGTTCAGTTTCAGATTGTTTTATAATTCTTTACAACACATACAATTTTGAAATTTAGTCCAACAGTTTTTTTTTCAAGCTCCCGAGGCTGAGCTCCACAACTCAAAAGCCAAAACTGGATTAAAATACAATACAATGAATTAATACAAGTTACAAGAATCAAGATCAGAAGATACCAAAATTCTTTCTAACAGTAACATTAACAAAGTTAACGTGGAGCTCTGCGTTCCGTATCTGGCTTGAATTGGCCAAGTAAGGTAAGGAATGCAGAGCTCTACGATTTAGAGCCATATTAAGTTGAAAAACAACAACAGCTAATTTGTTTTCAACGACTTCACAAGTCTCTATGAAAGCCGAATCAATGCCATTTTTAGTTTCAAAGAGAAAACCGAAACATACACAGATATGTACATGTGGGACACCGTTTTCGAATACACACATCCCCGCAATAAGTCACAAATTGTGAGCTTCATTAGATAAATTAAAATAAATCGTAATACATTTCATCGCATATATGTATATTATTCATATAAATATATAGTTACCATTTTGAAAGATTGTTATAGCCCCGATGTAGAAGGATATTGACTGCTTTCGTCGACCGTCACAAACATTCGCGAAACGACACGCTCAGCTAGCTGGCTCGAGCAGCGCGAGCATATATGCAAATATATGACGCCAAACAGCACGCGCGGCGCAATACGGAAATTAAACCAATTACAGAGTCCGTCTCAGACCCCATCTTTGTCAAGTGGGAATTTACAGACGATTTGATTGGTCCTTAAGCACAACAAAGATGGCAGCGCCCATGGCCATACTTTTCTACGTTGTCGATGTCTTGCATTAGGACTCTATAGGAGACTATTTTATCAGTTCTAACTTCATCTCTTGAATTGAAAATGGATGAAGACGAATATGGAGATGTTGACTGGAACTATGACCAGGCTGTACGTATGCTTAGTAATTCTTTTTAGCATTGTCTCATTTGTCTGGGTTGGGCGCCAACTGCACTCCGTCTCCATACCAGCCGGCGGGCGCGCCGGGCCCGCGGACTTTGCCCGTGCCTGCGCCCGTTCTGCCTGGCTATGGCTATGCCTATGGCTATGCCGCTGTTCGGTAAACGCGGTAGCAGTGCCAGTGCTGAGGGTTACGATACCTCGTCCTCGGGCGAAGTTCGTGCAGGCTCCACTTCACTACCACTGACCACTACGCTACGAGCGTAGTGGAGCGGAGCCTGCATGAACTTCGCCCGAGGTAAGGTCGGATTACCAGTGGCAGTGCTGAACTTAGACAGCTGGCAGCCCTCTGTTTCGAGGAGTTTTCTGACACTTTTAAAATTATTTTTTTTAATTTCTCCTTATTATACACAAACGGCTTGCTATCCACTCTAGGCGACACCCCAATACTTACCCGTGCTAATAAACTGGGACTCCACTCACGCGCATTTGGGCCGCCCTAGCTTAGAACTAAGCTTTGTTTTACTAAAAAATAAATCTTGTAATGATTCAATAAATGTTACTTAATAAATTAGTACTGTTAAATCGGTACTCACCGGTTCTTTTCTTGAATTTTCTGGCAATTTCCCACGCTTCTGGCTTCAATTCTGCGGCTGTTCCTGTCGCGGTAGACAACTACATATGCAACTTTATTTATAAATAGAGCGCCCCTTACGATAGTTGTTAAGAACGCGGCCAAATTGTTAGGTTTTTTGCACTGTGTCCAAGGCGTTTTTATTTTGTTTGATTTTTTATTTTTAATAAATATTTTGTTAAATAGCGATTTTTACGTCAAATATTAAATTCATATCACAAAATATTTTTTATTGTAGAAATATATATAATATCATGCAATTATTCATTCTATATATATTTTATAATAAAATTTATAATTGTTGCGGTCTTTAAAAAAGGATAGTCGATTGATCAGGTGATGACCACATGTATCACGTGATCTGAAAATCAGCTTCATACCGCTTTGATCGCACTCGACATTGACCGGACTGACTGCCAAAAAAAGATCGAAAAATGACTCAAATGTAAGTTTCCCTTTATTTTATTAAATTCAAATTAGGAATAGGAATATATTTAATGGGCAATCTTTTAATAAATGATAAACAAACGAGGACAAAACTCATATTTTGGGAGTAATATACTTGGGTGCAGGAAACAGTACGTTTAGAAGTTCTAACCTGTTTTTAACGCATTGTCGCCTATGAGGTCCATACATGTTAATGTTTGGACCTCATTGGTACTAGGAGTGTAGACAGGAATAACCGTCGTTTCTGGGGATTTATTCAACAATTTCTGACATTTTACTGTAATCCCCATTTACCGACGGTAGGGTGTACGTGTGGGCTCGCATGTGTTCTCATTCCCTCCCTTTTGTCAATTCACAGTCCAAAGTTTGATGTAATTTTACACATCGAATTTACAATCTAAGGATGTATAAACAACAAACTTTTAATTGATGATATTCTAACATTTAAATACTTTAAACGATATAGATGAAAAAGGCATGAAAAATATACTTTACCGATGTTTAATTGGGTTGAACACGATAAAAATGGTCAAAATGGCAGCCAAACTATAAAATATTTACAAACGAACGTCAACAATCACGAATGTGATATCGATATTGCTTTCGATATTATACGATCTGCTCCATATGCGATCGAAACCGAAGATAAACGATACTAGTTATACTAGTACTAGTACTAGTTATAATCGCGATATATCGATTCGAGACATTAAGTTAATAACGATAATGACGTCATTCAAGATGGCAACTTGCAAGAAAAACCGTCAGGTCAGGTGAAAATGTCTTAGATGACAGATTTCTCAATCATCCAGAGGATTTTTTTCAATAACTCCGGCCCAAGGTATGCAATTACTTAATTTATTTATACTTCCCTGATAATGGAAACCATGAAACTTTCAATTTTGCTTAAAAAACAGTTTTAAATCGCGATCTATAAAACGCTAGTTCACTATACGTTGGCTGTAGGTACGGGGCCCCACCCCCTTCAGTCTATGTATGGTGAGTGGAGCCAACGTAGTTCAGCGGAACAACCAAAATACAGAGACTGAAGCTTTTGGTCTACTAGGAGTGTTGCTATCGTGCAGCCACCATAAGGGCACTCTAGGCGACACCCCAATACTTACCCGTGCTAATAAACTGGGACTCCACTCACGCGCATTTGGGCCGCCCTAGCTTAGAACTAAGCAATATTATCTAGAAATTGTTACATTGTAGTCATTAAATATGTTCTATTAAATAAATTGATAATGTTTAATCGGTACTCACCGGTTCTTTTGTTGCATTTTCAGACCATTTCTCACAATTCTTCGTAAATATTTGCGGCAAATTTTGTCGCCATAGACAGCTTAGCATCCATCTTTATTGATAAATGGAGCGCCCTTTACGATAGTTGTTAATGCCGCGGAGAAATCGTTAGGCATTTTGGCCTGTGTTCAAGGCGTTCTTTCTGTTTTATTTTTTATATTGAAGATTGTGCATTTGTTGAATAGCGCCGTCTACGTCAGGTATGAGATCGAGTGTATAATTATAAATACACTCTTCCAAAATAATTATGATTCCGACCTGGCGCTGTTTAACTTCAATCTCTTTCACCTAAATTAGCGATGAATGCTAGCATTATAAAATATATATTATTAACGTCTGACGAAAAGAATAACCAACCGATCAGCTGACGAGAACGCGAATCACGTGATCTTCATATCAGCTTCGATCGCGAGTCAGAAGAGAAGAGCAGCTGCCCAGAAAATCAGGAAAAAGCCGTGAAAATGTAAGTTCCCCTTCATTTCTTTCATTTTTTTTTGTTGCTAACGATGCATTTACACTATAAAATTATAATTTAAATAAGAGAAAGGAATATAGCTTGTACTTGTGATATAACATATAAATATCCTGTTCTCAGAGATTTCTAACCAAAAATACTACTGATGTCGCCTATGAGGTCCATACATGTAATGTTGGACCTCATTGGTACTAGGAGTGCCATAAGGGTAGCCAGGCGGCTTCTTGAGAGTAAAAATCATTGTCGTAGGCTTACTCTAAACGAAGCCAGGGAGTCCTTCCTATTCATCTGCGTGTACCGCAAAAAACCCTGAAACTTTCGCCCCCGAGATTTCTACTTTCCTTCTAAAAGATTTAGCTCTAAATCATGTACATGGGATAAAACTTCATTTCCGACATTTCTACGCTCTTGTTGTTATTTTTAAACAAGAATTTATCCAAAAAATGAAAAAATATTGTGAAAAGACGGAAGAGACTTGACGCTCGCGTCCGTAACGTTGGGGAAGTACAATAAGAAACAAGATGGCGGCGTAAACATCGGGCAAGTCTCTTCCGTCTTTTCACAATATTTTTTCATTTTTTTGGATGAATTCTTGTTTAAAAATAACAACGAGAGCATAGAATGATTTAGAGCTAGATCTTTTAGAACTAGAAGGAAAGTACATCTCGGGGGCGAAAGTTTCAGGGTTTTTTGCGGTACACGCAGATGAATAGGAAGGACTCCCTGGCTTCGTTTAGAGTAAGCCTTCGTTAGTAAATGATTTTTACTCTCAAGAAGCCGCCTGGCTACATAGGGGGTTAGCACTCATTCTATGATTTTTTATGAACAAGGTTATGGGTAGCCTGGAGCAAAAGTCATCTACTAACGTAGCCTCGTAGGCTTACTCCCCAATGAACAGTAGAGGCGCACAGCCAATATGGGAGACTCTCCAAGTCCAATATGGGAGACAATCTCCACTATTGGAGACTTGCTTTGCAAAAGAACAAATACAACACCAACAAAAGCGTAATTTTTTCCTCCCAAAATTTTGTCTCACTAAGGTCAGAAGCCCATTTGTTTTGTGTGTGGATGACAACAAAAATCCTTATCAAAACAAAAGTAGACGGTGAAAAAGGGTAATTTTTCATGAGGAATAGATCGAATCAAGGCCCATTTCAAAACATTGCATGCAACGAACGTAGAGGGCAGCAACACACATCAGTGTTGCTATTACTTAGGATCAAGGTCCACTCGATACGCGCATACAATGTTTTGAAATAGGCCGTGAATAATATGTGTGAGGAATTTGATACTGGCCCAAAATCACCAATTTTGAGGATAACTGGAGGATGGACACAGTGAAATAAGGGTGAATAGTAAGAAATTAAGCTTTTTTTTTTTTTTTTTTTTTTTTTTTTTATCCCACCTTTGCCTCTAGTGGTATCCGAAAGAGTTCACGGTCCCGAAGTTCGGGTAGGTGGAGCGTAGTGTAGCGGTAGTGGAGTGGAGCCTGCACGAACTTTGCCCGAGGTAGGGGGGTTAATGCAAAATCCCCCCGACAGTCACAGGGCTCATCAAATTTTGTCTTTAAGACTTTATTTCATAAAAATATGTTATGTAAAAAGAACTGTACCAAAATAAAGATTATTATTCCGTTTGGCCTCAAATGCACCAAAACGGGGAAAAATAAACTTAAAAGAAGAAAAAACAGTGATTTCGGCTGTCGCGCAACTTCACTTCCCTGTTTTATCCAAACTTAATACATAAACATATGGCCATTTACCTCGGGCGAAGTTCGTGCAGGCTCCACTTCACTACCGCTACACTACACTCCACCTACCCGAACTTCGGGACCGTGAACTCTTTCGGATACCACTAGAGGCAAAGGTGGGATAAAAAGTTATTTATTGTGAAAATTATAGAAAAAAAATATAACGAGAAAGAAAAATAGCTTAATTTCTTACTCTACACCCGTATTTCACTCCGTGTCCATCCTCTGGTTATCCTCAAAATTGGTGATTTTGGGCCAGTATCTAATTCCTCACACGTATTATTCACGGCCGATTTCAAAACATCGCATGCGATCGGTTGCAGGTCGAACAGCATAAATATTTATATTATATTGGATGGCTCAGAAAATACCAGAAATATTCTAAGAGTTAGGGAAAATATTCCACGAATTCATTAAAATATTACTTTTGTAACCAATTCATTTCCCCATGGCTACAGTTGCAATTTAATTTTCATTTAAACTTGTATTCACCAGACAAGAACGCTAAAAAACTTGAATTTTGGCATATTTTTGTGGAAAGTAAAATTGCAAGAAAATTGTCCTCCAACAATCTCTATTTCTAAGTTAGAAAAAATGATTTAAAGAATTCAATTTACTTAAGAGCCAAGTTATATAATGAATAGTTGTATTGGAAACTGACTCTATAGACAGAGTAAATAAAAATCAGACAGAAGCTGTAGACCTGTATGGGTTTAATCAATGAATGTGTATTATTATTCCTCTTGTGCAGGAAGCCCCAGTGGATGAGGATGAAGAGGAAGAAGAAGATGAGGACCCTGATAGATACAAAGAGAATGAAGACATCCAGAAAGAATGTCTGGAAGCCTTTGCTAGTACAGATTACATTATGGAACCTGGTGTCTTCAAAGATCTCAAGAGGTAAATAGTATAGATATTAAGATTCTATTTTCTTGTTCAAATAGGTTATAATAATAATAATAATATAGGTATATTTACCCAGGGTAGCCACTTCAGTTTCGAAAACTGTTCTAGCAGCAGGCCCTGCTATTATTATTACCCCGGCTTTAGCTGAGCTGCCTAGGCGCTCAAGCATTCAAGGAATTTCTTCCTACCGGTACCCATTCACCTCACCTGGGTTGAGTGCAGCAAAATAGGTTTTTTCAAATAGGTTTTTTTTTAGGAAGGCTGCTTCATAACTGATGAGTAGACAAATGATCTTTCCCCCACGGTTTGGGAATCTTTGGGGGTAACGAGAGAACTGGAAGTGGAGGAACTTTGATCTTGAAGGGGTATAGCTCTTAATTAATGAAATGAGGTACTGGGGCAAGACCCATGCACACAATGGAAAGTTAACGACAAAATCTTTAAAGTGATACATTGTTTTACAGTGTAAGAATTGCAAAAAGGAGTAATATGAGTGCACCTGGTGGGTAGAGAAACATGTGAGCCAGCAGTTTGAAGTTTGTGGAGTTTGAATAACTTATTCTGGGGAGGATTGAACCAAGAGAGTTACCAAAATTGAGACGGAAAGCAATTAAGCACGGGCCAATTTTTCTGTAGCAGATCAAGACAAGTATTTTCTAATAAACCTAGTATTATCTTAGTCAAGCTCACCATTAGTGTTTCTGTGGTTGCTCCTCTCTATTGATATCTGTAGGTATTTTAAAGCAGGAGGAGGCCCAGAACAGGTTGTTGTTTTGTTGTCAGAGAACTACACTGCTGTAGCACAGACTGTTAATCTCCTTGCAGAGTGGCTTATATTCACAGGTATGTGACGTATCAGGGATGTATTTGTTGGTGAATGTACCAGTGTTGATGGATATTGTTGACTTTTATCCAACTGTTTTTGGCATGGCCAATCAGATTAAGCTGGTGAATGAAATCCCTGCTGATCAAGTAGGAAGGTGGCATTTCCATCATTCTGTCTGTCTGCCCCCCCCCCCCCCAAAAAAAAAAAAAAGAGAGAAAAAAAAAAAGAAGAAAAAAAAAAAAACCTGCTCAATAACTTAAATTATTGGAAAAGATTTTCATAATTCTTGGTGTAAAGGTACATTGGTAATCCATACTCAAGTACATGTCAAGTTCAATTTCAGATTCCATAGATCAATGGTCAAAGATCACAGCCCCTTGCAATAAACAAGGATTTCTATGTCCTGTGGACAGTTGGACACATGACATGTCTAATTTATATGAAAATTTGTAGAGGTAGGAGAGCTCACTGTCCCTTTTTACCCCAACTTATTTTGTGATGGTTGGTTGATGTATTGTGAATTTATTTACACTGTTGTATTTTAGGTGTAAACCCTACTGAAGTTCAACAAATGGTGGAAGATCACCTTAAAGTGCTGATTGTCAAACATTTTGATCCAAAGAAAGCTGATACCATCTTCAGTGAGGAAGGCGGGGTGAGTATGATTTCTGGCTGATTGATAGGCATTTAAGTTATCATATTTGTATTGAAAATTTCTACAAATTCCATGATAATTGTTGACAAATTGATATTTGGTGATAATTGCTCCAGCAGAAAATCTTATTGAAACCCAACCTCAAACATAACCCTAATCCACCCAATTACTATGAACCCGAAAATCCTTTCACAATCCTTGCCCTAAACGTTTGCCTTCTAAGTAAATAAGACGAGTAATAATGTTGGGGAGCAAATGGGAAGTGTCATTTTACATTCAAAGTTCTAGAAATCATTTGTGCTGAACTATTGAATTATTGTTCATTTTTTTTAACATACTTTCTAGCTTACTGGTCTTTTTTTTTTTTTGGGGGGGGGGAGGGGGTAACTGTAAATAATTTTTTTGTTAGCTTACAGTCTAGTTTGTGCATATATGAGTATTAAACTATTAAAGTAGTGATGTTGCATTCTAAAGATTTACTGCAACATAGACGGCAAATAATGCTTGACTAGAAGGCATAAGCAGGAAAATCTTCCCACCTTTTTTTTCAGCGATGTGGATTGTGTTTATAAAATTGGGTGCTATGTGTATCGTTATGAATATTGTTATTCATAGATGACTTGTCAGATGTGCAACCAAGAATTTACAATTATATTTATAGATAATGGAATTTAAATCACTATTTTTTTTCTCTATCAGACACCAGCATGGTTAGAAGCGATGATTCAGCACAGAACATGGAGGGCGCTCTTTTATCAGCTCGCTGAATCATACCCAGACTGCCTCATGTTGAACTTTACTATCAAGGTCAGTTGTTTAAAGGGGAAGTTCACCCTGACATAATTTTGGTTAAAAAAAAAAAGAAATGAAAAGCAACATATTTGTTAAGGTTTGGTAAAATTCAAACTAAGAATAACTAAGTTATTCCTTGAAATGCTCTTCAGATGATATGTGTAGATGAACTGGGGCCCTTTGCAGAAAGGGTTGCGATCAAATGCAACATGATTTCGAAACAATGAAACCTGCATAGGACTTGCACTTCTTTTTAAAAAATTTTAGTTGTGTTTAAACGCAACTCTTAGTACTGCAATGGGCTCCTGGAGGTTTTTATACGTTGGCAATCATCTGGAGAGCATTTCATGAAACAAATAGTCAGTGGTTTTCACTGCAAACTGTTACAAGCTACTGAAATCCTTGCATCTGATTGGCTTAGAGCCAATTCGTCAGTGAAAATCACTTGTATGATGCCTCGTGAAACACTTCCCTGGTTAAACCATTCATCACATGTCTTTGCAGCTTATATCTGACGCTGGTTTCCAGGGTGAGATAGGGGTTGTTACCACGGCTTGCCATGAGATTGGGGTCTTCTCCAAGGTCCTCCAGACATCCATCAATAAACTCTTAGAAGGAGGAGAGGAGGCCATAGTTAAACATCTACCTGAATTCAGTGTAAGTCATTAATTCAAGAATAATACATCAATAGAAGTGGAATTTTAATAATAAACATGATTAATAAACAATGATTATCATTATTAAAGGCATAGTTTAACATTAAAAAGGTATCATTTAAAGAAAAAAAGACTGAAATTTGATTCATAGTTGTATTTAATATTGTCCATAATGAATGAAAAACCACCCAGGAAGAACACAAAAATCAAACTTATGCAGACACTTTCAAGATCTCTGTAATTGATTTCCTGTATTTCACTTTTTTTAGGCGCTAAATAGTGATTTGGGGGTCTATTTTTTCTGGACTTCATTATGTTAACATATCACAGACACAGTTGACCTTGAGACCTTGCAACTGAGACTTTAACTTATGCCTTTAATCTGTATCTCAAGAATTCCTAAAAGCATTTGTAATTTTGTGAAGAGCTTTGTGAAACACCCATCATTTCAGTGACAGATCTAGCCACGTTAAACACAATACCATAATAGTCGGTCTCTCAAAAGTATTTATGTAATCTGGCTGGATCCAATGTTACACCTTTTTCCCCTGTAGAAGATGGTTTGTCATGGTCAGCACACATTCCTTTACGCTGAGGTGATGATGCAGCTCCTTGCCAGGCAAGATGGAGGGGAATCGATTATCAGGAGATTATGTCAAGAAGTTCAGGCTGTTGGACATCAGAGGTATGTTCAGTATGAGGATCATCAAATGAGTTTGTGAGAAGGGAATTCAGTTCATTCCGTCATACAAATTACACCTTCATCGATATGTTTGTTAATGCAGCCTCCTTAGGAATAAATGTTGCATAGTCATACTAAATGAGGTGTCATTTCTTCTCTATTCTTTGTTTACTTTCTTGAGTTCTAGAAAAGTTTTTGGTGAAGAGTAGCACTGGACTGTTGTATATGTAGTGTTCATTCAGCTGACTATGATTTTTAGTTTTATTTTCATTAGAAAGTAAAAAAGAATTTAATTGATATATGGGTTAGGGTTAGGTTAATACGACTTAAAGAAAGAATATGGACCTACCATGAAAGACAATGGGCCAATGCCAGTTCAGCAATGTACTTTCCCAGTCTCTTTAGGGCAAGGCAAGTTAAGTTCACTTTCTTTATTACATCACAAATGGGAAGAATCACAATACAGCATGAAAATCTCCAACGCCAATCTAAGGGGCATTAAAGAAAATTGGAAGGAAATCAACCTCTGCTGTGTTAAACTTCTTGTGCCTCAAACCCATCTCTGGCCAAACATGACAGTCATTGTCTGAGGAAGCACATGACCAAAAAATATTGGTAGATTTAATTGGGCTATATCAGATTGATTGTGTAAAGATTTGTTTCCCTTTAATTTCCAATATGTTTTTTTTGTTTGTTTTTTTGCTGATAGGGGTGAAGGGGTAACTCAGATCAGTCTTGCGGTCAGTAGTGCCACTGCCTACCCTCGGGCCTGCCAAGCACTGGTCTCCATGATCTCTCGCAAGGCCCTCAACCCTGCCGACATGACAGTGGTATGTATGTATGTTGTATTCCACATGTTCAGAATGTTGTTGTCCTATTAGTGGATAGTTGATCATGTCTACCAAACTCAGGGTGGTATTCTGCTTCTAGCTGATCTCTCAGGGAAACAGATTTGATCTATAGAGTCACAATGAGAGTTATCATTATCTGGGTGATGTGCTTAAAGAAAATGCATTGCACTGTTCTAGTTAAGACCACCGTTTGGTGCATTATCGTACTGTTTTGAGTTTTTCGGGGGACCAGAGGCTACAATATACCGGGTTAACACCCTTCTCTTTGACCAATAGTGTATTGGTTTGGATGTGCATAGGTTGTGACTTTCCTTTTTATAGGACAAGCATTTGCATCCTTTCTGATGGACGGAGTGTTTTCCAACTGCATTCACATTGGCACTGTATACTATCTTTGGTATAAATGCATTTCACTGCGTTTGCAATTAAAGCAAACTAATGCTTGCAACAGAAAACATTGGACTTCATGTTAGAGAATTTTATTAGAGAATTCTTTTTTTTTCTCTCTGTAATAAGATCATTTCTGAAGTTTAATATACATGTAAAACAAATAATCAGTTCATGGTTTCAGTGGATGAAAAAACTATCATATCCTTGGTGATATGATTGCACTATCTTTCTGTGGCTTTGCTTCCAAAAGAAAGCATATTATCTCATTTTAGTAGGCTATATATAACCGGATATGACTGAATTTAATTATCAAAGATAATTGATGTTAGTGATTTTTTTTAAAATTATATCTCATTCTTCTTACTAGCTTTATAAGATGTACAGTGATCCGGACCCCCCTCCTGTGGAGTTAATAAGGGTTCCTCAGTTCTTCACCCTTTTCATCGAGGCACTCTTCAAACCTGGTGCTACCATTAACCCGGATCACAGACCAAAGTACACTTACCTTCTAGCCCATGCTACCTGTGCTCATGAAACATGGAGACTGGTTAGTAGATGATGATGATGACAATGATGGTGGTGGTGATGGTGATGATGGTGGTGATGGTGGTGGTGGTGGTGATGATAATGACGGTGGTGGCAATGCTGTTTGTTGGTATGATGATGTTGATAATGGTTGTTGGTGATGGTCATGTTGTGGATGGTGGTGGTTTGGTTGACTGATGGAGATGATAAATGGCAATGATTGGTCTTGTGATTCAGGGGCTGATGGTTTCCTGAGATTATCATTTGTGATCATGAGGGGAAGAATAAGGATGAAATTAATGAAGATGATTTTGATAAGAAAGCAAAACAATGGTTCATTTAGATGAATGACATTTATTTAAAAAAATTAATTAACTTGCAACAAGAAACAAAGTATAAACTGACTTGGTGATGATGTTGCGAACATTAAATGTTTATAGTGTATAATATTTATAACTACCCTTAAACCAGCGATGTAATCATGGCCGGTACTTCCGTATCACAAGGCCACTGTAGAAAACTTTCGTCAATGGATTTTGTACAGATGATTTGGCCCAAGGCCAAAGCTGACATAATAGCCTCAAGGTCTACCTCTACTACATCCCTGCCTCAAACACAGGACAGGACTATATCTTCTTTATTTTTTTGGCAATTTTAATGCTATTATTCAGCCTTCCATTCTACTACTCTCACAAACAGGGTAAGAGAACATCAGTAACAAAGGACGAGCTGAAGGCCACCAATGTAGCCATAGAGAAGATACATGCTATCTGCAGCTCAGGCAAGAAAGGGGAATCAGAACTTAGTATGGAACTCACTACAGTCTATCAGTGTATCAGGTATGGTAGTGAGGAAATATGAGTGGAAATGAAAAATAGGAGGGTGCTGGAAGAGAGATTAGAGATGGATGGAATGTAAAAGAATGAGAGAGAATTTAGATATTGGTTGGAGGTCTCTACATGAAATAAGTACATGTATATTTGGTATGCAGAGAGAAATTAGTGATTAGTGAACAAGAGAAATAGATGAAAAATAATAAAACAAAGCAGAGGAGGAGGATGAAGGGAGGAAAATAGAGATAACTTGTGTAATTGTTATGTGCTCAGGCAAGAAAGGGTGATGAAAACCTCTCATTTCTTGAATGTGTGCATTTCAATTTGTAATGATATAATTGCATTTTTTGGGGGTTATATTGTGTTTAAAGTAAATACAGCATTTAATTCCATCAAGATTGAATAGAGTTGAGTCGAATGGAACAAAATTAATTGAAGTCAACTTGACTGGACTGACTAAATGGAATTAAATTTTATTAATTGAAATGAATTTGTTTTTTCCTTCAATAGATACCCTGTAATAGCAATGGGTGTGGTGTACTGGGTAGACTGTGTTGTTCAAGATCCAACATACTTCCAGAGGCTAACAGATCACACCCCTATACATCTACTTCTTCTTGATGAGGTACGTAGCCAATGATTGAAATTAATTTAAATGAATTGATTCTGACCGGTTACCCCCACACCACCTATAAATTTTCAAGTTATTTTTGTATTTTACCTCTATTTCACAAGGAGACATTCTCAACTTATCAATGGTATATCAATATAGTTCACTTTAATAATAATAATAATAATAATAATAAAGGGTATTTGTATAGGGCACATATTCACCTTCTTAGGTGCTCAAGGTGCTACTATATTACTCGGGCTAAGCTCTGTTTCTGATTCCGTTGCTCACAGCTTTTTGAGGAATAACTTTCTGTTGGTATCCATTTACCTCACCTAGATTGAGTGGAGCCATTGTAGTTCAATTTAATGCTTTATTGTTCCATAATAACCTCCTCCAAACAAAGACCATTGGAAATCAATAACCCCCATTGAGAAAACAAAACATGGGAGCATTCTGCATTAGTTCTCTTTGTGTGGCCAGAGCTCAGGGAATTAAATAGTCCATACATTGTACATCTTAACCTATATGAAAGGATTATCAGATTAGGCTCAAATTTGGTGGTGCATTTAAGATTGGGATTACTTCTTTCAAAATCAGCTCACTACCTTTATGAATTTCTGACAAGAACATGAATGAATGGAGGCACAATTGCAACTCTGATCAGTGGCCTAGTGTACATACAGGTGTGGCTATTTTCTAGAAATCAGTAAATGACAGGGATGGCCTGTTGAAGAAAAAGTGGAATCATAATATCCAGATTAGAGACTGAGAAAATGAAACAGAATTCAGTTTTACATCTATTTTTTGCTATTTTGATTTGTAACAATGTCAGGCAAAAATGAAGAGTAATTTTAGAATTTATTTGCATATGTCGGCGATTTATAAGTGAATGATAATAAGATAAATGTTTTCTATTAGAAAAAATTAATCTGACCCTCGAAAAGTGGGCAATTTTCTCAATTACAGTACGGGTGACCATGGTCTAACTCTGTGCTAAAATTATGGAAAGCCAAAAATGTCAAAAATTTTCTTACTTTGTTTGTTTCTTATGTTTACTGTGCTCTTTCCTAACTCGTGAATGGTGAAGATAGCTATCTTCTCTATTCTTCCGAAACATTTAAGAATGGTTTTAGAGAAAAATTAACTGATACATTAAAATTCTATTGTTAGAGATTTATGCCACTATTGGCTATCCATAATTAAACTACAACTTTATGACCTATGAATTTTATTGTTCAACTTAAGACAATTAGTGTTTAATGTGGTATAGTTAATAACATTAAGTGAGACGATTATATTACCATGTCTGAACGAGGCCTTATGACGAAGGTGTGGTAATCTTCTAAGTGACAAAGAATTTTTGAACATTTGTATTCTAGGTTGTGAATTGTCATCAGTTACTACATTCCAAGGTTCTTGAGGTTCTTATACGACAGTTTGCAGCACCCTACCCTGAACTAGATGTCATGATTCAGGTGAGTAGTCATTTCAGTGCTCATCTTCTTTGTATCATTATACAGGTGCTGGATGTAATTAACTGCTCTTCTAGTTCCAACCAGCATTAATGAAGTAACAATTTATAAAGTTGATAGTAGTGAAAGTGTCAAAACTACTGAAGAATATGGTCTTAATGAGCAGGTGGTACTGCTTAGAAACTTTTTAAAAACATACCTCTTTTCCGATTAATTTCTTTTGCGTGTATTTGTATTGTAATTATTATGTACTTTTGTTTTAAATCGTTTGTAAACGCTGTGATATAGTTAACTATGGAGAGCGTACTAAATGCTAGTTATTATTATTATTATAAACAGGTCCCTAGGATACATGTTCCAATGGGGAAACCATTTAACCACTACAATTAAGAGAAAGGTATTGCATGTGGTACATTGTGATTTCAAAAGTATTTCATTATTCAGTGACTCAATTTGCTCTTTGTGCTATGTTTATTTAGAACCTAAAAAATATATAAGTATAAATTTTTGTTTTGATTTTACAGATGGAACTCAAGAAGACAATCTTAGATCGGATGGTACACCTACTTAGCAGAGGCTATGTCGTACCTGTCATCAAGCATATAGCCAAGTGTGTGGAGAAACAAGACACTGATATATCACTCATCAGACATTTTGTTACAGAGGTAAACAAGCAATACAGTGAAACCCGAGTCCCGTCTCATAAAGACCAGTTATAATAATAAATCCACAATTTCTCTAACAAGTTTGCTCTCAGCCAATCAGAGTGAAGGTTTTCAGTAGCTTTTAATTGTTTTTGTAAATTTGTTATTGTAGCAAGATGTGACTGTATGTAAAGTAAATCTTATTTACTCTATTCTCCATACTAACAATTATGATGTGTCATCAATATATAAAGTTGATCGTTTGACGTGCGCAATCTCGTCCCTTTGCATGCTCATGGGCATTAAGTTTGTTTTTCAATAACTTATGCTTTTCTTTTTTAAATGCGATAACCATGATTACACTGAGACATGGTGCTAAAGGCAATGTTTATATTTTTGTGTTATTTTAACACTTCAACTTCATGATTAGGTATGGAATTATCAATCAATTTCTTTCGGGAGGTAGCACAAGTTTAGTAATAACGGGAAGCATGAATGTAGTACATAATTATTTAGTATCAACATTGATGCATACACATGGGCAGGTGTCTAATTCCAGTGACAGTATGACTCATCGTCAGTTCTATTGTGAACCATTGATCAAGCGTGGTATTTTATTCATTTCTTTCCAACCTGTTTAGGTCTTGGACATGATAGCCCCTCCATACACATCGGATTTTGTCCAGCTCTTCCTGCCAGTTATCGAGAACAGCGACATCACCGATTCATTACGAAATGAAGATGGAAAAGACCCCGTTTCAGACTTCATAGGTCAGTAGAATAGAAAAAAATATGAAAACATGTTTGCCACCATTCACACATGGAGTATGATTGGAAAGAGAGAAATGTACCAAGAAAAAAAATACCATTACCAGTGCAGCATGTTTCATAATTTTTGAATCAGTTAAATTGAAGGTGATCATAACACTCTTTAAATAGGTAACACACCCAAAAAATGAAATCACTATAAAAAATATTTTTCATGAAATCTTGCAGTTGTTGATTATTTAAGAGAGACAAGAGACGTGGTCATAATGAGCAGGTTAGTCTTTATAGACAGGTTCCTGCAATACATGTTTCCTTAAGGGAATATGATTTAAAGGAGACTGAAATTGTGGTCTTAATAGATGGGTGGTCCTTTCTATACAGGTAATTGCAGTATAAAGCAGGTTTCTCTTTCTACCGTAGTAATATTTCTTTTACATGTATTTGTCTAACCATATCTTTTGTTGCTTTTGCAGTACATTGCAAGACACATTTCATCATGATGTGAGTCAAACACGTGGGAAGTATGACCCTTCGATGATCTAGAATGGTCAAACTTTAATCAAGATCAAAGAATGTCCAAGAACTTCAGTCTATCATGAGGAGGAAATCTACACAGGTTACCAAAGTCCACATTGATATTGCTGAAGAAAGGGGAACATTCTGGAGTTTGACAGATCCTATTTCCTGTTAACATTCATTCAAAGATATGGCTTGGAATTGGACAATATGTAAGAGTGTGGCTGATGTCATACATAGTCTTCTGTAGTAGCATCACAGTGGTTCCTAACGAGAGAACGTTGCGCCAGGTGTTTATTGGGAAGTTGGAGCCAGAGTCAAATATGTGGTGACCACTGTCATCACAGACTCTTGGGTTACTGTTTCATTGGATGTTACCTAGCTCCCAGGGACATTCCATTGGAAGATTTTAATAAGAGCAACGTTCTATGATAGAATGGACAACGGTACTCAAAAGATGGATCTGACTTTATAGTTGATGTAATCCAAAATGCAAGAAATTCTGACATTATCCTGGCCTTTATATAAGAAATAAACCCTTTATGAATGTGCCAACGATGGTTTATTTAGATTTTGATATGAAACGTTATGGCAAGTAGTGAATGGTCTAATTTCCCTTTTGTCTAATCAATTTTCCTTTTTTTCTAATCATTGTTTTAGTCCATTGAATCCAAAACTAATGGGGCGTTTGCAAGAAACGTGCCATCAATGGCAGGTCAATTTTGGTCCAAAATCAATAACAAGTCTTGTAATTAATTGTAAACTTGCATTCAACTGCTGATTTGCTTGAAGTTCAAATTGATTTGCTATAATTGATTTGTGGAACGTTGTGGCCCGGTGGATTAGTCTCCGGACTTTGAAACAGAGGGTCGTGGGTTCGAATCCCAGCCATGGCGTAATTTCCTTCAGCAAGAAACTGATCCACAATGTGCTGCACTCAACCCAGGTGAAGTAAATGTGTACCGGTAGGAAGTAATTCCTCAAGAAGCTGTGTGCGCTGTAAATGCCTAGCTTAGCCAGGTTATATAGGAGCGCCTTGAGCACCTAACAAGGTGGATATGTGCGCAATATAAATACCCTATATTATTATTATTATAGTTAAAATTAATATATCAATTGTAAATTTGCAACAGAAATTTCCAATTGCTTGCTAATATTTTCTTGCAACACCCTTTAAGTGATGTTAGACCTGGGTGTAGTCTAATATGGTAAGACAATCCTGACGTCACAATACAGGCACAACTTGTATGCATGTATTATGAAACACAAATTGTACTAGTAGACAAAAACATCCCACGTAAAACGATGTAGAACCTGCACATTTATGTTTTATTTATTGGAAGTAATAACAGGAAGGTGTCGTTTTGAATACTAGAGCAATTTTGTAAGTTTCAATGAGGAGATACATGTATGTATTGTACCAAATTTATGGGTAGTTTTGAATTAATGTGAATCAAAACCATGGTTTATGCAGATCATATGAATTACAATATGCTTTGGTCCAATTTCACTGTATGTATTTCATTAATTTTGAACAGTGGATTTGTTAATTCTAAGTGGGCTCGTTTCAATGCCGCCAAAAAAAGCATGCAGTCAGTTTTTCACAGTTAACTAAAAAATCTTCCGCAATCTTAATTTAATGTCATTTATAATGTAAAGAAACCATAGTTTCATACCACAGATTCAAAACTAGCCTGGTAAAAAATGTAGGCCATTCACCCTGCTCTCTTAGTTATCATGTTCCATGAGCATCTTCAACTTTTTTTAACGATCACAAAATAAAGTAAAATGAACTCTGCTTGTTTTGTGTATTATCAAATTTTATTTCAAGAACAAAATTCTCACACATTCCAATAATGAAATATAGGACGGAATTCATTTCCATAAAACAATTAAGTAGACAAAATAGCTATTTATATAGTACAATGAAAGGGTGAAAACAATTTTATGCACTTTAAGTGTTCTAAATTAATTTTTAATTGCATTAGAATAAAGGAAATCCTCTTTCTCATTGAGTGCAAATAGAATATATATTGTGATGTGAGTTACTTGTAAACAAGTATAAATGCATGTTCTGAGTCCTATTTTTGTGACAATAAAGGCCTCATTCAAATCAAATGTAATGTTTGTAAAATATGTATATATGTACAGTTTACAATAAATGAATAAAATACATTTATCTGCATTCCTTGTCTTCTATTCAACCTTAAAAAGGTCAAGTACACCCCAGGAAAATGCTGACTTGAATAAATAGAGAAAAATCAAACTTGCATAGTGCTGAAAATTTCATCAAAATCGGATGTAAAATAAGAAAGTTATGACATTTTAAAGTTTCGCTTATTTTTCACAAAACAGTGATATGCACAACTAGGTGAGTCAGTTAATGATGTCCATCACTCACTATTTCTTTTGTATTTTATTGTTTGAATTATACAATATATCATTTTTTATAGATTTGACAATTAAGGACCAACTTGCCTGAACCATATAGTATTAAACAATACTAATTCCACATGTTCAGGGAGGAATTAATTGTTGTATCACTTGACAATGAGGAGAAAATTAGAAGATTTCATATTTCATATAATAAAATACAAAAGAAATAGTGAGTGGATGACGTCATAGTCTCCTCATTTGCATATCAGTCAGGATGTGCATATAACTGTTTTGTGAAATTAAGCGAAACTTTAAAATGTCATAACTTTCTTATTTTACATCCGATTTTGATGAAATTTTCAGTGTTATGCTTGTTGGATTTTTCTCTTTTTATTCAGATCAACTTTTTGTTGGGGTGGACTTGTCCTTTAATAGAATTTTCATATTATTTTCATGAGCATTATAACGTACCTTCACTTCAATATTCACAAAATATCCATTACTTTTATAGTTTAGATAAATATCACTTCAAATAATTTATCAATTTGACATAGAAATTCATGTTTTTCAACAGGAAAAATATATATATATACAAATTAGTTTATAGCTACAATTATAAACAAACACTTTCACAAAAGATTATTTTCAAGGTGTTCTGAATGGAAAGAATGTATTTGGTGCTAAAATTTGGTTAATTTGAATACCCTCGGAAGAAAAATAATCAGAGATAACTGATTGCAGATGAAGAAGAGGAATACAATGGTAAAAGGGCATGTGGTGGGCAGGTGGTGAGACACATCATCTTGAAGTGTGATGATAGCAAGGGACAGAACCAGAAATTGTTTCTGGGTGTGAACTGGTATTTCAAATTCCTGGCATCGCCACTGGTTTCAAGCAAGTTGCATATGCTGGCAATGAGAAACAATTGGAGACTACCATTCTCATCTGAGATTGATCCACTAGTGATCTCCTGTAGGTGTGCTTGTTCTAAACCTTGTAACAGGTTTAGAACTGATCAAAATTCCTGATAATTGATATATAGAATACTATGCAAACTATAAACAGTTTCAAGTATATTACAAGAGCTAAACAGGGGCATTTTCTTGAAAAATAGCATCCTTGTTACATCTATGCTAGTTCTTCAAGGTGTGATGCCTTTGAGATAGTATGTCCAGGATACGTTGGCAGCACCTCCTGCAGACCTGGCACAGGTCACCACCAGCTTGCCCATCTTGGGTGCTTTGGTACCGTCATTGTTGCCCTCGTAGCCGATGATGATGTTGTGGGTCTTCTTGCCCCGCACCTGGTCTCCTGTCTTGCAGGAGAAGGAAGGGTTGTCCACCTGGAAGATGAACGCTGTGGTGTGGGAGAAGATATTCCTGAAGGGAATGGAGGTGGTGGAGCCAGCCTTGATGGTGTATGGCCCCTGGGGCTTGGGGGCGATGCAGGTGCCAAACAGAGGGAAGGTGTACTCCCCACCCAGGGGGGAGTGGAGGGTGAGGGTGCCGCGAGTCTCGCCCAGACGTGAAGGTTCAAAGTTGATGTCAAAGCTGACCTCACTACCACCACCGGATCCTGGAGCAGCAGTGATGTTCTTATCACAGTGAAAGTCATTGTTGTCAATCTGTATTGAGAAAAAGGCATGGGAAATTCTTATAAAATTTGACAGTCAATCAGGGCTCTAACTTTTGCTACAAAAACCTCAATTTTCTAAAATAGGGCTTTGCACAAGATATCACTTTCTTGTAACCTTGTAGCATGACAACCATAAAAAGAGAATATTCCCCATACTTAACATTGGCTTCACTCATCATCTACGAAATAAAGACAACATAAAATGCTAACCCTAAAGTACCGTATTATCAGAGTATTTTGGGTATGGAATAATTCATTTAGTTTGAAAATGTCACCTTTCCACAAATAATGGATTGCCCTTAATTCTTGTATACAGTTTTACCATGAAACTTATATTAAAAAAAGAAAATAAATTAACAATTGACACACTTTATCATCTATGAAGATTTCATTGACAGGATCACTAACCTTGCAAGAATATTCAGTCTTCACTTTGGCAAAGTTTGTAAACTTTGTAGTCTGTGTATGGTTCCCACCCAGTGATGCCCTGAAGAAGACGGCCTTCTCTGGCCCTGCTGCTGTAGCGGTCAGCTGAAGGTCATACGCATACTGTCCTAGCTCGTTGCTGGCTAAGGTCATCTTGCCAGAGACCTCACCGGTCTTGAGAGGAAGATACTCAAAGTTCAAGACACCCTGATGAAATATGTAACATGAGACAGTGGATGAGTATAATGACCCAAATTTTGAAACAGGCTGTGATTGAAATCTTTGCTTTAATTTAGGTACCCAAATCTGGCACGATATCAAATAGACGATGTTCAATTTATCAGAAATTTACCACTCAAACTTGAAATATGTCTGAGGATGATTATCACAATATAACACAGCTCACAAAAGAAACAGATTCTTCAAATTCTTAGCCCTTTTAGCTTCCCATAATGTTAAAATAATGTTAAGGAGGCACGATAGCTCAGTCGGTAGAGCAGGGGATTCGTATTCCGGTGACCCGGGTTCGATTCCCATTTGGTGCGCTAGTGCCCTTTGGTAAGGCATTTATCCTCAGTACCAGGTCCTTCGGAGAGGACCTTAAGCCGTCGGTCCTCTGGTTGCTTGCTTACAAGCATTCATGCTTTCTTAGCAATCAGGTAAAAAATCACCACCAAAAAACAGATTTAGACCAGAGAATTCAAGACTGATTTTGATATGACCCATAAGTGAGAGATATCTAGGCAGTATTTAAAACATAAAACCAAAGACCTAAAATTATGTTAAACATCTTTTCAAGGAAAACTCATCTGAGTTTAAACCCCTGGCATGTGCATCTTTCTTGTAAACTTTGTCAATAGCCCTGGATGAGGCATATTTCTCTTTTGTTTCAAGCATGGCTAAAACTATTAATCAACTTTTGATGGATTATTCAAGTCTTAAAAAGAAGAAATCAATGGTGACAAGACATTTGCTCCTGTGACAATATACTCAATATGTGGAAAATAAAATTAAATTGAATTGAATTGCTCTAGGCTCAATTTCATCTAAGATGTAGGGTTAAGGTTATGGTTGCAAAAGGGTTAAATGTTAGGTTGAGGGTAGGGATTAGTGTGTGGAATTTAGAGCGGGTTCGAGCGGGCAATTGTCGCCGCAGCAAATGTCAAGGAACCACATGAATATCTTAAAATATTGAGAGCAAGCCTTACCTCTGATTGTGGAGGCACAATAAGCTGAGGCGGGACCATGATATCATTGATAGCACAGTTAGTCTGGAAGGTGACAGGCAATGACAGGGGGTTCTCAAGGGTAATGGTATGAGAGGTACTCAGACGGACCGGTGTGCTCATCTCCACCATGTCAATGATACCTGGTGGCGTACTCTTGAAGGTGATGTAGTAGAACTGGAACTCATTGGTCTGCTCGTTACGGAATAAGATCTGTTGTAGGGAAAAGGAATAATAATGCTAAAAATTCACTGACAAAAATCTTCATGAAACACCAGATGAGATTGAGAGTTTACTGGCTTGGTACAAAGATACGAACATTTACCAAAGGTACTTGCAGCACTCATGATCTGTTTAGAAACAGTCAGCTTCCCATATTATCTGCATGTTTTATAATCACACACTACCTTGAGGAAACACTGTCCAAGAGATTTTAAATAAGACTAATTCCTACCTTTGCAGCAAAAGATGCCTCTTTGTGGCAGAAGAAGTTGAGTTTGTAGTCCCTCTTGCTAAGACCTGGAACATCAATGTAGTCCAGGCCTTTCAGAGTGGTAGCTGGATCTAGTTTGTCAGGTTTAATCATCTCAATTGTGGCCTTAAATCTGAAATTAAATTAGGTAGGGAGACATGAATTCCTGGTATGAAGCACTGTTCAATGGTGATATAAATAGAAAATACATTTCAAAATATTTGGGGAGATGCTAATACTTACACATAATACTTCTAGTTCTATATGCTTTTTAAAATTTTGATAGCATTAACTTATTCAAAACTAATGATGCTTGATCACTTCTGTGACACAACTACACTAAATAAATATGAATATGAAATATTTTGCCTCATAGATGGAAGCATATCCAATTATTGAACCCTAACTGGGCAAGTGGGGGGGGGGGAATGAAAGCAGACTGACTGGTTTATATATTCACTTGGTCTGTAAACATGTGGTCTACTTCTCATATAGTCTAATACCACGTGGGCTAAACCATGGTCTACTATCCATATGGTCTAATGGCTGTAGGTCTTAGCTTCACTTGGTCTAATGCCCACTTTATAGTCTAGTATCACATAGTCTAATGCCCATATGGTTAAATATCCAATTCGTCTTCTTATCATGTGTTTTACCTTGTGAAATGAAAAATTGGTTCATAAACATTTCATCTATCCTTATAGACTAAGCGGTGTTAGACTGAGTGAGTATTACAGAAAATATTTAGAGCCTAACTGAAAGTTCAATGAAATTGTAAATGGACTAAATGGCAATAAGACCAAACGGTAAGTAGGCTGGTTGTAGACAAGTTAAGATTAGACCTTGTGGGATGAGACCAAATGGAAAATAGATGAAGTGGGCGTAAACTAATCTGCAATTTACCAAAACAATACATACCTTTGCGGCCTCTTCAGCCAGTTAGAGACAGAAAGGCTCTCTGTGTAGTGTGTTTTACTAGGGATATCCCTGGTGATGTTTCCTGCAGCCTTGGGTGGTTCAGACACACCTACCATGTTGTACATCAATCCTGAGCCATCAGGTAAAGCAAAGAACACACTGCCCTGTAAGGGAGATAAAGGAATAAGTTGCCATTTATGACTATGCTTTGATTAATACAGAAATTATGCTTTCAAGTGTGTAATTATTTACCGGCATAGAGCATACATTCATATAAGTATAAAAAAAACCACCCAACTAATACTGCAAACGGCAACCTTTGTAAGAACAATGGATCTGTTTTGTTTTCAAAAGATTGGTTTGGATGATGAATCCAGAGAGGGATAAAGACTATATAAGTGGATTTCAAACTGAAATACAGCAAAGCCAACTTCATGTGCAATAAGGAATTTTTATCTGTATCTTTGAGTTTGTCCAATATGATGTATATGCAAGCAACAGAATCTATATATTACTGGGAGGAGGGGTAGGGTGGTGTAATACCAAAAAGGTACAATTGATAATGTACGATTTTTTGTACACAGTTCAGCAGAGACTTTACAGTCATGCTTAATTGTAGAATCAATTGCTATTCCTTTAAGTTACAAGGCCCAAAACGCAGAAGGGGTAATAAGCATACATGTTTTAGGGGGCCACACATGATATTTGGGGCAAAATATCTATTAAAAAAAAACCCTGCAAGAAAGCGAAGCAAGTGAACACAAATTTTGACCTTTGAAATAAAATAATACATTCAATTCCTTTTCTTCCTTTTTCTCCCTTTTTGTTCTTGGTCGTGGAAATTTGAAGAGGGATGCATGTTCCCCAACTCCCACACCATCTGTACGCCAGTGCCAAAATGAATATGTTTCAAACCCACCGTATGTTTCTTGCCCTCGGCTGTCATGACGAGTGGCCTGTAGATGAGCTCATAGGCCTTGCTGTGTTGGGGCTCCACAGTGATTGCCTCAGCACCCGTCCAGTGTTCCCCCTCTATCACCGGCCGGAGCTGCTCCCATCGCTGGTTGGTGCGGTTGTGAAGGGTCAGGCTGCGCGTGTCCTTGACGCGGACGTGGGTGCTGAAGTGAAGGATCTCCTTCTGTGGCTGGCAGCCGACGCACATGCCAGTCAGGACCAACTTGAGAGGGCGTCCTCCCTCGATTCTGCAGCTCAGTTTCTGTATTGGAGATTAAGTTTGTGAATATAGAATATGAATAAATCAAATCAAATATTAGAATAACACTAGTGCCTCCTCTATCCACCTTTGATAGGAAGAAGCATACAATTAGAAAACAAAATAATGAGAAATAAATTGCAATGTAAAATCAACAATACTTTTTACATCTAGGCTAGGATAAACTTGTTTAAATGTTTATAAGTAAGGCCTAGAAACAAATTGTTTGCCACAGTTGAGGAGAGTGCAAGTGCAATTAAAAACTAGATGGATTCTGAATCCCTCACTACTAGATCGGGTGGTGTTTCATAAAGCTGTTTGGAAAGTTACGCACAACTTTACGCACGACTGGAACATGATCTTAGGTCATAACTCAATTGCATAGGGATATCACATACCACAAGAAAGGATCACCAGTCGTGCGTAAAGTCATTCGTATCTTACGAACAGCTTTATGAAACACCCACCAGATTAGGCTTGAAAAAAGTTGCGCCCTCATAATCAGATAGTTCGGTCAGTCAGTCTGTATTCCTTTTTTCTTAATACATTTGCTGCACAAAGAAAAATAGGATGATTTATTTGTGCAGTCAAACATGCCAAAACACATATTAAACTTCACCTTGCATTTTTTTTCTCTTCTTTGATTTCTCCCAAACCACCATGAGCATCTTATTCTGATGGAAAATGTGCTATAAAAATTCTATGTTTTAATATTGTAAATAATCATGTCTTTGTGAATATGAATAAATCAAACCAAATAAACTAAAATATTGTAATAATACTAGTGGCTCCTGCAGCCATCTTTTATAGGGAGAAGCATAAAAATAGAAAGAAAACAAAATCATGATAAACAAGTTTGATGATGTAAAATCAACATCTGTTCATTTGACTAAGAATGGTAAACTCATTAGGCTCTTTGTATTCCAGTCAGTTGTCAAGTCACACTCAACTATTGTTTCCTCTTTAAAACACAAAGGTATTACAAAAAGAGGAGGAAATACTTTAAAATGTATAAATGCATACACCAGGAAAAGGGGGGGGGGGAAATGAAGATCGTTTCCCTGAAAAGCAAACTAGCAAACACAATATCTGTCTTTAGTCTAGCATATATTTTTAACCCAAATGAGTTCACTGAAACTGAAACAAAGATTTTTCAGAAGATTTGTCATACTTCATTTTGCCTTTGAACATACTTTGTTGAGAATTTTTACATCTTATACAAAATATAAATTTTTGTATAATATTTTGGATGACATTGTATTACACTTTGTATAACATTTTGCTCAAATATAGCAAGAAAATACTGAAAGAAAAAACTCCATACATACAAATATCACATTATGGGAAAAAGCTAGAATACTAAACAAGCAATAAGATATATAGCAAATAGAATCACTTTCACATCAAAATAAATTCTCATGACTCCCATCAATATTATATTTCTATATTTCATTTAAATCTTAAATACTAGTCAAAAGTTTCTCTATAATTTCTTTTCTTTTTCTTCAAAGCAGCGGTTGTTTCTCACACTATTCAACTGAAGCAATCGATTAAAAAAATCTGGGAGACAACATTTTCATAGGCTTCTTTTCAGGATGAAATCATGACAACCACAGGAAGTCTACCACAACAATCCGGGAAACTGCACCTCTTAAACCAGGCAGTCGTCAAAAAATTAATTGCCTTTGAAGGTTTTTAAAATTTCACTTGTTTATTTCTGTATTTTACTTTAAAACCACTCATTTATTGTTTCAAAGTGTTTTGATATTAGTGACTCTTCCCAAGTTACATCCCCTAGGACCACATCAGGAACCTGTTTGACTTTATGGGCAAAATTCAATGCAGAAGATGTAAATAACACATGTTTTGCACAGTCTGGACTGAAAATATACTTTAGCTATGATTAGTCTCATCGAAGATCAGTATATTCATATTCTTCTACTGACGTTTGATTATATTCAAATTATGTATCTTAACGTACAGTATCTTGAAATAGGGAAATTGAATAAATCCAACTAAAAAAACAAAGGAATTTAGAGGGAAGCTCTACCAAGAAAGCTTGGCAGTATACTATATCATCCCTATTCTTAGACTGTATTCCAATCATGTGACTTAGTAAGCAATATAAGAGCAGCATTGGCCAATGAGGAAGCTTGTTTTTAATCATTTTCTTGCACTTTCAGAACAAAAATTGGAGCCTGGTATTTTCCAAATATATCCTCAAAAAGTTTGGTTTTGCTTTCTGTTTTGTACAGTAATCACTTCTAAACAAGGAAGAAAGGTGTAGCTTGATTTGCAAAGTTTCAGTGTAGCATGGTAAATTCCTGTTATCTTTCTCTTACCGTGGTTAGTTCAACTATAACTACTGCTCTCACTAAGGAGTGATGTATAAACCGAGTTGTTTCTTTAAAGTACAGTTTGCCAGTAAAAGTCATCAAATACAGTAAGTATACATTTACTTTATCATGATTTTCTTTGGTAAATTTTTATCTATTTCATAAAACTTGTCATTAAGTAATACCAAGTGTCCAAACCTACTAAATATCAAACTTTTGAAAATCACATAATAATATTTGTATATAATAATATTTATAGGGCACTTTATACAGATGTTTCAAAGTGCACAAGTATTTTATTTATTCATTATCATTATTGTTGTTTTCCTGGGGGAGATCTATTTGAAACTGTAACTGATATTATAATCAACTGAAGCCTTATTTTATTCAATCGATTGATCACTTTCAATTAAAATGAATTTTTGTAATACTATCACACTCCTGTCTACCAGGCATTCCCACTCTTCCAATATAGCAAGAGTCCAGGGTTATTCAAGGAACAAGATGAATAAACACTTTTCAGGAATATTGTAAAACATTTAAAGACCAAGTCCACCCCAGTAACAAGTGGGTTTGAACCGGGGGTTTGAATAAGTAGAGAAAAATCAAACAAGCATGTTAAAATTTTCAGATGCAAAATAAGTTATGTTGTAATTGTAAACTTTTTCTTAATATACTTTCTATGCAAAACGCAGGCAGTATGTAAATGAGGGAACTGACGACATCACCAATGTCTTCTGCATGTTGCTACACTATCTCTATTAATCAGAATAAACTCTTGAAAACCACCCTGATCATTGTAACTCAAATATGTTTGTGGTCACTTTATCAGTTGAAAGGCTCTTTGATCATCAAAAGTACAAGCCTATTTTCATGTATGTCGTCGTGTCAGTGCAGAAATGCCCATATGCAATGCATTTATGAGTGCTGCTAAGGGCGTTTATGAGCATATGCAATGCGTGAAAGCGTGGTGTACAGGGGCATTCTTGCACCAGAATGATGATATGTATAAAATGACCTCTGAACTTGTAACCTCTAAATCTACTGCAATCAACTCTGCTCCCATACACACTTGCGCCAAATTTGATGTTCATCCGTCAAACAGTTCTTTAGTAATGCGAGAATGAAATATTTAAATGTATATTACATGCAATGACCACTGTGACCTTTTACCTTTAACTTCAAAACTAATCAGAGCATTATCACTCTTATATACAAGACATATGTTTGAAGTTATTCTGCAATCATTTTGAGAACAAACATTGGACGGTTGGATGGACAGACGACCCAAAACATAATTCCGCAACCACCTACATTGCAGGGGCAGAGGAATAAATATCAATAATCAATGGGTCCACATCAAACAAAAGTTGAAGAGACCAACTAATGACTTCTGTAACGATAGTGCTAATTTTACTTCTGCCTTAAATGACAATACTTTAAAGGGGAATCCAAACCAAATAAAAAAACTTGTTTTTATAAGGAAAAGAAAAATCAGACAAGTTCATAGGTGAAAGTTTGAACAATATTGGACAAACAACTAGAAAGTTATGATTTTTTTTAAGTTGTAAATGTTGGTAATCACTACACCCATGGAGACTTCAAATTGGCCGCATATGGGGTGTCATAGTGATGTTAGGCAAGGACTACTCTTCCATATACTCCAATACATATTTTTGCTAAAATGTCATTTTTCCCAAAAGTTTTATTTCAAATTGTATTTTTCTTTCATGAGGACATAAAAACAATATTCTACCTGGGTTAACTTTAGATTACTTCCCCGGGGAATGGGTACTTAAGAGAAAACCACAAATCCCTGATAATAAAGTACATGGCCTATGGGAAAGTTGTCCTTGCCCCTTGTCATAATTTACTTACCCAGTTGCCAATTTGAAATCTACATAGTATTAGTGATCTCAATTTTAAAGCAGCTATAACTTTTTTATTGCTTGTCCGATTTCTTTCAAACTTTCACCATTCTGTTTAATTTATTTTTCTCCTTCCCTACACAACATTTTATGGTCAAGGCTGGATTCCCCTTTAATTCTTTTTTTGTTGTTTTATTTGTTTATTCTTAGAATTTTAAGGCACTAAGAATGGCAGAGGCAGAGGAAATATCCTGTAACAAGAGCTTGATATGCCCCCTGTGCCTGGATATTTTTGACAAGGCAACACTCCTCTTTTGTGGACACACCTTCTGCAAGGCATGTCTTCAAAACCTGGACAATACCAAACGAAAGAATCCAAACCACCTGACTTGCCCTGTCTGCAGGAGAAAGTGCATGCTTGGGATGAGCAAAGTTAATGGCCTTCCACCAAACAATACTGTCAACTCCCTTGTGGATGACTATAAAAACCACAAGTCCCTGTCTGCTTCCTCCTTTCTGGTACATTCCTCAGTTGAGAAATGCCAACAAGACACAAGGACAAAACCTGTCCCAGCAATTCGCAAGATGAGAGTAGGAGTGCCCTCATCCGGTTCAGAACAACCATCATCTATTCCTCCAAGGGTACCAGACAGACCACGCAGATCAGTGGACAAAAATAGGACTGATTTGGCGGTTTACGCAAGCTCTTCTCTAGGGAACTATGAAGTTCCATCCCATTTTCTGGAGCCACCCCGAAAAGTTCCCTTGATCATCCTCAAAGTGGTAGATCTTCCAGCCGGGATACGGGACATGGCATTGTTTGCTGCTGAGACAGTTTTAATTGTTTACGGGAGCAGTCTTCATGGAGCACAACTGTACAAGTCAACAGGTGATCATAGAGAACACTTCCACAACCTAGGAGCCATCCGCAGTGTCGCCATCTTGACCGATGGCACAGCCGTTATTTCCCTCGGTAAAGAGGGAATCCAAGAGTGCAACATCGATGGCAAGCTAACAGCCCGTCAGTTTCGGTACAAGAACTTCACAAAGTATTATTATGTATGCTGTGATCATTGCAATAATCTCTATGCTGTCAATGGCAACCCAGAAATCTACTCCTTTGTCTTGGGAAAGGATGCACCTGAGCGAGTCATTCCCACCGGAAAGATGATCCCTTCACAGGTATGTGTGGCCAAGTCAGGTGCCATCATTGTAAGCTCAGGTACAACAACGCTTAGCATTGTAGCCATCTTTGATAAGAATGGCTGTATCGGAAGTTGCGTCAACTCCCTGGAGAATGAGGAGTTCCTCTATGCAGCGGTGGATCCTCTTGACCATGTCTTTGTGGCAAGGGTGAGGCCAAGGTCTGGTCTTATGTTACTATCAAGGTACAAGCTCAGAGGAACCCAACTAACGGACTTCACTCAATACATGGCACTCAATATCGTACCCACCACTGAAACATGGTGCAAGCTTGTGTGTCTATCTCCTAAACTTCTAGCGTTTGCCTCTATGACCAAGAAATTATACTTCATTAAAATCTAAAGAAACAGAAAAATGCTCCATGACCAAGAAACTGGTATTTCAATGGACATCTAAAGAATCAGCTTTAAGCATCGCTCTATGTCCATACAACCCAACGTAATCTACATTTATAGAATCTACAATGAAGATTGTGCTACTTCCATGACCAAGAAAACATTCCATGAACCTTGTCAGTATTGACAAGTCATCAATGGCATGTTCAAGCGAAATGCCAGCAAGGCTTCTTGGCTTGTCCAACATGCACTTACAGGTGACGACCATTATTAACAGTCAGAGACCCAGAGTCCCATTGCATAAAGACTTGTTATAATAACAAATGTAGAATTTCTATTACAAGTTTACTATCAGCAAATCAGGTCTGTCAAACCATGGCTTAAGATGTCCTATTGATTAGCCACAATGCTCCTTTCACTGGCCTGGGATATATTGTGTGCTCTTTTTAAATTTTCCCCATTTGTGCTGTAATATAAAATGTGCTCTTTTGAACAGTGGCTAAGCTTGCCCCCAAAATATTGATATTAAGGCCTGTTAGTTGTGGTGAAAATGTTAAAAATCTAATATTTATCATTCAATGTTATACCAATGCTCTTTCAAAGCATTGATACTTGTTCTCATTTTTTAAAGTTCATGGTCATCTCATAGACCAAATAAGTTTCTGCAAAACTATGCTAAGATTTGCTCTTTATAAATACAATCATAATCGATTATCGTTTTAATACACTTTATATAATCAGCTGATTTGTTCTGTACAATCCAGTTACAATCTTTACAATTTGTTATCTTTCAAAATGAAGTCAGGTTGGTTTTGATAAAAGCAGGAAAAAAAGTTATGGGAACATATTAATGAAAATTTTGCAAAAATGCACTGGAGAATGACAAAGTTGTGGATTTTTCAACTTTATATCTTATCAATCTCTTTCTACCATTTTCCTGCAATAATACTTATTACAAATACGGCACTTTTCACATGAGGCCAAAGCACTTACAATGAAAATAATCAAAAGAAATTATTTAATGCTAAAACTATAAAACTACAAACTACGAAAGAGGGGTTGTTAATGCCTTTCTGAAAATTGCTATTGATGGAGACTGTCTTATTATATAAAAAAACAAATTGATTTCAGGGTGAACTTCCCCTTGGGGAAAGCTTGCGCATTTGAGATCCTTTTTTAAAAATTAATAAAAGGTATTAAATGTTATTCAATTTCCAATTTAAATTCATTATAAGAAATTGTTGTTGCTCATGCAATTTTACACATTCACTCCATGAGGTGGATAATTTACCAGCAATATCTTTGTTCCAAAAAGTTATAACTATTGATTTTCATCCAGGATTGGTTTTAATGTCTTGTTTAATGCAAATGGATTGATTCAACTGTAACTTGTTGGATTCGACTTGATTTGATCAAATTCAATCAAAAATATCCAATCCAACTCAATATTCAGTCTTCATAGCACCTTTTCCTTTCTGTTACAAAGCGCTGCGCATACACTTCTCCATTGATAATTCTATCTTACTGGGTAGACTTGGAATATAAATGCAAGTATACTGATCTAAAGATAATATTGCAGATACAAGGAAATATTACATTAAGGACCAGATGCCTGTGATCTTAAAATAAACATTTTTCAAGTACTTCCTACTTTGAAGTGCATTGTGTTGCCCCCATTAAAACAATAAGTGTAAGAGTGGCAATGCTTAAAGGGGATGACTACTTAAGATAACAGGTATTAAAAAGAAGATAACAAATGAGAGCAATAGCAAAATGAATATTTGAGCTATCATGATACAGAAAATAAGAGATATTACTTAATTGTGAATTACTCCATTTTAGCTGAAATTGGGGTTGTTTCATGTTCAGTGTTGGCAACTGGTTTTGGTATTGAATGAAATTTGCTGCCAAACATCATTTGGCGAACATGGTTGGTTTGAAGCAGAAAGTGTCATTTTATGGCAATATGTGATGGCTGCTAACTGGTGTTAATAGGAAAATTCAAACAAGTGGTAATTCAAACCAGTTACCAATTGCTCTAGTTAAAACCAATATCATTGGAACCATTTGTTCCATTTTCCCTAATAAAACCAGATGAAATCAAGACTTTCTTAGAATATTATTCTTTCTAAATTTCATAAAAAGAACTAGTTTCAACTTTATGCAGTTCTTCAGTTATTGGGAGAGAGGTACATGTATATTTAGGAATATTGTGACCTTTGACCTAATAACCCCACATCCGATCATCAAGTGCCCTCCAATATACATACGTGAATGAACTTGATTAGTGATACAGTTCTTTATTAATCATAGTTGTCTTTCCTTTTTCCACAATATAAGTTCCCCTTTAAATGATTGTGAGAAGCCAAACTTACATCGTATCTGATATCCTGGCAGACTTTGGTTGGTTGGAACTTAACCTCAAAGGTCACCGTCATTCCTTGTGAGATATAGCCCTCCGATGGGCTGATAGCAAAATCAGGGGCAAACTTGTCTGCATTCCATTTGAATCTAAAAGGTAATGAGAGAGAGATGTGAGATTAGAAGCAAAAAGGCATACTGAGGAGTTTATCCTAAAACATTTTCTGGACTATCAATATTAAAAATCATTCTTTATAGGTCTACTACAGTAAACACAGTGCTATTCTTCACACATGTGTTAGATGAGTAATGTAGAATGCTAAGCTTTTTGAGATTGGAACTGTAACCAACATTCTTGAATGCTCCCTAGGGAGTGTAAAAATACATACATAAATGGTGGGCAAGCCCAAATCCAAAGACATATCTGTATTAGGTTTAGATCGAGGCATAATCCAAATATATTAAGAGTGATATAAATTTATTATGAAGATTATTACTAACATAATTATCATAATCATCATTACTATTATCATTATTATCATTCTCATTATTATCATTGCTATCATTATCATTATAATCAACCAACTATGACTGTAGTTTAAGAGCACCTTAAGCAGGTGAAAGGAAGGAAGGAACAGTGCACTTACGCAGCACCGACGTCTCCCGTGTTGTACATGAGAAGCTTGCGAGTGGTACTGCTCTTGAGGACCACGGCTCCAAAGGGGATGGATTCCTGGTCTAGATTGATCTCAATTCCCTGGCAGGATCCTGTCACCACCAAGAGAGGTTGAGAAAGACCTGCACACTCCAACATAACCTGGCAAGAATATAAAGAAAGAAGGATGTTACTATGTAACATTCCACAGAATATGTGGTCCAGATACACCACAATTTATTGAAAACAGTAAAAGTTTAATGGTGTAGGGATGTTTGGATTTTTTGCTACTGGAACTAAGATTTTCATTTCTAGAAAATGCAGCATACATTGGTTTCAATGGTGAGAATTCCTTTTATTTCCTTTTGGCCTGAATGAGGACTATCCCTTAAACTCCATAAAGATTTGAACAGGAGCAGGTATGGACATGGAGACATGAGGTCTTCATTTGTGTTGTTGTTAATGCATCTTAGCTGTTCTATTTTCTATTTTCTGTTCTATTCTTCTTCTCATAGTGTCTTATTAGGTAATTTTTCCATAATATACCAATCAATAATAGATATTTGTTGAATTGATTGATGATGATGATAAATCTGGTGATGATTTTGATTTTTGGTAATGATGATCGTCATTTTTTTTTCATTATTAAAATCTTATTGCTTCAATAAAACAAAATGTATGTACAATATTCATCATGTACATCAAGATACATCAATATTCATCGTAAAGAAGATAAAGTAAATCATTAAATACATAACAACTTACTTGGAAAACCAAAACACATATCAATATTTGAAAATTTGAATATTTGAAATGCGAATATTCAACTAAGTATTTACATCCGTTCAAAATTTAGAAACAATAGGGCATAAACAGAATAAGTGCATCAAAGTTTGTAATGATGATCATCATGATGATGGTGATGATTTTGATGATGGTGATGATCATGATTTTGATGATGGTGATGATGATGATGATGATGGTGGTGGTGGTGGATTTGATGACGATGATGATGATGATAATGATGAAAGAGATGAAGATGACCATGACAGCTCCCACTGTCAATTCCAATGTAGATGATTACGATTGTGAAAAAAGTGATCACCACAGATTCTCTAATGACATATCAAATGTTAAACCTCTGATAAAAATACATGCACTTCACTCATCCCAATAACATCCACATCCTCTCTTACCTCTTCCGTGAACTGTGGGATGCGGCACTTGGGACTGAAGACCAGCTCTAGCTGCGAAGCCCCACCCTTAGCCTTAAGGCTAATCTCCTGAGAGGGGGCCAGCTTCAAGACGTTGGGTACCTGCTGTAGAATGGGGTTAAGAGGTGTGATGGCTACGTTGAAGGAGAGAGGAGCAGGGCTGTTGTTGATGATAGGAACAGTTCTCTTGATCACCTGGCCGATGCGCAAGGCCCCGAAGCTGACGATGCGATCCTTAGAATTGGCCACTTCCACTCGCATATCAGTTCCAAGACCAAAGATCTCAACCTAAATTAAAAATGAATCACAATATGAATCATACCTTAGTTTAACCTAAAGAGTCCTGCACCAAAGACAACTTAGGCTAGGATCTATGGAAAATGTTCATTTACCACTGAACCCAGTTGAATTCATATAAAAGAGAAAATTCAAAGAAACAGATCAATGAAAATTAAGTTTCAAGAAAATTAGATGAATACTAAAAAGTTATGAGCATTTGAGTATTGAGATCATTAGTGCTATGTAGATCTTCCAATTGGCAATGCAACCAACACCTGTGATGTCACACATTACTTTATTCAATTTTCTGTTATTTAGTTTGTTGCAAGATCGGAAGATCTTTCTTTTTTTTAAACATATTAAACCGGCTTCACAACATTATAACATGGATGAATTGAATTTATTGTAATTGGAATGAGCGTAAAAGAGATTTTTTAGGTGTATTTCCAGTGTCCAAAGGGGAGAGTTGTGCACATGAGACATCACACATCTGGTTTGCATTGCCAATGGGAGGATCTCCATGTCATTAGTGTTTCGACATTCAAATGCTGATAACTTCCTTACTGTTTGTCCAATTTTACTCAAATTTTTGTTGATCTTGTTCTTGTTCATTTTTCTTTTTCACATAAGCTAACTTCTTCCACAGGCTTCATTCTCATATAATTCAAATTATGGTCAGCTAGTTAACACCACTGAAGTTGAGTCTTGTACCTAACACTTCCAATCACAATGGAAACTGAACACTGAATCAGACAAACTGATATTTTATCATGAGGATATTGGAACGAAAAGAGAAATTCTTCAACACGTACCTGCGTGCGAGATAACCCATTGAGCTCAAACTGAATGACCTCATGATATCTGATTGTTTCTCTGGGATAGAATGTAAAGGTGATATCCTTGCTCTCTCCTGGTGACAACACTGTCGCATCAAACTGGAGATGTAGGTGGGATGTGCTTGTATACAAGCAATCAACACTGTAAATTGAAGAGAATTAACAGCGTTGTTGTTTACATTGACTCAGCTTTCAGTATCAATTCAATTTCAAAGGAATTAGGGACCCAGTTAATCACTTGTTTGTGTTAGATTCCAGATATTTCATTTGTAGAGAGAAGATTTAGAGCTTATAAATTAAAAGCATAACATACCATACAAATCTTGTTATTAATATTATGATGAACATGAACTTCATTCCTACATACCCTAGTCTTCTCTAAATTATTTATTTTCTTCCCAGGAGGTATTGTAAGTTGGGTGGTATTTCAACAAATTGGCCCGTATTCTGAACTCGAGTTTAAATTAAATCCTGGTTTAAGTGGAGAGCCGATTGGAGCACAAATCTCTATTAGTACATGTAAATATTCAATTTATTAACTCTTATGACACTCATATCATTTATAACCGTCTAAAAATGAAAACTGAAATGTTTTATTCATTATGAAAGCAAAGGGAAACAAAATAGTAAAGACAACAAATATACAATATAAGCAGAATTTTTCTTTTTTTAATGTTTTAACATAATGTGAATACATTTCCTATAAACCTTATCATATTTTCGGAAATATTCAATTTTCCATTCAAATGTTATCAATGAGAAATTTAATCTACGAAAACGGATTTCTACATCAGTTGATATCACTCACAGTGATTGAGTAGTGATTCAGATGTAGTACCTATGAAAGGGTTATCAAGGCCCTGTAACATAAAATATAGAAATTGATTGTTTGGCTGATTTTATGATTGATAGCATCGATTATCAATAATAATAATATGCAGTTCTTGTATAGCGCATATCACATTATGAATAATGTCTCTATGCGCTTCCAAAGGACTTGGATATTATTACCCCAGCTGTAGCTTGGCAGCCATAATTACTAAGATTACAGCGCTTATTGTATGTGATTAGTCATGAAATCAGCCTCCACAAATCAATCACCAAGCTTCATGATACAGGGTTCTATCATGTGTAAAATTGTGCTAAAGTTAGAAATATTTTGCAGAAAGCCCTATTACCTGATGTCCTTGCTGTCTCTGTTGGTGAGTGTCAGTGTCTTGGAGTGGGTAGGCATCCCAGCTCGATGGATGAAACATGGTCCAAAGTCATACTGAGGGAAGGAGAAGTGAAGACCGGGGGCAACCCCATGACCGACAATCTTCACCTCGTACGATGGACCATTGGCAATCTGAAAGAAGAAAAAAAAATGTTAGTGAGAAAATATATCTAGGTTTGTCCAGCAATAGAGTACCAAAGTGATATCAACATTTTTTATTTGGGGGGGGGGGGAGGGGGCATTTTAGGATCGTCTTGTACATTGGTTTAAAAGCCAGGATGCAACGCTTTCAATCATTGTACGTTACACCACTAAATGTGAGACGACTCACCTTACAAATGAGCTCACATCCTCTGAGGGTTGTCTTGTACGTGGGTTTGAATGCCAGGACGCTACGCTTGCGATCATTGCAGGGAACACCACCAAATTCTGGTGAGATACTCAAGAGCTTAGAGTTGTTTCCTTTGGTCTCTTCCTTCAAGATCCACTCAAAGTCAAAGTTGAACTTGCCGGTGTTGATGATGTACAGAGAACGTACTGCTTTCTCGTTCACCTCAATCTGAAACAAACGTCAGAGTTGAAGAAAAAAAATTGTAACATTTATGTAATAGACATATGTACATTCACATATTTTTATTATTGCTGCAATCATAAAAGGTACCAAATACACCAAAGTATGGTGTTATTTACAAAGCATCTGGAATTATGAATGCCCATGTACACTTTCAAGAACTCTAATTATACTAATTTAACATCTTTAGTAGAGTGTGGTCTGTAAGGCATTAAATAAACAGAATTCATTGAAATGTTTTACTACTCCTTGGTTGAGTGATGGAACAGAATTAATTTCTTGAAAGCATAAGCCGGGGGATTAAATAGTTTTAAAAAGAAATCTTGTGACCAAAATCAAATCAACGGCAAAACATCCTCGACTGCAAGTCAACAAAAAACAACTCCGATTTAGGAAATGGTCAAATGACCAGTGGAACAATACGAAATAGGACTGACCTCTCCAAAATCAATACAGTTGATGCCAGAACTAGACAGGTCTTTCTTCTGACCGGTAGAGTCTTCACACTGGACGATACAGTTCATGGAGTAGCCCTCAGCCTTGACATTGAGACAGATTGGGTGGGTCTTCTTCCGAACTTGAATCTGAACGTTAAAGTTGACCACCTTCTCCTCGTGAGGGGTGAAGGAGACATCGATGGGGATCCTGGAATAGGAGAGAAAAGACAAGACTTACATTCGGTAAATTGCCACTTGGTCTACCGCCGCCTTGCCTACCTTTAATTTGGTCTCATTCCACACCTTACCCTTAAAGCAACTAGCCTGGGACCCATTTCGTAAAACTTGTTGTAATAACAGTTTGTGCAATAGCAGTTTAAAGCTACTGAAATTATTCAATTTGATTGATCGAGAAGAAACTAGTTATATAAATTGCGCATTTGTTATTATAACAAGTCCTTGTGAAACAGGAGCCAGAACTAGATCCTAGCACTGCAACATCTGCTCTCATGACTAACCTAGCTGTATAGCAGGACACATTTATATAATGTTTTACCTACTGACACGCGCATAATAAGAACTTGTCCATGATTGTCACCTGCTAATTAAGACCACTTTTTCTGGTCATGAATACATTTTCATACAACACATAAATACTACTTTTCTTGTCTCCCTTGGGAGGTCTTTATATACGGGTTTCACTGTAAATACCTTTAGCTACATGTATAAGTTCCCAAATAATCATGCATTATCAAGTGCATGGGCTCTGATCTGCATTGGGGTGCCCCCCCCCCCCCCTTGAATTTCAAATCTTGTATAGCAACCTTCGAGAGAATGTCACCCCCACTGACCGATAGATAAAAATCTCACAAAATCGTTCCACTTGATTCCTTTTAGCATAATACTGACCTGTCATTTGGTAGGATGGTACCCTTCATGGGAGTCAAGTGAAGCCTTGAAGAGAATGCTTCCGAGTGACAAGACGTCTCATTGATCTCATAATCAAACGCTCTAGCCTCGTTATTGATCAGGAAAATCCTCTCATAGGCCTCATTACCTAATATAAGACAACAAAGATATTCAAGGTATTTTTATGTCATACTAATCCAAAATGCCCAAAACACTTGACAAATTTTGTTTTACCCTGGCCAATGTTGATACAATTCACACCAATTGTAATAGTGAAGTTTGATAGCTACTTTTGATATTATAATAAAATTGGATGGGTAAAGTATAAAAGCATTGGAGGAATTTTTTCTCCATGCAGAACCTGCATGAGAGGAGTTGATCTCTAATCTAGTATAATTTGAATCATTATCTTTGTTTTACATTTAATTTCGTACTGCAACAATGCCACAATGGGGATAATATGTGCCACCTCAAATAACTGAATTTTGAAAAAAGTTTGAAAAAGCACATCCTATGTGTTATTACTATAAATTTGATACTTGTGGTAAGAATGGAATCTCATCTTTAATCGTTCATGCATGGCGGATTACGAACAATAAATATTGAGGTATATCAGTGAAAGAAACTTAACAAAGAATACAAAAGAAATGCTACTGAGCCAAATGTCAAATAAGCACGGTTGTCCTATCGCAAACCAATCTTGGCCAATTTTTCTGCTCAACCTGAATTTAATACTAAAATTTCACACTCGTCTTCCTCATTAATGCTCGAAGTGTTCGTTTAAAAATATATATTGAATTATATGATGATGTACATGAAATATCAGAATTCATTTGCCTTTGAAGAAAAAAGACATGGGAATCCCGTTTTCCTTTTTTCAGGGATGCACTGTATAACTCTTTAGATTTGAGCAAAAGGATTACAATCTCTAGTTGATCCAATCCTGTACATTTTGATGAATAAATCAAACACTCACCAAGAAGCATCGACTTGAAGTTGATGTGGGATCTGTCAGTAGAGACGGCAGGTTCGTGGGCGTCGCCTACCAAGAGGAATGGGACAGAGATGTTCTGCTCAGGGATGGTGAACCTCCAGAAAGATTCTACGACACCAAGCTGGTTCGGCAAGAACTCAAAGCTCACCTGGATATCATTAGAGGAATACGATACATTTACAACCTGCTCACATACCTTGGTTCAATTAATGAACAGCTACAGTCAAATTAAAGAATTTATAAACAAATCAAATATATAACTAAGTTGCATCTCATTAAAAATATATAAACCTGTATCTGTTTTTAGTGAATTATCCCAGGTCACTTGTCTTTGAACAATATTTGATTGATTATAATTATTAAATCCAACAATGCCATGACTCCTCATGTAGAAGGCCAACGCACTATACAAAAGAATATAAGTTTGATAATTTGTCAAATATATGATGCATACATGCACTTACCCTGCTCCACTGCAAGAGCTTTTGATCAGTAATATCACTAAATATATTTTCAATATGAGTTAAAACTCCCTACGATGAAGATTGTCAGATGCTTTGACAAACTTGGTTCTGTAATTAAGAACTTCACAAAAGAATGATCTGTCTTTAATAACAAAAGTGATAAATGTGGCAGAGAGGGCCATTTAGCCACCAAGTGTCCAACATATCACCTGCAAGCAGCAAAATGACCCTCATGAAATGGGTTCAATAAATGACATAATTTGGCATTGGAGTTACAAGTCTCCAACAATCTTCCACAATGGAGTTGCAATAACACTGAAGAGAATTTGATTTGGCCACCTACCCAGGGAAACAAATGGGAAAAACTCACCAGCCCAATTTTACTACAACATATAAGTTTTAATTGGACTCTATGTGCATTTCAAGGGATCTTTATGGGTTTTCCAGGGCTCTGTAGGGCATATTGGGGCAAAGTCGCCCGAGCCTCCATTTTTACCTGTACCTACCTGTGTCTTCTTGCCAGATGCCACCTGGCCTTCTGTAGTGAGACATTGGAATACAATTGGTTTCTTGGGGTCCTCTTCATCCTCACACGTCCACATGAAGGTGTAAGCCGTGGCTGTTGGGTTCACAATGAAGAAGTGACGTGTGTTGCGCACCTGTTAAAGGGACATACATGTAACAACATGGTTTTAGGCACATCTAGCCGATCGATAATGAGAATGAAGAGAGTGGGGAAAGTTTCTGAATTCACTCCATAAACTAGGATGAAGATTATGGCTCCATTCAAGGTTACATTTTAAGGTATCACTTAACACACAGATTTTCCACTGAAGCAAGTGTACACAGATAAAATGCCCAGGAATTGCATGTCCTTAAGAACATGATGCTAAGAAATCCAGTAATTTTTCTGTATTTTCTACTTTCTCTCTACATCTCCTCCATCTTTCTCACCTGCACACCGACTGAGACCAGCTCCAGGACCCTGGTGTTGGGATCCAGGGTAGATCCAGGTGGAGCCCCTCCTGGTCCAGGTAGCTCCGGGTTGCGTCTGGCTCCAGTGATGTAGTCCGAGTCCTCCAGATCAAAGTGGCAGTAGGGCATCACACTCTTGCCCTTGACTGCCAGGACTGGTCCTTGCTTGCCCTCTTCCAGGTTAGGCACCCTAGATAATGCAGCAAAGATACATGTATGCAATAAACAATTTTCAAAGCTGCAGTGATCCTCTTGGAGTCAACATGTACTTTCATTATACATTCTATAATTTGAAACTTAATAACAAATAACATTGTTCCAGTACTGATTTGTTAGTCTTCACGCTTAGAAATATAATAATAAAATCAGATATTTCAATAAAGCTCCGCAAACTTGATATGGCCGTTCAAGAACTATAATAAAAACTAACATTAGCTTTTCAAATGCTACTAACTGGATTGAAATCTAACAAACTAATTTTCTATTAAGCAACAAAATGACATTTTAACCATTTCGCTTTTTTTTCTTTGCATGTATTGCATCAATTGCTTCTCTTCCAACAAACCAATCAAATGCAACCATTCCCTATAACTAAATTGCGATAAAACCCTCACCTGCAGATGAGCCTGCCTTCATAATCCTTGATATCCAAGGGAGCAAACTTGACCTTGAAGTTTTGCTTCTTGCCCGGTGCAATAGACCCCATGTCAGGCTCTACGGTGAATGGGTATACATCCACGGTGCCGTCTGTGGCGGTGCTGCAGCGGGATGGGAGCCTCATCTGCTCACCATCAGCAAAGCTGACACTCTTGTGTTGTGCAACCTCATCCTCCATGACCACTTGCCAACTGAAAGGAAGCTCAACAGTTCCTTTGTTGGTCACAATGAACCTGTGTGAAAAGAATTGCAATATCCTCAGTACATTGACAAACCGATGTTTTTCCCACTGGCAAAAATTTCCTTAACCCTGTACAATTCATGTAGGTGGGATAAATGGCAATTTAGCCCCACCTTTAGTAAAGGGTTAAGCTAAACCCACTTTCTTTCTCGCAATGATTTTGCAAAGTGGGCTAACCCCATCTAAACTACAGGATTACTTGACCCTACAAAATAGCAGGCTTAGCCGAGCATTTCTTGTGCTAAGAAAGATAGTCCGGGGTTTAGAATCCCTTTAGGAATAGAAACCAGGCCAAGCCAAGAATGGTACTCGATGTATGCCACTAGTCTGAGATTACCGAATTTTTTTGTGAGAAAAGCAAGCATTTCCTTAGCTGGGGTTAGGCAGAAAATTTGGCCTGAGGGAAAAGTAAAGATTTTGGTATGGGGTTAAGAAAATGGAGTGAGCCCCGTCTTACAAAGAGTTACGAGTGATCCAATCAATCGTAACTCTTTGTAAGACGGGCCCCTGGTGTACTCAAACGTAAACTGCATGACTATGATGGAACCATTACATTGGTATAAACGGAAGAGATTCAACTTATTGGTTTGCTACTAAACAAATGACGCTGCACTGGGATTTTGTTACATCTTTGCAGCCCACAGCCTGAATACAGGCAAAATTATTAATCTGCATCACTTCATCGTTCTCTATGGTCGTAACCTCAAGAGTGATGGTGGTTTCAAATTCCCTGATTTAATAATGAATTCTGGACACTTCGCTTTAAGAGATATAAGCAATCGTACAACTAATCATAACTGTAAGTCCATGGCAAACTATGCTCACAAAGTTGCAATCAATTATACATATTGATTGTATCTCTTTATGTTACCCCCTCTGATAGGGCAAAGCTAACATCTGCAACTGAAAACAAAGTAAAGAACCAGGAAAAACCGATTAAATTATATGAGCTTACGAGAACATCCTGGTCTGGAACATGAGGGTGTCTTTGAAGTGAACAGCCTCGGTCTTGCACTTGAACTTGCAGAAGTCGGCATTGGCACTGACGTTGAGTTCTATCTCACGGCTAGAGTCTTCCTTGACAGAGTGGGTAGGCTCTGGCTCTGTCTCAATCACCTGTATGAGATGATATGTGAGTGGGGTTCAAATAGTGGTTTAAAAAGGGTCACAGCTCACTTTGAGTAACATGCATGTAGTTCTGTTCTGTGATTTGGATATCTCAACAGAAAAATATTTGTTTAAACCTCAAGAGTTTTTCCAATCAAATGGCAAAAAGGGTATTCGTCCCAGGCCTACTTGGCATACACTCCAAAATCCTCACCTTCTTTTTGGTAGGTCGTGTCACTTCCTGCGTAGCATTCATCTTCCGTCTCATCTCCTCCTCATTCCTCTCCTTCTCTGCTGCCTCAGCAGCGGCGGCGGCAGCAGCAGCAGCTGCATTGCTGGCACCCTTCTTGTCCTTCCTGCTTTCCCGATCCTCCCGCTTCTGGTCCTGGGTGGAGCGAGGCCGACCGCCAGTCTGCTCACTGGAGGTAGCTGGACGGGCATTTGCAACAGGCATGTCTACCCACTTGACTGTTCGCAAGCGGTCATCCCAGTCCATTACCTAGTTTATTTCAAATGCAACAATTTGTTTAAAAATTGTCTAGACAATCTAAACAAGGGATAAGATAACAAGAGTACTAATGAAAAAAGCTTTAAAGTGCTCTTATCATCTGAGTAATGTGCTGAGAATGCTGTCATTTTCACCTGGTCAACTATGGTCTGATGACGATCATAGGTAGTGGTATTGGTGGGAAACCGTTCTGGTACTAGTGGATAGCTGTTCAAACAGAGCCAATATGTCTGACATACTCTTTTATCCTGTGTGTACATTTGATTTTCATAAAACTCCATTACAAATAGTAGATCTAAGATGTAAGAGTGAAAATCCATACCAATGAGAATGTCTGGAAAGGACCAAATGGACAATATGATAATGGCATCCAATGTATGGGTGCACAAATTTTTCCCTCCCTTGAATACCTAAATATCTCAATAGTAACTACTGGATAATTCCATAAATTATATCCACTCGACCCTCTATGTATGGAACATTCCTTAAAATATCTGTCTGTTTTCTAGTTCATTATGAAAGATGGTACTTGAATTATCAAGGCTTGAACAGTTCATGAAGTGAAGCAAAAATAGAGAAATTTGGGGGTTGGACATGAGTAGGTAAGTGAAAATTCAGAGGCCAGCCTGTCCTAAGAAGTCTAGAGTGCATACCTGATCGACTGGCTTATCAAAGTTTATCTTGGACATCTTGCATGCCACTGAAGCCTTGGTCAGATTGACAGCAGTGGTAGTTTTGAAGGTGATGATCACATCCTTGGCACAACCAGCATGAAGATGACCAATGGCCGGAGAAAACTTAAGCTGGGAATGGTTCTCTGGCCAGTGGAAGCGGATAGTGTCGGTCTGACTATGATTGGTCATGGTGAAAGAGAGCTGGCGGGCTTCATTGATGTGACAGTCACCAAAGTGGATATGGTTGGATGGAGCAGCTGAAAAATGAGGCAAGATGAGAAAGCACTGAAAAACACTCTAAACCAACAAGATCTACAGGCAGACCTACACAAAAATTTCCCAAGTTGCACATACAAAATCATAACAACACATCTTGTGGTGACTTGCTAAAGAATCATTTTAATCATTCATCAGTTTTGTGCAGCCAGGCAACAAATTCTTCCAAACCTATAACTCAATTTTGTTCAAATCATTTCCCACTGTCTTTGTACAAAAATGTTCATGAGCATTGTTGCACCATTTCTCAACTCTGGAAAAGCATTATCACCACAGGCTAAATGGTGACCCTACATTTGCTCCTACAACAATTGCTCCTACCTTGTAATTCCTTGATAGAAGGTTCAGGTTAGAGTTGTGATAGGGCTTCTTTTTTCAGAATAAAGTGAGGACTTAGGATCAGGGTTAAGTTTGAGGTCAGGTTTTAATTTTTGCATTCAAATTTTGCATTGGAGCAACAAATGCCTGGGTAGATTTTAAAGAACAGTGGAAACATGGCTCACCAGCAATCTGCTCTTCCTCCACCGTCCCATCTAAGGTCTCCTCAGTAATCAGACTATGGATGTTGTCCAATGTAACATCGTCAACGTAACTCTCCCCAACCAGCTGGATGAGCTGGTTCTCAAACTGATTGTCGGTGACGGTGATGCGGACCTGGGCAGCACTGCGGCCGGTGCTGGAGGCGGTGTAGACCACGTTGAATTCTGACTTCTCGTTGGGCTGGATGATGAGGGAGGCAGCATGAGGGTGCTTCTTGGTGGAGTCAGCTGCAAATAACATGGACAACATTGTAGAATTCTCAACTTGTGAAATTAACATTCATATATCTAATCAGGGCTTTCAAACGTAGAACAAGATTTTGTATTATATGATACATGACCCTAAAATGCTGAATCCATATATTAAATTCACAAAATTTCTAAAAAACCACTGTTTAATCACTTACAGTAATTTGTAATCAATGAAGTAGCAATCAATGTCATCACCTTCATCTTCATCATCATCATCATCACAATCATCATTAACAACATAATCATTATCATCATCATCATCATAATCATCATCATCATCATTATCATCATCATCAACATTATCATTGTCATTGTCATCATAATCGTCATTGTCATCATCGTCATCATCATCATCTCTCACCTTCTGACAGCAGAGTATCACTGTACGTTGGGTAAATGAGCTTGGTTTGAGCTGAACTCTGAAGCTTGAATGAACCTGATGTGTCTTCTAGATCAATATCAACCTGTGGAACAGATTAAAGAGCAAAATCTCACATTACCTAGTTCCTATCAAAAAAATATATGGGGGCTCAGGGTGATTTAGCCCCAAAAATGCTTAAAAGAGCCAATGAAAAAGAGAGCCAGAAAATCCCCATTCATTGCAATGTTGAAGGTTATCCAATGCTGGAGATTTGGACAGCAGGTTGTGAAAAATAGCCCCCTAAAATAAATTGTTTTGCCTGTGTTCAGAAATGGAGAGGTTTCAATCTGAATTACTGATGTTTGGAATTAAAACACAGGTTAATTTTATTTGAGCGAAATTGATCAAGAAAGGCTAAATGCCAGATAAATAAACAGAAGTATTTACATTCACTCTCAGTACTCACATGGAAATTTTTGAAATCATTTGAGATACTTATGTTGCCAAATACATTCATCCTTTTATGGCATATCTAAACATAGATGTCATAAAAGAAACATTCACAAAACCTTACGTGATATTGTCACCTAATTTCCATCCCCCCCCTACAAAAATCTTTTAAAAAATTTTTAAAAGGAAGACCATGAGATACTTTAACTTTATTAACAATGTTGTAATTTAATAATTAGATGAGTATGAATTCATCACTTACTTTGCTTGGCAAGGTTCCATCGTTTGAAAGGCAGAGGGGCAGGGTCTGGGATCTACCGCTGAGTAGACGGGTGAAGAGGAGAAGGGGTACACCCTTCTTATTCCTCAGAGAAGGTTTGAGGACAGTCACACGGGGCAAGTTGCCCTCTCCCTGGACCTCAAAGGACAGGTTACGCAGCTTGGCCTGAGGTCCACTGAGGCCTTCGATAGCCACCTCGAACTGACCAGTGTATGTCTGTAATGTTACGATATACATATATATATAATATTTTAAAAGGGCTAGTTTACACTTATATAACATTCTATTCTACTTCATCATTTTAAATAAAATTTTGTAAATTTCAAAGAAACCCATTTAGAAATTCCCAAATTGAAGTCGTTTGATAAGTTGTCGGGAGGGCGAGGGTCATTATTTGTCCGTCAATACTGGAAAAAGTAAGAAATCTACATGGAATGAAAACTATTGTACAAAAAATATGTAGATTACTATAAAAGAATGCTTGAAAAGTAGGAATTCCTTCTTTTTTGTGTGTTAATAGCGACCTTGAGCACTTTACAGATTGGATTTGGGGCTTTAGAAGTCAAATCATCACCATCATCATAATAAACCAATATCATCATTATCACCACCATCATCATTATCAGCATCATCATCATCGTCATCATCATCATCATCATCATCATCATCCCCATCATCCCAATCTCGATCACCATCTATATAATCAGCATCAGTGATCTTTTCAAACTGAAATCAATACACACCTGCATAGAAGGAGGTGAGAAGGTAACTGTGGCATAGACACTGGCATGAGCTGGGATGGCCGCCCTTGCTGGCTCAACGTCAAAGATATCCTGAAGCTTAGACGAAGGCTTACTGGTCTGGAGTTTACAAGAGAACAGCACATCGCAAGATACCTGTATGTAGAATGTGACAGACAAATAAAAATGTTGGATATCTTTTAGCATATTGACCTGGAATCCATCATTTATGAACTGTTTGACCCTGACATTTTGCTGTTAAAAGAAGACGAGAATGACAACTTCGCATACCTTGTAGGCATTGGAGATCTTGAAGCGGGCCTTGGCCTTTCGCCCAACCAGCACATGACCAAAGATGAACTTGTTCTCGTCTTCCCCGAAGACTCCTCCTCCATCAAGCTCCAGCTGATGGGTGTTGAGGAAGACACTTAGGTTCTTGACGATGCGATGTTCCTCAAAGATAGAGCCAAGGTCTGTCAGGTTGATGCCAGGGATACAGGCTTCAGCCATCAGCTTGTACGGGATACCCTGCGGGTGATCGGCTGGGTCACGGTCTGAGATCTCAATGGCAAGATCCTGAGAGGAAAAAGGTAAAATTATTATAATAATAATATCTATATTTTGATAGAGCTTAATATGTTATAAGCACTTTACATATATTCAATATTACCCTGGACATTGGTTCTATTACTGCTCCATAAAGTACCCATCTCCACTCCCTAGGGATCATCCTTGCCAGACAACCATTTTTTTTAACAACACACACAAACCAATCTTATCACATTGAGGTTTATATCATTCATGTTACCCATTAAACCCCTGGGTGCAAAGTCACAAATGTGGATAAGTGCCTTGCCAAAGGGCCTTAGCTCCAGTTGGGATTCAAACCTTCAACCCTTAGGTTTAGAGTCAACTGACTGAACAACTACATCACAACACCAAAGGTGTCGTCTCTTGACTACAGATTACAAGGACTGGGGTTCAATCAAACTGCAGCATTGAATAGCTTTGGCATTTTCCACACTTCACCCAGGTGAAGTAAATGGGTATTTATTCAATGGCCTTGGAATGACTTAAAGATAAATGAAAATAGTTGCAGTAAACACTCATTTCACAGGTTTATAGTCACTATGTCATCATGGATCCAGATTTGGTACAGCTACATGTGCATAAACTGAAATTTGTAAAATCCTTGAATCAGAAAACACATGTGGGACAGTATACTATTATTGCTTGGAAAAAACCCTGCCATTTGACTTGAATTCCCTGCTATTTTGCTAATTTCTCAGCAATTACACAATTTCTTCCAGAATAATATGTCACATATTTCTTTTTTCATGCAAACAGACACTTGGGTGATAATTTTATTGGATTCTGTGCAAAACTCATTTTGAAATCATTACAACTGGCATTTACCATTAAGCCCAGTATATGTTTGATATTTCTCTTTTTAAGCCTATCAACTTGTGGTTGGGGTGAACTTCACATTTAACTATGATTTTACATCACCTTTAAATTTGGTACCCCCCCACAACATACCTCCAGTCCAGAGCCAACAGCTTCCGGGAGGCAGTCAACACTGACAGTGGCCTGGTTGTTGGGAGAGACCAGACCATAGGCTGGATAAACAGTGAACATCCCCAGTTGGAGACGGGTCTGACTACCGCCACCACCACCGCCGCCTCCACCTCCTCCACCGCCTGCTCCACCAACGTCTTGTCTGATGGTGGGATAGAAAGGAAAGAAGATGAGTGGTATAAACGATGGTGAGACTGGTAATGATGAAGATGAAGATTATGAGTAGCATGATGATGATGATCATCATCATCATGATAATGATGATTGACATGAAAATGGGTATCATGACAGAGACTATTAAAATAGTGATAATCCTAAGGATGATGACAATGATGATGATGATGATGATGATGATGATGATAATAGTGATGACAATGATATTATTAAATGATTGTGACAATAATAAGATAACAAATTTATAACAAAGATATTGTCTCATGGACTTTTTATGTTTACAGACTTGCGCAGGAATATATCAAAATAGTTATGAAAGATTGTGATAACTGTAAACTTAAAAGATGATACACTAATACCCTGAAATATAATTGGCATTAATATGGGATGAATAAATGATAATTACTCAAAACTTGAGAGAAGTGTGACAATTGTTGAATTGAAACAGTCTGAAGGAAATTAGTTCTGAATAAAAGACTGAGAGTCTTCTTTTCCTCAGGCCATGAAATTTTGATATGTCAGAGCCAAGAAATATCGTTTGTTGTTTTGAAGACTGACATATTTTTCCATTTAAGAAGTACCATAGGGCAATGCCAGAGGTTCTTTTCATCATTTTGGGTGTGATTTTACTCTGTGCCTCCATGTATCTTTTTTTTTATCAATGGAGGGGGGGGGGAGAGAAACAGGGAACAAGGAACAGCACCCCCCCCCCCCATCATTGTAAAAAAAAAGTTGAAAACAACAGACAATACAAATTTATCTATTAGATCTAACAATCTAAGATTAGAGATGCATTACTTTGTAGATACACTGAGAAATAGTCAGAAAAAAATCATTCAGTATACAGATATTGATTTACTGTGCTATTTTTAATAAGTGTCTTTTAAGGTGTTTTGATATAAAGAGAAAACAGCTGCAATACATGAAGGAAAATATCTTTTAAAAACTTGAAAAAAAAAGTTTTGCAGAAAAAAAAAGGATTTTAAAGATATGATAAGCAACAATTTGTTATGATTGATGGGGATTGAATAAACACTGGAGAGTGTAGTTAGAATCTTAACAGATAAATGTGTCTTTTAAGATACATATATACAAGATGACCTAAATTAATATATATGTACAGTACAGCAACATAATACTTCTACAGTAGTTTATAAGATGGCTACATAATAAAAAGAAAAGGGAAGGGGTCATTTCTCTTTCGTATACATTTTAAAGTTTTTTTTTTTTCAATTCAATAAATTCCAGGTATAAATTTATCTTAGAAAGATCTATTCCTCTTGATAAATGCTTCAACGAATGAATGAAAGAAAGTGAAAAAAAGAAAACAAGTAAATGTGTAGAAATGTGACAACTGTATGAAATGTGGTGGATGCAACACTACATGTACTGCACTGCTAATACGATGCATTGCTAAAATACTGCATATCAAATGTGGAGAAAATATGCAAATCTATACTGGAAAACAAAGATTGCAGATAGAGGGCACTGTAATGTGATTCAAATGAAATACAAGGATAAATATTTTGAGGAGCAAAGTATGCAAACTACTGAAGAATATGAATAGGAAATATGAAGAAAGAACAAATAAAATGGAATATATAAAGGTAAGAAAGTTCACAAGCTTCCTTTTACCTGGTGGATAATCTATAGACCAAAAGAGAAATACCAAAGGGGAAAAAAAGCATGGCTTATTATGAGTGCATTTCAGAGTTGATGATGAATCAGAGATATGGAATTTTCAAAAGAGCATTCATGAGAGAGAGAGTAAAAACACAGGACTTTTCATAACATTTACTTGTCCTCTTGTTTCCTTGGGATAAAACAATACATCAAAAGAGAGAGTATACTTTAGGATCTAGGTATAACAGAGGTGGAACTTGGACATTTTATCACATAATCCAATAGCTTTATCAACAAAGTGAATCTTGTGACATTATTTTCTAAAATATTTGAAAATCCTCATCACTTTTAAAGATAATGATGATCTGTCAAGATCATATCAGGAGGGTGTTTCATAAAGCTGTTCATAAGTTAAGAGCAAGTTTAAGAATGACTGGTGATCCTTTCTTGTGGTAAATGGTATGCACCAAAATGTTCATTGACGATGGTTTAGCGTGTAAGAAAGGTTCACCAGTCGTACTTAGAGTCACTCTTAACTTACGAACAGCTTTATGAAACGGCCCCTGGGTAAAGTCATGATTTGCGAGAAGTTTTCAAATTGAAAATATGACAATTTAAAGATTAATATAGAAAAAAAATTATATTTTTCAAATCTATTTATTAAAATGTTCGGCAAAATAAAAATTTCACGACATTTAACCATTTTCATCCTGACCTAAATATATGAAAAATTAAAATTCTATTTTGTTCATTTTAGGGAAAAAGACTCAATATAATATAAGAAAACTAAAGTTTGTAAACACTATCTTTTCAACCAGAAGGTGAAACATCATATCTTATGTTTCCAAGGTAAATTTAGAATGTTTCATCATATACAAGAATATGGTTAAAATTATAAATATAGTTATAGATAATGAAATCTAGTGACATCTTTGCCCTGTGAAATAAAACGTGAACTCTCCTATCAATTTTAAGTCCATGACAATTCAAGCACAAATGGATATGATTTGAATGCAAAATTTGATAAAGTCTAATTTGCAACAAGGCACTTAAACAGAATGCATTGACTGACAAATGTTGAAAGCATAATGTCATGAACAAAGGTCAAAGGTCATGACTTACCTGATGGACTCCGCCCTCTTGGGTTTGGCCACTGACCGACCAGAGCTTGATCCATCCCTCGACTTGCTACGCTTGTTAGTGCCGGGTGGTCTGTGTTAATGGGAAACATAGGCATGACAACTTATATATGTGTAGATATATGCAAATGTATATGGACCACATGTATTCCTACTCAAACTCATTAACGTCATCATCTCCTAATTCACTACAGGGAATAATTTTCCTCGTATCAAATCGCAATTTCTTCCATATTTTCTAAAGACTGCTACGCAAATCCTTTGTGTAGCAGATTTTTTTACATAGGACTGTACAGAACAAAGTTCTCTCTTGTGACCAATATCAAAGTTGGTCATTTAGCGAAATTATTTCCTGCATGTCTGTCGCATGAGTGGGTTTTGTTGTTAGTTTGTTCTATGTATATCATGCTTTTTATTTTCATTTTTTTCATGCAGAATGCAATTTCCTCTCTTATATCATTAATCATATATATTGGCAGGGGTCTGCTGCAGAAAACTTGCAATCAAACACAACTCTACAAATCAAACGTAACTCCAGGATACACCAATCAATATATCAAATTTAGACTTGTGATTGTGTCTGAGTTGAATTTTCAAAAAATAACTGTTTCTGCAAAAGACCTCTGATGGATTTAGATAACATTGTCAACATCTTAGAAGTTTGCCCTAGTCCAAGTTGAATTTCATATCTTTAATAAAATATGTGTTCATTTTTTAAACACTGTGGTAACAAAATTACCCAGATAAATTTTGCTATGACATGAGAAGAAAAATGTAAAATGGATTTCAATGAATCCTTAGTACATTTTCATTCATTGAATTCTGATGAAAGAGTGCCAAACAACCTCAATCTGATGACAGAATCTTGACCATGGCAAAAAAAACTGATGCTGATATGCACAATTCAGGCCACACTTTATAAAGTGTGGCCTACATTGTGGATTATGACTTGATTATTCCACAATCACATGTGTGATCAAAATGTGTTTCATGAGGGAACTATTAAATGTCACACAGGTTGCTATGATTTACACCACTGTTTATAATCTTACTCTATCTCTCAGTTTAGTTTGATAATGAAAATGAGTGAGTTTACGATTATAGAAAATGAATTATGATGATTTGATTGGATTGTGGATGGAAAGTAATTGCAGGAATTAAATGATATACATGTATATGCATACAATATAATTTCATGTTTCATGAACATATGATTACAATGGAAAATGCATTCATGGCAACATAATATGAATGACTGACTTTAGTTTCATTACAATCAAAACTACTAATATGCACCTGAACTAATATGTGTCTTTTATAATATTTGTTTCTTCTATACATTAATTTCTATAAAGCTTTTGCTGACCCCCCCCCCCCCTATCCTTCTGTTTATTTGTTTTTCTATCTTTAACTCTTGATTTTCATTTGTGTGTTTTTATATGTCTGTCAGTAAAATGATAATTAAACTATACTAAGTGCTCATATCTTGGTCAGATATTCCAGAAAGAGATGAATTTCAAATCCTAATTATAGTATTAATGCATCAGTTTGAGGGTAATTAAAATCAAACAAGTCTTTGGTGTTAAGACAGTGCAAACTGCAAGTGTAATGTCATCACAAACCACTCAGGTAGAATTCTGCAGTTTAAATCCACGATATGTTTCCACATAGTTGTGCAACAACAAAAGAAGGGTTTGGACAAACAAACATACCATACATATGAGGGAACTTGACCAACTAAAGTAACCTTGCTCAGTGACAGTTTACTGAGCAACCCATTGCATTTACAAAGGCACTAGTGTAGTCCTTGGGCCCCATTTAATAAAGGACTTACAACAACTATTGTATCTTTGCCATTTGGCAACTACCATGGTAACAAACTCAGCAGACAATCACAATCAAGGTTTCCAGGGTAATTGCCACACACTGACAAAGTTATCATAGTTGTAAAACTGTAGGAAATGAGGCCCCAGATTTGCAAGCTCAGTGAATACACTAACAACATGAGCAATAGCAGCAAACTGCACTCTCACTAATGATATTTTATATCAGGCTGACGGGTTCATCAGGAAAGGTGCTACACACACATACAACACAGAAACTTCTGTTCATTGTTTCAATTCAACGTATGTTAGTGGGGCCAGTGTGCTCATGTAACGACTTATTTAATGTATCCCCAGTAAGATAAAAGAACAAAACAAAAATCAGTGTTTTGTTTGTAATTGTTAGACACTGATTAAGTTACAAATTACAATAACATCCACAAAAGTAGGTATACATGTATGTCACTCAAAATGATAACCCTTTTACAGTAGCATACATACATCTACATTAATGAGATAATAGTACACTGTAGAAACCTTTATATAATGTTTGTATTATTCATATATAATATCTTTCTTACATGCATAATGAAGAATATGTTTCTACACAACCCACTGTTAACAAATTAATGAATATGAATAACAAAAAAAAAATCACATTTTTGCACAGGGGTGACAGAGAGATGACAAAACATAAAACATGAACACTCTCTCGAAATACAGGGGAGGGTCCTCGGGTAAAACAAATGTGCATGGCATAAACACACTTCACTCCATTACTGTGAGTCACAATAGTAGTAATGTTATGACTGAATATTAGGGGTTGTATGAGTGGTAGAGACGTTATTAACTTGATGCAAACTGTCAAACTCCAAGAATAGTTACCTCAACATAGACATTGACATGGAAACTTTGGATGCTCTTGATCCACTTCATAGGAAAGAAAATTGCAACTTAAAGGTTATACAGGTGAACACATATGAGTGCATGCATTAATTGAATTTATTTAAAGTGATGGTAAAAGAGATGATAGAAATGCATGCAAACAAGATTTTCCTTAACAGACGATTTTAAAGGCATGCAACTCAAATAGAATAGAAATTTCAAAGTGTAAACAGTTTACAACACATGTATCTATTTCAAGACAAATTGATATCTTTTAGATCTGTAATTTGAAAGCAGTGAGAGAGAGAACAGAAAGAGAGGGAGGGAGAGAGAATGGACTAAAGAGGAGTGAGCAAAAAGGAAAGAACCATAAATATGCATCTTCTGAAAGAATTTCGAAATCACTCCTGCTGGCACCATATTAAAGATCTATAGGGTAACTTTTCTAAAATACAATCAATTTGAAAAAACTTGTCTAGAATGATTTCTGAATCTAATAAGGGGAAACCAAAAACAATGTGTTATAAAGAGAAATATAATAAAAAAATTAACTGATGATGCATAAAATTAAAAATGGAGAACAAAGAAATAGTTCGTGGAAACCAAGATTTTAAGAGAAGAAAATATCTGTAGAAATTCAAGAAGAAATAAAAATAAGGGACAAAACCAATAATACTGGAAAAATATCTCAAACAACTTGAAGCAAAAGAAAGAGAAATGTCTTACGCTCTTCCTCGCATCATTGCCGGCTGTATAGGCATGTCACGCACCATACGGTTGATGGTGTATTTGAAGTCAAATTCTCCCTTGTTCTCAATCTGAAAGGTTCGTGGCTTACGCTGATTGACAAGAACAGCCCCAAAATTGATATCGTTGATGGGGTAGATGTTATACTTGCTGAAGATTGATCTGACGCTCAGTTTGACAGGGATACTGGCAATGGTCTCTCCACCGTCTTTCAGGTTGGGCTCAATTACCTGTGATAGATATTAAAGCAGCGCTTAAGTGACAAGTCAATGGGGAAAAGTAAGCATATTTCTGAACTTGCTCGGCTTGGGAATATAATCATGCTAAGTGCAATGATTTATTGCCCAATCTTTCTAATTTTGTGAAATGAGAAATCAATCAAGCAGTATATTAATTACAAATGATGCTCACAGACCAGACTTTCGTAATTGGTGCCAGTATGTCTGCCATTTGTCTGGGAGTAGCAAGTGAGAAATAATTTGTATAGACTGAGGATACAGAAGTTACTTTGAACCATAAATTCATGATGCACACTGTTGGATCTTAGAATACCACCCCATGTCAAGCACTGACCCGCATTCCTCCTTGTTTATCAAGTTAATGTACATTTCATCTCCAATGTCATATAGAATGTTGTAAATTTCATTTCTCCTGAGAGTGGATTTCAATTTGATTGACAGGTGGAATGCAGAATGAACTGCTGTTAATTACCTTCTTGTTAATTTCATGGCATTAATATGTATATTACATGAGTTGTAAATTACACAGGAAGTGTCCTTTACATGACCTTCCTTACAGAGTGCATTAGCTTCATTATGTATTTTGCAAATAATATATTATCATACAATAATGCATAGATCTCAGAAAGGATGAACAATTAACAAATGGAATTTGTGTTTCAAACTAAATTTGTACAGCAACCACTCAGTTTCAGTTTGTAAAATGTTAGAAGTTCAACTTACGAATAATGTGTTTCAGTTTCAGTTTGGTTTATTTTCATATCTCATAAAATATCAAATACAATGTAACGTCCATCAAAAGATAGTGAATCATTGATAATAAAATAATACAATACATCACGATTATTCATAATAAATAAGATAAAGGTTATACAATTGAAAGTTCAGATTGAAGACAGATATATCAATAAGATGAGGATATGAAGGGCAAACTATTAAAAAGCAGAGCTTGTAATTTATAGTTTCAAATCATCTATATACAAAGTCCTCACAATCTACATAACCTTCATCCACAATCATAAAATCATAATCAACATTGTCAAAATTTGAAAAAATAACATGCATTATATTATGCTCAAATATTAATTGAATTTGTTTTACCTTTTCTCTAGCATTTCAAAGAAAATTAACAGGAAAGGCTTCATGAACAGTAATAAGACAAAGTTTAGCAAAATCTAACTGAGATTTATGTGTATCAAACACATGTTTCAGAGAGAACTTTATATTGTGAAAAGGTACCCTAAGAACCTCCTACCTGGCATTTGAGAATTGGCTGATCTTTGATGGTGATCTCTTTCCTAGACTTAAAGATAACTTGGACCTGGGTTGGTCTATCATTGGGGATCAGGACCCCCTTGGCTGGGATGACAGAGAACAAGTTAATTATCTCCTCCCCGCTAGTAGGGGTTGCCTCCAAGATAAAGCTTTGAAGAAAAAAAAGGATGGTTGAAAATATAAGCATCAAGTCAAAGATCTCTATCACATAAGATATTTTATTCTCATCCCTTTTCTTGTCTTCCTTGCACTGCACCTTGGGCACTTCATGTAAATGGAAATGGCCCTGTCCAAAGTAAATGTAAAATCACTGTCATTATCAATAAGTATATAAATGTGAATTTAACTTGTATTCGTCTTGAAAAAAAAATGTCCACCTCCTTTATTTTATTTTTTTTAAAGGTCATATTGCTTTTTTGTTCTTTCATGTCTTGAATACATTAAATCATAAATAATCAAGTGGGAATTAGACTTCTTTACTTGGTATGTAGGTATTAAGTAACTCTATACTTGCTATCGTTTAAAATTAAAGTAATTACAAAGAGTAAAACCAAATTCCTAAGTTGATTGTTTGTCAAAATCTAAAAATCAAAAGTTTGTCTTTTATTATTCTAATTGGAGGTAATCTGTAGAAAATCGATCTCATTATTTTTATTGGACAAGATCTGTTGATGATCTGTCTCATTATTTTCATGGACAAGATCTGTTGGTGAACTGTCTGATTGTTTCCATTGGAAAAGATCTATTGACAATCTGTCTGATCATGGAAAAGATCTGTTGACAATCCGTTGAAATCTTATAGATCTTCATTGGTTGGCTGTATATGCTACTTTACCTGAATGCAATCTCATATCTGCCTTTGTTCTTAAGAGAACAAGTCTGTTTTGTCTCATCCATGACCCTGATAACCCCAAAGTCCAGACCACCATCGGCCCCCTTGGGGAAGCTCATGTCCAGGGCTACATCATATGCTTCGGCCAGAACCTGGATGTTCTCAGTCTGCAGAAGACCCATAATGTTCTCAACATCCGATACCTTAAGAGAGAAGAATAAAAAGTAGGTCCTCATTTAATGAAAGATATAGTCAGTGATTTTCACTAGCAAGTGTTAAAAGCTACTGGAAATCCTTGCACCTGATTGGCTGACAGAAGATTAATCAGTGAAAATTACTGACAAACACTTCATGAAACACCTCCCAGGAGTTATATATTAAGGTGGGCAGCGTAGGGAGGGAATGACCAAAGAACACATAAAAGTAGCAAGCCAAGAAGAGTAGGAAGATTGGGTTGAGGAAGAAGGAAGCATGAAATTGGGTAACGTGGATGGAGGGGGTTCTGTGAGTATAAGGTAAATTTGGTCACCTCTGTTCCATGGAGACAAAACCAGATTTCAAGCTAAGTACAAATTATTGTTTGCAAGCCAACAATGATAGGGAAAAAAATTATTTTTTAACAGAAATTTTGGTTATACTGCTTACTTGCCTTCATCTCAAAACTTTGTTTACAAATGAATTCTGTAATGTTCACAGGCAACCCATTTTTTCAGCAGATCATCCTCTTACCTCAAGACGGATCATCTTCTTGGTGTTGACTGGTTTCATGGCCCTGAAGTGGGCGTTGAGGGCAAACTCAGATTTGGGTTCAATGACACCACTGTCAGTACTGACTGAGAAATCATCACCAAGAGACTCCAGTCCACTGACCCTCCATGCCACAGGTAGGAGGGTGCTGTTACGGAGATAGATGGTCTTGGTGTCTTTCCTGCATGACAAATAATAATATTCACCATTTACAAAGCTCTTTAACTACAATGTTTCTAAGCACTGCATACTATTACCCCAGCTTTAGGATGGCTACCTTGATCAGGTGCTCAAGGAACCCCTTCCTACCAGGTAGCCTTTTATTACCAAAGGATGTGAGTACTGCACTGGGATTTGAACCCAAGACTTTGTGATTCATAAAACCAGTAGCTTTTACACCACATTGTGCACAGCATGTGCAATTTTAAATTTTCTATGTCAAAATTTCACCTTAATCAAACAGATGGAAGCATTGTGGTCTAGTAATTCTGACTCTCGTCTTTAAAAAAATAGGGTCATGAGGTTTAAATCCTAGCCGAGATGGTTTTCCATCAGCATCCACAATGTACTGCACTCAACCCAGGTGAGGTGAATAGATATACTTTGCAGGATTAATTCCTTGAATGCACTGAGCAACGCTGAAATAGTCATAGCTCGAGCTAAAGCCAGGGTAATAATAGTTGCGCTTAGTGCCCTCAGGCAAAAAGTGCTATATAGATCCAGCTATTAAAATCATTATCATTTCTCAGGTACCCGGATATTTGACACAAAAAGCATGTGTGTCTAGTTTTGCAACTGGATAATCACATACCGGTGAAGCAGAACTTTCTCAAAGTGGAGTTGTTTCTTGTCAAGTTCTAGCTCTGGTCTGACCCCGTAGCAACCGATCTTGAACTGGACAGGTTCTGGATTTTCCTTGATACAGCAGACCAGGGTGTCCTCAAAGTAACCCTGGTTCTTTGGATAGGCCCAGATGGTCAATTCCTATTCAAACAGAAATTGAAAATGTGGATAAAATGTTGTGCAGATTTCTTCTGAGACCAATTAAAAAAAAAAAATAATAATATATTCAATTCAAACAGTTTGAATGACAGATAATAGCAACCCCTAAAAAGGATTTACAACAAATTAAAGGTTACATCATGGGAACTGTGTGATCATAAAATAAACAAGTGGAATGCCTCTGGCCGTCTCACCTGCATCACGCGATTCAATATAGCAGCAGTGCTGATTTTGAAAACTACTATAACTCGCACAAGATGTTCAGTGATACTTGGTTACTCGTATTTCCACGTTTTATGAATTAGACCAATACACTTATAGAGATATGATGGCAATTCAACAAATACCCCTAATGTGGCCAAAGTTCTTTGACCTTACATGACCTTGTTCATGTGACCTGAAACTCGCACAGGATGTTCCGTGATACTTGATTACTCTTATGTCCAAGTTTTATGAACTAGACCAACACACTTTCAAATTTATGGCTGTAATTCAACAAATACCCCAATTTGGCCAAAGTTCATTGACCCTAAATGACCTTTGACCTTGATCATGTGACCTGAAACTTGCACAGGATGTTCAGTAATACTTGATTACTATTATGTCCAAGTTTCATGAATCAGATCCATAAACTTTCAAAGTTATGATGGTAATTCAACAGATACCCCCAATTCGGCCAAAGTTCATTGACCCTAAATGACCTTTGACCTTGGTCATGTGTCGTGAAACTCATGCAGGATGTTCAGTGATACTTGATTAACCTTATGTATAAGTTTCATGAACTAGGTCCATATATTTTCTAATTTATGATGACATTTCAAAAACTTAACCTTAGGTTAAGATTTTGATGTTGATTCCCCCAACATGGTCTAAGTTCATTGACCCTAAATGACCTTTGACCTTGGTCATGTGACATGAAACTCAGGCAGGATGTTCAGTAATACTTGATTAACCTTATGGCCAAGTTTCATGAATTAGGTCCATATACTTTCTAAGTTATGCTGTCATTTCAAAAACTTAACCTCAGGTTAAGATTTGGTGTTGACGCCGCCGCCGCCGTCGCCGCCGCCGCCGCCGTCGGAAAAGCGGCGCCTATAGTCTCACTCTGCTATGCAGGTGAGACAAAAACTTCTTACGTAGTCTCACTTTTGTCATTTGTTTCCTAGGGAGCAAAAGTAATTTGAACCAAAAAAAAAACCATGCTAGCAGCAACGAGATCAAGCTTACAAAAAAGGAGTTTTTATGCATTTTGAAGTTGAAAAATTACAGTCCTGTGCACATTATTCATGGATTTTGTGAAAATAAACAAGTAGGTTTTGAACAGTAAGGGGGGAGAGGAAGGGAGACTTTCCCTTTGCCCCTCACCCCTGCACCCTTTTATAGCCATGTATCTCCCTGGAAAAAAAAGGAGACTAAGTAGCTGAGCAACAGAAGGACCTAACAGTAAGAGATGTAGATCTACCTGTGTCTGATTAGACTTGAGCACCATGGTGGGTGGATCCAGCAAGAAGGTGGTTCCGTTACCATCATGTTGGAAGCAGAAGGTCATCTCTGCCTCAAGGGGTGAGGTGTTGCTGATGGTCAGTTTCTCCATGTTCTCTGGGTACTTGCCCTCCTTGTAGCGGTCCCTGGTCTTGCCCGCCAGGAGTGGTCCCATCTGAAGCAGCTCGGTGCTCAGGATGTATTTCTTGTGGACAATCTCATCTGCCTTCTTGCTCTTCTTTCGGTGTGGAAACACAATTCTGGTGGGGTGAGAGATATGGACAAATTAAAGCCATGTATACATATGGATTTCCACTGATGAAATGAATGAATATGCGTAATGATAGAGCTCCGATGAGATATTAAACTTTTCAACTTTAGTTCAGATTATGTTTGAAAATTGAAGCATAAACAGGTGAGAACTGTTTATATTAGCTGCATCGATTGAATAACAAAAGAAACCATGCATTTAGTGCAAAATGCCTACATATCATTATATAATGAATTCAATAAAAATGCATACTAGCTAAAATAAATTATTGCAAATTAATGTGTGTCTTTCATTCATAGAATATTGAGTAAAAATTGTTTTGAAAAGATATGAAGATATACATAGCTTTTGAACTGAATGTATTATGTTTATGTTCACTTTTAAATATACCCTGGGAAGATTTCCATACTGGATTCGCCTTATACAAATACAAATCGCATAATTAGGTTAAGTTGAAAATCCAAGTTGAAGGAATAGCCCCCTTTGGTGAGGCATTTATCACCATAACCAGGTCCCTCAGAGAGGATCTCAAGCCATTGGTCCCCTGGTTGCTGAATAACAAGGACTTGGCAGCCAGGTAAAGAAAATCACTGCTAAACCAGTGGAGTCTTACATGAAACACCTTGTCTATGATCTCAGCCCAAATTTGTTCTCAGCCAATCAGATTCAAGGAATTCAGTAGCTTATAACAGCAGTCAGCCGATATCCCTGATAAATGGATTCATGAAATGTTTCCAGTGCTTACCTTGGTTCTCTACTGATATTTGGGAAGGCACACACACCCCTGCAGAAGAGCTGGTAGCGTCTCCTGGTGCCAACAATCTCAAAATTGAGTGTCTGGTCAAACTGACCAAGTTCATCAGACTGGAAGCGCAGTTTAAGGGTGACCTCACCCTCAGCTGGCACGGTCCACCTGAAGATTGTAAGTCTGCAATGGAAGAATATTTTGAGGTGATCAATATCTAATCTAACTCTATTTCAAAGTCACAATAACCACAATCGGATCGTTCAACATGGTTTGAAGACCCTATGGCTCTTTGTCTCCTAAATTTTCTTCTTAACTATAGTATAATCTTATCTTTTAAAATATTAAATACATCTCAATGAATCAGATGATTTTTTTAATTGTGAACAGACCTGACATTCTTGGAGTCATGCATGTTCATATCCCCAGTGGTACTGCTTTGCCCATCAAAGTCTGATCCGGGGGTGGTGGTTCCAGGAGGCGGTGAGGCCACGCTGATGGATCCCTTGCGATTGCGGGACCCCTTGGCAGAGCGGCGGCGTGACCCGGTGCTCTCGGCTCCAGGCCGGAGCTTGTCCTTGCCTCCCTTCTTACCGGTAGGAGTAGAAAAGTCATCCTGCAAGAGAATTTGAAAGGAATGTTCATGACAGTTTGATGAAGATTATATTTGGCTTTATCTTCTGTACTGCTAAGGGAATCTATTACAGTCTTTTTCTGGACTGATGCAAAGTGTGTGTAATGTAATATTCACATGGTCATCGCCATGCCTACTGTAAACTGTGGACTGTATTTCACTACAGGCATGAATGAATCCATTGTTTAGTGCATCTGACACAAAACATATCTCAAGGCCTTTATTTATGAAGCGGTGTGATTGATAATAATATACTTCAACTTTACATTAATCTTAACTGTGTATTTCAACATGAACTTGAGACTGATTTCAATCAATCACAACCTTTAAAACAAACAGACTTGGAGGAAATTTCACTAATTGCTAAAATCGTTGAAGTTCAGATAAAAATCAGTTCTATTCATTAGTGAATCACTTAACAGAGGCCTGGAGCAAAAGGAATTGCATTTTAATGGAAACTATAAAAAAAATCAAACATAAGGTTCAGATACACCCTTCCGATTGGTTGAGAAGTTTAGTTGCGTTTGATTTTGGGGGTTGGATTTGATTGCAGTTCTCTTTGCAAAGGACCCCATGTAAATCCTTTGTACTTGACTTACCTTGTTGTGTCCTTTGTCTGGAGTGGCTGCCTCTGGATCTACCTCAGGTTCTTTGGGTTTCTCTTCTTGTCCAATATTACTGAATCATTTAAGGATGCAAATTATGAGCAAAGGTGATTTCAAAGGTATAATCGCTGACTGGTATCAAAAGCAATTATATGTATGGAATTCAAATATCCAAAGGAAGATATCTTTTCCTGAATTATTATCATTTCAGAAATGAAAAGAATATAAATCTAATGATCTTGAATGCTTTCTAGGTGCAAAGATGATAAGTAGGTGTACAGTTTAACACCATGCAGCAGTCCTGAAAAGTGCAGTTGGTATCATCCTGATCATGATTCATCCTGATAATGACCATAGCAAACTGGTTGAAACATGGATTAAACAGTTCTTTTATGAGCTAACAATTACTTTAATTTACACAATCTGATGTACACCGACTACTGAAGTCAATAAATATTCTAACTATATGTCAAGCTCTTTACAAACAACACTCAAAACTCTGAACATGCAAGGGTAAGCACATATGATGAATTTTTCAAAGATAAAGCAATACTCACGGATCATCAGGACCATTGGCCACAAAGTAGTAGTGTCCCATTGGGTCAAAACCAGGGGGCGGCTTACGCTTGACAGGGTATGGGATAACAGAGAATGATGCTGGAGGTGGGATGGGTGGACCACTTGGTCCTAAACCTAGACCATCTAAGACCTGAAACCAGAATGATATGAATCTCGTTTGTTTTTATGAAGTACACACATTCATTTTGAATTTTGAAATTGTTACAGACACAACTATGTCTTCAGCTTGACATCATACCGATGTACATGTAATAGTGCATAACGTCACATGCATATTCAATACCAAACACATGTGATATGTATACCCAGTATACATGTATCTACAATATTTACATCTACAATATGTACTTTTTTCTTGGCTGCAAGACCAAAAATTTTGACATTTCATGTTAAGCCAAGGTGAAAGGTGTAGAAAAAAAACTTTTACCTAAGCAAACAAAAAAAATCACCCATTTATAGCCCACTCCTACTTAAACAAAGTATATCTCACCTCCTGGCAGGATGGCAACTGACCAATGTCCAATATCTTCTGACCCATCATGTCATCAGGCTCGCTGGCATCGATGATGATGTTGGGTACTCCTAGCTGCTCCTTCTCCTCCCCCTCTTTGCCTTCTCCTTCCCCCTCCTTGGTCTCTCCTTGCTCTCCAGACTCGGCTGCAGCCTGAGAGACATCAGAGGAAACAATCATAATACAATCCAAATCTGATTCACCTGTCTAACAATGAAGTGGTTCCTCAAAAGCTAAAATCTATTGTTTTTAAAGTAAAAGATCAATCAAACTTCTAAAAACAGATTTTAAATACTTTAGAATTGATTTTAGCATTCAATGAATCACCCAAGTTCCATAAGGTCAGCATTTCCAATCATTTTAATAAATTTCTGGAAGGTGATTTTACCATTGGGTGCTTGTCCAGGAAACATAATCATTCTACTATATTAAGCCAAAGAAAAGCAAATAATACATTTTCATTACATTTTGTTTCTCTTTAGTGTTTGTGAGGCACATCATCCAGACTCTGTACATAAAGACCACCTGCCTATAAAGATCTGTTTCCCTTGAGCAATCTTTAGAGACAATTTTTAACTGCCTTGAGAGATGTTTTACCATTGGTCTCAACACTCCTAGTGGTGTAATATTAGTATCCAAGCTTACACATTGTTGCCATATGATAATCTTTAGCACTTCAAGCAATCCCTCTGTAAAGAAGGTGAGGAAATGTGCATTGAATGATGTCTGGGATCCTTTGTATTACAATGTATCATGCTGGTCATAGAGTAATGATGGAGTATTACATGAAAGTTGACATTCAACCCTTCACCCAGTACCACAAGCTTACTTTCACAACTGACTGCAATGATTATAAATGATCGATAACTTGATATTACAATTAATTGCTAAGTTTTGTGTTACAGGTTCCAGGACAGCTTACCTTTTCAGCCTTCTCCCTCTCGAGCCTCTCCCTTTCTTGCCGTTCCCTCTCTCGCTCCTTTTCTTTCTCCTTCTCTGCTTTGGTCTTGCCCTTCCTGCCTGATGGTGGATGGGCAGGGGTCTCTTCTGCTTCTATGTCATCACCCGAAGGGTCTGGGACTATCTGACCTGGTGGCAGAAGGATCATGGACAATTAAACATAGTCATACATTGCTTAATGACAACCTGTATAGAATGAACACCTGTCTATAAAGATTACAAGTTTGATTATCCTCAAGTAGTCTACCCCACTAAGGCATGTATTCCAGGGACATGTTCATGAAGACCATCTGCTCAAAATGACCACTATTCTTGCTGCCCTTTATGTTTATTATATACAGGTTCACTGTCGCAGAGTTGTATTTTGAATTGGTCTTTGGAGACAAACAACATTGAACATAGAAATGAAAGAGCAATCAAATCTACCTTGGAAATCACCTATCTACAGAAATCACATGTATATAAAGCAATAATTTCCTTGGCACCTGACATCATATTTCATTCCTTCCTAATGCAAAAAACAGGTAAGACTTTTTGCTCAAGAATATAAAATAGAATATCCCTTAGGGGTGTTAGTAAAATTACCAAGAAAAATAGTAAAATCAATAGAAGAGCTCTGAATGACCAAATACAGATTACTTCCTCTTAATCCAATAGGATTGGGAAGTCCTCATAAATTGATTCTTACCTGTGGTCCTTTCCCATCTTGCCAGGATTTTCTCAATGTCTTTCATGCCATGCTCAAATGCCTTGAAGCGACAGGTCAGCAGCATCTCGGCCTCCTTGGCCGGATCTCTCTCAACCTCTGGCTCAATGACCACTTCATTAGAGATAGGACGACCCTTGTCTTTCTTCTTTTTCCTGATAAGAGACAACCAGCACATCAAATGCATTTTAATTTGAGCTCCATGATATACAGGAGTCCCACAAATACATATCATCACTGTGTTTTCCATCTTAGGTAGAAAAAGGTAATATATTTTAGTGCTTTTTTTTTTACTTCTGTTTATTCTGAATCATCATCATCATCAACATCATCGTCATCATCATCATCATCGTCATCATCATCATCGTCATCAGCATCATCAGCATCATCAGCATCATCAGCATCATCATCATTGTCATCATCATCACTATCATAATCACACCTATTGTTGTCATCATTTAATCAACCCCCTCCTCCTCCTCATCATAATCACCATCATCACTATATCAACCCCCTACTCATTGTCTTCTCTTCTTCGAACCCCCTCATCATCATCATCATCATCATTACAAACACAATCACAATCATGATTATCTTTCATTCCCATACCATCTCCTTCAACTTACTTTGTTCCCTCATCCTGAGGCTGATCACTTCCTGCTGTACCGTGCGACTCTGGTCTCTCCGTGGCAACGGACTGCACCCCCTTCAGAGCGTGGTCCGATGGAGCGGTGGGGTCAGGGGGTCCTTTCCTGATGGTTGCCTGGCTAGAGGATATGGCTGCCTTGCCATCCTGTCCTTTCTTAGCCTGGCCCGGTCCACCGGGTCCTCCCTTAGTGCTATCCTTGTCTCCTGGTTTACCACCCTTCTTCTTCTTGGCTCTGTCACAAATTAATCAATATAATAAGCATTCTATATTTATATAATAATCAAACTTGCAAGTATAGCCCCTGACTCCTTCTTTTTCATAAGCCCAAGTTCTTTATACCTTGGTCACATTTGTTCTACGGCGGCCATACGGCGAGTCGAAAACAGCCGTTTTAACATCTTTTTGGTACCAGCTACATAAAGGTGGTTTGAATAAAAATGAATAAAACGGCTGTTTTCGACTCGCCGTAGAACAAATGTGACCAAGGTATTAACAATTCAGCATAAACACCCTTGTTTTTTTTTCGAAACTTGATTTTTGGGGGGGGATATTTCCTGTATGCTCTATATGAAGCTAAAGAAATTGGAGTCACACAGCCTCCAATTTCTGAAATAGATATTTCAAAAGCAAGTAACTCTATATATATTTCCACATGAAACAATGACACATTTTCCTCATTTACTAAGAAACTCCACAGAGATGCTTCCTTTTGTCATGGGACGGCAGAATACATTGCTGAACAAACTCTATCATCATTCACCTCCTGCAATTTCTGCACTGCATATGATAATGAATTCAATTCAGTTCATCCTATCAAGCATCCACTTATACGGAGGCAAAGAGTGGAAAATAAATCAGCATAATCACAAGATTTGTAAAGAGCTGGTATCAGCCATGTACTGACCTTAATGGTGATTTACAAATTTAAATAAAATCAATTCACACAGATATAAATGACACATTAGAATAATAACATAGTAACAATGAATTTGGGGGCAAATATGAATGACTGTCGAGCAAAGCAACACCAGTGCAAAAGCAGGACTTACAATCAATAAACAATAAGAACAAAATCAAAGTATTTCTTAGTGTAGGTAATTTAGACTACCTGTCATTACTTTATTGATTTATCATTTTTTCCATCAAAGAACTCAAACAGAAACCATTCTAGACAAACTAATTTGATAATTCCTTGACTTACTTATCATCTTCCAGCTTTTTCTCTTCCATCAGGGCTTGAAGCTCCCTATCCTTGCGTTCTCTCTCAAGGCGCTCTTCCATTTCTCTAAAAAAATAAAAATAAAAATGTTTAGTATATCACAAACATCTTCCAAAGGGCTGTGAAAATTATAAATAAGCAAATGTGTTCAACTGACTGCATAACAACAAAAAATCAATTGCATTAGTGTTTCTTTGGGGGGGTTCAGCAGAACTATACTATGACAAAGGATATTTGGGGGGGAAATGTCTCTGTAAGTGTCATCAGAATGCAAACCAAAATTGACATAGATCTATTTTTTCTTCATTATTTGCTTACTTCTTTTGGAGCCTTTCTTTTTTGGCTTTGAGTCTCTTACGATCGATGGCGGCTCTTTCCTCCTCCGTCAAGGCATCATACTCATCCTCTGACATCTCTTCAAGCCTCTGTCTCTCCTCCTCTTCCTCCTCCCTTTCACGTTCCTCTGTTAAAGGAATGGGAAAGAGATCAGTTGATTGATTACCTTACCTTTAGAACTTTATTATATAATAATAGTGTGTGAAGTTGTGCATATGTTATGAACAGCATTATGAGCCCCACCCTGCTAAAATGCCAACCACCATCAATAAAGAGCAATTGTCACATCTTAAAATATTTGTTTGCTTCCACAAATATGGCTTCTTGTTGTAGAGAAATAAATCTATACATGACCAGCCTATATATATATTTTTTTTTACAAAAAACATATTTTTAAAAGAAACAAGTGGAATGTCTCTGGCCGTCTCACCTGCATCACGCGATTCAATATAGCAGCAGTGCTGATTTTGAAAACTACTATAACTCGCACAAGATGTTCAGTGATACTTGGTTACTCGTATTTCCACGTTTTATGAATTAGACCAATACACTTATAGAGATATGATGGCAATTCAACAAATACCCCCAACGTGGCCAAAGTTCTTTGACCTTACATGACCTTTGACCTTGTTCATGTGACCTGAAACTCGCACAGGATGTTCAGTGATACTTGATTACTCTTATGTCCAAGTTTTATGAACTAGACCAACACACTTTCAAATTTATGGCTGTAATTCAACAAATACCCCAATTTGGCCAATGTTCATTGACCCTAAATGACCTTTGACCTTGATCATGTGACCTGAAACTTGCACAGGATGTTCAGTAATACTTGATTACTATTATGTCCAAGTTTCATGAATCAGATCCATAAACTTTCAAAGTTATGATGGTAATTCAACAGATACCCCCAATTCGGCCAAAGTTCATTGACCCTAAATGACCTTTGACCTTGGTCATGTGTCGTGAAACTCATGCAGGATGTTCAGCGATACTTGATTAACCTTATGTATAAGTTTCATGAACTAGGTCCATATATTTTCTAATTTATGATGACATTTCAAAAACTTAACCTTAGGTTAAGATTTTGATGTTGATTCCCTCAACATGGTCTAAGTTCATTGACCCTAAATGACCTTTGACCTTGGTCATGTGACATGAAACTCAGGCAGGATGTTCAGTAATACTTGATTAACCTTATGGCCAAGTTTCATGAACTAGGTCCATATACTTTCTAAGTTATGCTGTCATTTCAAAAACTTAACCTCAGGTTAAGATTTGGTGTTGACGCCGCCGCCGCCGCCGTCGCCGCCGCCGTCGGAAAAGCGGCGCCTATAGTCTCACTCTGCTATGCAGGTGAGACAAAAACGTACTGCCGTATTTTGGTTGCGAAAACGTACTAAATACGCCTAAAATGTACTGGTTGGCAGGTCTGTGCAAACGTACACTGATTCGGAATACATCCGGGGTCAGATTCTGGTGTAGCACAACCAAAGTGAACTTACCTTTCTCTTCTTGTAATCTCTTCTCCCTGGCCTGTAGAACCACCTGGTCAAGTTTGAGTGTGACAAAGTGGATGTACTTCCTGTTGTTGAATGCCCTGAGGAGAGCCTTGGCTGTAGTAGTCTGGTTAGGACTAAACAGTGTCTCCAGACCATCAAAGACAACACCCTTGTGACAGTCGTTCAACTGAGTGGAAAGTATCCAAACACAAAATTAATGAGAAAATCAGTTTCTCAGTGTATCTCTAAACTCGACCATGATCTTATGTGAAAATATGGCAAAAAATGTGATGCTACGGGGTGAAAATATATAATCTCACAAAATTCTAGATTCTTCTAACAGTCTCACTCAATTCCTTGCATATTGTGCTATCAAGATATCACATATTTGAATTCAATCACATAATCTTTATAGCTACAATTGAATAACTAAATCTGAAATAAATTTATCAAAAAACCCAAAAAAATTTCCATCAGTTGAAAGAGTTTCTGAAATAGGTCAAACAATTTTTATTTATGTCATTGAGTGGATAATACCATTCACAATAAAATGTAAAATTAGTAACTGAGTGGTATATTATCAATTCATGCAGCACAAGTGCATTTAAGTGCTCACCTGCATCCGCTCGGCCAGGATTTCAGCAAGCAGTTCATCAGGCAATATACAGCTCATCAGACCTTCCTCCCCGGCTACACTGGCACTCACACTCAACCTCCTAGCAATAGGTGCGGCTGGTGGGGGACTGCTGGACAGTTGGGTGGTGGTATCACCCTCTTGCTTGGCCCCCTTCTTGTCTTTCTTGTCAGATTTCTCTGTTTTGGCCGGGGGCGGGGGTGGGGCTCCATCCTCGCCAGCCACCATGCTGTGGGCAGGTTTGTGGCCAGAGATGGTGCTGGTCTTTCGGTTGCTGATGACAGAGTGGGCACCGCCCCCACCCATGACAGAACCTGAAGCTGCACCGAGTCCCTGTGTATGCTGATAGACCGCCTCCATGCTGAGTGCCCCGCCTGTACCCTGGGCTTGGGCTTCACTGCCATCTCCTTCCTTGGCCAGCTGAGCCCGGGCCATCTGGGCACACATCTCTCTGGCCTTCAATCCTGCAGGAGTGTTGCCATTTGAGATAGCATCCAGAATGACGCTATCGACAGTAAGGAGAGCTGCCTCGTAGTGCTTAGCCAAAGCGATAGATGTGGTGGTTTTACCTGTTAATGAAAAATAAAAGAAGTTAACATCTTGTGATACCTTTTTTTCAATTCTTATTACTGAACCCTGCTTATTGAAGCTAGCCTCAATTATACATGCCAAACTTCACTCTCCAGGAATTAAACATTTTTTAAGCTCATTTACAAAACAGGTGTCTGCAATTACATTAAAAAGTCGCAGAAGACAACACAAGTCAGAAGAATAAGCATGCGAATATTGCCAGTGCAATGTAGGAGTCGTGTAAAAATCATACTTAAAAGTCAAACATATACTTTTCAATATTTGTGTAATTCCTTACTACCCGAAGGTTTAGACCATAGTTTCAAGGTAACATATATCATAATATTGGCCACTGAAATTTCCAAAAGTTCTTACCAGAGAGAGGTGCCCCATGGACCACTAAGGCCAGTCCTCTGCGCCTCATAGCAGCCTTGCCCTCTGGGGACAAGTCTATGCCGAGATGCCTCGCAATGGCTGCAGAGACTGGCGTGATCTCTATCAGCTCACCAACCCCAGCAGTACTGGATGAATCCTTCTTGTCTGTCCGTGGAAATTGTACAAAGAGGAGGAGAAGATAGGAATGTGTTTAACAAATTAAAACAAGGAAAATAGCTAATTCATTGATACTAATTTTAGATATCTATGGTTATGGTGCCTAATAGTTTCCTGATTTAGCTTGGCTGAGATACAAAGCAATACAAAGAAATACAAAGCAACTGAGGGTGATTTAGACCTTGAAATATCCAGAGGTGCTTTAGAACCCAGACTTAACTTCGTTCAGTGAATTTCTCCTAGGAAATTAAATGAAGAGGGCAGACAATGATTTTGCCCCTGATATGTCCAAAATGGCCTAGAGGAAATGCTCAATATACCCAGGCCCCTTGCATAAACAGTTATCATTACGGAAAATTTGCCATCCAATGGTATCTACCATGGTAACAATGCTCAAAACGCCAATCTGAATCAAGGATTACATGGGAGTTACCACTGGATGGCAGTTACCACCATAGCCACTTTTTTGCAAAAGATTCCCATAAATTACAATCAAATTCTATATAAACAAATAATTTTGACTGAGAAATAATGAAAATAATTATGAACCATGGCCTCACCCTGAGTATCATCCTCTTCCTGTTTGTCCGCCTCTGTCTTGTCCTTCTCACCATCCTGTCCTGCCCCATCCTCAGCAACTGAAGCAGTAGCTGTAGCAGCAGGAGGCTGGTGGCCAGTAGAAGAGGGCTGGATGACTGCGACACCTCCTGCTACTGATGCGGCTGGAGTGCGGGTGGCAGTCTGACCCTCTTCACCTCCTGTGTGTAACATATACATTGTAAACAGTTCCTATCAATATATGAGTTCCATGATACATACATTCAAGATGTTATAATAATAAAAGGCATTCATATAGCACTATCTATCTAATCTACCTAGAAATAATCTAATCCAAGGCACACTATTATTACTATTACCCCAGCTTTAGCTTGAGCTGACTTCAAGCCCTCAGTGCATTTGAGTAATTAATCCTGCTGGGTACCCAATTACCTCACCTGGGTTGAATGTAGCACAATGTTGGCAAATTTCTTGCTGAAGGAAAAGATGTTATGGCTGCAATTCAAACCCACAACAGTCTGATTGAAGGACAATCTTAACCACCAGACCACAACGCCCCCATTATGACATCACTCCTATACGTTAATTCAGAGAGATCGGACAACCACTATGTACTCAATACTATGCATTAATCACTGTTTCTCTGTCAAAGAGATAAACCTCATTTAAGCACTACAGTTTTCCTGGGATCTCACTTTAAGATCAACTGATTAATCCTCATTCGTCACTGCGCACAGGATTCATCTTATCAATTCAATATATTATTTATTGAATATGTCAGCTCACACTGCCTCAGCATGCTATAGACCAATAGGGAAAAGTGAGTGGTCAACTCACAAGGAAAAGTGGCCTCGCATGATAATGAACGTTGGTGGCTAAAAATCGTACTTGAATTTTTAGCTGCATGTCGCACATAAGGCATCATTGTGTTGTCATATCATGCACAGATAAAGAATGCTACAGCAAAAGTCATCAATAAAATAATTTTTGGAATATCACACGTGCACTTAGCGACTTTACGTCAGTCTTCTATCTTTGATAAGCACCTCCCAGTACTGTTCCTCACCTTCGCCTTTACCTGCTTCCAAAGCAGCGGCTGCTGCTGCCCTGGCAGCCAGCTCCGCCTCCACCTTGGCTTTCTCCTTCTCCTCCTCTTCCTCCAGGCGTCTCTTCTGCTCCTCATAGAACTCAAGGATCTCTGTAGGGAGCTTCTCACTTGGAACACGAGGAGGCAGGAGCAGGGTTCCATGTTCGTCATAGTCCTTCATCAGGCGAAGCATCTGAAAAAGTTTGGTGAATAAGGCATTAAAAATGATCATATGTTTTAATTTAAACCAATATAAACAAAAAGGGTTTCTGAAAACGTTTACTCTTATATCATGCCTATATGTAATCTTTGCTCATCATAATCACTTATAACAAATCCATGAGAAGAATTGATTTGCTGCAATGCCAGTCGATTTATACCATAAAGGGAAATCTGGGCTCAAGTACAAAGTTTCCTGATCAATCACAAAATCAAGATCATTGTTATACATGCACATTGTGCTCAAAACAATGGTGAGAATCAAATCAAAATAGTTCTTTCATATTTGCAATCTAATGTAAACCTTTTGCTTACGGGCCCTCACTGACATTTCCAAAGACGTTTTTTTTTTAATGCAGTATTTCCTCCAAATTGCTTCCAAACTTCCATTAAATTCCTTCTCAATATACAGCGAATTTCAATGCGTAAGATATTCTTGTTCAAAATAAATTTTAAAAATTTTGTTTTAAACGTATGTACAATCTCTGTAAAAAAATTGTATTTTATGCAAACATTGCACTATTAGTCTTCGGAAATCGGCATTTGTATATTTCTCTATTTAATGAACAAAAATTAAATGTAATTGAACAGAAATATAAATGATCTAAATTTCTCTTAGTCCTTCTCTCACCTTCTCCTCAGTCAGATACTGTTTATCAAACTCCAGAGAGTAGAACTCAATAGGGAAGGTACAGGGGTTCTTGACAATCACTTCCTTCTCGTCTCCTGCGCTGTGGGGTAGGATAGGTCCAAACTCCAGTAGGGACTGACTGAGTTCTAGCCTGGGCTCCAGGCCAATGCCAGTGGCCATCATGGTAAGACGCTGACTGCTCTGGTTGATGCGCAGGGTGATACGCTCCGAGTAGAGTTTCTGTGTTAAGGAAATAACATGCATATATTTGCAAAAGATTTGCATATCATTAGCATAGGATTGAATACCATGTGCATAAGAATTGTATTTGCATATGATTTTCATTTCAATCAATATCATTTGCATAGGACCTGTATGCCATTTGCAGAGGATTAGCATATTATGTGCATAGGAACTGCACATAATTTGCATTAGGATTTTTCATATTATTTATACAGGATTAGACATCATTAGCATAGACTATGTATACTGTTTGCAATATAGGATTTCCATATCAATTTCAAGGGATTCCCTATCCATAAAACCATTATTGAATTATTCAACGTAACGATTCTGTAAATTTTATCATGGTGCAGAAGATAACCCTTTAATACAGTCTGTCCAGTTTGGAATTCTTGCTGGAATGCTTCCCATGAAGTGGAGAGAGCACATACATTGTGTGCGGGCAAGACAGAATCTGATAACAAGGGTTTAACAATTTTTAACAATACATCTGTAATTGTTCACTTTTTTCATGATTATGTTAATAGTATCTCAAACAACATATTTTTCTGTAAAATTATCCATTTCAGCCCTTGAGCTGCATGTCCATTTTTATTACATAAAATCCTAATTGCAATTTGCATTAAATTAAATAGTACTTTAAGAGTAATCTCATTGATGACTATGCAGTGGAGACAGTTCCCTGAACATGAGCTGACCAATTATCTGATGTTTTATATATCGCACATACATGTACATGTAACTGAGAATTTAAATCACACTCACCTTTTGCTTAAACACCCTCTTGATATTTTTTTTAAATATAGCAAAACTTTCTTCAACTATTAAACAGACAAATATTTTTTTACAATTGATAACTATGTTGTTGTGTCAGTACCCTGAGCATAATCTGATCAATGCAGTGATGTGATATATACATCGCACACAACTGGGTGTTTGTGTGTAACTTACATCACACTTAACTTTTAGTGAAAACCACTCCTGATATATATTCTTTTTACTAAAGAGCAAAACTTATTTTATCTATCAAACAGAAAACTATTTTTTTTTGGAATTATAACCTTTTAAACAACAAATAAATGAAATGTTAACTGACCTCTTCTGTAGGCATGAACTTGACTTGGACGTTGATCCTTTGACCTGGTAGCAGTATACCGATAGGAGGCATCATCTCAAAATTACGAGGAATGGATCTTGCAGGCTTCAACTTCCTTCTCAAGTGAAGAGGCATGTGCTTGTCAACCTGAATAAATAATACACATGCAGTAATAATGATAATTGGGTCTCAGAGAGTATACATCACATAAAATGCTTTCACACAGGCTCAATCACAAAAATTATGGTAAATAACGAGAATGACGTAACTATAATGACTATATTTGATTATAAGGAGCTTAACGCTTACTTTATCAAAAGTCTTGAAGCACTCTACATGTATAGTAATGCTGCATGAGTACCGTAAACACAAAAGAAAATGTCGTTTTTGCATTCATACCTGCCTGAATCTGATGAAATTCTTATAGTTATTACCCTGCAACAAGACTTGCATTTTAAAATCAAATGAGTTCTTCTTGCCTAAAAATTCTTGTAATTTGCTTTCATGCTGCCAATATCCCCCAAAAAGCCTGGGAAAATATCATCATCAATATATAATTTTTTTAGTGATAGTAACTCTGATAATTTAGCTTTGCATAGAAGCATAAGAAACTTTCTTTTCATATTAACTACAAATAATGACAAAGATAGCATCCGATTTATAAAAAACATTACCTTAAAAGAATATAGCAGATAGCAAAGTATTTTTTAAATATAATACAGCAAAGTGTTTTACAAGAGGTGTACAAAAATATTGTGCAGAATCAAAGACTTTTCACTGTGCATATAAAAAAAATATATAAAAAATCACTGCATATTTTATACTATACATTTTCTATTAAGAAAAAAATCAAATAATTGCAGGTTATAATAATTTCACTGCATAAAATTACATCATGGGAAAACACATCACACAATATCTAGTAATACACACTTTTTAAAATCATGTCTTTCTAGAAACATGTCAAAAAATACTCATCAAAATGATAAGGAAATATTATCATTATTCTTTTTTTTCATTTGCAAGTGGATTCACTGTTAGATAAACTTTAATAGTTAGCAAACTCAAGATGAAATACAAATAATCTCAGCAAGTGGAGTTGATATATCAGATAATTACATTATTTCAAGCAAATTTAATTGAAGGAAATCTTCTGAAAAGCAATGAATCAAATGACTTACTGTAAAACAAAGACACAATTAGAAAATGGTGCCCTTATCTTATGAGGCTTTATATACAAGTAAATACATTGAATATTGTCGTTTTCAAACAAAACCTCAAAATCAAGTACCACATAAAACTTTGATAGTTAGCTTGGCAGACTCGTACAATCAATAACACACAATAAAATGACAAATGGGGAAAAGGTGTTTGATTTTCAAAGCATGTGCAAGGGGTGCAGGTTTTACATCAGCAAACAGTACCTTCATTTGTTTCTCCAGAAGCTAGTTGGAAAAATACATAAATAATAAAGATGTAATACACTCTAAAGATATACATAATTTTTCTATGCAAACATATGAAACAAGATTAAAGGAGAAGAGAGATGATATAAAGATATAAGACAAAGATACAACAATATAAGACCAATATGAAATGATAAATTTCATTTTCACAATGTAAAGTTCCAACAGCCCAATACTTCTTTGATAGCACATATATTTTCAAGTTATAGTGCAGTTTTATCTTTTAAAGGGATGATGTATGGGAATACATATACGCAAATTGATAGAATAACTGAGCAGTATGTTGTAGAGAGAAATTTCTTCTTTAAAATATGACCATCCAGCTTGAGACCCACAATAAAGTGCAAGGCAAGTTGAATTATATTTTGAAGCCTGAGCTCTACTGTTTCATTTTATGTAAGAACCACTAAGTTCCTTTAAGCTAAATTATTGTGAGCTTAGAGCAGGATGGTTGTAGATATTTTTTTTCAGGAGAGAGATATGACATGATATGATATGCTTTTATACCCTAAACAAGTACACACTGCTTTAATTGGGAAGGAGGGACAGACACAAGGGGAGAGGGTGTGAAGAGATGGAAAGTACAGTTAGAGAAAATAAGAGAAAACAAAAAAGGCACAGAGAATTTTTTTTTTAAATGAAAGAGAGATAGGAGAGAGAAAGAGAAATTAACATAATATAGTCAGAGAGGCCAAGAAAGATGGGGAAAGACAGAAATATTAATGGGAAGACAAGGAATAACACACAGAGAGGAAAGAAAAAGAGAGTAAGAAAAAGATAAAGATAGCAACATAGAGAAAAGGAAGTAAGAGACAAAAATAAAGAGAAAGAGACAGAAAGGGTGGATGGGGAGAATGTGAGAAGAGGTTGAGAGAGAAAATATTGGTACTTATAATATTCAGAAATGGACTGGTACAGTGGTAGTGGCTGACAGCCCTTCAAATGCGTTGAGAATAACTGTATAAAGACCTAGTGGGAAAGGGGATATGGAACGGTCAAGGACTCACCAGCTTCTTCTCCTTCTCAGTGGGCAGTGATGACCACTCACACTTGACCTCCTTGTGATTGTGCACCTGAACGGTCACCACCTTGCACTGGCCACACTGGACGTCTCCAAACTCCAGACAGTCCGTGGAGATCTCCATGTCAGGCATGGTTACACAGGCACGCAGCCGAAGGAACACACAAGGTCCATTGATGATCTGGAAATGAAACACAATCAAGGTAATGTGCAATGCCTGAATGAGGAGAAACCAGCTTTAAGAAAAAAAAAATGAAAGTTAGGGGCTGTTTAATACCTCTTTTCGCAAATTATAAAATATTTACTACAACAGGAAAATGGTAAACTACATTGGTCTCTTCTTCATTTTCAATCCATTTGGAATATGCTGAAAGTTCTACTATTAACACCCTATTCTAAATGTGAAGTAGGCCTACAAAATTTGTCACATATTAAATGAGATGAGTGGAAAGAGTGTCATTATTTGTTGAAATTAAAGAAAGACCATTGGGATTAGATTTTGGCACTGCATAATCCAGCCAATGAGTATAGTGGTGTGTAACTTTATAAAGAGCTTTATGAAACACTTCCCTGGATTAACAATTCCCTAAAGTAAGATATTCTTGAAAAATGATTGGAAATCAAATAACTTTCATAGCTTTCCTTGTCAAAGTCCTACCACTCTAAAGGAATATTTCATTGTACAGTGTGTTTGAAAAAATTGAAACAGAGGAATTATTGATGCTTTATCATTATAACTCAATCACAATCATATTCTAATGCTACTTACATTAATAGGTATCAAGGCTTCCACATCTCCTAATCCCAGGTTAGATCCAAGGGGGTCAAAACTGACCCTAAAGTCTACCGTCTCATGGTCCGGGAACCCGGGGAGGTGACGCACTCGGTCCAGTTCCACATTGAACCCTGTTCCAGCCAGTGAGACCCGGTCAGCGGAGAACGAGACGGGGAAGTAGCCAGTGTTGGTGGCACGGATGATGTGTGTTCGCACGGTACCAAGGACAACATAGCCAAAGTCAAGCATGTAGTCTGGCAGGCGGGCCCTAGAATACAGCAATAAGTCAAATTATAAACAACCTAGAATAGTATTCATTTTCTCTGTATCACAAGCAAATCTCATTTTCACTGCATATCCTGTTGCAATTTGTTCGTTTCATAATACATTCACACAAGTTGCACTTTTATTGTGACGTCATGTAGGTTGGGAAAAATGTACTCATTACCATACAGTTGTCCTCATATAAATGATAAATAACCTCATTTAAAAAACGACAGTTTTCCTGGGATATCACTTATAGTTATACTGATTAATACATATTTTCTATGGGCTTGGGATTCATTGTACAGTTAAATATTTCTTAAATTTCAATTCTCACTCATGGTATATGCTATTTACATATCTGGAAAAAGTTGTCGCCCCTAAAGTAAAAGTATGCCTCAATTGATGGTGCATGTAGTATGAAAAGCAAATATTTAGAAGCATGAATCTGCATTGAACCACTTTCTCTTTCCAGTGAAATGATTCCACTTACTTTGCCTTGACATTCTTCTTACTCCTGGACGTCATGACGCTAGCCATCAAGGCTCCTGGAGTGGCAAGAGCCGGAGCTGACCGGTCAGTGTCCAGAACCACGTTCTGCTGCTGATACTCGATGGCAAACTCCTTGACGAGCAGTCTCTCAACCTCCAGTTGGAATTCCAGCTCAGATGGGAACTCATTCTAAAATAGGGTGATATACAGAATAGCAGATATTGTTAGGAAATGGATTGTTTTCCTAAATGGGACAGTGTAGAAATCATTCTTGACTAATACAAATCAAAATAATCCCTAAAATTCTTAAGTTTGCAAAACAAAGTAAGAACCACAAAATTGACAAATTTCACACTTTTAAGGAAATTCTTCACCAATCTCTATTTAGTATTTATTTCTATACATAAACACGAGAAGAAATATATATACTGATTTAAAAAATATGGCCAATTTTAAGAATAAATTTTTTTTTTATTTCAGCATTTTGATACCATATCTTGGTGGAGACTGATGAAAAACATCCACAACCCAATTCAATTGTAGACCAATTCATGTGGAATTTAGAGTGTGTGTGTGTGGTTTTTTTTTTCCTTTTTGACCTACAGATATATGGTCATGAGAAATGCAGAAATTTGAAAATTTGCTGAAAAAGAAAATTGAATGACTTACCTGCAGAGACATGATACTCTTGGCATCCTCCTGGGAAGGATCCCTTGGGGTGGGGGAAGGGATGGGGGATCCAGACCCTCCAGGACACAGGAGGGGTTTCTTCCTGACATCCCGTCCCAGGTTCTCCTTAGCCTCCTTCATGAGGGAGCAGTAGAGCCCCTCTTCATCAGGAAAGCGAGGGAGGTCAAGGGAGACGCGTGGGAACACACCCTCTCCACACAAGTTGATGGAGTCAGGCTCAAAGTGGGCCACTTGGATCTGAGTATTTGAAGAAACAAACCGTTCAAGTTTTAGACAATTGAACTGAATAGCAGACAATATGAATATGATTTCAGTAATCGTCATCAACGACTATACTTTCTCAAGTATACTTACTACAGAATTTGATGAAACAGAACAGAACATTATGAAACATGTGTTGGCCAAGACAAGATTTTATGTTTTATACAAGTTTTTAATGGTGTCAACGATTTTAAGATTTTGTTTAACTGGGTGTAACTGAGTTCACTTGAAATCTATTTTAGAGATAAGCTCATTTACATTGCCACTATGACAAAATTTTACAGTCCCATTACCTACAAATTCAATTTGTAGACAAGGACCGAGCTCACACTATACCATGGATATTACTGCTAGGCCAAACTTCCATTTCTGCTTCACAGAAACATTGCATTTAGATTTAGAACAAGTGTTATAGAGAACAAAATTCTAGGGAATAAGAAAAATCCCTTTGACTTTATCAAAGCGCAATAGAATACATACTTTTGTTGAATAGTTTCTGGGCTCTATAGAATTATTCTCAGTATTATTATCATTATTAAGAATCATCATGAATTACCTCAAAGCTCTTGTGGAACTTTTCTGGGTATCCCGGCAGGAACTTGACCAGTAGCTTATGCTCGCTGAAGGCCTCCACATGGCCAGTGTGAGGTACCATGACAGGAACCCCTGGTAGAGGTCTGCTGCTGGTGGATGGGTCCATGTTCAAAGCCCTGAAGTCAAATTCTACCTTGCCAGTATTCCTCAGGGTAATCTCAGCCATGCAGACATGGTCGTACATCTAGAGGTCAAACACATGAATGGTGATTAATTCTGCTTGATTGATTTTTGTATTCATTCATCAATTTTATTTATCATAAATAAGTGCTGACTAGCATATAAAAATGTTATCAACAAAACTGTCTACCTACCTGTCTGCCATAATCAATATTCTTGAGATCAAAGTCATACTGGACAATGGATGCCTCCCCCTGGAGATCGAGCTCGTAGCATGGTCCACCCTCGACATTGCAGAGAGCTTTGGCCTCTGATCCTATCTCTGCGTGACCATAGAAGGTGAAGGTCACCGTGTCCGATTCTCCAGGAAGCAGGGTGCCGTAGAGGGGTAGGATATCAAACACCTGGACAAGAGAAGAGTTATGACATTTCAATGGGGTTCTAAATCAGGAGAAGGTTATTTGAAGAAAATGCCATGGGAAATGAAGAAAAATCTGGATAGACAGCATTAAAAAATATTGGGAGAAGACCTTATGGGAGGTCAAGAAATAAATGGAAGGATAGCGTAAAAGATGCCAAATTATCCAATATAGACCGCATAGATTCCACAGACAGAAAAGTTTAGCGGCAGCCAACAAGAAGTGAATGCCTAACACCACAAAATGCTAATGATGAAGATGATTAAAAGAGCAGAAATAGTGTAGTTTCGTGTTTTATCAATTTGAGAGTCGGGTATGTAGCACAAGCCCTATTAAGAATTTACTCTACTAATAAATATCTCCTGCCCCTGTAATTTTTTTGGGGGGGTTTTTGTTGCTTTTATTCAATGCATCCCATCCATTTTGTAAATAAGTTCTTCCTCAGGTTTAATGCATCATGTTTGAATAAGATTACATTTGCAAATTCATTTTAATTTCTTTCATTAAAATATACCAAATGAAGACATTATACAAAATAAACTATTATACAAACTATATACGGGTGACATTATTCACCTTATCAACTTGGGGAAAATGGCTGCCCATGAAAACAATTGCTTGTATAATTGCAACACCAAAACAAAAAAGTAGGAAGAAATTAAGGCTGGAGTAATAACTGACAAATAATGATAAATCTATAGTACAAAATGTGATGAAATATGTCCCTAAAACTTAGTTTATTCATAAGACTGGGGCCCTGCAAAAGTACAAATTTCCTCTAGACAAACCTCTTCTATGCCAACAGCAGTTGGCTCTGTGATGGCCTGGATGTATTGGAGCTTGTTGAGTCTCTGTCTTGCTGCAGTACCTGGTCTGAGGGCCGTAAGAGGACTAGGAACTCTGGCTGGCTCTATCTCATCCTCTACCACAGGAGGATCACGATCACTCAAGGGCTGCAAGGTCAAGGGAGGATTCAAAGAAACATCATTATTGATTCAATATCCAAATAGTGGCTGCGATAGAAAAATTGTTGTATTGTCATTCGATAAAACAAATGATACACAGGTTTGTTTGTGCATCATTTGTATAATAGGAATACTATAAACATTAGTACACTTCCATTTCCATGGAAGTGAAGTACCTGATACTTCTCATGAATTCTCAAACAATGTTGTTCAGTGATGTACAGTCCTCAAAACCTGTCCAGAAATGATCATTTATGAGTATACATATAATACACATATAGGAACCTTTTGAACAGCATCCGAAGCATAGCCACAGGTATTTAGACTATTTCAAAGGTAACACTGGTGTGGGTCAATATTCCCTGTTAAAATGTATCATAAATGTCTAATATAAGATAGTGATGTGATCCTGGTTATTTGATAAACCATTCTCATCTCAAAACCACAACCAGTCATTATACATTACTAATGTCCACTCATCACCAATCATTAGTAAATCTACACATTAAGCCATATAAATGGCCGGTCACGTGCTTGCAAGCAACCAATCATATCATTAGGATCCACTTTGTCTCCTTATGATAACCCATTCCTAATATGTATCATCCACACCCTTCCTCCCAAGAAGAGAAAAGGAAAGATGGCCACCAACCTGATCAACTGTAGCAATCTCATCATCTTGCTTAGCCTTGTCGTCGCTTCCGGACTTGACACTGCCCTTACTCATTGCCTTGCTGCCTCCACTCTTTGCCGTTGACTTACGAGGGCTTTTCTTGGTGGCCGTTGACTTCTTGTCCTTCTTGCTCTCCTTCTCCGACGTCACGTCGGCGAGGCTGGAGGACTTGAGGGTCGCCTTGTCGATGTCGTCTCCAGGAGGCTTGGGAGAGATGATCTGGAGCTTCTCAATGACATTGTCTGGAGGAGTTGGGTCATCAGCATCCTGCCAATACAATCATGCATAAGTTTGGAATAAATCTTGGGGTCCATATTAAATTCAATATGTGAGTTATAATGAATGAGTATTTCATTCAGTTTTTTTTATTTCTAAAATGATTCATGTTGGCATATGGGGGCCTGTTTCATAAAGAGTTACAACTAAGGTATCTTTGCTGTTATATTATGGCACCTACCAGGGTAGAAAGACATAACATCCAATCATAATCAGGGTTATCAGGGTTTCCATGGTAGTTAATATAATTGAAAAGATGCCATATATGTAGATGTAACTAGTAAGCATTGTATGAAAAAGAATTCAGGTCAACATCCGGAACTGGATTGAATACATTTAAATAAATTCCTTGGCCGAGTTAAACAATGAAATTAGTAAAGGTTTCACTTAATCCGAGTATTTAATAAAATACTAGCCTGGAATTTCATTAAATGCATGCACTTTCAAAAGGACATTGGATTTGGAATCCTTTCATTGCTTTAACCATAACTTATCATAGTACTGATTATACTAGTAATTAATTTGCATATCAGTGAAGCAACATTTTTTTGTAAACCTCATACTTTACATCATTCATACATGTCAGTTGTGGTCTCTATTGTAGTGTTATACCTGTATAAACCAATTTATACAATAACATCATTAAGAGATTTAATAAATCATTGATCAATCTTAAAGGTCAAGTCCACCCCAGCAAAATGTTGAATTAAATAAATAGAGAAAAATCAAACTAGCATAACACTGAAAATTTCATCAAAATCGGATGTAAAATAAAAAAGTTATGGCATTTTAAAATTTCGCTTATTTTTCACAAAACAGTGATATGCACAACTAAGTGACATGCACTGTGTCAGTCGATGATGTCCATCACTCACTATTTATTTTGTTTTTTATTGTTTGAATTATACAATATTTCATTTTTTACAGATATGACCATAGGGACCGACTTGACTGAATCATATAGTATTAAGCAATGCTAATATCACATGTTCAGCGAGGAATTAATCACTCTTTCACTTGACAATGAGGAGAAAATTAGAATATTTCATATTTCATATAATAAAATACAAAAGAAATAGTGAGTGGATGACGTCATCAGTCTCCTCATTTGCATACCAACCAGGATGTGCATATAACTGTTTTGTGAAATTAAGCGAAATTTTTAAATGTCATAACTTTCTTATTTTACATCCGATTTTGATGAAATTTTCAGTGTTATGCTTGTTGGATTTTTCTCTTTTTGATCAAATCAATTTTTTGTTGGTGTGGACTTGTCCTTTAAATATTAAATCTTTAATTAATTGCAACTATCTACATGTAGAAAATCACTTGACACACACCATAGCTTGAAACCAATCTGAAGCTTGATTGTATATTCTAGGCTGCAGGCCAATGGGCCAACTTGACTCCAGCAGTTGACCTTTGACCTTCAGGGTCATTCACATTCAATAGCATTTTATCTTACCTTCATCTCATCCATCTTTTCCTCTCCACTCTCTGCTCCTCCTTCACCTTTCTCTTGATCTTTCTGTTCTTCCTCCTTTAGCAGATCATCATCTCCTGGTAGAGGTTCTTCAAAGGCCACATGAGTCTCTGCTGTTTGTCAAATAAATATTTTACGAATAGTTGATTACCAGTAGACTGCAAAATACATTGTTTGATCAAGTTTGAAAACACAAAATATGTTTACAAGGCAACTGATCATGAAAATGTGAATTTATTTTCTTCATAAAGTATTATCTATTTTCTGTCTACTATCCTCTTTGAATTCTTTATGCAAGCAGAACAATTCTAATGAAGTAGCACGCTATATAAATGCAAATATGTATGTATTATACTGTACATGTATGTATAGAACTATAAGTACTGATAATTATAAGAAAACATTACTTTAACCAATCTATACACATTACATGTGAAATGTCAGGAATATTAAAAAAATCTGAATGTAGTTTAGCCTGGCGCACCCCTTTACATTTTGGGATTGCATTCAGTTGCAAACATGTACTTCGCGAATGCAGTCAACAAAACGGCAATGAAATGAGCTAATACAAGCTGAATAAGCAGACAAATACAGAGGCCTTGCTTTCTATCTCGGTAATAATCTGATTAAAAAGTCAGGCTTTACAACATGATACATTAATTTCTTGAATGCCAATATCACAGATATAGATGATGATATCAAGATACAGCACAATGTATATACAATTCTAAAATGATTAATTTCTCAGATTTATGTAAAATATATATAAAATTCCAGTTAATCTAATTTAATATGCTTGTTGAACTTCAAAATTGACTCAAGAGTCATAATATGCATAAAGGGGAGAGCCCTTATAATTGCTTAATATCTATCAAGGATTTAATTCCACTCTCTTTAATGTTTTTACAAAGTTGGATTAGTTTGGTTCAAAAACATAAAAAATACATAAGGATACAAAATTCATTGATAAATGGCATAGACTTTGCATAACAGGTGCAACTCCATTCAAACTTGTGCATATCAAAAAAGGGTTTTAAAAATGTTATTCAAAATGTATAACAAGTGGAACGCCTCTGGCAGTCTCGCCTGCATTACGCAATTTAATATAGCAGCAGTGCTAACTTTGAAAACTACTATAAAATAATCATTCACAAAAACACCATTCATATGGTCAAATACACCCATGTCCACATTTCATTCACTCTATCCATAAACTTTCAAAGTTATGATGGCAATTCAACAATTACCCCAACATGGCCTAAGTTTATTGACCTTAACTGACCTTTGACCTTGGTTTTGTGACCTGATACTCACAGGGGATGTTTAGTGATACTTAATTACTCTTATATCCCAAGTTTTATGAAATAGATCCATAAACTTCAGAGTTAGGATGGTAATTCAACAAATACCCCCAACACGGCCAATGTTCATTGACCTTAAATGACCTTTGACCATGGTCATGTGACCTGAAACTCGTACAAGATGTTCAGTGATACTCGATTACTCTTATGTCCAAGTTTTATGAACTAGATCCATAAACCTTCAGAGTTAGGATGGTAATTTAACAAAGACTCCCAACACGGCTAAAGTTTATTGACCTTAAATGACCATTGACCATGGTCATGTGACCTGAAACTTGCACAGGATATTCAGTGGTACTTGATTAACCTAATGTCCAAGTTTCATGAACTAGATCCATAAATTTTCAAAGTTATGAAGGTAATTCAACAAATACCCCCAACTTGGCCAAAGTTCATTGACCCTAAATGACCTTTGACCTTGGCCATGTGACCTGAAACTCAGGCAGGATGTTCACTAATACTTGATTAACCTTATGTCCAAGTTTCATGAACTAGATCCATAAATTTTCAAAGTTATGATAGTAATTCAACAAATACCCCCAACTTGACCAAAGTTCATTGACCCTAAATGACCTTTGACCTTGGTCATGTGACCTGAAACTCAAGCAGGATGTTCAGTAATACTTGATTAAACTTATGTTCAAGTTTCATGAACTAGGTCCATATACTTTCTAAGTTATGATGTCATTTCAAAAACTTAACCTTCGGTTAAGATTTTGAAAATAATTCTCCCAACATGGTCTAAGTTCATTGACCCTAAATGACCTTTGATCTTAGTCATGTGACCTGAAACTCAAGCAGGATGTTCAGTAATACTTGATTAACCTTATGTCCAAGTTTCATGAACTAGGTCCATATACTTTCTAAGTTATGATGTCATTTCAAAAACTTAACCTTAGGTTAAGATCTGATGTTGACGCCGCCGCCGCCGTCGCCGTCGGAAAAGCGGCGCCTATAGTCTCGCTCTGCTATGCAGGCGAGACAAAAATTGGATTATACATACAAGGGACCTCTACATTGAAAACCTCAATCACATACAAACTTGTTTACATTAATAAACAAAAACTGTGGAATCATTAATTAATAAATCGTAGGCTCAACATTGCTGCAACCTAGCAGGGTTGTTACCAGCCAATTTTTTAGTGCCAGCTTAGTTTAACTGGCTGGGGTCAAGGGGCAATGGCTTGGCAAAAGCATTATTTTTAATAGCATCCAGTGATAAAAGAACACATTCATTATTGAACGCTTTCTCAATAAATGCGCTGAATTAATCAATGCTCAAAATCTGCATAACCATGGTTTTAAAACTCAGATTCAAAACCACCTTTGTGAAGTTGGGCCTTCAATATCATTACTGATAAATCAATAAATATTGAATGCTTATACTCAAATACAAGCAGTGGCAACATGTCATGCCTGGTAGCTCACATATGTGCTCATATTATATAACATAGTTGCGTCATCATCAGGTATGTTACATTAGTGGTGATTAAATAAGCAATTATGATATAATCAGGCTGAATTATGATGAGGTTAGGTGGGATATAAAGACTAGTGGCATAATATGGGCATCAATCCATTTTGATGTAGGTAGGACAAATGAAATGCTGAAATGTCAAAATTTTAAGAAACAGACTAGGCTTTATCAACAGGGCTTAGATCAATCCAAGGACATGGCCTTCAATGTCCTGTTGATTGGATGGCCTTGGTGCCATCTCACAGGCCTTGGAGATTTTTTGCTCTCTTTTTTTCCCCCATAATACAGCAATGTGCGCTAAAGAAAAGTGGCCTTTGATGTCAAACCTTAATAATTTGTTATCATATAACATCAGCCAAATATTTTCAGTATATCTTGGATAAAAACAAATAAATGTTTCTATTGAAACCATTTGGCATGGAGAAGGAATAAAAGATAAGGGATGTCGAACACCCACATGGGTTGGGTAATATTAGTGGGGGGGTTGGAGATTGATGTACACTGCGTGAAAAGAAAGGGGAGTTATATCCCTCTAAGGATTGATGCCCAAATTTAAATCTGTTAAAAAAAACCTCACCTTCACTTTCATCGTCTGACTCAGAGTCTTGCATAGAGAACAAAGTTGAGAAAGTACAAGTGCGTGCAAATAAATTAATCTACTTCTAGATCCTAAAACCAAATCATTTCTGATATCACTACTTATACTAGCAAAGTGACAGAGAAAATGCTTGGGCAAGCATTCTTTAATTTTTTCTTATCTTACTTGCTCAAAAGAAGTTAACAGGAGGATTAATCAGTATTGTCAATTCCAAAATGACTACATCACCTTTTGTCTGATATTGCGTCAAGTGTCATTTTACCAAAAATACAAGGTTAAAAGGTGATTAGGTAAAAATCACTAAAGCACCTACTGAAATGCTAACTCTATACAAATCTATAATTAATAATGCATGACTAAATCGATCTAACGAAATCTCAACATTTTTTTTCTAAGTATGTGTTGTGAAAGTGGTGATCACATCTATTGAAGCATAGGTGCTTAATGTGTACAATGCAGCAATACTTTAAAGAATTCTTTGTAACTCATGAAAATATAAAATGTGGTGAAAGGGTGATATTTGGATAGTTCTTTGCTAAGAGTGACCATCATATTGAAAAAGCCTTGAAAAACCATTTACCATATTCTGAGAAAGTTAAACAGGGAAATAAAAGAATGATATTTTAGTCCAATTATGTTGAAAATGCATGCAGAAATGGAAAGAATGAATTAGCAGCATGCAAAATTAATCACCTCTTCAAAAAAAGAAAATCAAATATTAGAATTCCTTTATGAATGTATTACATTTTTGCAACATCATCAAAATCCACAAGCATCCCATCAAAACAATAGTATTGCATGTAAATGCCCCTCACAACATTTTCATCAGATCACTCTCATTTCTTTCATGATGATTACAAAATGTGATGAAAATGAAATTGACAAAATATAACTGCTCAATGGAATGCTAGCTCAAATTTTGCAACTAAAAGTAGTAAAATATTAAAATATTACATCTTCTTATCATGTTATTGTAGAGTACACGCACTACATGTACCTAAGAAAACATGAGAAGGTAAATATCACCATCAACCACAAGGGAACTGACTTACTCACGATTTATTAAGTTTCTGAGCAGTGTACCATGATTTTATTATAGTCTTTACTATGGATTACAATGATTATATGAATTTATTTTACTCTGGATTACCATGGTTTCACAATGATTGTTACTACGGTTTACCATGATTTTACTATTGTTTTTACTATGGTTCATGGTGTTTCTACTTTGGTTTTAACCACACTTCCTAATTTTAACATTAATTTGGTCAAAGAATCAATGAATTATCATGGTTTCCAAAGTATTTCTCACAAGGATTCATAATACATATCTTTTATTGGAGAATGGTATCTTACCTTCTAAAGGCTCAACTTGTGGCTCAGGGACGGGAAGAGGGTAAAGCATTATGGGTGTTTCTGGTTCCAGGAAGGACCAACGGTAGTTGACAGCCATGGGGCTGTTGTTGGTGATGTTGACGTATCGGGTGACCTCGGTGTCATTGAGGATGCAGCCAAAGTTGACCTGCATCTTCTCAAAGGTCAGGTTAGGGAAGAAGACCTCGCCACGGAGACTGACATAGTCCTGAAGAGGACGGAATAGATGAATGATCGAACATTTATTGATATACCTTCATGGTTCAGAAGGATAGACATTCAGCAAAGCACACAAGTTACAATATTTTATATCAAATGGAAAATATAAATTCCAACATTAAAGAAGATCTACACTTTTTAATGTATTGCTGCAATGTATTGCTGCAATACACAAAAAAGCATATCTTTTAACATGTATGAGCGGTGACAATGGTGTCTTGGCAACCCCAATTTTATTTGTTCCAGTCAATTAGAAAGTACATTTTAAAATTTAATTCTATAAATTCCATTTATATAAAATGGAAAAAACAACCCTGACATATGCATCCTAGATATTTTCATGGCTCGCTTTCCGTAGTTGGGATTGAACAGATTAATCACAACTCTTTGTAAGAAAGTGCCCTGGCAAACTCTACTTACAGTGTGCGGATGTTCTAGGTAGGTGACAGTCAGTAGTTTCTCAGCAATACGGCTATGTGAATCATTCTGATAGGCAGGGTCAAACTGAATAGTCATCAGCTTACTCTCACCAACCTCTAGAGGTACCTCCTATCAAATAATAACCAGATGAAGGGTGAAAGGAATATTTACAATGACATATTTAGTCACACTTTCATCGACTTATCTATTAACTTGTTTATACATCTATGCACTTGTTCATTTCATTGTTGACTTCATACATAGCAAGATGATTTGCCCGACCTACATTGATAAAACTCTTTGAAACTTTAGTAGGAATGCTTCCAAGGAATGAAGAAAGTGCATACATTGTGTGAGGGCATGCCAGGATTCAATGATGAGGCTAATGATATATCTGAAAAGCAATTACTATGTTATTGATATTATTACTAACATATATCATACACTTCAAAACTCAAATGAATTAAAATCATAGGTAAGACATATTGTCCCATTAATGCCAATAAATATAAATCATATACTTTGAGTCTGACAAAATTGTAAATCATAAGACAAATTGAATAAGACTTCAAATCTTGAAAATAAATGTCTGAATATGTGTTGACAAACTTGTAATGAAATTACTTTGATTTTGTTTGTTTGTTTTATAATGCAATAATGATTTTGTTGTGGCATATTGAGAAATAATTAATGAATTTGCAAGTACGTCCCGATGCCACTGCAAAAATGATGGTGGCACTACATTTCTAAGACTTTAATTGACCCTCAATTACATATGTCCTTATAATAAAATAAATAACAATAACAATATATCTGCCTGTCCAACAGTGTAGACAACTCACATCCTATTGTCTTTGTGATATAATTTTTTGATGAGCATTGTCTTCTGACTTCCAAACAAGCCTCAAATGGTTGCATGAACATGTTCTCTGGGTATTCATCCTATTTGTTTGATTTAATGAAAACTTGAAACTGCATGTCATACTTGTTAGGGTTCTGCTTAGTGGCCTAAGCAGTTCACTTCCAGATTTTCATGTATCACGCATCATATTTTTTTTATATCAACATGTATATTTTTGTCCATCCTGTTTGTTTTTCTTTGTAATTATTTTCAATGCAGTGGGGTAAATAATCTTGAGACCTGAAATTTGACTTATCACTGACTTACCAGACTAGAGAAGGTTTCAGTCCCATTTTCAACGAGTTGGAATGGTTCCTCCAGATTGATGGTGGTATGCAAGGGAAGTGATGACACATTGCTTATTGTCAGTTCATTGTACTGCATGGTAAGCACATCATCAGGATGCTAAGGAATAAAAATAATGATTGAAATAGTAAGGCACATTACTCAAATGCAGAGTCACGTCTTTTTGTAGTAATCCCGCACCTGTTTCTGCAACAGGGCCATTACCAATGCAGTGATGTAGTTTTTACCATACATGATTGGGAATTTAATTGAAAAATGCATTACCTTATCAACCCTGAAGGAGACTTGCTTGGAGGAGAACTCTAGGACAGGACTGATGAAGGTGATGTTGATGTCTGTCTTCATAATCTTTTCCTTCCCACTGGTTCTACCGATGATGGCATGACATAACATCCGCTCCTTCACTGTCTTTGGTCTAATATAAGAAAAGAAATTATTTGGATTTAGATTTTTTTTCTTTTTGTCATTTTCCAATCACAAAATACAATTAAAGTAACAATACATATTCAAATATCACAAAGTACAATGTCAATTGTGATAATACATACAAATTAGAAGATATTATAAACTGAGGCAAACTACAGTTACTTTGGCTTATAAGTGATAAAATAAAAAAGAGGGGGTTTGCCAAGAAAAAGCCATGTTTGTATGAGAGGCAAGCCCCTGTGACCTAGTTTCAATATGTATAAGCAATTGACAAAACTAGTATACTATAAGACATAGAGACTGAAGACGCTATAAACAATATACAAAATATCAAAAGTTACAACAAATAAGTGACAAAAATTAAAAGAATATAATAATAATACTACTATTGATAATACACAGATGAAAAAGATGACAATAACAGATTAATTGGAGATTTAATTTAATCCCTGTTTTCTACAAAAATCATCAAAGTAAAACTATTGATAGCAAATAGAAAGAAAAATTAGTCCAAAGAATCAGCTTCACTTTAAGTCAGGTGCTCTGTTAATGTAAACATTGACCCATATGTGATGAGGATGGTTTAAGCAAATAACATGGATCCATGTATCACTATCTTATAAAACACAAAATACACATCATTTCGCTGAGGCATTAGAATAATTATCCACATTTGTTACCATTGAGACAGTTCAGACACCCTTGTGCATGTAGTTCTTACTAATATCCTTGAAGATATGTATTACCAGTACACTTTTTTGTGATGCGCTGTAAAAGAACCAAAGTGAATGCTGCAATTTTAAGATTTTTATGTATTAAATTTAGCCCTAAACGTATATCTTTTCATGCAATAGTGAATATAACTTACTCTGAGCTTTCCCCTTCAAGGTGAACCTCGATACTCTCTCCAGCCTCCAGTTCAAACCTTGATGGTGTCAGGCTGAACACTGGCCTTGGGGGTGGAGCAGGAGGGGGCATTTTCTATAAAAAGGCAAGAAGAAAAGGGGCAAAATTAAAAGGCAATCCAAACTTTCAAAATTAATATCAGCTATGGTGAAAAGTATTCAAAAGACAGGATGACTATATGAGCAATCAAAAAGAAGTTTCAATTCTCAGCAGTTATACTTGTTTGTGAACAGAGGTCCCATACATATGAGCAAACATGTACAGTCCTTTGGGTGACACTGGGCCCTGTATCATAAAGCATAGTGATTGATCGCTAGACTGATTTCTACAACTGATTGCATTGATCATAGTGTAAGATTAATCATAACAAGTGGAACGCCTCTGGCAGTCTCACCTGCATTACGCGATTTAATATAGCAGCAGTGCTAACTTTGAAAACTACTATAAAATAATCATTCACAAAAACTCCATTCATATAATGACATAATACCACGTTCATTGACCATAAATGACATTTGAACGGTGACTTAAGACTTGTCAACTACATCCATGTCCACATTTCAATCACTCTATCTATAAACTTTCAAAGTTATGATGACAATTCAACAATCACCCCAACATGGCCTAAGTTTATTGACCTTAACTGACCTTTGACCTTGGTTTTGTGACCTGAAACTCACAGGGGATGTTCAGTGATACTTGATTACTCTTATATCCCAAGTTTTATGAACTAGATCCATAAACTTTCAGAGTTAGGATGGTAATTTAACAAATACCCCCAACAAGGCCAAAGTTCATTGACCTTTAATGACCTTTGACCATGGTCATGTGACCTGAAACTCGTACAGGATGTTCAGTGATACTTGATTACTCTTATGTCCAAGTTTTATGAACTAAATCCGTAAACATTCAGAGTTAGGATGGTAATATAACAAATACCCCCAACACGGCCAAAGTTCATTGACCTTAAATGACCATTGACCATGGTCATGTGACCTGAAACTCGCACATGATGTTTGCTAATACTTGATTAATCTTATGTCCAAGTTTCATGAACTAGGTCCATATACTTTCTAAGTTATGATGTCATTTCAAAAACTTAACCTTCGGTTAAGATTTTGAAAATAATTCTCCCAACATGGTCAAAGTTCATTGACCCTAAATGACCTTTGACCTTGGTCATGTGACCTGAAACTCAGGCAGGATGTTTAGTAATACTTGATTAACCTTATGTCCAAGTTTCATGAACTAGGTCCATATACTTTCTAAGTTATGATGTCATTTCAAAAACTTAACCTTAGGTTAAGATTTGATGTTGACGCCGCCGCCGTCGCCGCCGCCGTCGGAAAAGCGGCGCCTATAGTCTCGCTCTGCTATGCAGGCGAGACAAAAATCTGCACCATGATCGATTGCTGAGCTCTATGTTACAAAGTGCATGGGGGCTGTTTCTCAGAGATATAAGCATGATTTAAACCATGCTTTAGCGGCAATACCCTCGTTTTTTAACACACACTCTTTACTGAAATACGTTATAGTGTCCATCACTTCAGCTAAATCTGACCAATACAGAGACGAGTCCTACACCACACACAAAATTGTAATTTACTAGTGACTTTCAATCTTTACCCTTTATAAACAACGCCTCAATCATTGACCTGGTAAAAAGAATTACGTTTAAATGCAACTTAAGGAATTAAATGCAACTCCCAAATACATTCTAGAAAGGGTTCCAATCAAACGCAACTTGAAATTCAACCGATCAAAAGTGTACAAATGGACATAAGCATGCAAAACTAACAACAGCATCATCTTCATTGGCACAAGAACGCCCAGACAAAGAGTTGGGTGTCTACAAGTTCTTTACACATAACCTTTCACCTTTCCTGAGCTAGCTTTAAATGTTCCAAGATATACCGGTACAGACCTGATACTTGACATCAAGAGGGTTATACTCTGGTTCTCTGCTCTTGATCTTGATCGGAGCAAAGCCCTCGGTGGTCCAGAAGAGCTGCTGATGACGTCGTCCCTTGTTGGTCAACTTAAAGGTCCTGGTACTGGGCTTGCTACTGCTTGCAAAAAAGTCAAGTTTGTGGAGGGAAAGAGGAATGAAGTTATTGTTCAAAATGGTTTAATGTTTTCCACTGATGAGGAGCAACATATAAAGATATATAAAGTCACATTATAGAATCAAACAAAAGATGTTTTAATACAAATATAATGGTTGATATAAAGGCTTTGACAAAAGACAAATGCTATTCAGTGCCAAATGGCTATTGGAAAATTGTTCAAAAAAGCTGCTACAAAATTACTAGCAGAAAAGAAAATCAGAGAACATTAACAATCAATCAAAATCAAGAATATTGTAATGATTCATTACTATTTTAAACTCAAATTATTTGTCCTACTATCATACTTTGGATGAATTCTTGGGACTAAACAAGGATTCTAATTCAAGAATCTCTTACCTGAAATGATGACCAAGTTCAATGTTGGGGGTCATTGGTGGTTCTGCAACTATGGTGGTTCCATGGCCATAGGCCTGGACCTTGACAGACCTAGTCTGGCTGTCCTTGAAATCAATGGCTAGTTTGTCCTGAAACCTGTAAAAACATGCAGAGAATTCGACAAAGTTGATACTAGAGTTTGTAATAGTTTTTACATCAATTTAATTCTGTTTGTGTCCTTTAATTTCATCACATCAAAATAGATTTTTACTAGTAGAATGGTTAAGACTTTCTAACAGTCACAATCTTCATCCTATCAATGAATTGATAAGCTCTTTTTTTTCCTGTGCTCATATACATACATATTGTGAAGGTATGGTACATAAAACAAGTTTTCCATTATGAAGCTTATTAAAGAACTAAATACACTTATCCAGACACATACGGTAAAGCACAGTAACAAAGCTAGACAACATTTTGATCAATAAGTTAATGAATGAGATTCAAAGAAACAAATGCAATTTGTACATTTTGCTGGACAGGACATTCTTGATATTTGAAGGCCACCATCACATACTTCTGACCCATACACTGTTTTTTCATGAGTTTTAATAAATTGGTAACAAATTTCCCCTACCTGATGCAATCATCCAGATTGACCGTCAGCTTGACTGCCACAGAATCCTCAGGCGGTATCACGCCCTCGCTTGGTTCAACCTTCCACAATGTGTTCGGACGAACCTGAACAGATAGAAAGCAAACAAACCCAAATACTAACACTGCTACCATGCATGTAATTAAGTGTGAGTTAGAACTTCATTAACATTTCACTGTGATGTATTTACATAGAAGACAGTCACTATTAAAATCCAAATAGTAAAATACAATAAAGTAACTTTCATGACTTACAATGATAGATTCCTGATTCTTGTTGCAAACTTAAGATGGAACTTCACAGAACAAAGTGCATTATGCTTGTACAAGTTAAAACTTTTAATAGTTACTTTTTGTTATATTGAATTCATTCTAATAGGGGACTGTACTTACCATACGTGCTGAGAATGGGGCTGGTATGAGAGACTCGTTGGATAAGGTCACGACCCTTGAGATGTCTTTCAGGACCTGAGTTTGACCCCAGTCTATCTCAGCTGGGGTCACATGGACCACTGGCCCCTCCCCTATGCACTTCAGCACCACTTGCTGCATGGGAACAAACAAAAATGGCCATGTTAGATTTTCAATCAATTTTTTTTTTTCTTATTCAGGGAACTGTAATTTACAGTGGTGATTTTTACCCGATTGCTAAGAAAGCACGAAAGCTTGTTAACAAGTAACCAGAGGACTGAAGGTCCTTTCCAAGGGACCTTGTAATGAAGGTATATGCCTTACAGAGGGGCACTAGCGAATCAAGGGAATAGAACCTGGCTCATGGGAATCTGAATCTACTGCTCTCTAAGTCTGCCATTGGTTGCAAAGTAATGTTCAATAATGTTTCTTTGTGCAGCTTTGCAAAGGTGCAACATATTATTTTATCTGAAGGCATTCCAATTAGAAACCCCTTTTGAAGGGCTCTGCTGTATGCAAGGTCACCAAGCCATCATTGTGTTATTTAAAAATTCTAAATACCTTGATGGTTGAAAATAAATAATTTAAGTTTAATTAGATGTACCTAGTTTAATTAGATGTACCTGTACACATTTTTTTGCAAACTCTGACTTTCCATCACTTTTGAAAGGCAAAATGTAATTTTTCATTATACAACAATCTAAAACAATGTAAAATGTCACCCCTGATATACATATTCATGTATATCAGGGATGACTAACATGTTTTAGCTTGCCGGCCGATGCTAACAACATACTGGCATATATTGCAATACCAAAAAGGATAGAAAAGGAGATTTTGAATATCAATGTAAATTTACTTTTTCTATCTTCATCAAATATCCTTGAATATTCAAACAATTCAAGAATGAACTCACAGTGCTGGCAAAATCTTTTCAAGAAAATACAATAGATAAACAAAGACATATGACTCACCAGGGGTGGTTCCATGCTACCAAAGATGCTGAACTCGGCGTATGTTTCCAGTTCCTCCAGCCCTTGAGGGGTGATGACTAGGGGTACCCTACGGGTTGTGTGAGGGGGTAGGATCCCTGTCGGTTCTGGGCTGCTGAACAGCATGGGTGTGATATCATCCACTTCCTTTTGGGGAGACAGTAATGAACAATAAATGGTATGTCATATGCAAGGAAATATATGTCTCTTAAGGCTAGGTCAAATCAAATTTAAGTTTACCTGGCCACCTACTACTATCAGTGACATATTTCATCACATTTTGAGCAAGTAAACAAAGAAGATATGAGCTAAAATAGACAAGAGTGTCTTTCAGCCACTACCCAGGTGCACGGCTACAACAGTGAAGAAGGGGGGTTCAAGATCAAAGTCATGTATCCAAGGTCAACGTATTGTTCAATATACTATATCGTCAGCAGTTTCACAAAGTATGCCTTTTGCACATAAGGTTTAACAAAATATATTAGATATAATCGGTTTTTTTAATCCCTCATTGTTAACAATTACATTCAAACTTACTTGAGGAATGAGGTCATATTTTGCTGGAAGGTCTGTATCGTTGCAGAGCCGAGCGCTGAGTTCATAAGGGTGGTTCAAGAAGCAGCGGGTGTAGTCTAGGATTGGAGTCACCACTGATATGGAAGGCACAACACATCTGCAGAAAAAAAACATAAATTTGTTCTCAAACTGACTAACCCCTGATATGAATGAACAGTTTGACTAATTGCTAATTTGAATATTCCTAAAAGAATGGCTGCACTCCTTATCTATAGATGAATACAAAATTAACTACATTTTCATGATTGACCACTGCTGGTTTGTCTCAGTGGAGTTTAGATCAAGCATAAAACTTAATGCTCTCACTATAACTAATATCATGACATATTATACATCATAATATGCATTGCGGTGAATCATATGTAACAATGCTGCTGATGAGAGGTGTTAAACGTGTTATCTATCAGAACATCTGAATGACACATTGCTGATCGCCTTTTGCCATCCATTGCAAGTGGTAATAACATCTGAACGACAAATTACAGATCACCTATTGCAATCTATTGTAAGTGGGGATAATAGGTGAATGGCACATTACTAATAGCCTATTGCCATCCATCGCAAGTGATGATAACACTATGTGAATGACAAGTTACTGATCGCCAATACCATTAACTCTTTGCACACTGAATTCATCCTAAAGGCATCATGACTATTGTTCTTTCAATGTTTTTCTTGAATTTTTCTTTCCTCATTGCACAATTGATTCTGATAATTTATAGATGTTACTGAAGAATTAAAGCTTTCACCAGGATCTGCTGGTGCAAAGATGAGAGTGAAAGTAATTAGTGCAAATGTGGGAATCAATTCTAAGAATGTGCAATCTTGCAATATTCATGTGCAAAGGGTTAATAGCACTATATACATCACGTGGTGATAATGTCTCAAAGTAAACTTGTAGGAGAGTAGGCAACAAAGAAAAAGTTTGGAAAAAGAATGTTGAAACTTACTTAGCTGATATAGGAAGAGACAACAACTCCTGTCCTACTCCATCTACATCAACAACAAGGGCAAGATCATACTTCTTGAGGGAGTTGGAAGTCAGCTCAACCTGGTGAAAATAAATTTTTATGGAATTGACGTTCATTATACATCATATGATCTCAACTCAATCCTATCAAACTTAAGAAAGCAGAGAATTGTGTCGCATTTAACTACTTATAGATATACCAATTATGTAAACTAGGGAAGAACTAAGAAAAATCATTTGATACCTGTTATCCCTTTCCGGTTTCCTGCGTGCTTGAGGACTTATGAGGGCATTGCGAGAAACTTATGTTCATTTCCAAATCAAGCGTTTGTCCCAAAAGTCAAGCATAAGTCCTTTCAATAAACATAAATTTGTAGCTGACTTGCATTCAGTTTGCTGCTCAACTCTACAGCAATGCCCCATTACGCTTTTTTGTTGTTGAAATTACGCTTTGGAATTGAAGGTAAGTTTCTTGCAGTGCCAAATCAGCGATTGATCAGGATTCACATACCTAATCAAAAAGTAAAGTAAAAACAAACAAACAAGAAATCAGTACTCGTTCAAAATGAGTGTACTGACCTCGATCTTGACCTCACTCTGAGGTTCAACCATGCCAGAGGATGGGATGATCTGGAATTCCTTTGCAGGAGTACTGAAGTTAGATCTTCCTAGGGTTACCTCACCACTAGTAGCAGACACCACATCACCCTCACCGTCCCCAGGGACTCTCAGGCTGAAACTCATGGGCACCAGGGCTGTATTCACCAAGGTGGCAACCTCCGTGCTCTTGAAACCTTCAGAAACAAAAGATTATTTTCAATTATCAATATTATCAATTTGCATTTCAAACATGAAATAGAATTACGATATACGGTATAAACTATGACCATTGAGGCATATGATCAGAACTCTTTTATCAATTATCCTGCGACAAAGGCACTAAGCGTTTTTCACAGCTGTTATTTTGCATTTCCTTTTGTCTTGTCTATGACGAAATTGGAGCGTTAGTAAGGCAAAGATGCTTTGAGATTCTTGTGGCAAAGATTGACTTAGAGAAAGGTGTCCAAAGCATGTATCATAGATTTATTTTGCCTTCCTTTTGTAAAATCATTGTTGGGTAAATAATTTCAATATCATAAGTCAGGTAAACACAAGGAACAGCATAGAAAATGTTTTGCCTAGAAAATATTTTGCCTTTTCCTTTGCTATCTATGCATAATTCACATTGTAGATGTTAAATCCAAGTTAAAATTATAGACCAAAAGTTCATATCGCACTTACCATATGAAATGGTACCAAACTTGAGCCGTGGGACGTCGAAATGGAAGGTGGGTCCTATGACACAGCCCCTGAAGTTGAGCTTGTGCTGGTAGGGTAACCCTTGCACCTCCCAGTAGAAGTCCTCGCTGAAGTCCCCCAGGTGAGGGGAGGAGAAGGTCACATCGATGGCCTGGAAGGCTCCAGGTTCAAGCACTCCTGAGCTGGGAGAGAAGTTGAAGTAAGGCCCGAAAGTGGAGTCGGAAGGGACTAGCCGGAAAGCAGCATCAATGTCTCCACGATTCCCAAGAACCACCTACAACAGCAAAAAAAACTCAGCGTGAATATACTGATTCTTCATGTACATATTGTACCGCAAGCAAAACACATTTTTTACTATTAGTCATCAGCCATATGGAAAAAAAAAGACATCTGAAGAATACCGTGAAGCTGAATATTACACTGTAAAAACAAGGTTATCTAAATGAAAAGTGGTATGGCAGATATTTCAGAACTAGTACAAAATCAGTTATGATGTTATGTCATTTTATTTCATAAAATAAAGTGTATTACAGCTCAATAGTGTGACACCAACATATTTGTTTCATGATCAGATGCAGATCAAACTGAACTTCAATATGTAATACCAAGGGTGTTTGACAGCTCTTCATATAAAGTTCCCAAGACTTTATGAACAACCAGAGAACAAAGTGCCAAAATGTTAGTTCAAAAGCTCCAAACTATTCAACAAACTTTGAGTATATTTTTGTTTTTGTTAAATCAATTCATTGCCACGGCAAAAAATTCTTTGGTCTGTAAAATGAAAGAGTTTTAACAGTGATCATCATCGCTGTATTGATCATTGCGAGTAGAATTTAGTGGAAATTTTAAAAATATATAATTTTTTTCAAATATGCATGATTCAGTTGCAACTAATGCCAAAGAAATACACATACTGCTTGCCATATTCCAGTTGTTCATAAGATCATGCATAACATGAACATTCCTGTGAAACTGAACCCAAGAACATCCGCCACATCACTCACCTCATATGAATGCTTGGAGTTGATGAAGATGTGGCCCATGTTCATGGTATCATAGGAGAAGAACACTTGGGGTCCGATTCCATCTCCTTTCAATCTCAGTGGAAGTCTGGTCTCCCGACCGACGATGTCACAGTAGGCGATCTGATTATAGGCCTTGGCGACAGAAGGTTTGAAAACCACGCTGATCTCACAGGTGGAATTTGGCCAAATGTCGCCCTCTTCAGGCATAATATTGAAAGCATCATCCGAGAACAGCAATTCATCCCCTTGAACAAGCTGCAAAGAAATGAGAAAACAAATCATTTCTACTAAAAGCTCTTCTCTATTAGTTCTTAACACAGTCTAAACATCTCACAATGTTTCAAAAGAAAACCTTCTTTACTGTCAAACACATGCTAAGTTTGAGATGAAATGCAAATGCAAATAGTTCACCCCACAACTACTTCGATTCATGAACAAATGATTTAAACAATCAGTCTAAACTGTGTTAGACCAAGTGAATACTAGACAAATTTGGTACAGCTTAACTATGATTGGGCTAAGACCAAAATGAGGAGTAGATGACTGGTTGTTGACGAAACAGAAGGTAGCCAAAGAGCGTGTTAGTAGACCATCTGCAAGTTACCCTATTTTCTTACCGTGCGTCTATTCTGGAATGTTCGTGTAAGGATAGCCATACGATCCCTCAGTGTTGGATCCATGATACATTCTTGAAGGAACGCATCATGCTCCATTTGCTGCTCAGATTCGATGTGACCAAAAAACCTGTGCAGTACAGAAAAAAAATTCAAAAAACCATGCATTACAACAGGGTCAGAATATTTTTTACATCAAAATCAGTTTTAGAAGAAACTTAAGTCCCTACATTCACAGACTATACATCCTCTTTCATAACAAAACCCAGCGACAGCTTCCAACTAAAGACTAGCCAGGAAAATATAACTGATGACGATAATGAACAAAATAGTACTCAAAATATCTTTGAAAACTGACCCTTGTTTCTGCTGCTGCTCCTCCTCTGCCGTCGCACACTGCTTCCACTTGTAGTGCACAATGACATCACTGCGATTTGAGATGGTAACTGTCCTTTGATTGGCCATGGAGATGTAGGTGTTCTCAATACGCAAAGAATTCTTATCAAGTCGCACATTGGCATCATAGGCACCACCATACAGGTTCACACTGATGTCTTCACCTGTTAGGATACAAATGTAAATTATTGACCAAGTCACAGTTTTTGTTTTTTTGTTTTTTTTAGAACTGCATTTATTAAAAAAATATATCCTTGACTTGTTTAATGTCAAATGTTGTCTTGATCCTGTTTTATATTAATAACAAGTGACAGAGATTCAGGGCAAATCAAATACAAGTATTTCAATAGCTTATAGCAGATATCAAGTCTGTGCTCATAAAAGGGAATAGCAAAAAAAAAAAGCAGCCAAAATTATAGGGAAATTTTGAAATTTGAAGATATAAGACTCTACAATTCTTCACACTATTAATTGAACAACTTAATTAATGTTAAATGGGCTAAGCACATCGAATTATAGTTTAACCATTCCTGAAGTGATTAATCTTGGAACAGAGATGCATCAAGGTCCATGGTCAAGGTCAATTATCAAATTTCATGACTAACATCGATATACGTAAATAAGTATTCCATACATAAGACAATTATGAATCAGTGACTAAGTCTCTGGACTTTGTACCACAAGGTCAGGGGTTCAACTTCCTCTGCAACACTAACATTCTCTGGCAAAGCAGTAATCTACAATTGGCACTCTCTGACCAAATGTACATTGTAGTAAATGAGCACTTGGTAGCATGAAATTCTTTAAAAGCTTGAGCACCTGATCAAAGTCGAAATGCTGAAGCAATTGTAATGATACGCAGCGCTTAGAAATATTTGTATTACGTGCTATCAAAAAGTTGCATATTTCTATTGTATTTTAAATCAAAGTAAACTATGTTTATGATAAAAAAAGGGAATACCGGTATCACAATCAAAGTTAACAATTTTTTTGTTGGAAAACACATAGTTGATGCACAAAAGAATGGCAACATCTTTATATACCTGAGTCAAAGTTAATGACAAGGTCATCGTTGTGATCTCCGACGGTCAGAGGTTGAAAGGTCAATTCTACTTGAAGACTGTCGTTGACTGCCAAAATCCCATTTTCTGGTGAGACTGAGAATGGTCTACAGTGAGAAACATGAAAGAGAAATATTTACAAGCAGTGTTCCTACATTTGCAAACAATTAAAATATGGGAATCAATAAGATTGCTTGCATCTCACAATCAAGTAGTAAAATTCACTTAAATTGATAAATTGTACTAATTGAGAACTACAACAGTTACAGTATAATCTCTATAATCATTCCTATGTACACAGATAATATAGCATACATTTGTATAAATATATTATTATCTATTCAGTTCACTATGGCCCGTATTCTGAAGTCAGGTTTAACTTAGACCATGGTCTAACTCTGTGCTAAATTTATGGAAAGCCAAAATCGTCAAAATTTTTATCAAGTTGTATGTTTCTTATGCTTACTGTGCTCTTTCCTGATTCAATGATGGTGAAGACAATCATCTATTTATACTTCCTAGACAATAATGAATGACTTGGGAGCCAAATGAGCTGAAATATGATATCTCTACTGTTAGTGATTTATGTAATAAATCGCTATCCATACTTAAACCACAACTTTATACCCGAGATTAAGTTAAACACGACTTCAGAATACGGGCCTATGATTTTAAGAAGACTAACCCTGAAGCATAGAGTGCAAAGTGGGCTTCCTTGTTCCCTATGTTCCTGACCAGTAATGTCTTTGTGCTAGGGTACTTGACAGGACACATAGAGAAGTTGACCTCATCAGGGAAATCCAGCATGGCCCTGGCACCAATGGCCTTCACTGGGACTACAAACTTCTCCCTCTCCGTCATGCAGATCAGTTCATGGATATAATCCTGTTGATAGGGCACACAAAAAAATTAGTTGCATGAATATGTTAACTTTGACAAGATAGACGTGGTTTTACCAAACTAAGTGTCGTACAAAGAGTGATGACAAATTTAGAACTTGCCTTCTCTATCCATTCCTAATGTCTCTTGCTTTCTCTATAATATAGAGTTATATATACAAAACCTATCTTAACCCCTTTGGGCTGGATGATTACACCATCTGATGCATTTTCCATACATGGTCATGTATATCTAACTAGGCGGAATAAATCTCCAATGGATTAAATGGATGATTATTTGGGGTGAAAAATTATGTTGTTGATATTCAAATCGAATAAGTCTTGGATTTTAGAATGGTCTACTATGAGCTTTAATAAAGAATCAAAATCCACTGTAGAAATAGTGTCCTTTGTCAAGGCATATTTTGCCACTCTCCACAATGAGCAGATAGGAATGGTGAGGATTACCAAAGAGACGTAAATAATATCTGTCCTTCAATTATGCAAATGGCGCAAATGAGATCACTGCTCCCCCACTGAGTGGAGATGATGCACATTTAATCGGAAGCTGGAATTCTAATAATCATTGTCAGTTTGAACTGCTGCATTCTTTTCCAGGTTTCATCCTAATGACTGCTAAATTATCCACCTCTAGTCAAAGGTTAACAGACCTTCAAAGACCATATATTCTTAGTCCAATATAACCGACTGTCTGAATCCTTTCATTTAGAGTTATGATTCGGGAGAGAGTAAATTTCAAGTCAAGACCTAGGTACTCCTCCTTGTGTGATTTGGTTGACCCACGGACAACTCAGATGAGCTCATGGCATGTCTAGGGTCAGATGTTAAACATATTCTCTGCTGAATGAATAAGTCTTGATGAGAAGACTGATTTTTTTCATAATAAATTGACCATCTTCCTGGATTAATCAAAATTTACATCAGTTTATTTTCATTAGATATTTATTTTAATTTTGGAAACAGATTTGTAAACCAAATCCTATTATCGAATAAATTAATTTTGATATAAAGAAACAATAAATTGCTAATCTGCTCACCCTTTTCTCTGACGGAGTGAACTGTATTCTGAAGATTGTTGCCATACCAGGAGCAACCTTGGTCGTTACATCCGGGGGACTGATGATCTTGAAGTAGGGTGAGTCCGCTTGGTACACTTTGACTAGCCGCGAAACCTATGAAATCGATCACATGCCAGTCAAAAATATACAGTTATTGATTTTTGTAGGGTAGGATAAAAGGGAGGAATATTTTCAAAGTAATACTGCAATAAACTTAACAGAGAAATACTTGGTTTAGACATGAACAAATGCAGAACCACAATTATTTTATCACCCTGCCAATTGATGTAATACAGGTTAAATTGATCAATTGATGGTAAACGTGATGTTTACAATTGATTGCAAATATGGCTCTCGCAAAACCCCTTAATTGTGATGTTACAACAATGACAACGGATATTGGAAATAATAATAATAATCCGCTTTTATATCTAGCACTTAATACATCGAAACAACGTGTCTAAGCGCTTTACAGATGTATTATTGCCCCGGTTATCGGATTCAATCAGTTAATTCCCGCACACAATATGTGCACATCCTCCACTCCCTGGGGAGTATTCCAGTCAGTCGCCGGTGAGGCACACACAATACTGGACAAGCTACAGTGACTTTCACATCCTACCGGGTACCCATTTAGCACCTGGGTCAAGAGTGGCAAAGTGTGGATTAACGCCTTGCCATAGGATGTCAGACCTCGCTGGGATTCGAACACACGACCCTCTGTTTACAAGGCGAAAGTCAGAACCACTACCACCACACTGTACGTACAAAATCATATCCTATTATTAATGAATGGGTTCAGAAAAAAAAATCCTTTCCTTTTACCTTGTCATTATTCCTAAGTAGAAGAGGGACTTCATAAATGATGTGAGGCTCAAATTGTTGGAATGTGATCTCTGAAGGGAAGGGCTGGAACAATGGCTCATCAATATCAACCATTGAGAACTGAAGAGAGGAATAGACAAACAATAGTAAATCATAAACCATATCATGTCTAGGTTACTCTGCCTATGACAAATCTATTGGGAACCAAAAGTTATTAAAAGACATTATATATAGGAAGCAAATAGATAAATCAATGTAATTTTCTGTGCATAATTTTTCTTCAAGATTGTGAATTAATAAATCTGGAAAAAAAAAGAGAAAACTATCAAACTTCTGTACACAAAAATACAAAGAATTACATCTACATTTAAATAAAAGTACAAAAAACAATTAAAAATGCTTTAATGTTACTCAGCATATGTATATGGGCATAGACTTGAGTTTTTAGATATCAAATGTAAATGAATGTAAAGATGGCCCCATTTTTGAACACATAAAATAGACTGAAGATTAAACATGACTCAAATTAAAATTCAACAAAAGCTTGATTCGATATTGTTTCTTATATTTTGTAAGTGGGCTGAAAATTGCATCCAAATAAAATTTCACAAAATATAAAATCATCACAATGAACCACAGGCTGTCAATATTATATTTAATAAAACAACAGAGCCCTATATCTGCACACCCATTAATTCAATTTGCACACACTATGTGGACTTTGATGAGAAAAGGCTGCAATTAGAGCTATTTTCATCACTTGGACTGATTTTTTAATGAATATTTATCTCTGTATCGCAGATGAAATGTAAATGCTGTGGTTGTTACGTTACGCTTTGAATAGAATTGCACAAATACATGTATGCACAGACAAGCGGTACAGCGCAGACATGTGGCACCATGTCATACCAGGTGCGGATCGAGGGGCGAGATGTGCAGGGGCACCACGTTAAATTTGCTTGCAATTTAAGAATTATATAGACCGCTACAAAAACACACCATTAGCTGATATACTTTTCATTCCATGAGTGGTAAATAAATAATTCTTTTTAGAAAGTGCAGCATGTAGAATAAATTCATTGCTCATCCATAAAATTTGAAATGCACCCCGCAAAAAAAGCGATGAGCTCATTTTTTTTGCTTTTCAATTTTTTTGGGGAGAGAAATGTCCATCAATTTTGGACTAATGATATATTTTTTTTGCTTGTCAATTTTTTTCAGGCTTAAAAGAGCGCTTATGGATCCACGCCTGCATACCTACCTTTTGGTGAGTGTTATCACCCATATCCATGAGTTCAATTATCTTGGGAATGTACATTGAATGTGTGTTTGCAAGCTTCTCTTCTGTTGTTTGTGATATCTCTTTCATAAATGAAGAAGGGGTCATCTGCAACAAAACAAAAAAAAGGTAACTCAAGTTGAGATTGCAAAATAACAATATCTGATCAATATGAATTAACATCAAATATCATCAACAGGACTGAAAAAGATAACAAAGTTGGTTTCATTTTCTACAAAAGGATGATTTTCATATTTTGTATACAACTGGGTATAGATGTATATATATAAAAGTATTATTCAAAAAGTGAAGAGAGCTCTTTTCCTTTTTGAAAATTAAAGTTGGTCCAGCAGACAGTATTAGCATATTACATGTATGTTTCAAGGTTGCAAACCATAAAAATGATTACAGTTAACATTATCAAAATTTAATTACACTGTAACACAAAAAGTTATAAAAGAAATTACCTTATTTAAATCAATAGCAAGAAGTTCTTCTGAATGTTTCAGCTTTCCACTAATTTCCAACTAATTACATGTACATTAATGCTACATGAAACACTCAAGTAATTGCAGCAGGCAATAATTTCAGTAGCAAGTATTTTAAAATGAATGTCAATTGTTACAATTAGATCTAAATCTAGTAAGATTAGATAAACCTAATCGTAAAATAATATGAATCTCAGCTGAAATGTGAGCTCACTGAAGATTGCCAACAGATCCCTGGAAAAGACCCATCGCCCAGCCAAAATGCCATGCTTACTTTGCCCATTTCTCAGCAATTACACATTTCCTACTACTGTAGAATCACTGGGCACATTTACACATTTCTATTTATTGAGTTCTGTTCAAACTCATCTTGAGATCATTATCACAATTGGAATTTATGTTCAATATACCTTAATTTCTTCTTTAGGGCCTCGTATCAGCTTGGGATTCCTGGGGGCCGTAACTTTGCTGTCGTAGGGTGGCGTTTCCCCACAGTCTGTAGCCCTCTGGGCAGCCTGCTTCTCAAATCCAGTAGGCATCTTACTGGCGTGTGTGTATGTATATTCAAGAATTCTGCACAAGATATAAGGTTGTAGACAAATAAAAACTGGGCTTATGAATACCTGGCTGTCTCTGTATCAAGCCTAAAAATTAAAGAAGTCATTCAGCAAAGAAATTAAAACACTAGCACATCAATGATGTGGAGCATCTTGCAATGAAAAAAATTAACACAATTTTTAATTTCAGCCCAGTTGACACTGTAGTGAATTATATGTAAATTGAGGAAACAGAATTGAAATTGATGAAGAAATGACAGAGAAGAAGTATTTTTTGTGATTTAATTTCGTATAAATTAGCAAAAATAATTTTCTAGTCAAAATGTCTAAATTCTGTGTAGAACCTTGGTGAACCTCATGTAGCTCACAGATGGAACCAAAAAATCGAAATCAGTCAACAAATAAATAAGCATATTTTGTGAGTTTTGAAAAATATGCATAAATTAGCATATTTAATAAGTTTCAAAATGTTGTTTCTCTACCTAGAGCTATCATATAAAGCAAACAAAATTCAAATTGATCAACAAATGAAGGAGAAAAGGCGTTTTTTGTGATTTATGAATAAATTTTGCATAAATTAGCATCGCACATTCACAAGTCAGTGTGGCCACCAAATTGTGCTGTGCTCTGGAAATATGGCACAGAATCCGCATTTTCAATACCGGTAGCAAAAAATTTTAAAGGGGATTTTGGAGTTGAATTGGGGACTTTCATGAGTGATAGTGGTCGTGAATATGTGTTTGGTGTGTGTTGTGGTAATTGACTGTGCTGGCTTGTGAAATACGTTTGTCGAATGGAGGCACATGTTGAATTCTGGGTGTGTTAGATCTAGAGTAACAAGCCCTAAATTCGACATGTGACAAGATTTGACATGGCAAACCTTTTTCACAAGCCAGTACAGTCAAACACCAAAACACACACCAAACACATTTTTATATGTAGGCACTATCACTTACCACCAGAAAGTCCTGATTTTAATTTTAAACATCCCCTTTAAAAAGTCAAAATTTTCCCTAAAAAATGTGGAATATGCGCCATATAACCAGAGCACTCAGCGGCTTAGCTCAGATTTAAGAAGCGGGGCCACCGAAAAATATGCCAAAAATAAAGAAATCCTTGGTTCTATTCCGAGTACGATAACTTTCTTGCAAATTTAGGATCATATTTTCAAAATTTCATTAAAAAAAAAATTAAACGACATTGAATTCGAAGTGAAACATGGCGATACATTTCAAGATTTTATGAATTATTGAGATGGAATTTGAAAATGAACATTGCAATTAAAATAGACAAATATATTTAACAAACATTGGTGCAAATATCATTTTGTGAAAAGAAATTTTAGAACAAAAATTATTGCAGAAAAACTTAACAATGACATTGACAACATGTCGAATCTTGAGCATGTTATTGTTATGATGGGGAGTCCAAACTTCGCAGACATTTAAAAAAAATCAGTCTTAAATTTGTTCACAAAATGTTCACAATTTATACAAAACCAATTTTTAACAAGATTTTAATTCGTCATGCGGACAAATTAGGTGGTCTGTCCTTATTCTCGCCATCATGATCACTATTACAATGTTCATGCAGATCAATATGATCTTCATGATGACAACGGAATGTTCATTATGGATGGAATACTTGTGAAAGACAGGAGATGATAAAGCACTGTGAAAAAGGTCTCAATATATGACAATACATGTGATATGAAAACAGTAATTATCTGTTTTATCTTGCTAAATTTTAACTTTTATACCTTTTGTCATAAAGGATCATGTACGAGGTGGTAAAAGAAAAAAAAATCATCTTGTTTATCCCAGGACTCGAACCTGCGCCCCCGAGAACGCAAGTCAAGTGCGTTATCCATTCAGCCACGATATTCCCCATAGAGATTACACGTAAGCAAATTTGAGAATTACAAATCCATTTTTGCAAGCGAAAAACGGGCATGATCCCGGCATCTAATCGAAAAATGAAGGCAACACTTCCGAAAACTTAGAATCTCAGCTACAATATACTAAATGCTCAGGGATAACTGACAAGAAAAAATGGAGATATGGCTCACGAAATAGAGGAATGTAAAATCTAGTTTTGAGAAAAAGTCATGTCCCATAGAGATTACACGCAAAATGAGTAAAAATGACATGCCTTTACTATTTGCAATTTTTGAGGATAATTCGTTTATTAAAATGAAAAATAAAGGCAATGATTCAGAAAGAGTAAGACCTAAGCTATAACATATCCAAAGTTGGGCGAAAATTGACCAATATTCACGGAGTTAGGGCCAAATTTGCATAACTATTATGACGTCATAACACGCAAAAAGGATATTTTGACTTCCGACGCCATTTTGGTGACGTCATAATATACGTTAGGGTCGAATGAGATATGAAATCATATGTATGATTCATATTCTATCGAAATATAAAAAAAAAATTGGGGGTCCCCGTTCGTTCAGAAGAGCTACAGTGAATTTTTAATAGGCATGTTTTTGCCCATATAGAGCCTATGGAAAGAGCTCGCGCGCACGCGTGCGGCAAACTTTAATGGGTGCTCATTCCCTTTTTAATGATCGTAGAGAGCTGATCGAGGTATCAATTTGATCGGAATTATATCAATAATAGATACACATTGAAAAAACAGCGAATTTATGCTGCGTAACGCCATTACGTACGAAAACGCGCGCGCGCAAAATCTTGAAATGCTTAAAATGACCTGAAACGTACCCAAAATTTTTTATAGGCCATTTGGAAAATTTTTTTTAGCTTTGACGCGTGCGTCATGACCTTTTCATGACCTTTGATGACATTGACAGACGACTTTTGACCTAAAGTTTATTTGATGTGAATATGATTGACTATTGAATAACCGTTAGGAAGATATGATCAAATTAAGAATTTTACAAAATGGCGCGTAGATGACGTCATCATGACCAGGTGACCTTGAAAAGCTTAGTATGCCGTCTCTATGATAGACTCTATATATGATAGAAAAATCAGCCAAATTGATTCAGCCAATTCGGAGAAAAGTTGGAGACAAACATAGGTGCTAAAATAAATAAATAAAGAAAATTCTGACGAAATTAAGAGGTGATCTGTCATAGACAGACCACCTAAAAATAGTTACCACATTGACAGCGAGATCGGAAACTATAAAATCACTGACAAAAATGGGAAGTAGGTCAAGAGGTTCCGCCGGTATTGTGATCTAAAAATTATATTCCGATCGACAAATGAGCACTGTCCTGGAAAACTGTTCTGAAAAAGTGTGACGTAAATTTGCGGACCAAAGTCTTAGTGGGGATTTAAACAATAACTCAAGCTCAAAAGGTGAAATATTTATATCAGATTGACAGCAAAATGCTATAAAATCAGTCGGTACCACATTGAACTCACATTTTTTATGATATATCTGCTTGCAAAATGATGATATTGTGATGCTTGTTGAGAATTTAAGATTTCTTAGGAACGGGCGCTAACGGTGACAAAATTTACAGAGCTCTTTTGTCAATATTTTCATGAATACTGAACTCATCCTAAAGAAACTTGCACCTTAGGATGATTTTAGGTCGCTTTCCACGTAGATGATGTCAGATTTTAAGGATATTAGCTAGGTTTTTAGATGACCATCCGCGAAGTATGGACACACACGAAGCTTGGACTCCCTGCCAGTGCCACCAACTTACTCTGCTAAAAATCTAGATCTCCATGTAGCCCGAAGAATTGGGCGATGGTTTTCCCCATGGGCACTCGCACTAACGGGCTGCCATTGGTGAATTGGGATGATAGTAAAATGTCAGAAATCATTAAATAAATCCCAAGAAACGATAGTTATTCCTGTCTACTTGACAGGCTTTTAACGTTCAGTTTCACAATTTCATAAATCATGGCTTCATGCCTAGCCAGGCGGCTTCTAGAGAGTAAAAATCATTTACTAACGTAAGGTTACTCTCATACGAAGCCAGGCCTTCTATCTCATAGACCCACACAGAGCCAGCCAAAACCCACCCATGGGTTCATATCATCTCGCGTGCGAAGGAATACCAGTCATATGCACGCGACACACACGACAAGTCAAAAAGATAGTGGGCTTTTGCCCACATAAAATATCACCAATAATCTGGTATTTCACATTCTGCTATGACACTTACCGAATCATTTAGATCCTTCCGTGACTTCTCCTTGAAGTTTTTTCTTAAAAATATGTATATTTTCTTGATCTTTAGTGAAGATTTCACGGAGATAAAATTTGGTCAGCGTAGATATCAATTTTCGCCTAAAGAGGGCGCGCGATTTATATTCATATCAAAGACACGACAAGGGAAAGATTAGGAACCTACATTATTTTACACGCAAATCGACGCAAGGCATTACGCGAAGTCCGTGAAGTGTCCAATCTTTTCATTGTATAGACTTTGGTATACCATGACGTTCGTTAATACTGCTTGTACTGCTGGTTTCGTTCCAGGCATGTGTATTTTAAAAAAAAAAATTATATTAGTCATCGTTTTAAATTAATTGCAACAAAAGTGTTATCATCGCCAATAGTAATCCTGAATTATGTTTTTGAAGGTATTTTATTTATTGGTGCCCATAATTAGTAAATTAATCATAAGAATTACGCATTCAAAGAATTTAGACACAGTTATAAAATTACCGAGGAGCTGAATCAAGGTTGTGAAATTTATTAGCGCCACCAACGGGCTTCCTTGTATTTCCGTAGAGGAGACAAACAAAGTCACTTGCTAGGCCGAGGTAAGCAAAATTTGCTCTTTTTAAATGAAATGAGTTAAATATCATATGTATAATTTTGTTATGTATTGCTACTTACCGGAAAGAGCCCCGGTGCGTAGCGAGAAGGAGTTTCGGCAAATATTACCTCAGCAATGAAGCAATGTTTGCCGACTACTTCGAAATCTACGGTCAAACACGGTCCGGTGTACGAGGTTCGAATATATATACGAACCTCGTATTAGTGTGAGTGGCCAAAACCTGAAACTTTCACCCCCGAGATTTCTACATTCCTTCTAAAAGATCTAGGCCTAGCTCTAAATCATTTACATGGGATAAAACTTCATTTCCGACATTTCTACGCTCTCGTTGTTATTTTTAAAACAAGAATTCATCAAAAAAATGAAAAAATATTGTGAAAAGACGGAAGAGACTTGCCCGATGTTTACGCCGCCATCTTGTTTCTTATTGTACTTCCCCAACGTTACGGACGCGAGAGCGTAGAAATGTCGGAAATGAAGTTTTATCCCATGTAGGCCTAGGCCTACATGATTTAGAGCTAGGCTAGATCTTTTAGAAGGAAAGTAGAAATCTCGGGGGTGAAAGTTTCAGGTTTTGGCTGGCTCTGTGTGGGTCTATGAGATAGAAGGCCTGGCTTCGTATGAGAGTAACCTTACGTTAGTAAATGATTTTTACTCTCTAGAAGCCGCCTGGCTATTCATGCCATCACAAAAAAATATCACATTTTCATTTGTCACTTTGTCAGTTGAAAGTCTCTTAGTCTTAGTCTTAGATCTAACGTTAGATCTAATAAATTACACTCAACATTATCCAAAATTCAAGTTAGCATTCATATATATTCAAATCATATGGGGATCGGGCTTTCCAGAAAGCTGCACCAGCACTATGGAATTCTCTACCACCGACATTAACTTTTTTTAAGAAATATTACCCAGCTTGAGAAATTCAAAGTTCAATTAAAAACCCACCTCTTTCAGAATGTTTGATTTAGTCAATCGCGCATAGAGACCTGTAGGTGTTATGCGTTTTTAAGAAATGTACTATTATTATTATTATTATTCGTTTAGCTCCATCAAAATCCACGCATGTCATCTTAGGATAAGCGATTCTAACGTCGCGTCGTTAGCCTACACAATCATTTCACAATCAACCCACATCCATTCCAGTAGCCTACCTACACAAAACAACGCGAATGGGACCACACTTAGATTTTTGTTCTCGTCCCGAACAGTCGCATCAAATTCGAAAAACGAACATTCACAATTATTCAATCATCATACATACCATGCAGGAAAATAAGCGGTAAAAATATCGAATTGTTAAATTTATGAGTTACGTTTCAATCCATATTTCACGATTTGTAGCAATACTTCTCATCAAAACAAATCTTTATCGCCATTTTCTCGTAAGCTGTTTAAGGTTGTCATGGATTCAACGAGAGTTCAACTATCGTCTTTTCTAATTGGCTGTACGAAGCTTATCAATTATGCAAATTAAGTCAATATGCGAATGAACACCTCTGTAAGAAACACAGCTCTTCCCCTGATGAATATGCATATATAACAGAATTTGCATGAGACGTATTCCCAAGATCACGAGAATATATATCTGTATGACAGGAGGATACTTTACTATTAGACATTTATGTCTGTAAAGCCCCCATCACACTTATTCCGAATCAAGCAAAATTGGCCTGAATGAAAGGACTTTTGTTTGACCACCAGTTGGTCATTTAAATCTACTTCGAACACCGTTCGAAAATATCCCTCGAATGTTTTGAACATGACCAAAACCTTCGGGACGGCCAAAAGAAATGACAAAAATATTTCGAATGCACTCAGAATGCAGTCAGGATATTTAGAATGCCCCTAGAATGTCCAAGAACGTAGCACGAATTATCAATCTGACTCCATTGCGGTTCATTTTGACTAGTGTATGATGATACACCTGGTAAATTTACTGAATTTCAACTCCAGTTTGGTGAATTCATAAGTTCCTCCCAAAAATTTCTAGATTTTTTGAATATTTTTTTCTTTCCAGCTTCTGCTTGATTCCTGCTGATTCCGGGGGCTTTAAGCGCTTAGAGACGTCGTTCCGATGTATTAAGCGCTATATAAATGCGGAATATTATTATTATTATTATCTCGAGGCAAAGGATCATCACTTGATAAAGATCTTTATTTCATACTTATTGCTCAACTGGGGCCGCGGAAGCGGGGAGCTGGGGGGGGGGGCTTCAGCCCGCCCCCCATTTTTTTTCTCCAAAAAAACGTGTACAAAAACGTAAAAATAACCATATGATTGTGATTTTTTGCATGGTCAGCCCCCTCCCCCCAGTTTGAAAACCGTTCCGCGGCCCCTGCTCAAGACAAAAATATATTGGTCGTGCATAAAATAATGACTGAGTATTTTCTGAAATGTGTTTGAATATTTAAAGGCGGAATTCGCCCTGCTGTATAAATTGATATTATTAAACCAAAAAAAAATATAGCCTATTGATGCGATGGTTTGGCACGAATTAGTAAAGATGTTATTTTGCGACGTCACGTGCAAGCGGTTCCCCCAATCATGTCAGGTGGATAGATTCTATCAAATATCATTTTATTAGTACACAATATTTATTGTACTACTTGTGCAGTCTGCAAGAGATGTAATTTTATACATGCTTCTAAGATATTTTCAGTCAGCGTTATATATGGAATTTCATATAACATAACATTTTGTAATAGCTGTTAACACTAGTGCTTTCATATGAAATTTTAAAGCTCTGCAAATTAATCTCACCATGGACCTACACCTGTACTACTCTGAGTGGTAGATAGGTCCATGATCTCACGTATAAGGGACAACCAAACATAAGTAAGTGCTTTATGGTACTATGCTTTGGAGCCACCCCAATGAAAAAATAAATAAATTCATATATAAATTCATAAATTAATTAATCAACCATTCAAAATGGCATAATAAAAGCAAGAACCGTAATAAGATAGACAAAAAACGAGATATTATGAATAAATAAAGAACAAACAGTATTCTCTCCCTCTCTTTCTCATACCATTTTTTTTCTATGATCTTTCCCTCCTCTCTTCTTACTCTCCCCCCCTCTCTCTCTCTCTCTTCCATTTAATCCCTATTTCTAAAACAGTTATGCACAACTCAGTGATATGCAAATGAGAGAGTCGATGGCGTCCATCACTCACTATTTCTCTTGTTTTTTATTGTTTGAATTATACAATATTTCAATTTTTATAGAATTGACAATAATGTAAAACTTGACTGAACAACATAATGTTGTACAATGTTAATTCCACGTGTTCGGGGAGGAATAAAACTCGATTTCACATGACAAGGAAAATAGGCCTATTTCATATTAGAATACAAAAGAAATACTAGTAGTGAGTGGGTAGACGTCATCAGTCCCCTCATTTGCATACCGACCAGCATGTGCATATGAATCTTTATAACTGTTGTGTGAAATTAAACGAAATTTTAAAATGTCATAACTTTCTTATTTTACATCCGATTTTGATGAAAATGTCAGTGTTCGGCTTGTTGATTTTTTCTCTTTTTATTCAAATCAACTTTTTGTTGGGTGGACTCATTGCCCTTAATTACATTCAATGCGAACAAATGTGTGAATCCTGTAAATAGGACTATGGTCGTTGAACTCTCACAAGTTTGGCGAACTCCAGAGATCTAGGTCGCAGTGATTTTAGGGCCTCTTCGAATCAAATAACTATAAACACTTCGAAATTTGTAAGAATTATGGTTTGTTGACAGATACAAGCCCCGCTCCCCCTTCTCCTACTTTAATAATTTCCTTTGTATGACAGACCAGAAAATGAACATATTCTTTCGGGACATGAAAAGGAAGAAACGTGATCGAAAGACCTAATTTTGTTTGTCATTGTTGCTGAAGAGTGAGACAGTTTTAAATAATTTGTATGTTATTTGTCATATTTGTTTTCAGTCTATTCGCAATTCATCATCTGACTAGAGAATATGTTTCTTTTTCTTGGCCAGCGCAAATATGCCGTGTATAAATTAATGAAAAAAATGCGAGTAAAACAAGTTTGACACACAAGAATAAATCACAGCTGCAGTGTTTGATTATTTTTTTTCTTTCAATGTTATTTTAACTCCCTTTCTTTCTATAAAGAGCAAAGTGTCTCTGAAATCTTTATATGCATGCTTATATCTTCATGAGGGGTGTTGGTATATTTATGTTTCTTTTTTTTTCATTTTCCTACCCTTGTTTTATTTGAAATCATTTGAATCCCTGTAGTAGCACGATTAGTAGCGTCCAGTGTACTGCACTATCAACTAAATTAATGCTTACGATTTTTTCACTCTTTCATTAATTATATATCATATCAAAAATAAACTCATCCATTCTATCCAATTCATTCATTCATTCATTCATTCATTCAATTCATTTGTTCGTTCATCCAGTTATTCAATCAATCAATCAATCGATTAATCAATCGATCAATCAGTCATGCAGTCAATCTTATAATCAATACAATCATCCAATACCCAATCAGACACTTATAATGTTATGTTCGCGTTCTGTTATTCCCTCTCAGCCATTTGGTTCGTTATTTCCTAATTTCTTGCACCGACCGGTCCATTTAATACCCCTTGTCCATTCACCCTCTACATAATGTCACAGATGCAAACATGGCCCTGGGAAGCGGTTGTGCTGGGCCGGATGCTGAAGCACCACCAAGATTTTCCCAGGGATGCTGCTTTTATTATTTCCATAGGCAGCACTCTTTGGAATTCAGGTAGGTGTGTAAAATTTGAAAAATGTATGTAAAAAGACAAACATTTTGTGTTGAAACCCCCCATTTTTTTGGCTTGTCAAAGTTTTAGAACGAAAACGACCTTCATTTTGAAGTGAAAATCTTTATATCATTATATTTTTTTGCTTGTCAAATTAACTTCAGCACCCCCCCCCCCCCCCAAAACAAAAAAAAACCTTCCCAGAGCCCTGGATACAAATAAGATCTGTTTGGAATGCACCCTCCCGCTGAGGCAAAGGAGTTCCGACACTGGCAAACAAAACGAAATTTCTACCCCTTCTTCTGCTTTCAACAGCTGATTTTCCAAAATTTAGTTCCACCTCCCCAGGATGTGCGGCAGTTCCCCATGCTCTACGCATTGGAATACGATGTATGGTGACTATCTCGAGGATGGCTTTAAATTTCCAAATGTACAATGTATATGGTTAACACCAAAATAGTGAAATGAGTTCAAAGTATTTTCACAAGACAAATCATAATTGGATTAATATCTTTGAATATTTTTTAAAACCATTTGACGGGATTATTATATTTTGCTGGAACTGAAAATATTCCTGCCTTTTACGGTGAATTACTGAAAGGTTGGTCGGAAGTATTAACATACATCGTGAAAAGGATGCATTACGCGAGAACCCATCTTCTGTTTTGAGACAGAATATCTGGAATAATCAGTTCATTTTGATTGATGGGAAATCAGTTTTTTTTATAAGGCGTTTCATGACGCTGGACTTATAGCTATGTGTACCAAATACAACAAAAATAGTGAAATCTTCCCCTTCGAAATCTGAAAAAAGGTGTTCCAAATAAACTCTGCTTGAAATACAATTCTATTGTAAATGCTATTGTGAAAAATAAGTGGAAATATGTCTGTTCACATTGAAGAATACGGAGACAAGATACAGTTGGAAGATCTAGTATCTAAAACATATACAAAAGTTGAAAACTAAGACAATATATTGGGAGTTTGGGACTATGGTCCAATAAATATTTTCCAGACAAGTTTGTGAGCACTTATTTTCAAGTACATATAACATTAAAGAAAATGAATGGTCGCAAATCTATACACTGCCTTTTAAATGCACAATTTCAAAAAAGATCTTTTAAGTAAAATTTAAATAAAAAAAAAGATTAAGGATATTTAATTAAAATTGTTTACGAACGTTTCACAAAGCTGTCCTTGCAATACGCACACCCTAACATACGACCATGGCAAGCGAATTAATCACAAGAGCTTAGGGTTCATTTATGCAGACGTTGATTAACACTTTCTTTTCAATGTTCATAATATTATGCGCAGCGTTTATCTTTTATTTAATTCAAATGATGTAACTTTGAATAAAACGGAATGGCAGGGGAAACTTGGACTCACTTAGCGTTTCAGAGTCGCTCGTAACTTCTTTCGAAGATCAGAATTTATGGATGATTCTGCTTGGAATCTGAACGGGGAGGGTGGTGGGCGTCGTCTGATCATTTGGAAGAAGGCTGGTGTTCCGTAAATCTTCATATTTGTGATAACGATAGAACGATTTAATGGAATGAATTCGCAAATATGGAATTTCCAAAGTTTGGTGCCCTCGAAGAAGTGGTCGTAAATTTCGCATCGATTGGCATAAGAGGATATTTTGGGGGACAAAATTGTTTTTCTTCGTGTTCAAGAAGCTCCTACTTTTGATGAGGAATGTTTAAGAAGGGTTTGATATTTTTTAATATTGGCAAGGTTTTGTCTGGAAGTTTGTCGAACTCTTTTTCTTGGGGAGAGGGGATTGAAAAAAAGTTTTTATGAAAAAAAAAATGAAAGACAGAAGAGGAAACCAAGTTTATGATAAAGATTTTTCAAATAGGACAGTTTGATCTCAGCCTCATTTGGGCCCTTCTGGTTAATTGTAGGGTTAGAAATCATAGGGAAATTTATCTTATTCCATCACAAGACGGAGATAAGAAATAACCTTGCCCCTTTCTTTTTAACCGAAAATCGTTAAAAAAAGTAATAGATACATGAACCTCCCTGCGATCATCTTTCTTATTATAAAGATATGAAGCATTTTCAATCTTGGGTTTGAGTTATTGAAATTTGCAAAAAAAACCTTTAAAAATGTGTGCCGAAAACTTTGTTGTTAGTGCGGCGTCTTGTCGCACCATTCAGTTTGATATGAAAATAATTCTCAGAGAGAGAGAGAGGGGGAGGAAGGAGGGGAGAGGGAGAGAACAGAATGAGAAAAAAACATCTCACTCACTTTGAATGTAGGCTACTGACAACGCTGTTTGCATAAATTTTCTTTTGTTAGATATTTTTTATGTCAACAGGACCATGTCGAAAAACAGTGTACAAAACATGTTTATCCTGTATAAAGATTTTTTGATAAATAAATAAATAAATAAATAAATAAATAAATAAATAAATGGATGGATGAATGAATGAACGAATAAATAAATAAATAAATAAATAAATAAATAAATAAATAAATAAATAAATAAATAAATAAATAAATAAATAAATAAATAAATAAATAAATAAATAAATAAATAAATAAATAAATAAATAAATAAATAAATATACTCGGTTTAAAAAGAAGAAATCATGATTCTGAACCTAATCAATCCATAACTATAACGCAACGTGGTGGTGTTAGTAAAGTTTGGATAAAAAGGTGATCCCTTTATTAAACTTAATTATTCAATCCTAATTGAACGATATTGATGTTGGATAAATGAACGTGATATAACTAACCCAGTGCTATAATAATTATTTCATTACTGTTTAAATCGGAATCTGACTAAAATCGTCAAATTGTTTGACAACGCGCATCGTAAGCTTAAGGCCACCGCACACCTTACGATTGTTCGCGATCCGATTTTGGAACAAATCGCATTTTGCTCATTTTTTGAAAATGTGAATGGAATATATCATTTATTTGAGGTTAATATTAATTGAAAGAATACTAATATAACCATTTCGAAAGATTGCAAGCCTTTATTTTGGAGTAAAGGCCAAATTAGTTTCAAATCGTAGCCAATCGTACGACTGCTATGACGTCATTTTGACTAGATATTAAATTCGCTTTTATTCTAAGAAGGATGATAGCATATAGTCACAGATTTGAACATGGGTATCCGTACGATGATTTAGAACATTACACAGTAAGATATTCCAAGTCTCAATATTAGCATCCAATTCTACTACATTTTATTCTGAAATCGGGTCGCAGACCAATCGTAATTGCCGGACGAGATGCAGGGATGGCGATCAATCTCTTCTCCTTGCTCGGCGTCATACCAGCCATCTTCAGAAGTTTGTCGAACTTTCTAGGAGAGGGAAAAATACTATCTGTTTACAGTTTGTTAAACAATGTGGACTTGGAATGTACCATCAATCTTTCTTTAGACGGGCATGGGTCTGGTGATGCTTATACGATGATCGGCGACAGGACGTCTTCGGAAGTTTGTCGAACTTTATGCTCATCATGCTCATGGTTGATAGCTAATCAAGAGAGATGTTTCGAGACAATCGCTTCGGCAGCTGAAGGAGAATAGACAAGGATAGCAGCAGATAGATCTTATATTGCCAGTGATGATGTTGTCAAAACAATATAAGAGGAAATGAGTTGGATGGATATGAGAATGGAATGCTCTTAATTTTTATTGCTTCTGTTGTTTGTCCCGTCAATATTGCCAATTATTATTTGAATTTTTATTCTTTAAAACAAAATGATATAAAAGGTGAATAGATCAAATACATACTACAGGAGAGAGATGGTGAGGGGACAGAGAGAGTGTGTGTGTATGTTGTATATTCTTGTTGATATAAAATGAAGATTTGTAATATTTGTTGTATTTATCTTACGTTTATGTAAATCATTTGAATGAAAGGTTGAAAAAAGTGTATGGGTGTGTGAGTGGGTTACACTTCGTAATTCCGAAGGTTCGTAATTCCGAAGGTTCTTTATTCCGAAGGTTCGTAATTCCGAAACACGTAAATTGCCTATACCTCGATGTTCGTTAATCCGAAAACGTAAAAGGGTTCGTTAATCCGAACATTTGTGGCGTTATTCCGTAGGTTCGATAATGCGAAAACGAAATAAGGTTCGATGTTCCGAAGGCTCGTTAATCCGAAAACGAAATAAGGTACGTTGTTCCGAAGGTTCGTTAATCCGAAAACGAAATAAGGTTCGTTGTTCCGAAGGTTCGTTAGTCCGAAAACGAAATAAGTTTCGTTAATCATTTCGTTTTCGGACTTACGAACCTTCGGAATTACGAACCTCATTTCGTTTTCGGATAACGAACCTTCGGAATTACGAACCTCACTTCTTTTTCGGACTAACGAACCTTCGGAATTACGAACCTCATTTCGTTTTCGGACTAACGAACCTTCGGAATTACGAACCTTCGGAATAACGAAGCTTCGGAATTACGAATGTATGCGGTGTGGGTGTATAGCATGGTAAGTGTGCATGTGTCGTACTGTTGGGCGCTTGAAATCATATTATTTGTTTAATTCAGACTTTTAAAAATAGATAATATAAAACAAAATACTAATATATATTTACCCTTATGACAGCCTCCATAATATGATGATTGATTAATCATGAACACTTAAAATTTAGTTTTGGCAAGATTGCATTATATCAGAAAGTACTAAAGTAGATGTAATAAAAATAATTTCTGGGAGGAAAAGGTAAAATTATCAAGATCTATCAAAGTAAGCGAGCATATGCCACCAAGCTGACCTCGAGAACATTTTATTTTTCGGAAAGATGTAATTTGATTTAAATAGAACATGATGGGCGGGGGCCTTGTAGTCGAACTTTTTTCTGGCTCAAATTTTCTTTGAAACACAGAAGTTTTTGGAATTTCTGGCCCTCCCCAAAAGGTAAAACGGGGAATATGTGTATACCATCGCTATATATATATGAATTTTATAATTTTTTTTATTTCCTTCCTCAATACTTTCTAAGGATGAAGGGACATCTTAGCAACGTAAGGCATACCAGGGAGTACCTTTCTAGTTTGAAAGGTTGAAAGTTGTACCGATAAGGATGCTCCCTTCAAAGAGCAAAAATGGCAAAGATGCATCTTATTCCCAGTGCAGCAATGGGTTTCACCTTCAAATTGTGTAGAGGTTTTTTTTCATCGAGTGTAGTTCTCATTCAGATATACAGCGTTTTCCAAATAAAATACCCTTTTAATAAACTACAGAATAATCACAAATATTACTTGAATTTTCATAAAACCTATTATTAATTTTTTATAAAATGTTTTTCCTTTAATTGTAAAAATTATCGAATAAATACATATACATTTAAAGACTTTCTATCTGTGCAGGAAATTCGTACTACAGACACTAAATATGCAAAAACTACTATTGCAGATCAATGTGGAATAGGCAACTGATAATGTAGTAAGACAAATAACATTTTACTGAAATACTAACATAAACTGAGCTATTTCAATCTGAACACAAAATTGAGCATGAAAATTATAGGGAAATTATATTTAGCATGGATATTTAGGTGGTTATAAAAACTGTTTGCTTGCGAAATAGTGGACAAGCGCCCGCTTTTGTAAAAGAACATCCATTCAACCATGTTTTTGAAGTCGGTCGTTCCTTCTGTCTACTTTGTTTTTGTTTAAAGTGTGAAGGAGCTCCAAGCCAAAGTTTTATCCTCTTTCATCCTTCCCCACTTGTGGTCAGTATTAGCATATATCCCTTGTTTGACAGGACAAAAGATGGGTAAATACACTAGTTGACCAAATGCATAAACAACCATCTTACTTAGGGAAAATTGTATATTCTCGATTGCCAATTTACCCTCCCAAAACACCAATCCAATCAGTACCCAAAAATACATGGAGAATAAAATCCATTGCTATATAAACGTCGTCGGACATCACATATTTTACGTGTAATTTCTTTTTTTCTGAAAAGTGTCCTTTAAAATTCTCCGAAAGATCGTACTTTGAATGAGGAATGGTTTCGTAGTTCATATGCAATACATTAAACTGAAATGTTTTTTTTTATTCGTATGTTTGATTGATTTCCATGATTACAAACAAAACAGATCACATAATTACTGTTGAAAAAAAACAAAATAACGAAAATAATTATCAAAATAACATCATCAACAAGACAGAAAAGCAGTATAATTTCGCTCAATACACAGAACAAAGTGCCAGTTAAATGTCCAGACCAAACTATTTATTATCAAATGACTGAAGGCGGTAGCTAATTAGCCTTTTTGTGATGTAGTACATGGTATTTTTTATATTTTGTTCTTTGCAGTTTTGTGTTATTCTCACAAAAGATTAACATAATGAACTTTATTTTTTTTTACAAATGGTAGAAAGTGGGGGAGGTAAATTGAAAAAGGGAGAAAGCAGAATGAAGAGTATCAAGAAGGATTTCTGGGTTTTGCAACTCTGTAATATAACTAATAACCCTGTCATTCAAGTGCGAAAAATAACATCACTACCACCACCCCGCATGCCACGGTGGCTCTTTTTTCCAAGTATACTGATTCTCTATTCACATTATTTATTATCATTATAATTGCCTATGATCGATTTTATCTATTTGTGCCCTACTTTGTGTATAATTTTTGTCATGATATTCATTTGTTGATTTGTAAATGCATGAGTGGTGGAACATGTCCATGCATGAAGAAAAGAATAAAGAGATAACTAGACATGTCTCCCAACGGTTAGGTCATTAAACCTCAGCCAAAAAAGTACCTTGACCCACATTTTCGGGAGCTTATGAGTTCAGTGGCACGGACGTATTTTTCACAACACCTATAGAGATTTGGTGAGCATGGTTCGCAGCTTGAGTGACAAAAAAAAGAAATAAAAAGAATTGGTGGAATTTGGGACGGGCTTTGTCTGGCTGTACAGGTCATAGTCCTGAGCCATTTGTCAAGAATATTGGAAATTTGTGTGAATCAAAAATATATTTTCACTTCTTTTTCGAAAATGCCATATTGCTAGCCTTTCATAGACTAAATCGTATTGACAAAGTGATATATGGACACTGAAAGGATATCATGATTCATCTAAAATTAGTTGACTTTTACAGATATTTTCATATACAGTTTCATAAAAGTAATCTCTACCAACACAATGTTATTCAGAGAAGTGTAAAACTTATCATGAAGAATACTGATGGTGAAAAAATAAATGAGAACACTCTATTAAGAAGAAAGTTTAAAAATTCCTTTCCGTTGCAGACCAGAGGTGACTGACGCATGCAATCATTTAGAAGAAACGAAATTAAATACCATCAGAAAATGAATGTCGTTTCTTGCATAAACAAAAATAAAACCTTTCTCAGCAGTGATATCTTTTGTCGGCCACTATTTTATCGACCGTTTCTCGTAATAAGAACGTTATGTAAATGGTTTTTTAGAGGGCTTTTTTCCAGTAAAGAAAAGGGGGTTTCGAAGGATGCATAGTTAAGTCTCGGGTCTCAAAACAGTTTCTGGATAAAGCGAGGATCCATGCCTCTAGCAATACGCAGGTGCAACTCTGGCTAGAATTAAAGGGCATCGAAATTATTTTTTGGCACTGCAAGGTAATGCCTTGTTTGAATATCTCCCATTCCCATAACTTCTAAAGCTGTTCAAGTTTTCCGAACTATTTGTTTGTTTCGTATGCAGAATGACAGTATAAGTGAAGACTAGGCGATGTTGTAATGAGCTTAGGAATGGAGGTTCATGATTCGAGTCGAAGTCAATGATGGGTAGATAATGTAGTTTCCTATACTTTCTGAAGCAGTACAGGTCCGAGCATTTTTTGTATTCGTATTAAGAACCACCACAACAAGTTATAAAAGAGTTCATTTTTTCAACAATTCCAAAAGGTTCAATAACTCCAAAAGATTCCATGAATTAACCAATGATTGCTATAAAGACCCGCTTTGGGACCCCTACAGCCTTTTTCAAATACTTCGAAGAACCTTATAGATTCGGGAAAAGAAAACGAATGTTCAAGCTATCACCATGCATTTTCTTATTGTAGACCATAGGTCGAGAGATGAACTTCCCTTCATAATTGCAAACGTACGGGGATAAAAATAAAAATTTTGAGTATGCGGGGGGGGGGGGTCGCGATTTGATTAGTATATTAGAGAGGTAAAATCAAATCTGACCAATACGATGTATCACTTAAAGATTATTGAAAAGGTATCCTCGATCTCATCGATCTTGTCTTCTCTTTCTCTTTTGTCGATCACATCTCCCTTTTCCCCAAACTATTTGTGTAATGAATATTTTGAACAGTCATTATTGCTTGTTAAATTTAATATGTATGTCAGCGATGTGGTATCCACTGGTCGTTTTTACTAATGCCCGAAAAATATTTTTGGGGGTATTTTTACACGTCAGTAATAATGATCTCGAATCTTGAAAATGAACACTTTCCTTCAGGGAGTTTGGATGGCTTGGTCTGAGGATGGGTCTTTAAAGGCTCCAAGCACAGGTGTATGCCGGTGAGTCTTTTGAACTTGTGTAAAGCCCTTCACCTAGTGGGAACCAAATCACAACAAAAACACAGGTCCTAAATAAGATCGGCTGGAAAAAGGGATCGGTGGAAAAGTGGTATGTGAATGCATAATAAGAAACAGAGAGAGAGAGAGAGAAAGAGCCCGGTTATTCGAATTTTTTGGTTGTAGTGGGAGAAGAGGTTTCGGCCTACAATTAACTTGGTGTACTTCTCATATACCACATGGGCTAAACCCATTTGGTCTTTTTAGTTTTGTCCATACTACATTTGATCTTATACCCGCTTTGTGTAATTTTAATTTTGTTTAATGTTAACATAGTTATTGTCCAGTGGGTCTAATTTCCATCTCGCCATTTTTTTTAGTTTATCAAATGAAAAACTTGGTTTAAAAACTCATCAAACCATACAGACTAATTGCTGATCGACCCAGCTGACATTAGACAAAATGGGTATGGCCAAACTAAAATATTAAGAGGGCTGAAATCGCAATTAGACCAAATGGTAATTATACAAACTGGTCGGAGACGAACTGGTGGTAGACGAACTGGGATTAGACGATGTGGGATGAAACAAAGTTACGAAAGTTAGGGCCTGGTGAAGCGGGTGTAGACCGATTGGCAGTTTATCGGAGAGGAGAAGTTAGCAAGCGAAATCATAATAATGGCGCTATAAGAATAAAAGAAACTGCATAAAGAGTAATACTAGGGGAAAAAATGAAAAGATGTTGAGATAACTGAGCTGGAGTTCATTGGCACTACCCGATCACGCAATCTTAAAGAATTGCACAATGCGAAACTGGGTTGAATAGGCTATGCTTTGAGCACAATCAATGCCGAATACAAAATCATGAAATGTGGGGGTGGTTTTTTAGTTTGAAGGCCCTTTACCTCAATAAAAAAAAAATTTATGAATACCACACTAAAGACTGTTTTTGATGTCTGGATTGTGATAAAGAATTGGTGGAAATGTGATTGATAAGCGCATGCCCAGTGGCCAGTTCAATGAATATATAACCCGGTGGCAGGGACGGCGGACGAGGCGAAATTGTTCATGTGTCGTTGAACTATTTCATATTTTCACACTTTTCTCTTTGCAAGGCAATAAAAAAACTGGAGGAGGGATGTGATAAATATCTAGAGTGACTTTAATGTTAGCGAAATTCAGAAATATTGAAGGTAAACAGGTCACGTGCCTTTGGTGGCTGCAGTAAATCAAAGTTTGATGTTCTGAAGTTTACGTCGTGCCAAGCACTCACTTTTTAATGAATGCGAGATTTATGATGTGCCCTTACAAACCATCTCGAATTTTAAGATATGTCCTTTATTTTCTTATCAATCCATTACTTCTTCTTTACTCCTTCAGCCATTAAAAGTTCACAATCTAGTTTGTCTTATCATCGTTTGGGAAGTTTGGTGTTTGGCGCGTTTTGAGAGTGGTACCTGGATGACGAATCCCGGGGATTTTCCTGATGCGTCTTGACAGTGATTTCCACTGACACAGTTGCCGTTATAAGCTATTGAAATCCTTGCATCTTATTGGCTGATATGGAAATTTGTCAGTTAAAAATCACTGGCAAGGCGCTTCATGAACTACACATCCTCCGGGTAGAGAACCGTAGTACAGTTCTCGAAAGAAGTCCATCATTTAGTGTCATTTAGTGATTAACAAAAGTTGTCATGAAATCTTGCTTGCCTCTCCAACTGGGAAACACTTCGAAACACAGCTAATATATTTGTTTTACTATAAATGATATAAGCTACCGAAATCGTTACACGTGATTCACTCAAACAAATTAGTCAGTGAAAAATCTTATTTGCAAAATGAAACCTTCCAAATGAGTACGAAGGGGGAGTGGATGGGGGTGTCACCTTAATGCTGTTATAGCGCTGAAATAGCGCATCATTCCAACTTCAGACGTCGTTCCATCTGCGGTTGTCCATTAGATCAAACTTGTTTGTCTTTTTAAAAACACATTTTGTCTTTTCTAAAACACAGTTTTTCCCTCTTTGAAGCGGTGTGCTCCCCTCCAACAACGCTGTAAAGTAGTGATTGCGGTATAAGACCCAGTCTTGGCATTCCTTTTTAGGAGACCTGGGATCTGGGGACTTGCTTCAGGAATAACGAATTGGAAATGGTGGTGATCTAAAGGGAGAGTGTTATGTGGACATTGTATCTTATGTAAGCCTGTAGAGAGATATGCACAGGGATACTCTTCGATGTCAGGGGTTGATCCGACTACTATTCTAAACGGATAGGTCAGTAAACCTCGAGGACCCCGACGCACCTCGTCAAATCAGATCGGCAATCGAGACGAAACAAATTACACGACCGACGAATAAGAATCCTTCTCGTTGATCAAGTTACCGTCGGACTTGAAAATCAAGTTCTTTTGTCTAAGCCATGATATGAAGGATAAAGAAACAAGGGTGATGAAGAGAGGGAGCAAGGGGTGAGAATTGGATAACAATAGGGTGACGAGGCACAATAAAAGGAAATTGAGATGCATTCATGGTGAGTCACAGAAATTTAAGGGTGAGGGTGTTGACTGGTGGGTATGAAGGGTGTCATGTTGACCCTCAGTGTGTATTGTATTGTATTGTATTTATTTAATCACGGTAAAACTTACATTCAGTCATAACAGACTGCTTTTCAGCAAGTCCGTGAACATTAAAAACATGTAAAAGTGAGACAATACGAAAATATTCAAAAATATTACAGTAACACATAAAATAAAACATACATAATTAAAATGAAAAACAATGATAATTAAAACTACATAAAACCGCATGTACGAAAAGAAATTATAGAAATTCTCTAGCCCCCCCCCCCCCGGCAGATGAGTTAGAAGTCGATGGAATTAACTGATTTCATAAATAAAGAGAACTAATCCAATTGACGGGTATTACTTGGTAAGGAATTAAATAATTGAATACCTATATAGAGACCGCCGTCCCTTATGAAATTTGTTTTTGGTTTTTCGAGATTAATCCTACACTGGTAATTTCGAAGAGAATAATTACTTTTCTTGATACTTATTTTGGAGCACAAGAAAGATGGAAGTTGTCCATGAAGTAATTTAAATATAAAGGAAACTGCCTGTTTTTTCCATCGCAATTCTAACTTGTCAATGTTCAGAGTAGAATACAACAGGTTGGTACTATATCTATAATCAACTCTTAAGACCATACGCAGTGCTCGATTTTGAAGAACACTCAATTCTTTAAGTAAAACTTTCCCTGCATTGAACCATACTATAGAGCAGTAATCAAAGTGTGGTTGAAAGAGTGATTTGTAAAGCATTATAGCAGTATTCAGACTGATGTACGGCCTGAGCCGTTTCAAACAATACAGGGTTTTTGTCGCTTTCGTCTTAACAAATTTAACATGTGCATTCCAGTTGAGCGGTGCACTGAGCATAACGCCAAGGTACTTGCACTCTTCCACTCTTTTGATTTTTTCACCGTCAATTTGAACTTGTGCATTTGCAAATGCATAGAATGTCATAGAACTTGCCAAAATATCGCCATGCTTGACACTTTCCTTGTCTTCATTTTATTCTGTGATATTTACCATCGCAATATTTTTTTAACTAATGGGGAAGGTGCGTGGACATGTAGGCCTATGAATTTTGATACACGGCATCGACCCCTATCTTGCCCCCTTCCCCGTAAAAAACATGGATCTGTTGCTCTGAGTGGCCTGGGAATTGTCTCACTCACAATTCCCTGGTGGGACAGACAAAGATACAGATAGAAACCCAGAGTGATGAACAAGACTAATAGAGTAATAGGGAGAGGGGCAGAGAGATTCGGGAGGGTGGCGAAGATTAGAAAGTGGGTCGGGTTAAGAAGTTTGCCTCCCTTTTCATGTTTTTCTAGTATTTTGGAGAGGATCTATATACCCCTAACATTTTACCTATATCTGAATTGAATTGACTATAGGTTTTGCAATGTGTGGATATTTATTATCCATTTCATAGGAGGTTACCTTGAACTTTTGAGATTAACATTATGCTTAAACGATAAATAGACAACCTTTTTATATTGTTTATCCATAATCATTACTCAAAAGGGTCTGTAAGATGCAAAAGAAAGCTGAGAACTGCAAGTTCTCTTTTTTATTACGGTACTACTGCAATAGTTTTAGCTTTATGGTGTTATTAATCAAGTAATGGTAATTATGGCAATGCAAAAATTGCTTATTTCACAAACAACAATAATTGAATCAGTAATTAGTTATCAGTAATTAGTTTTATTCATATTTTTATTTCTCTCTCTGATTGCTCTTTACGGTTCTGACATTCAGGTAGAATATGGCGACTTGTATCTTTAGTCAACGAAATTTGGGTTACCTTCAATTTTTACTGGAAGAAATCGCCTATGCCGTGTTTTTTTCTCAATCATTTGGTAACAGACACCTAGTATCGTGCATGTATTTCAGAAGGGTATTCGGTAATTTTGTTTTTACATTCATATGTAGATTAGTATCCATTCGGAAGTTGTGAATAGTAAATTAAAGTTGTGACATTTCTGACATTGTGATATTTCAATTTTTTTCTGAATGATAAGCAAAATGTTTTACTTTAACATCTTAATGTGATATAATGTTCCCAGATTGTAGAAAATTTCAATATAAATAGAAATAACCAGTTTTTAAATAACATGGGTTGATGTTACCATTTCTAACGATACTCATTGGCTTTAAGTTTCGATTGCAGTATCAGAGGAAAAATAAAGAATATGTTCGCTTGGAGGTCACGTGATAGAATTCCATTTGACTTCTGATCTGGGATGAATTCGCGTATATTGAATGTTAGAGATAATCATCTCATCACAGACTCGCTTATTTTGATTTCAAATTGAGGATGTCCTATTTAAAGGGAACAAGCGGATGTGTCCTATAACTTGCCGACAATATAGAAGATGAGGGGTAGTTGTTTTCGACCAAGCCTTACCCTCAAGTGGCATGCTATTCTCCTTAAGCCTTCGGATCCGATTCAGCAGTACAGAATCGGAAGAAGGTTACATGTCAAGTGGACGTCTTGGGAGCGGATGGGTTAAGATCAGCCGAAGACTTCGCCCTTTTCTAACTCCAGACCGTGTAAACATCTAGTCCTGCCGGTCAGGACAGATGTTTTAGTTGTAAAAAAAAAAAAATGACAGGGGCTAAAAATGGTTTTATTTTGCTGCATTTCTCAGTTGCACAGTATTTCATAAAAATAAAATCATCAAAATTACATTTTATAGATTCAAGAAGTTTATTTTCATTTCAATGACAAATATAAATCAAATACAAATCAAAGTATGAGTACAAGATCAATTTTTCCTCAGCATAATCATAAAATAAAAGCTTGTATAAAATAGTATTAAGCGTGTATGGAAATGAGGGAATCCACTAAAAAGCTTTGCTTGTAGAGCGTGGATCCCCTATAGCGAGTTGAAGAAATAATTTCTATTAAGTAATTGAGAAAAAACTGAGTAATAACAGTTAATGAAATGTGGAAATTCAATCGATTGTACAAAATGTACAAATATACAATATTATATTATCACCCTTACGTAACGGCTTCACATGGAGAAATAACTAGTTGTTTCTCTGTGTTCTTTATGTACACTGTAACTTGTCAAATATCATTAATACACAGTGAATTAAAGTTAATCTACCCATCTTTTATACCATACAATATAGAATAATATTTGAATTATCTATCTGTCATCCTTAAGATATCGGACAGGTTTTTTTTCCAAATTGCTTTTTTTTTCTTTGCTTATGAAATAGTACCAATAGCATTGTTCACATCAAATTGATATTTGAATGATTTATAATATTTGTTCTTAATATGAAAAAAAGAAAGGGTGACGAGAGTGCAATAACACAAAACGTTTATGATGGTAAAAGAAATAATTATGTTTATGTATAAACTGGAACTACGATCGCCCAAGCCCACGACTATGAGATCAACGAACACAAGGGACATTTAATCGCTCAATATAATGTTCTTTCTCCACTCTCTGGGGAGCACTCCAGCAGGAACTTCCCAACTTGGATCCTAGGCACACTACATTGTACCGCAACAACCTGGGTGAAACGTTTTTATTGACGTCTTGCCAAATGATACATGCCGCGTTGTGATTTGAACACACGACCTTACGGTTACGAGGCAAGAATCAGAACCTCAACACCACGGCGCATTCAAGTTATGTAGACCTATGAATAAACTTGAAAAGTTCGTCACCTGCTTAAAAAATTCAACCAATCGAAAGGGGTAATTCATCCACCTTACTTTCGACTTCGCTCGAATATTGACCCTCATTCGATGTTTTGCCAAAAATTCGTCCCAGAGCAACTCGAGACTTTTGCCACTACTTTGCTCCCAACAGCGCCACCCTTACAAATTGCGAACCCAATTACCGTCATGAGGGTGGATAGAATGAGTATAAAAGGGTTCATGATAATCAAAGAATTCTAGCCATGAACATAACCCTCAGGGATAAACTCACATGTCGATAGCTTTCAAAACTGTTTACCGTCTCTTTTAGCTTTACCGTTTAATCTCCATGTCTCGGAATTTAGGCCAAGGGATAAAGCCAATGAAAACCGATCTCTGCATTCCTAAATACCTTCATTTTTGCCTGAAAAATTGATCGGGTTATGTCAACTAATGTTTTGTTCACCGTGCTCGGCTGCAATGAATGGCACTCTCTCAATTTCTCTTTCTTTCGCCAAAGTTAGCAGAACCCAAACCGCGACTCCTTGCAAATAAGTTTGACTGACGAACATTGACAAAGAAGTCTTATTTCTCGACACCTTTCCTTTCTCCCTTTCCAACTATCTTTCTTAAACTGCTAAATTCGATTTTCTTATTTTTATTTTTCTCCCACGTCCTCCTTCTACTCATCTTTTTCATGTTTCACTTTTCCTTTTATATGGAACCTTTAAAAATACATATGTTCTAAATTGTAATAAGAACAATACAAAACTTGTTAGACCTTTGATACGTGCATGCGTTCATAAGTGCACTGTTTTCTGGGCCCAAATTCCGTGGTTGCATAAAAGTTACTACTCTACCATACAATGGTAACTACAAGTACCATGATAATGATGCTCATCAGCATCAAACTCAAGGACTCCATGAAAGTTACCATTGGATGGCAAAGTTATCATACTTGTAACTCTTATGCAACGGGGCCCTGGTGAACAATTTAACACCACTCGTGCAAAAATCGTTAACTTAACCTTTATAATTTCAAAACTAACTTATGAAACGATCAACTTATAAACGATCATTGCCATAGACCACTAAAGGTAATGAGAGGCGATGCCTTGCCCGAAATGCATCCGGCTTTGAAGCTTACAACATCCCATGCTCAACTTTTCTTCCTCCCGAAAATTGTCCCTTTCTTTCTCATTCATTAGTGAACATGCATGTTATGCCCAGGGGTCCGTTTCATAACGACGGACAATTATGGTAACTTTACTTCATGGTTACTACTATGGTAAACTTGAATATATTTGGCTGCTGAGTCATTTACCGTGTTATTTACCGAAATGACAAAGTTAGGAAAATTGTTATGATTATGAATCTTAATGAAACAGGAGTCAGGTTCACATTGTCTCTATACTGTTATAAACCTTAACAAAATAATATGGTTATATCTGTCATTACGACCATTCTTCTTCATTTCATTAAAGTTGATATTGAATATAATTATGAATATTGTGTTATTTTGGGAAGTAAATTGTAACGCGACCGTCTCAGTAATATTTATAATGATCTTGTTATGATAAACATGATACCTTGTGTCAAGTGCAAAATTGGTTTTATGCATGTTTTTGGTGTGGATTTTTTTCTGCATGCGTGTGTGATTTTTGTTTTTCACCCCGATCGTGACTCTGACCGGGGACTTGGATTGAGCGAAGTGACATCGATCCATCTTCCATCAGACTAGATCAAGTTGACTCGCTTAACACGGTGATGATTGATATGATTGACGCGGCTCGCCTGCCCGGCTCTCAGGGGTTCGGCACGCTGCCCTGCGCCCATCTCCTCTCACAATGGACATCTCTCTACACCTCCACGCATGACAGACAGCTGCCGTTCGGGGATACGTCAGTCTCAATTCTTATTTTTTTCTCGGCTTTGTTCCGTTTCTTTTTCTTTATTTGACGGATATCAATCGTCCCCGAGCCCTGACCAGAGAGTTAGTGACCAACCCATTAGGGTATAGGTTGTCTGACGGTGTTCTTACCTGACTTATGGTTCAGTCACACCTGTGAAACAGACTCCAGTCTGATCAAAGATATTACGTCATGGTATACCATCGGTCGTATTGAAATCGGTTTTCTTGGTGAGACTGTAGCATAAACGGATTTCGTTTTGAACGAGGTAAACATTCAAATTCTCTAATAAATCGAGAATTAATATAGTTTCTTTACTGTAATTGAGTTCTGGGACTGGTTGCATCTAGAGTTGCAATAAAACACAACTTTACAAATAAAACGCAACTTAATTTTCAGCGAATCAGGAATGCACATTTGGACTTTTCGTTCCATTTGAAAAAAAAAAGTGTTTTAGTTACGAAGAAAACAATTATTTCTTTCCTTTCCTTTTGAATCCACCCCTCTTTGTCATGTTTGTCTTTCTATCTCTCTTTCTGATTGTTTTTCACTATCTTTCCGACCTTCTGGCTTTCTCTCGCCCCGTCACTCCTCTTCAAACTTTTTAATAAAAAATATAGACCTAAATCCTAAAAGCTTTCATAAGACATATTAAAGATTAACACTAAAAAGGAGAAGCTTGAAAAGTTCGAAGTCCTTAGCGTCTAAGATGACAGAAAGAGAAAGGTCGCATTTTTCCCTTTTTTTTAGGGTGTGTGATTGCCGAAACATATAAATTTTAGACAGATGAAACAAATTGTCGGGATATTCTTGTCGGCCGAAAATAGGTATCAAATACTTTCTACGGAAGGAGACGGAGAGGCCTCATTCCAGGGGAAATACATTGGGTTTGGAGATAGGTCATGTTGTAGGATGTAAATCAAGTCTAAATATTGTAACTGGTTGTTCTTAATGAAACTCTTATGATTTTGGCTGATCTACTCGGCTAGCAAATTAGTGATATGCTCATTAGAAATTTATATCAACATATGCTCTTTTTATATCAATATCATACTAATTTAGCATGGCCGTACCTGATAGTTGGCAAGGATAGTTTTCTTTCGTCACTGATATATTTCAAACCATTATTTCCTTTTTAAGGCTTTTGAAATTGGCGATTTCATCCACGTTGTACAAATGTAAAATTCAAGGTCAATTCTAGTAGCACAAAATACTTAGTCGACTGTAACATTAATTGATAGAATGAGTAATATCAGTATCAGTGATTACTTTGTTCTGAATGTTCTCACACATTTAGCAGCGCAGTACACATTAGAGGTTCGAGGCGCCCCCTTCTAAATCAACTGAAATAAATACCAAAAAGTGGGACTGGAAATTAATTTCCAGCACCGATAACACCTAAAAATAATTATATTGATGTAACTAACGACGGCTTATATTGTTACATTTTGAGAGCTTTTTCTTGGTCTGTGTAGTTCTTCGAACGGGTTCTAGGGGGGGGGGTGGGATGCAAGACGACTTTTAATTTGTCGTCATTCTGCCAATTGAATAACCTAAATGCATCTTTTTGCTGTTATTTCATTTTGCTTCCCTTTTTCCCCCTTTATATTTTCTTTTCCTTCCCTTTTTCACCACTTTTCACCAATCAGGGGCGGTCGCCCACTGCCCCCCCCCCCCCCTTTCACCGCCCCTGGTCTTAGGAAACCAAGACTCCTTGATTTCTTTTCAAAAGGAACTATGCCTAATTTAATTCAGTCTCTTCTCGTACCGGCTCCAGGTAAGTTGTAAAGTCAAGAACAGGTTTTCTCGCTCTATGGACATTGTTTTTCTACAACTTATTGTTTACTATCCTTTGGCTAATCGTCTGGTTTCCTGTAACGCAAGACAAGCAGGTGACGGGCTCCAAGGCACGTCTGTGTTCGAGCAAGGAAACCCCTATAGTGTCATCCCCATTGCAACTATAGTCCTCAACATCTCACTAGGCCTACCCAATCCTATAAAGTAAAAAATCGGTTTATAATCGGAATGGAAAATGTATTGTTCGGGTCTCTATTTATGTTATCAAACTAGGAACGTACAATGTATGAGCTCCTAGTTTGATCCTGAACGCCTTTAATACATCCGCCTACATGACCTAACGTGGGCCTGCCCGTCTCGTGCGTTCACAGTACGTAGTTTCATATCAAATAAAGATCGGGCAAAGTTAAAATTAAAAGAAAAAATCAAGGAACACATTTTACCATGTCCTGATGTCCAACCGTGACACTAAACACCGAATATTATTACATTTGAAGTATAAATCATCAGTTGTAAGCCTATTCTTTACAATCGAGGAAAATGTCACCACATCTCACATCTTGTTTTTCTAAAGAACTCAAACTCAAACATTTCGTACTAAACTGTGCTTAGCATTCAGGTTTGTCTCACCGACAACAGCCGCTCTATTGATAGTATGACATTGATGACGTCGATGCAGTTAATGAAGTCATTAACAAGATAAACCCCTAACTAACGCTACACTCTTAAAAATAATGGGCAACATACTGTCCACACAACAATTGGTTAAAACTTTATCCAATTCTGGGTAGTTTTTAACCAATAATGAGTGCTGTGGGTGAAAACTACACAGTATTGGTTAATAACTACCCAGAGTTGGATCATTTTTAACCAATTTTTATGTGGACAGTATGTTGCCCAACACTTTAAGAGTGTACAGTCACACTAATCAAATAACTCCAAACCGACCGATTGTAAGTCATTTGTAATGACGTTATACACTGCAAAAACTCCGGTGTTGATTTAACACCAGCCCAGAATCTATATCTATCCACACCAGAGAAGTGTTAAACAACACCAGTTTGGTTTTGATCTAACACCAGATATGTGTTTATACAACACCAATTAGTATTAAAACAGCATCGGTTTGATTCCAAACTGGTGTTATTTCAATACTTCTCTGGTGTGGACAGATACAGATTCCGAGTTTTTGCAGTGTATGGCCTTTGACGGTCTGGAGAAGATTGTACCAGTGTGACTGCGTCAATAGCGTCCTCTGATTATGACATATTAGTCAATAATTCTGAAATCATTTAATATTCAAGTTATTTTTTTAGAAGGGAAGGAGATTTATAATTGAGATCTGACGATGAATTTTGTGTAGGAAACGAGTCCAAGGTAATGATTTAAAATAGTTGAAATCGAACTAAAACTTGTAACCCATTTGTCATCTGTTTAAGATTTTCTACCTCAACTTTAATTTACCCCGCTTATTTCGAACGGACTCATTTTGAAAGAGAGCAATCAAAGCACTTTTAGGGGGCAACGTCCCCTTTTCGTTAATCTCTATCTGGATTAAAGATGGAGGTACATGAGTGATTAGGGGTGGCATATCCGACCCAATTACCAGGCATTCCACCCTCCCTCGCCCTCAAAAGATGCCAACGTTTACAAGAAAAGAATAAGATAGTGAAGTAGACACTAGATCTCATCACTCTTTATTCCTCGCCTCTCACTCAATCCGGTCCCAATTACCGATATATTCTTCATGCAACGTGTTCCCCGGGAGGGCACTGCCACCGTTCTGCTTATACACGCCAAAGAAATTCAGGATTAAGTGATCGTCTTGGAAGACATTTTCTACGATTAGTTTGTACGTCTTTAACCCACTAGAGTGAGAGCTCCCGATCCCTGCTGTCTCCTTAAATTCTTTTGAAGAGATAAAGTTGGACTCCATTTCTTGCCTTTGCAATGTATCAACCCCTTTATCAACATTGTTCTTTCTGACCCAGAATGTATGTTTTTAATTGTTTTAATGAAATGGTACTTAATCCTGGATAGTGACTTGCTTTCAATGTATATCATCAATATTATTTCTGTTCGATCTGATGAATTGTTGATGATTTGTTTTTACTGCGACGAGCTTTTATTGGTTTCATAGTATGAGCTTAAAATCTCAAATATCATTTTTGGCAATCATTTTGAATCCTCAATTTCAATTAAAATTATTTTAAAATAACTAAGAATAAATGTACCGAAAGGGGTTGCTAGAATACAGAAGCATGAGTTTAGATTACGACAACGATTCTTCACCCCTTAAACACGTAGACCTATAATGTGCCACCGGCAGTTAATCTTTCACGCGAATTCTTAGAATTGTTTAAATTAGTAAGATTTAAAATGATGCACAAATTTCTCTTAGAGCGTACCAATGAACATTTGATGAAATTATAACGAAATGGGTTGCACATAGGTCTGCTTCGGTTTCACTTTCCTTCACTTTTTATTGTATTGCTTTCTTTGTATTTCAGGAATTGGATATTTAATTTCTAACAAGCAGGGCGTGTATTTTTTTTCCATTCTCTTGAGTTTCCATACTGCTTTGTTAGAACATATGAAAATAATTTTGGTGATTTATTGTGATTCTATAATAATTATTATTTTGATCAATAAAAAAACTGGCAGCAGTAGAAAGAACAAATACTTAGAGTTCCCGGATATCCCTCTTTGTATCAAACTCAAAAACTTTGCCTAAAGTTATCCCAGGTTCATGTCAATTCAAGAAAGTTGGCTGATACATCAAGTTGTTTTGTTGGCAACTTTGCATCATGCATATCATCACACCCGCTAGCCAATCACGCTTTTCCATCTAAAAATCAACATCAATTCTCCCACGATAGGCCTATACTACTGTATAGAGTGTATACAAGACAGTGACGTATACATATATCGTAAGAAAAAAAGGATAGTCGGACAAGGCAAAGAATCTTTTAGAAAAATATGATTAAACTGTAAGTAAATTATTCTTTATTGTCAGAGGACGTCCTCATATATCAGTGGTATGGTTCGGTATCCACTCTGGAACTTTTCATGAGACTAACGCCATGTTTATGCATGATGCCATTACACCCATTTTTTTACTTGAATTAATGACACTAATTTTCAAAAATATGAGACAACGAGAAAAAAGTTATACACTGGTAAAAAGTTGTTAGGAAGACAATACTAAGTACTCCTCAATCGATTCTAAAGCCCCCTCCCCCTTCCATTTCCATATCCGATCCCTTACGTTTGAAAACATATTTGGTCCTTTGGGGGTATGAACAATTGGAAACAGAATTTTTAAGATAAAAGAGGCAAAGGTCCAAATTCTGGTATCAATATGTAACGGATAGGAGTCTAGTCGATTGGTAAACTCCGAGTAGAGGCGTTATCGAGAGATCTCAAACTTAATTGAAACGTAGGCGGTTTCGTTGTAACAAAATTAAAATGCTATGATGTAAACTGACTTTTAGTCAATTTATCTATTTACCTACACTCTTAAAATGTTGGGCAACATACTGTCCATACAACAATTTATTTAAAAAATTTATCAACCTTTGGGTAGTTTTCAACCAATACTGTGTAGATTTCACCCAAAGCACACATTAAACAAAAAAATAACCAATTGTTGTGTGGACAATAATGATGTTGCCCAACACTTTTAAGAGTGTAGGTTTTTCCGATCATGATTTTTTTTAAACAAACGTTCTTATATTATAGCCATGCTCCTCTTCTTCACAATCCTGTTTTACAACAAGATAACTGAAGTAGATTTATGAGGTAAATAGAGAACGACCGTGGTATGATTTCATGTAATCTGAATTTTGATGAGATATATAACGCTAAATTCTGAGCTGTACAGATGTACATGTTATACAGTGTAGATAAACAAAATAACTTAGCACTAAAGATAGATTTGTAGTTCATTTAATAACTTGTCCACTTTAATTCATTCAGCGAACAACCGTGAAAACGCAATTCATATTTTCCACGACCAACCTCAACATCATGCGGTTTAGCTGAAATAAAGATATCATTTATACTCATTTCCGGATGACAGACCCTAATTGAAGCAAGTCATCAACAAACTCCCTAACCAATCCTCTCACTTTTAATTTCCCCCTCCATCTTCACTCGAAACATAGATTTCCTCAACCAAGGCACTAGAAGGATTAACTAGTAGACACTAGAACCGTCAAATCTCAAAGATCTAGTCTAGTTTGTATTCCAGATTCCGTGATATATACTCTCCAACGCCCTCACTTTCCTTCGGATCGATCCCATCCCAAAGGGGTGCCGCCATATCAAACAATAGTTAAAAATAAGTCTGTCAACTCTATACTGATTTGATAAGACGATAATGCGTATACTCCCATTTTCATCATCTAAATCGTCTAATTCCTTTGGGCCTATACGTTTTACTCAGTAGTCAAAGTTAATAAACAGAGATCCTAATTATGAATAGCACTGTTGTGAAACTAATGGTAAAATCAATGTAAATGCCGCATTTTCTGTACCGTTTAACTGATTGATATTGTTACACAGAAAATTAGTTTAAAAGTTTAGAGACGTGGCCTCATGGTTTTCATTTTAGATTCTCATTTTCCAAGTACCACACAGTTATTATCATCAGTAAGTGTAATACACATTGATAAGAAACGAATCATGACAACGCCGATGTTTTGCCGCTTTTTTTCACCATGTATTGTTATTGTTTCCCCTGAAAGGTAGTTAAAAATTAAAAGAGGTTATTTGATGGTTTTCATTTCACTGGCGTACAGATGGGGAGCATTCACGACCAAGAAAAAAAGGGAAGAAGTGGAAAGAGAGAGGGGAAAATGTGATATCAAATTTTTGCTCGCTCGCTTCGCTCGCTCGAAACTATTTATGAATTTTTACCCGACATGTCTTATCTTGCCCCCTCATTTTTTTTTTTTTGGGGGGGGGCTTATTACGCCACCGAAGATACTTATTTCCAAAGTACACTGTATATTATATTTAGTTATGTTCATCACTATATGGAATACTGATTGTTTGCGAATTGGTAGTATTTTCTACTTTATAAGTGAATTATAAGAGATTTTACGTTTTCCGACGGTATGCTTTGAGACAGCTCGCAGAACGATGCGATTCCAAAATATTTGTTTAATCACAATGAATAAGGCGAATTGTGCAACAGTGGTAAAGCCATTATACAAATTTCGTCATTTTGTCTCGCCAGCATAGCAGAGCGAAACTATATGCGTCGATTATTCAACGGCGATGGCGGCAACGCCGGCGGCGTCAACATTGAAAATCTTAACCAAGGTTAAGTTTATGAAATGTCATCATTACTTAGAAAGTATATGAATATTTGTAATGAAACTTAGACATAAGGGTAGTCAAGTATCACTAATCATCTAGCATTAGTTTCAGGTCAAATGACCAAGGTCAACGGTCATTTAGGGTCATAAACTTTGACCATGTTGGGGTATCAACATTGAAATCTTAACCAAGGTCAAGTTTTGGAAAGCTATAACTTTAAAAGTACCGATCTCTATCGACCTATTTCATGAAACTTGGACATAAGTGTAGCATGAGTTTCGTGTCATATGATTAATATCAAAGGTCATTTTGGGTCAATAATCTTAGTATTTTATCATCGTATGAATGACTCTTTAAAAATAACAATTGTTCATCTTAGTTATGTTCCAGAACACCACTGCTGCATAGCTGCTATATTTAATTACATAATGCAGGCGCGGCTGCCAGGGTCGTTCAACCTTTTTGCCTATGTTGAAGGTTGTAGATATCGGCTACAGAAACTGAGACTATATTTTGCCGATAAAAATCACTGACGACAATCTTATTGAAAAATTCCCTCCACATCAAACATACAACCTTCGAGAAACTAATATTCGTATTAGTGTAACACTGAATGGTGTCACGTGACGTCACGCTATTCAAATAGGCCTGCAAACATTCGTCACCCCACTGCTGAATTAAGATTCCGAGTTGAAACTAATATTCGCGTTAGTGTAACACTAAATGGTGTCACGCGACGTCACGCTATTCAAATAGGCCTGCAAAAATTCGTCACCCCACTGCTGACTTAAGATTCCCAGTTGAAACTAATATTCGTGTTAGCGTAACACTGAATGGTGTCATGTGACGTCACGCTATTCAAATAGGCCTGCAAAAATTCGTCACCCCACTGCTGACCTTAGATTCCCAGTTGAAACTAATATTCGTATTAGCGTAACACTGAATGGTGTCATGTGACGTCACGCTATTCAAGTGGGCCTGCAAAAATTCGTCACCCCACTGCTGATTTAAGATTCCGAGTTGAAACTAATATTCGTGTTAGTGTAATACTGAATGATGTCACGTGACGCCACGCTATTCACATAGGCCTGCAAAAATTCGTCACCCCACTGCTGACCTTAGATTCCCAGTTGAAACTAATATTCGTGTTAGCGTAACACTGAATGGTGTCATGTGACGTCACGCTATTCAAGTGGGCCTGCAAAAATTCGTCACCCCACTGCTGATTTAAGATTCCAAGTTGAAACTAATATTCGTGTTAGTGTAATACTGAATGATGTCACGTGACGCCACGCTATTCACATAGGCCTGCAAAAATTCGTCACCCCACTGCTGACCTTAGATTCCCAGTTGAAACTAATATTTGTGTTAGCGTAACACTGAATGGTGTCATGTGACGTCACGCTATTCAAGTGGGCCTGCAAAAATTCGTCACCCCACTGCTGATTTAAGATTCCGAGTTGAAACTAATATTCGTGTTAGTGTAATACTGAATGATGTCACGTGACGCCACGCTATTCACATAGGCCTGCAAAAATTCGTCACCCCACTGCTGACCTTAGATTCCCAGTTGAAACTAATATTCGTGTTAGTGTAACACTGAATGGTGTCACGTGACGTCACGCTATTCAAGTGGGCCTGCAAAAATTGGTCACCCCACTGCTGACTTAAGATTCCGAGTTGAAACTAATATTCGTGTTAGTGTAACACTGAATGGTGTCACGTGACGTCACGCTATTCAAATAGGCCTGCAAAAATTCGTCACCCCACTGCTGACTTAAGATTCCCAGTTGAAACTAATATTTGGGTTAGTGTAACACTGAATGGTGTAGACCTATACACGTGACGCCACGCTATTCAAGTGGGCCTGCAAAAATTCGTCACCCCACCCTTTTCTGCTTCTTGCTCGAAACAATGCCAGTGGCAACAATTTTCAACTTGAAGTGAGATAAACGGGTGGTATGTGTTAATCTAAATTGGCCGTTACCATCTTTGTGACCTGCAATTGTCGTTCACCAGCTCGATCTACGATCTCATCACTAACATGATTTATATCACCCGCCGAACATGAAATCATCGACTATGCAAGAAGAACTCTCTCATGCTCAACGTGTCATCACCAACTCTAATCTCTACCTCATCCTGAAGCAATCGATGAACCCTAGACGTCCCCATTCTGGGTTCGCCAGGGAACCCGATACCCCTTTTTCACTCTCTTCCGTGTATGGAAGAGATTACGATGAAGACACTTTAGTGATTAGATCCTGAGCCCACCGGTAGTCCGACTTGGCACCCAGCCCCCCTTGCACTGCCATGCTCTACGCGTCGTTGTGTCGGCAAGAGATTGGGGGTGATGAACTTGACGAGCGCTAACGAGGCACAAGGTTTGACACTTTTGAAAGCATGAACTCTATAGGTATCAGGATCATATCCAACTAAATGAGCATAATTGACGACATAGTATCGGACTAACGGACTAAGGGTTAGTAGCCTATGATTTTTAGTGACTCTGATCAACTCTTGCTGTTCTCCGAGATACATAGCCCCAAACTTCCTATCTCGCATTGCCTTCTCTAGTATCATAATGAAATGATACACTTTATGTGAGTACTGAATATCAATATATTAATTTCGTTCCATCTGCGAACCCGAACAGTCATAATGAATGATAACATAAGCTGGTCTTTGATGCATGTTTTCTGTACACTTTTAGAAACCTCATCTGGAGTACAATTCCTAATGACTTAAAATTTGTAGTTTTGGTCGGGTGTCCTCCGGGCAAGCTGGCTCATTGGTGAGCTCTACTGTAGAGGAAATGTGCTCCAGGAAGTTTACATGTGGGAATCATATTCCTGGTGTTTGTCTTGTATAGGAGACCTACAGTTATTGTTGAAGACTATACCCTTATTTCATTTTTTGTCAATAATGCGATCTAAAGGCCCCCTCACACCTAACCGAATTGCCTGAAATATGCCTTGCGATGGCTGGCGAAAGGCATTTAAAAAAAAATAGTTTTCAATGGTAACTGATAGTAAATCATATTTACCCTTCGTGTTTGGGTTCGTACATCTTCTGAACTAACAGCTGCGATTATTCAAATTCGCGCGGAAATTTTGAACATGTTTAAAATTTCCCGACGAATTGAAAAATCGTTGGTCATCTGTTTGAATTCGCATCTCTTATTTAGTCTGCGGTAATGTTCGTTTATCGTTCGTGTGTTTTTGTCGCGCATAGTCCCTCTTCGCGCTTTTGCCAAAGTGAACCGATCTCGAAAGAACCCGTAACGAAGCAACACGATGACACAACGAACAAGATTGCCTGATCTATTCCCTCGTCTTCGTTTCTAATCGCACGCCATATCAAACCATTGCTCACTGTTCCTTCGTTTTATTGGGTTATATCAACCCTTCGCTCGCCTTCGGCCGCAATTTTTTCAAAGAGGTGAACCGAAAGATCGACATCTTTTGCATGACATATTTATTCTTCGCGTACCGCTCGTTGATAAAATTTTACAATAGTTACTGATCGCATGATTAGACGGAAATTTTATTTCAATTCGCGTGCATTTCGTTCATTTTTCCCTTTCGTCACCCTTCGTCCGCCTACATTCGGTCAGGTGTGAGGGGGCTTTTAAACCGGAAAAGGATCAATTGTGTTTTTTATTATTATTGTTGAGGGCACTTGCGGGAAGATGGAGGGGGGGGTCTTGGGGGCCATGGCCCTAATGGTTCCCCCAGAAGAAAAATATGGAAAAAAGAAGGAAAAAGGAGATCAAAAAATAGAAATATGATATTATTTCAAAATCTTTCACAACATTAGGTAAGAGGGTTAAAGATTTTGCTCGCTCACGACAAATAAGCAATTTTGCTCCTTTTTGCACCAATTTTGACCCCGTCCAATTTTGTTTTTGCTCATTAAACCACTTGCGGGGGGGGGGGGCATTCCAAGGTTTATCCTGTTTATGAGAATAGTTAATAAGACTCGATATGTAGGCTTGCATTCACTTCAGGCGATACACTTGACATCAATTTCTCAAGTTTTATTTTGGTAAATAGATATTGTCAGGAGATGTAAGTCGGAAGTAGATGCCTTTGGGATCTGCAACAACCAACATGGAATGCTATTTACTATTTAAAATTAGAACTAAATGATGAACAATTTAATGTCAAAAGCTTGCTGAATGTGCTGGAAGTTTAATCTCGTTCATCCTGTTTCATTTTCATCGTCTTTGTGCAATAGATTTCCTTGTAATTTGGCTATCAAATCATCAAAATCTGCGTAACTCTAGTGCAATTCTTTTCGGCACCCCCTCCCCTATCTCTCTCTATCATTTTGTTCTTCTGACATCTGCTATGTGTTCTCTGAATATCTTTCAGAAATCGGCCTAAAGTGTTCTTATAAAATGGACTACGATAGATTTTCGGGTTAAGGGGACCTGTGTCGTAAAGTAGATGGACCCGTCATGAGATATCTGACATGAAACGTGTTGATTTGAGGAGGAAAGAAACATAATATAAATGAAATGAGTCTCCCTGTCTTTGTAAAGTCATGATTATTGTTTTCCTGTTCACAATTTTTCCCATCTGTCATAGTCTTTCGCACGTTCTGCTTAAAAAAACACGATGTGACCTAATTAATGTATCTCTATCGTGCGCATAAGATGAATGGATGCCCAATTTGGCGGCACGTTTTACCAGGCATGTCAGGGTAAGTGAAATATCAGGTGAGTACGGTGATTTAGTGAAAGCGATAAGCGGAATTTGGAAGATGGGAGAAGGGAAAGGAGGAGAAAGAGAGAGAGAGAACGGGGGGGGGGGTAGCAAGGCAGAACAAGGGAAATGGTGTGATGGATTCTATATGATTTCGCCATTTGTTTCCGATGCCTTTTAACGGTATTAATTGTTATGTGCCATTGTTCTTTAAGAAGCCAACAAAGTATGTATAAGCTTTGCGTTTTACTTTTAGCGTGCCTCCCCATTTTCACAAAATGAAAACCACAAGATTGTTTCATTATTATCACCTCTACTGAAAAGGACAGTGTCCGAAAGTATGTCTTTCTTTGTGTTCACAGTGTGGAACGTGTAAAATAATCTTCACACTGTTTACACGCTCATATGTAACATTATGAAACTCATATTCACAGAGTTAATGTGAACACACTGTGAACCCAGCAGCGGCTATATAGAGGCTATATAGAGGTGTCCACAGTGTGAATTTAACCTCATATTGTTAAAATACTGAAATTCACATTGTTAGATTTGGGCAGTTTGACAATGTGAATCGCATCTTTACATAGTCCTCTATGTGAATACAATGTGAACACAATATTAATAGACTTCGTGACTGTGACATGGATCTTTTATTGATTGTATATTCGTGTGTGTATATATATATCATTGTTTATCTCAACTGTAACTAGGGAAGTGGGAGAAAGCACTAAGGCCTATCGTGTGTTTGGCTTGCATGTGTTGATTTTTATTATTTTTGTATTTTTTTGGGGGGGAGGGGTGCAAATATTAACTATTCGCCGAAAGTGAACTAAAATGTCACTACAAATTTACAAAACAATATGTAGAAGAAGCAGTTTCCAACGCGGTGGCTGCTGCATAAAATTATTCGTAAAGATACGCATGACCTGACCAATGATTTGAACATGTGCTTGGGTGATAGATCATATTCTCATCAGATAAATGTGGTCTTTGTTGATGATTTGTTTTATATGCATTCGAATGTAAGATTTAATATTCATAACAATTTGATTCAGGATTCTATTCGATTTTGTTCCTCTTTGTTAAAAGAAAGTGAAAGATTTGGCACAATACCATGTTCTATTTGTTCATACATGTATAGTCATCACAAATTGGAACAGCTTTGTCAAGCATTCTTTGTATTGATTTAAAAAAAAATTCCCTTATGAAAAAAACCCAATATTCATTATCTGGATTATACACTTAATAAATCTTAAACGATTGTAAACATTAAAAATTAAAAATTATGTAGGCGATTTTTTATCTAAAAAATTATGTTTTTGTTTTGTTTGAAAGAGACTATTGTAATTATTTATTTTTCTATTTGAAAATATCACTTGAAATATTTGCTCATGATATTAGATTTAACTGGGAAGAAGCGTTCTTGACAATGGCGTGTTTATTGATATATCATACGGACGCCAAACTAGAATAAGGGAATTCGAGGGTAAGGGAGAAAACCACAGGGGTTAAATCAAGTTTAAAATTTGAACTTGCGAGGACCCCACCTTGCTATTCTCCGGTCATTTTTGGTGGTGTATATTTTAATCAGCGTAGCGCGAGATCTGTATTTTTATCCAACGATAAATCCGTGAAAACTTTTTGTTTTGGTGGCAATACCCTGTTCTGAAAGCAGATAAGTATTTTTTATTATTATTACATTTTCTTCTTTAACTGGCAGCGGTCAACCACAACACGGGAGAATTGCATTATATTAGGACAATTGAATCGGAAGAAAAAATATAATGCATGCGTTTTAATTCACGTGGTGATGGTATAAAAACCACGGCTATGTACTTCTATACCCCCTAGTCATTTTCTTTTCCACAACTCCCTGTAGCAGAGATAAAAGTGCAATCTGTATCATGATTGTGCATTTGAGACAATGCAGGGGATATTATTTATTTGGTTATTATTTCTTATCTGACAATTTCATGTTAAGCTGGATTTTTTCTGTAGATAGTCTTGAGTTTTGGAAAAAGTTCAATGATTATATATGTACTACATTTAAGACTTCAGTCGTCCAGTGGTGCAGTCCCCCCCCCCCCATTATTTTTTCCATCTCTTCATTTTTTCAGGGTGAAACTTGTGAAGCTTTGAGGATATCTAGCGTCCTTTTCCGGTACTGTCATTTTCTTTAAACATGTTAAAGTGGCCATTTGGGCTTTCATCTAACAAATGCAGTGATTGCATTAAAGCTGCAAAGATCAATGCAGTTTATTCCATTTCATTATTAAAGAAGTAGCTTTATATCAAGAGAAAAAACAAACATGTTGTTACTTTTATTTTGGTTAGGATATATTTTCATATAAAGTCGCAAAATATATTCACTATAACCTTTTTTTTCATATCATCCACACCATAACAATGTAAGAAGCATAGACATGATAGATTCATAATTTAGTAATTTAACTGGGATAGTGTCCAACAGTTTGGGGAAGATTTTTATTCTGAATATTACGGAATTGAGGAAGTCATGACGAATCGAAAAGAACAATTTTGCATTTTTTTGGCTCTTTTAAAGAGTGTCTGAATGACGAAAATGACTATACTTAAGAAATATTGCGATTCGGTGTATCTTTGCTAGAGAACTTTCGAAGAATTACAAGAATAAATAGGAATATTGTGGGAAATAAATGCATAGAACCTGAAGTGGGGCGTTGAACCGTACTTTCGATTCTCGTAGGAATACATAGTCAGCAAAATTATATTGAAAAAACATCATGATAGTTATAATAATAGTCTTTCTCGACCTTGCACGTCACGAATGATATTGTTCTCCTGATTGTGACGTCACCACGACGTCTCTGATATGCCTAGGAACCGAGTGTTTGGCTTTCGTCCAATATTGACTCCAATAAATCCATATCTTGAAGCCGTGATCTAACAGAGAAATTCAAAAAATATCAGTGCTTTTTCAAAGCTGAATAGAATTTAAAAAAAAGTTCTTAGAGTATGTTGATAATGCAATTTCATTCATGAAGCTGAATGAAATTGCAATAATCTGAGAGATTTAGAAGTTCATAACATTTCTTATGTTTCACTTCACAGCATAGCTTAAATCATTATCACACATATCCAATAATTCCACCTGTTAAATAACCAACAGTATACATTATCCTCCTAATTTTCATCCCGCCCCCCCCCCCCTTTACACACAGAGAAAGTATTTCTCCTTTTCTATCTCTCTCTGATTAATCTCAATGTAGAAAGGGACCGAGCATCACATCTCTTTTTCTCTATATTGCATGAATCTATTCCAACAAGTTTGGTAAAGGTTTCAGCCCTCCTCTCTGTGTGTGTGTGTGTCTCTTCACCCCTTCCTTTCCTTTCTCTAATTTCGAATTCTATATTTCACTCTCCTCCATCTTACAGGTGTCATACCGTATGAATGTGATCTCATGCAGTCTTGAAACCCTGTAAGGTCTTACACCTGTTTAGCCAAACACTGTGGTTAAGTCGGCCTAACCAACTGGTCATTACTGCAATAACTCATCGGGTTAATCATGAACATAACATGTTCCATGAACCTTGACTATGAGTACTATGTTTCATTGAACTTGGAAGAGAAGAGGAAATGAATGGGGTTCACATCCACTTGGTGTACAGGGTGTTGGTTCACTTCTCAGGTTGGCCATATAGTTTGATTCATTGCCCTTAAAAGAGTGTAACACCCCTCTCGCCATATTTTGTCGCAATTGAAGGTTTTTCTGAATTGTATGTTACTTTCACAAATTTCCTTCGTTACTCTCCCTTGCATTAAAAACAAATTAAACTTAAACAATATCGCAAATAATAATAAAACTCAAACATGTATGTCGTGTTTGAAATACATGCACCTAATTTTGTCACATGTGAGATGTAACGGGGTTAAAGATCTCCGAACGTGCCCGTAAGTCCGTGCATGGCATCTTTAAATGTCCTTGACCACAAAAATGTCAAGATGCTGTGAAGCACCAAGTAAAAGAAGATAAGAAGAAAATCTTGTTAAAGTTATTTTTGCCTCTTCCGAATTTAGGAATGACTGAAGATGTGATACAACGAATGGCCAAGGGCCCGTTTCATAAAGACTTGTTATAGTAAATGGGTTATTGCAAGTAAACGGGTCTTAGATCTTAAGTAGAATACACGGGATGAGATGTTTTGATCTATTCTAGGCATGTTTGGTTAATGCTATCATGACAACACTGCATTAACCGATTTCCAGATATCATTCAGGGACAGTGTCAGTGGCTCTTACGCAGATAATATTTCTTAATTATTGTAATCTTTAATTTTGTAAGTGTTATTTCTCAAAAATAGTATATTCTATTCTTTCATGTGCCAACGTCAACTGACATATTTTCTATCATAGTATTGCAAAGGTTTTATTTTAGGGGCGTTCATCTCCCGATGGGTTTAGCATTTTTTATTTGACTGACAAAACCTTTCCCTTCGTGGCTGTGCTAAACACCGTCAAATAATTCGAATTTTACACGCCCCTTTCGTTCTGTATTCTTGCTTTACCCCTACTCTCTCGCTTCCATGTGAGAGTATGTATCATTTCTTCATCATTATCTCCTATCTATTCCACCCCATCTCCACTCTCTGATAAAGCACTCCATCGAACTTGGACACCCAGCTGACATTGGAAAGCCGAGCTGTCTAAGCAAATTGGCGATAAAACCGCCAAATTATCCGGGTGACGAAGCCACTGACTCACCCTTGGGTTACAGGCATCCGTCAACGCCCGTCGTAAATGGTTGAAGATGAAAGGCAAGGCGGGTGAACGATGGTTAAAAACTCCAATTGTTTTTCTTTGGATCCGAATCACTGAAAATTGAAAGCCGATCTCATGAAAAACCAGGCTTTTCCAAACAATTTTGTCATAATCTCGCAATTTTAATCACTCTTCTCGCAACTCTCTTCTACGGCTATTGAAGGTTGCGATATTTTTTTTAGTGATTCAAATCCCTTCGAGCCCATCACTTTGCAATGTTTCTGCGTAGCGAAACGAAGATTAAAAACAATGCTGTCAATACCAAATTCCTTTATTTCTTTTCGAAAACGCCATGTCTATTTTCGTTTCATGGAAATTGAAAGGATGATTCCAACGCATGCAATTGAATTAGTCACACTTTAAAACGTATCATGAAAGCAGTAATGGTAATTGATTTCTCTAACTGTTAAAGCAATATAAGGAATTTGTCAAGAAATACACATCATTCATTGATTACCGTATCTCCCCAATAATTGCAGCTAAATATAGTTTAAGATAGTCGATAATTTCAGTCCAGCTTCTATTGTCATCATGCAAGAATCGAACTAATACCTATGCTAATTTGATTTGAAAAGGTATTCTGCAATGAATTTTACTGCAATTCATGTAAGATAGACTTTATGAATATTTTGATTGATTTAATCTAAATTTACCTCAAAATAAAGAATACATCCTAATTATTCAAGCGTATTAATAGAGAGCCCATACAAATAGAACTTAATTACTTTGGAGAAAATATTCTTTCAGGACATACAAATAGTAATTATGCGCTCACATCAAGGACTGTCACTAGATATAAATTCGCGCGGTTTTATTTTTTAACTCATTCTTTATAACCGCCACAAACAGTATTCAAAGACCCTACCAAAATCAAATATAGTCACCGTATTCATTTTTCGTTTGGCTAAATAAATGTTCACAAACTCTAGATATAGTTAAAAATCCAGACAAATATTAAAGAAAAGATACCATACCTCGGTTAATGCCTGATATCCGGTCTCATAATTCTAATAACTTTGAAAATTAGTTCTAGATCTTACTTGTAATGACGTATGTTTTTCGATAAATAATAGTACTACTTCATCTGAAGATGGAGTCAATACTTTGGAGGGGTTGTTTTTTGTTTAATTTTAGTGAGAAATGACTGTACCTTAAATTGCACTCCTTAGTGAAGCCAACAAGATACAACTTTGGTACCTCAATATATGATTACATAATCATATTAATACTGCTCAGAGAAGGGACAATGACCCGATTTCATTTGATATTTGTAACTGTTGTCAATGACGGATTAATCATTCCCTCCGAAATTGTTTAAATAACTCTGCGCTTCATGGGAATAAGTCATCTGTAATTAAGTCACTACATTCAAAGGGTATCCGGCTTAGTTAGAATATGGGCGTCTTGTATTAATTACTTAAAGATTGTTATTCACTTGTACAAAATCTTAGACTGAATTTTGGATTTTTTCCGCATCGAACGAGCAAATAAGGAGAGCCTTCTACAGAAACGTCTTTTTTTGGGGGGTGGGGCTTCATTTTGGTAAACTGAAGGTATTAGCTGATGTTCCTTTCCCCTTCCTTGCTTTCTTACTCTTCTTTTATTGTAGTTTCCATGTTTTATTATGGATCATTTATTAATATCATATTAAATTTCCATCAAATGAAATAAAACGATAAAATCATAAAAAACATGAAATAACATGGTGAAAATGGAATGTAGGAAATCTCATGATTAAAGCAATGATGATTTCTAGTATCGGGCCTAACACAGTAACTGCCATCTCTTCGGGGTTTTTTCTGCGTGCGTGCTTTGTTTATAAAAGTCTTTTAAATTTTATAGTTGTGTTTCGGACAATTGTAACAAGATGAAAACCAGTATTCCATAACTGATCCTGTCATTCTGGTGAAATAATGAACACTATAATAAATATATTTCCTGTAAATACACTAAAAATAAATTCGTTCGTTATGGTTTATCTGCAAAGCAGATAAAGTGTGGTTGGTCAACTTTTAGTGAGGAGATAAAACAATCTTATTTCTTAAAAGTATATTGATGGATCAAATGACTGGGTTAATAATAAATTACATGTAAAGCGCTTAGGAGCATTAAGCATAAAGCGCTGAATACATATAACTATTATTATTACTAATGTTATTACTATTATTATCATTAGTAGTAGTAGTTTTGTTATTATTATTATTATTATCATTATTAATCATTTATCTATTTACCTATTTATTTTTCCAATGAAAAACAATCGTTCGGTTAGGAGTCGGTTTCGTTAGTGTAACCTTAACATTATGGGATAAATCATGGGCTCATGGCGCCCAGAAAGACATCACGTGACTTACTCGATATGAAAAGTGACAGAAAACGGCTGTCCGTTCGCTGTCGGTCAGCGCTCTATTAGCCATGTTAGCTGTTGGACGATGATGAGTCTACCGGTCAAATTTATAAAGTTCTGTCTCTTCTCCATTCTCCCGCCACTTTTATTGGGGTTAATTCAATAGGCCAAAGGGACATGGTGAATCTTCGCTATCGCCAAATGAAAATTGACAAGTAGTTAATCAAACGTCTGGATAGTATTTTTTTCTCTTTTTAATAATGGGTCAGTCGAAATGAGAGAATAATGTGATGAAGACTGTCTATGGAAACAGCATGTCAGTCTTGGGGTTCAGGCTGTTTACCTCAAAACTTGAGTCTTGTAGGCCTACCCGTCAAATTTGAATCTACAGCCTGGATCATTTCCTTATCACCCACTGGTGCCCAACTATCATTCTATTGTGTGTTATAATGTTTTTAATTTTTAATATCGTTTTATAGGTGTCAATTAATGGCTAATGAGAGAGAAAACATTGAATTTTAAAAATTGATTTATTTTGTTCTGTGTTCATCACCATATAAATTCTTCATATCACCAACGCCTCTAATAAAAAGAAATGAATTATATTTTTTAATCAAACTTTCATGGCATATGAAATCGTGCGCAAAGTATTTTCAATTAATATACACCAATTAATGAGCCAATTGCTGTATTTCCTTGATATAAACTAAAAAGATCGCAGGGTTAGACTACACCATAATGGTGATTATTTTTTAAAGTATTAAAATCTATCTATCATGACACTAATGGCGCTAAATAACTATCTTGAATGCATCTCCATCTATTTCCAGATACTTTGCCATTAGAATTAATAAATGGAAAACACGTCCCTTGTGGTACTTTGTTACCTCTTTGGCCGTTTACTTATTATTATTTTTTTTACTGATGTTGGTGTAATTTTGTCAATAATCCCCGACCCGCTTTTTTCCTGGAGGGTGGTATATGTAAAAGGATAGGAATTATGCAGGGGGTGAGAGGGGATAGAAAAGGGATGGATAGAGAGAACCGAAAAAATGTTTGTGTGCGCGTATGTATTGGTTTTATGACCGTGTGGGTGCGTATGTGTGTTGGGTCATGAGTATTGAGCGGGTGTGGTGTCCGTTTGATGGTGTGAGTGTGTATATGTAAGTGTATTATGTTTTAAGGATATGGGGACTACGTGGTGTGAGCGCTGTCTGTTGTGAGATGACAGGTGTCGGGTGTGAGTGTATGTGGGTGAGGGTGCGTGTGTGTGTATGTACGTGTACGTGAATATTGCAATGACTCTTTTACTACAAATATTCTGTTATAAATTTATGCCCCCCATTCCAACGAGTGGAGGTAAGGTAGTTTCTTCTTTAGAATACTATTTGCAAATAAATGCAAATATTATATATTTGGAAGTAATAACTACATAATACATTCAAATATGTCTGTGTTCAAATACTGAGATAATCCAAGGTGTGTGATTAATACATATAACCGAATAATTATTCAATCATTACTTGAATCGGGAATGTGGTTAAGAAAGCGGTCTGCTACCCTCCAGACTACAAGGCTACGAACACGAAGTTGATTAATCTTTAGTCGCAAATAGGATAAAGGCCGACTCATCATTACAACAATGTCCGGCAGAGCTTTGGTGAGGTTCAATGACCTGGTCGTCCACTGCCCTCTCGTCTCAAGTTCTTGCTCAAAGGTCAACTTCAAGGGTCAATGGTACCCGGTCTTTGGAGGGTAGAGCACGCGTGAAGCCATATGTCCTCTGATCCGGATCAAGGGATACAAACAATACAGAGATGCGCAAGTTAGTGCCCATTAAATCATTTATTACTGGTACCTCACTACAAAGACCATTTTCCCGAATGGAATAGGATAGGGGTATGTCGTGACAGAATGGAAACGCCACTTGGCCATAAAATCCTCGATGGTCAGGTACGGGTCACAAAATTCCATTTGTTTGATCAGGTTGATGTTGGATATATAAATACTGTAGTGAATTCTTAATCTTGAAATTATTGCGTTTTTTATTCTAGTTTTGGGGTATCAACTATGTAGACAGAAAAGACTTGCCTCAGACTTGTATACATATTAAAAGGGATATAAATTTATGTTCACAAGTATTGCAGTTTATATATCCTGATAACGTGGAAAAAGACGAAGGAATGAGGTAGCGCCCATTCTTGATCTAAACCAAGACTCGCCATAGGTTCCATAAATGATTCTTCATAATTTCAAGATTACCTACAGTTGTGCAAAAAATAAAACATTATACAAACCCTTTCAAAGTTCACTTCACTGATTCTGTTTAGAATATGTTAAGATTCTAAATGTGTTATTCATGACAGATTAAACTACTTGGTTGATATCTACCAAGGGGAAATAATCCATGAAATGTATAAACCCCTCTCTTTATGGTTTTCTATTAATATCATGAAGCTAGCTAACTGTACTGAGAGCATTAAGGAAAATTTAATCAAAATTTGAAGACATGTATGCCACTCGTAAATAAAAATCATTAAAATTATAAATAGACTGAAATTTGTTTACAATGAAATTTCCATGTATTAATTTGCTTTGTAAATACAACTGAGTTGAGTAAGAACTCAAAAGTTCATGTAACAAGAAAGCCATCTGTAAGAAAATACATCGAAATCGTAAACTTTTGGAGACATCTAGTCAACGAAGAACAATTTTTCTGTTTTCTCATCAATTGCTTCTTTTCATTGTTTACATTTACATAAAGTTTGGTGGAGTTGACGCTAAATGGATGCAAAACATTCTGATAATAGATTTGAAATACAGCCAAAAGATAACGATAGTAATCGGTTTGCTTGTCGATGCAATGAGTTAAAGATTGAATATTAAAACAAAACAGAAGGCCAACTGAGATTAGATAAACCCAAGACGATAAAACGGATGGGGCGAAAGACTGCCCCGCCGACAGACAGGCCATTCTGTATCATAACATATTTTCTGCTTATCATTATTTACATTTTTCCAGCATTTTTTGTTTCCATGACCTTTGTTCAAGATGACCAATAAATTGCCAAAGACTCATTATCAAGGCTATGTTTGAATGCATGGCATTTTCCTCAGTATATACATTATTATCAGCCAATTTCAGCATAGGCTGTGAGTCAATTTTAGTCCTATTAGTTCGTAGTAACGATTTATGGTATACATAAAAATGTCAAAATCAGATTGCATATTCTTTTCCAATAAATAGCTGATGTTTATATGCTCCATTACCGACCATAAGAACGAATGCCTATGAGACATGATGGAAGATGTGTCATTTAAATAGCCCTCTCGAGAATGTATTGTTCATATTCATTATCATATTGTATATTCATCTTGTTCTCCTGTTTTATGGATGAATTTGGAAAAGTGTGAATCGTTTTCAAGGCATTAAAAATGTAATCATAGAAGAGGGAATATAATAAATGAAATACGATACAGTATAAATCATTTGCATGTCTTATCATTAAAATGGAAATACCGGAGTTTTTTTTTAGGTCACCGAAACTTTCAAAAGACAAAATTACGCCAATACGCATCCAAACTAAAATAAACTTTGAAACAGAACTTTAAGAAAAATGTATGGTTTAAGGCTTGGACACTCCGGGAGAGGGTTTCGTCCAAATTTGTTATCTGATGAAAAGCACTGTTACTATGGCAACTGTCGGATAAAGCAGAACTTGACGGATAAAACGTCCCACAAGTCCTTTCATGAAAGACTCCCCGGAGCCGGTTTAATAAAACTAGTATCTGAATTATATTAACGGTTACAAGCCATTGAAATCATGGTATATGATTGGTTAGGCCTATATCGTATTCATGTCATCAAAATTTCATGACACAGGAACCTACTCTAAACGGGATATATAATAATGATCATGTATATTTTTAGTCAAAATACCAGACATGATCATTCAGAAAGGTCGTCCACACTCATTAAACAGCTTTATAGCGTTACTCTCATAGCATTGCATACAATGAACATCAAATCGGAAAACTTTAGTGTTGCTTCATTTTTGTCGTTCAATGAGAATTCAAAATCCTCCTAAATCAAACGTTTACTCCTAATACTTTTGAGGTTATCATCCGATGGGCGGCAAGTTGCGGAACAATTGTCGAGGAAACTCGAAACGAGGGAGCGAAGCGACCAAGATTGTCATGGCTCGCTTTTGCATTTTCTAAAGTGAATTCCTGCACACTGTTGAATTTTGTGGAAATTTTCAGTAAAAATATCTACGTTAATTTCTGAAGGGGGCGATTGCCCCCTGCCCCCACCCACGCTGCGTACGGCTAAGTAGATGATCGCCTTGACTCTCAAAATAGGCTTGCATGAAACCGATTTTTTAATTTTTTTATCTGAAGATAAATTTAAAACTTTATTTAGCTTAATCTGTATTAACAGCACATGCAAACTTGTTAAACTTGTTTACATTTTAAAATGTTACTGTTTCTGACTTCTGAATACACGTAAGCACACAAACTCCCACTTAATGCATGTCGCACACACTTACAGTCATGGGCCTTAATTAGCCATTTACAACACGCTCTCCTTTCTGATTCATTTGATGAAATTTAACACAGGAATTTTTTTTTTGGTGAACACGTGTACACGTTGCTATAAGTAATGCGCAGAGCATTTTCATTTATTTGAAAAGTGCAATGCAGATGAAATGCCTTGTTAAATTTCAGTGACGGTTATAGAACCCCGGACTTCCATGGTGTAGTCAGGCGCCTTAGACCACTCGGCCACGGCACCTCCTATAAACCAACACACACACCATGTGTAGTAAGTCCATGCACACACACACACCCACATCACTCACGCACGCATTCTCACTTTTTTTTTTAATACTGTTTTTATTCTGATTTCATGAACAAATAGTTACATAACATTTCAAATCACATATAATACTTTACATTTCATATTTTCACTTTTTTTCACTAACTTAATATAATCATGAATCATATACATCTTAAAAGAAAACAATGAAATCAGTTATTATAAAAATGCTTAAACACCAATCTTCCCCCTCCCCCTCCCTCCACGGGCTCCATCGCCCCAACACACACACACAACACACCACTGTTCCAGAAGATCTGCTCACAACTCATCATAAATAAATCATGTTTATAAGTACAATACAACACACACACCCCATCTCTTACACACACGCACACGCACGCAAACATGCGCTATACTTATAACTTAATAACTTATTACTACTTTTTCATCTGATTCTACTGATAAAAGTGGCATTCTATTCCCTTTTTCATATTTTCCATGTCTCCAAGAGCCCCTCCGTCACCCTTCCATCTAGTCAGTCGACCTGCTGATGGCCCTTCGTCTTCCTACGATGATAAACTAGCACAGGATGTAGAACTGTTAAATGAAATATGCGCGATCGCCTGCGCGCTTGAATTGCAGCGCGATCCCCGGAGTGTTGAAAATTAGGCTTCGAAATCTAACTCTACAAAAATCCATATGACAAATCTCGTTTACTGAGATAGGTACATTAAAAATGGTTCTAGAGCTTATGGCATTTCATCTATAAAGAATCGCACTTATAAATGTTGTGATTGAAATGAAAGTAAATGTACACATTTCAAGAGGATGTTGTCGATTTAACTTTAACACTGGCAAGAGACTGGTGTTTGCAAGCAAAGACTAGGTGATGAGTGACATAAAGATGTCAGCATGCTGCCTCAAAATCAACCGAGCGTATCACATCTCACTATTCTTATTCCAGAAGGAGGTGGAAAACGCCAGCATCATGGCACGTTGAGTGAGTTACTGCGTTTCAGTGACCTCTCATGCGGATGAATATTTCAAATTTTACCTTTTAAAATGTCACGTTTTTTCCCCGCTAGCTATTTGGGTGGAAATAGCAGGCAAATCCACTTCTCCAATGTAATGGCCGAAAAAAAAATTTTTATCGAATTAAATGAATACTACCCATATTAAATCATCGTTCTTTCGATTAAAAAAGATATATGGCCTATTACTACTCAGCTAATATACACGCTAGTAGCGTATGTTCACTTGATCGCTGCGTGCATTTTAATCCTTTTATAAGTATAAACGCTGTTACACTAAACTAATCTTGCCTGAAAATTCAGATAAATAAACTTGCTCGCTTAACCAGCAAAAGCTACCCGTTTTTTAGTGCACTTGGTATTGCGATACAGTGGTAGTGGTGTTGATGGGAATGGTTTTGAGGCAGCTCCCCTCCCCCTCCTCACACACACACACACACACACACACGCTCCCTCACCCTCACGAGCGCCAACAAACAGACATTGGACTATGGCCTCTTTAATTTAAAACTCCAACACTTTGAGATATCTTTACGTTGTAGAGAAAAGACCCGTATTAAGTCACATGGACTACAACCCCACCCACACACACAAACACACAACACTCATTCACACCTTGATCATCCACCGACTAACTCCCCCTCTGTCAACTTCTACTACGATTTCACTTCCCCATCTGTGAAATTGTGGATACGCATTGCTTTCAACAAGTTCGTGTGGATGGGTATATGATTAATCCTTCTTTTTAAGTATCTTGATTCTGTCATCATTTTTGTTCTCTTGTCTCCAAGGTAGACCCGACTCATCAACAGTCACTGGTAGATAACTCAACACGTACGGCGGTAGGCCTATTAGAGCTACCATTGGCATGACTGGGAAATATCGACAGACCTGGGGGAAAACACTCGTTAAAAAAGCAAAGAGAGGGGACATTTTTAATAACGAATGCTGACGGAAATCTTATTGAGCTTTTGAAGATTTCCCATACGAGAGAAAATATGAGGCAGGCCTTTAGCGACAATGTGTTTCTGACGGGGGATAATTCGAATTGGAAGTTACGTAATTTCTCATTACCATTCAGTCTTATACATCGCGACTAATTTAGAAGAACGTCTACAAATCACCAATTGCTTTCTATATCTTAGTGTATTTTTTTTTAATTACCACTGAATCCCAGGGAATTTTACAAAGCCTTGTTGAGGTGTCGTATTTATAATAAATCTTACATAGCAGGTGCCCGTTTTTTACGAAACCGTGAATTATCTTAGAAGGGTCACGTTCGAATTCTGAACTGTCGGGGCCTTTCATGAATAAAAGATTTTAATTCACGGTTGTGAAAAGAAGGGGCATATTTTCCAAATATCTTGAAAATCATCTCAAAGGAAAATGATGATAGTTTTGTCGAATGGTTGACATCAGTCATGCTAGTGGTGGCTTTTAATCCATGAAGAAAATGGGACAAACAAATCAATCCGATAACGAGTCGAAAAAATCAAGAACGATCAAGCCAAAATTGCTTGAATTCCTTCCAATTCTTCAGAGATACGACAAAACCACTCAATCACTTTATTTTTCGACATTGTGGACCGTCCAGGTTCACCCGAGTGCAATGTCTGCAAATAAAGCTTTGTATGGGCTCAGTACAAATACGATAATCTAAACCAAATTTGGTTGCACGAAGAGGTAGATAAATGAGAATGGTTTGCACCCCGACTATAAACAAATCATGCGATAGATTTGTGACACTGTATATTGTGGCAGAGTGTGGCGCCTCATTCTCCCGGTCAATGCCCCTTGCCATTGCTTACCTCGGTGATCATTACCCGACATTGATTCGGTGCGTTCATACTGGATGGCACTGTTCACACACTGAAAATGTATGTATTGTATCCATAATAATTTTCTAAAGCCCGGAATATAGAAACTCCACTATATTAAAAATGATACTGATATGGGGTCGAGGGCGTAGTGATATGTTTTATTGCCAAGTTTAAAGAGTATAATTGCAAAGATTTTTTGTTTGTGCGTGTGTGCGATCCCTTCCAACTGGTGATGCTAAGATGCCCACAATCACAAAAGGGACATTTCCAAATCAGGGATGGTCGCCCCTTTTTCAGTCGCTCATAAGAATTTGACTTTGATGTTGACCAACATACACTTATACATTCCACTTATTTGATGATTTCCCCAAGTTCATTTTCTAAGCCCGGGGGGGGGGGGGGGCGGGCATTCGAAACCAGAACAGATTTCAAAATCAATTGTAAGATTGATTCAACACCCCAGAAGGAATCAAGCAATGTTTAAAAAATGGAAGATTTGTAATATATTACATAGACCCAGCAGTATGGATAATCGATTAAGTTCTGATACAGAATACACGCACCTGACAAATCACCTCGAATCAAGTCACACGCATACAGAGTAGATTATCATCCTGGAAGCCTTTTTAATTCTATCTAGATTCACTCGAAAACCGCATTACTGATACGTTATTCTGGAAAGTTTCTGGGTTACGATGTTAGAAAAGCCAAATTTATCTATCCTCAAACTTGAGGAATTCCTTCAAAGTATGCCGGAAAAAAAACTATACCTGAACACCACGAGAGGGCAATGACCGCCAGAACCTATTTACAGTGGATATGACAAGCTGTGGACTGAACCCCTGGATTGTTTAATTATCTCATTATTAGTCTCTCGAACTGCTTTTATTGATGCGTTCAGAGGAGCTGTTCTCAAAGAAGCTCACTCGATAAATATCTTGATATATAGGCCCAATTTTCAGGTAGAAACATATTAATAATAATAATAATAATAATAGCCAATTTTTATATAGCGCTTTTCCCTGAATGGCTCAAAGCGCGTTACAGCATATTATTACCCCGGTCATTGGATTCATTTCAATCCCGCACGAAAAGTGCACAATTTCCACTCCCTGGGGAGCATTCCTTGCATTCATCGCAGCCTCATTATGGCGCTGGCAAAATCAAACATACAATATCTTTCACATCCTACCGGGTACCCATTTAGCACCTGGGTCGAGAGTGGCAAAGTGTGGATTAACGCCTTTAACGGATAATAATTCATGATTCCAATGGGCGTATATCAAAAGACAAACGTGATCATAATATTGCATGCTGGGTAAGATACAGCTGGACTATTCTAGTCGTTTAGGTCTTGAGATAGTATTGTTAAATGTAAAAAGTGTTTACCCCTTTGACCTGGGAAACGGGGATGCTGGGTATTAGGTACTACTGAAGCACCCCTAGAAAATGTTCTCGGGGTAGAGATTGTCTTATATGTTAGGATGTATATGAATATGATTAGACTTTACAAGATATAACAAAGTCGATAGTCCTTTTTTTAATTCTCAAATTTCTCGTGACATAACTCACCTTCATTTGGGAGTGACAATTTTTTATCTGAAAACGATGCCCTCATTTGGGAAAAACCTGGTTCCGGCCATGCTAACATATACCTGCACCCCTTGTTACAAAAATCGTGAATTTCTTCCGAATCTATTGTTTATAAACAAACTTTGTTTTTGTGGTTTCAGTTAGAAGAAGTAAACAGAATAATGACGTATGGTTTGAATGAAAAAAAGACATACCAAAGTTTCTATACGGTATTTCATGAAATTAGTCATCTCCTTTAGCAAGTTGAAACCCTATGCTAGCCAGAAGTTTTATAAGTATGCTTGATGCTATGACGTAGAGAAACGTTCTTGTCAAATATCTCTATAAGATGGTGATACAAAGTATCACTGACTCAAAACGATCGGTTTACTTTGTCAATCAAAAATACCGTGTTTAAGGTTCTAATTACAACACCATTTTCGAAGCAACAACCGGCCAGGTAACTAATGAACGTGATTTGATTTAATTGATGTATTGCTATTACCAAGCTCACATACAAAGTTTAGATCATTGATAAAAGAATATGAAGGGAAAAAAGATCTCAAAGAGCGAACAAAATAATAAAAATCTACAAAGGATCTGAAGCATAATCACGTTATTTCGTTGAATAATTAAAGCCACGCAGAATCGTAATCCAATAGATTTACATAATTATAAATTACAGCCTACTGATAAAGCAATTATTTTCTGCCTTGTAAAATGGGAAGTGAAGAATCGTCAGTGGCAGGAAAGATGGCGATGACCTTTAATATTCCAGTTAAATAAGTATTTTAGGAAATCAATTAAACTCGTAAGGATTGGACCTGACATAGCGAAATTCTATGCATGAACATTCTGCAAATAAATTAGACGTTACATTTTAACAATCGATATACTAGATAACTTTTGATGTATAAGTTATTATTCTTACGTAATAATAGGAAGACAATTTTAATTTTTATTGCAACATCAATAAGAAGGGATTATTGGAATCTTTTCCTTTCAAGGTTTGCGATGAATTGCAAATACGAGAGAACCGCACTGATTGGTCCCTGGTCAGTATTTTAAACCTAATGCGCGTGTATCATTGATAGTGATTGGTCAGTTCATTTAGCGATTAATCGCTAATCTTTGTGTTACGGAGCCCTGGCATCGATAAATGTCATACAGATCATGGATATACAGTATTGTACGAAAATATCTAGTATAAAATCATCTCTGTTATTCTATTTTCATTATGAAGAAATAAGTATATTTGTAGTTCTACTACTAGTTTTCTCTAGATAGTTAACATTAATTTGTGACACCGTATGTGTTTGTTATCCTGTCGTTTCATGTGTTTCGTGTACTCCCTTTTTCCTTCCTTCTTTCTTTCTTTATTCCTTTTCTTTCTTTCTTTCTTATTTATTTCTGTCTACCTCTCTCCATTTTACTCCTCTATTCTTTCGTTGTATATTTTCATATTAAACTTATTTTGTTAATCATTAATTTGACATGTTTGATGCAAATAAATCTGAAGATTACATTATAATGCACAACTATATTGTAATAATTTAATGATTATGTAAAGGGGTGCCCTAATTAAACTACCACACCCTTTCAATATTTCCAGTCATCTGTAATATGATATGACTTCCTTTCTACTTCAAGTTACCAGATTAATAGACTTGTTTGCTGATTTTTCTCATTTTTTTTATTTTCTGTCAAAAAAACATATAACAGAACCAGAGCCATTTGAGATCTTGCATGCTGATCCTCAGTATCATCAATAAACTTGCCATAATATATTCAAAATGCATTTTCAGATCAATTTGGATCAACGTAAAGATTTTTTTTCTTCCTATGACATTTTGTTGAACCCTGAAGATGAGAAGAGCGGTCGTTCACTTCTCCTCCATTATACAAGCGAGGTAAATTCCCTATGTTGATGCTAGGTGTCACCGTACGAGTGTAAATAATAGATGCAATTAAACAATAAGCTGGCGGAGTTGTGGTGAGTTTGCTTTTTGATCAAGTGTTTACGTGAGGCAGGGGAAGATGCTGAGAGTGTTCATTTTATGTTAGGCCTTTTAAAGTAAAATATCAATGAAATCATATTTCATTTCCAGTAATGACGTACCAAAAATCATTATATGTAGAAAAAAAATTGATAATTGATTTCTATATTAACCAATCAATAACAAAAAAGAAGCATATTATTTTATCTAGCATTGATCGTATTGGGGTTGAATTAAATTTTGATTGATTCTGTTGAAGGATTTTCAGGAAAGGGGAACTTGCAGATTAGGTAGTGAATTCCAATGATTTCTATCGCCTTAAAATGATTAAGTATCTGCTAAAAATCTACATTGATGATTTTGATACGTAATGCGCTCTGTAACTGGAAATTGAATCATGAAGAATAGGCCTATGATATACTGTATAGTGTAGTATCTATACATATGCGGGCTTTAGAAATTGAGCGGTTTCCACGTAATTACGCCAGTGTCCGAAAATTTCCGTTCGTGGAATCAAAAATTAAAGTAGCGGAAACACGATCAGTTAAATTAATAGGTCTATATGTCTTCTAATGAATTAGAGATAGTGAGAAAGTGTTTTGAATTATAAATAGGTTCCGTGTTTTTATTTTTTGAAAATATACTTGTACTGTATCGATACTTTTGCGTATACATGGAGGCCACTTCCTTTTACTTATTCCTTCTGAATTTTCCTACGTTTGGCGCTTGAGAAATTGCGCTTGATAAGTATTGCATATTTTAAAATCATTATTATTGCACATTATTATTAATTTCATATTATTATTGTTAATCCATTTATTCCTTTTCATGTTATTATTGCTAATATTATCATAATCATCATTTTAGATTTATTTTTATCGTTGTTAAAATCGTCTTTATTGTTATCATCATATTTATCCTTATTGATATATTTCAAGTATTAGTAGTATCTGAATACCATTGTGGTACCGGTGTGATATATTCCTTTCACATCGTCATCGTCACCACAGCCACATTTGTCTTGCTCATTAACGCTATCCCCTCAATTCACTCATCAAGAGATGACATGTAACAGGGTATCATCAATTTAAAGATTTGTTTACAAATTCACAGAATCTCCGAAGGTTGATAAGCCCTAGATGATTACATAACTGACCACGGCCAAACTTCGTTCCTTACTCAAAAACAATTTAAATTCACAGATTTCTTTTCAAGAGAAACGACCTGCGTTAGTGAGAAAAACGACAAAATTATTAAAATGGCTTATGGTTAATTTATAAGAATATGAAGTAGGAAATATCGATCAAGAACTGCAATATGATAAATTTAACTTCCAAAAATTGAAAAAATACACGTATTACTTGTAACTATTGATTTGATTTTTTCTGCAATCGAACCAGAGCTGCGGTGTATGACCTACCTATCAGACAAGTCTTGTTTGATTGGGGAAGGCGAACAGAAGAAACACAAAAGTGGAAATCATTAAGGGAATCTGAGGGCCTAACTAACCTCGTCTGTAGCGCGTGTGGAAGAGAGGAAGCGGAATTCTCAAATCACAGATCGAAACAAGCTCCATGCAAAACACATCTCTTGTCATGCTTGTAGGATCTTGACTTCTTCTGTGATCTAGCCAGAGTTCATTGGAGATGTCTTCCGTGAGTTCTTCAGGTACTTGTCTGATTGCTGCCATCCGGTGCTGTAGCTCGAGGAACATTCGGCCGATATCCTTCAGAACATGGCGTTCGTAAATTTCTTAGTATACAAATTAACAACCAATTACATTCTTTACAAAATCATGGTTATGATGGAAGTAAAAAAATAGTAATTCAAAAGGTAAAATACCGATCCCGTCATAATAATGGCATACCACATGACCCACCCTTAAGTACATGTATATTATAGTCAACTGAAAATCGTTTTACAATTACATGAAAATATTTTTTTCAAGTGTTTTCCTGACCTGTGCAATCATTTCCTTTCGAAATTAATGGGCGATGGCAAACTAACATGTAAACGTGAAAGAGTACAAACAGGCCAGTACCAAAATCACTGAACATGCTGAAGAGAATAATATCTGAAATAGAAGGTAAAAAAGTATGTACCATATGTGTAGAGGGGTGCGGTACACGTAAGCATAGGAGACATTCCTTCAAACTATTCAGGGCCCCGTCTTACGAAGATTTACAATTGATCCGATCAACCTCAAATTATGGAAATCCATCAGTATATCATATTTTTTCTACACGAAATTTGTAAACAAAGAAAAGCACCCTAACTTTTAAAGAAAGCAATTAATTTATGATTAAACAGCATATCTAGAAAATATTTTGGACAAACGTGGATTTTAGATGTTGACGTTGCTGGCTTTCCATAGTTGTGGTTGATCGGATCAGGGAAGTAAACTCCCACTTCCCTGATCAGAGTATAAATCGCAACTGTTGGTAAGACGGGGTCCAGATGCAATTCATAGTCACATTATGTCGCTACCATTTCGTGAAACAACATTTTGAATAAACCAGAAGAATGGATGTGCGGGGAAAGGGAATAAAACAAGGTGACTGAACATGTCATCGCTCTTGACATTGAGGTTATATCCCCAGTGCGACCTTCCAGTGCGACTGGATATGCCTATCCGATTTCTTGACTCTCTCCTTGGAGATGTATCTCAGCTACTTCTGCCAGCGGCGTGCTTTCAGATCTACCAAAGATGGTGGAGGTCGCGAGCGAGATCCATTCTACCGGGGCACGAGGGATGGTAGTCTTCTGGGGTGTTATATAATCTCTCCCCGTATAGGTTATTCCAAGCATGGACCTATATGTCCATGTTCCAAGTTATACGATAACATAAAGAAAGAGTGAAATATGGCAAGCCGAATAGACTTCTCAAATATTTACAATATCATGAACTGAAATTTAAATGTTCAACTATTCTTGTTGGTTGCACCCCCAACTTACGCCCCTGTAGGCCTATTACCCAAAATCAAAACATCTTGACCTACGTTTTCATCATTATTTGGCACTTATCTTGATACCCCCATTTACATTTTTATAGGCCTACATGTACACCCCAAACGGTCCGTACTGCTTTCCAAACTGGTCAAACTTTTCATCTGCGAATGTGCAAAATGCATCTAGATGTAATCATATATGGAAAAATGTCGTTCACTGCACAGTGCGGTTACTACTTGGTGGTTCGAAATCATGTTTCTGAACTGCACAGTTGCCAAATTAAGGTGTACATTTACCTTTTTAAGTCTAAACCTTAAGTTGGTGAATCATTATTTTATTCCCTTCGACATACACATACATGGAATGGTTCCTGTAAAAAAAAAACGTATAGGCCTACTGTATCGAAGAGCTTGACAGATTAAACAAGTTTTCTCAGTATTATAAAAAAAATAAGAATAAACATCCTCTAAATCAGGTTAAGTATTATTGTTTTAAGTCTCTCTTCCACGCGACGACATATTCTATCCGTGGATAGCGAACGCGCAAGCGCTGCTCAGGAGTACTTCTCCGCCCTCCGGTCACTGACCTGCCGAGTAGCAAATCTTCATGTACTGGATGCCAAATTGATCTCTCCGCGCGGCGATGCAGGTTATGGAGAGGAGCGAACGAACAAGCAAGCCCCAGTGGGCGGGCACACAGAGTGCAACTCAGAGGGCTCGAGGGCTAAAACCTCGGTGTACATACACACATGTATGCAGGGGATCTACATTGAGGTCAATCGCTTCTTGCGGTTAACGTATGTAAGCGATTTTTCCCCTACCTTCTTTCCTCATATTTTGCGCGCCTGGCTGAGCGGAGTATAAAGCTGGCATTCGCTGCGTTTGCTTCGCCAGTCAGTTGTACAACCAGCATCAAAGAATGGCGTGCCGTACATCGACGCTTCTCCAGCTCATGTTTTGCCAATGATTGCAGCTCAGAGGTTGTTTGAAAATTAATATCCCGCTTGAAGCAGAAAATATAGAACCTATATATTCAATCGGGTCTCGATATTGTCTTCATCTTCAAATTTTGGAATCTTATTCGTGTTGTAATCAGGAATCCTGGGTTGCCGGGAGGACAATTTCATCCAGATCTTCAACTCAAGCATTGCTAATCGATTTCATCCAACTTTGCACATCTTCGTCCTCTGGATAACTTATAATTTCGTGCTATCGCTCTATCTGTGTATAAGAGGTAAGTGAATTTCCTTTTTTAAGCATGTCTCCTTAGAGAAGGCATTCGTGTACAGTAGAGCTATATTAGTTATTTTCTTCTTTTCATTTTTGGGGGGATTTTTTTTCAATTATTATTTTTGAACAACTTTAGCCTTTTGGAACTCCTATAACCAATTTAAGTTAGCACGATTTCTTTTTGCACTTTATTGTACTCCTCAAAAACCACTCCTAAAAAAAAATTAATGTAGCCATTCTAATTGTTGTGTTGGTGAGTTTGAGGGTGGGTGTGTGTATCAGTTTTCGTGGACCCCCGTTGGAAATAGCCATCTCCGCTATATTGGCTATCATGTCAAGGTATTATGGTACTTGATTATTATACTTGAACCTGTTATATTTTATCTAACAAATAAGATCAATCAAAACCTTGCTCGAAAGTTTGAATTGAGAGTTGTGAAATCGTTTCGAATGTCAGCATTTCATTTTTCTTCTTCCATACAAAACCGCTCATTTCAATTTGTGTCTGTGAATCTTTAATTTCAATAAGTGAATTGGCCAAATTTACAGGACCGACCAGAATTCAATCTTCGTTTTGAATTTGTTGTTCAGTATGTGAATTGCTCATATTTTTAATCACAATAATGAATTTCATTATTTACTTTGTGCAATTTAACCTTTTTATTCTGGTTTATATTTTCGCTCTGTTTCCTATCAGAAACGGAATTATGTGAATTAAACCTGAACTATTAATTGGCACATTTCAGGTGGAATGTAAAGTTGTATAGTTCGTCTTTGGACATCTAGGCCTATTGGCATGTAATTTTACCACCTTAGTCATTAATCGTATTAACAGGGGTAATAAGGCAGAATGATACCTCTCCATAAGGGTATATTTCCAATTCGTCTAATGCCAATTCGTCCAATTGCCAACTCGTCTGCTACCATTTGGTCTGTCATCAGTTCGTCTACTCACCACATGGTCTACTTTCATTTAGTCTAATGCCATTCCGTCTAATAACGAGTTGGTCCAAAAGCCGTTTAATATCTTGGTCTAATTAAACTAAAGTGTTAATTGTGCAAAATGAATGAAAAGAAAATGGGAATTAGACCAACTTGTGATTAGACGAAATGGTAATAGACGAATTGGTGATTAGATGAAGTGATGTTTGGACCAAATGGTTATTGGACCGAATGGTTGTTAGACGAAATGTTGATGGACAAAATGACATTAGACTAAATGAAGGTAGACCATGTGGTGAGTGGACGAATTGGCAATTTACCTCCATAAGCCTATACCACCGCGTGCCGATATTCCATTCTTATGAGTACAGATATATATTACCCTCTTCAAGAGAGGTTGAACCGGCTCCAAGCTGTTCCCATTTGTGACCGCCATCGCGACGACCACTTGCGCCCCTTGTCAGAATGGAGAGATAGATGACCACGAGTTTGAAATCCGTCTACGGCAGGGAACATCGTTCCTATTGCCAGAGCCACACCAACGTAACCAACTCTAAACCGATTGGTGGTATAGTGGTATGTCATTGCAAATATAAGTTTTGGTCGGTCCTAACTGAGTCGGATTTGCCGATATGAAATGTATCATTATTTGGCACGGACAAGGGGATCACCACATCTTCCGTAGAAGTGGAGTCATTATTGTGGATGCGTCAGTTCGATAAAGTATTAAATCACTTATTAATTGCGTAAATTCCGCATAGTATTTCCTAAGCGTTCCCTTGGATGTTTGCATCCAGCAGTCACATTTTAATTGCTGTGAGCAATACATCTCACTTCATATTTTGCACAAGTACATAACGATTATTGAATTAAAACATCTTTCATTGCATGAATGATGCCCTAGAATTGTGGTAGCATGCATGCAAGCCGGTTCTGCAACAATGCAGCTTGAAATTCACATTCTGACATTTGGAATGCTTTCAATAGTGGCACTTCCGTATTTTGCAGTACCTGGAAGATCACCATATGGAAAATCCTAGTATTGTCATTCACTGCTATACCCATTTGTCATGACGTCACTCGTAACTACTGAAATTTGCTGAAAATTACATCAGTGAGTATTTCCTCTATTTCACCTTCAAAATTATCTCAATACCTCAAAAAGATAAACTAACTTCCAATAACGTTAGTTGAAACCGAACACGGTGGATGGCCCTCCCTGCAAAATCGAGATAAACTTGACATTATGGGCAGTCCCGCTTAATAACAAATCAAATGTGCTATTAATCAATCGTATTTCTAATACTATTGATAATAAATCCGTAATATAATCCCTTTGGGCATGGTTAAGAGAAGTAAGATTTTTTTATGTTTCTGGAGCTAGATCCACAGTCGTCCTGTCTAGCCGAAGTGTACACCTGTGTTCGTTCCCGATGTGTTGACCGTGTTCAATTGACAATAGCGGTACAATGGTTAAAGCTACTCACAAAACCCACCATCACAAGCCCACAATAGTGCATTGAGCGGTAGTATTTTTTCCACCCCCGTTTCTATCGGCTTTTCAAGGGGGTATATTGAATTAATTTTCTGGTCGGTCATAGGCCCTGGAAATTTACGGGTGACTTTTGTGCGACCCGCAAGGAGGGCCGGGTTGCATTGAGTGCAACAAGGTGTTTGATATTGCGAATGATTGAGTTGAAGATGGCTCTGATTGAACGGATGAATAAGGGATCTGGGATGAAATATGCCCAAACTTGATACGAAATGAAAGACAGAATGGCACCTCTTTAACCCTTTATTTAGGAATAATGCTATATCATCGTGGATGGATGTGACTCTGTATGGAGACGAAATGTTTGGAGAATATTGAGTGAAAGCTGAAGTTGGTTGGTGTTGGAGATTTTTTACTCGATTGCTAAGAAAGCATGAATGCTTGTAAACAAGACGGCTGGACCGACGGCTTAAGGTCCTCTCCGAGGGACCTGCTAATGAGGATAAATGCCTAACCAAAGGGCACTAGCGCACCAAGTGGGAATCGAACCCGGGTCACCGGAATCCGAAACCCCCGCTCTACCGACTGAGCTATTGCGCCTCCAGTCTTTCTGGTGACGAAAATTCTATACCCATTTTCAACCTCGGCGTTTTACCTCATTTTCACCCCCCCCCCAAGATTAGCTATGCGGGTGTTTGATAGTAATTACACAGTAGCAGATAAAAGTCTTCCAACTGAGTCAGATTAAACCATGGACTTATTACAAACTAAACATGCACTGTACGTCGAAGAACATAAGGAACCATTAAGCACATCATTCTTTCTGAAGAGTAAAACGCATACACAAAACTGTATTTTCCTGATTCTTTTATTGATTCTAAAAGAGTAGTTTGATGATGCGAAATGAAACGTGCCAATGATCATAAACATAATAACTTTAAAGAGCTGGTGGTGAAGCAAACAAAGTAATGGACCCTAAAACGGTGATGACAATGAAGGTTAACATGCGACCTTCTTTTAAAACTTACAACCTTCTTTTTCCTTAGTATCAAAGCAGTTAAATTTTTTTTTTTTATCCAGTCACAAGAAAAACACCGTCATGTTTGTTTTCCCATCTTGCCAATATGAATTTATTTCTTCAGTTTTGAAATGTATGGACAAATGTAGATGAAGTTAATAAAACATTAGATATGGGTAGTCTATCGAAGGTTCATTGTAAATATGTTTACCATGTTTACTGCATCCGAAGGATCTTGGCTTGATCTTTTCCTGTCATGACATTTCAATATCATGTCACTTTTGCCATCTTGTCATCGTGTATTTATTTTTCGAGTTTTGAATCTTGGAGCAAATGCTGTTGGAAAAATACCACAACTGTAAAAACATAAATAAAGAAGAGTTAGAAGGAGTTGGATAGTTACAGTTTTAAATCGACATGGGTTAATGTATTAGTCCAGTAGATATGTGAAAAAGATGCTCGGATCTGGCAGAAAGTGTGAAAATTGGCATACAGGGGTATTTTTGGGCGCTGATTTCAAAAATTGCCGGCCCCAAGCGATTTGACCATCGGGTCGGCCGCCATTTTGAAATCCAAGATGGCCGCCATGAAAAATCATCAAATGTCATTTTCTTGAGTTTTACATGGCATGTGACACTGAAATTTGGCATATAGGGGTATTTTGAGGCACTGATTTCAAATATTGCCAGCCCCCAGCAATTTGACCATTTGGTCGGCGGCAAAATGGCCGCCATCTTGAAATCCAAGATGGCCGCCATGATATATTATTGCAATCATTTTCTCGAGTTTTATATGAACTGCGGTATTGAAATTTGGCATATAGGCTTAATTTGGGGTGCTGATTTCAAATATTGCCGGCCCCAAGTGATTTGACCATAGGGTCGGCCGCCATTTTGAAATCCAAGATGGCCGCCATGAGAAATCATTAATGTCATTTTCTTGAGTTTTACATGACGTGTGACACTGAAATTTGGTATGTTGGGGTATTTTTAGGCACTGATTTCAAATATTGCCTGCCCCCAGCAATTTGACCACTTGGTCAGCGGCTAAATGGCCGCCATTTTGAAATCCAAGATGGCCGCCATGAAAAATCATTAAATGTCATTTTCTTGAGTTTTACATGATATGTGACACTGAAATTTGGCATATAGGCTTAATTCGGCGTGCTGATTTCAAATATTGCCGGCCCCCAGCAATTTGACCTCCAGGTCAGCGGCAAAACGGCAACCATCTTAAAATCCAAGATGGCCGCCATGAAATATCGTTGCAATAATTTTCTCTAGTTTTGTACGAGCTATGGTATTGAAATTTAGCATATACAGTGTAGGTTTAGTTAACCACCAGGTCAGCTGCCATCTTGAAATCTAAGATGGCCGCCATGAAAATCACTAAAAATCATTTTCTTGAATTTTACATGTGCTCTGAACTTTTGGCAAATAGAGTACCTATTTTTGGGTGCTGATTTCAAATATTGCCAGCCATAAGTGATCTGACCATCAGTTCAGCGGCAAGATATGGCTGCCATGAAAAACCATATCAAAATAATTTTCTTGGATTTTACATTATATATGACACCAAAATTTGGCATACAGAAGTACGTGGCACTGATTTTTGCCAACCACCAGCAATGTAACCACCGGGTTTCGGCAAAATGACCGCCATGAATTAAAAGTAATGATAATTGTCTTGAGTTTTATATGAACTCTGGCCCTGAAAGTTGTCATATAGGCATATATTTAGGCACTGATTATTGTCAGACCCCTGTTTGGTTGCCATTTTGAAATACAAGATGGCCGCCATGAAAGATAATTTGCTCAAGTCTTATACGTATGGCCTGTACAGTGGCGTAACTACGGGGGGGGGGCATGGGGGGCACGTGCCCCCCCCCCCAATCGGCTGGCAAAAAAAAAAAAACGGGGAAAAGGAGAAAAAGAGGGAGAAAGGAAAAGTAAACGTAGTGGGAAAGAAGAAATTGTTGTTCATTATAATGTTATATTATATTATATCATAATTATGTTATGTTACTGTATATTACATTAAAAAACCTTTTTTTAATAACTGTATGAAACATAATTTGCTTCATTGTTCCTGGTACTCGCATTGTCTGTATAATCAGTTGGAATAGATCAAATATTTTTTCGGAATACTATAGTTTTCAAGTATATTTGAGACGTGACGTTGTAAAATTAAGTCAATATACACCAAATACATTTCCTCGAACGTATTATTGTTTTATTTGGTGACATATATATGCTTCTTTTTCATGACTACTTAAAGTGATAGCCCCATTTAAAGGTCTTAATATAAAACATTTCCTGTCCGTGCTTACGTTCGCATTAAAGGATTAGTGAGATATGTCTGCTCTTCATGAATTCCTAAAATCAGTCCTCAAAATGTCCCTTTTTCTGATCTGAATATAAAAAATTTTCAGCTCGCGCTTTGCGCTCGCATCGTTTGGTTAGTGAAATACGTATGGTCTTAGTGAATTCCTACAAACAAGCCATAGAATGCCCCTCTTCAGGTCTGAATTTCCAATATTTTCATCTCGCGCTTCGCGCTCACAATTTGATTAGTGAGATGCATATGATAATCAAGATTACAATAATATATGAAAAGTGCTTCATGTGTTTAAATGTAATTCTAACCAAATCAGCAAGCGCTTGGCATTCGCATTAGATGACTATGGTGAGATATGTATACTCTTAATGGATTCCTAAAATACAGTCCTTAAAATGTCCCTGTTTGGGGTCAATACATACAAAAATTTCAGCTTGCGCTTCGCGCTCTGTATTTTTAGTGAGACCAGTACATAACATAACAAAAATTTGCTTAGAATGTCCCTTTCTCGGTCTGAATATAAAAAATTTTCAGCTCGCGCTTCGCGCTCGCATTATTTGATCAGTGAGATACATATCCGTTTAATGGCACTGTCCTTTAAATGTTTCTATTAGGTCAGTATACCTGGCAACTGAGCGCGCGAAGCTCGCTCTTTAAGTGACTCAATTTTTTTGCTGGTGCCCCCCCAATGCCGTGACCCACGGTACGCCACTGTGCCTGTAACACTTTGAATTTGGAGAAAAACTTGATCTTTGCATCCTTGATCAATGAAAAAAACATAATAAATAGATGCTATTTTGAATTCCAATATGGTTATCAAGTTTGAATGATGTACAACATTATAATGGTGAGTAAAACCCATTGTATTGGCACTGAAAACAAATCCAACACAACCACATCTTTGTCCGTTGCAAGGATTATAATACTTTGGCACCCTTAATTGCTGATATAGATGTTACGTAAGTATGAAGCACCATAAATACACAAACCAGCTCGCTTCTTCTGCAGTTACACATTTGAGGTGGCTTTTGTTGAATAATAACCATCCGGAACAATCATTTCTGTTGAGAGGCTGTAAATTATTTCTTTGAGTTTCATATGATCTGCAGTATTTCACTTTGACATATCGACGGAGTGCGGGGTGCTTATTTCAAATATTGCTGGCTCTCAGCGATCTGATCCCCTGAGTCAGAAGCAAAATGTCAGCCATCTTGAAATCCAAGATGACTGCCATGAAAAAAGATAATTGAAAAAAAATCACTTTATCTAGTATCACGTAACTTATTATTTTAAAATTTGGCATCTAGGGATATTGAAATTGCCCCCAGTAATCTGTCTAATAGATATGCTGCAAAATGGCCACCTTCTTGAAATCTAGAGTGGATCGACTGTCATGAAAATTCATTAAGATCATTTTCTTGGTTTTAAATAATTTGAGGCACTGCATTTTAGACATACAGGCAGGTTTTTGGCCAGCTGGTTTCAGAATATTGCTCCAATAATTGCGATATTTTATTACAAATCGACAAGAAGAAAACTGCTCCAGACTTGAAGTACTGATGGTTATATAGTGGTAAGATGATGATGATGATGATGAAATTAATATTAATGATGGATGATAATAATACATATTTTATTGTTCAAATTAGAATTCAGTAACAGAAATGCTCCGAAATTTATTTCGCCCATACCCTGTAGATCATGAGCCCGGCAGCAACTTAGCAGCGCCACATCGGACGTTGCTCTATCCATTAAAAAGGAAAGTTCACCCCGGACAAAAGTTTGTTGTAAAAACACAAGAAAATATGATATAAAAAGGATATTGGTAAATCCATCAAAGATATTAGAATTTCAAGTTTTTGATTTGTGACTTCATATACTGTACGAGCAGCAGCCCCATTATGTTGTGTGATTTAAAATGGCAGATAAGGTGTGTTATGTGTTATAATTATGTTCATTATCTATCAATATTTGAAATTAACATACAATGCAAGTTTTTGCTTCATAGTCCCAATTTACAGTGTCACAGGTAATGTAGAATTCAGGAAAACATTTTTGAAAGATATTTCGTAGTAGCCATCTTAGATTTCAAAGTGGCGGTCATTTTCAGCTGACCCGGTGGATCAATCACTGGGGCAGCAATATTCTAAAACCAGCAGGCCAAAACCTCCCTGTATGTCTAAAATGCAGTGCCTCAAATTATTTAAAACTCAAGAAAATGATTTTAATGAATTTTCAAGATGGTGGCCATTTTTAAAATGAGCTGGCTACGATACCCTTCTCTGGTCAGATATGGAATGTCAGATATATATCCTATCCAAAGGTAGTAAACATTCGACCCTCTAATTTCACATTTATTTTTCTTAAGTGCCATTTTAACACACAAGTCTATGGGGAATGTTTTACGCGCGTGACACCTGAGGTATCACGGGCCTAAAACATTTCCCATAGACTTTTGTGTTAAAGAGGCGCTCTAAAAAAAAATAAGGATGAAATTCGAGAATTTAATGTTTACTACCTGTCCAGTGGATAGGATACATGTCTGACATTCCATATCTGACCAGAAAAGGGTACCTCGACCAGCTCATTTTGAAAATAAATCGGCATTTATGAAGACTACACCTGACAGGATCAAATTCATCACTTGAGACAGTAAAAAGGCGATACTTCTTCCGCCAGTATAAAAATAGTTCCAAAGTGGTGATATATCTTCCCAATTTGAAAAAAGGAAGTTCAGTAAAGTTACCCTCCCTAGAATCAGTGTTAGATTATCAATCATATTCATTCATTTTTGTCAATCAGCAATATCAAAATTAAAAATTGAGAATTAAATGGGTTGGCTCGAATGAATATCTTTGGCCCGTATAACCCTGACTCAGGGGATCAGATCGCTGAGGGCCAGCAATATTTGAAATAAGCTCCCGACAATACTTCTATATGTCAAAGTGCAATACCGCAGATCATATAAAACTCAACGAAATAATTGCAATATTTCTATGGCAGCCAGCTTCGAATTCAAGATGACGGCCATTTTTCCGCCGACCAATTGTCAGATTGCTTGGAGCCAGCAATTTTTTTAATGAACTCACCCAGATACCGATATACTACAAATTTCAGTGGCACATATTATATGTAAAATTCAAGAAAATGAGTTCAATGATCTTTTCATGGCGGCCATCTTGGATTTCAAAATGGCGGCCGACCCGATGGTCAAATCACTTGGGACCGGCAATATTTGAAATCAGCACGCCGAATTAAGCCTATATGCCAAATTTTCAGTGTCACATATCATGTAAAACTCAAGAAAATGACATTTAATGATTTTTCATGGCGGCCATCTTGGATTTCAAAATGGCGGCCATTTAGCCGCTGACCAAGTGGTCAAATTGCTGGGGGCAGGCAATATTTGAAATCAGTGTCTAAAAATACCCCAACATACCAAATTTCAGTGTCACACGTCATGTAAAACTCAAGAAAATGAGTTCAATGATTTTTCATGGCGGCCATCTTGGATTTCAAAATGGCGGCCGACCCGATGGTCAAATCACTTGGGGCCGGCAATATTTGAAATCAGCACCCCAAATTAAGCCTATATGCCAAATTTCAATACCGCAGTTCATATAAAACTCGAGAAAATGATTGCAATAATATATCATGGCGGCCATCTTGGATTTCAAGATGGCGGCCATTTTGCCGCCGACGAAATGGTCAAATTGCTGGGGGCTGGCAATATTTGAAATCAGTGCCTCATAATACCCCTATATGCCAAATTTCAGTGTCACATGCCATGTAAAACAAAAAAAAATGACATTTAATTATTTTGCATGGCGGCCATCTTGGATTTCAAAATGGCGGCCGACCCGATGGTCAAATCGCTTGGGGCCGGCAATTTTTTAAATCAGCGCCCCAAAATACCCCTGTATACCAAATTTCACACTTTCTGCCAGATCCGAGCATCTTGGCCATTTTTTGTCACATAACCGCTCCACTATATTATTCTTATACAGTATATTCACGACGTAACCACTATACCATGCACAGGTATACGGTACGCACCGAAATGTTTATTTCTTAACTTGATAAACCATTAAATGTATATTCGATTGGGACATTTAATTCACCCTCAAACATTAAGTTTCAACTCTTCAGTGATTCGAAACGTCATTGTGTCTTGACTACCCCGGAATGTACTGTAGTCGTGAGGTTTTTTTTTATCGCTTTACTGTAAGAAGTTGAAGTTTGGCACGTTCTCTTAACATCTCGAAAAACATCAAGCATGTTTATGTTTTATAATCATGATAGTGATCTTTGACGAATGTGCAATCGCCGAGTGGTAGAAATATGTTTTCGTAACCGATGTGACCTTTAATAAAAACAGTGAAAGTGTACATTTCAAATTCTCAAAAAATTATATGCCTGTTGCCGAGCCGTGTACTTATCGGAGACGGTATTTCACAAGCATCGCAGGGACGGAGGGATGGGGAGAGGGTACGTTTACTGTACGATCTCCATGCAATGTCAGTAGGAAAATCGTACGTTCTCTTAACCACATCTTGTGTATGAAGGTTGAAGAGAGCCAGTGCAACATCACGATGTCTTTACGGCCTATGCATATTTTACATCCATGGGTCTGTAGTCGAAACACTGACTATAAGGCTTTAACATGTCACAACTTTGTTCTTTCTACCAGTTTCGTTGACATAATTACTCAGTGTTAGGCTAAATATTACTTTATTGATTCGACTCCAGTTATTTTAGGCGGTGAACTTTACCCGATGTGATAACAAGTATCTAGCAATTTTTTCAGATTGTAAAGGATACTGACCGCCGATAAATTAGCTATGTGTCAAACAGCACCCTCTTGACTGATCCAGGGTAAGGATATTGGGTTCCAGGTGTATAAAGAAATATGCTAACTCTTCAATTGGAATTGTAAATGTGCTGAAAGCAGTCAGTCAGTCACCTCTTACAAGTCACATTTTGTGCGGGATTTTTCCCTGTTCTTGAATGGTTGTGTGAAACCAGGCGAGTTCTTCCGCATGTCTGCGTGATCTCGTATTCTCTCCCCTACTTGAACTTGTCTAACCCTCTCTTCCCCTGGAGTGGGAATAATTAAACTATTCATTCAGTAAACATTACACTCAAGTGCAAAATGGTTTTGAGAGTTGTAAGAGATGTCATCGACTTCAGTAATTGCTTATTCGCATGTGTTGAAGACACTTTCAGTTTCATTTTTTCATAGGCATTTTCGTTATGCTTCCATTCACCAAGGAATACTTTATGTGTCTTGGGATTTAAAATACAGCGTGTGTATCTGATAACGAACTACATCTACATGTATCACACTCATTATTTCTTTTTTATTCATTAGGCCTGTATGGTATTTGAAATATTCAATATCAAGCGATATAGCTCCTTGAGAAATCAACAAGTTTTACACAATCAGATTAAAATGAAAATATTTAATATTTCAAAATAAGAAAATATATATATTGACTTCCTAACCCGCCATTGATGTGCATATTACAGTTTTGTAAAAAAATAAATGAAAATTGAAATTGTCATAACCATCTTACAACCGATTTTTATCCGATTTTAAGTGTTAATATACACCCTGAATATTTGAATGTTAGTGCTGCTGTGTTAATGTTGCCTAAAATTTTACCATGTTTTGAATATACAAGTATAGTGTGGACTTTTGACAAAGCTAGGCAGTTCATCACATCGACTTCATGCTACATTTTCGTCGAGACCTTAGATATTATTATAGATACAATACATATACTCTTTTAAAAGATTGGTCAAATCAGCCATGCTATAGATTAGTTAGAATCTACCAAACTTTTTGGTGATATTGCCCATTTTTATCGGTCGGGCATAATTATTATTCACTACCAATTTGCTTACTTTAACCAATCTTTTTTTAAGAGAGTAGTAGCCAAGTGAGTTATTTCATTTTTATTTTGCTTGATTTTTTAGTTGTTGGTTATTAGATAGACTCCAACCCAATAAATCCCGATGTTTCTCTGGAATCGCTCCACATTTTGAGAAGGCTTTAACCGTTTGTCACAATATACAACCTCGTTCACATTTATTTATCGAGATTAAACCATCATTCTCATCACTCACACCACCCACACAAGTTTACTTGGTTGGTTGGTATAGTACCCTAGACCTACAAGGGAATGGGTGGGGAAAGAAAAGGCTTGGTGAATATAAAAGAACTTCTTGAATTGACTTCCAGTACCATTCCGGTTTCGGGAGGGGGTATTGCTTAAAATTATGATAGGAATTAATTTGATATTACCAAATGAAAGGTGCCAATGTTACAAGATTATTCAAGTCAGGTCAGTCCCAAGGTAGAGACATCAGGAGGGATTGGATTATACAACACTTCGTCTCAGATGAGGTGTATTCCTTGGATCTATTGGCTCTACTGCAGTTTATAAGCTCTAAGATATGCGGTTTGCTTCTAGATGAGAGTGGTAAAATGGTGTTGGGAATCTATTTAGAATTCCCACTGTCTTCCGATTTAGAAAAATTCCGCTAACAATCGTACATTTCCCTCTAAGATATTATTTACGTCAACGCTGTATGAATATGTTTCATGGAATTGCCTGTTTAATACAGGTAATTCACCTGTCGGTGGCCAGTGCACCTGGGAATAGTGAAAATGTCTTTTTGAAATTGCTGTTCTATTAAGGTAATACAGTCAAATTGTGCTTGATAGAAATGTGCCTAGAACTCCTAAAGGCTTGGGCCTCATTCGTTATTTATTTGTTATCTCGGAACTTATTCATTATGATCACAATCAATTTGCAGAAAATGCATAGGAATGTGTTTACGATTTCAGCTCGATTCTACTGACAAGAGGAAAAGGAAAAGGGGGATAAAGAAGAGAATGATATAGAAATACCACTCCATACCGTTCATTAAACAGCCTTTATTCAACTCACAATATTTCGGGCCCCGTATTGAACAATGCCCTGAACCTCTCCCTTTGGCAGACTCGCGTTTTGTGCTTTGCCAGAACGAGGCTGGTCCAAAGAAACTGTGCTTGCGGTGATAAATTACGTCCCTGAATAGATTGCGAGCGTCAGTTGTACTCAATGGTTTTCAATATAAAGATAATTTTGATAGGTGAGCTAACCAGATCTGAAAAGACTTAAAAAGAAAAACGAATACCCGCTATTGGAAAGAAAATATTGATTGATCTATTGATAATTGAGTGGTAAAAGAGGGTTGCATTTTCGCAAACCAGAGATGTGCGAGGTCCAAAGTTCATGTTTTTACATAGTTGAAGGTACTACCAGAACACGCAACATGTCCTGTCCTCCATATCCCAGTGATCTGGAAAATATAGGCTACATTTTTGTCTTCTTTACATTTTTCCCTTGAAATAAAACAGTATTTTCAAAGCAATATCAGCTTCCTTTATTTAGAACAACCAATCAGCTTAAAGATTAAGCGATTTCATAATGTGAAGTTGTACAGTCATAAAAAAAACTCGAGATGAACATTATCATACCATGATTGAAATCTATGAAGGACATTTCAAAATTATCACGGTAATAACGTAAACTGAGGTACATTTCTAATCTCTCTTTCCTATATAAATTATTTTTGAAGAATTAACATGTTCCAAAAATGGGTAGGCCTACAAAATAGAAATGCGAAGTGACGTGAAAGTTTCAATACCATACGTTCTGGTACACGCCACAGCCACTCATATCTTAAAAATCTAGTCCCACGGACGGCTTCAAGATGTTTTAATGGGGCAAGGAGGGGGTAAAGGACCAAAAATGTGAAGTCACATTTTTCTTGGTTGAATAACAAGGGTAGGCCTAAACTAGGCCCAGATCCCTGTTATTCAACCTAGAAAATGGCCAATATAGAATTACACGACGTACTGATACCACTCTTTTTTCACTAATTGAAAAATCAAAGGCCGACCCCCCCCCCCTTGACGCGCGCGCTGTGGCTCCGTCTCTTAGGCCTACTTCTATAATTTTTTTCTCTCCAAAAATAGCTGTCTTGATATATCACTGTACGAGAAAAGTACTTTGTCCTGATGAGAAGACATTTATTCATGAAGTCAAGCAAATCTAGATTGAAAATTAAATATAGATTCAAAGTTTACTAAGCCATTCATCACGTTCAAATGTTGTACTTGGATATAAATAGGCATTTATGGTGAAGACTCCGTTTTGATTATTTACTTTTAAGGGAATTAAAAAGGCAGTAATGAAACTCTCGTAACTAACTTTACAGCACGTACAACCCCCCCCCCCTCTCTCTCTCTCTCCTGTTTATCTAAACAGGGAGATGCTAATAAGTAATATTGCTCTTTTATATATTGTACAAGTTTATCACCCATTCATGTCAAAGTTTTAAAAAATCGTTTTGGTACCACGTACTTTTTCCTAATGCACTTTATGACATGCCCACACGTGAAATTATATTATTAGATTAAGTTTCAGTCCAGCGTTATATATAAAACAAAGCAAAAGTGAGAAATGGAGATTATAACAAGCAGCAACGGATGATAACCCCACGCTCTCATTCGAACCCTAAAACACCGAAAGCCCTTTGAGTGAGTGACGATACCACTTAACCACAATGCGTGTGAGTCCGTGAGAAGAGTCTTTCGTTAGCCGATGTCAACGCATACCATCCGGCGACCATGTCACTTCTAGGATATGTCACTTCGCAGTCTAAACTGATATCTAGAAAGGCTAACCCGTTTTAGGGGACTTTATAGATCTATAGTGGACTTCCTTTTCGTGACTTTGTCCGATTTATTAACAGCACAGATTATTTCTCATTTTGTGCCACTTGCTAGAATGATTGCTACAGAGATATGACATAAATGAGGATGATCGAAACGACGCATTAAATGTTCATGAAAAAAAGATTAATGAAAATCATTAATCTCTAAGAAATACAACTAAACCTACCTTCCTTTCAGTGCTTTCGATTAGGTGACGAGAAAATTTACTTTGTTAGGCAAAATTATTTGTACATTTTGATGCATTTCAGAATTATATACTTCTGCATTTTACAACATAGATATCGAAGGTAAACACAGGTATTGTTTCCAAGCACAACCAAGTACATTAGTTTTGAAATGCGCAGGTCAAGGGTCACTGTGGATTATCAGGGTATGGATGCGTGGAATTAAAAACAATTTATAAAAACTAATAATGTGCCAACTTTTGTAATGGAGGATCACAAGATATTTTATTGATTATGCAATGGAACTTGTAAGTTTTAAAATTAGGTTATCATGGTTAAAGTATAGAGAGGGATTCTTTATTCGTTTTAAGAACGAGTATTATTATGATGTTTTATACTTCGGGAGTTGAGAGAGAGGGAGTGCGCTTGTCTGTGTTTGTAAGTCTCAGTGGTGCTATTTTCGTCTTTTTTATCGAGGTATCGGGGGCTGATTGTAAAGTTTTAATTTGTCATATCAAGGTCGAAACTTTCAAAACATTTCCTTACCTGTCTGTTATTATATATTTGACAAGATTCCAAATTCATTGGATCATTAAAGGTTATATTTCACTTCATTGAAGGACGGTTAAACACTCTTCCTTAATAGCCATATAGAGACGATTAATCTCTGCCTTTGATAAGTTCGCCATATAATAGTCTTTCGCATAAATTAAAATAGGAATGAAATCGCAGTTAGTAATTTTTTCGCTCCACAGAATTATGGTTATTGTATGTTTGTCAATAGATTCCGAAAAATATTTTGCCGATTTAAAGCTGACTTGATCAGCACTTTTCAGAGATTAATCCACTTATCAACATTTCTTATGAATTTATGAGAACACCCGCTAGTGTTTCCATATTTTCCAGCCATAAAAAAAATATTATATGGAACACAAAAAGATAGCTTCGAATTTGATCACAGTCACATCAATCATAATTTCTTTCTGTAAATACAATGATCAAAACTTGTGCAAATAAGATAAGATTAGTAAGCTATCTTGACATCCACTTATTATGACATCGGCAAACAATCTATGCAAGTTGTTCAGGGGATATTTTTCAAAGACATGGATTTATGAAGAGTGGAAGGAAGTAAAGAGCCCAATTTAGGTCATATGACGACCTGCATTTCTTCTTTATACTAGTAGTTGACATTGGGCTGAAGGGGTACTTGTCCGTTCTCCTTATATCAGTGGAATATAACCTTGGAATGCAAGAGAAATCATCATGGTCGAAAAAATACACTTGTTTCTGGTTGCCCCTTTTTACCATCACACCTAAAAGTCAGCCGACGTAGAGTTTAAATCTGCATATTTCACTTGTTGGAGATTTTGTTTATTTTTATAATTTTATTCTTTTATATTGGTCATCTTGATGTGTTTTGTTTCATTTATGGGGCCTACATGTCACATGTTCATCACATGCCCATCTTTTAAAATTGTTTATCAACAGAGTCCACGAACACTAAAGATTGAACTGTGCCTCGGAGTCCTATTGTCATTAGCACTATTGAATTGAAAGATTTAGAAGGCAATTAGACCTACTTCTGTGTTTCAATTTTTCTTTCTTTTTATTTTTGTTGATAAACTTTGTACCTCGAATACAGTTAAGTTTATTGGTACAAGTTGAATGGGGAGTGATTCGTGGAACTGTTCAAAAAGCAATGGTGGAAGGCAACCCCTTTTCAGAAATAAAAATCAAATACTCTTTCTCAACATGTGTCAGGATGTTGATGTATACCTGTATGCTTTTAACATCAGATAACGTGACTTAAAGTAACATATCTTTACTTTCTTTACTCCAATAATTCGCATAGAGTCGTTCATAGCTTTACAAACGGTTTAAGACTGATTTACTTTGTTGAGTCGTCAAGTTTAGTATAAAAAAATCGACTTAATTCCCATTAAATTATTATAAAAGTAATACCCCGGCCCGATAGTAAAAAGAATTGCATGAATAGATTAAGATTGGACAAGCATCACGCTGAATTTCCCATTTTGAAATCTACATGGTAAGAAATATAGTTAGCATTACTTCGGTGAATCAATTCCTGCATTTTGATTAAAATGTAAGATGTAATAATCACCATTCTCACATTAATTCACTGCATATGAAATCTTAATTATTTAAATGATTGATCAAGTTACTATCAATTTGGTGGTTATTCAATCATTGTTTTTTTCTGATGACTTGCAAAATTATTGGTGTTATTACTCAAGTAATTCATCTCAATTGTGATATTTATGAGAACCGTTATTTGTTCTGCCATGAGGACTTGAATTTGATTGATAAATTCTCCAAGGAAACTGTTTTATGCTTCAGGAATACCTTTGGTAACCCGATCTATACGTACAGAAATCATTTTCCCTCAGGCATAGATTTGCACACAAAGATCAAGTTGAAAGGACATGCATCTAAATTCTCAGAAATAAATGGCTCCTTCGTCAAAGGACCTCAATAAAATATAGTTGAATGTATGCATCCAAGATTAAAACTTGTTTCGAATTTTTATGACAAGTGTCCCTCAAGCATTAATGGATGGCCTTTTGAGTGGACAATAATTTTCGAAGAAAGAAACCATAATGGCTTTAATAAAAGAACTATGGATATCGGGGTCGTATTATGAAGTTTTGAAAACAGTTGGTTGAGAAATATGAGCGATGTGTAATGCAATGAGCGCAGTCTGGCCGCGAATGTTCACCGAGTGCTGTTTAACCATCTTCCAGTGATTCGTCCTTTTTTCCACATGGCAGACCAATGTATCATGTGGTCTTCGAGGAGCAAGGGGTTAATAAATATTCATTTCCCGCCATCGTGTGTCTGCGTCTTGTTTTGATGTTATGATCGGTAAAATCCCCAATCAGACGACTGATCATGACGTTCTTTGACACGCCGAAGATATTAGTTTTATCCAAGGAATCGCGTAGATCGCTCTCAATTTCCGAACCTCTTCGAATTTCGATATAAGAATTTGCATAATCGTGGGATTATCCTTCTTCTCCCCACAAATTTCCGCGGTTAACCAGCTATTACTCGAAGTAATAGGGAATGGGGATGATTAATTGCAGTCCATAGCCTACATCTAATGCTACGATTGATTAGAATTTAAAGTTATGATTAAGACTAGCTTATTAGTGAAACCCGGGAATGCATGTTAACGTGGTTAATGTACGTAGCTTACCTGAATTGTGATACACATCAAAAGAGCAAAAACAATACCCTTTCAAATCAAAACTCTGCCCTACTTTATTTAATTTGTGGTATGATACTATTTTGTTACAATTGATATCCGGAGTCCGTTGCAGATAAAGGAAAACTAAAGGAAAGTGCGCATTTAGGACTTTTTTCATTTACGTCTAAACTTAACTCATTCTTTAACATGTCCCTAGGATGTCTTCCTATTTTGTTTATATGAAACGACATTCAAAGATTTATCAATATAAATGTATCATGTAATCAGTGATGATCACGTGACTAAAATGGCATGGTTTGAGGTTGGAAGAGCACTCAGTTAATGATTCGTCCTTGACTATAGTCCTATATAGCGTATAACCGCTGTGAATGAAAGAGACATTTGTCATCAGCATGATTATTATATGTTAAAGTAGCCTTGGTTCTATTATTTAGGGAGCTATATAAGAGCAAAATTTGGGGTGAATTTAAAACCGACGTTAATCAATTTCATTGAAACGCGTTTTCAGACTTGTTCGATACATTATATGACAATGTAACCCTGGCTGTATGTACATGACTTTCTTGATTCTAACTATATGAAGAGCCTCAATTGGAACATGCTGGTCCTCATTTAATATCATCGCGTTGGTAGCGAGGAGACGGGTTGAGTGACCCGTAGCAAGCGGCGGAAACTCTCCTCCTTATATCACCATTAGTCACCGCAAATCTCGAACCGTAGTTCCTTGAGCAAGTTTTCGAGAAAAAAAATTTCGATGGTGATCTAATCAACTCCTGTAGCTCCCACTGACTATAATTTTCAGCAATCGCGAGACAGTAATAATAAGTGAATAACCACACATCGTTTTATCAATGTGCACTTGACCAAACCAAAGAAAGCCGGTGTAATGATGATTGTTACCATTGCAGAGGCGACTTTTCGAAAAGAATACCCGCCCCTTTTCCCGTTTGTAGATAATCTTTGCACCGCCTTCCCAGGGAGAGAAAATCCAATTCCAAGTCAACGGTGCGAGAAATCGATTGGTAAGTAGTACGTCAACTGTATCCAATATCTGATTTACTTCTGAAAAAAATACAGGCCAAATCACAGTTTTAAGTAAATGAGAGTGAAGAGTTTTCAAAGGCAAAATAGAGTCATAATCCATGTAATCGGGGGGGGGGGGGGATTTAACATGCTAAATATGTACAAGAAGAACCATTTTTATACGGGAAATACAAGAAAAATCATGTTCCTCCTTTGGGTGAGCGCATCAATACCTACCTTCGTGGGTTTTTTTTTTCGTGGGCGCCCCCACCAATTCTTTCACGAACATATAATATAAAAGGTGTGAACGTAATTTTCCCCTCGAATTTCTGAAACCGTTGCCAGAACCGCAGATTTATATTTAGGATCGGCAACATATCTCCATCTATTAACTATTTAAGGGTATCATTCAAAACTCCAGAAATGTTACGATTTACCTTTGAGGGGGAAAACGTCACACAGCGTGCTCACTTTTGGGAGGTGTTTAATGCAATCACTTTGAAACCTGACCGAACAGGTGTAACGCCAGAGATTTCTTGATCTCACGGTGATTCGCCCAACCTCCACCTCTCCTTTTCTCATTAGTCCAACAATTTCCATCACTCTTTGACGGGCACGGAATGCCTCACCACCTTTGCAGGATGACCTAGATGCCCAATAGGGGGCCAGCATCTTGGGGAATCGAAGTTGGTCGCAGGTAGGACGCCCTCAACGCTCGCATAGTAAAGGAATGACGGGAGGGGTAAAGGGTGCAGCCTTGATATTAGTTTCCGAGGTCTCCAGATTCACTGATACGTGAATAGAGCGGGAGACCATGGAAAACTATAACTAATGTCGACTTGCTCAAGTTTTCTAGGGTGAAAATGATGTGCATCATTCATGTCTGAATCCTGCAACAAAAGAACTCTGGTGGGTCATACACTTTCAAACATCCCGTGCATCACAATATGCCTGAAGTGTAACATAAAAGATGATGAGAAGGGAAAATATAAGGAGGAGGATTATCTCATTTAACATCCTCGTCTACAGGAGAAATAGAAAAATGAAAGTGTGTAGATGTTCGGTTGGTTTATTATGATTATGAAGTCGGTGCGAAACGCTCGTAATATGGAGAATATTTTTAAAGGGAAATCACTAAATCTCAAGAGGACGGATTTCTCACCAATAGCGCAGCTGTATTGCCGGATTCTGGTGTTCCATTATAAGTACCTTCGCGTTGCTAGCGCCCTAGCCTTTTTTCAGTCACTCATGTACGTTAGATTTTAACTATTTATTGTTTCATAAATCCATTTAAATTTGGGGATAATTCTTTTAAAAATTATTTCAGTTTCAGTTGATACCCGGGTTTGACTCAAACCGTTTGAGTAATACACTTAAAACAGAGTGCTTAGAAACACCCGTATATAAAGCGCGTAATAAATGATTTGTGTCATTTTGGCATGTTCAGATTATGTTCGAATCTTGTACCTTTCCTAGGATTATGCTTTGGAATTACACATGCTGGACCTTAATTTGATTCAATCTTGACTATAAGTCACCCCACCCCCCTCCCCTGTCCTGGACCTGTCAATATATTTTTCAAAAATAAATATCAAAATGTATTTTAATGTGTAAAAATCAAAATATTTCATTAATGAGAAATGAAGCAAAGGTTTGAAAACCTTCCTGTCCTCATGGTAAATTTAACACCATGACCGGAGAGGTTCCCGCTGAGAAGGGCGCGGAAAAGTCAGATATTATTAATTCCTCAGGCAAAAACAAGCAAAATTGTTTTCCTGTATTATTTTACCCTCGCGTGCAATGGGTTCAGTTACAACTCCTTGTTTGTGCCTGCGGATATAAAATAAAGCGATTATCTTGAATATAATACTTTACACGGAAATGGCCGCCCCTCGAATGGCCTTATAAATACGAACAGGTCAAATTCTTTTACCAAATGATAATTTTGCATATGATATTGGATTTGACTGTTTCATGAATGCGAAGTTTTACTCCAAATGCTGGCGCAATTTACTATCGTTTCTACACTGTGCCCATATTTTATAATGATAATACATAATAATTAAATAGCGCACTTTCCATCATAATTAGACAATCAATCAAACTTCAGAGTAATTTAGAGACAAAAAATTACCTTACGAGTTAACATATTAAGCAATGAACACATTTATGGATGTCTGTCAAAAAGCAGATAATATCTTCATGTTGCCCTTCAGACTCTGTAGTCGGTCCCGCATGAGCGAGGGCCTGTTCCCCCATGGTTTCTTTGAAACCTTGAACTTGTGAAAGATTAGAGTTAGATGATCTGATGGTTGGTGAGAGTTATGTATCAAAGACTTATTCAAACAAGGGAAGACTTTTGGTTCCTTCGTGGATAGCTAGTGCCAACTTTTCAAGATATGGGTGATTACGCTTGCTGGATAAAGTAAGAGTGATATGATTATAAACATTGCGAAAAGTTGAATATAATGCACCTTAGAATGATTGTGATTTAGAAACACCAAAATGACCAGACTTGCCACTAGGGACGTGTACTGACAACAGAGGCCCTGCCATGGTAATTTGATATGGTGACAAGACGGCCTATGTGACGTCATTCCTTTCTCAGGTGAATACTAGCATGACTAGAAGTATCATTTCGAATCACAATAATTTTTTAAAGATATGTTTCTTTTTGGAATACACTACTTCCGATATTAAATCATCTGTCAGAGATTTTTGTTTGAAGACTTGTTTAAAGTAAAAATCGAGATATACCGATTCTGAAAATACTGTTTGTTTAAAATGTACAATCAAAATAAGGATTCGTATAATGACAACTTTCGTGCGTTTGATGAGGTCACTTTCAAAACCGACATTTGGAATTGGCAGGCTAGATATATGCTTGGGCTTTTTCCTTTCCCCGTACTCACCTTGCAATAGCCAAAAGAAGAAAGGACTGAAGTGACCTAGGCTTCTAGTTTCTCGGCTCATTGAGGTTTCGTCCCTGGCCCCTCAAACCGAATCACGTCTTAAAATTTCACCGGTTCACGTCTTCGTTTGGTTTTATTTTGTTATGTTTTGTAGTAGAAGGTCTTGTTGACAACTTTCCCCAGCAAAATATAAATGTGTTCTACCAAAGTAGCTATTAACTGGAATCATATTTTCATTTTTGTAATGAATATGATGCAACAATACAGAAAACATGGAATAGGCCCTATTTATTGCCATGACATATCATAAGGTAGCCACTGTAATGCTTAGGGCAGAACACTAGTTAACTTTATTAATATCCAATGTTTTTGGCTGTATGTGTTGTCACTTTGATATTTGAAGGTTTTAGCTTTAAGTTCTGAAATGTCTTTGTTGATCCATTATAGAAAACTTGCATTCCAGTTCATTTCAATGGTTCGCTCTTACCACACGTATCTTTAAGTTCATTACAAAAATCATATTGCCTCGTTCTAATATTTAACGATATGTTGCACTCGTCAGAGCAAACTCTCTTGAGCAATCGTCACCAGTTCATTCTTTCCATTGGTGTCAATCGCACTCTGAGTATTTTTACCTGGGTTTTTTATTTTGAGTTCCTGAAGTGGTGCTATGAACAGACGATGCGATAGATGCCACTCAAAATATTGCGTCAGGTATAGGTGGAGTCGGGCATCTTCGCCCCGCTAGGGTATACCGTGGCATGCCCCATGGCTGACTCTGAGATCATCCGGAGGAAGTATAATGAGCCAAAATTTGATAAAATATTCAGACAAAAATATATTTCACATATTCCATTTTCTTTTCTCTCTTTTTCATGGACGTGACCCCCCCCCCCCCCCCCCCATCTGTACGCCAGTGATCCGAAGTATAAGTTGCGCGAAGAAAGTCTGTTTGTTGGCGAGGCTAAAACTTTTATGTGTGGGGATGGGGGCGTATTTGTGTTGATTTCTTTTAGGTACAGATGCTCTTGCTAGATATTTAACCATGTTAACCCCGTATTATGTCACCTTATTAAAAAATACAAATTGGAAATTGCCTTAAAGGTTATAAATCCTTTCCCAAACACCCGACACAGACAAACAGAGTGGTGTCAATTGCGAGCAACACTACAATGATTGCAAATTTAATTCTGTATAAAAAAAAAGAAATTTAAACTAAAAATCACCGAGAAAAGTGCCTCACGTTTAAAACATCATGGAAGATGAAAGGGCAAGGATAAAATGTTTGAACTGAAACACACTTTTCTTAATAAATGAACTTAAGGCCCCTGTCCAACTCCGCAAGCTGTAACAAAGATCACCAGCACCGTCGTGTGGCTGACACAGTTCATAGCATGCGGTAGCCGTGTGTTCTCATGACCCATCCCTGGCTAGTTCACCAGTTTAACACCGCCACGATGTTAGAAAGCAGCTACCCTCGAAGATAGGTGTAATCGGTACATGCGAGCAACATCCGTGTTAAGACAATGTTATCCGATGCCCCCAAAACAAAAACTGCAAGAGGCAATAGAACATTTTGCAACAGTATCCAGCCTGCGCCATGGGGGGACCGGCAGACTGCTGCGTCGAGAGGAGTGTTTTTTCCCTACTTCTATACTATGGTAAAATGAAGGAGCTGTTATAAGAGGAAGCACATGAAAGAACTAACATTTTAGCCTTTGAATTTTTTATATATTTTCTTTAAAGAAAAAGAAATGTGTTTCCCATATTGATCAATAACAGTAAACTACGCTCGAGGTTTAAAAATAAACACCGAACACATTGTCACACTGAGATAACCTTTAAAATGTGTTAACTTCGTACCCTTCTAAAAGAGTACGTTTTGAAGTTTGTGGATGTTGTATCCTCATTCCTTGTCTGATTTCGTATAGGGACTTAATCCATTCAAACCGAATGAATAATGACGCCAGTAATCGGATATTTTACCATGTCAACATCAGCAGTAGATCATCTCATTCAATGAGGTGTTTAGGGGTGCTTCGGGATCAAGGAGAATTACAATTAACAATTAAAGCGACGTCTAGAAAACCGGATTCTATTTACCTTCAAGTACATCGGATAGAAATAGAAGTTAAGAATCAAAATACATTGTGATATAGGCCTACATTTCCTATAATATATATCGTGTCTTACATTTTTCTGTGTGTATTTATTAGAACTATTCGAAAGTAGTAAAAACCAATTCAAACATAAATATAAAATTCAATCATTTTACTGTCCATTTAAATGGATTGAAGGAGGAATTTTGAATAACGAATTATTCCTATTGATCTTACCTACATATGGTGTATCTTTACCCTTAAGAATATATGACAATCATATTTTTCCCAAGATATGAACCCTTTAGAAAAAGGGCAAGTTTTATCCTTTAAAGGATTAGGCCAGATTTTTTTGCATCTCACCTGCGAGATGATTTTACAGGGTAGGCGAGGTCGCATGGTATTTAAGTTTCCTCCATGTTCTCCAAATATTTTTTCACCTCTCTCAAATTGTGGCCCCTCTGTTTATGGGGATTTGAACGTTACCTTGGCTTTGCAGGGGGTCCTCTTGAGTCACATGACCAAGCGCCTTTGTCGTCACTAGTGACCTGATTAATCCTTTTCTCTTTTTTTGTGAAAAAACGGCATTCTTCGCAAATTTTAGGGTGTTTTCCGTCAGCAGGCCTGCCGAGGATCAAGCTGGGCGCAGAGAAGAAGGGAAATTTAGAAAGAACCAATCATAAAATGTTCCCGAAAATTTATGTCGTGTTCTTCCACTGGACACCTACAGAGTTTTCATCCGAAATCTTGCTCTATTGTTGTGGGTTTATAGCTTTGGTAAATAATATGAATAGATAAAAAGAGAATTGTTAGGTGTCTAAACCATGCTCAGTTCTTGGTAAAGTTAAATTGGTGATCTTAGTATCTGCATGATATTGTTGACTGGCGACGGTCACTTATACTGAATTGACAATGGTCAACTGCTCCTGTTTACATATAATATTCTGTTATCATTCAAATGTTAGCAAGATTTCAATTTGATACAAGGTTTATTCTATTACATAGGGCCTACATAAATTCATTTCAATATTATTAGATGATAATGATATTCACTGTGTTTTTTAATACTTTCTACCCATTCCCAACAAACCAATGTTGAGAATACTTTGTTCTAATGTCCTTTCAGTGTATGACCCCTAACCTCTTATGCAAAGTATGAAAGTGTGATTTCATGGGGTTGCCCAAATGAAAGACATACTGACCGCCTGCTACTTTAGCTGGTCTCTGCAGCTTCCGAGCAGTAAAACACCACCGTGACCACTGAGACTTGAACTAGGATGTGACAGGTGATGATTTTATTAAGGTGGGAGACTCGGTATGCTTAGTACCACCTTTGTATTTCTCTGTTATTTCTGAAAGTGGGAGTGGAAAGGTGTGAGGTCGTGTGGTTACCGGAATGAAAGACATATTTACCGCCTGCCGCCCCAATTTGGTGGTCACTCCAACCTTTTGACCCAACAGAAAACACTGGTTAGTTGTATCACACCTAGTTCAGGATCATCGAAATGTGTATTTCTTATAACGGGAAACCTCCGAGAAATAATCTTTCATTTCTTTAGTATTGTTAGACGAATAAGCGCCATATGTTAAAACGTTCTATTGTTATCTGAAAATGATGTTGCAATTATAGCACACGATATAGTTGCACTTTTGCAATTCATTCAAAAACATAGCTTCGTATTCTATCAAATTTGTGCATTCATCACGGTCGTCACGTTTACTGTGACGAAGGTTTGTTTATTTTTATTTTTTTAGATATTTTCCAAACTTTTCAGTGGACGTCACTAAAGAAATGACCGCATGAATTAATTTGGTATGTAATGGCCTAAATAAAGTAAAAAAGGCTTAGAATAAATATATAATCATTGAAAATCCTTTCACGAAGTATTTCGTTGAAATTGCCGTCTTATTTAATGTTTCTTGTGGTATTGAATTCTTTTTTTTTTAAATAGGAATAATAACAAATGCAATAATTATTGCTAGCAATTAAGTTGAGATCACCAAACCTTACAAAGCTTTGACATATTTTAAAGAAATCTTTTTTAATTCATTTTAAAGAAATCTTGTAGAATTATTTCAGTAGTCCATCTTGTTCGTTGCTTGTGAACATCTGCACTCTCCAACTTTGTAGATTTAAAGCCGTTGTCGTCTCGGTCCATTCTTGCAGATGGCTCCTTACCCCCTCCGTCTTCACGCAGGCTTTACCACAAGGTGTTGAGTGAAAAGAAATCGGGAATGCGGACCCTTTCCGAACATCTTTAAAGGACAAGTCCACCCCAACAAAAACTTTATTTGAATAAAAAGAGAAAAATTCAACAAGCATAACACTGAAAAAATCATAAAAATCGGATGTAAAATAAGAAAGTTATGACATTTTAAAGTTTCGCTTCATTTCACAAAACAGTTATATGCACATCTCTGTCAGTATGCAAATGAGGGAACTGATGACATCACTCACTCACTATTTCTTTTGTATTTTATTATATGAAATATGAAATATTTTGATTTTCTCGTCATTGTCATGTGAAATGAAGTTTCATTCCTCCCTGAACACGTGGAATTCCATTATTTTAACAATTTGTGGTTCAGGCAAGGAGGTCCTAATCGTCAAATTCCTAAAAATTGAGATATTGTATAATTCAAACAATAAAAAACAAAAGAAATAGTGAGTGAGTGACATCATCGACTCTCTCATTTGGATGTAACTGGTTCGTTCATATAACTATTTTGTTAAAAATAAGCGAAACTTTGAAATCTCATAACTTTCTTATTTTACATCCGATTTTGATGAAATTTTCAGTATTGTGCTTGTCTGATTTTTCTCTATTGATTCAAATCAACATTTTTCTGAGGTGGACTTGACCTTTAATACCTGTACATCTAGTCTATGTGATCAGACCGACTTAAGAAATTGTAACCTGGTCGAAATCCAAATCTGTCCATTTTAGATTACTTCTACCCACGTCAATATTTTGTGTAGTATTATACTGAGCCTATTATAACGTGATCAACGTAACATTTTCAACGTAGGCCTCCTATATCAATAGTGTTCAGGTGCGAAAAATATCTGTAATAGTATTAAGTCACGCTTAAATTCTGAAGCAACATACTATTCTATATAATGTGTATCCTGTGAAGGTATTGTGATGCAATTACACAACTGTGTTTTATTCATGGCGATTCTGTGGTGTTGGCCTACATATTAATGCAATACGTCGCATCAGTCCCACCGCGACCTTACGTCTTCAGAGAATTTTTTCAAGAGCAATTTTTGAGGGGCAAAATGCCTGCCGGCGCGTCCTAGCAACTACCGATTGCTCACACCTTCAGGCAGTTTTCGTACCTTGAGTCTGTAATCGTATTCTAGCTTGTAGTTGACCGGGACAGAGGGGTCATTCTCAAAAAAATGTTACAATTCACAAAAACCGTGTCTCGACTATCTTATGGCCGCTAGCTTCACAACCCTGAACATTTTCTACAAAAATATTATCAAGAAAAGGACAATAATAGACTAGCTCCACAAAGCATATGCAACCAGTGACTAATAAAGCTCTAATTTTTTTACAAAAGCCTTTTATTTTTGCTTTTTGTTAGAATCGACGCTGTCTCGGGTCAGTTTTAGATTTTACTATCATTCTCTTTCTTAAGTAGTCTGTATTTCTTACCTACATTAATGTCTGGTGAGGGCAGCTTGGTGTAAACGTCTGACATACTGCGCTTATCCTAGTACTTAATGATCCGTTTGTGATTAATTTCACTTTTAACTTTGTCCCAAATTCATTTTAACCTCCGTAACGAAGACTGCCACAAGTTTTTTCTCCCTTTCAAACTGAATGATATTATGTGATAATGTGTCTGCAAGTAGAGTGATATTCATCAATAAATAATTGATAGGGAATAATCATATGTGTTTCCTGTATTACACGGAAATGAAGGACTATTCTTAAAAAATGAAATGTATGACTATACAGCTTTAACATCCGTAACGCACCTTAAGAAAATATGCACTTTGGCAGTTCTGTTAGGGATTCAGTATTATATAGGATAAGAGACACCTTTCATGATAAATACAATTTTCAAAGTTAGGGCTGCTAAATAAGGACCACGTTGGACCATAAAGCATAAAGACATTAACTTCCGTAACGCATTAACTTCCGTAACTTTTTTTCTTGAATATGCTACAAATTTGTGCTTTACTTAATCACTCTGGATCATACAGATATAAATCATATAAGGTACCCTCCACCTAGGTACCCATAAAAATCATAGCTATTCATCATTGTCAAATTATTATTACACACCTTATTTTCAACATCACTTTGAAAAGAGGGAAAATTGCCAGCGAAAACAATTTCCCGAGAATTAAATATGATATTTAATGTTTTTGGAATTTTAAATGATTCATACTACAAATTTTGAATATTGGCATCTTCTTTAGAACTTAAAATTTCTAACTTCCTTTGCTATATAAAGCGCATTAACTTCCGTAACAATTACTGTTACGGAAGTTAATACACTTCTCTGCTGTACTTTGCTGAGATTGACAGTACGATTCTAGTTCCAGAACAGGTGACATGGCTTTGTCTAATGCTGAAGTCGGCAGAAATGGTGTAGAGGATGGGAAGGAGAAAAAATAAGCTTAAAGAGAAAGAAAAACTGTTTGCAATGACTCATGAGGAGGATTAATGTATCATCGATCAAAAATGTGAGCGCAAAGCGCGAGCTAAAACTTGTGTATAGTTTAACCTGAAAACTTGAAATTCTAGCATTTTTTGTAAAAATGATCAGGATGTTATCTGAATAAACTATTAATGCGAGTTCAAAGTGCTAGCTGATTTTTTTCGTATTCTGACTGAAAGCTTGACATTCTAAACACTCTTTGTACCAATTACAATAATGGGTATCTCTATTGACACGACTGATTTTTTTGGATCTGAAAACAATAATTTTTTGACGTTTTAATTTGAGAACAAGATATATCCAATAAACAATTATTGCAAAGGTAAAACGCGCGCTTTTTGAGGTTTAGTCCCCAAGACGGGACATTCTACTAACTTTTTGTAATCATAAAAAGGATGGATGTCTTGCTAAGGAAATAATGCGCAGTGTGTGCGAAGCGCGAGCTGAAAATATGTGTCATTCCAATATGAAAACCAGACATTTAAGCACACTTTCAAATAAAGAGGATATAAATTGAATAAAAAATAATTTCATGCAATATGATACATAAGAACAAGTGGGGATTACACGTACATGTATGTACACCATCAATCAACTCTTAATATTCATGAAGATATGCATAGACCAAACTGTGTCACTAAAATAATGCAAATCTTTAAAATGCCATAACTTCGTTATTCCTTGTTCGATTTTGATTTTCGATTTTGCAGTATTTTGTTTGTCTGATTATTATCTGTTCAGATCATATTTTCAGCCTGGTTGACCCCTTTACTGCGCATGAAAAGCGTTGAAATAATCGATATAAGCCTACTGACATGAAAACATGGAAAGGGGTATTTTAAACACTCACGGTTTGTTGGAATCTATAAATAAAATACGTACTTCGATAATCAAACATTTTGGCTATTCGTCATTTTTTTAAATCACGAACAGGATGCGTAATTGTGTATCTCGATGAAACAAAATAATAAAAATAAATCGCGATTAGATCATATAGATTCCGTTAATAATTTATGTATTTGTGAATTTTTAGCCTTATGTTTCATTCACCTTACTTTTTTATTATTCATTTCCCCATGTCCTTTTTTTAATGTTTTTTCTTCTTTTTTTTCTATCTTTATTTTGGCTTTTGGCAAGCGGCGGGATTCCTCGTAACCCAGAGAACTCATCCTGGTTACGGGACTGCGATTGCTATATTTTGTTTATTGCCAGAAAATTATAGATGAACTGCAATTCTGTGGCCCGGTTATTCAGTTTTCTCATTCCAACTTTGAACAAGAACGACAATAAAATTACAGTTTCCGTTTCCTGTTATGTTTTTCACATTTTCTTTTTTGGGGGAGGGGTAGCAAATTAAGCTATGCGTTCCACATTTATCTTTATTTATTGAAAAAGGTTATACGAATACCTAAATATGGATTTTCCTAAGCTAACAAATAAATACTACAATTTGTAACTTAATTTAACTTCCGTAACGAAGATTGATAAGGGTAAATGTCACTTGAGGATTTGATGGTAAAGTATCCTGGGATTACCAGAATTGGTCATGCATTGCTTAGGATCTTGCTTATGATTACTTAGGGCCAGAAACTTTTAAGATGAACTACAATTTTGTGGCCCGATTATTCGGTTTTCTCATTCCAACTGTGAACAAGAACGACAACAAAAATGACAGTTGTCCTTTTCCTGTTCTGTTTTTAACATTTAAAAAAAATGGGGGGGGGGGATGGGAAAATTAAGCAATGCGTTCCACATTCATCTTCAATAAATAAATGAAAAATGTTATACCAATACATTAATATGGATGTTCAGCTGCTGCTGCTGAAGACTCAGCTCCGTTGGGCAGGACACATCTCAAGAATGGAAGACCATCGCCTGCCCAAGATAGCCCTGTACGGCGAACTTTCTACTGGCAATCGTGACAGAGGGGCTCCAAAGAAACGCTTCAAGGACATCCTGAAGAAGTCCCTCGGTACATGCCATATCGATCATTGCCAGTGGTCTACTCTGGCTGCTGACCGTGCTAGCTGGCGACATATAGTCCATCAGGCTGCCTCTTCTTTCGAGGAATCCCGAAAAGATCACCTGAGGGAGAAACGTCGCCGCAGAAAGAATCGCGAAGCCTCAGCAGCCACACCAAACGTGACTTTTGACTGCGGCCGCTGTGGCCGGGCCTGTCTATCACGTATCGGCCTTGTGAGTCACATGCGTGCCTGCAGTCGACGTGGACTGCCTTTATAAATCTTCGTTCGCGAAGCAAGCCAAGAGAATATGGATGTTCTTAAGCTAACAAAATAAGTATTGCAATTTGTAACTTGATTTTAACTTCCGTAACGAAGGTTGACATGGTTAAATGCCATCGAGAGGATTTAATGGTAAACTATCTTTGGATTCCCAGCATAGGTCATGCATTGCTTAGGATCTCAGGTTATAGATGAAAGTTATTTTAAGGTTGCCTCATTCAAATTATGAACAATAAACTGAACGAAAGATTGCAATATTTTTTATGGTACTTTTAGTTAAATGTTATTTGGTAAAATCCTGCTTCTGAAAAACAATATTGAATATTTTTTCTATCTTGCAAACATTTTGGCTTCAGTAAATAAAATTGTTGATACCACACTGAATCTAAATGGTGCGCATTTCTATTTAATCATTTCAAAAGTGATTTAATTGAGTAACATAAGTGAGCAATGCAAACGATTAACCTCCGTAACATTGATATACAGTGCTCGAGTTAATCCGGTCAGTACTTCAAATTGACGCAACAGCGACTTGCCCCTTTTCTGTTGCCACTTTCTCATACATGGTACTTTCACAATATCTATTTTTCAACCCATTCTGTAGACTTAATTTTTACGATTTTTTCCCCCATCAATTGTAGCATTTTTCTGAGAATGACCCAGAGGCGGGGTCGAGGTATTGACCGTGGATGGAGTTCCTTCTAGCGGCAAGGATATTTTTGGCCATGATCCTGCTGGCCTAACAGAACAGTATACCTCTCAAATTTCTCCCCCAGCCAGATTCTCTTGCATGAGGATCGCATGATTTGGAAAGGGCGCGAAACCTTTTCCCTAAAAATCGGCATTCTGCTTGATCAACGCGAATTGAGTGCTTTTGTGGTCGTGTTCAATAAGCAACCTATCTATTATGGAATCATTCATATTTATTTACAATACATTGCTTTGCAAGATAGTGACATTTTATTTACGTTGGAAAAAAAGTAGACGTCAGTGACTGAAAACATAGTCAGCTATTTGATTTTTTTTAGAATGGGTTAAAAACTGAAATGACGTTTTCGAGATAGTAAAGAACATCTTCAATCTTAATCGATTGCTAGGGAATTTTCGATTCTCTTGATTGATATCAATAAATTCATGAAATTATAGCACCAAGCCAAGTCGAAGAATGGACTTTTATTTTATAAATATGAATGCTCTTCCAAATTACCACTAACATAAAATTATTTCATTATCGCAAGTGCACAAGGATGAGCATGAAACTCACTAATGGCGGTCTGTGACGAAGAATAGAGTTCATATTCACTTGGTCTACAACCAGTTGGTCTACTTTCAGATAATCTAAAACCACACAGACTAAACCCATTTGGTCTACTATCAATTTGGTCCTATTGCCGCATCGTTTGTCAAGATCATAGACGTTGTGTTTTTATAATGTGGTGCTGAACAAGTTTCTATTTGACGACATGGATAAAAGCTAAAATGGTAAATGGGCTTAATGGAAATTAACCCAAATGGCCAGTAGACGAAATGGTTGTAGACGAAGTAGGATTAGACCGTGTAGGATGAGACCAAAGTAGACAAAGCGGGTGTAAACGAATCGGCAATTTACCGTCCAATTACCATTTACCAATAATATCAATGTTTCATGAATCACAAGGGCAATAAGGATTAACATAAAATTCACTAATGACGTGTCTTTGACGAAGAATAGAGCGTGTACCTAGCTCCGTGATCACAGGGGTTCCATATCCTGTGCGCGCTACTACCATGACTACTTGTGATATCTCGTAATTATCTCATTTAGCTAGGTGTGCTGACCAAGTTCAATGGCCTCTTTCACCTGTCTCTCAGCATGTGTTTGCACATTCCGCGCAGGTAGACCTCGGGACCTCTTAAACCCTGTTACACTTCCAGATTGACTCCCAAACGATCGATGGCTGACAGAAGAGTGGCCATGTGGGGATAATGCAATTCCTAGCCCGGTATGTTGTCATTCTGAGCATGCTGGTGTTTGGCGCTCGTCGTCCTGACAGGGATAAGGCAAAGTTTACTCAGGCGTTGGCACTTGCGTCAAAGAAACCCCGGAATGTTCCTGTCTTCTTCGGTCCCACGCTAAAATGCAAGAGTTTTTTACCATGTAGTCATAGCCTTTATACATCAACATCCAGTCATTGACTTAATATAAAACAAAGTAGAAATGCTTGTACTCCTAATACATAAAATTCTTCAATTGCTTGACTTATATTCTGTATTCTGCGGTGTATCCATGCATAGTTTGCGCCATCAAATATTTCTCAGATTGAATTACTTTTATGGAATTCATAGGTTATTACTTGATCCGATTCCTACACAACTTTAACACTGGTTGAATTTCAGCTCGGCTCCGAAGTGGTTTATTCGTAATGACTTTCACCCAAAATAGGATGCGAGGAAATGTGCTATGATTAAAGCGATTCGATAAGGCTAGTTAAAGTCAAATCTAATCGCATCCTTCGAAATATGGGAAACAACTTCAAGTGTCTTAAAGGGCCGGGTATCCTTAGGAATTTTGTAAAACATGAGGGTACCAATGGGGAAACATGGATGGAAAGCCAGCCAAATTGTCACAGAAATATAAACACCGTCATAAAAAAGAATCCAATTGCAAACTTAACAATGATCGCCATCTTGTCTGTTTTATCCTCATATATACTGTCAGCTTAACTCATTTACAACTATGTTGGCTAGTGTTTCATAATTATGCTTCTTTCACTTTATTTGAATTAAAGATTCAGAATGAACTTGAAATTCTTTCTTTTTAATTGAATAAAATTTTAGTTAATTTGGGTATTTAATAGATTCGTTACTCCGTATTCGAAGTCTTCCTTGGGATATTCGCATAACTGATCCCTCGAAGCATTTGGTAATGGAAGCAAATCTTAATTGGACTTTGTTTAAACGAATAAAAGCGTGATTGCTATGTTAAACATGTTAAATAACCATATGCGTGTATATACCATCAGACGGTTACCCTATCAAAATTTCCCATTTACTTTACTGTGGATTCTGTCGATATTATTTAGGAGTGAATATCTTATTCGTATAATTTGTTATTATTGTTTGGCTTGTCAAATTTTGCTTGATAAAAATCACTTCCATTCGGGAGTGAAGATCATTTTTTGCTTGCGTGTCGAATATTTAATGACATCACAAACCAACACCCCTTCTTAGAATATCCTTCCCAGGCTCCTGTAACCTTCGTGAGAACGTTTTCAATTAGAGCATGCTAAACAATTAAGTACTAGTAATACCGTCTTATGTACAAATATCTCCTTTCCCTTTCTTTTCTTGACTTTTTTCTTGGAGTGAACTCAAACGTTTTATGGATATATATATTCTTTGGAATTTATCATTTTTGTGGGTTATTTTTTTCAACAATCTCTCAATCTTTCATTTTCATTCCATCAGGATTTCGACGGCCATCTGACCATCGCTTTTAATGATTGATACCTGTATACGAGTAAAGGTAAGATTCATTCATGTTCACAGAAAAAAAATGATGCTTCACCCTAATTTATTTGTCTAGTTTCTTAGTAAAAGCCTGTGTTTCTTCCGATAAAGTCACACATCCATTAATTTGTGGAGATTCTTTATTCGTCTTACCCTGAAAGAAATACATTACTGAAAGTGCAAACAAAGCAAAATAAAACACACTTTTGTTTGATGGCAAGAAAGAAATGTTCGTAGAACTTACGAATATAAGGAAGAGCAATTGTAGAAGGCAGAAATGTGTGCGTAGGGAGGGTGTGTGTGTGTGCATCTGCGTCAGATAGCGAAGTAAGATGGAGAAAACTACAATGCCTGTAGCAATATTTCATCATGCTTATAACCCTGATTAATTTTCATGACGAACCCATGAAGTGGATTAATCAAGGGATACATAACCATGTTTCATCCATTAAAAATTCACTCAAAATGCTCTTGAAGCCTCAAGCGTGTTTGTTTTCCCCTCCTTTTTTATTTATTTATATATTTTTATTTCTGTGGTGGTAGCCTGCAAATCGTTACCGGTGTGTTCTCCAAATCGAATCCGATGTTAATCGTGTTGCCCCGTGAACTGAAGACATAATCAAAATGAGATCAACTTCTTCACGTTAGGGGGTCGGGGCGACTGCACTTTTGGTTGCGGCGTTCCAACGAGACCCCTCGGTAGTCTTTAAGATCCAGCCGTTTGATGCATTTTCGTGAATATGCTTTAGCCATCTTGAAGTCAAACAGATCACGGTTATAATAATCATTAAATACCGTCTCCTTAAGTAATTTTTACCTTTCGTTGTTAGTTGACTACAATTTTAGCAGGTGTTTGTAGTGAAGGTATATTTTTAACATTCCCCATACGTTTGACGACAGTAATCATCCATTAGAAAATATGGCAAGCATTGTCTGTGGATATCGTATGAAAAGTATACATTTATTTTTACGTTTCGTTTTTAAATCAAGAAGACAAGGTGGAAGTTGTAGTTGACAATGTGTTCTTGAAACTAAACCTTTTATTTTTGCCATGCTGACTATTAAGGTAGCAATTACCAAATCCAGTACCTATTTTTCATAAAGCTTCTTCAAATTGATAAAATGGTAACTTACAATATATCAAACTTTATTTTTTTTCGCATTTTATGAAAGATATGCATACCTGGAAGTATTCATGTCCACTGGAGATGTGAAAGACTGCAACCCGAAGAATACTAGTTTTCGCAATGACTGTAATCACGTTTATTAATTCTGTAATCCCTAAGCGCCTTTGTGCAAGACTAAATCACGTAGCACACCGGTAACGATTTGCAGGCTACTAAATCAAATAGATTGCAGGCGTAAATATTCAAATCTGAATGGTACGCGCCTTAAAACCCAATATAACAACAACAACAACAACTTTGAGAGTAGCGAAACGATCTTAAAAGATGAGTTGCTATGAAATAAGAGATGGGCGGGGTTTCGTTAATCCAGCGTTCCAAAATATTAACAGAAATGTGACCGTTGCATCCTAAAGAAAATTAATGATTATGATTAAGCTCGATAGAGTGTACAAACACTTTTTCTAATACTTGATAAATGAAAACCCAAGGGGATGAATATAATATTGTGATGCATTTTGGGTTTCGCTCGAGGCACCTACATGACGCACTCAAATCACAACCTAATTACAGGGTGGGGTTTCGGAATATTGGGTTAGAATGTATGATATGTCAGGTCGCATATTGGGTTTTAAATCGTTTGGATGTGATTCAGAAGATTAGTTACAGCCTATACGAACGCATTACACAAAAAACAAAGTTCCATCCTAAAATCAGTTAAATACAACATATTACTGATAAATGATATTACTGAACATGCTTAATGGTCAATAAAGAAATGACCAATGATCCACACATATATACTTTGTGCAGATAGGCTATTATAGTTACAAGGGGTGATCTCTTCTTTCCAAGCCGCCAAGTGCTCTACTATGATGGCTGCTTTAAAATGGAATTGTATATTTTGTTGATGTCATATATTCGCTTGATGTTCTTGAAATTGCCCAGTTATAAACAATTGCTCAGGTTGGAGAATTGTCCTAGATGTAAATGGCTAAATTATGATCCACTTTTTAAAATACATCTTGAATGTCATATTATGATCCGCTTGACTAAAAGGAGACGTCATTTCGATGTATAAAATGATATGTAAAAACAAAATAGTATTGATAATAACGATCCGGTTTTTGTCTTTCTTAACCACTCCCGCCAATATATATATATATATATATATATATATATATATATAATAGTAATGATAATAAATAAATTAGATAAATAAATGAAATGAATGAATGAGTAACAGTAAGTTGAATTAAGGTGTGCGTGGTTTCATTGAACCAATTCATGATTGATGTTGTCATGATTTTACATCGTCATTCTGCAATAATTTTCGTCCCATATCGCCCAAGACAGGCGTAGAAGATTTCAGGAACACACCGTGCAATCCATCGCAGTCCTTCCTTCTACTTTACGGTGCTTCGTCTTTTGTCCATTTGCAACCGATCGATGGGTACATTTGCCACGCATGTCACCGATTTATGTCACCTGCTTGTTACCCATAATCATGTTACCAGCGAACAATATTTGATCAACCGGTACACGGGGTCAAAAGTACAATAAATATCGACCGGCCATGCCACGAAAGAGCCACCGTTCAAACTTCAAAGGCATAGGCATTAATGTAATGTATATACATTACTGAGCTGAGAGCTTTGTAATACAATAGATTTTTGCTTTGTTCCTATATGTCTGAACGTTCACTTGGTTTACCTGCTTTTTGGAACAGGTGAGTATTGTGTATCATTAATTCTGAATAAGTCCTCAAGAAGGTATCAATCTCTTCCCGTGCAATAATATTGTTGGTGAGCAGGTAAATACAAGATCCCGAGCTTGTGCTTCCAGCTGTTTATGTGGTTGTTTTGTTTTAGCGGTTTCTTTTGGGTTTTTAAGGTAACTAAAAATGGAAGATAAAACATGATCGCGAAGGATTTCAATTCTATCACAATAAGACAATGGTGAGGTCTTTGCCGTTACTGTAGTATCTTGTGAAATGTGTCATAATGAACTGAATTTTTTTTGTTCAGGATAACCGAGATTTGCTTTTATCAGACAGTTGTACATGAATTACGAAATATTGCAGCGATAGACCTTGATTGATGACATTTTAAAATAACTCATTCTACATCTACTGAAGATGAGTGAGGGCATGGATCTACCTGAAGTTATTTTGTTTTTAATCAAGGAATTAATTTTGTCTCAAAAAGGTAGCTATATCATGATATCGGATACCTATTAAGTTTTAAAAATGGATTTGCACCCGTGTCACGTATAACAAGTGCGTTGAATTCTTTAGTAATCTTCATTTTGCATTAATTTTTATGTGCCTACCGACGATTTTGAAGCAACAAAGTAACGTTGATCAAAATCTATTCACAATTCAACATTTAAATATTATAGAAGAATCATAATTCAATTACGATTTCCATTTGTTAGGGGGTAGATTTGCCTTTTATCATGGGCCTATATGTCCATGCTTCTATCGACCACGTTTTCTCTTCCTCGACCGTCTACGAGGCGTCGAAATCACGATCTTCGGAGTGAAAGTTATTCGTCCAGAAGTTCATACTCTCATTGTGGATGCAAGGTCACAGAATCAGTCATAACATTACTAGTCTCATATCCAGGATTTACCGAGGGATTTTTTGTTTATCAAAGCTCTGACATTACGAGATTGTCTTCAGAGTCTCCGACTATTGATCATGCAGTCATTAATCATATTAATAAAGCGGTACCTTCCAGGTTTGCGCGTTGAACCCCCATCACACACTTGTATTCTCATTTGTAGATTGGTATAACTCAATCAAAACTATTTTTTTTAAAATACTACATAGGCCCCTCGCGACCACGTATATTCGCCAGTGGATATTATGTCGCACCCTGCTATATGTCAGTCAGTTCATAATACCTAGGGTTTTTTTCAGTTAATTTGTATTAGAATGCAGTAGGCAATGTGAAACAAAATTTTCACACCGATTATCATGCTCGTGACTTTTGATGGGATGAAATTTTAGAATTGTTAAGTCCTATGTGATTATTTATGTTTTATCCAGCAATTTTCATCCTACAGTTTGAGTAGGATTTGATCCTTCTTTCCATCATGTTCATAGAATGAGCAGACCAGAATTCTAACCATTAAACCGAAACGTCCGCATTTTCATTACAAAGCTTTATGATTACAAGGTGTTTGGAATGAAATCATCCGGGTGTCTGAAGCAATTCTCATCATCAACCGTTTCGCTTCATGTTCTATTCAATAACCAGAGTGTCCAAACTCGAGAGTAAGTGATATCTGCTCTATGTATGTAACCTAATGAAGTTACGATCATCTCCTACCACCTTGTCATCAAGGAAAATGTGCTAACGACATCACCAAGGTCACCGCCTTAATCAGCAGAGAATATGGCATCCACCAAGCGGGAAGCGTTCAGGACATCTTTGTTTTTTAATTACCATTACAGCAATAGCGAGTACGTCAGCGTTAAGGCGTGATAAAAACACGTCATTTACTTCAGCATATCGTGATACCTATTATCTTTCAATTTTATTTTTTTCCTAAGCAAAATTGTTCATGATTATGAACTTTGTAGTCTTCCTAAGCAATTTCTGTTATCTTATGAAGAAAGGGCTCGGTGTGTTTTGACATCTGGGGCCCGTTTCATAAAGGACTTGCAAATGTTGTAACTTTGCCATTACGACAACAACCATGGTAACCTTGATTATGATTGGCAGCTGAGCCCTGTTACCATGGTAGATGCAATTGTGGCAAAGTTACAACTGTTGAGTCCGAGAGGACACACAAATTGTCAATACACTGAGCGATGTTTGTGCGCAAGTTGATCGTGGTATCATAGATGGCGTCTCCTTTTCTGAGATCGCAGAAATATAGTGACTACACTAGATACTATAGATTAATTATTGCGCGGTTTACTGGATAATCCTGGACTCGGAAATAATTACTGTCATTAATCGCCTTTTCTGTACATTATGGAGCGGAAAGTCCATTTCGGATGGGATGATTGATTCGTTCAGACCATCGCTACATTTTTCTTTGATCTAAGGGAGACATTGAACTTTACAAATGACGTTGAACCAGTCCCCTTTTCACCTTTACCTTCAAGATGGATATACATGTAGATGATAAATATAGATGAATAAACAACTAATAACTCTGATTGTAGAGTAGACGTGATCTGAAAGTCATAATTATAAATGTTTGCATTGGCAATATTGTACATTTAGAATCGGACTTTGCTCTGTTTATTCCCCGGGTTTGTTCATCATAGAATAATTACGAGATAGCTCATTGTGGGGAGCAATTGCTTCACAATCCGGCGACTTGTGTTCACAACCGATTTCTTGCTCTCGTACTTTTTGGTAGTGCATTGACATATTAAAATGAATATACCTTATCATTGCCAGGTCACTTGAAGTAAAACAATCGGTCCTTTAGTTGCTTGCTAACAACATGAACAAGCATTCGTATTTGTAGTTGCCAGCATCACTTCCCCATCAATATTGCTATTGTTCGGGGATGTTTGGCCATTTATCTAAAATATGCCTATATGCTCTCTGTATAGAGAATTGAGCAAGGTACCGCAGGTTCTACAACCTCTTTGCTACATCGGGCGAGGAGGGGTGGGGGTCTCCTCACCAGTAACACATTATTAATGATTAAAACCTCGATAAACCTCATTAGTAAGGTATTATCTTTACTCTTGAGCTATTGAAGTTCGCAGACTTCTTCCGTTCATTCACCTTCTCATTGAGTGTCCCTAGAGCTGTTAATTCATTACTCCAGTCTTTCCAAGCGGGGCTCTTGCCACCGAACCACTCAGCCAGAAAGACCACAGGGACATTGAAATGTGAGGTAATTATTTACGTGCTTTTATCGAATCTAAAAACTAGAAGAGAAATGTGTGAGTTAATGAGAAAAAGCTCATGTCGTTGAACTCTTGATGTCATTACCCAATAGATGATTTTTATGTTATCGCCTAATAGATGATTTGATTTATTATCTAGGTCAGAAAGATGGCTCTATAATGTTTCAAATATGAAAAAAACGCGAATTTAAATTGCTAATTCCTACCATAACTTGAATCATGTTAAACATTTGAAATAATAAGTCATATTTGAATAGATAAAGAAATATGCTTCATATTCTTTCTGAAACAACTCCCAATTTGGTCGCTAGTTCTCTACCTTTTTATTTTACGATTATTTCATGTCGTTGAGACGAATATGCGAAAGGGGCTCAATTAAATATCCTTTCCAGGTAATAATATGGTCTCTTTATAATGACTGGGAAGTCTCAACAACTCTATTCTGCAAATAGCTGTTGTCAATCATAGTTGTCAATGCTTATATACCCTCAAAATTAGAATTTTCTTACAACAGCAATTTCGTGACATTTCTTTTCATTTTCTTCAATACCTTCATTGGCCTCTTACTAAAGCGTGGGAAACAGAATTGATTCGGTTCGATTATCCCATAGTTCAAGCTCCATTTACATCGGTGATTACATCGTTGATTACATCAGACCGATCACAACAGTCGCTTTATTTTGAATTCGAAAGTATGGGTCGATGTTTAGTCAATTTCGTTTGTGTGACGGGGGATTTAAAGCGAACATAACGAGTATAGAACAACTCACCGACGATCAAGGTCATTACACCGTATAATAAATCGGAACATGGAGGTATTGTTTACCTTCCAGGTCTAAATAAAGAACATACGCCCACCTTGACACACCTGACAAGCTGATTTGAAGTAACATTCCGTCTCGCAATGGTGGATTGAATGTTTCTTTGTGTTTCTAGTTGATAGCTCGAAGCCTTCAGCACGCTCATCATCTTTAGCGTACTGCAGGTGAATTTCCATTGCAAGAAAATTAATGTCATGATCTTGGAAAAGTCACACTTGCGAAAGTGGGACGAAGTGGGTAAGTTTAGAGAAGGGCTTGGTTCGGTTCACCTTTAGAACATATACCGCTGACTAGAAAACCGTTCAATTCATATTTTACAAACTTAAAAGAATATATAGTTAAATGTGGTTTTCCAGAAAATAATCTTACTGGCGCGGTCTGCACGTCTCCCAGCGATCCGTGTATAACCTTTTTTCCAATCATATTACTGAGCGCCGAGCTATACAAGGCAAGAAGGCCCCGTTTCTATAACTCGGGTGGGGGTCGAACCCACGACCTGACGGTCAAGAGGCGGACGAGGTGAACATTTACAAGGTGAATGAACCTCTCTTGAATCCATACAGATGCTAGGGGTAGAGAAATTGTAGGCCCAAGTGCATTCAGTCAGTCACCTTTGCATTATCACTTATGGAAATAAGCACCTCATGGTTCACTTACCTCGCGCTCTTGACTATGAATGCCGTGTGCAAATAGTTCATTGCCAAGGCCATGCAGAGCGACCATGGATTCACTCGCCCGTGATGAGCAGTGGTGAGCACGAAGAGACATTGAACCATCCTCATCTTTTGGATCGTAAAAAAGAAGAGCGGTTGAATAACAAATATAGATTGGAACAAACAACCCAAGCTTTATAAAGAAGATCTAGTTTTCTTCAGCCATGGGTTATTGAACCTCTTGTCTTTGATTGATAAGAGCTCTGTGGTCTATAGGCGGTACAGTGGGTCCTGTATTCTTTAACATAATTGTGAAGACTGAGAAATGTTGAGCATTATGAACATCGGATGTTTAGTGTGTTATGCTCTTTCAGTTCTTTGCTGTGGGAGATCAGTAGATCCAAGATTGATTTTCATCCATTCCTAATTTTATAAGACTGTTCCAAACAAGGTGACTGGTCATTGCGGCTAAGTGGTAGAGCACCCATGGACCGGAAGTCATGATTAAAAACGGGATCGGGTTCGCGACGTATTAGAATGAAGACGGGTAAAGAATATTTTGACATGCAGGGTCCGCTGGGTGTACAGTTCATAAGAGCTGTGCCTATATACCCGAGGTATTAATAAGAATCGTCGTTATCATATGCATTTCATTCAAACAATAAGTGTTTAAGTTTCTAGCTTCTTGACATGATTTTCAATAAACACACACATGTGTGTGTGTGTGTATATATATATATATATACATATATAGGTATGTATCAATATAAATATAATATAATATAGTATTTGTATTTATATATCTATACTTTGGCCTATACGCAACAAAGTCACTGTGAAGATAATACATGATTAGGATAATATGATACATACAACGGTCATTGACACAGTGTACTCATGATTTAACATTAGTCCTCATAATCCGTCTGTTTGCTTCCTGTGGTTCCATTAATATGAATTCAATGGATTTCACGCTGTTGGTAAATTATTGGGTTTGTGGTTTTTAAGTGTAGGGCTTTTAGCCTTACAAACACACTCTTGATCGTACTCCCACCCCGATATGTGAAAAGATGAAAGAGAGAAAATAGCCAAAGAAAATGAAAATTCCAAAGGGAATGTAAAACAATTTTCATAGGCTTGTTATGTAACTTAAACTAATATCGAATGTTGTATGCTACACCATTATTTTATCAGATTTTAATTTGGTTTCCATGACCACCAAAAATGCATTACATTGTTGCAGATGAGCTGGATGATAGCGCAAGATTGTGTGTACCAAATACATGATAAATCTGGTAATTGCAATGCGCATTCTCCCGAATCAAGGTACGAGGGGAATAACCTTTTTAATAACACCATTTTCATTACTTGGATTCTGAATTTAGTTCAACCGCCTCTCTGTTATTGTACGCCATCCTAGTAGGTCCATGCTACTACACACACCGAGGCCGCATCAAATCGTACATGATTGTGTGTGGAGGATGCGAGTGGTTTGAGGGAAGGAGTGTGTGCGTTGTCACACACAGATTTATCGCACAGCTTTCTAAACACTCTTATTGCATTTCCTCCCTTAACATGCTTAAAGTGTGCGCACCACCCATCACCAATGAAAATAAGCTATACTATACTCAAACGCACTTTCCTTGCCGACTGCTTATTCATGTACGCTGCAGCTATTACACAAATTTCGAATCTTAGCGCTTTTATTAAGTTAATTTCATTTTATACTGAATGTCCTTTATTCTTTGCAGATGCGAAAGGCCAGTTCTGCAAGAGAATATCGACAATTCGACATCATTGTCGTCATTAACAATTATTTATTCGCAACATGTCATGCAAAAGATGGAGCCTCAGATTATGTTTCTACATATTCTATACATTTCTACATCTCGTTGAGTATAGGTCTTATACATTTTAGACTTCAGCAGGTATATGCATTTTTTCTTATGTAAAGTTTTTAGTTTTTATGTTTCAGTGATTTTTTTTCCTCAATTTCAACACATTTGTGGTTTTTGCGAAAATTCAGACTTATTCATAAATCTTCCAGATTACATTTTTTGTCACATATAGGTAATTTATTATGAAATAGCCAGATGCATTCACTGAAAGTGAGATATTCGCTGAGTGTTTCACCATCATGTCTGAGAGAAATTGTAATAAAATCTCTTTCAGGCGTTCTTGGGTGCTCCCCGAGAAACCCAATCCATAGCGCACAAATATATATCCAGGCCGTGAATGGCACGTTATAGGATTAACTAACTTATCCTATGGCTCGCTAAAGACATGCATCCTCTTATCTGCTCTAAGCTTACGGTAAGTGTCAGTGACCGGGAGGGATGTACACAAAGAGGAACTATTTTGAACTCATTGGAAGCATACATTCACCTGTCATGTATGTTTTACTGGGATCTGAAAGGAGGTGAATCGGTGTCACCAAAATATATAGACAATACAACGCCTTGACGAAGTCGCCTTGTGGGTCATCCACCCACACAGCACGCAGAGGATTAAGTCGGAATCAGACTGCGATTATTCAAATATTCGAGGTCTGTTTCGTCAAGACTAATGTAGAAGTGTACGTTTTTGTAGTTGCTAGTTAACATGCACAAGTTTACAAATAGGCATATAATGGCGGGAAAATTAGGAAGCTGTTATATCCTGGTGCACTGGTAATTCATATTTTGTCACAGTTCGTTGAAAAAAATTAAGTTGCGTGGGCTTTGTACACCGATTTTTTTATTCAAGAAACAGTGATGTTTAGAGGTTTCTTTTTTGTTACTTTCATGAAGTACAGCCATGACAGCTAGATAACATAATTTATCTACAGTTATCGATATATAGGATAACTCTTGTCTCTTGTCAAATAAAAGCCCTCTTACTATTTTATGATCATTTTTTTTCTCACTTTTCTGCGTCTTCTTCTTCTTCGGAACATAATGAATGGTGTGTGCGAACTGCATTTTTTTTAGTTTATCATAAGGCTAATTTGATTTGAAGGATTCGAATGAAATGACTTTTATCATAATTTTTTTACCATTTGGTAAAGTTATCTTGATTATCATCTTAAAATTGTTTTGAAGAAATATTTGATCGGTGCATTGTGCAGAGAGATACATATTAAGATTAGTACTCGGTGAATGACCCCTTGCTCTTGAAATCTACATTAAATTACATTCTCGAATTTCTGCATAAATCACGACTTATTGTGACTAATGTTGACGTTGTTTACGATTAAGTGCATATTCCCATTACTTTTTTCCTATTTATTCCATTGCCTAAGTGACGTCAAAAGAGAAAAAGGTGGAAGATAAATGTGTTTAGGCCTATTATTCCCAGAATAGTTGCATTCTGGTCCCTCGCTATTTCTTCTGTGGGTTTACTATTTATCGGTCCACGCTTGAGCAAGTCACCATAGTGGTTGTTTCCGAGAGAGAGACAGAAATGGGGAGTGGGTAAGAGAAGAAGCAATTGTCTGTGTGATAGAATGAATGAAGCAGGGGGGCTGGTGATGAATGGGAATAGGGGTAAGAATAGGGGGCAAAGCCACTTCGGATCAGTCATTGTTATTCATCGGGGCGATAATCACAGGGCATTAGCCCTTGCCTTTTATGTCGTGAGAGGGAGATTCTGGGCGGAAGGTTGGTTCATTGACCGTTGTATAGAGTGAGTCCGCCAGTGGGTAATTGATCGTAAACTGACAATCATGCTAGTATGTACATCTGTTTAAGGGTCGTATCCTGTCGAGGGTTAGCGGGCGCTGCTGTATGAGCCGATCGTCAGTAGCAATGATCCTGTGATGCAGAGCGGACGTACGGAAACCTGCCTCTACTTTCTGGAACCTATATCCTTACGGCAAGTTGGCCTCTCGCGTGTAGTAAAACCATTGGAGTCGGACTTTCTGGTGATACTATAGTTGTATAGTCAAGTGGTTCATTTTCTCGCAGGTCTCTTACGGGTGTGGAACATACCTAGAATAGATATTTCATCATCAACATCATTTTGATGTACATTGTCAGGATTATCGAAGAAAAAGAAATTGTCTTCATAACTCACCGATGATCATGACCTCAATGTACACTTCGAAGTCTGTTGGCATTGTTTATACTTCTACAACTTTATGAAACGGTGTCAACTATAAAAAAAAAATCGATTCCAATATCAAATGAAATACCGATACAAACTGCTTTAGCCTGAGACTCACAACGACATTATTCGAAAACAGCAAAGACGTTACCTGCGAGAAGAATTTATTCAACTCGCGGACACATTAATCATCATAAAAAGCACGTGCAAGGCCATAAGGCATAAATAATATTATTTCCATGGCCATTGTAAACAATTTGGAGCTTTAAATTCAGATTTCCACCGGTTTTACCAGATTTAAACAGCTTTCACAGACTTGAAGGTAAGAGGTTTTGAAATTTGATACTAAATTCAAAGTTGAATTTGATTGCCAGGGTGAATTTCTTTTTATACAATTTCTAAAAATAAGTTAGTGTAATTTAAAGCATAGATGCAAAACAGCAGGGCTTTGTATTGAGATTTCGTCACCCACATAGATAACAATAGATAATAATAGATAATTATGGTCTTGTTTGGATGGGTGTGTATAGGTACATTGTAGGTGTATGGATATTTGCTGAATGAAAGCATGAACTTTACTGTTTTATCGTGTTACACAAATACACAACTCATGTAGGGACCCCATATAGAAACTTCTGAGCAAGTTCTTTCGCACTTCGAATGCGTGTGTTTTTGCAGGGTATATGCTTGAACTGAATGTGTGAAGGGCCTCCTTGGTAATCGTCCTTTGTTGATTAGACCTAAATTTAGTTTCAGAACATTAAACCAGTGTGTCTGTATTTGCATGCAATCATGCACCAAAAGCGAAACTAGCCTCGGGCAAGAACATTTTAATAAAGCGAAAAATAAGAGTGCAACGACACATGAGCCGCATGACTAGCCGATGTTCGTCTCATTCGCACGGTATACTTGATCGTCGATTCCTTTTTTTGATTTACTCGATGTTTCACAATCTGGTATTCTGGTTCTCCTAATCACCGAATTGATTTGTAGAGTTTTAGTCGAGCATGTTTTGGCGGTCATTTGCCTCTGTGTCTCGCCTTGTAAAATGATGAACCAAAAGGACATGTTACTTGTACAGTGGGTGAACTGTGATCAGAATGTAATCATTTCGTACGAGGAAATTTCTATACTAGAAGAATTGTATTTCCGGGGATTTTTTGTTTACACTTTTAAGTGTAAGTATATAGGAAACATTCAACGACCAACACCTCGTGATTATGTTGCAGCACTGCAATATACATGTAGTCCTCTCTACTTCAGATAATCCGTATTGAAAAAGGATACTGACATTACATGCAGGTTCGAAAGTGTTTTTGTTTTGAAGTCGGTGATGATAAAATGCAGTTAAGGTGAGGTGTTCTTTCTCCTGACACAAAATAATAGAAACGCTCACATTGTAGGGGGCCTTTTTAATCAGTGCTCTTCATCAGAACCCCTCCCCCAATCCACCCCTCCTTCCTACCCTCTCATCCCGATGATATAGCCCATCTGTCTAGGATAGCTAGGGCAAGAACCCTTTAAACGATTGACCTAGTTCGGAAGGGGAGGGTGGGTTTCCGTAACGGAAAACCCCCCAATCCCAAAGCATCAAAGAAAGTCATGTTGTCTCGAAGCCTTTCAGGCATTAACCCTATTAAGCTATTTCTTGATGTAACCACTATGTATATCACCATCGTGAACTCTGTTATGATCAAGGTGCATGGAGAAGATGGGTTTTCAAATGCTTGCTTGATCATTACATTGATCTTGAATCTTGATTTTAGGTACTTCAAAAGAGGATGATAATGAGTTAATGACTTTTGAGGCGAGAATAGGTATCAATTTTGTAGCATCTTGAAATTCTCGGAATATTTTTTTTTAAATTTTTCTCCCGTTGAGTTGAGTTTTGCTTTTATATTGGCTTACTGCACACTCTTTTATAATTTCAATTGTCAACGTTTCTACACCAATTAATGAATACCAATGAATGACTTTCAAAGCTCCTAATTAATGTATAATCGTGTATCAAGAATCTTGTTGTGTAAGTATTGTTGGATAACCTTTCCACCCTGTGCTTATTTGCCTTTTATTATTCGTATTATAATACGAATACTTTCATTGTTATTATTGTTGTCGTTATTATCATCATGTGATAAATAGAAGAAATAATGTAACTCTATAGCCTTTCCTACAACTCTACACAGATGCGATGCAAGAATCTATGTTGAATTAGCCTCTGCACCCCCCTTTTCTTTGAAGTTCCATACCCCTACATCGAAAGCCTGGTGTGAATCATATTTCTCTTCATGCTTCACAGCTACCACAGAGGGCCCCTTACTTTACAATCGTTGATCAGCTGTAACGAAGATCGGGATCTCTGGGACTTTCAAATCAGGAAGAAAATTTGCACAAGGCGATTCTTACTCTGTAAGAGGATGTGACATGCAACATGCCTTTCCATGTTACGTGGTCTTTAGGAGAGCTTTTGTTCTCTTACTCTTAGGAGCAATCGAGAGAATCATTGCCGCTCGTAACCCTTGAGTAACCTGAAGCACGTTCGATGGAAGGCAAATGATCTCCAGGGCAGTGGCTCGTTCTCTCCTATTGGGTTCCCTCTGAATAATTGACCCGATGACAGATTGATGAAGAGAAACTTAAACTTGACATGAACCAATGAGGAATCAATGGAGAAATAATAGAGGTTGAAAGGGAGAGGAGGGGAGCTGCAGAAATGCCTAGGGAAAACGATTAGATTGAAGAAAAGAAAAACGGCGCTATGCACATGTCTCTTCTGCGATTAATGAAGTTACACTGCCATGAATATCTGACCTCTTTATTAAACCCCATACACAAGAGATTCGTGTTTAAGTTATAGGGCTATATAGATTGCATCACAAGCGTATTCTGAATAGAAATTTGTCTTTCATATTTTGTTTTTAATTGCTTTAGAGAATCGCCACTCGATTCGAAAATGTAAATATCACAGACATAATGCAAATCAATGTTTTAGAGAGTATGAGCATAAACAACCATCCAGCTTCCCCGTAGAATATAATATTTTTTATTAAAGAAAAAGAATCCACGTTTTATCCTTATGGATTCTTCATCAAAAGTAAACGATGTCCCAGTTTATTTTAGATCACCTTTGAAGGGTATGTTGTAGGGGTCTTTTTTTTCTGGAACGGTCTGTGGGGGAAACGATGTCGCCAGCTTTCTACAGTAGATAGCACGCGTGCTTTCCTTGGCGGAGATATCGGTGTGACAAGAATGGGACTGACGGTAATACGAACTGACAGCCTCAGTACGAGCAGTTCATCACCAACTATTGTTTCCTGAATCCCAAACTCCCTGTTCGCCATCTAACTCAATGTGACCCCTCAGCACACGGCAAACAGGGGACCGAATCTTTAGCGTTCTCCAAGTTCATTTACCTGTAGAACATACTAGCTTTGTTTGAAGATGAAGAGATGGTTATCAGACGGGAATTTGAAATCACATTCCAGCAGATACGATTGAGTATGACATGTTTGATGATTAATCACTCTTTCCATCACATGCTCATGTTTTTCGAGACATGTATAGGCTAGGAATTGAGCCGCATTGGAGTCAAAATTCAAACACAATTCCATACTTACTCAAATAACGTGAAAATATAACGTTTTCATTTTACTTGTTAGAACTATTTTGCAGATTCAGCCAATGTCATTAAAGGCTTGTGACTATAACATTCTTTGCAACCTTTGGATACATCAGTATGGTTTGAAACGACATACTAATATTACCTGTATTAACTGTCGTTCATTCAAGAAGGAACCATTTAAAAAAATAGATGCTACATGTACATGACCGCTGCCTGACCTCTTTACAACGAACCGTTAAAGCTCGTGGATTGATTTTTGATGGAGTTGATGCGATATGGGCGCCTATGGTGTTCAATAGTCAAGGGCACTCGACCAAGAAAACAGGTTGACGTGCTTGTGATTTCTTCGATTGGTGATGGATGCATGATTATAATCTTCGTATTAATGTTTACCCCTATCTTGGAATAAAGAGCAATTAACTTCCTCATTGCTGAACACTGCTTATTTTATAATTTATTCATGTATCTATACCATCTTATTTTGTCGTGTGTTTTTTTGTGTGGAATTATGGAATTTGGATGTGTATAATTCGCATCTAGTAATCGTTTAATCTGGAAAATGAGCAAATAATACTGAAACAGTCCACCACACCCCACTACCTTATACAAGTACTAAGGTGGAATTAAATAGGCCTGTGCTTTTTGCATTTTATATCTAGTAAAATCTATTCAAACTATTCCAATGCTCTCTGGATTTATAAAGCAATGTTTTTTTACAACTATGAAATAAAAGACACTATGAACAAAGAAAAACATGAAACACGATTACTCAATTATCACTGCAGTTAGTTGATTCTCGAATAATTGTAATAAAGTCACTGAATCGTATGAAACGGAAACGTCTTGCATCATCACTGAGCACCCTTTTCAAAGAAGACTTAACATTCCTTTGGATTTGTTCATAAAAAAAGGAAAAACCTTAAAAGTTTTTTTCCTACTTAATGATCTGTTATCTGTCCCATTGGGTATCTAATAAAGTCATTGTTCGGGGGGTGTTAAAAAGAGGATCGATATTGATATGTGCCCTTTTTTCATCTCTTCCAAGGAATATTATAGTTTGACCAATCGCGATCTGATTAACAAAACTCTAATTTCTGATGATGTATTTGACTCTAGAAACCTTTCTAAGTTGGTGTTTTAGCTTCGAGTATACATGGCTTTTCTGCAATTTTGATTGTTTTAGAGGAAATACCATCTTATTGAAAGATACCGGCCAAATTTGTACTTAAAATGATTATATATATTGAATTGTGACTACTGCAGAATAAAATCGTCGATGGTTCCACAATAAAAAGAAAATGGCCATGGCATTTCTCTGGATCTTCATGGTTCAGTTTTTTCGTTGCAATTCTGAACCTTCCTTCTGTTTCGAAGCCATCTATCACCAACAGTTCTTGTTTACTTGCCTGTCTCTTTTCCCAGTGTTTATTCCGTTCTCATTCGCTGATGAGTTGGTGTGAAAATATAAAGCAGAAGACGAATTTCGTCGAAGAAAATCTGGAGGCCTAGTTTTGAAGCGTTCAATGTTAATTTCAACTAAGGTCGCAAGCCCTTTAGTGAGATGTTTGCATTTTTAGTATAATAAAGAGCTAAATTATAATTTTACATTAATAATACAGACGGTAAAAGCATTAAAATATGAAACTTTGATCACATTCATTGATATTGTGTAGCTGCAATTGCATATTGTACGTTTGTATGAACCCTGAATCTTAGTCAAATATACCAAATCTGTTCTATTTCATGCATTTAGTGCTGTAGTGGTTTCTGATTTCCTCGGAAACTTAGCTGGCATAAGTATTTACAAGCAGGTTTCTGTTCTGTAATACGGCATACTAACCCACCTAATCGTATATATGCCTCGAAGGTAAAATTCCAATTTGAAGAAAATATCCAGATGCCATCCTTTCTTCACCCACCGGCAAGTACATGCAATTTGTAAAGGTAAGCCGATAGCCCGCATCCAACACCGCATGCTAAACAACTCGTTTTAATAATGGCGCCCGACGACCGCGGTAGCTATGAAAGCAAGCGTTTTCCTGGAACTCAGCATTTCTTCCGCCCAATAATTCAGACTTAACCTTAACTGACTTGCTTGATACACAGAATGTTCTCCATGGACACGAAAAGCTTACTAAAATGCATCGTACAGCAAGCGGACAGTGTATATATTTCTTATATCGAGCGACCGGGAAAGCGAAGTCTAGTT